>NC_064617.1:866602166-867894309 GCF_023898315.1 Schistocerca nitens
CCTGTATCATTTCTGTGGCACTCTATCCCATATTTCGCGATAATACAAAACATGCTACCTTTCTTTGAACTTTTTCGATGTTCTCCGTCAGTCCTGTCTGGTAAGGATCCCACACCGCGCAGCAGTATTCTAAAAGAGGACAGACAAGCGTAGTGTAGGTCTGTTACATTTTCTAGGTGTCCTTCCAATAAAACGCAGTCTTTGGTTAGCCTTCCCCACAACATTTTCTATGTGTTCCTTCCAATTTAAGTTGTTCGTAATTGTAACATCTAGGTATTTAGTTTAATTTACGGCTTTTAGATAAGACTGATTTATCGTGTTATCGAAGTTTAACGAGTTCCTTTTAGCACTCATGTGGATGACCTTACACTTATCGTTATTCAGGGTCAACTGCAACTTTCGTACCATTCAGATATTTTTTCTAAGTCGTTTTTCTGTTTGTTTTGATCTTCTGATGATTTTATTAGTCGATAAACGACAGCGTCATGAGCAAAAAACCGAAGACGGCTGGTCAGATTGTCTTCCAAATCGTTTATATAGATAAGGAACAGCGAAGGGCATATGACACTACCTTGGGGAACACCAGAAATCACTTCTGTTTTACTCGATGACTTTCCGTCAATTACTACGAACTGTGACCTCCCTGACAGGAAATCACAAATCCAGTCACATAACTCAGACGATATTCCATAAACACGCAATTTCAGTACGAGCCGCTTCTGTGGTACAGTGTCAAAAGCCTTTCGGAAATCCAGAAATACGGAATCGATCTGAAATCCCTTGCCAATAGCACTCAATACTTCATGTGAATAAAGAGATAGTTGTGTTTCACAGGAACGATGTTTCCTAACCAATGTTGACTGTGTGTCAATAGACAGTATTCTTCGAGGTAATTCATAATGTTGGAAAACAATATATGTTCTAAATCCTGCTACATATCGACGTTAACGATATGGGCCTGTAATTGAGTGGATTACTCATACTACCTTTCTTGAATATTGGTGTGACCTGTGCAACTTTCCAGTCTTTGGGTACGGATCTTTCGTCGAGGGAACGGTTGTATATGATTGTTAAGTATGGAACTAATGCATCAGCATACTCCGAAAGGAACCTAATTGGTATACAGTCTGGACCAGAAGACTTGCTTTTTTTAAATGATTTAAGCTGCTTCACTACTCCGAAGATATTTACTTCTACGTTACTCATGTTGGCGGCTGTTCTCGATTCGAATTCTGGAATATTTAGTTCGTCTTCTTTTGTGAAGGCATTTCGGAAGACTGTTTAGTAACTCTGCTTTGGCAGCACTGCAGTTTGCAATACAGTAACATTAACACACTACGCCTGTACTTCCACTACTTAACAATGCCTACTCACAACTGATTGGTCGAATGCACATGTTTATAGTTGTTAATTCAAGTTCTCACCGTAATTACTGCGCTGATGTCACCTATACGGTAAGGAAAAAACTCAGACTCGTACTGATATACACTCTAAGACGGAAGAAAACGACACACTACGAGGGAATTACCCGCATGGGACGGAAATCGGTATATGTGATGTACACGTATAGAGAAACAAATGATTACAACTTCAGAAAAAATTGGCTGGTTTATTCAGGGGGAAGGCCCTTCACAAATTGATAAAGTCGAGAAGGCATTAGTCCACCTCTTCACCATAAGCAGCATACTTGGCGCATCGTGATAAAGTTGTCGGTTGTACTCCTGAGGGATATCGTTCCAGATTCTGTCGAATGTGTACGTTAGAGAGTCAGAATCCCGGGATGGTTGGTCCTGCCCACAATGCTCTGAACATTCTCAACTGGGGAGAGATGAGGTGACTTTACTGGCCAAGGTAGGGTTTTACAAGCACGAAAACAAGAAGTAGAAACGCTCGCCTTGTGCGGGTGGGCATTGTCTCAGTGAAATGTAAGTCCAGGATGGTTTCCCACGAAGGGCAGTAATCCGGGGAGTAGAATATCGTCGACGTACCGCTATGACGGCAGCCGAAGAAATGACGCACCAGTTCATCAGTCCAGGTTGTCGGACCATGTGGTGGGCGACAGACAGACTGGTATTCGAACGCTGTCCGCATCTCCAGACACGTCTTCTGTCCCATTCGGATTATTCCTTCGAACGTCTCTTGTAAATTTGTTATAGTTGTAACTGTTCAACGTTAAACATTACCTACGTGATAACGAAATAAGCTATGTACTATTTGTGTGGCACAGAGACGTAAAATGGGGGCTAGGCTGGTGTATACATGTCAGTGAGGTTTCCGGAGCGAAAGAAGTGCCTGCCCCTGATACGCGGCCTCCCAGCCTACTCCAGAGGACTGCGGGTGGTCGTCCTGGTAGCTGCTCGGGGACTGGGTGTTGTGTTGACTGGGTGTTACGTTCTCCTTACGTTCGTATCTTCGATAACTGACATTACGCTGTTTCAGACCACAACTGAAACATGGCGACTCAAGCCGGGGGATGGTCCATTTACTGACAGGTCACGGGCCGTATCCGGTACGTTTAAACCGTATGGGACTAACTAACGATGAAGTATGTGTATGCGGAGAAACTGGGACGCCAGAACATCTCACACTGCTGTGCAACACGCTAGCAAAAGGGAGACCTATACAGAATGATAATGACATCGCCAGAATAATACGTAATCCTGATGACTGGAACACAATGAATAACGTAGCCGATATTGTATCGAACACTCTGCACAAAGAATACAAGCGCCAAAACACATATAGAAGGAGCCGTAGACAAGCACAAACAACACACCAACCACGTGGGAGAACACAAACACGACCACAGATTCCGAAACCGAGGAAGGAACACTAAGTGAACACGACTCAGAAGGGATCAACATGTAAGGGACCAAAACCAACAATGTATGACACTGCATGCGACAACACAGTCACAAACAACACAATAATCGTAAAACAAATAAACACCGGCACCACATACTAAGACTATAGTAATAAGGTAATGTCGCTTGGGAGGAGAAGGCTCGAAGTACTTTTATTCCGAGGCTCCTGCTCCCCAATGGTATACCGAGCGAGGTGACGCAGTGGTTAGACACTGGACTCGCATTCGGGAGGACGACGGTTCAATCCCGCGTCCGGCCATCCTGATTTAGGTTTTTCGTGATTTCCCTAAATCGCTCCAGGCAAACGCCGGAATGGTCCCTTTCAAAGGGCACCGGTGAGACCGATGACCTCGCTGTCTGGTCTCCTTCCCCAAAACAACGCAACCCTAACCCCAACCCAATGGTATCCTGCATAGTGTTTAAAGTACACAGCACACAAGCAGTAATGTATTGCTCGTCTTACTGTGTGCAGACAGAAGTATATTCTTTTCTCTATTCAAAGCTTATTCTCTTCTCTATTCAAAGCTATAATCAATGAATTTCATATATCAGAAATGTATTAAGTTATTTAAGGAATAATGCATTCAAGTAGCAATGAACTATATTCTATTTCAACTAACAAGTTACAAACATAAGTGTATTTCTCACGTGAAGCTAAAATTCATGTATTCCATGTATGAAGTGCAAATCAGCATTTAATCTGTATAATCTGTGTAAACATACATTACCGCAAATCATTTCAGATGAGAATAGCTCGAGGTTGTACCGAGACCTTCTGATCTGAAATACATAGAAATAGGACACTGCTAACCAACATGCTACTTAGACTGTATTACTCATCCAAATACAGCATATAACTTCCCCACTTCCCTCTATACAGGGTGTTACAAAAAGGTACGGCCAAACTTTCAGGAAACATTCCTCACACACAAAGAAAGAAAATATGTTATGTGGACATGTGTCCGGAAACGCTTACTTTCCATGTTAGAGCTCATTTTATTACTATCAACTTAATCATGGAATGGAAACACACAGCATCAGAACGTACCAGCGTGACTTCAAACACTTTCTTACAGGAAATGTTCAAAATGTCCTCCGTTAGCGAGGATACATGCATCCACCCTCCGTCGCATGGAATCGCTGATGCGCTGATGCAGCACTGGAGAATGGCGTATTGTATCACAGCCGTCCACAATACGAGCACGAAGAGTCTGTACATTTGGTACCGGGGTTGCATAGACAAGAGCTTTCAAATGCCCCCATAAACGAAAGTCAAGAGGGCTTCAATTGGGCCTACTATCGGTGAATCGAGGAAGTACAGTACATACTGATGAAACTAAAATGAGCTCTAACATGGAAATTAAGCGTTTCCGGACACATGTCCACATAACATCTTTTCTTTATTCGTGTGTGAGGAATGTTTCCTGAAAGTTTGGCCGTACCTTTTTGTAACACCCTGTTTATTACAAATTATTCTTAACCACGTTCATACTGTTACTTTTTTTTATTTTTATTTGACATTTTCATTGTATAAATTATATTCTCATCAACTAGGTAGTAACAAATTATATGGAACCATTTTAACAATCGATAAGCGTTCAAATGCGCTGTAACCTCAGAGAAATCTTTATATATTATGTTCTTTATATAATTTAAAAAAAGCATTAACAACTGTATACCAATAAGACTGTAACAATGAGAAGTCTTTGCTATTAGATTCGGAAGCATCCGGCCCACCTTACATTTCAAGGCGGTGGGTTACTCTGTACTGTTAGGGAAATAAATAAATAAATAATGTTAACATGGCTGTGTGAGCACATCCTGAAAGCCACTAAATAAGAAAAAGGAGCCGATTAAACAACTAACAGCGCTGACTAGACTTCCTCAAGCAAACGCTACCATCTTGTTAGTGGATACACTTGCGGCAACATCAAGACGCATGTGTTTGTAATCGTTATTGTGGTCCATAAACCGCTCAAAAATGTTTGAACTAAGCTCAGGGCTTGCACAGTTCATGCTCATCCGAAAGATATGCAGCAGAAGTACAAGGAAAGCTGTTTACTGTTTGAGGGTCAGGAAATGGCTCTATTTCTTTGACCGTGAACGGGACGATGCGGCAGTGTGCACTACGAAAGTCAGTCTAATACGCTGGAAAAGGTCATGTCATCCTTACACAGTGCGCATTGTCATTTTACTGTAGTAAAGTTTGTCAGCACAGGAAGTTGGTCGCCGAATTGACTTACAACCGAGATTAACGAGATATACAGGACCTCAGCGGAGCATCGCAGTGTTAGCGTCATATGACACTGCGGGTCTTATGAGCTGCAGCGACCGTCTCCGTCGCGGAGCGGCTTGCGCCACTATTACAGACGGGTTTAATTATTCGTAACCATGTGTTTAAACGCCCACAAGCTCTCTGAACACATGGAAAAGTTAAGGCCTTTGTAGATTCCTCAGTTTTCATTGATATAATGATTTCAGCAGCTTGGTAAACTTTCTACTAATGCAAACTGTTTCCGAAATCTCATACTGCACATTTTCTGCAAGAAATAAAACCGAGAAAAAGCGTAAATTTACATTTCGAAGAGTCAACCGCCGTCCTGAGACACAAAATAGTTGAGTTATCCCCTGTAGTGGTCGCCTGCGATCATCAAAAGGTGCTGATGGCCGCTACCTATAAATGAAAGCTCGTATGGACACAAAGAAGAAAGTAAATAATCGCTGTCGTTTTCGAGACAGGCTGTAAGTACCCATTTCCAAACGATCACTTTTAACATCCAGGTGTTCGTTACGAAGAACAGAAAGAACATCCGTGTCTCCCCTCCCTCCAGCACTGGGGGGACAGCTGGAATGGAACTTGGATATAGGTTGGTTCACTTGGTTCACTTAAGCGGTAAGTGCAAGATTTGTCTGACGTCTGATGATAGTCACGGAGGAATGTGGAAGGTACCAAGTCTTTATCTCATCATAGGTATTCGGACCGCTCTTAGTGGACATTAATGTGGCGTATGTCCAGATTTCGTCTTGCTGCCAGCTCGAAATCGGCTGGGGACATTACCAATGAGGCGTCTGAATAGCTGAGACCAGAGAAGACAGTCATGATTGACGATGGTGTCTGGAGCGAAGTCGACTCATCCAAAAGGTGTTGCAGTGGGCTCAAATCGGGATTCTAGTTCGTTTCAGGAATGTTACTGTGCACAAACCATCGCTTAACAGATTCTGCTTTATGACAGGATGCTTTGTCATGCTGACACAGTCATCATCACGGATCATATCGTTCGATGTTTGGTGTTTTATTAAGCGCAATAAGGTTATTATTCCCTAACCCAGAAAAAAACGTCTACCCACTCCGCACTTCACTGCTGGCACTACACATGTCGGCAGTTAAAGTTCTCCAGGCATTCATCAAACACAAAACCTTCCATCGGGTTGTCACAGGGTATAGAGTGATGCGTCACTCCAAACCACTCGTTTGCATTCATCCAGTGTCCAGTGGCATCTTTCCTTAGACCGTCTCAAGCAACGCGTATCATTCGGAACAGAAACGTGTGGTTTATGAGGAGCTGCTCGACCGACGTACTTCATTCTTTCCAAGTCTCTATGTACATTCATTGTACAAGATGGACTCCTCGTAGCAATCTACAACTCAAGAGTAGTTTTTTCCGCTTGTTCCATGCGATTTTGTACGCCCTCCTCTGCAGTGCTCCACGATCCCCTTCCGTCTGTACCCAAGGAATGCCTGGTCTGGGTTTAGCTGTGGATTTTCTTCGCGTTTCCACTTGAAATTCGCATCACCAACGGTTCGACTTGAGCAGTTTTACACTGGAGTGCCGAAGTACCTGATACCCCTGCCTAATATCGTGTGCTCCCCTTGAGGACGCTGAAGTGCCACTACACGACGTGGCATGGAGTCGACTGAAGTAGTGTTGGAGGGAACTGACACCATGAAACCTGCAGGGCTGTCCATAAATCCGAGAGAGTATGAGGGGGTGGTGATCTGTTCTGAACAGCACATTGCAAGTCATCACAGACATGCTCAATAATGTTTATTTCTGGGGACTTTGGTGGCCAGTGGAAGTTTTTAACCTCAGAATAGTGTCACTGGAACGACTCTGCAGCAAATCTGGACGTGGGAGTGTGGCATTGTCCTGCTGGAAATGCCCAAGTCTGTCTAAATGAACAATGGACATGAGTGGATGGAGGTGGTCAGAGAGGATCGTTACGTACATGTCACCTGTCAGAGCCGTATCTAGACGTATCAGGGAGCCAATATCACTCCAACGGCACACGCCGCACACCATTACAGAGCCTCCATCAGCTTGAAATGCCCCCTGCTGACATTCAGGATCCATAGACTCACGAGGTTGTCTCCGTACCCGTACACGTCCATCCGCTCGATACAATTTGAAACGAGACTCGTCGGACCAGGCAACATGTTTCCAACCATCATTAGTCCAATGTCGGTGTTGACGGGCCCAGGCGAGGCCTAAAGATTTGTGTTCTCCAGTCATAAAGATCTCCGATATCCCAAATCGATCATGTTTCGTTGAAAGGTTCGCACGCTGACACTTGTTGATGGGGCAGCATTGAAATCTGCAGGGATATGTGGAAGGATTGCACTTCTTTCACGTTGAACAATTCTCTTCAATCGTCGTTGGTCTCGTTCTTGCAGGATCTTTTCCGGTCACAGCGATGTCGCAGATTTGATGTTTCACCCGATTCCTGATATTCACGGTACACTTGTGAAATGTTCGTACGGGAAAATCCCCGTTTCATCGCTACCTCGGAGATGCTGTGTCATTGCTCGTGCGCCAACTATAACACCACGTTCAAACTCACTTAAATCTTGATAACCTGCCATTGTAGCAGCAGTAACCGATCCAACAACATCGCCAGACACTTGTTGCCTTATATAGGCGTTTAAGACCGCAGCGCCTTATTCTGCCTCTTTACATATCTCTGTATTTGACTACTCATGCCTACTCTAGTTGACGCTATACCAGTCGGCGCTTCAGTGGGTAAAAGCTGATGGATTTGTTGCTGAAATGGCACACAGTGAGTAGTCCACATTTGAATTCACTAAGCTCTCCGGACCGAGCCGTCGTGCTGTTAGTGCTTCGCTACTTTTATACTGGCGGGTCCGCATCAAGGACATCTACTGATCAGTTCCGCATATCACAGGAGTGCCGGATGCACTTGATCACATAGCGAATATTAGAAGCGACGATTAGTTAAATTTATTTATTTTATGTTATTAATTTACTTCGAGTTCATCCACATCTACATCTACATGATTGCTCTGCAACTCACAATTAAGTGCCAGGCAGTGTTCATCGGGCCATCTTCAGGTTACTTCTCTACCGTCCGCCTTTCGAACAGCGCGCAGCAAAAAAGAACACTTATATTTTTCCGTGCGGGCCCAGCAAAAAAGAACACTTATATTTTTCCGTGCGGGCCCTGATTCTTCCATTTATAATGACAATCATTTCTACCTTTGTACGTGGACGCCAACAAACTATTTTCACACTCTGACAAGGGAACCTCCCCATCGCACCCCCCTCAGATTTAGTTATAAGTTGGCACAGTGGATAGCCCTTGAAAAACTGAACACAGATCAATCGAGAAAACAGGAAGAAGTTGTGTGGAACTATGCAAAAAATAAGCAAAATATACAAACTGAACAGTCTATGCTTAGCATAGGCAACGTCAGGGAAATTGTGCGCTCAATAGCGCCATGGTCCCGTGGTTAGCGTGAGCAGCTGCGGAGTGAGAGATCCTTGGTTCAAGTCTTCCCTCGAGTGAAAAGTTTAATTTTTTATTTTCAGACAATTATTATCTGTCTGTCCGATGAGAGGTTTTTGGCAAATGAAATACTTTGTGAAAAGATTCTATGATTTTGCGAAGCTGCACAGGTACACAGAGCAGTATTGTTTACGTGATCGTGTGTCAATTATCAAAGTTCAGGCACTCACACATAATAAAATGGTTCAAATGGCTCTGAGCACTATGGGACTTAACTGCTGAGGTCATTAGTCCCCTAGAACTTAGAACTAGTTAAACCTAATTAACCGAAGGACATCACAAACATCCATGCCCGAGGCAGGATTCGAACCTGCGACCGTAGCGGTCTTGCGGTTCCAGACTGCAGCGCCTTTAACCGCACGGCCACTTCGGCCGGCACACACACACATAATCAGTTTCGCTCTCCAAAATTCCAGGACATGTTCAGATTTGCTTGGACATATGCAGGATTTGACGGTCTACACACGGAAAAATTTGAAAACGTTAAAAACATATGTTTTGACAGAGCACAGGGAAAACTGTGCGACTGTGAAACTGTTGCATTCATTTGTTACAGTTTATGTGACAAACTCTTATGTTTTCATCACTTTTTTGGGAGTGATTATGATATCCACAAGAAAACCTAAATCGGGCCAGGTAGAAGAATCTTTTTACCCATTGGCCAAGTGTACTAGTTAGGTGGGTCGACAACATATTCCTGTCATGTGACGCACATGCCATCACCAGTGTCGTATAGAATATGTCAGACGTGTTTTCCCGTGGAGGAATCGGTTGACCTATGACCTTGCGACCAAATGTTTTCGGTTCCCATTGGAGAGGCACACGTCCTTTCGTCTACTAATCGCACGGTTTTGCGGTGCGGTCGCAAAACACAGACACTAAACCTGTTACAGTGGACAGAGACGTCAATGAACGAACGGACAGACCACAACTTTGCGAAAATAAAGAAAGGAAAATTTTTACTCGAGGGAAGACTTGAACTAAGGACCTCTCGTTCCGCAGCTGCTCACGCTAACCACGCGACCACCGCACACCTGAACTCACAGATTCCTTGATGTTGCCTATGTTGGGATGGACTGCTCAGTTTGTATATTTTGCTTATTTTTTTCATAGTTCCACACGACTCCTTCCTGTTTTCTCGATTGATCTGTGTTCAGTTTTTCAAGGCGTATCCACTGTGCCAACTTATAACTAAATCTGAAGTGGCTGCGATGGGAAGGTTCCCTTGTGAGAAGAAAATTCGTGACCGAAATTTGCCGGCCGAAGTGGCCGTGAGGTTAAAGGCGCTGCAGTCTGGAACCGCGAGACCGCTACGGTCGCAGGTTCGAATCCTGCCTCGGGCAGGGATGTTCGTGATGTCCTTAGGTTAGTTAGGTTTAACTAGTTCTATGTTCTAGGGGACTAATGACCTCAGCAGTTGAGTCCCATAGTGCTCAGAGCCATTTGAACCATTTGACTGAAATTTCGTTAGAAGATTCTACCGCAGCCCTGAATCCTAGCCGTGGCATTCTCTCCCTTATTTCGCGATAGTAAAAAACCTTCTGAATGTCCTTTGTCAATCCTGTCTGGTACGGACCCCTCACTACAATACTCCAGAAGATGGCTGACAAGTATCGTGTAAGTAGTCTTATTAGTAAACCTGTTACAGAATGAAATTTTCACTCTCCAGTGGAGTGTGCGCTGATATGAAGCTTCCTGGCAGATTAAAACTCTTTACCGAACCAATACTCGAACTCGGAACATTTGTCTTTAGTGGACAAGTGCTCTACCATCTGGGCTACCCAAGCACGATCCATGACCTGTACTCAAAGCTTTAATTCCACCGGTACCTCGTCTCCTGCCTTCCAATCTTTACAGAAGCTCTCCTGCAGACCTTGCAGAACTAGCACTCCTGGTAGAGAGCACACTCGGCTGCAGGGTGAAAATTTATTCTGAAAGCGTCCCCGGGGGTATGGTTAAATCATGTCTCCCCCCATATCCTTCCTTCCTTCCAGGAGTGCTAGTTTTGCAAGGTCTGCGGGAGATATTCTGTTAAGTTGGGAAGGTACGAGACGATGTACTGGCCGAATTAAAGCTGTGAGGACGGGTCGTGAGTTGTGCTTAGATAGCTGATATGGCAGGGCACTTGCCCGCGAAAGCCAAAGATCTGGAGTTCAAGTCGCGGTCCCGGCAGGCAGTTTTAATCTGCCAGGAAGTTTCAAATCTGTTCCATCTTCAGTTATTCGTAATTAAAATCACCAAGTTTTTGGTTGAGGTTACAGCCTTCAGTTCTGTGTGATTTATCGCGTAACCGAAATCTTGCGAATTTCTTTTGTTCTCATGTGGATGATTTCACACTTTTGATTATTTAGAGTCAACTGCCACTTTTCGCACCATGCATGTATCTTGTCTAAATCATTGTGCAATTCATTTTGAGCACCTGATGACTTTAAAAGGCGGTAAATGACAGTATCATCTGGAAACAATCGAAGAAAGCTGCTCAGATTGTATCCAAAATAGTTTATTTAGATCAGGACTAGTAGGAGGCCTGTAACGCTTCCCTGGGGAACGCCAGATATTACATCTGTTTTACTCGATGATTTTCCTTATGTTATTACGAAATGTGACCTTTATGACTGTAAAACACGAATCCCATCACACAGCTGAGATGATTCACCATAGGCGCGCAATTTGGTTAGAAGTTGCTTGTGACGAACGGTGACAAAAGCGTTCTGGAAATACACTCCTGGAAATTGAAATAAGAACACCGTGAATTCATTGTCCCAGGAAGGGGAAACTTTATTGACACATTCCTGGGGTCAGATGCATCACATGATCACACTGACAGAACCACAGGCACATAGACACAGGCAACAGAGCATGCACAATGTCGGCACTAGTACAGTGTATATCCACCTTTCGCAGCAATGCAGGCTGCTATTCTCCCATGGAGACGATCGTAGAGATGCTGGATGTAGTCCTGTGGAACGGCTTGCCATGCCATTTCCACCTGGCGCCTCAGTTGGACCAGCGTTCGTGCTGGACGAGCAGACCGCGTGAGACGACGCTTCATCCAGTCCCAAACATGCTCAATGGGGGACAGATCCGGAGATCTTGCTGGCCAGGGTAGTTGACTTACACCTTCTAGAGCACGTTGGGTGGCACGGGATACATGCGGACGTGCATTGTCCTGTTGGAACAGCAAGTTCCCTTGCCGGTCTAGGAATGGTAGAACGATGGGTTCGATGACGGTTTGGATGTACCGTGCACTATTCAGTGTCCCCTCGACGATCACCAGTGGTGTACGGCCAGTGTAGGAGATCGCTCCCCACACCATGATGCCGGGTGTTGGCCCTGTGTGCCTCGGTCGTATGCAGTCCTGATTGTGGCGCTCACCTGCAAGGCGCCAAACACGCATACGACCATCAATGGCACCAAGGCAGAAGCGACTCTCATCGCTGAAGACGACACGTCTCCATTCGTCCCTCCATTCACGCCTGTCGCGACACCACTGGAGGCGGGCTGCACGATGTTGGGGCGTGAGCGGAAGACGGCCTAACGGTGTGCGGGACCGTAGCCCAGCTTCATGGAGACGGTTGCGAATGGTCCTCGCCGATACCCCAGGAGCAACAGTGTCCCTAATTTGCTGGGAAGTGGCGGTGCGGTCCCCTACGGCACTGCGTAGGATCCTACGGTCTTGGCTTGCATCCGTGCGTCGCTGCGGTCCGGTCCCAGGTCGACGGGCACGTGCACCTTCCGCCGACCACTGGCGACAACATCGATGTACTGTGGAGACCTCACGCCCCACGTGTTGAGCAATTCGGCGGTACGTCCACCCGGCCTCCCGCATGCCCACTATACGCCCTCGCTCAAAGTCCGTCAACTGCACATACGGTTCACGTCCACGCTGTCGCGGCATGCTACCAGTGTTAAAGACTGCGATGGAGCTCCGTATGCCACGGAAAACTGGCTGACACTGACGGCGGCGGTGCACAAATGCTGCGCAGCTAGCGCCATTCGACGGCCAACACCGCGGTTCCTGGTGTGTCCGCTGTGCCGTGCATGTGATCATTGCTTGTACAGCCCTGTCGCAGTGTCCGGAGCAAGTATGGTGGGTCTGACACACCGGTGTCAATGTGTTCTTTTTTCCATTTCCAGGAGTGTATATAAATATGGAATCAATTTGATGTCCCCTGTCATTAGCACTTATCGTTTCGTAAGTTTAAAGAGCTAGATGTGTTTCACAAGAGCGACATTTTCTGAATCAGTGTTGACGATTTGTCAAAAATTAGAATGTATTTAGAACTGTGCAACCTTCCGTAGCGCACGAATGGTGGAAACTGACGAAAGCTTCAAACGGTGTGCGCTCTTGGCTCTTCATTCCAAACGGAGGGTGTCCAAGGGAGAAGGGGAGGGGGTAGGGTGCTTTGTTTTGCTACTGCTCGCGCCTGAATAATTCATTTTGTATTACGTGCTGTAGTTTGCTTCTCAGTTAGCAGTCTGTTGAAATGGTTCAACGAAAAACTTTTGAAATTCTTAGAGATTGTGTTTTTTCTTGCAGTTTAATTAATTACGTCAGTTACACAGACTGATTAAAATGGGAATTAAGTGTGATTTTGAACTGCAAAGCAACCGTGAACCACATAATAAGCCGAAGTGATATCTTAATCATCCATCCCAAATGAGTCTGCAACTATCTGAACAGCGATTTAAGTGATAACATTACCACACCACTTATTTTCTTTACGCGTAGCACGAAGTACTTCAAAAAGTTGTTCTTAATTGAAAGTATCGTAATTTTTTTTGACTGAAGTATGTAAGTGTTTACTTCGTTCACTCATTCTTTCCTGAAGTCATACTCTTACATTCTCACTATGGTAGGAAGGAAAAATTGGACGGTATTGATACACGATGGCAGTTTTATAGATCTACTAAAAGATTACTTCCTTCTTGAACACGTAGAAATTCACACCCATGCAACACACCTTCAAAGTGTTTCTTTCCATTAGTGATAAGATAATATACACATACTGGTATTGTATGGATGGTCAAAGAGTTGTGATACAGTCCTAGAAGAGAGAAATACCTCTGAAATGTTCGTGAAAAAATTGTTAGATTCACTGCAGTTAACGGAAACAGAACTCCAGGCATCAATCCTGCCATTATAATATATACGGTTGACACTTAGATGTCCATGTCCCTTCACCAGGAGCTTAAAGGAAATAGTTGTTCCTTCAGCTCTCTGGAAGTAACTCCACACGTAACTCAAATTCTACGTTTCAGACTTTTTATGTGCTTTCCGTGCAGATTTTGATATTATCTCTCAGGTTCAGAGTGTTTTACTGAGTTATTGTTTCCATTATATACATAAAACTGAAACAATAACTCGGCAGAACACCCGGAATCACACTATAAAGAATATGCTACTATACTGGAATCTCGTACTACCAGCGATGAATGACAAGTTGTCATTAACTGTAAATCTTTAATTTCATCCTCTTCAGGAATAGAATGAGCGACTGGAGATATAGAGACGATCTTCTATTATCAATGAATTTATTAAAGTTACCTACAATGTTATCAATATAAAGAAGTCTCATCTATATCTATATCATAGCAAGCCACCATATGGTGCGTGGAAGAGGATATCTACATCACTATTGATCAATTCCTTTACAGTTTCATTCGCAAATAGAGCGAGGGAAAAACGACTGTCTATATGGACCTCATGATGTTTAGGCGAAATGTATGTTGGCGGCAGTGGAATCGTTCTGCAGTCAGCCCAAGTGCGGGTTCTCTGAAATTTCTCGATAGTGCTCCTCGAAAAGACGAAGATTCCCATTTGAGTTCCCGCAGCAGCTCCGTAAAACTTGCGTGCTGATGGAACCTACCGGCAACAAATCTAGCAGCTCGCCTTTGAACTGCTTCGGCCTCATGTGGATCCCAAACACTCGAACAGTACCCAACAATGGGTCGCACTAGAGTCCTGTATGTGGTCTCTGTAGTGGACTGTTAAGGCAGCCAGTCCACAGTGAAGTAGCCGAAAGGGCACGCGTCAACTCACGCCGTCTGGCGTTAAGTCTGGAACAGGATTCGTAATGAATGTGATAAATAAAAGAACGTAGCTACTAGAACACTTAACTTTTATGTCGTCCTTTGGTATACAGCATTCTTGATGATACAAGTGAGACTCTTTAGATTCATGAAGTAACTAATGGCGCCTTGCTAGGTCGTAGCCATGGACTTAGCTGAAGGCTATTCTAACTGTCTCTCGGCAAATGAGAGAAAGGCTTCGTCAGTCTAGTCGCTAGCAACGTCGTCGTACAACTGGGGCGAGTGCTAGTACGTCTCTCGAGACCTGCCGTGTGGTGGCGCTCGGTCTGCGATCCTGACAGTGGCGACACGCGGGTCCGACATGTACTAATGGACCGCGGCCGATTTAAGCTACCACCTAGCAAGTGTGGTGTCTGGCGGTGACACCACAGTCTCCTTTACGGATGGACCACACTTTCCTAAAATTCTCCCGATAAACCGAAGTGGACTATTCGCCTTCCCTACTACAAGTCTATTTTGCTCATTAAATTTCATATCGATTTGCAGCGTTACGCCCAGATATTTAAACGACGTGACAGTGTCAAGAAGCGCATAAATAATCCTGTACTCCGAAGTAATGGGTTTGTTTTTCCTACTCATCTGCATTAACTTACATTTCTCTACATTTAGAGCTAGCTGCGATTGATCACACCAGCTAGAAATTCTTTCTAAGTCATCATGTACCCTCCTACAGTCACTTAATGAAGACACCATACCGTACAACGCAGCATAATCAGCAAACAACCGCAGATTGCTGATGCCCACCCTGTCCGTCAGATCATTTATGAATACAGAAGTTAACGGCGGTACTATCACACTTCCCCGGGGCTCACTTGACGATGCCCGTCTTTCTGATAAACACTCGCCATCGAGGACAACAGAAGAGGTCCTGTTACTTAAGACGTCTTCGAGCCACTCACATCCATGGATTGTTGTTGTGGTCTTCAGTTCTGAGACTGGTTTGATGCAGCTCTCCATGCTACTCTATCCTGTGCAAGCTTCTTCATCTCCCAGTAACTACTGCAACCTACATCCATCTGAATCTGCTTACTGTATTCATCTCTTGGTCTCCCTCTACGATTTTTACCCTCCACGCTGCCCTCCAATTCTAAATTGGTGATCCCTTGATGCCTCAGAACATCTCCTACCAACCGATCCCTTCTTCTGGTCAACTTGTGCCACAAATTTCTGTTCTCCCCAATCCTATTCAATACCTCCTCATTAGTTATGTGATCTACCCACCTAATCTTCAGCATTCTTCTGTAGCACCACATTTCAAAAGCTTCTATTCTCTTCTTGTCCAAACTGTTTATCGTCCATGTTTCACTTCCATACATGGCTACACTCCATACAAATACTTTCAGAAAAGACTTCCTGACACTTAAATCTATACTCGATGTTAACAAATTTCTCTTCTTCAGAAACGCATTCCTTGCCATTGCCAGTCTACATTTTATATCCTCTCTACTTCGACCATTATCAGTTATTTTGCTCCCCAAATAGCAAAACTCCTTTACTATTTTAAGTGTCTCATTTCCTAATCTAATTCCCTCACCATCACCCGACTTAAATCGACTACATCCCATTATCCTCGTTTTGCTTTTGTTAATGTTCATCTTACATTCTCCTTTCAAGACACTATCCATTCCGTTCAACTGCTCTTCCAAGTCCTTCGCTGTCTCTGACAGAATTACAATGTCATCGGCGAACCTCAAAGTTTTTATTTCTTCTCCATGGGCTTTAATACCAACTCCGAATTTTTCTTTTGTTTTCTTGCTCAATATACAGATTGAATAACATCGGGGATAGGCTACAGCCCTGTCTCACTCCCTTCCCCACCACTGCTTCCCTTTCATGTCCCTCGACTCTTATAACTGTCATCTGGTTTCTGTACAAATTGTTAATAGCCATTCGCTCCCTGTATTTTACCCCTGCCACCTTCAGAATTTGAAGGAGAGTATTCCAGTCAACATTGTCAAAAGCTTTCTCTAAGTCTACAAATGCTAGAAACGTGGGTTTGCCTTTCCTTAATCTAGCTCCTAAGATAAGTCGTAGGGTCAGTATTGCCTCACGTGTTAAAATATTTCTACGGAATCCAAACTGATCTTCCCCCAGATCGGCTTCTACTAGTTTTTACATTCGTCTGTAAAGAATTCGCGTTAGTATTTTGCAGCCGTGACTTATTAAACTGATAGTTCGGTAATTTTCACATCTGTCAACACCTGCTTTCTTTGGGATTGGAATTATTATATTCTTCTTGAAGTCTGAGGGTATTTCGCGTGTCTCGTATATCTTGCTCACCAGATGGTAGAGTTTTGTCAGGACTGGCTCTCCCAAGGCCGTCAGTAGTTCTACTGGAATGTTGTCTACTCCCGGGCCTTGTTTCGACTCAGGTCTTTCAGTGCTCTGTCAAACTCTTCACGCAGTATCATATCTCCCATTTCATCTTCATCTACATCCTCTTCCGTTTCCATAATATTGTTCTCAAGTACATCGCCCTTGTATAGAACCTCTATATACTCCTTCCACCTTTCTGCTTTCCCATGCTTATCTATGGATAAGACATTAAATTCGTTTAATTTCAGCGTATAAAGTTATTATTATCTGCCTGTAAGAAGAATGACAAAATCGTTATTTGAGTGCAAGATTGTAAATGAAATGTAGGAAGGGGTTGTCATACTTCTGTTTACAATCTCTTATTTTGTTGTTGTGGTCTTCAGTCCAGAGACTGGTTTGATGCAGCTCTCCAAGCTACTCTATCCTGTGCAAGCTTCTTCATCTCCCAGTACTTACAGCAACCTAAATCCTTCTGAATCTGCTTAGTGTATTTATCTCTTGGTCTCCCTCTACGATTTTTACTCTCCACGCTGCCCTCCAATACTAAACTGGTGATCCCTTGATGCCTCAGAACATGTACTACCAACCTATCTCTTCTTCTAGTCAAGCTGTGCCACAAATTTCTCTTCTCCCCATTTCTAGTCAATACCATCTCGTTAGTTATGTGATCTACCCATCTAATCTTCAGCATTCTTCTGTAGCACCACATTTCGAAAGTTTCCATTCTCTCTATTTATCGTCCACGTTTCACTTCCATACATGGCCACACTAAATTCAAATACTTTCAGAAACGTCTTCCTGACACGTAAATCTATACTCGATGTTAACAAATTTCTCTTCTTCAGAAACGTTTTCCTTGCATTGGCAGTCTACATTTTATATCCTTTCTACTTAGACCATCATCAGTTATTTTGCTGCCCAAATAGCAAAACTCATTCACTACTTCAAGCGTCTCATTTCCTAATCTAATACCCTCAGCATCAACCGATTTATTTCGACTACATTTCATTATTCCCGCTTTGCTTTTGCTGATGTTCATCTTATATCCTCCTTTCAAGACAATGTCCATTCCGTTCAGCCGCTCTTTCAGGTCCTTTGCTGTCTGTGACAGAATTACAATGTCATCGGTGAACCTCAAAGTTTTTATTCCTTCTCCATGGATTTTAATTCATACTCCGAATTTTTCTTATGTTTCCTTTACTATACAGATTGAATAACATCGGGGATAGGCTACAAACATGTCTGACGCCCTTCCCAACCACTGCTTCCCTTTCATGCCCCTCGACTCTTATAACTGCCATCTGGTTTCTGTACAAATTGTAAATAGCCTTTTGCTCCCTGTGTTTTACCTCTGCCACCTTTAGAATTTGAAAGAGAGTATTCCAGTCATCATTGTCAAGAGCTTTCTCTAAGTCTGCAAGTGCTAGAAACGTAGGTTCTACAGAATCCAAACTGATCTTCCCCGAGGTCGGCTTCTACCAGTTTTTCCATTCGTCTGTAAAGAATTCGTGTTAGTATTTTGCAGCCGTGGCTTATTAAACTGATAGTTGGATAATTTTCACATCTGTCAACACATGCTTTCTTAGGGATTGGGATTATTATATTCTTCTTGAAGTATGAGGGTATTTCGCGTGTCTGACACATCTGGCTCACCAGATGATAGAGTTTTGTCTGGGTCAGCTCTCCCAAGACTATCAGTAGTTCTAATGGAATGTTGTCTCTTCCTTGTTTCGACTTAGGTCTTTCAGTGCTCTGTCAAACGCTGAAGGCAATATCATATCTTCTATTTCATCTTCATCTACATCCTCTTCCATTTCCATAATATTGTCTTCAAATACATCACCCTTGTACAGACCCTCTATATACTCCTTTCACCTCTTTGCTTTCTCTTCTTTGCTTAGAACTGGGTTTCCATCTGAGCTCTTGATATTCATACAAGTGGTTCTCTTTTCTCCAAAAGTCTCTGTAATCTTCCTTTAGGCAGTATCTATCTTACCTCTAGTGAGATATGCCTCTACATCCTTACATTTGTCCTCTAGCTATCCCTGCTTAGCCATTTTGCACTTCCTGTCAATCTCATTTTTGAGACGTTTGTATTCCTTTTTCCCTGCTTCATTTACTGCGTGTTTATATTTTCTCCTTTCATCAATTAAATTCAATATTTCTTCTGTTATCCAAGGATTTCTACTAGCCCTCGTCTTTTTACCTACTTGATCCTCTGCTGCCTTCACTATTTCATCCCTCAAAGCTACCCATTCTTCTTCTACTGTATTTCTTTCCCCCATTCCTGTCAATCGTTCCCTAATGTTCTCCCTGAAACTCTCTACAAACTCTGATTCTGCCAGTTTATCCAGATCCCATATCCTTAAATTCGCACCTTTTTGCAGTTTCTTCATTTTCAATCTACAGTTCATAACCAATAGATTGTGGTCAGAGTCCACATCTGCCCCTGGAAATGTCTTACAATTTAAAACCTGGTTCCTAAATCTCTGTCTTACCATTATATAATCTATCTGAAACCTTGGGGTATCTCCAGGCCTCTCCCATGTGTACAACCTTCTTTTATGATTCTTGAACCAAGTGTTAGCTATGATTATGTTATGCTCTGTGTAAAATTCTCTTATTTTATTGTCTTGAATATGAAATATTAAAAGTTATGTGTTTTAATAGTGAGCACAGAAGCAACAAGCAGAAATTTACCCAAATTATGAAAATCATCCTCCTTTTTTAAAAAACTTTTATAATACATATCAAAGCAAGAGAGTCGTACAAGATTTAATGAATGTATGACGCACTGAGCTTCGCGTTGCGCGACAGAAATCGCTTCTAACAGAGTGTCATGCTACTCTCTGTAAATCATTGTTTCACACATTTGTGGCGGCACCCGGTCATAAATAGACAGACTAACAACTGTGACGACTGGATGAAAATAAAAAAAATCTACCAAATCGCTGATGAACGGGTTCTCATTGACTGACAAATAAAAGTTTGAATAAGAGAAAAAGGAATAGTCTGAGACGTGAACTATACATGTGCGCTGCACAGTGCGGGCCCTGCACGCCAGAGACATGGGTCACACTCAGCAGATCAGATGTAAACGAAATTGTCAACATAAACGCCTCGCCTGTGTTGATTGTGGAAAGTGAACGACACTCACGAGTTGGGGTGTTCCACATGCCTCTCGGAGAACGGATCGTAGTCTGAGGCATCCTGCTCTTTCTTCACAGTCGGCTTCGTCGTCAGCTGCACCCTGAAACAAGAGCAGGCTGTGACTAAAAGTCATAAAAGCGCTCCAGGAAAAAGTTAGGCCATATTTATCGACTAGCGACAGGAAAACCTTTCAGTCATAGTGTGATGTAATAGGAAAGCACAGGAAACTGACATCAAAAACTCATGCGCAACGAGGTTATTCGTGGACAGTATTCAATCAGCCGTACAATACTGAGGACACGAGGACAATTTAACTAAGGGAAGGAGAAAATAAATACGTGGAACAAACGAAGCCGGCAAAAGGGAACACATACATCTAAGAAATGAAACTGACAAAAGTACAAAAGCAGGAAAGGCTCAAAGTGAAATGTAAAGTTGAAAGTGCATCCACGAATGTGGGAAATGTGGATGTTACTTATAGGAGAATTAAAGCGATCTTTGCATGGGAAAGTGAAGCAATTGCTCGAAACTTTATAGCTCAGATGGCAATGCAATACTAAGTCAAGAGTAGAATGCTCAGAAGCAGATATATAAGAAGGCTTCACTAGAGTAACAAACTTGAAAACAATTTCATAGAAAGTGTATGAAGATGAGAAGGAGGTTATAAGAAGAACTTGATGGAGAACTGGAAGACCTAATTTAAAATAAGGCTATGGCAGCAGACGACCGACGCGAGTGCCTTCGCAAACAGCGCGACATCGTCTGCAATGCCTAACCTAGGCTCGTTATGATGATTCCATCTTTACTTGGGAACATAAAGCCCATGAATGGCTGCATATAGACTCCAACTAACCGAAAATAACTATTTCCAATCGATGATAGGTTCAGTTGGACCAGAGGACCCAGTCAATTCCATGTATACACAGCTTACACCATAAGGAGCAACCAGCAGCTTGGACAGTGCCTTGTTGACAACATGCTTCTACGGATTCGTGGGGTCTGTGCTTCGCTCGAACCCTACCATCCAATTCTTACCAATCGCTACTCATCTGATCAGGCCACGGTTTTCCAGCCATCTAGGGTCCAACCGATATGGTCACGACACTTGGAGAGGCGCCGCAGGCGATGTGCCGTTATCATAGGCGGTCGCGTCGGTCGTCTGCTGCCACAGCCCAGTAAAGCCAAATTTCGCCGCACGGTCGTAGCGGCGAGGTTCGTCGTACGTCTCACATTGATTTCTGCGATTATTTTACGCAGTGTTGGTTGTCTGCCGGCACTGACAACTCTCCGTAAACGCCACCGACCTCGGTCGTTAAGCAATGGCCGTCGGCCACAGCGTTAAATTTGTTGAGAGGTAATGCTTAAAATTTGGTACTCTCGGCACCCTCCGAAATGAAAAGTCCCATGCGCGTAGCTCCAACTATCATTCCGCGTTCAAAGTCTGTTAATTCTCGTCGCGCGACCATAATAACGTTGGAAGCCTTTTCACATGAATCAGCTGAGTAGAAATGACAGCTCCGCCAATGCACTGTCCCTTTATACCTTGTGTGCACGATACTGCCCCCATCTGTACATGAGCATATCGCCTGTGCTACGACTTTTGACACCTCAGTGAATAGTGTATAGCTACTTCAATAGCACGATGGATAGGTGCGTGCTTCTGATCACACTCCTCCGCACGCACTGCTCAACAGCGATGCTGAACGTGTTGCCGCATTGCAGTGTGCGATTTGCAGGGGGGGGGGGGGGGGATTTCCCCCCCCCCCCCGCCCCCCTCTGCATCAGACCATCCCCTCCTTTGGTTTTAGTTTATGCATCCCAACCTGGGATGTTTATTTCCCACGCACTGGAGTAAAACTTTACATATAATTTAAATTTGTCGAGCCGAACACTGAAAGTTGTTAATACAGTCTTACTATTAATACAGGGTGATTCAAAAAGAATACCACAACTTTAGGAATTTAAAACTCTGCAACGACAAAAGGCAGAGCTAAGCACTATCTGTCGGCGAATTAAGGGAGCTATAAAGTTTCATTTAGTTGTACATTTGTTCGCTTGAGGTGCTGTTGACTAGGCGTCAGTGTCAGTTGATGCTAAGATGGCGACCGCTCAACAGAAAGCTTTTTGTGTTATTGAGTTTCATTTAGTTGTACATTTGTTCGCTTGAGGTGCTGTTGACTAGGCGTCAGTGTCAGTTGATGCTAAGATGGCGACCGCTCAACAGAAAGCTTTTTGTGTTATTGAGTACGGCAGAAGTGAATCGACGACAGTTGTTCAGCGTGCATTTCGAACGAAGTATGGTGTTAAACCTCCTGATAGGTGGTGTATTAAAAGTTGGTATAAACAGTTTACAGAGAATGGGTGTTTGTGCAATGGGAAAAGTTCTGGACGGCCGAGAACGAGTGATGAAAATGTAGCACGCATCCAGCAAGCAGTAACTGGACTACAGTATCTGGAGATGTTAGAGAATTGGCTGTTCCCTCAGCTCGAACAAGAAGCACAACAACTCATATTTCACCAGGATGGAGCGCCACCACATTGGCACTTATCTGTCCGTAACTACCTTAACGTCAACTACCCGAGGCGATGGATCGGCCGCCAGGCAGCCCGTGACAGAGCACTTCATCACTGGCCTCCAAGAAGCCCTGATCTTACCCCTGCGATTTTTTCTTATGGTGGTATGTTATGGATATGGTGTTTCGGCCACCTCTCCCAGCCACCATTGATGATTTGAAACGAGAAATAACAGCAGCTATCCAAACTGTTACGCCTGATATGCTACAGAGAGTGTGGAACGAGTTGGAGTATAGGGTTGATATTGCTCGAGTGTCTGGAGGGGACCATATTGAACATCTCTGAACTTGTTTTTGAGTGAAATAAAACCTTTTTAAATACTCTTTGTAATGATGTATAACAGAAGGTTATATTATGTTTCTTTCATTAAATACACATTTTTAAAGTTGTGGTATTCTTTTTGAATCACCCTGTACTATTAATATGTATGCTTATTAATTTTGAAAAAGTGTTACGTAGTAGGTAAGCATTTCAAAACATTTAGAACTAAACGACAAGACGACGCATGCCACATTTCCGTAGCATGCCACAATGTTGCAAGACGTCGCCCCAGCGTAAACGAGGCTTCAGAGCCAGGTCTGTATTGTACGGTGGATGTGATGTGTTGCGTACGTAACTAAAACCTGCAGTCTGATCCAAACGTCGTCGAAAACTGTGAAGAGGTGTCATCCTGCAGCAAGATAACACTCGCCCACATTCTGCCAAACGGACAGCCGACGCAATAAAGGAGTTGAGATTCGAGGTGCTGGAACATCCACCATACAGTCCAGACCTGGCTCCAAGCTATTTTCACATGTTTGGACCCTTAACGGAAGCACTACAGAAAAGATTTGAGAGTCATTGCTGCGGTGCAAAATTCGTTACAGATGCAACCGAAAAACGTATTTTCTGATGAACTAAAAAAACTCGTAAAACGTCGGGAAAACTGCATTGAAGTCCAGAGAGGTTACGTAGAAAAATAACGCATGTTTCCGTTTTCTATCATCAGAATAAGTAGAGCTTTTCACAAATGCGTCTTTACTTTTTGAATTCCCCTCGTATACCTGTATGTAGATGATTTTGTAAATAAGCTTTACCTATAATGGACTTTTAAAGATACAACAAGGGAGGGCTTTTCTGAAAGTGCTTACGCGTGAATAGTGAGTTTCGGTATTAACATCTATTTATAAATAACTGTTTAACCATAGGTAACGCCGCAGTCCAAGCTAGTAACATATATAATTATACTACCCCCCTAAGACATCCCCCCCCCCCCCCCCACTGGTAAAAGCACAAATGGAACACTGCCGCATTGTGAGTAGGAGCAGGAATTGAGAAGGGGAAGAGGGGCACATGACGAACATGGCAGACACAGGAGGGCAACCGATGTCATTACGCTTGCAACAGCTTACTTTCTCACACCACTCATCATAACAAAACTACTGACAAGGTAGTGTAGCCGCGAGTAACAGCCAGCGAATAATAAATAAGCCTGGCTAAAGACCAGACAGCTGTTCCAGTCCAGAACAGATTATATTCCGCTCTGATAATTTATTTATTAAATTTATTCCATAATTTTTACACACTGACTGAAATGACTCGCAACACCAAAAAAATAATTAATGAACAGTAAAGATTTTTCGGGAGTACATTTGACTACGTAATATATTAAAGTGATTAACATTGCAACATCACAGGTTAATGTAAGTGAAAGACAGACCTTCGCAAATGTGAACTGCTGCTACATTAATAACCGCTGTAAACGCCACAATGTTGAATACAAGCGTGCATGCGTTGTGCTGTACAGGTGGCGGGTGTCAGTTTGTGGGACGAAGTTCCATGCCTTGTGCACTTGGTCGCTCAGTACAGAGACGCTTAATGCTGCTCGTGGATGGTGTTGCAGTTGTCGTGCGGTGATATCACATATGTGCTCTGCTGGATATAGATCTGGTGACAGAGCAGGTCAAGGCAACACGTCGACACCCTGTAGAGTACGTTACGTTGCAACGGTGGTATGCCGACGTGCGTTATTGTCTTGGAAAGCACTCCCTGGAATGCAGTTAATGAATGGCAGCGCAACAGGTCGAATTACCAGACTGACAGGGTACGGGGATAGCAACGAGGGTACTCCTACTCTCATACGAAATATCCCTCAGACCATAACTCCAGGTGTAGATGAAGTGTGGTGCGTCTAGCAAGCAGACAGATCGGCTGCAGGGCCTCAACTGGCCTCCTCCTAACACCAGCACCGAGGCAGAACCAGCTTTCATCAAAAAACACAACAGAGCTCCACTCTGACCTCCGATGAGCTCTCTGACACCACTGAAGTTACAGGTGGTGGTGGTGGTGGTTTGAAACCATGGACATGTAGGCGACGGGATATCTGGCCCGAAGCTGTCATGGCAGTAATCGATTTGTAACAGTTCGTTGTGTCACTGCGGTGCTAAGTGCTCCTCAAACTGCTGCTGCAGTAGTACGATGCGTGAGAACCATACGCCAAACACAATCGACTTCTCTCTCGGTACTGCCACGTGGGCGTCCGGAGACCAGTCTTCTTGCGACTGTACATTCTCCCATGACCAGCGCTGCTAGCACTAACGTAAAGTGGCTACATACCAGTCAAATCTTTCTGCAGTGTCGCTCAAGGAGCGTCCAGCTTCTCGTAGCCCTATTACAGGACCTCGTTTAATCTCAGTGAGATGTTGTTAATGGCGTCTTCGTCGCTTTAAAGGCATTCTTGGCTAACAATAACTTGAACAGTCCAGTCTCAAAGGTAACTAACACTCACGACTGTTACAGCGTGTATTTAAAGCAAACCTAATTTGTATCCTCATACTGGTGTTACCAACGCAACTTTTATTCGACTGGAGTGATACCTGAATAGACATCATCATTCAAATGTAGAAACACGCATACCAACTTTCGTGTATGCCGCAAAACTCCATTGTGTTGCGATCTTTTTCCGCCAACGTACACCACTGGCCATTAAAATTGGTACACCAAGAAGAAATGCAGATGATAAACGGCCATTCATTGGACAAATATATTACACTAGAACTGACATCTCATTACATTTTCACGCGATTTGGGTGCATAGATCCTGAGAAATCAGTACCCGGAACAACCACCTCTGGCCGCAATAACGGCCTTCATACGACTGGGCATTGAGTCAAACAGAGCTTGGATGGCGTGTACAGGTACAGCTGCACATGCAGCTTCAACACGATACCACAGTTCATCAACAGTAGTGACTGGCGTGTTGTGACAAGCCAGTTGCTCGGCCACCATTGACCAGACGTTTTCAATTGGTGAGAGATCTGGAGAATGTGCTGGCCAGGGCAGCAGTCGAACATTTTCTGTATCCAGAAAGGCCCGTACAGGACCTGCAACATGCGGTCTAGCATTATCTTGCTGAAATGCAGGGTTTCGCAGCGATCGAATGAGGGGTAGAGCCACGGGTCGTAACACATCTAAAATGTAACGTCCACTGTTCAAAGTGCCGTCAATGCGAACAAGAGGTGACCGAGACGTGTAACCAGTGGCACCCCATACCATCACGCTGGGTGACACGCCAGTATGGCGGTGACGAATACACGCTTCCAATGTGCGTTCAGCGCGATGTCGCCAGTCACGGATGCGACCATCATGACGCTGTAAACAGAACCTGGATTCATCCGAAAAAAAGACGTTTTGCCATTCGTGCACCCTGGTTCGTCGTTGAGTACACCATAGCAGGCGCTCCTCTCTGTGATGCAGCGTCAAGGGTAACCGCAGCCATGGTCTCCCAGCTGATAGTCCAAGCTGCTGCAAACGTCGTCGAACTGTTCGTGCAGATGGTTGTTGTCTTGCAAACGTCCCCATCTGTTGACTCAGGGATCGAGACGTGGCTGCACGATCCGTTACAGCCATGCGGATACGATGCTTGTCATCTCGACTGCTAGCGATACGAGGCGGTTGGGATCCAACACGGCGGTCCGTATTACACTCCTGAACCCACCGATTCCGTATTGTCTAACAGTCATTGGATCTCTACCAATGCGAGCAGCAATGTTGCGAAACGATAAACCGCAATCGCGATAGGCTACAATCCGACCTTTATCAAAATCGGAAACGTGATGGTACGCATTTCTTCTCCTTACACGAGGCATCACAACAACGTTTCACCAGGCAACGCCGGTCAACTGCTGTTTGTGTATGAGAAATCGGTTGGAAACTTTCCTCATGTCAGCACGTTGTAGGTGTCGCCACCGACGCCAACCTTGTGTGAATGCTCTGAAAACCTAATCATTTGCGTATCACAGCACCTTCTTCTTGTCGGTTAAATTTCGCGTCTGTAGCACATCTTCGTGGTGTAGCAATTTTAATGGCCAGTAGTGTGTGTCTTTCGCGTAAGTTTCTGGCGAACATGATCGTCTACCACATCTGTAATAATTTGTGCGTATTGACTTTATCAAAGGCTTCTCTTTGAAGTCGACGAATGTAGTATGTGTTTCTAGCTTAAATTCTCTGTGCTTTTCTACTAGCAATGTTAATTAAAAATAGCTTCCTTTATATCGTCATTTCCCACCTCAACCATTATGATTTCATAGTATCTGTACCACTTATTTTTCGTGATGTTGCCGACTATTTTATCCGCAGAGTTCAACAAGCTTATTCTTTTGTAATTAACAAGATTTTTCAGGTCTCACTTTTTGAAGATAGGAATGATAGTCCAACTTCCAGGTATGTCATCTCCTGACCAGTCATATTTAAGGAGTTTAGTAACCTGTCGTGAGCGACTTGCTTGCACATTTAAACATCTTCAGATTGATTGAAAGTTCTCGTGGAGCTTAATTTTTTTCTTTAATATTTCTTTGAGTGCACATACAAAGATTATTTATCGTGAATAGTTCCCTGAGAGTTGAACTATAAGAGACTTTGATGTTTAAGACCATAGATTCTAAAGTACTGCAATCAGGAAGAACTTCATTTAGCAAACTAAATCATTTCCATAAGGTTAACGCTAATATATAATATGAACAACTATCCTTACCGTGTTTTACGTCAGATAACCGCATCATTAACGATAGACCTGTTAGTGCTGTAGACAGTTTCTGATAAATCTTCCATTTATATTGACAACATTAAGGGACCTATTACGCTTTCTTAGACGGATGTTGGTTCTGCATAATCACTTGCATCTACTCTACTACACAGGATGGTCACAAGCAGTATGAAAAGCTTGTAAGGCTGTTACAGGGTAGGTTGAGCTGAGAAATAATTGTTGAGGGGGAAAATTCATATGATGTGAGTTTCTATGTTATTCATCCCAATCGACGCGCAAGTCGCCGAAGTGGCGTCAAATCGAAAGACTTGCACCAGACGAGCGGTCTACCCGACGGGAGGCCCTCGTCACACGCCATTTCATTTCTATGTTATTTGTTACTGATGTTATCCAATCAGTTCGTTGTGCTCGCAAATTCAAGCACATGCATGCCCTAAGATGCGTTAATTTCCAGACGTCTGTGAGCCCGTGAATTAACACCTCTTGAAATGCTCGTTACCAGTTAAAACGTACTTTTCTCGTAAGTGAGATATGTGAGCTAGGAGAGCAAAAGCTACATTTCTTCTGTTTGAGGTAACCAAACGAAGAACGGGTTTGGAGACACTATCTCTGGCAGACTGCTTGAAGCTGCAAACACGGCATGATTGGCTAACTTCAATGCTAAATGGCTCGGGAACGGCGCAACGTGTCGATTTTGTTTTCAAACAATTATTTATCAGCACAACCTACCCTGCAATCCCTTACAGGCTTTTCAGACTGTTTCTGACTACCCACTATATAAGGTACTTGTGTTCTTTATCAGTGGTTTGTCCGCAGCTCGTGGTCGTGCGGTAGCGTTCTCGCTTCCCACGCCCGGGTTTCCGGGTTCGATTCCCGGCGGGGTCAGGGATTTTCTCTGCCTTGTGATGACTGGGTGTTGTGTGCTGTCCTTAGGTTAGTTACGTTTAAGTAGTTCTAAGTTCTAGGGGACTGATGACCATAGATGTTAAGTCCCATAGTGCTCAGAGCCATTTGAACCATTTTATCAGTGGTTTGCCTTAAAACATTAATCGATACGAGCCGCTTTTCCTTCAGGAGCGTCATAATGTCTGAGCTTAGAGTATAGCCAAGGATCCTGCAACAGGTAGGCTTTAGCAGCAACCGTCTGCTTTTCTGTTCCATTTTTCTTTCTATAGTGGTCTCGATAAACATGATCTAAGAAAGTGGCCAAGTCAGCAGCGTATCGAGTACAAAATACAGGGTGTAACAAAAAGAAATATCCTATTTTTAAAAAATCGTAACTCTTATGTTACTTGAGATATGTGCGTGAACAACGTACTGTTGGAAAGAGCAAACTCTCGAGTTTTACAAGGTTCCTGCTAGGTGTGCGCCCACTTAAGTTCTAGTAAAAGTGTCGGGGCAACACAAATCGTTTTGTGTTCTACGTTTTGTGCAGTGTGGGTCAGTAATAACTGTTCAGCGTGATCTTCGTACTAGGTATGGTGTGGAACCTCCTACAGAACGGAGCATTAGACGATGGCACGAACAATTCCCAGAAACAGGTTGTTTGTGTGAAGGCAAATCGCCGGGCCGACCCCGGATGTCTGACGCAGACGCCGAAAGCATCCGCCATAGTTTCACGAAGAGTCCTCAGAAATCCGTTCGCCGTGCAGCTCGACAGCTCAACATGCCCCCGATGTCCGTTTGGCGTGTGTTGAGTCGACGTTTACACATGAAATCATACAAAATTCAGCTACTGCAAGGTCTTCGTGAAGGTGACAAACAACAACGTGTGGAGTTTTGTTAATTTCGTCCTTGGCAAGATGGAGGATCGATTTTCTTCCACGCTTAGTGTTTAGCGACGAGGCAACATTCCATTTAAATGGAAAGGTGAGCCTTCATAATGTGAGAATATGGTGTCCGTAACAACCACATCAAATTGTACAACATGAGAGGAACTCTCCAAAATTCTATGTGTTTTGTGCAGTTTCACGGGAAAAGGAGCATGGTCAATTTTTCTTTGCCAAGAACACTGTTATAGAAAGCGGGAATTTTCAAATCAAAGGATTACTGAATGATAGATCGGTCGCACTGGACCAAATGATTGAGCCGTACATTACTGGCCTCCAAGGTCACTAGACCTGGCTGTATGTGATTACGTCTTGTGGTGGTTCATAAAAGATATTGTTTAAGTGCCTCCGTTACCAACAACAATGAATGAACTGAGACATCGCATAACAGCAGCTGTGGAAACTGTAACTCAAGACATACTCTCTGCAGTGTGCGAACAATTTGAATATCGCACTGACATACGCCATGCATCTCAAGGAGGGCATACTGACGGCCGCGGTGGCAGTGCGGTTCTAGGCGCTTCAGTCCGGAACCGCGCGACCGCTACGGTCGCAGGTTCGAATCCTGCCTCGGGCATGGATGTGTGTGATGTCCTTAGGTTGGTTAGGTTTAAGTAGTTCTAAGTTCTAGGGGACTGATGACCTCAGCTGTTAAGTCCCATAGTGCTCAGAGCCATTTGAACCACTTTTTTGAGGGCATACTGAACACATATGAAAAAGTATTTAAAATTCTGTTTGAGTTTCCCTTTCATTAAAAAACAAGATTCATTGTACATCTTCATTAGTTTCAGAAATATAGACGTTTCAAATCGGAAGATTCTTTTTGATACGCCCTGAATAACAGGAATTTCTCTGTGGCGTGGCGTCTTATTCGTTCTTAGTAGTTCGAAACACTTTCCAATACGGACTACGCTTATTCTAGCATCTTTGATTGGCGCACGCCTGTACTTACTCCGACGTCTATGGAGAAATCTGCATCCAAGACAACTTTCTACATCCACCGCACAAAGAAATCCTCAGTCTAGTCACAAATTTCATTTGGTACACCATATTGCCATAGACTCAAATAATCAACATCGCTGAGATACCGAGTGAAATGCTTTTCGAAAGTCAATAAATACTCCACTTGGCCGCTGATTTTCAAGATGTAATCATCGATATTTTCGGAACCTACGCTCTTTAGCATGAAGCAGGTAATGCTGTTCCTGATACCAGATACCAGCATTACGTTTAGGCTGAAAATAAGTTCTAGAAATCCACAACACCTGGATGTCAACGATACGAGTAGTAATACATTTTCTTAATATGTTTCAATACGAACTGGACAGCAACAAAGGTTGTTGAATGTATTCTTTCGTTGTAATTTCCGAGTTTTGTAGATTTTTGAGTTTTCCAAGGCGGTTATTTTCAAAATTGTACCTCGTACTTCCATTTTCATTAGCCTTTGATGATAGGTGCTGGTGACAAGTCACGTATTTCTATTATTATTTATGACGGGCCCATCCGTCTTCAGGGACGAATAGAAAATGAGAAGAAAATGTAGACCGACACATTGTGACCAATGTCAGTTCTCGGGTAACGCACAGACGGACGTGAGTAATCCTGTTGAGATACGAGTCCATTAGATCGGTGATACAGTGGCGTAAGCAAGCCTGATCGGTAACGTTGGTTGTTTCGTATACGGACAGCTGCACAGAGGGAGTTCGCAAGGTGCAGAAGGAAGTAACACGGATTCACGAGGTTTACATCGCAGTCTCTGAAAGTGAAGTTCACTTCTTATCCGTGGACGCCAAGTGAAAGAGAAAAGCATGGAGCAAATATACATTGGCTGACACTGTACTCACGTGGAGGAGAAGTTTTCAGCTGAGGTCGGCGGTCCGGTGTCGATTACCCTTCCTTGATCGACCCCCATGCTTGTAGTCAGCAACCTGAAACAGCAAAAAATGCATAATTTTTACGATCGGGGAAAATTCGTTCATAAACATACAGTATATGTCTACTCGATTCTATCAGAAAGTTAGCTAATTAGTGTAGCTGTATCTTTGTTATTAGTCGCCGTCGGTGGTTCAGTGTGGAACGTGTTCTGCAAGTGGACCGAAACGCAAAATACTGATCAGTATGGGAAGTTTACGAATTATGTCTTGGATTCAAGTAAAGTGTTCTTTATCAGATTAGAAGAGACGTTTCTCAGGAAACCCGCAACCATATCGGACACTAAATGGTAAAACACTTGTCTACTAGACAATATTTTTTTTTTACGTATTTATCATCTAACTACAGTCCGCGGCTCGTGCTCTTGCGGTAGCGTTCTTGCTTCCCGCGCACGGGGTCCCGGGTTCGATACCCGGCGGGGTCAGGGATTTTCTCTGCCTCGAGATGACTGGGTGTTGTGTGTCTTTCATCATCATTTCATCCTCATTCACTCGCAAGTCGCCGTAGTGGCGTTAAAGAACTTGTGGAGCGGCGGCAGAACCGCCCCGCGAGGGGTCTCCCGGCCACCAATGCCATACGCTCATTATTATTATTATTATTATTATTAACTATGCGTTTCGGGATAACAACATCATCAGATCTGTCAAAAACGACACAAAGTACCTTGTTGCCTCCAGCTTCATTCCCTAGTGCAGCTAACTCGGCAGCCCACACGCGTTGGAAATATATTAGGCCTCGTAGCTACAAATAGGCCGGACCTCATCAACAATGTCAGACACAGGGATTAGCGATCACAATGCCATTATAGCATCTATGATTACGAAAGTTAATAAATCAGTCAAGAAGACTAGGAGGATGTTTCTGCTAGATACAGCGGACAAACAGTTATTAGCGTCTTACCTAAACAGTGAATTGTCATCACTTAGTACCAGTAAATGGATATAGAGGAATTGTGAGCAAAGTTTAAGCAGATTGTGAATCGTAGTCTCGAGAGGTAAGTCCATAGTAAGTGGATAAAGGATGGAGAAGACACACCTTGGTTTAATATCGAAATTCGTAAGATGCTGAGGAAGCAGAGGCTGTTGCACTCTAGGTTCAAAAGGGGACGCAAAAACGACGACAGGCGAAGGTTACTAGAGATTCATGCGTCTGTGAAAAGATCTATGTGCAAAGCATTCGACAACTACCACCGCCACACCTTAGCAAAATATCTGGCAGAGAACCCGAGAAAATTCAGGTCGTATGTAAAATCGCTAAGCGGGTCTAAGGTTTCCATTCAGTCCCTTGTTGACCAGTGTGGTGTGGCAGTTGAATATAGCGAAACGAAACCCGAAATTTAAATTTCACGTTCAAGAAATAGTTCACGCAGGACAACCGTGGAAACAGTCCGTCATTTGACCGTTGGACAGACTCCCGTATGGACGACATAGAAATAAGGATACCTGGCGTAGAGAAGCAACTTAAAGATTTAGAAGCAAATAAATCACCGGGTCCGAATGGAATACCAGCTCGATTTTACAAAGATACTATATGGCATTGACCCATTACCTAGCTTTCATTTATCGCGAATCTCTCGCCCTGCACATAATGCCATGCAACTGGAAAAAAGCGCAGGTGACTCCAGAATGTAAGAAAGGTAAAAGAACGGGCCCGCAAAATTACAGACCAATGTCCCTAACTTCTGTTTGCTGCAGAATCCTTGAACACATTCTCATTTCGAATATAATAAACTTTCTTGACGCTAAGCAGCTCATGTCCACGAATCAGCATGGTTTTATACAGCATCGCTCGTGCGAAACTCAGCTTGCCCTTTTCTCACATAGTATGCTGAGAACAGTGAATGAAGGGCAACAGGCAGATTCCATATTTCTAGATTTCTGGAAAGCATTTGACACGGTGCCCCATTGCAGGCTGTTAAAGAAGGTACGAGCATATGGAATAAGTTCACAGATACATGAGTGGCTCGAAGACTTTTCACATATTAGGACCCAGTATATTGTAATGGTCGGCGAGTGTTCATCGGAGACAAAACTGTGGTAGGGAAGACAAATGGTCAACTTCGGTTTATTGGGAGAATTTTAGAAAAGAGTGATTCACCTGTAAAGGAGACCACATATAAGACGCTGGTGCGACCTACTCTTGAGTGCTGCTCGAGTGTTTGGGATCCGTGCCAGGTCAGATTGAAGGAAAACATCAAAGCAATTAAGAGGCGGGCTGCTAGACTTGTTACCGGTAGGTTCGAACAAAGCTTACGTGTTACGGAGATGTTTCGGGAACTCAAATGGGAATCCCTGGAGAGAAGGCCGCGTTCTTTTCGGGAAACTATTGAGAAAATTTAGAGAGCCGGCAATTGGAGCTGACCGCTGAATGATTCTACAGCCGCCAACATACATCGCGCGTGAGGACCAATTAGATAAGATACGAGATATTAGGGCTAATACGGAGGTGTACAGATAGTCGTTTTCTCCTCGCTCTATTTCCGAGTAGAACTGTATGGGGGAAATGACAAGTAATGGTATAGGGTACCCTCCGCCACGCACCTCACGGTGGCATGCGGAGTATCTATGTAGACGCAGATGTAGATGTAGTCGTGAAGTAGGAGGCGACAAAATACTTTACATCTATTTTGACAGATGTGACGATGGGATTATCCCGAAACGCGTTGTCAGACGATAAGTAAGTAAAACTAATTATATGGGGTACCTAAACAAGTGAATTACTATTAAAGTGTTAATTGACACGAGTGGTTTTGCTCGATCCGTTATGATTCTTCGCAGCAGCGCCGTCTGTTTACGTTTCGGTAAGGCTCCATCGCATGTCTGCTCTTAAGAGTCCGTACGTAAGTAGGATGTTATGTCGATCGTATTTAACCCAATCGTATGACACGAAGCTACAGGAATTAGGCGCAACGAGCACAGAAGAATTCCTCAAACTGTTCTGTACGAAATTTGGATTTCAAACAAACTTACGTTACCAACATTAGGCGATAAGCGGATGACGTGTGGTGCTCAACACATCTTAAACATTAGACAGCGTCCAACGTATCAGCAGTTGAAGTAGTTCTTTGTCGGAAACAGACGAGACCATGGCTGTATAAATTTACGCTTTAATTCTTATAGAAATGAGAAAAAAATCCATCCTCCATTAACAATGCAAGAACTAGCTTTGAGACGTGCTACACTAATGAGCCAAAATATTACGACCACATGCTTAATGACAGGTAATCTTTGGAACGCAATATAGTAGCGATTACGTTTTCACGCAATTCACGCATATTTCGAGGCGGTGGTTTGTGAGATCGAAGCTGACGTCTGACACCGTCCCAGATGTGTTAAATTGGGTTCAGATAGGTCAAATTTTGTGGCCAAATCACCACTGTGAGTTCACTATCATGCCCCTCTAACGACATCACCATGTTTCTAGCATTTTTATTCGGACAGTTAATCTGCTGGAAGATCTCGTACAGAGATACATGTTTGGTAGCTATAAGATGACAGGAATGCTTCTATTAGGGTAGCCAAATGCCTCCTCAAGTACATGATTATTCCAGAAGTAGTTCGTCTGTAATAATTTCAAGCAGTGTTTCGTTTTTAAAAAACTCCCTCAAAGTTATTCAGTACCTCTAAATATATGTATAACTGTGTTTCACGTACTTTGTTACATATACACGCAATGAGGTGCATAGCTAGTATTTGTGATCTAGGTTGGCGCGGCTGTTACGTTTATTTGTCTAATTATCCCGATCACAATGCTCGATTTTCCCAGGCGTCTGCTCAGATATTGTCCAGCCTCATCCTGTGATTTTGTTTATACATAAGATCGTGATATTTTGGAAGAGGTGTATGAACAATACATGTAAGTGTTTTTTTCTTTCTATTTGTTTAAAATAAGATCATTAAATGTCAACAAATAAAACTTTATAGGTTGTATTGAGTCATATAGATTACACATTTAGTTCTAAGATCGTTTGTAATCGAAACTCACGAGAACTTTTCACTAATATTAATAAAACCATTATATTATTTTAAAAACCATATATTTTCGTAAGGGAAATTTGGGGAATTATTTTTATTTGCACTGGCTCTCAGTGCTATACCAATCCCGATTGAACTTCAGGATAGGTCCGACAAGCCCCGACACACATTCAAAACTGCTAAAGAATACTGTTTAGTAAAACATTTCGATGTCGTTAGTGTGTTACAAATTTAACTAATTAGATTAGCCCGTATGGTAAATTCAAGCTGTTACAATCTTTAAACATTTAGATTTGCTTCAGTTTAGAACAATCATTTAATGAAACCACAAAATGTACTAATATACCAATCAAGAAACACGTTCCCTGACAGAAAAACTCTTCCTCTACTGCTGCTAGAAGCTAACAGACTTGCCTGAGTCCCCAGAAAATTGAGTTATCACCCACCAGAGGATCAGTACTTGCTGCAATCGTTGGACAGACTTTAACTTTTGAAATTTTGGACAGGTTTTCGCTACAAATACTCCACTGTGCAACGTTACATGCCCGTTGGTGTGTGTGGGGTGCGTGAAGAAGTTGGGCATGATTTATGCTAAGGAGAACTTTATAAACAGCTGTTTCAGAGCCAGTTCATAGTTAACTTGGACGTGTTGTGATACCATGTATTCGAAGGGATAGGTCTCAAACGATTACTCAACTTAGACACTATTGATTTCCGTGGTGTAACTGAATATTTGTCCAGAAAGTAAGAACCAGGCGTACCTGCTATATTTCTCAAGATCAGGATGTGATTTGGAGACAAGCTCCCAAAGTAATAAGGTGGGAATGCTTGCAGCCAACGAACGGGTAGTTAACGGTTGCTGGACTGGAGTGCTGTCACTGACTCAGAAGAACACTGCTGAAGACAGGGCACTGCTGGAAACGTTCCTGAAGTAGGTTAACAATTCGCTTCCGCGTGGCATACTCAACCACCTCTGCTTCCTAATGGCTGCGGCAAGAGCAAAATCGGAAGAAAAACAAAGTGAATGCCACAGGCAAGTACGATTAATCAGCAGCTCACTGTAGACATCCAATGTGGTAGTGAAAAAGGACAGACCTAATTGGATCAAACGTGAAGTATATGACACAGAAACTGATCACGTTCTAAGGCCTGCACAAACAAAACTGCCACATGGTAGTCAAAAGGTGCTAGAAATCTTACGTTAATGAGTCTTAGGTTACAGTCGTGCTTCTGCAACTCAACCTGTTATAACCTAAAATTTATTAATGTAATACTTATTGCACCTAGGGATTGGGAGATGTTGTGTTATCTTTCTCGTTAATTTAAATTATCTTGCGTTTAATCATGTTTTAGGGGAGTAGAATTATCTTGTTAATATTTTCCCTAAGAAAAAAAAATAAAAAGACATTACGCATGAGGAAGGAATTGTATGAATGTGTTGGAAAACGGTAGATGTGATGTACATGGACATGCAAATAAAAGACTACAATTACTGAAAAATTGGATAATTTATGCAAGAGAAAGAGATTCACAAATTTATCAAGTCAGTAACACGTTGGTCCACCTCTGGCTCTTATGCAAGTGGTTTTTCGGCTTGCTCTTGATAGAATGAGTTGTTGCATGTCCTCCTAAGGGATATTGTGCCAAAATCTGTCCAACTGGTGCGTTAGATCGTCAAAATCCCGAGGTAGTTGGAGGGCCCTGTCCATAATGCATCAAAGATTCTCAATTGGTGATAGATCTAGTGACCTTGCTGACCATTGAACGGTTTCACAAGCACAAAAAGAAGCAGTAGAAACTCTGACAGTCTGCAGCCTGGCACTGTCTTGCTGAAATGTAAGTCCAGGATGACTTTCGATGTAGGGAAACAAAACAAGGCGTGAAATATTGTCGACATACCACTGTGTCATAAGGGTGCTGCAGGTGAGAACCAGAGGAGTATCACTACGAGAAGAAATGCCACCCCAGACTACCATTCCTGGTTGTCGAGCCGTATGGTGTGCGACAGCCAGGCTGGATTCATACCGTTGTCCAGGGCATATCCACAGACTTCTTCGGCCTGGAATCTCATTGACTAGAGTAGGACTGTCTTTAGTGATGAGTCCCACTTCGAACTGAGCCCAGGTGACTAACGAAGACCTGACTGGAGACGCTCGAAACGGTGGTGGGATACCAGCCTAACCTTCACCCTTCATACTGCCCGGCAACCATGAGTGATGGTCTGGGATTTCAGTTCTTTTCATAAAGAACCCCTTTGATTGTCATCCGCAGCACCCCAACAGCACAGCGGTACGTCGACGATACTCGACACCCGATTTTTCTGCCCTTCATGGGTTACATTTCAGCAAGATAATGCTTGTCCGCATACGGCAATAGTTTCCACTGCTTGTTTCTGTGCTTGCCGGACCGTACATCGGCCAGCAAGGTAGCCGGATCTCTCCCCAATGGAGAACGTTTGGAGCATTATAGACAGGCCACTCCAACCATCTCGGATTTTGACGATGTAATGTACCAATTGGACAGATTTTGTTACGATATACCTCAGGAGGACATCCAACAACTCAGTCAATTAGTGTCCAGCCGAACAACTGCTTGGACTTCCTGGATAATGGCCAGAGGTGGACTGACACATTATTGACTTGCTCAATTTGTAAAGCTCTTTCTCTTGAATAAATCATCCAATTTTTCTGAAATTGTAATCATTTGTTTGTCCGTACATGTGCACCACATCTACCGATTTCCGTCCCATTCAGTTAATTTCTTTGTGGTGCGCCCTTTTTTGTCTTAGAGTGCATTTTAGAGTTGAGTTGTTTTGGGAGAGGAGACCAAACAGCGAGGTCATCGGTCTCATCGGATTAGGGAAGGATGGGAAAGGAAGTCGCCCGTGCCCTTTCGAAGGAACCATCCCGGCATTTGCCTGGAGGGATATAGGGAACTCACGAAAAACCTAAATCATGATGGCCGGTCGCGGGATTGAACAGTCGTCCTCCCGAATGCGAGTCCAGTGTGCTAACCACCGCGCCACCTCGCTCGGTGTATTTTAGAAAAATATAAGTTAAATTGTTCACTCCTCATTCTCAAACGTCACAAAGAACACTTATTGCGAACGAGTTAAGAAAAAACAGTCACTGATGAACCGATGTCACTGGAGTGAACGAGCCGTCCACATGTCTTCACATGAGTACATCAGACTACCGTCTCATGAACAGTGGTACTCGTGGAATTTGGTAGCCAAGCAGTCGTTCTTGTCATCAGTGGCTTGCCAGTAGCAGAGAAAGAACGAAAATCTAGTACTATAACCTCACATCGTATCATTCGGTCACTGTAGCGACAATGCAGTTTTCGTTTTATGTTAACATATGGCGACCACGCCTTATCGTATATTCGCACAGCACGCTATTTCTCAGGCCTGTCAGAGCTATTCCTGTCACAAAAGCCGACAGCAGTCGGGAGACCGGTGTGCTGACCACATGACCCTCCATATCCGCATCCAATGACGCCTGTCGCCGAAGGACGGCACGGCGATCGGTTGGTACCGTTGGGCCTTGCGACGCCTCTTTGGAAAGAGTCAGATTAATGATGTCAGCCTGAAAGTTGCCTGTCACAGCCACAACTTTCAAAAACTAGTTTCCTTCCGCGTATTCTAGATCGCAGGCACACTAGAAAGCAGTTTTTCTATGTAGCAACTGAACACTGAAACCATCACCCTCTTTACCTTATTAGGTACATCTCAGGTAAAACACTTTGGCGAGCATTCCGCTGGAAACTGGTAACGGTTTATACTTTTCATGCTACTCGAAAGATAAGTAAAAGACAGAGCGTCTTTCTGAAAGTTTACAGCAAAATATGCATTAGAGTCGGTACAGAACTTTGCAGCTAGTACATGGGCACATAGACTCGCTCTAATCATGAATAGGGTCACTGTTAGGCGGGGACAGAGGAGTGAGGTACTTAGACTATATGGGGCACCACATCAGTGGATTGGATGTATGTGGTGCTTGGAATTTAGCCAGTCGAGGATGACCATCAGATATCGAGCTGAAGATGAGTACACCTGAGAGAGTGCTGTAGATCACTGGGCAGCACATCGAAGACAGGTGCCAATTAAAAAAATTGGCTTGTGGACAATTGACAAAAAGAGTGGGACGAGAGTAGTAAGTGCCGCCGAGTCTCTTCATTTCTCTCCAATATCAGTGCGTTGTTACGGTTGAGGCATGTCAACCCCCGCCGAGGTATGGTTCATTTTGTAACTGCACGTGGTCCTTATCCCACGCACTTGCAGCACATGTCGGTTTCAGAAAGCAGTCGTTACACATGCGGGCAAATTATCTCCCCAGAACACTTCCTTTTGAAATGCATTAAAACAGGCACTTACATAATAACATAGAATACAAGACGGAAACAAAACTATACGATGTACTTAGGAACCCAGATACATGGACACAGATGCATGCAATCACCAAAAACATCTCGAAAGCAGAAAATGAAATATAAAAACAGACTCATCAGCACGGAAGGCGCAGAAGACGAAGACAGGCCGACATAGACTGCTCGAGTAGCTCCAGTACCGGCTATGATACGAGTGATAGTGACAACACTGACATACCACAAACGCACAAAACGAACGTAGCATAAAGCAAGTAAAACGTGCAACGATTGCAATTTATACCTTATTATCAATGAATCTAATTAAAAGTAGGTGTAATTAGAAGAGTCTGTGGATAGAAATTGTTCTAGAATCCGCGTTAAACATATATCAAACACTGTTAAGTAGTTACATAAATAAGCCAATAACTGTAAATGTAGTAATATGAATGTAATATAAAATTTATATAAAGTAAGCAGTGAAGGAAACAAAAATTTGGAGTAGGTATTAAAATCTATGGAGGAGAAATAAGAACTTTGGGGTCTTCCGACGACATTGTAATTCTGTCAGATACAGCAAAGAACGTGGAAGAGCAACTGAGCGGAATGGACAGTGTCTTGAAAGGAGGATGTAAGATGAACATCAATAAAAGCAAAACGAGGATAATGGAATGTAGTCTAATTAAATCAGATGATGCTGAGGGATTTAGATTAGGAAATGATGCACTTAAAGTAGTAGATTAATATTGCTATTTGGGGAGGGAAATAACTGATGATGGGCGAAGTAAAAAGGATATAAAATGTAGACTGACTATGGCAAGGAAAGCGTTTCTGAAGAAGACAAATTTGTTAACATGGAGTATAGGTTTAAGTGTCAGGAGGTGTTTCCTGAAAGTATTTGTATGGAGTGTAGCCATCTATGGAAGTGAAACAAGGATGATAAATAGTTTAGAGAAGAAGAGAATAGGAGCTTTCGAAATGTGGTGCTACAGAAGAATGCTGAAGATTAGATGGGTTGATCACGTAACTAATGAGGAGGTATTGAACAGAATTGGAGAGAAGAGGAATTTGTGGCACAACTTGACTAGGAGAAGGAATCGGTTGGTAGGACACATTCGGAGGCATCAAGGGATCACAAATTTAGTGTTGGAGGGAAGCGTAGAGGGTAAAAGTCGTAGAGGGAGACCAAGAGATGAATACATTAAACAGATGTAGGTTGTAGGTTGCAGTAGTTAGTCGGAGATGAAGAAACTTGCGCAGGATAGAGTAGCATAGAGAGCTGCATCTAAACAGTCTCTGGACTGAAGACCACAACAACAACATTATACGATTACGGTAATCTCAGAATCCTCGCAAAAGGGTAGAACTTTAGCGTGAAATAGCTATAATACCAACCCCCTAGAGTGAAGTGCCTAGTGCATATAAAAAAGTTGTGTTTGGAGGTGACGTTTGCTTATAGACAGTCGAGTCACATTAATGTGAGTCCTGCCTATGTTTGGAGTCAACGTGCAGTAACCACTAACAGACGGTAGATGACAGCACTAGCAGTGAAGGGTATATAAAGCGTGTCGGGGGCACACAGGAAACAGTATAGTCGTTGAAACTTCCTGGCAGATTAAAACTGTGTGCCGGACCGAGACTCGAACTCGAGACCTTTGCCTTTCGCGGGCCAGTGCTCTACCAACTCAGCTACCCAAGCACGACTCACGCCCCGTCCTCACAGCTTTAATTCCGCCAGGTTCGCAGGAGAACTTCTGTGAAGTTTGGAAGGTAGGAGACGAGGTATCAGCGTACACTTTGCTGTAGAGTGAAAATTTCACTCTAGAAACATCCCCCAGGCTGTGGCTAAGCCATGTCTCCACAATATCCTTTCTTCCAGGAGTGCTATTTCGTCTAGGAGAGCTTCTGTGAAGTTCGGAAGGTAAGAGACGAGGTATTGGCGGAATTAAAGCGGTGAGGACGGGCCGTGAGTCGTGCTTGGGTAGCTCAGTTGGTAGAGCACTTGCTCGCGAAAGGCAAAGGTCCCAAGTTCGAGTCTCAGTCCGGCACACAGTTTTAATCTGCCAGGAAGTTTCGTGTCAGCGCACACTGCGCAGTAGAGTGAAAATTTCATTCTAGTGTAGTCGTTGTCGGAATGCAGAAAGGAAGCGAGTTATCTGGCATCCAAAATGGCATAATCACTGTCTTTCGAACCACGGGTGCAAGCATTTTCGAAACGGTTAAGTTTGTAAACTGTTCGCGTGCCTCCCTGGTTAAAGTATACCGTGCATTTCAAAATGGCGCTATCCAAAACCGGCGCCAACGCAACTGTGTTGCACCCCGGGCCAAAGGTGACAGGGGTGAACGACGTCTGTGGAGATATGCACGGGAGAACAGACGTGCAGCTGTTGAGCAACTGCCTGGCCAGATGAACCAAGAGCCTACTAAAAGCGTCTCCTCATCAACCGGTCAGCGATTGTTGCTATGTATTTGCCTCCGCAGAATGCACTTGGTTCATGCACCTATGGTGACTGCGGTTCGTCGGAGACAGAGATTGGAATTTGCACGACAATATCGCAACTGTACATCCACTGAGTGGCGAGAGATAACTCACCTTTCTTTGCCCCATCGAACAGATAACCCTTGGCGAGTACGGCGTGAAACACCCTGCAACAATCGTCGAAACGGTCCCTCCCAGGGGTCATTCCCTGGGCGATTTCGTAATTATGTAAGACACAGTGGATCAACACAAGTGTCCATTATCCTTGGGAACCATGCCCACCCCTACATGCAGTTTGGTTTCCGTCGGCACGACGGAACCTACCAGCAGGACAATGCAACGTATCAAACAGGTTGCAGTGTATGTGCGTGGTTCGAATAGCTCCAGGGTAAGTTTACCTTACACTCCTGGCCACTATACTCCCCAGATATAAACCGAACATAAAACCTGTGTGACTATCTCGATTGGTCTGTTTGCGCCACGGATCCTCAACCGAGCAGCTGGCTACGACAGGGGAGTCAGCATGGCACCACATACCTGTCGGTACCTTCCGGAACCTCATTGACTCTCTCTCTGCACAGCTGTTGAAAAAGGTGGTTATCCATGCTTTTGCCAGGTGGTCATATTATACCGACTGGACAGTGTCAGTTAGTTGTCTGACTTAGCTGCGCTTTCCAACGATTTTCGTTACGACTGTAATGAGAGATAAAAAAAAAATAATTTCTACGACTGCAGTCCAATGCGTGCAGCCAAAGAGAGACAGTCCCATAGAGAGGCAACACCACGACCAGAGTGAAGCAAAGTAAACCACACTGTGCCATGTTAAGTGAAGGTAAAAGGAAGGGTTAAAATGTTCAAATGTGTGTGAAATCTTATGGGACTTAACTGCTAAGGTCATCAGTCGCTAAGCCTTCACACTACTTAACCTAAATTATCCTAAGGACAAACACACACGCCCATGCCCGTGGGAGGACTCGAACCTCCGCCGGGACCATCCGAAAGGAAGGGTCATGGACATGAAAGTGCATCAGGAAACTACGAAAATAAGACCGCTAACGTTCAGAATCGAAAGCCAGAAACTACACTGAAGCGCCAAGGAAGCTGGTACAGGCATGTGTATTCAAATAAAGAGAGATGAAAACAGTATACGGTACTGCGGTCGCCAACGCCTGTATATGACAACCAGTGTCTGGCGCAGTTGTTAGATCGGTTACTGCTGCCACAATGGCGGGTTGTCAAGATTTGAGTCTGAACGTGAAGCTATAGTCGGCGCACGAGCAGTGGGACACAGTATCTTCGAGGTAGCGGTAAAGTGGGGACTTTCCTGTACGACCATTCCATCAGTGAACCATGAATATCAGGAATCCGGTGAAACATCAAATATCCGACATCACTGCAGCCGGAAAAGGATCCTGCAAGAACGGGACCAACGACGACTGAAGAGAATCGTTCAGCGTGACAGAAGTGCAACCCTTCCGCAAATCTCTGCAGATTTCATTGCTGGGCCATCAACAAGTGTAGGCGTGCGAAGCACTCAACAAAACATCATCGATACGATACAGGCTTTCGTAGCCGGAGGCCTACTAGTCTACCCTCGATAACTGCACGAAACAAATCCTTAGGTCTTGCCTGGGCTCGTCAACACCGACATTAGACTGCGATGACTAGAAACAAGTTGCCTGGTTCGACGAGTCTCGTTTCAAATTGTATCAAGCTGACGAACATGTACGGGTATCTACATCTACATCTACATCTACATACATACACGGCAATCCACCATATGGTGCGTGGCGGAGGGTACCTCGTACCACAACTAGCATCTTCTCTCCCTGTTCCACTCCCAAACAGAACGAGGGAAAAATGACTGCCAAATGTCTCTGTACGAGCCCTAATCTCTCTTATCTTTGTGGTCTTTCCGCGAAATGTAAGTTGGCGGCAGTAAAATTGTACTGCAGTCAGCCTCAAATGCTGGTTCTCTAAATTTCCTCAGTAGCGATTCACGAAAAGAACGCCTCTTTTCCTCTCCCACCCGAGTTCCTGAAGCATTTCCGTAACACTCGCGTGATGATCAAATCTACCAGTAACAAATCTAGCAGCCCGCCTCTAAATTGCTTCTACGTCCTCCCTCAATCCGACCTGATAGGGATCCCAAACGCTCGAGCAGTACTCAAGAATAGGTCGTATTAGTGTTTTATAAGCGTCTCCTTTACAGATGAACCACATCTTCCCAAAATTCTACCAATGAACCGAAGACGACTATCCACCTTCCCCACAACTGCCATAACACGCTTGTCCCACTTCATATCACTCTACAATGTTACGCCCAAATATTTAATTGACGTGACTGTGTCAAGCGCTTCACTACTAATGGAGTATTCAAACATTACGGGATTCTTTTTCCTATTCATTTGCATTAATTTACACTTATCTATATTTAGAGTTAGCTGCCATTCTTTACACCAATCACAAATCCTGTCCAAGTCATCTTGTATCCTCCTACAGTCACTCAACGACGACACCTTCCCGTACACCACAGCATCATCAGCAAACAGCCGCACATTGCTATCCACCCTATCCAAAAGATCATTTATGAAGACAGAAACCAACAGCGGATCTACCACACTTCCCTGGGGCACTCCAGATGATACCCTCACCTCCGATGAACACTCGCCATCGAGGACAACGTACTGGGTTCTATTACTTAAGAAGTCTTCGAGCTACTCACATACTTGGGAACCAATCCCATATGCTCGTACCTTAGTTAGGATTCTGCAGTGGGGCACCGAGTCAAGGAATATGGCATCCGTCTGACACCCTTCATCCATGGTTCGCAAGATATCATGTGAAAAAAGGCCGAGTTGCGTTTCGCAGGAGCGATGCTTTCTAAAGCCGTGCTGATGCATGGACAGAAACTTCTCTGTCTCAAGGAAATTCATTATATTCGAGCTGAGAATATGTTCGAGAATCCTGCAACAAACCGATGTTAAGGATATTGGTCTGTAATTTTGAGGATCCGCCCTTCTACCCTTCTTATATACAGACGTCACCTGCGCTTTTTTCCAGTCGCTCGGGACTTTACGTTGGGCAAGAGATTCACGATAAATGCAAGCTAAGTAAGGAGCCAATGTAGTAGAGTACTCTCTGTAAAACCGAATTGGAATCCCATCAGGACCTGGCGATTTATTTATTTTCAACCCATTTAGCTGCTTCACAACCCCAAGGATGTCTATCACTATATCCTGCATACGGGAATCTGTACGAGACTCAAACGGCTGTATGTTTGTACGATCCTCCTGCGTGAAAGATTTCTCAAATGCTAAATTTAAAATTTCAGCTTTCGTTTTGCTGTTTTCCGTTGCCAGGCCAGACTGATCAGTGAGTGACTGGATGGAAGCCTTCAACCAGCTTACCGATCTTACGTAAGACCAGAATTTCCTTGGGTTTTCAGCAAGATCTTTTGCTAAGGTATGACGGTGGTAGTGATTGAATGCTTCGCGCATCGCTCTTTTTTTGCAGCACGAATCTCTACTAACTTTTGCCTGTCCTCATTCTCCCGATCTTTCTTGTACCGCGAGTGCAACTGTGTTTGCTTCCTGAGCATTCTCCGAATTGCGCTGTTAAACCACGGTGGGTCTTTTCCGTCCGTAACCCACTTTCTCGGCACATACTTGTCCAATGCGTGATTTACAATTTGTTTAAAACTTGCCCATAATTCCTCCACGTCCATCGTACCGGAAGTTAATGAAGTCTATTCATTTACTAAGTAGGATGCTAAAAACTGCTTATCTGCTCTTTCTAGTAAGAATACTCTCCTAGCCTTCTTGACCGACTTTTTAACTTTCGTAACCATAGTCGTAATGACAACATCATGATCACTAATTCCTGTCTCAACACACACCGTCGATGAGGTCTGGTCTGTTCATGGCTACCAGATCTAAAATATTTCCATTACGCGTTGGCGTTCGATTTAGCTTCTCAAGACAGCTTTTCGGATAATGTGTTCAAAAGTAATTCACACGACGGCTTGTCTGTACCATCTGTAATGAATCCATAGAAATCCCAGTCTATACTAGGTAGGTTGAAGTCGCCTCCTACTAATATAGCATGATCTGGTTACTTTTGCGATACAGAACGTAGACTCCCTTTGAATGATTATAGAACTGTCACGGTGGAACCTGGTGGCCGGTAATAACACCCCACAATTAACTTTATTTCCCCTAGCCCTGTTAAACGTGTCCAGATAACTTCACAAACACACTCTACGTCGACCTCAGTAGACACAATATTTTTGCCAACTGCAATGAATACACCACCTCCTACGGCGTCTAATCTGTCTTTCCGATACACGTTCCACCCCTCACTAAATATTTCAGTACTTACTATCTCAGGGTTCAGCCAGGTCTCAGTCCCGAGAATAATTTGCGCGACACACGCTTCCTGGAGAGCAATAAATTCAAGAACTCTATCCCGAACACTCTGGAGACAACCTCATGAATCCATGGATCCTGCATGTCAGCAGGGGACGTTCGAGCTTGTGGAGGCTCTGTTATGGTGTGGTGGATGTGCAGTTGGAGTGGTATGAGACCCCTGATAGGTCTAGATACGACTCTGACAGGTGACACGTACGTCAGGGCTCTGTCTGATCACCTGCATCCATTCATGTCTATCGTGCATTCCGACGAACTTGGGCAATTACAGCAGGACAATGCGACACCCCACACGTCCAGATTTGCTACAGAGTTGCTCCAGGAACACTCTTCTTAGTTTAAGCACATCCGCTGGCCACCAAACTCCCAAGACATGAACATTATTGAGCATATCTCTGATGCTTTAGAACGTGCTTTTTAGAAGAGATCTCCATCCCCTCGTCGTCTTACTGATCTATGGACAGCTCTGCAGGATTCATGGTGTCAATTCCCTCCAGCACTACTTCAGACATTAGTCGAGTCCATGCCACGTCGTGTTGCGGCGCTTCTGCGTGCTCGCGCGGCCCCTACATGGTATTACGCTGGTGTACGAGTTTCTTTGGCTCGCTCGTTGTGTATTATCTGTGAGTACATCGCCAATACACTTTATATACACCATATCTCGACGGTCAGGATCTTTTATACAAATATCATAACCAGTGACGATCAGCAGCAGAGAATTTACAGTTAGAAGACACAGCCTGCAAAATTTAGTTTAGGATCTTAGTGTGTTTTAATACTCTCTACTGAATACCAAACTTTCGAAGAGTGACAAATGGTTCAAAGACGAACGTTCTACATAATGTTTTCATCAATTTAGGTTGTTTGTATCATTCATTTTACGTTGTACAGTGCCGTGTAAACCCACGGTAAAATAATAAATTCACATATTTACGTAAAGCTAAACACGTGAATCGTCTTTGTATGCTTTTGTATAAGAGAAATGTACAACACCTGTAACAGATGATATTTTTAAACAGTACTCACTTGAAATGAGAAATACACGTAGTTTCGTTGCTTCTCTGGTGGCACTTATACGCTGCACAAGCGGTAGGTGTGATTTCGAAATAAAATTCGGCATTTATTTATCCTGCAAGTTTGCACAAGCACTTCCTGTTTTGAAATCAACCGCAGAATGCCTACGCAAAACAAGGCGGCTAGTAGTACATCGTGATACTGCTTGGAGCGCTGGGTAATGGACACAGCCCTGCTACGTATATTCTCTCTCTCTCTGGGTCCAGTTGTAGCCCCTACAATCCCTCAAGTGGTTTGCTGTGAACAGCGGACACTGCAAAGCACTGTGGTGGAAACCGATGTGCCGTTGGTTTTAACACATCTGCCTTTGCGTTTTGTGACAAATATAACGTCTCATTTAAGTGTGTAACTGCAAGACAGAAATTTAATTCATAAGAAAACGGTAACCAATCACTGTTTACCGATTTTTTTATGTGCCTAGCAGTAATTTGCCACAACAGTTTGTTCCCAAACGTTAGCATGAATGTGAACTGTAGCATTTGATCGTTTTGTGCTCCAAATTTTTGGACTAAACTGTATTTATTATAGAGCCTGAAGGTTATCAGTAGTGTCAAACACAGCAGCTACTAGATTGAGATTTTCACTCTGCAGCGGAGTGTGCGCTGATATGAAACTTCCTGGCAGATTAAAACTGTGTGCCCGACCGAGACTCGAACTCGGGACCTTTGACTTTCGCGGGCAAGTGCTCTACCATCTGAGCTACCGAAGCACGACTCACGCCCGGTACTCACAGTTTTACTTCCGCCAGTACCTCGTCTCCTACCTTCCAAACTTTACAGAAGCTCTCCTGCGAACCTTGAGGTACTGGCGGAAGTAAAGCTGTGAGTACCGGGCGTGAGTCGTGCTTCGGTAGCTCAGATGGTAGAGCACTTGCCCGCGAAAGGCAAAGGTCCCGAGTTCGAGTCTCGGTCGGGCACACAGTTTTAATCTGCCAGGAAGTTTCACAGCAGCTACTGTTAAAAAAGAATGTAAGTTCCGTGATGTATCCCTTCTGAAAAAGTAAGTGCTATGACTGAAATTCCATATTATGAAACAAATAAACATATTATGAAACGTCCCCATCGAAAAATTATACATGACTGTGCTTAAACTGACACACAATATTTTTAGCGCAACGAAATCTGACTTTCAAAAATCCCTACAAAAGAATGGCCCGGACTAACATTAACCTATACCTTTCACAAATCACTTACCTCACAAAAATCTTCGTTACTCAAGCTACTGCAATACAGCGAGCGCCACTACTGCCAGCTAAATAAAAGATTCAAACTACTGAAGGCACTAACTACTGATAGGCATAGTTAGCAAATGAAAGATTTTGATAGAGAACAAACAATGTATTTACCTTAATAGTGTTCAAAAGTCATTATATATATATATATATATATATATATATATATATATATATATATATATATATATACCAGTTCATGATATCCAGTCTTAAAAATTTACTGTCTCTGTTGGACACATGTCCAGATCGTCCGCTTTCACAATTCTGCCATGTCTCTCCCCACATCCACCACTGCTGGCGGCTCACCTCCAACTGCGCAACGCTACGCGCTGTTAACATCCAGCTGCCCAACACTACAATGGTGAGTATTACAACAATGCCAACCAGCCACAGACTGCACACAGCACAGCCAGTGATTTTCATACAAAGCGCTACGTGGCGGCGGCGGCACCAATATAAGAACCTAAACAGCCTACTTGCAATATTCACGTATCCGTGAAAGGTAATATTGGTTTCTTTTCCGAATTTATTCGTGTAATTAAGCGCTGCACAACTGTTCACCATTCTTCTTTACGTACAGTAGAAAGTGTAGGTAGTACAGTTACGACTTAACAAATACTGTGTGTATGTACCAACAAATATAAAATGGTCGATCTGCGTCTTTACAAGCCACAATACACTTCATCGTTCCAGACTCTTACCACCACACTGACATCCAATCGGAAGTTCAAGATACCCGTGCCTGCAGCGCCCTTGGCTGGTCAACTTATATTTAATAGGCCTTTTGTCCAGCCTATGCCACAACTACGACTTCTGGATGTGTGCCGGCCGTTTCCTCGACCAGTGGCAGAATCCACCGCCTGTTTACCCTTTGCGCGTTTCCTGTTGAGGCAACCGCTACGCGCGTGTAACCCATTTGTCTGCGGATGCAAATGAACGTCATAATGAGCTGTGGGACCTAGAAATGAAACGTTTTCAAAGTTCACGCTGCTTGCAGCTTCCGTGTCCCACTGCTACAAATTTCCTTATTTGCTCAGACGCATGTGTCGTATTACGCACGTTCATCCCTTTGGCAACCGATATTTTACATCGCCCCTAAATATAGATTTCCACGTCAGAGTTCACTGCATAAATCCCTGACGCTACAGTGGCGGAGCGAGAAGACTGTGTTTGTTGGTGTCCTTGGGAATGCGACACGCCTAGTTGGGAAGAGAACAAGACGAATACTCGCCAGGGGATGGCTTGGTGATGGTACTTGCTACCGAATCGGCCAAAAGACAATCAAAAATCAGGACCGTTCAATAAAGAAAATAATTTTTTCTAGTTATGTTGGCAACCGTTCCAAATGACAGTATGTCAGGAAGATGGAATTAATTTTTTCTTTTTCTTTTCATATTGACCAACTAGGACCACGTAACGACTTCACTTCCTCTTCTTTCCTTGTTGTTTATTTTTCAAGTATTCCACCTTGTCCCCCCTGTCCATGTTGTTCCAGATTTCTTATTTCTTCTGCAGTGGAAGCCTTCTAAATGTAATATTTTATTCTTAAAATGATTTCTGTTTGTCATTTGCGATTCTTTAATGTTGTTTGTTTCTACTTCTTGCCTTATTTCAGTAATCCATGCTATTGTCGATTTCTTCTTCCATAAGTACAGAAACATTTGTTGTGGGAGCCTGTTCACTTTCATTCGGTAGAGGCGTCCAATAAAGATTAATCTTCTTTCAGCCATTACTTCTGACATTTTCTGGTTATTTTTGTAGATCACCTCATTATTTTTCACTTTCTAGCCATCTGCAAAAAATGTTGCACCCATTATTTTACTAATAATCCGCTTTCAAGTACCCCAATTCTGTTCATCTTTAGGCACCCATATCCAAACAAACATTCCGCTCGTACCTCTGTGGTATAGCGCTTTAGTCTTTTTTAACGGATACGCATTTATTGTTATAAATATTCTTTGTCAATCAATTTTGTTAGCTCTTACATCTACTGCAAATTTTTCTAGTCCATTCTGTTGTATAGTTTCTCCAAATCATTTCAATTTACCTACTCCCTTCTTCTTACCTTTAAGTGTTTCTATGAAATTTTGTGCATTTTTTATGTCACCAATTTTCTTTATTAAGTTGAAATTTTCAAGCCAGTTTTATTTGCTTTTTCTTACCGAAGATTTATTTGAATAACTGCGCCTGTCAAAGTTTCTGTAAGTTTTGCAAAATTGTATGCAAGAGCCAGTTACATTACCTTAACTCCATTTGTTTTCGTTCCTAGAATTATTGGTTCAATTTTGTGGATTTTTAGCTCCAAATTTTAGTACCTTACAATTTTTTCTAGAACGGATTTAGACGGTAGTGTGATAAACTGTTTCCTTGTCTGACACCAGCTGTTGTATTGTTAAAAATATACTTATACTTAGTTTTACTGATACACTTCAAAATAGTGGGGAGGGGGAAGTGTTTGAATAGGTTTTAGAGAGGTGTCAGGCGTGGCTTCAGAGTGAACTGGCGCTGTGGTTGGTCGCATTGTCTACAATACCTTTAATTTTCGTGAACTCCATCTGAATGTAGTTTGGAAGCTGCGTATAAACATCTCCGATGTCAGTTGTTATTGTGAGCGTCTTTTGTGATTTGTTTACGAAATAAATAGTGTTTCGAGTGGTCTTGTGTGTGAAATCTAATGGGACTGAACTTCTAAGGTCATCAGTCCCTAAGCTTACACACTACTTGTCCTTATCCTAAGGACAAACACACGCACACCCATGCCCGAGGCAGGACTCGAACCTCCGCCGGGACCAGCCGCACGAGTAGTCTTAATATAATTAATGTGCAGCTACTCGCGGACGTCCAGTGCGGGCTGTAATTATCGTATGGCAGCGAAACTTAGCAGATATGCTAATGTGCGACCGATTTATGACGGAAAAAATTAATTCCAATTTTAGCCAGCAGTTGTAAATCTGGCGCTGTACACTGATTATAAGACGGTATGACATACACGCTGTCATCTGACAAGCCGTGACGTGACTATAGAGAAGAGACACCGTGCGCTGACTGATAGACAATCACTGACTGAAAGATCTGAGAAGAGGCCCCGTGTCATTAAATGGGTTAAAGAAGACGATGATGAAATTCGAAACCACGGGTGAGCTTGGTGTGACACGCGGGAGAGGAAGACGTCCTATACCGGTGGAAGTTACTGAAGAGGTTGCTGTTGCTGTAACTGACCATGCAGCACGTGCCCCGGGTAGTGTTGATGTTCGTGCAGCGTCACGAAAATTGATGTCCATCCCATGGCCAACAGCACAGAAAGTTTTGCGGTCTATTTTACACTGGTACCCATTCAAGATCCAGTTGGTGCAGCAACTGAAACCTCATGATCCGTAGCAACGTTCTGAATTTGCCCTCGGTTTCTGGCACAGATCTAAGTTGATGGCATGTGGCCGGGCAATGTTCTATGGACAGACGAGGCACATTTTAGACTACGGGGTGCAGTGAATACGCAGAACTGTCAAATTTTGGGGTGGAGTTAAACTGTGTGTTGTGCACGTGGTACTGCTGATACTAATTATTTACATAATAAGCCAAAAACAGAAGGGAAAGACGTCTAGGAAGATCATCTTCGGTTCAGGAGGAAAGTAACACGCGAGGCAGTACTAACGCTACTTCCTGACAAATTCAAAATGGTTCAAATGGCTCTGAGCACTATGGGACTTAACATCTATGGTCATCAGTCCCCTAGAACTTAGAACTACTTAAACCTAACTAACGTAAGGCCATCACACACATCCATGCCCGAGGCAGGATTCGAACCTGCGACCGTAGCAGTCGCGCAGCTCCGGACTGAGCGCCTAGAACCGCTAGACCACCGCGGCCGGCTCCTGACAAATTAAAACCGTTTGCCGGACCAAGACTCGAACTCGGGACCTTTGCTTTTCGCAAGTGCTCTACCGCCTTTTTTTTCGGGTTTTTTTTTTTTTTTTTTTTATTCTTCGTTGATCACATTTTTTCCTACATTCTTCGTTGTATTTGTTCGGGGCGGACGTCCCATGACATCTGTTCAGGTTGTTCGTTGACCCGTTCACTCAGTGTTTCTATTACAGAGGTTAGCTAATCCTCTGACCGAACACGCTGAGCTACCGCGCCGGCGCCTGAGCTACCCAAGCACGACTCAGGCTTCCTCCTCACAGCCTTACTTCTGCCAGTACCTCGTCTCCTGTCTTCCAAACGGCAGAGCACTTGCTCGCGAAAAGGCAAAGGTTCCAGGTACGAGTCTCGGTCCCCACACAGTTTTAATCTGTCAGGAAGTTTCATATCAGCGCACAAACCGCTACAGATTGAAAGTCTTATTATGACTACAAAATATAGTAGGAAATAGACGAAGGGAGACAAACCAACATTTTTAGCATTGTACGTGTAGGATAAGAGTTTGAAAATGTTGACCATTAGAAATTATGAAGGTAGCACGGATAAAATACGGAAAGCGGAACGTAATCTAGAAGCCGTACAGAAACCAGACAGCAGTTACAAGTGTAGGAGGTTCAAATGGTTCAAATGGCTCTGAGCACTATGCGACTTAACTTATGAGGTCATTAGTCGCCTAGAACTTAGAACTAATTAAACCTAACTAACCTAAGGACGTCACACACATCCATGCCCGAGGCAGGATTCGAACCTGCGACCGTAGCGGTCGCTCGGCAAGTGTAGGAGGACATGAGAGGGAAGCAGTAGTTAGGAAGGGTAGTGCAAATAAGAACCACAAGAGCAAGCATTGACACCTGTCTTAAGGAACACAAGACCAGTTGTCGCCTAGGAAGACAGATAAATCAGCGGTACCAGATCACGCATAAGAACGGGGAAACCACGAACTCCCCTTCTCTGTAGTTTTAGTAAAATCTAATAACTGCTACATATCGATGCACAGAGACACCATAGAAATATAAAAGCACAGAAAAATTTCGAAACAGAAACGAAAAAGGTTTGATATTAGAGAAATGTGGGCCTTAGTGCTAAATAAAACAAACAGCACCATCTCTTCCTCTCTACAAGTTCCGTAGCTTTGAACATAGCTGCTAAGGTTCAGTGACCGTGGCAGAATTATATTAGAACACATAAGCCCTCGGTCACAAATATTAAGTGAAAGTTGACCAGGTTTCGACGCTACTATGAGCGTCGTCTTCAGAAGACGACGCCCATAGTAGCGTCGAAACCTGGTCAATTTTCACTTAAAATTTGTAACCGAGGGCTTATTTGTTCTAATATAAGTTCCACAGCGTACGTCAGCGCGACACCGCTATCTTAGGCACCAGTCTGATGAAGTCACGAATCTACCTTTGTGTGAACTGTATGAAATAACAATCGTCCTAACTTCTGAAAGTTTTGCATTAGGACGTTCAAACTGCACGGTTGGCCGTGGGGCATGATGGGAATTAGTATGGTTCGGTTTAGCGACGAAGTCCGCTTTCATTTGGATGGATTCGTCAATAAGAAAAACTGGAACATTTGGGGGACTGAGAATCTGCACTTCGCGATCGAGAAGTTTCTTCATCCTCAACGGGTGACGGTGTGGTGTGCAATGTCCAGTCACGGAATAATCGGTGCGATATTCCATGATGGTACAGTGACTGCCGAACGGCACTTGAAGATTTTGGAAAATGATTTCATCGCCATTATCCAAAGTGACCCTGATTTCGACAAGATGTGGTTCATGCAAGACGGAGCTGGATCCCGTCCTGGAGGAGCACATTGGGGACAGCACGCTGCCTCTATTGCACCCAGAGGCCACTGCCACAGGCCTCGATTGGCCGCCATATTTTCCGGATCTGAACACGTGCGACCCCTTTTTGTGGGGCTATATTAACACTTTGCCGTCCTCACGTCTCGTAAAAATTTATTCGCTTGGCGCCGGCAGCACTAAGTCAGATTACTTGGCTTGTCGCCGGACGCTTGTCACCTATCCGTTGATGACAAGCTTCAAACACATTGACTTTTGCGCGCTTTAATGTTCAGGAAATCCTCTATTTTGCCGTATCGTTCCACAAACTCGAATTTTCTTTTCAAGCAACTTCTCTACAAATTCTACACTGTTATGATAATTATCCACGCAGAGCTGATGCCACTTTCCATCAGAAGGTGTCAACAGTTCCGTCACTGTTTTTGTTAAAGGCTGTCCAGCACCGTAATATATCTTGAATGAGAAAATGTATCCCGTACTCAAATCACACAGCATCCGAATGAGTATGCCGTATTTCGTAATTTTCGACGTATTTTAAACTTCTAAATTTAACCTTCCACGCCACGGTTTCATTCCTTCATGAATTGAAATGTTTTGACTTAGATTAAACGTTTCCTTAAACTTTGTGGAAAAATAATCAATTACGAATTGCACTTTTACAAGCCGGTCGGCATTATCCAGTTTACTGTTGCTGTCGGAAAAATGTATAAATGATACTATTTGTCTGAATCGGTTGCGGGACATCGCTTTCCGAAATATCGGTGTGTCTATCAACGGATTCGTTGACCAATAATCAGCGATCCTTGCTTTTTTTCTAAGTTTTCTATGTTCGGGTCCCGTAACGTCGACAGATTTGGCATTTTTTAAATCTAGTTTCCTTCTATTGCAATTTTGACTGTAGTAATTGTTGGTTTCGTTGCTAATACATTCAAATAGATCGTTCCAAATACATAATTGTGCGATATTCTCCACGCTCTGTGTATCTTTGGGAAATATGTTTGGGCCCGCAGATCCTTCCAATTTGTTATTGGTCCTCGGTAAATCAGAGTCTGACCACTGTGCACTGTCTTCTTCGTCTGGCAACGGTAGCGTTCGCCGAATTCTTCTTGGACGTATTTCACTATCTTCCGACGATTCTGCTTCGCTTTCATTTTTTCGATATCCAATGTCTTCTTCCCAATCGGCCAAGTCGTCCAGAACGTCAGACATGACGTCCGCGCATTCATCGTAAATAGTCCTATTGTCTGTTTCGTCCGCCATGATGAAAGGGCACAAGTGCACTACTGGCCATTAAAATTGCTACACCACGAAGTTGACGTGCTACAGACGCGAAATTTAACCGCCTGCGATGGTGTACTCAACGACGAACCTGGGTGCACGAATGGCAAAACGTCATCTTTTCGGATGCATCCAGTCGATGGTCGCATCCGTGTTTGGCGACATTGCGGTGAACGCAAATTGGAAGCGTGTATTTGTCATCGCCATACTGGCGTATCACCCGGCGTGATGATATGGGGTGCCATTGGTTACACGTCTCTGTCATCTCTTGTTCGTATGGACGGCACTTTGAACAGTTGACGTTACATTCAGATGTGTTACGACCCGTGGCTCTACCCTTCATTCGATCCCTGCGAAACCCTACATTTCAGCAGGATAATGCACGATCGCATGTTGCAGGTCCTGTACGGGCGTTTCTAGATACAGAAAATGTTCGAGTGCTGCCCTGGCCAGCACATTCTCCAGATCTCTCACCAATTGAAAACGTCTGGCCTATGGTGGCCGAGCAACTGGCTCGTCACAATACGCCAGTCACTACTCTTGATGAGCCGTGGTATCGTGTTGAAGCTGCATGGGCAGCTGTACCTGTACACGCCATCCAAGCTCTGTTTGACTCAATGCCCAGGCGTATCAAGGCCGTTATTACGGCCAGAGGTGGTTGTTCTGGGTACTGATTTCTCAGGACTTATGCACCCAAATTGCGTGAAAATGTAATCACATGTCAGTTGTAGTATAATATATTTGTCCAATGAATACCTGTTTATCATCTGCATTTCTTCTTGGTGTAGCAATTTTAATGGCCAGTAGTGTACTTGTAAAAACAAAACACTTGTTGACGTGTGTAACTTATTGTTACCTAAACAAAACACCAACAGAATGCAAAAGATACTAACGTGCTGTCGCCGGCCACTGAGTGATACTATGCAGACGACAACATTGTGGTGTCGCCGGCCGTTGATCGCTATTTCGCACACGACACCACTGTGGTGTCACCGGACGGCATAGTCTTAATGAAAAGTGGAGAGCAATAACGCCAAAACCATTGCTGAGCTGAAAACAGCCGTTAAGGTGGTCGTTGACAGCATCGATGATCCGACACTCCAGCGGAACATGCAGAATTTCGCTATTCTTCTGCGCCACATCCTAGCCAATGACGGCAGGTACATCGGTCATGTCATAACCTATATCGCAATATGTTGAATAGAGAGACTGCATGCCGTAGTGTGTAACAAATTTACGTTTCTTTCATAGTTATTGAATAATTGTCACCCTGTACGTAAAAACAGTTCGGCTTGCAGAGCTTTTTTGAGGTTTTAATTGCTTTCTGAGTCGTTCAAGTCTGTAATGATGTCTCCAGCATTGGAAAGCGAAACGTCAGGTGGAGAAGAATGCCTTGTACCACGGCCTAATACCAATTTTACAAATATCGCACATATAGGCCGTGAAAGCGTGCATTCTGTGGTTAAACTCTGATAAGTTCTGTCCGTCAAATTTGTGTTTAAATGGTACAAGAATAAAGCAGTCATCATGCTGCAACGAGACGACACAGCTTCAAACATGCGTACTACATTAGACCCCTACGAAAAGAATGAAGCATTAATTTTATAGGCTTGCAGTAGTTTGTCTCAAGAAGTGGAGTCAATGCACTTTATGCTGTAAATAAATGTTTTCAGAGACATAATGACAGAGTAGTATTGCCAGACAAAAGTACCGGCAATGTTTGCTGTGCTATGCAGCCGTCCACTTGCTGGGGTGCTGGAGAGGTCACAACTGTTGCCTAAGGGACTGATGACCTCAGATGTTAAGTCCCATAGTGCTCAGAGCCATTACTGTTGCCTCCCCTTCCCTCGCGCCGGCCGGTGTGACCGAGCGGTTCTAGGCGCTTGAGTCCGGAACCGCGCGACTGCTACGGTCGCGGTTTCGAATCCTGCCTCGGGTATGGATGTGTGTGATGTCCTTAGGTTAGTCAGGTTGAAGTAGTTATAAGTTCTAGGGGACTGATGACCTCAGATGTTAAGTCCCATAGTGCTCCGAGTCGTTTGAACTGTTTGAATCTTCCGTCGCCTGTTTCTCGTGCTTGAAAAAAAGTACGCCGGTGCAGCCATTGTGGCTGGCTACGTCTTGAGTCCACTTTTCACTCTTAAGCACTGTACAGGTAACGGTTGACACACTACGGAGACGCGTGCCTTGCACAACACTACTTATAATCGGCGCGGCACTTAAGGAGATAAAGTTTGACATACTCAGTCGCACTGCCTTATCGTACTGCTGCAAAGTGATACGAACTCGGTCAAGTTTTCCTGGTCGCGGCTACCGTCACAGTCACCTGTTACGGAAATCACTGCGGCTCGCTGCGGTATCTGGAAATCCAAATTAGGCGAACACACAGAGTAACCCAAGTCCCGTCACTAAACTGCTGACTTTGATCCGTTTTAGTGATCTAGTGCGAGGACAATCCTACTTTGTTTTTCACAATGGTAGATCGAATTTTGCTTCAGTATTCTTGTCTGCACAAGGTGCTGTAATCCAGCTTTCAATTTCACCGATATAATCGGCAGATCCGTGTAAATAATATCCTTTCGTTGCTTGCCTGTTTTATATGCGGTTGGTAAGCAGGAAGAAAAATCGTTGGTACCCCCTCTGTATGAGCCCCAATTTCTCTGGTTGTACCTCCGCTGTCACTTCGCCACATGCACATAGAGTAAGTCGCGAGATCATTACTTATTTTTAGAAATCAGACTCTTAAAACTTTATGATTAATGCTCTCCGCAATGTAGTACAGTTACTGTTGGCAGTGCTTGACGGTCGCTGTCATCTGTAAATGAGATCTGCGTGGTCTTGATTTAGCTGGGGTTGTTCCTTCGCGTGCCCATCTCACAATCGGCACACATCTCACAGTCGGCTCTGGCAGTTTTAGAACGGTTGATATGTCCGTGATGGATCTGTTTCTCGGACGACCTCCAGTGACTTGTCCACGTTCGAAGTCATTGTGTTATCCTGACCGCCCCTTTCTGATGTTCATACTTCTCTGCTGACAACATAACTGTCCCCGCTTCCTATTATACTGGCAGGTCCGCCTGCAATTACGCATTACATAGTAGTTTATGGATACTTTTTATCACATAGTGTGGTATATACGCTGAGAAATTTTGAACAATCAATTTTACATGTTTCCTTAAATCCGTGCAGTATTGATACTGAGGACGATGATAGCGATGATGTACACTGATGCGCCAAAACATTCCGATCGAATGTTTAAAGTGACTTGCTCGTGAAAAGCAGAAGTATGAAAATTAAATGACAATAATCTCACACAAGCAAACCACAGAATTATATCAAATATTTGGGAAATTGAACAAATACCTGCAGAGTGGAAATGTACATTAATTCACCCTCTCCACAAGAAAAGTGCAAAAACCTATCCAAATAATTACAAGGGAATTTCACTGCTCCTTGTAATATACAAAATTATTTCACAGGCCCTGTTAAACAGACTAGAGGAACGAGCGGACCAGTTGATACGGGAGTACCAGGCAGGGTTTCGCAAAGGTCGATCTTGCATCGAACAGATATGGAACTTTTGCAAATGAGAAGATGTAGAAACACTGTGGTAATTTTTGTAGATTTTAAAAGACTTACGATTCAATAGATAGACAAAAATTATTTCACACCATAGAGGAGTTCAGGGTTGACAGGAAAACAAGGTCAATTATTCAACAGGCATTAACAGATACAACCTCCAAAGTTAAATTCATGTGAGAAACAACTTCAGAAGCTTTTCATATCCATACTGGTGTCCGCCAAGGAGATGGAAAGTCCCCTCTTCTGTTTAACATGGTTCTGGAAAAAAATTGTAAGGACATGGGAAAAGGAATATATGAGGGTGTGTACAAAAGGGGCCTGCTCGTGAAAAATTTAAAAAATCTAATATATATATACATATAATATCAAATTTTTGGTCATTTTATCACGAGCAGGTCCCTTTAAGCAGGCGATTGGAGTGTTTTGGGGCATGTTGTTGTTGTTGTGGTCTTCAGTCCTGAGACTGGTTTGATGCAGCTCTCCATGCTACTCTATCCTGTGCAAGCTTCTTCATCTCCCAGTACCTACTGCAACCTACATCCTTCTGAATCTGCTTAGTGTATTGATCTCTTGGTCTCCCTCTACGGTTTTTACCCTCCACGCTGCCCTCCAATGCTAAATTTGTGATCCCTTGATGCCTCACATGTCCTACCAACCGATCCCTTCTTCTAGTCAAGTTATGCCACAAACTTCTCTTCTCCCCAATCCTATTCAATACCTCCTCATTAGTTACGTGATCTACCCACCTTATCTTGAGCATTCTTCTGTAACACCACATTTCGAAAGCTTCTATTCTCTTCTTGTCCAAACTGGTTATTGTCCATGTTTCACTTCCATACATGGCTACACTCCATACAAATACTTTCAGAAACGACTTCCTGACACTTAAATCTATACTCGATGTTAACAAATTTCTCTTCTTCAGCAACGATTTCCTTGCCATTGCCAGTCTACATTTTATATCCTCTCTACTTCGACCATCATCAGTTATTTTACTCCCTAAATAGCAAAACTCCTTTACTACTTTAAGTGTCTCATTTCCTAATCTAATCCCCTCAGCATCACCCGATTTAATTTGACTACATTCCATTATCCTCGTTTTGCTTTTGTTGATGTTCATCTTATATCCTCCTTTCAAGACACTGTCCATTCCGTTCAACTACTCTGTCTCTGACAGAATTACAATGTCATCGGCGAACCTCAAAGTTTTTACTTCTTCTCCATGAATTTTAATACCTACTCCGAATTTTTCTTTTGTTTCCTTTACTGCTTGCTCAATATACAGATTGAATAACATCAGGGAGAGGCTACAACCCTGTCTCACTCCCTTCCCAACCACTGCTTCCCTTTCATGCCCCATGCCCCTCGACTCTTATAACTGCCATCTGGTTTCTGTACAAATTGTAAATAGCCTTTCGCTCCCTGTATTTTACCCCTGCTACCTTCAGAATTTGAAAGAGAGTATTCCAGTTAACGTTGTCAAAAGCTTTCTCTAAGTCTACAAATGCTAGAAACGTAGGTTTGCCTTTTCTTAATCTTTCTTCTAAGATAAGTCGTAAGGTTAGTATTGCCTCACGTGTTCCAACATTTCTACGGGATCCAAACTGATCTTCCCCGAGGTCCGCTTCTACCAGTTTTTCCATTCGTCTGTAAAGAATTCGCGTTAGTATTTTGCAGCTGTGACTTATTAAACTGATAGTTCGGTAATTTTCACATCTGTCAACACCTGCTTTCTTTGGTATTGGAATTATTATATTCTTCTTGAAGTCTGTGGGTATTTCGCCAGTCTCATACATCTTGCTCACCAGATGGTAGAGTTTTGTCATGACTGGCTCTCCCAAGGCCATCAGTAGTTCTAATGGAATGTTGTCTACTCCCGGGGCCTTGTTTCGACTCAGGTCTTTCAGTGCTCTGTCAAACTCTTCACGCAGTATCTTATCTCCCATTTCATCTTCATCTACATCCTCTTCCACTTCCATAATACTGTCCTCAAGTACATCGCCCTTGTATAAACCCTCTATATACTCCTTCCACCTTTCTGCCTTCCCTTCTTTGCTTAGAACTGGGTTGCCATCTGAGCTCTTGATATTCATACAAGTGGTTCTCTTCTCTCCAAAGGTCTCTTTAATTTTCCTGTAGGCAGTATCTATCTTACCCCTAGTGAGACAAGCCTCTACATCCTTACATTTGTCCTCTAGCCATCCCTGCTTAGCCATTTTGCACTTTCTGTCGATCTCATTTTTGAGACGTTTGTATTCCCTTTGGCCTGCTTCATTTATTGCATTTTCATATTTTCTCCTTTCATCAATTAAATTCAATATTTCTTCTGTTACCCAAGGATTTCTATTAGCCCTCGTCTTTTTACCTACTTGATCCTCTGCTGCCTTCACTACTTCATCCCTCAGAGCTACCCATTCTTCTTCTACTGTATTTCTTTCCCCCATTCCTGTCAATTGTTCCCTTATGCTCTCCCTGAAACTCTCTACAACCTCTGGTTTAGTCAGTTTATCCAGGTCCCATCTCCTTAAATTCCCACCTTTTTGCAGTTTCTTCAGTTTCAATCTGCAGTTCATAACCAATATATTGTGGTCAGAATCCACATCTGCCCCTGGAAATGTCTTACAATTTAAAACCTGGTTCCTAAATCTCTGTCTTACCATTATATAATCTATCTGATACCTTTTAGTATCTCCAGGCTTCTTCCAGGTATACAACCTTCTTTTATGATTCTTGAACCAAGTGTTAGCTATGATTAAGTTATGCTCTGTGCAAAATTCTACAAGGCGGCTTCCTCTTTCATTTCTTCCCCCCAATCCATATTCACCTACTATGTTTCCTTCTCTCCCTTTTCCTACTGACGAATTCCAGTCACCCATGACTATTAAATTTTCGTCTCCCTTCACTACCTGAATAATTTCTTTTATCTCGTCATACATTTCATCTATTTCTTCATCATCTGCAGAGCTAGTTGGCATATAAACTTGTACTACTGTAGTAGGCATGGGCTTTGTGTCTATCTTGGCCACAATAATGCGTTCACTATGCTGTTTGTAGTAGCTAACCCGCACTCCTATTTTTTTTATTCATTATTAAACCTACTCCTGCATTACCCCTATTTGATTTTGTATTTATAACCTTGTAATCACCTGACCAAAAGTCTTGTTCCTCCTGCCACCGAACTTCACTAATTCCCACTATATCTAACTTTAACCTATCTATTTCCCTTTTTAAATTTTCTAACCTACCTGCCCGATTAAGGGAACTGACATTCCACGCTCCGATCCGTAGAACGCCAGTTTTCTTTCTCCTGATAACAACGTCCTCTTGAGTAGTCCCCGCCCGGAGATCCGAATGGGGGACTATTTTACCTCCGGAATATTTTACCCAAGAGGACGCCATCATCATTTAATCATATAGTAAAGCTGCATGTCCTCGGGAAAAATTACGGCTGTAGTTTCCCCTTGCTTTCAACCGTTCGCAGTACCAGCACAGCAAGGCCGTTTTGGTTAATGTTACAAGGCCAGATCATTCAATCATCCAGACTGTTGCCCCTGCAACTACTGAAAAGGCTGCTGCCCCTCTTCAGGAACCACATGTTTGTCTGGCCTCTCAACAGATACCCCTCCGTTGTGGTTGCACCTGCGGTACGGCCATCTGTATCGCTGAGGCACGCAAGCCTCCCCACCAACGGCAAGGTCCATGGTTCATGGGGGGGTTTTGGGGCATATATGTCACTAATTATTGCCACCAAGAATAACTCCTAAAGTATGATAGCAGCCTAAAAGTTTTTGGGACATATGTTGCATGGGACAACGGGGGACATAATATGACGTTGGTGTTTTTTGTTGCTAGGTGGGGTCGTGTCAGAGACATGAAGGTCAACTTCTTTTTTTAAATGGGATGCTGTAGTTTGGCACTTATTTGTGATAGCGGCTATAGAGACGAATCGAATGGCTTGTAATAGTAAGGTCTTTGAAGCTCAACGAAGGTCAATAAGGTGACATGAACGTCCATTTACAGAAGGTGTTCGAGGTGATGACCATTGGTATCAATGCAGTGCTGCAATCTTCTTATCATGGATTGAGTGGTATTCCGTATCACATTGGCACTTATCGAAGTACATACTCTGACAACTCTCTCACGTATCTTCAGGTGTAGTCGGATGTCTTTATAAACAATGTCTTTTACGAATCCCCACAAGAAAAAATCCAGAGGCGTCAAGTCTCTCGAACGAGCCGCCCACGACACATCTCCTCCGCGTCCAATCCAACAATTTGGGAATTGTGCAAGTAATTTCTAGCCACAAGCGAAAAATGTGCCGGACATTCATCACGTTGATACCACATTCTGTTTCTTGTTCGTAAAGGTATTTCCTCCAACAACAGACCCAATGTTTCTTGCAGGAATGTGGTGTACTTTCTGTCTTTAAGATTTCCTTCGATGAAAGAGGGGCCTGTATTTCTGTCCTCCAGAATTCCACACCATCGACCACGGTTTTTGGGGTGCAATTTGTCGCAGCGAACATGCATTTTCAGTTACCCAATAATGCATGTTATGCAAATTAAATATTTCCATTGTTCGCGAATGTAGCCTCGTCAGTAAATAAAATCAAATTAATGAGTGTATCATACCTCTGAATCTGAAGTTGAGCCCATCAGCAGGATTCAAATCGACGCATACAATCCGTACCAGTTAATTCTTGGTGCCCATCGGCAGGATTCAATGCGACGCATACAATCCGTACCAGTTAATTCTTGGTGGAGACTGATATGGTAAGGATGATATTTATGGCGATGCAGAACGCGAACAACACTACTCCGGCTCATGCCAGATTCCCTTGCGATTTGACGCGAACTAACACAACGATCTCGAACCACAGTAGCAAGAGTACCAATTTCAGTTTCCTCGTTAGTAACTTTCCTTTCACGGATATGTTTTCGTTGCGTTAAATATCCAGTTGTTCTCAATTTATAATAAGCATATTTAAATGTACGACAAGTAAGGTCAGTACGTTGAGGATACCTTTCGGCGTATAAGTCTCTAACTCTCACTGAATTTAGTTAGAATTCTCCGTAAATGAGAAGCATATCGACTTGTTCTTCGAAGGAACACATCATTCACATTCGCTTGATTCTACGATACTAGTCTTACCGTTCCTGTCAGTGTTGTATTGCGAAACCGTCGAATGGTGTTTACGTATCAATGGCACGTAGACGGATACGCCGTATTCGGCGAATATTTGCTATGCACGATACACGAGAGATAATTGTCAGAGCATGTGCTTCGATAAGTGCCGAAATGATAAGGAATACCACTCAATTCATGATAAGAAGATTGCAGCACTTCATTGATACCAATGGTCATCATTTCGAGCATGTTCTGGAAATGGACTTTCATGCGACCTTTTTGACCTTTGTTGATCTTCAAAGACCGTACTGTTACACATAATTGCATTCATATCGATAGCTGCTATCAGAAAATAAGTGCCAAACTATAGCGACCCCACCTAGCAACAAAAAACCAACGCCATATTAATGCCCTCGTTGTCCCATGCAACATTTGTCCCACCAACTTCCCAGCTACTAGCATACCTTCGGAGTTTTTCTAGGTCGAAAAACTTAGTGACCCATCCTATATACTCTATAGGAAAGAGCATCTGATACCGATTACAAAACTGTATATTTTTTGGACATTTTCATTTTCCTATCTTCGTAAATTTAGTTTGAACGTAATGTTACAATGGTGTCATGCCCCTCTGTCATTTTAAAGTGCGTCAGAATACTTGATGTCTTCTTCATTTTCTTACTTTTTTTCAGGTTTTAGATATAGATAATAAACACATTTGTGCATTCTAGAAGGCGTATTTAGATGGCGGTGGCTTAGATGCGGCGAAGGATATTACGATATAAACTATTGATGATGTACAGCAACCAGCCAAAAATTGGCTTTACGTTACTTTATTCAAAAAGTACTGGCACTTTTTGAATAAAGTGATGTAAAATCAATTTGTGGCTGATTGCTGTGTACCAACAACAATTTATTTCATGCATCAGCGAATCTGAAACACGTGTGTTTCTTAGTTACTGCTATGTCGTTCTATTTCAGTATGTGTGTTTTCTGTTTTATAAATGCTGAAAATAATCCAAGGCAACCAGTTCAAAGAAACATCAAATCACATGCATCATTTGGTTCAACAATCACCTACAAAAACTGAGTGTACTGGCATAAAGTACACCCACATGCATTCCTCGCTCCATTTGTGGCAATGAAGCCCTAAAGAAAGGGATATGGCAAATACAAATCAGCTAATGAGATATCTCTACAGTCTGTCACCTAATCCTAACGACAGTTTCAACAGCTGTATAGGGAAGTGAACTTATTGGGATGACAATGTTGAGGATAAATGTAATTCATGTAGTAATAAATTTCAGTGATTCTGCAATTTCTAAGCACCGCGTTCTTAGAAAATTAAATATGCAAACTGGAAGGAATATGGTTTGAGCTCTAACTTTTATTGATCGTCTGCGAGTAACCGAAGGGAATAGAGCAGCAGAAACTGCTACCAAAGAGGCTAGGATCAATAAAAGAATGAAGAGAAAGAGAATGGCATAAAGAAACAGGTGACGAAAAGGAACATGCAACTTGAATATTCTAACACTGCATCATGGTAAGCTAATAAGTTCCTGAATTTTCTTTTGCGATTTACCAGAAATCTGAATTTTGATAGTGCAGATACAGTTTTCTCTTAAATAACTGAAGTTAAAATTGCGCCACATATCTGTGTGCCTGACCATCTCTAACTGTCTTATCTATGATTTCCAGAAAATCCTAAAATATGACAATGATGTGAGTGTTTTTTGTCTAAATTTTTGAGTGAATTTCTCGTAATAAGATAAATTTTGTATGTTCTTCAAAGATCAGTATCAGAAGAGGAAACTGGTGGCAAGCTATATATACTTCCCTGAATGTTGCCTGTAGCCTTATTGTTTATGTAAGCTGTGGAGCCAGTGGTACAAAAGTTCTGTTTTTTAGCATTTTATAAATATTGTAGTCAACATCGCAATTTTAAAAAAAATATGTAACTGACTTTGTCAGTAATACTTTGACTAAGAATCCGAAAAGTCTGTAGAAGTTTTTACCTCTATAGATCAGTAATACTGTGGGGGAGAAGAGAACGGTAAAAAGACAGCCCGTTGAGGGACGGGTCCCATTAGTATCGTATTGGTCCACCTTTGCAATACAGCAGAAATTCCACGTGCCATGGACGCAGACTTGGCACTGGTAGGGTTCCAGTGATATGTGGCTCCAGATGTCTGCCTACAGGTCACGTATTTCTCAAAAATTACCGGACGGTAGTTTGTAGGTCTGAAGCTGGAACATGGCAACGTTCCTGATGTGGTCCATCGAGTGCAGATCAGGCGAAACTGGTGGCCAACGCATTACTAATTATAGTATTTTGTATTTGTAACATTTGTTTTAGTACGAATGATGAGTGACTGTGCTTACATTAATGCCTAAGTGAATGGCTCCTGTTTTGTTATTGTTGACCATTCTATTTCTTGAAACCGGTGTTTAAAATGAAGTAATTTCTACGGCGTTGCTTGGAGGTAATAGCGATCTGACCAGCTTTGATATTTAAACTAAGTGTATCGTGAAACCCTTCCAACGGAACAGTTTTGCTATCCCAGGTGTTTTGGTATTATTTTTGTGGCGTTCTAAATTTACATATGTTTTGATTGGGGCAATATAGCCTGTAACTCATTTCGTTAGTCTTGCCTGCGATCAGTCTAACAGCAAATCATTACAAATTGCAGACCTTGCAAGCGGTAGGACTGACTTTAGTCTCCATGCTCAGTAGAAATATTTTATCTTGATACTACAGTTGTGACGACAGCTACCCATAAGCTTCCTTCAGTACCAGTTCGCGTAATACACTGCCAGAAATAAACATTAGTACACCTCTTTAGAGGCTTCCAATTCACCCAAGATTTATTGTTGCAACAGTGTGTATGGAGAACATGAAATGGTTGCATTTACAGATCAGTAACACAGGCGTTTCTGATATACCAGGTGTAGAACGATACCGAGACACCCACAGAGCGTAGCCTCCACGGTCAGGAGTGCAGGCGCTGACTATCAGAGGTGAGGGTATCATCTGGAGTGCCCCAGGGAAGTGTGGTAGGTCCGCTGTTGTTTTCTATCTATATAAATGATGTTTTGGATAGGGTGGATAGCAATGTGCGGCTGTTTGCTGATGATGGTGTGGTGTACGGGAAGGTGTCGTTGTTGAGTGACTGTAGGAGGATACAAGATGACTTGGGCAGGATTTGTGATTGGTGTAAAGAATGGCAGCTAACTCTAAATATAGATAAATGTAAATTAATGCAAATGAATAGGAAAAAGAATCCCGTAATGTTTGAATACTTTATTAGTAGTGAAGCGCTTGACACAGTCACGTCAATTAAATATTTGGGCGTAACATTGCAGAGCGATATGAAGTGGGACAGGCATGTACTGGCAGTTGTGGGGAAGGCGGATAGTCGTCTTCGGTTCATTGGTAGAATTTTGGGAAGATGTGGTTCATCTGTAAAGGAGACCGCTTATAAAACACTAATACGACCTATTCTTGAGTACTGCTCGAGCGTTTGGGATCCCTATCAGGTCGGATTGTGGGAGGACGTAGAAGCAATTCAGAGGCGGGCTGCTAGATTTGTTACTGGTAGGTTTGATCATCACGCGAGTGTTACGGAAATGCTTCAGGAACTCGGGTGGGAGTCTCTGGAGGAAAGGAGGCGTTCTTTTCGTGAATCGCTGCTGAGGAAATTTAGAGAACCAGCATTTGAGGCTGACTGCAGTACAATTTTACCTGCAACCAACTTATATTTCGCGGAAAGACCACAAAGATAAGATAAGAGAGATTAGGGCTCGTACAGGGGCATATAGGCAGTCATTTTTCCTTCTTTCTGTTTGGGAGTGGAACAGGGAGAGAAGAGGTACCCTCCGCCACGCACCGTATGGTGGATTGCGGAGTATGCATGTAGATGTAGATGTAGATATGGCATCCAGTCGACTGTACAAGTCACAAATTCTGTCCAGGGATACGTTATGCCACGCCTGCTCGTCCTGTTCACGTAGTTCTGTAAGAGTTGTTGGCTGACGAGTCGCACGAGGCATATCCCACAAGTGCTCGATTGCAGACAAGTTCAGATATCGTGCTGACCAGAGAAGTTGCTGCACGTCTAACAGAGGACATTGAGTCCCACAGGCAGTGTGTGGACGAGCATTATCCTGTGGGAACAACACATCACATTCCTGTTGCAATACCTGCAAAAGAACAGATCTAACAAAATTTTGTACGTATTGAGTACTGCTTAGCGTCCCTTCCAGAACCACCAAAGGTGAACGCGAGTAGTAGCTTATCGCAACCCAGACCATAAGGCCTGGGATGGAGCCAGTGTGTCTTGAAAGAACGCACTGTGCAAGACAGCACTCACCAGGTCTACGTCGTACACGAAAACAGCCATCACTAGAGTGCAGGCAGAATCTGCTTTCATCGCTGAAGACCACGGTGCACCATTCCATCTTCCAAGTGATCCTCTGGCGGCACCAGTCGAGCCATGCAGGTCGATGCAGTGGCGTTGAGTGGAAGACGGGCTAGAGGTGTGCTTGTCCGTAGTCCCACAGTTAATAACCGGTTCGCAACAGTTCGTGTTGAAATGTGTGGCCTCACAAGCTCCCGTATCTGTGCTGTGCTAGCTGTACGATCTGACACTGCTGTCGTTGGAACACGAACAATCCTAGCGAGCATCCGTGCTGCGTGGATGTCCACAACCCCATCCACGGTTGTGAGAATATCCACGTGACCACTGATACAAGCATCGTTGTAGAACTGACGCAGCACGTCCAACTTGTGAGGTAATTTTCCGAAAAGACCATCCAGCTACTTGGAAGGCTCAGTTGGCTGTAGGAAGCACGAGTGCGTCTCTGTGGCATGGTTGCCTGATTGCCTCAAAGTTTTGCACCACACTGACCCTTCTGGCTGTGTGCATTCCCTATTGAAGGGCAGACACAGATGCTGCACTTGTACATATGCCGCTACGTTTATCTGCTGGCGGGCGACGGTGAAACCATTATCAGAACATCTGCTATCTTCCAAGTGGCATATGCCGTCATCGGATAAAAATCAGCATCATCTTTCCCGGTAAACTACTTTTTTTCCGCCAGTGTATATTTCGGATTGAGTTCGTTGTTGCGTATGACACAGTTGGCAGGAAACTTTCAGTACTGCGAATTCCATTACACAGAGTCCGGAGAGACCAGTACCGTTGCATATTATACAATTGTGTTTAGACAGTGGACGTTCTGTTTCGTGGGTAACTTGCTTACACGTCGTGGAAAAGATACTTACGTGAGGAATCTGTAGAGGCTGAACATGATCTCTTGGCACAAATTCTCGCTCTCTGTTAACAGTTTGGACAACACCGTGGTTGTTTTAATGACTAAGACATAATTTTGTGCGCCAACGTCACGGATTCGTCAGGACGTAGAGCTTTGTTGCGTAGTTGCAAAAGGTGCACTGAGCGAAGCTGCGTATTGTCGAAGGCATTGGACACTCATTGTGAGAAGGTCAGGGTTCAAATCCCCATCCCACAAACAGAATCTAATTTTCGACATACCTCCTTATTGTTTAGTGCAATAGTCCTGGTGTTTTCTTTGAAAAAGTTAGGTCTGGTTACCTTCTCCATCCTTGTCCAATTTTCAAATTCTAAACAATTTACCCAGCATGCCCTGGATCTGAGACTGGAAAGGTAGCAATGAAATATGGGGTGTATTCGGAAACTTGTACTCCACATATAAAAATATCTTCCGAGAGGATAAACGTATATTGTGCTAGAAGCAAATTCTAATATCATCAACCAAATGTGAGGAAAAACTCTGTATGCGTTCCCAATTCATACAATTTAATGTCTCGTCGCTGCATTACGATTTATGTTTGAAAGATGTCTTCAGAGGGCAATAGGGGGCGTTCCTATAATACGTAATAAGGAAATACGGTTCTACCTGTCCTACCTTGAGCAGACATAATTTATCTCTTGAACTATGTGTCGGAGAAGTTTCTCAATTTTCGATGGGATTTGTTTATTCTCGTGGTGATTCAGAATTTGTTTGCTGTTGTGGCTGCTTATTTTTTAGATCTTACTCGGAAATGCTCTGTATAGCGTTCCTTTAATGTTTATGGATGTTGTGCCTTGTAATGTGCAGGGCACCGCCTGAACCGCGTTGTAATTGTTGTCTTTGAATAAAAGTTTCATTGCTGTTCATCTTATTGCCTATTTCCTTCAGTTACCTTCTGTACTATACTGTAGTAGTTCGTTTTGTGTGTGGGCCACGTTTTTAAGTTTAACAGATCACCCTGTTCCAGATTATCATTAAATTTCCTTGGTGGTTGTGGATCCTATATTACGTACGTTATCAGCAGAGATGAAGATATTTGGATCAGTAAAAGTTTAAAATGGTCTTGGAACCCGAAATCTAGGTCGTGTAAAATATAAGAAAAACGTCAGAACGAAGCCAAAATGTGGGTTTCGTTGAGTATAATAAAAAGCATTTTAATGACGCTGCTGGTAAAATATTTTCAGTGATCACTTTCCATGCTTTCGATGACGCGAATGGGTACGAATTCGATATGGTTCTTGGCTTCATCTTAACGCATAACAGTTTTACCCACCGCCACAGCAGTAATGGGTGGTTCCATGGAGGTGTGCTACCTACGTACAGAGTTAATAAGGTGCCCGACCAGAGCATACCTACATCCATACTTCGCAAGACCATGTAAAACGTGTGGCGGAGAGTCCTTCTTACAAGTATTAACAGTGTTCTGTTCCTTTTTTTAAACGTTGAATAACATGTAAGCTCTTTATGTTCTACCGATAGTTATCTATAGTTAGTTTTCGGCACGTTGGGCCAACTTCAGCAAACAACTGACTAGTGTAGGCAAGGAAAGCTGGTTCTTAGGTAACCAAACATTGCTGTTGTTGTTGTCTTTAGTCGAAGAAAGGTTTGATGCAGCTCTCCATACTACTCCATCATGTGTAAGCTTCTTAATCATCGAATAACTACTGCAACCTACATCTTTCTGAATCTGCTTACTGTATTTATCTCTTGGTCTCCCTGTACGATTATGTTACCCCCTACCCCCCCCCCCCCCCAACTACTTCCCCCAAATACTAAATTGGTGATCCCTTGACGTCTCAGAATGTGTCCTTCCAAACGATCCTTCTTTTGGTCAAGTTGTGTCTCCCAACTTCTGTTCAGTACTTCCTCATTGGTGAAATGATCGACTTATCTAATCTTCAGCACTCTCCTGTAGCACCACATTCCGAAAGCTTCTATTCTCTTTTTATCTAAATTGTTTGTCGTCCATATTTCACTTCCATAAAAGGCTACAGTCGAGACAAATACCTTCAAAAAAGACTTCCTAACAATCAAATCTATTTTCGATGTTAACAGATTTCTCTTCTTCAGAAATGCTTTTGTTGACATTGCCAGTCTACATTTTATATCCTCTCTACTTCGGCCATCATCAGTTACTTTGCTGCCCAAACGGCAAAATTCATCTACTACTTTGTCTCGTTTCCTAATCTGATTCCCTTGGGATCACCTGATTTAATTCGACTACATTCCATTATTCTCGTTTTTCTTTTGTCGATGTTCATCTTATTTACTCTTTTCAAAGCACTGTGCAATCCGTTCAAGTGCTCTTCCAAGTCATTTGCTATCTCTGACAGAATTGCAATGTCATCGGCAAACGTCAAAGATTTTATTTCTTCTTCCTGAAATTTAATTCCTACTCCAAATTTTTTTTTTTTTGGTTTCCTCTACTGCTTGTTCAACGTACAGATTTAATAACATTGGGGAATAGCCTAAAACCCTGTCTCACTCCTTTCTCAATCACTGCTTCCCTTTCATGTCCCTCGACTCTTATTTCTGCCGTCTGCTTTCTGTACAAGTTTAAGCAGCTTTCCGCTCCCTGTATTTTATCCCTGCTACCTTTAGAATTTCAATGAGAGTATTCCAGTCAACATTGTCGAAATGTTTCTCTAAGTCTACAAATGTACGTGTAGGTTTGCCTTTCCTTAATCTGTCTCCTACGATAAGTTGTAGAGTGATTATTGCCTCGCGTACTCCTATATTTCTCCGGAATCCAAACTGATCTTCCCAAACATTATAAACAAAGAATTATCTATTGTGTTTCATTCCTTTCTCACGATACCAGCGAGAGATATGTGATGGCAGCAGCAGATGTGTCAGTCATCCTAATCAATCATATCTCTAAACTTATTCAACAGAATTTATGAGAGAAATTCGCTTTCTTCCTAAGAATCTCGAGCACATTCATTACGCTTTGACCTGCACACTGCCTACGTATTATGATGTTCCTAGTGAGTCTGTCAGTTCTTTCGAGCTTTTGTCGTACCTCTTTGTTGAGGGCTCCAAATTCTCAGTCGCTGCTGTACTCTAGAAATGGTTGCACTTGCGTAATGTTTGAGATTTCCTTTAGACATGGACTATACTTTCGCAGAACCTATCGTTCAAATTTAAGCCTCCCACTCGGTTTCCGTGGTATTGATTTTGTGTGATCGTCTGGTTTCATACTTCTTCTCAGAACTACTCCTAAATATTTCAACGATGTGACGTGCCACACGTATTTACTGTTGATCTTGTAACACGATGCTATTTGTTAGTTCTCTTTGTTATGTATATGTGTGATCTCGCATTCATCGAATTTTAATGATGGCACTGATATTTTTAACTGAGTACTTAGTCTTTGTGCATTTTATCAAGATCATGGAACAACGATAGTTTCCACGTGTTCAAAAGACGCGATAGCTGATGTACGTTACAAGTGCGAGGGCAAAATAAATTGAATTATGCAGCTATAACAGTTAATGTGTCGTAAAATGGAGTGTACTGTTTATTAAATGACGTCTTCGATACACCATGAGCTGCACTGCAATCGTTTTATTTGCCAAAACCGGTTTTGCGGGTTTATAACCCATCATCAGTTGCATATTATGCACTTTTATAGCATGACATGTTGAGCGGCTCTAGGCGCTAAAGTACAGAACCACGCTGCTGCTACGGTCGCAGGTTCGAATCCTGCCTCGGGAATGGATGTGTGTGATGTCCTTAGGTTAGTTAGGTTTAAATAGTTCTACGTCTAGGGGACTGATGACCTCAGATGTTAGGTGCCATAGTGCTTAGAGCCATTTTTTCACATGTTTGTCCGTCAATATGGTAGGATGTGAAATATGTCCTATAACGTAGTACATAATTTGTCATGTACGTTATTGCTGTGCAATTTTAGGCAGTGGCAGTTCTTGATAATGTTAGACACAACAAATGGCTCTGAGCACTATGGGACTTAACATCTGAGGTCATCAGTCCCCTAGAACTACTTAAACCTAACTAACCTAAGAACATCACACACATCCATGCCCGAGGCACGATTTGAACCTGCGACCGTAGAAGTAGCGTGGTTCTGTACTTTAGCGCCTAGAACCGCTCGGCCACAGCGGCCAGCTTAGACACAACAGTATATTACTTTTGTACGCTAATAATTACTATTGTATTTTGTTACCTTGCTCTCTTAACAACTTCCCATTGTAGTTTAACAGACTGCACCGGCTTTAAAGCTTTAAACAGAGTTGTTAAATCCCCAATTCCATCATGGCAGCAAGACAAAACACGAACGACCTACAACTTGGTCAGCATACTGTGTTTACTTGAAAATATCCCTGCGCTGTGGGAAAGAATCTTAGTATTTTGTGAAGCTGTACTACTTGTTCCTACGTGCCGGTGGTAATCTATTCCGGTCGTCGTGTCTCAACACACGATCAGCTGCTTTTCCGTAAACAACTCAGCAGCACGCGGCGTAATGGCAGGCGAGCCGTTCCGAACTAATTCAGACGCGTTGCATAGCCGAGCGGCCATTGAGACACGGGACTCGCTTCCGTGGGGCGTCGGTTGGGGGGGGGGGGGGGGGGGGGGAAGCCGGTTCATATCTCTGTTCAGCGATGTTCACCCCTCAAGCCTCAAGCGGATGAGAGACAAGTTTTTGCCGCATGCCTTGTAAATTGGCAAATCAATTATACGGAGATGGCAGTACAGAGCCTAATATTCGTTATGTTACTTAGCTACCAGTTCAAGTAGGTGTCGAAAAACTTTAAGATACTACATTGTACCAGTTACAAAATCCATAGTTGCTTCAGTATGTTGCTATGCAAAAATTTTGTCTAGGTGCGCTTATGATCCGCGTACTGACGGTACCGTACAGACTTAATTATGGATGTAGACGGAATGTGTTAGGTTGGCTTTAGGAAAGGGTAAGGCACCAGAGAGGCCGTTCTGACGTTGCGATTGATAATGGAAGCAAGATCAAAGAAAAATCAAGAGACGTTCGTAGGATTTGTCGACCTAGAAAAAGTGCTCGATAATGTAAAATGACGCAAGATGTTCGAAATTCTGAGAAAAATAGGGATAAGCTATATGGAGAGACGGGTAATATACAGTATCTACAAAAACCAAGAGGGAATAATAAGAGTGGACGACCAAGAACGAAATGCTCTGTTTAAAAGGGTGTAAGACAGGGATGTAGTCTTTCGCCCATAGTGTTCAATCTGTGCATCTAAGAAGCAATGATGGAAATAAAAGAACGGTTCGCTGATGACATTGCTATCCTGAATGAAAGTGGAGGAGAACTGCAGGATGTGCTGAACTGAATGAACAGTCTAATAAATACAGAATATGGATTGAGAGTTAGTCGTAGAAAGACGAAAATAATGAGAAGTAGCAGACATGAGAACAGGGAGAAACTTAACATCTGAATTGACGGTCACGAAGTAGATGAGGTTAAGGAATTCAGCTGCCTAGGCAGGAAAATAAGCGATGACGGACGGAGCAAGGAGGACATCAAAAGCAGGCTACAACTGGCGAAAAACGAATCTCTGGCCAAGAGATGTCCACTAGTATCAAACATAGGCCTTAATTTGAGAAAGAAGTTCCTGAGAATGTACGTTTGAGGCACATCATTGCATTTTATGGTAGTGAACCACGGACTGTGGGAAAACAGGAACTGAAGACAGTCAGAGCATTTCAGATGTGGTGCTACAGGCGAATGTTGAAATTAGGTGAACTGATAAGGTAAGGATTGAGGAGGTTCTGCGTAGAATCGAAGATATATGTGGATAACACTGACAAGAAGAAGGGACAGGGTGGTACGACATCTGTTAAGACATGAGGAAATGACTTCCATGGTACTAGAGGGAGCTGCAGAAGGCAAAAACTGTAGAGGACGAAAGAGACTGGAATGCATCCAGCAGATAATTGAGGACTAGGTTGTAAGTGGTTCTATGAGATGAAGAGGTTGACACAGGAGAGAAATTCGTGGCGGGCCTCATCAAACCATTCAGAAGACTGATGACTAAAAAACATAAAAAATTATAAAATAGTTTGTCCATTCATGGAATACAGAATCTTGGCGATTTTTGCCTGTTATTGATATCGACATGCCCTACCGGTGAGATACCTGTCCCAGGGGTTAGAAGACTTTCGACAATTTGACGTTTGAAGTCGGATAACAAATGACTAGAGAAATATTTTTGTGTTACAAAATACATACAAATAATCAATTTTCCGAATTTTTTTTCTTTGGTAGTACTGTGAAACCTTGCTTCTTCCCAAGTTCCATGATTCCAGACCAGCAGTAAGAACCCTATAGGTATTGATCAGTGAATTCGCGAGAGTCAAAATACATGGCATTAATGGTCATATCTTCTGGGTACATTAACTTAAAAGATTACATTTATTACACCGCCAAGAGGCTATTTGTCCATAGTAAGTGAAGTAGATTTCAACTTCATATGTCCACCCGTTCTGGAGCAGAAGGGTTCTAAACAGAAGGCGGACAGATAGATAGTCTGACAACAGGTGACAAAAGGAGTTATTTTTCGTGTGATGCAATTAAAAATTTACAATTTTCGAGATTTTTCATTTTGTTGTACTGTGGAACCTCGCTTCTAGTCAAATATCATGATTGTAAGTAAAAGGGCGGTATTCTTAAAGCTTTGATCAGTGAGTTTGCGAGTATTAAAATAAGTGACATAAATGGTCGTATCTCCTGATTCATTGTCTTAGAAGCTTCGGTTTATTTTCACTGCCAAAGGACAGTAGACCTTAATAAGTGACATAAATTTGAACGCGATACGTCTACCTACTCCAGAGAAAAATAGTTGTTAACAGACATACATACGGGTTACAAAGTGAGCCAATGACTGTTCCGTTTTTACCGATTTAGGCAAGGAACCCTAAAAAGATACAAGTGTTATAAATACGGTAAATTGCTTGACCTTTTACGGACTATCATTGCCAACTTCGTTTCAATCCCTAAAACCGTTTACGTAATATTCGGATGTAAAAGTATTAGATACATTGAAATTTTACACAATCTTTCGCGTATGTAAAATTTTGAAGTTCTACATGAGTTAAACATATGTTATAATTCTAAATGTACTTTTAGCACTCAGCTTGTCCATTTAAATGAAGCGAGATGAAGTACTTTATAGCACCAGATGTACGCTGAGAGTCAAAGTACATGGCATTAATGGTCATACCTTCTGGGTGCATTAACTTACAAGATTACATTTATTACACCACCAAGAGGCCATTGTCCATAGTAAGTGAAGTAAATTTCAACTTCATATGTCCACCCGTTCTGGAGCAGAAGGGTTCTAAACAGAAGGCGGACACCAATGTGTAAATATGACTGTAAGAATTTTTTGAAGAACATTGTATTTTTGATGATGTTTGAGCTCTCAGAAAGTTTCTTAAAAAACTTCAAAGCAATGATAAGTGTGTTCTTATGGGGTATAGAACTGGTCTGAATTACGTGGAGGCTTTTTTCACTCTTGTATTACATCACCGTTCCTTTGCAGTCTTTTGTATTGGTTAATGAAATGTACTTTAAACAATAGGAGTGCTTCTACGATGTAAATATACGACAGGGGAAGTATATTTCGTACGTTTGTATGATTTGCTCATCTTACTCCAGCTCATTACTCTAATGGCCTTCTCCTGCATTGTAAAGAGAGAGAGAGGAGGAGAGTTTAGTGTTTAACGTCCCGTCGACAACGAGGTCATTAGAGACGGAGCGCAAGCTCGGGTTAGGGAAGGATGGGGAAGGAAATCGGCCGTGCCCTTTCAAAGGATCCATCCCGGCATTTGCCTGAAGCGATTTAGGGAAATCACGGAAAACCTAAATCAGGATGGCCGGAGACGGGATTGAACCGTCGTCCTCCCGAATGCGAGTCCAGTGTGCTAACCACTGCGCCACCTCGCTCGGTGCATTGTAAAGTACTGAGTGTTGTGGGGAGTTTCCCTAGAATATTACAATTTAGGCGTGACTGAATGTAGCAAGTATTCATGTTCCTATACTCATGTAAGGTTTCATAGCTCTTAAGAGACAGCAACCTCTATTTAGCTCAGCATTAACGTATTTTTAACCCATTTTAGGTCATGCTGCAGCATTAAGCCTACGAATATACATAAACTGTAATAAGAAATCTTAAAAACCGCAATAATAAAACGTGAACAACGCTGTGAAATATATTTGTCTCATTAACGAGAGAAGTACTTTTTTTTTAAAAAAAAGAAGGTAAAATTAGGAACGAAAGAAAAATATTGCGTCGGTAACTATAAAAGAAAAAACAAAGCATAGTATTTTCAGCATAGTTCGGATGCGTGACAAAAATACTGGAGCACGTTGAATAAAAGGTCGCAGTTGTTCGATTGGAAGCAAAAAACGAGAAATGAGTGCGTATAGATGAGAAATGGAAACCGTTAAAGGCTAGAAAGAACCATAGCAGAATAGTATAATACCTCAAATTAATCCGTGAAATGAGCTCGAAAATACTCGGGTGTGCAGTTCATAGAATAACGGAGAAAATGGTACCCTGAAAAAATGAAAGGTTATTTCAGGAATAAAGATGTTTTTCCCTTGTTCCGACAGCGACCCGAAATTGGTTTGAAAACAAAAGTAGTTTGCCCACACTTGGCTACGAGCGTCGCCTGCCTTGCGCTCACCTGGTGCTACTGACGCTGACGCTGACGCTGAAAAGACGAGCCTATCCTTGGCTCGATTGGCTCGAGGTGGTTCAGTTGGTGCTACTGGTGTTGGCGCCGTCGTTGCAGCTGCGAGCGCTGACTGCTAACAGCTGACAGCTGACTGCTGACTGCAATCGCGGCGCCGCCCGCACTTGCCGCTCACGTGGTTGCCACCGCCAATGGCCTTCTGCGAAGCGCCGTTATCGTTACCTCCAAACAACAGCGGCGCATCCGTAAGCACCGTATGCGTCTTCGGTGCGATTAGAAATGAAGAGGCGATATTAGAGCCGAAGTGCAGTAACTTTCGACCGGGAACTTGTAGGAAGTCAGAGAGATTTAAAATTATGCTCGTGATATCCCGGGCCGGCACTGCTGATTACAAAATACCTGTGCATCCTAAACGTCTCATGACGCTATCTTCAACGCGATAGTCAGCTTTGGAACATACACTGAAGAGCCGAAGAAACTGGTTGTTGTTGTTGTGGTCTTCAGTCCTGAGACTGGTTTGATGCAGCTCTCCATGCTACTCTATCCTGTGCAAGCTTCTTCATCTCCCAGTACCTACTGCAACCTACATCCTTCTGAATCTGCTTAGTGTATTGATCTCTTGGTCTCCCTCTACGATTTTTACCCTCCACGCTGCCCTCCAATGCTAAATTTGTGATCCCTTGATGTCTCAAAACATGTCCTACCAACCGATCCCTTCTTCTAGTCAAGTTGTGCCACAAACTTCTCTTCTCCCCAATCCTATTCAATACCTCCTCATTAGTTACGTGATCTACCCACCTTATCTTCAGCATTATTCTGTAGCACCACATTTCAAAAGCTTCTATTCTCTTCTTGTCCAAACTGGTTATTGTCCATGTTTCACTTCCATACATGGCTACACTCCATACAAATACTTTCAGAAACGACTTCCTGACACTTAAATCTATACTCGATGTTAACAAATTTCTCTTCTTCAGAAACGATTTCCTTGCCATTGCCAGTCTACATTTTATATCCTCTCTACTTCAACCATCATTAGTTATTTTGCTCCCTAAATAGCAAAACTCCTTTACTACTCTAAGTGTCTCATTTCCTAATCTAATCCCCTCAGCATCACCCGATTTAATTTGACTACATTCCATTATCCTCGTTTTGCTTTTGTTGATGTTCATCTTATATCCTCCTTTCAAGACACTGTTCATTCTGTTCAACTGCTCTTCCAAGTCCTTTGCTGTCTCTGACAGAATTACAATGTCATCAGCGAACCTCAAAGTTTTTACTTCTTCTCCATGAATTTTAATACCTACTCCGAATTTTTCTTTTGTTTCCTTTACTGCTTGCTCAATATACAGATTGAATAACATCGGGGAGAGGCTACAACCCTGTCCTTTCCCAACCACTGCTTCCCTTTCATGCCCCTCGACTCTTATAACTGCCATCTGGTTTCTGTACAAATTGTAAATAGCCTTTCGCTCCCTGTATTTTACCCCTGCCACCTTCAGAACTTGAAAGAGAGTATTCCAGTTAACGTTGTCAAAAGCTTTCTCTAAGTCTACAAATGCTAGAAACGTAGGTTTGCCTTTCCTTAATCTTTCTTCTAAGGTAAGTCGTAAGGTTAGTACTGCCTCACGTGTTCCAACATTTCTGCGGAATCCAAACTGATCTTCCCCGAGGTCCGCTTCTACCAGTTTTTCCATTCGCCTGTAAAGAATTCGCGTTAGTATTTTGCAGCTGTGACTTATTGAACTGATAGTTCGGTAATTTTCACATCTGTCAACACCTGCTTTCTTTGGGATTGGAATTATTATATTCTTCTTGAAGTCTGTGGGTATTTCGCCTGTCTCATACATCTTGCTCACCAGATGGTAGAGTTTTGTCATGACTGGCTCTCCCAAGGCCATCAGTAGTTCTAATGGAATGTTGTCTAATCCCGGGGCCTTGTTTCGACTCAGGTCTTTCAGTGCTCTGTCAAACTCTTCACGCAGTATTTTATCTCCCATTTCATCTTCATCTACATCCTCTTCCACTTCCATAATACTGTCCTCAAGTACATCGCCCTTGTATAAACCCTCTATATACTCCTTCCACCTTTCTGCCTTCCCTTCTTTGCTTAGAACTGGTACACCGGCCTAATATCGTGTAGGGCCTCTTCGATCACGCAGAAGTGCCGCAAAACGACGTGGCATGCACTCGAATAATGTCTGAAGCAGTGCTGGAGGTAAATGACACCATGAATCCTGCAGGGCTGTCCATAAATGCGTAACAGTAAGAGGAGGCAGAGATCTCTTCTGAACAGCACGTTGCAAGGCATCCCAAATACGCTCAATAATATTCTTCTCTGTGAAGTTTGGCGGCCGGTGGAAGTGTTTAAACTCAGAAGAGTGTTCCTAGAGCTGGTTTGTAGAAATGCTGGACGTGAAGGTTGTCGCATTGTCCTGATGGAATTGCCCAAGTCTGTCGAAATGCACAATGGACACGAATGGATGCAGGTGATCAGACAGGATGCTTACGTACGTGTCACTTGTCAAAGTCGTATCTAGACCTATCACGAGTCCCACATCACTCGAACTGCACACGTCCCCATTACAGAGTCTCCACCAGCTTGAACAGTCCCCTGCTGACATGAACGGTCCATGAACTCGTACACGTCCATCCGCTGGATGCAATATGAAACGACACTCGTCCTACCAGGCAACATATTTAAAGCCGTCAACAGTCGAATGTCTTTGAAGACGGGCCCAGTCGAGTCGTAAAGCTTTGTGTCGTGCAGTCATCATGGGTCGACGAGAGGGCCTTTGGCTCCGGAAGCCCATATCGTTAATGTTTCGTTAAATCGTTCGCACGCTGACACTTTGTTGATGGCCCAGCATTAAATTCTGCAGAAGGAAGGGTTGTACTTCTGTCACTTTCAACGATTCTCTTCAGTCGTCGTCGGTTCCGTTCTTGCAGGATCTTTTTTCCGGTCGCAGCGATGTCGAAGGTTTTATGTTTTACCGGATTCCTGCTATTCACGATACACTTGTTAAATGATCGTACGGGAAAATCCTCACTTCATCGCTACGTCAGTGTTACTGTGTCCCATCGCTTGTTCGCCGAGCATAATACCGTGTTGAAACTCACTTAAATCTTGATAAACTGCCATTGTTGCAGCAGTAACAGATCTACCAACTGCACCAGGCACTTGTTGTCTTATATAGCAGTTGCCGACCGCAGCGCCATAGTCTGCCTGTTTACATATCTCTGTATTTGAATACGTATGCGTATACCAGATTCTCTGGCGCTTCAGTGTTGTTGTTGTTGTTGTTGTGGTCTTCAGTACTGAGACTGGTTTGATGCAGCTCTCCATGCTACTCTATCCTGTGCAAGCTTCTTCATCTCCCAGTACCTACTGCAACCTACATCCTTCTGAATCTGCTTAGTGTATTGATCTCTTGGTGTCCCTCTACGATTTTTACCCTCCACGCTGCCCTCCAATACTAAATTTGTGATCCCTTGATGCCTCAGAACATGCACTACCAACCGATCCCTTCTTCTAGTCACGTTGTGCCACAAACTTCTCTTCTCCCCAATCCTATTCAATACCTCCTCATTAGTTACGTGATCTACCCACCTTATCTTCAGCATTCTTCTGTAGCACCACATTTCAAAAGCTTCTATTCTCTTCTTGTCCAAACTGGTTATTGTCCATGTTTCACTTCCATACATGGCTACACTCCATACAAATACTTTCAGAAACGACTTCCTGACACTTAAATCTATACTCGATGTTAACAAATTTCTCTTCTTCAGAAACGATTTCCTTGCCATTGCCAGTCTACATTTTATATCCTCTCTACTTCGATCATCATCAGTTATTTTGCTCCCCAAATAGCAAAACTCCTTTACTACTTTAAGTGTCTCATTTCCTAATCTAATCCCCTCAGCATCACCCAATTTAATTGGACTACATTCCATTATCCTCGTTTTGCTTTTGTTGATGTTCATCTTATATCCTCCTTTCAAGACACTGTCCATTCCGTTCAACTGCTCTTCCAAGTCCTTTGCTGTCTCTGACAGAATTACAATGTCATCAGCGAACCTCAAAGTTTTTACTTCTTCTCCATGAATTTTAATATCTACTCCGAATTTTTCTTTTGTTTCCTTTACTGCTTGCTCAATATACAGATTGAATAACATCGGGGAGAGGCTACAACCCTGTCTCACTCCTTTCCCAATCACTGCTTCCCTTTCATGCCCCATGCCCCTCGACTCTTATAGCTGCCATCTGGTTTCTGTACAAATTGTAAATAGCCTTTCGCTCCCTGTATTTTACCCCTGCCACCTTCAGAACTTGAAAGAGAGTATTCCAGTTAACGTTGTCAAAAGCTTTCTCTAAGTCTACAAATGCTAGAAACGTAGGTTTGTCTTTTCTTAATCTTTCTTCTAAGATAAGTCGTAAGGTTAGTATTGCCTCACGTGTTCCAACATTTCTACGGAATCCAAACTGATCTTCCCCGAGGTCCACTTCTACCAGTTTTTTCCATTCGTCTGTAAAGAATTCGCGTTAGTATTTTGCAGCTGTGACTTATTACACTGATAGTTCGGTAATTTTCACATCTGTCAACACCTGCTTTCTTTGGGATTGGAATTATTATATTCTTCTTGAAGTCTGTGGGTATTTCGCCTGTCTCATACATCTTGCTCACCAGATGGTAGAGTTTTGTCATGACTGGCTCTCCCAAGGCCATCAGTAGTTCTAATGGAATGTTGTCTACTCCCGGGGCCTTGTTTCGACTCAGGTCTTTCAGTGCTCTGTCAAACTCTTCACGCAGTATTTTATCTCCCATTTCATCTTCATCTACATCCTCTTTCATTTCCATAATATTGTCCTCAAGTACATCGCCCTTGTATAAACCCTCCATATACTCCTTCCACCTTTCTGCCTTCCCTTCTTTGTTTAGAACTGGGTTTCCATCTGAGCTCTTGATATTCATACAAGTGGTTCTCTTCTCTCCAAAGGTCTCTTTAATTTTCCTGTAGGCAGTATCTATCTTACCCCTAGTGAGATAAGCCTCTACATCCTTACATCTGTCCTCTAGCCATCCCTGTATAGCCATTTTGAACTTCCTGTCGATCTCATTTTTGAGACGTTTGTATTCCTTTTTGCCTGCTTCATTTACTGCATTTTTATATTTTCTCCTTTCATCAATTAAACTCAATATTTCTTCTGTTACCCAAGGATTTCTATTAGCCCTCATCTTTTTACCTACTTGATCCTCTGCTGCCTTCACTACTTCTTCCCTCAGAGCTACCCATTCTTCTTCTACTGTATTTTTTTCCCCCATTCCTGTCAATTGTTCCCTTATGCTCTCCCTGAAACAACCTCTGGTTCTTTCAGTTTATCCAGGTCCCATCTCCTTAAATTCCCACCTTTTTGCAGTTTCTTCAGTTTCAATCTGCAGTTCATAACCAATATATTGTGGTCAGAATCCACATCTGCCCCTGGAAATGTCTTACAATTTAAAACCTGGTTCCTAAATCTCTGTCTTACCATTATATAATCTATCTGATACCTTTTAGTATCTCCAGGCTTCTTCCAGGTATACAACCTTCTTTTATGATTCTTGAACCAAGTGTTAGCTATGATTAAGTTATGCTCTGTGCAAAATTCTACAAGGCGGCTTCCTCTTTCATTTCTTCCCCCCAATCCATATTCACCTACTATGTTTCCTTCTCTCCCTTTTCCTACTGACGAATTCCAGTCACCCATGACTATTAAATTTTCGTCTCCCTTCACTACCTGAATAATTTCTTTTATCTCGTCATACATTTCATCTATTTCTTCATCATCTGCAGAGCTAGTTGGCATATAAACTTGTACTACTGTAGTAGGCATGGGCTTTGTGTCTATCTTGGCCACAATAATGCGTTCACTATGCTGTTTGTAGTAGCTAACCCGCACTCCTATTTTTTTTATTCATTATTAAACCTACTCCTGCATTACCCCTATTTGATTTTGTATTTATAACCTTGTAATCACCTGACCAAAAGTCTTGTTCCTCCTGCCACCGAACTTCACTAATTCCCACTATATCTAACTTTAACCTATCTATTTCCCTTTTTAAATTTTCTAACCTACCTGCCCGATTAAGGGAACTGACATTCCACGCTCCGATCCGTAGAACGCCAATTTTCTTTCTCCTGATAACAACGTCCTCTTGAGTAGTCCCCTCCCGGAGATCCGAATGGGGGACTATTTTACCTCCGGAATATTTTACCCAAGAGGACGCCATCATCATTTAATCATACAGTAAAGCTGCATGTCCTCGGGAAAAATTACGGCTGTAGTTTCCCCTTGCTTTCAGCCGTTCGCAGTACCAGCACAGCATGGCCGTTTTGGTTAATGTTACAAGGCCAGATCAGTCAATCATCCAGACTGTTGCCCCTGCAACTACTGAAAAGGCTGCTGCCCCTCTTCAGGAACCACATGTTTGTCTGGCCCCTCAACAGATACCCCTCCGTTGTGGTTGCACCTACGGTACGGCCATCTGTATCGCCGAGGCACGCAAGCCTCCCCACCAACGGCAAGGTCCATGGTTCATGTTGTCTTATAAAGCAGTTGCCGACCGCAGCGCCATAGTCTGCCTGTTTACATATCTCTGTATTTGAATACGTATGCGTATACCAGATTCTCTGGCGCTTCAGTGTTGCATAGAGTCAAATCTATTGAGACTGATATGTTATCGGACCAAGCTGAGAACAACGCACGGTAATGGCCTAACGATAAGACTCTCCGTAGCTTTCATGTCCACTCCCGTTGGGGCCTTGTTTGTGCTTTTAGGATTGCCCAGATATTCTTCATGGTGTGAATTCGACAAGTCATTGGTAGTTTTCTAGAATCTGCGACAGTAAATGTCTATGCACACGTCATACGGTTCCCGTAAATTACTCCCGATGGCGTCCCAGATGTTTTCTATCGTATTCGTATCAGGTGAAGAACGACAAAAACATCAGCACGAGTTCCTCAAACCACTGTGGCACAATTCTAGCCTGGAGACACGAAGAGTCATCCTGCTGGAAGATGCCGTCACCATCTGGAAATACACCCAGCGTGGAGCAATGCAGGTGGTCTACACTAATGTTCTTGTAGTCCATAGGTGTCATGCTGTCTTCGACTACTACCACAGGTCCCATGCAAACACATGTGAATGTCATAGATAGTATAATAACACACATAGTACAGGATTGTCTACCTCGTGTAACAAACAACAAAATTCATCCGACCTGTGTAAGCCTCCAACCTCAGCGTTGTATGATGACGGATGAACGGCCAGCACCCTCCCAGCTGCTCGTGCTTTCACCGTCCTTCAATAACTTTCCGTAGATGCTCGCCGTTTATTAGACGCTTGTTCCTAGGCGCCGGGCCGTCACGATCTGGAACAAGAGCTGTTCCGTCACATTTCACTGGGACAGTCATAACGAATCTTTTGCCTCTGACAAACACTAGCCGACGGCGACAACGTTCTGGGTTTTACTAGTTAAAAAGTTATTTAGTCAATGAATATCTGAGAAGCTATTCCCTAGGCTCAGAACTTCGTCAACAATCTGCAGCGTGGCATGGTCTCAAACTCTTTCCGGAAATCTAGGAAATGGAATATGTCTGTTGCCCATCATCCATGGTTCGCAGTTCCTGTATTGCGTTCAACCTCCTTCATTCCGTTCTCTTACTATGCCACGAACTTGATTTGCCTTTAGCATCCAGAGTAAAAATCTGTTGGCTCCTACTTCCTACTGTTACTGCTCCTTTTGGCTGTTCAACGTACTTTGTGTATCATGACTACACTGAAGGTATACACTGAGAGGACATCGGTCATGGGATACCTACTAATATCCTGTCGGACCGCCTATTGCCCGGCTTAGTGCAGCGACCAGACGTGGAATGGACTCAAAAAGCCGTTTTAGGTCCTCTGCATAAGTACTGAGCCTTGCTGCCTCTATAGTCGTCCATAATGGCGAAAGCGTTGCTGGTACAGGATTTTGTGTTCGATTTGACCTCTGGATTATGTTCAATAAATGATCAATAGAATTCATGTAGTACGATCTGAGTGACCAGAGCATTCGCTGGAACTGTCCAGAATGTTCTTCAAACCAATCACGAACGATTTTGGCCCGGTAACATGACACCGTTATTTAGGAACATCATGAATGGCTGGAAATGGACTGCAAGTAGCCAAACATAGTTATTTCCAGTCAACGAGTGGTTTATTTGGATCAGAGGACCCCGTCGATTCCATGTAAATACAGGTCACACTATTACAGGGTCACCATTATCTCGCACAGTACCTTGTTGACAACCTGGGTCCACGGCTTCGTGAAGTCTGCGCCACGTGCGAACCCTACTATCAGTTCTTAGCAACAGAAATCGGGACTCATCTGAATAGGCCACAGTTTTCCATTACTCTAGGGTCCAACATGGTCACGAGCCCAGGATAGCAGATGCAGGCGATGTCGTGCTATTAGCAATGGCACTCGCGTCGGTCGTCTGGTGTAATATCTCATAACGTCAAATTTAGCGCATTGTCTTAACGGTTACGTCCGTCGTACGTCCCAATCGATTTGTGCGGTTATTTCACGCAGTGTTGCTTTTCTGTTAGCACTGACAACTCCACGCACACGCTGCTGCCCTCGGTCGTTAAGTGAAGATCGTCGGTCACTGCGTTGTCCGTGGTGAGAGGTAATGCCTGAAATTTGGTAGTCTCGGAACACTCTTGACACTGTGGATCTCGGAATACAAACTCCCCCAACGATTTCCGAAATGGAGTGTCCCAAGCGTCTAACTACAACTACTATTCCGCGTTGAAAGTCTGCTACGTCCCCTCATGCGGCCATAATCACGTCGGAAACCTTTTCACATGCAAAAGAGAGCTCCGCCAATGCACTGATCTTTTATACCTTGTGTACGCTTGACTATCGCGATCTGTATATGTGCACATCGCCATCCCATGATATTTCTCACTTCAGCGTATGTTGGTAATGCAACGTATGTTGCTTTCGTGTAAAATTTTTAGAGTTACTGAACGATCGGCAGAAAGTTGATCAGTTTTTACCACCATAATTCTCTCATTTAGGACGACGATGGCCACCATTCGTTCATTCTCATGTTCTATTATTTGAGCTGTCACTGATTGTTTGATTTGGGGGGGGGGGGAGGGTACCAGACTACGACGTTATCGGTCAGATCGGTTTACGGAAGGATGGGGAAGGAAGTCGGCCGTGCCCTTTCAAAGGAACGACCCCGGCCTTTGCCTGAAGCGATTTAGGGAAATCACGGAAAATCTAAGTCAGGATGGCCGGACGCCGGTTTGAACCGTCGTCCTCCCGGATGCAAGTGTAGTATGCTAACCACTGCGCCACCTCGGTCCGCAGCTGTCACTGGTGTGAGTTGTAATTTGCCTCTTTTGTGTATGGTTCGTTAATCCTTGTTACTTGGAGATCCATTTCTTCACTTCCTGTAACACAGTAGCGCTATGCCTAGCATTTATCTCGCTAGGTTCTTCGTAATTTTGATAGTGGCATATAGAATTAATATACTTTTATTTGAAGCCACGTTGCTGTATTATGAGTACCTTGACGGAGCACTGTGACCACGGGAGATCAGGACCAAACGCTGTGCAGCAATACGCCACTTCCTGCTGTTTCTACAAGACACCAACATCGTACGTCTCCTGTCTTCTGTGTTTTGGAGAGCTGGATCAGTTGTCAGGTTATTCCCCTTAAGCTGAATTCGGTCCACAACTTCTGAAACCGGAAATATGATTTCATCTGCTTTTGGATGTGCTTTTCTTACCATTCGAAGAGTTTCTACAGTCAATAATTGCCTTTCGTCTAATCTCACAAGGCTATCGACGTCCCCAGAGTTTGGAAAATTCTTTGTAGATTGTGTGCTGTCAGCTCTGCAGATATCTCCCACCTTGTTATTTCTTGACTTCCTCCCCATGTCGTGCGGTTAGATTTCGGCTTGCTTTGTTGGATTTATCAGTGTGTCATTCGTTTCTAGATCGGGATTTTCTTGGTATTTTCTGACGAGCACTGTAGAACTTCTGTGAAACACTTCTTGATTCTTTTCGTTTATTGGTGCCGTTAAGTCACGTCCAGATCCACCTAATCTTCAGTACTCTTCTCTAGAATAACTAGTTACGTTATCGATCCATCTAATCTTCAGTATTCTTCTGTAGAACCACATTTCGAAAGCTTCTATTCTCTTTTTATCTAAACTGGTCATCGTCCATCTTTCACCTCCTCACATGGCTACACTAGAGACAAATCCTTTCAGAAAATACTTCCTAACACTTAAATCTACTATCGATGCCAACAAATTTCTCTCCTTCAGAAACGCTTTTCTTGTCATTGTCAGTCTACATACTCTACATTTTACATGCTCTCTACTTCAGCTATTATCAGTTATTTTGCTGCTTGAATATCAAAACTGATCTACTACTTTAAGTTTCTCATTTGCTATTCCAATTCCCTCACCGTCACCTGATTTAATTCTACTACACTACATTAACTTCGTTCTGCTTTTGTTGATGTTCATCTTACATGCTCCTTTCAAGACACGGTCCACTCCGTTCAACTGCTCTTCCAAGTCCATTGCTGCCTCTGACAGAAATACAGAGTTATCGGCAAACCTCAAAGTTTTCTATTTCTTCTCTCTGGACTTTAATTCCTACTCCGAAATTTTCTTTTGTTCCCTTTACTGCTTGCTCAGTATATAGATCGAATAACATAGGGAATTGGCTACAACCGTGTCTCAATTCCTCCTCATCCATTACTTCCATTTCTTGCCCCTCAACTCTTAAAATTTCCATCTGGTTTCTGAACAAATTAAACATAGCTTTTCGCTCCCTGTATTTTACCCCTCCTACCTTTAGAATTTGAAAGAGAGTATTCCAGTTTACATTAACAAAATCTTTCTCTAAGTATACAAATGATATAATGTTGTTTTGCCTTTCCTTAACCTATCTTGTAAGTTAAGTCGTAGGGTCAATATTGCCTCGCGTGTTTCTATATTTCTCTGGAATCCAAACTGATCTTCCCCGAGGTCTGCTTCTACCTGTTTTTCTATTCTTCTGAAAGAATCCGTGTTAGTCCAGGGCTGACTTGGACAGGCAACGTCGTTTAATGAACACTTAGAAATGAACAGGCAGTTGATATAAATTGCATTTGCTATGTTTACTTACGATTATTTGTACTTATCCATTATGGGCCTTTTCTGTGTTATATTACAAGTAGTGTTGCAGACTTAATGATTTAACAAGTCACTAAGACAAGTGAACGTTTTGACTCATTTGTGTGACTTTGTTACTAATTTGTTGGAGTGTTGTAGAATCTTCGTTCTCCTATTCTGTTACCTGACCCTGGGGCATAGCTGTGTAATAGTGGCAGGGGAAATTGTCTTCAGGAATTCACAAACTCGGCCTACCTTAACGATAGTGGTAACTCGGCCTCCACAGCAGTAGCGACGAGGCCTTTACAAAACTGGCGACGAGAGTTTACAAAACGCACCTCTTGCGTACGACATGTAAGAATTCGGTCATGGCTAGCTATCTTTAGGTTATCAGTAGTTCTGACGGAATGTTGTCTACTCCCGGGGTCTTGTTACGGCTAATGTCTTTGAGAGCTTTGTTAAATTCGTCTTGCAGTGTCATATCTCCCATTTCATCTTCATCTACATCTACTTCCCTTTCAACATTGTTGCCTTCAGCTGCTCCTCTTTTCCTCACAGGCCCCTTTAATTTTCCTGTAGGTAGTATCTGTCTTTTATCTAGTGAAATATACTTCTAAATCCTTACATTTGTCATCTAGCCATTCCTACTTAACAGTTTTGCACTTCCTGTCAGCCTCAAATTTCAGATGTTTGTATTGCCTTTCGCCAGCTTCATTTGGGGAATTTTTAAATTTTCTCCCTTCAAGGATTACTACTAGGCCTTGTCTTTATACCTATTTGATCATCTGCTGTCTTCACTATTTCATCTCTCAAAGCTACGCATTCGTCTTCTACTGTATTCCTTTCCTCTGTTCTAGACATCTGCTGGCTAATGTTCCATCTCGTCCTTTCAACTTATCCTGGTCCCATCTCCTTGATATGCTATTTTTTTCAGTTTCTTTTGTTTTAATCTACAGTTCAAAGCCAATAAATTGTGGTCAGAGTCCACATCTACCTCCGGCAATGTCTTACCATTTAAAATCTGGTTTCTGTATCTCCCGGTGTCTCCAGCTCTCTTTTACGTATACAACCTTCTTTTACGATTCTTAAACCAAGTGCTAGCAATGATTAAATTAATACTCTGTCTAAATCTCTACCAGGAAGCTTCCATTTTCATTCCTTTCCCACAGTCCATATTCACATACTGTTTTCCCTTCTCTTCCTTTTCCTACTAACGAATTCCGGACTTGCACCACAGTTAAATTTTCATCTCCAAACTTTCTGAATACTTTCTTTTATCTCATCATACATTTCTTCAATTTCCTCATCATCTGCGGAGGTAGCTGGCATGTAAATTTGTTCTGCCGTGGTAGGCGTGGGCTTCGTTTCTATCTTGGCTACGACAATGCGTTCACTATGCTGTTCATAGTAGCTTACCCGAATTCCTATTTTCTTATTCATCATTAATCCCACCCCTGCATTACCCCTATTTGACTTTGTATTTATCATCCTGTATTCGCCTAACCAGAAGCCCTGTTGTTCTTGCCATCGAACTTCATTAATTCCCACAATATCTAACATCGATCCATTTCCTTTTTTATATTTTCTATCTTACCTGCCCAATTAAGGAATCTAACGTTCTAGACTCCAATCCATAGAATTCCAGTTTTGTTTTTCCTGCTGACGACATTCTCCTGAGTAGTCACCGCCCAAAGATCCAGATGGGGGACTATTTTACCTCCAGAATATTTTATCCAAGGCGACGCCATACACTAGAGGTGCATCTCCTAGGGAAACATTACGGCTGGAGTTTCCCCATGCTTTCAGCTGTTCTCAGTACCAGCACAGAAAGGCCATTTTGGTTGATGCAACAAGGCAAGATCAGTCAGTCATCCAGACTCTGGTGCCCCTGCAGCTATTGAAAAGGCTGCTGCCCCTCTTCTGGCCTCCCAGCAGGTAAGCCTCCGTTGTGGTTGTACCATCAGTACAGCTATCTGTACTTCTGAGGCATTCAAGTCATCCGACTGAATGCAAGGTCCGTTGTTCATGGGATTAATTACGTTATGTTACACATATTGTGTTGCAAAAAAAGAACTTTATGATCGTAATTTGAACAATAAAGGATTAAATACAGCACAACTTGTGTATTAAACGATCTGCAATTCAGATTCTAGAGCGCAAGTCTTGATAACTAGTAATAAATAAATAAGAACCAGCTTTTTACAAATGATAAATTCCTGCGAAAAGGCAAACCTCTCAATGTCTGAAACAACGCATGATTGTATTCAATATCACCATCATCAGTCCTTGGTTATTCACTGGAAAGAGATTTCGTCCTAAGGCTTGCCATTAACATTGTCTTCATATTGGTTCTGTATTTTGCAATGTTATGTACCGACACTCCATTCGGGTTATCGTATCGCTATTTCTCACTTGACTCAATGAACTTCATTTAGAGTCTGCACCTTGGGGCCAACTCGGATTGGGTTATGACAAGTACATTTGGCAATGCCTTCCCCTTTCTTCTGTTCACGGGCACGGCGGTTTTTTCCATATACAAATATACGTCTCAGTCTATACCGGTTGTCAAGATCTTTTTTCTGAAGAGGCTCTGCCGCAATCGTCTTCGCGTTGGATTCCTAATTTTTAGTGGTCTTTCGTTTTGTATCGAAAATTTTGAATATTTTTTAGTCAGCCTTTTTCGGTCCATTCATTTAGGATGACCAAAAAATGTTGCCCATGTTTCGCAGGTCATCTGTCAATTTTCCTACCTTTCTGTAAACTCCTCTTCATGAATACTAGTCCTGTAATGTGTTTCCAGTATTCCTTTAATGATTTAGTCGTCTTTCTTCTGCATCTGTAGCCATTCAGAACAAACTTTCGGATGGATACAAAACTACTAGTTTCTCACTGTTCTACAATGACGAGTCCAGATCTTATGGGACTCTTTTTGTTGTAGATTGTTAGCGATGCCTGTCAGTATGCGTATTCGTTTCCGCTCTTCTTTGTCCTAGCCGGTTTTGCAATACAGTCTCTCCATGGAACTTTAATTTGCCTCCTTTCTCTGGATCTCGGAAGGGGGACGGGGTTGGAAACAGGAAGTAAGGAAGGAAGATTAGTGTTTGTCATCCACTCGACAGCGAGATTGTCAGTGACGGAGAACAAGCTCATATTAAGGAAGGATGGAGAAGGAAATCGGCCCTGCCATTTCAGAGGATGAATAACAATAAGAAGTACCCTAACTCAATACCCATTCAGATTATCATCAATCAAACTGATCAGGGATGAGGTGTTTCCAAAAGCCGCATACCTACATGAAGGTACTTTACCTTCAACTACCGGTTTCACGTCAGTATAGACGCACCTTCAGGCACGTTACTGTTATATTTTCGTAACGTAGAAGGACAATTACGGGGTCCCAGTATTCAGGAAGTTATCCGCGTTGAGAATCAAACCACATTGATGGATTGTCATCATAAAATTCGTTACACCCAGAAGATGCTTGTCAAAATGTACGACTTCTGAATGAGCCATACCTGTACAGTGTGTTTCAGGATGTGGTAGACACCATCTTTATAAATTCAATGTAAGTAAAATTTAAAACCCTGTGGGATGTATGTACTTCTGCCGTATTCCAAACAGTACTTGTGGTATAAGAAACCGCTGGACGCTAGCAATACACTACTTGTGTTTGGGCGATCTTCTCTAATTTTAGATTTTAGTTCATAGCTAGTTCATCTGCTTTTTAAAAATAAAAAAAAATAAAAAAACAACCTCCGCCCGAACACGCCTCGGAGGGCCCAGCGGTACCGACCGACCGGCAGCCGTGTCATACTCAGCCGACACTCCTCACTTGATGTGGATAAGGAGACGCACGTTGCCAGCAAACCGCTCTGCCGGCCGTTGTTAGTTTTCGTGACCGGAGCCGCTGCTTCTTGATCAAATATGTACTCAATTTGCCTCGCCAGGGCTGAGTGCACCCTGCTTGCTGACAGTGCTCGACAGACCCGGACAGTCACCCAACGAAGTTTTACCAAACCCGATAGAGCTTAATTTCGGTGATCTGATGGAAACCGGTGTTACCACGGTGGCAAGGCCGTTTGCCTTTATCTGCGGTACGTTGCGAAATTAAGTTGGATAGTACGGCGTCCTCCTTCATTTTATCCTGGATAATTTTCGACTTTGCTTATGGAGTTTACCCTGAATTGAAACTCAGTTTTGAATTTCTTGCCTATCTCATTATATACATTTCCATTTTTTTTAACCAGCTGAGCTACATCGCCAGCGAATTTTACCACATTTATCAGCTTCTCTCTGATTTTTAGTGCTGTCCTGTAATTTTCTTCGGGTTCATTCATCACTTCTTCAGTCCAAACTTTAAACAGATTCTGTCAAAAATTGAAACAACTGAAATCGTTTCCTTTATTTTTATTCTTCAAATTGATTTTCTTTGAAGATAATATTAGCCTCGTTCGTTCTATGATTACTCCATTCATTCAGACACGAAACAATAGCGAATTATTGAAATAAATTACATAGACCTATAGAGAAAGCCAAATATTTCCTATCTTAAAGCGGAAAGTGTATTTACACTCCTGGAAATTGAAATAAGAACACCGTGAATTCATTGTCCCAGGAAGGGGAAACTTTATTGACACATTCCTGGGGTCAGATACATCACATGATCACACTGACAGAACCACAGGCACATAGACACAGGCAACAGAGCATGCACAATGTCGGCACTAGTACAGTGTACATCCACCTTTCGCAGCAATGAAGGCTGCTATTCTCCCATGGAGACGATCGTAGAGATGCTGGATGTAGTCCTGTGGAACGGCTTGCCATGCCATTTCCACCTGGCGCCTCAGTTGGACCAGCGTTCGTGCTGGACGTGCAGACCGCGTGAGACGACGCTTCATCCAGTCCCAAACATGCTCAATGGGGGACAGATCCGGAGATCTTGTTGGCCAGGGTAGTTGACTTACACCTTCTAGAGCACGTTGGGTGGCACGGGATACATGCGGACGTGCATTGTCCTGTTGGAACAGCAAGTTCCCTTGCCGGTCTAGGAATGGTAGAACGATGGGTTCGATGACGGTTTGGATGTACCGTGCACTATTCAGTGTCCCCTCGACGATCACCAGTGGTGTACGGCCAGTGTAGGAGATCGCTCCCCACACCATGATGCCGGGTGTTGGCCCTGTGTGCCTCGGTCGTATGCAGCCCTGATTGTGGCGCTCACCTGCACGGCGCCAAACACGCATACGACCATCATTGGCACCAAGGCAGAAGCGACTCTCATCGCACTGCGTAGGATCCTACGGTCTTGGCGTGCATCCGTGCGTCGCTGCGGTCCGGTCCCAGGTCGACGGGCACGTGCACCTTCCGCCGACCACTGGCGACAACATCGATGTACTGTGGAGACCTCACGCCCCACGTGTTGAGCAATTCGGCGGTACGTCCACCCGGCCTCCCGCATGCCCACTATACGCCCTCGCTCAAAGTCCGTCAACTGCACATACGGTTCACGTCCACGCTGTCGCGGCATGCTACCAGTGTTAAAGACTGCGATGGAGCTCCGTATGCCACGGCAAACTGGCTGACACTGACGGCGGCGGTGCACAAATGCTGCGCAGCTAGCGCCATTCGACGGCCAACACCGCGGTTCCTGGTGTGTCCGCTGTGCCGTGCGTGTGATCATTGCTTGTACAGCCCTCTCGCAGTGTCCGGAGCAAGTATGGTGGGTCTGACACACCGGTGTCAATGTGTTCTTTTTTCCATTTCCAGGAGTGTACGTCAAGAGCCCTTATCTTATTTCTCTGAAATTAATTTTCCTTAGATAAAAACTTACGACACGTCAGGCGACAAACAAAGATTTGCGGCAACACAGTTTCATTGTCAGATAACTGTTGTGTGTAGCGCTTTATTGTAGCAAAACGAGATTAAAAGCTCCAAACAAACAACCTATTAGAGATTACATTTCAGTATCTTGTCAGATTGATTGCCCTCGTATCGTTTCCGCTAAGCTCTTTAAATTCCGATGTTTATGACAGATAGAGAGAAACATCCCAGAGCAGACTCAGATCCGATAATCCCTCTGACACGTGCATTTTTTTCCGTCACCGATGAACAGTGGGCAAATATCACGCGATTAATCGCACTCGCCGTTAACAGCCTTGGTGTTCGCTTTATGGCCGGCCGAAGTGGCCGCGCGGTTCTGGCGCTGCAGTCTGGAACCGCGAGACCGCTACGGTCGCAGGTTCGAATCCTGCTTCGGGCATGGATGTGTGTGATGTCCTTAGGTTAGTTAGGTTTAACTAGTTCTAAGTTCTAGGGGACTAATGACCTCAGCAGTTGAGTCCCATAGTGCTCAGAGCCATTTGAACCATTTTGTTCGCTTTATGGACGTAGTAATCTTTGTCACACCGAAAATGTGATTAATTTTTTTTTTTCATTCAACTTAGCTATAATTATCACCATTCTCATCACAAATCATGTTTTGTCCTCTGTTGACTCAGATCTCTTAGATATCTCTACATACTATTTACGTACTCTCTAAAGATTACTGCAGTCACGTCCCGATTCTCATCAAATAAATCATTCTACATATTTTATTTACTTTCATCACGATGTACATCTTAGAAGAACTCTTACATTTAATATGAAATCTTCCAGTTAGAAATAACTGCGGCATAACTGATGGAAACAGTAGGAATCATATCATAAGGAAAACACAGTTTATATTCTTCCAAGAAACGTAGAAATAGAAGCCAACTTACAGGCAGGCTATTTTCAAACCACTCATTGAAAAACGAAAATAAAGAAATTGGTTGGTTGGTTGACTGGGGTCAGGGACGGGGGGGGGGGGGGTGAATAGAGGTAATAAGCACAACTGGCAGAATAGAAGAGACCGGGGCTAGGATGGCGTATGGGGTGAGTTGGCACATTGCTTCCTTTTTCTACCGCTATAAAAATTGAGCACTAGGATCGCAACAGTCAAACTCAGAAACGACGTTGTACCTCCACTGTAGTTTCAATCGGATGAGAACTCCCAGAGAGGAAGGACTCCATGTTTCCTGTTTTTCAGATGGGTGGGTATTTTTTTTTCAATCTAAGTTTTTGTTATTCTGTGAAGCTCTAGAATGTGTCTGGGTATTTTAAGTAGCTGTGATTGGCAGAGGAGAAAATAATAATTGTATTCAAGTACTGAACTGCTTCGTAAAACCTTTTGTGTAGCAGTGAGGCATCCATCTTGTCTAGAATGTGTTATGGGCATGTTGGCATAGAACACGTGGCGTATACCAACTCACCCTTCACTCACATTCTTTTCAGACGTATCTGCTGACGTGTTTTAACGACTTTCGTTGAAGCTTTGCCATGAGGAATTACAAGAGAATGACGGAAAGAGCGAAGCATACTCTTCAGAACGTAAAGAATGCCATACGTGCTCACATTATCGACAAAAGAAGCCTAGCCGCCACAACAGAAGAATTCAACATGCCTGTACGGAGCTTAGCCAGGTATTACCAAAAAGCGAGAGAATGTGATGCTTCCACTGATGAAGTCCCTGATGTTCTAAGTGGATATAAAACTCCTAGGAAGGTATGTATCAGCCAAGTGACATAACTTTTTTATAAAAAAATTGTTATGCAAACTTTTCCCTGTGGGCCTATTGATCTTGAATGCCATATATCTAGCTGCTAGACATGCCTCTCATAATATCAGGTTCGCAGCTGATGACACGCTTTGTATTTTGTGTTACAGGTTTTCTTTCTTGAACAGGAGTACCTGTGAAGCGAATTCATTGAGAAAGCCTCAGATATTTATTTTGGCTTAAGCCAGAAGGAGGTTAGAAAAATTCCTTTTTCAATACGCCACCAAAATGAGATTAACGTACCATTTTCTTGGGAGGAAACGAAAATGGCGCGACCTGACTGGTACACGTATTTTATGAAGAGGCATCAGAGTTTGTCCATCCGTATACCTGAAGCCACAAGTATAGACAAGACCACCAGGTTTAATGAAGTAAATCTGAAAATTTCTTCAGTTTGCTTAAAAAGATTTTGGATGGAATGAAGTTGCAAGCTCAAGATGTATGGGATGTGGACGAAACGGGGATCACAACTGTACGGAAGCAAGACAGAGTGGTAGCACGAAAAGGTCTCAAACAGATTGGATGGATGACCTCTGCTGAAAGCGATCGTCTCGTAACCCTAGCAACATGTGTATCAGCTGGAGGTAATGCTGTCACTCCTCTCTTCATATTTGCTAGAGCAAAATACGAACCACATTTTGTTCGAGACTCCCCAACTGGCTCTAACGGTGATACCAACAAGCCATATTGGACGGTAGAAACAGATTTTGTTAAGTTCTCCAAGCACTTCATACACTATTCTAGAAGATCGAAGGATTGCCCAGCACTTTACTGCAAGACAACGACGGCTCTCATTTCTCTATTGAAACACTTGATTTATTGAAAGAAAGTGGGGTGGTTTTCCTATCATTTCCCCCACACTGCGGTCGTAAATTGGAGCCTCTGGACTGGAATGTGTTTGGGCCATTTAAAATACCTATCAGTACTGCTTGTGATGCTTGGATGAGTAATGATCCTGGCCAAACGATTTCAATTTATGACAGCCCTATCATCGTGAACGCAGCTTTTCGGCTTGCAACAACGCCATCCAATATCAACGCAGGGTTTAGAGTAAGCTGGATCTGCCCTTTCAGTACTGATATGTTTCATGAATTCTCGCCTCCTCATGCTGAGACTGTGAATGCGGACGTTGCAACTGATAGGCCTCCTCAATAGAGTCAATCATCTCGACGTCCAATGGTGCACCTACTCCAAGCACACCATCATTGTCTCGAATTGTAACCGCAGAAGAAATTCGCCCTTTTCCAAAACCAGACCCACGAAAACGGTCTAACCGTGGCAGGAAAAGGAGACACACTGCTATGTTGAAAGACACTCCTACCAAAAAGGTACTGGAAAAAAGGAAGCAAGTGTCAATTAGTAGGCCTATTTTAGAGAGGACAGGCAAAGGGCTGAAACTCAAAGAAAGAGGAAGGGAAAACGTTCTAGGGGAAATGATTCAGAAATGATGGAATCTAAAGACGAAACGTCAGATACGATAAGCTATGCTGATTTTGAGGATAGCCTCTATTTCCCACTAAGCATAGACACTGAAGAGGAATATGAACCCAAGTCTCCAACATCTCGAGAATGCCCACCAACACCGACCATTAAAGAGAACAACATGAATGTAGTTCAAGAAGACAATTCAGAGCAGTATCACGTGGAAGACTTCGCGATAGTGAAGTTTAGTGCACGCCTGTACCTTGGGAAGTACTGGAAATTGATGGCGATAAAATATTTGTTTCCACAATGGTGAAAGAAAAGAAATTTTGGAGATGTTCTGACGTTCCTGACTCGATTTGGTATGGCAGAAGCAAAATTCTGCGAAAACTAAAATCACCAGTTCAAGTGAGCAATCGAGCTACTTTCTTGGTGGACATGAAGTAGTGATTCTATAACTTCCTTGATATTTTTTATTTTATTGTCATGTAACTTATCTGTGTGACCAAAATTATACTGAAACAGAGGATGACAGACTAAAGGCCGAAATAGTAAATGTCTTTTTCCAAAGCTGTTTCACAGAGGAAGACTGCACTGTAGTTCCTTCTCTAGATTGTCGCATAGATGACAAAATGTTAGATATCGAAATAGACGACAGACGGATAGAGACACAGTTAAAATCGCTCAAAAGAGGAAAGGCCGCTGGACCTGATGCGATACCAGTTCGATTTTACACAGAGTACGCGAAGGAATTTGCCCCTCTTCTTGCAGCGGTGTACCGTAGGTCTCTAGAAGAGCGTAGCGTTCCAAAGGATTGGAAAATGGCACAGGTCATCCCAATTTTCAAGAAGGGACGTCGAACAGATGTGCAGATCTATAGACCTATATCTCTAACGACAATCAGTTGTAGAATTTTGGAACACGTATTATGTTCGAGTATAATGACTTTTCTGGATACTAGAAATCTACTCTGTAGTAATCAGCATAGGTTTCGAAAAAGACGATCGTGTGGAACCCAGCTCGCGCTATTCGTCCACGAGACTCAGAGGGCCATAGACACGGGTTCCCAGGTAGATGCCGTGTTTCTTGACTTCCGCAAGGCGTTTGATACAGCTCCCCACATTCGTTTAATGAACAAAGTAAGAGCATATGGTCTATGAGAGCAATTGTGTGATTGGATTGAAGAATTCCGAGACAACAGAACGCAGCATGTCATCCTCAATGGAGAGAAGTCTTCCGAAGTGAGAGTGATTTCAGGTGTGCCGCAGGGAAGTGTCGTAGGACCGTTGCTATTCACAATATTCACAATATATATAAATGACCTTGTGGATAACATCGGAAGTCCACTGAGAGTTTTTGCAGATGATGCTGTAGTATATAGAGAGGTTGTAACAATGGAAAATTGTACTGAAATGCAGGAGGATCTGCAACGAATTGACGCTTGGTGCAGGGAATGACAATTGAATCTCAATGTAGACAAGTGTAATGTGCTGCGAATACATAAAAAGAAAGATCCCTTATCATTTAGCTACAATATAGCAGGTCAGCAACTGGAACCAGTTAATTCCATAAGTTATCTGGGAGTAGGCTTTAGGTGTGATTTAAAATGGAATGACCATATAAAGTTGATCGTCGGTAAAGCAGATGCCACACTGAGATTCATTGGAAGAATCCTAAGGAAATGCAATCCGAAAACAAAGGAAGTAGGTTACAGTACGCTTGTTCCCCCACTGCTTGAATACTGCTCACCGGTGTGGGATCCATACCAGATTGGGTTGATAGAAGAGATAGAGAAGATCCAACGGAGAACAGCGCGCTTCGTTACAGGATCATTTAGTAGTAGTGAAAGCGTTACGGAGATGATAGATAAACTCCAGTGGAAGACTCTGCAGGAGAGACGCTCAGTAGGTCGGTACGGGCATTTGCTGAAGTTTCGTGGAGCATACCTTCACCGAGGAGTCAAGCAGTATATTGCTCCCTCCTACGTATATCTCACGAAGAGACCATGAGGATAAGACCAGAGAGATTAGAGCCCACACAGAGGCATACCGACAATCTTTCTTTCCACGAACAATACGAGACTGGAATAGAAGGGAGAACCGATAGAGGTACTCAGGGTATCCTGTGCCACCCACCGTCAGGTGGCTTGCGGAGTATAGATGTAGATGTTCATTTACTGACTTAATAATATTTTCATGTTGCTGCCATTTTGACAGACACTAATACAAAATGTACTTGCAATTGAAAGATCCAAAAGAAAGAAAGTGTCAACACCATTTGTCCTTCATATTTTATTGAAAAAAAGAAGACCTGTCTTAGTTATTAACTTGTATTTATTCCTCAGAACCTGTTCACCACACCAACTTATCCCGGCACGTGTGCCAACTTGCCCCACATGTGGGGTAAATTGGCATAGATGTAACGTTTTAGAAGATATTATTTTTACGAATTCAGCATGCAATTCTGAGTGATATTTTTATCATTAATTAATAGCCAAGGAATACCACTATCTACAGCACCGATCATATAAGCGGGAAGTACTATAGAAAAAATAGAAAAATCGTGAATTAAAAACTATGTCAACTAGCCCCGGTCTCTCCTATGGACTATATCGCAAAAGGTACGCTACGTCTGCAATGTGTTATGGCATTAAAAATAATTGAGATTTTCACACCATGTTTGACTTATGTGACAGACAATCTTATGATGACAATATAATGCGCCACCGCATTGAGCTCAGACTGTACGAGATGTTCTACATCAGATATTTACCATACCGGTGGTTCAATTCCCCGGCCTTCCAGATCGTCAGACATAGCACCGATAGACTTCTTTCTATAGGTTTATGTCAGGAAAAGACTCAGCCAAACGCCTCTCAATCTCATCATTGATTTAAAGAATCGAATCGTTTACTGCCTTTGCCACAGTTGATGCGGATATGTTGCGCCGAGTGTGGGGTTGAATACACCAAAGGCGCTCGTGTTGAAATTTAGTGAGTGGCATAAAAACTTTGTGAGATTCTGTCACATAACCAAAACATGGTGTGAATATCTTAATTAGATTGAATATATTAAAGTTTTGACGTACATTTTGAGATACGCTGCATTTGTTTTATTGTTTGAGAGAGAAAAACTGGTCATCTGCATTTAAATCTGTATGAGTGCTCCGCAATTCAGACTTGTCCGACAAAGTGGTCACCGAACTACCTTCAGTATATTCCTCCTATCAGGGAAAACGAACACTTATATCTTTCCCTTACAGAGGTACTGATGAGGACTCAATGAAGCAGAGATATAGTGGTGTATGTTGGTCACGTAACTCGTCTGGCCGCAATCGTCCTAACTGGGTGCATAAAGCAATGGCATGGTTAAATGGACGGATGTTACGGATGGAACATACACAACCATTCACGGTTGGTTGTAACAGACTACAGTTTTCACTATTTATTACGACCGTCAACTTCAAGGGAAGAATTGGGAAAATTTTTAACTGAAATTAGAGCTTCACCAGCTGGTTTCCTTCGAGAAAATGTAACGAAATTCCGCAAGCACAGATGCTCCTTAAAACAATCGTTCCAAGCTACAGTAACCGAACACGAAGACGCATGGAGCCGCGCAGGCGATTTGAAAACTGGACGAGCGCTAAATAATCGCCGATGTTTCAGAGGGATGTGCGAGAATCTGTAGAACTGGTGGAAACCCAGAGGCAGTTAAACCAACACGACGGCTGTAAACTGTCAGCGGCATGGCTGCCAGTAGTAAACAAATTCGACATCGTGGGAGATGTTGATGGTGATTTGAGATCACAGTACAGAATGCAGCCTATCTGAAATGTAAACACCAGGATGAACAGGGAGGTAGTCTGTGATTAGGGGTCTGTATGTTGATAGGAGGACAAAAAACGTCACTGCCTTTTGTGAATGAGGTCAACGAATATTCATACGTTTGTCGAGACGCAGTCCAAAGAGTTATAAATTTTACTAGTGGCTTAGCGTAACGCCGATACATTATGCCACTACCAGGCACTCGACTATGCTATACACTGGTAAATACTGTAATTCCTCGTCCCTCGTTGATCATTTTCACACTACCTCACTTCGTGACTTACTTCGTTAATGCAGACGGATAGTTTAAAAGGTTTGGGAAGTTTCCGTTGTTGGTATTTTCACGGAGACAGGTAAACAGAAGATATCTTCCAATTTGACATTGACTTACTGAGCGAAATAAGCTCCAGATGTAACATACAAGCTAAGAAATATAGAACGAGGACAGCGGAATTCCAAAGGTAGCACCATCGAAGAATGAAATCTACAATGAAAGACAAGTCAATAGAGTTGTTATCGGGCTGTGCTATCAGTTCGATGTGCGACGCAATCGCTACCTGGGGATGATAAAGTATTTCCCAACAGACGGCTCTAATGTCACCGTAAAATGGAACCATTCCAGCCCTCCATGGCTCTTCGTTGTGTGTGTGTGTGTGTGTCGCAGCCACCGCTGTCAGTTCAACAAATGGAAAAATGGCACCCAATTTCCTGAGAGACCACAATAAACAAATGTTAGGATGGTGATGAGGAGATCTACTACAAATCGTTGTAACCAAGACGAAATGTTTGTGATATAATTACTAGGTTTATTTAAATAAATATAACTAGTACTACACAACATTTGATACATAGGATATCCGCAAATTGAGAGGAATGATAATTTAGGGCGATCTGCTTCAGTTGTATTAATTAATTTATCAAACCAAGACCAGTTTCGGTATTTTAAAATTCCATCGTCAGGTATATGAAATTATTGCATGTGGTAACACATCATATGCAATCGGAGCAGTCAGTGCAGGAGATCCAATAACTGTGTGTTGCCGAAAACTGCCCGCCGCCAGGCAGCCGCGCTGTAGGAACGTATTGAACGTATTGAACGAATCGTACCGTTGATATCATTTCACCTTGAATTTTAATCCCACTCCTGAACCTTTCTTTTATATCCATCTCTGCTTCTTCGATATACAGATTGAACAGTAGGGGCGAAAGACTGTATCCTTGTCTTAGACCCTTTTTAACCCGAGCACTTCGTTCTTGGTCGTCCACTCTTATTATTTGCTCTTGGCTCTTGTACATACTGTATTACCCGTCTCTCCCTACAGCTTACCATTATTTTTCTCAGAATTTCGAACATATTGCACCATTTTCAATTGTCGTACGCTTTTTCCAGGTCGACAAATCCGATGAACGTGTCTTGATTTTTCTTTAGCCTTGCTTCCATTATCAACCGCAACGTAGGAATTGCATCTCTGGTGCCTTTACCTTTCCTAAAGCAAACTGATCGTCATCTAACATATTCTCAATTTTCTTTCCCATTTTTCTGTATACAATTCTTGTCAGCAAATTGGATGCATGAGCTCTTAAGGTGATTGTATGATAATTCTCGCACTTATCAGCTCTTGCAGTCTTCGGAATTGCGTGGATGATGTTTTTCCGAAAGTCAGCTGGTATCCTGCCAGACTCACATTCTACATAAGAACGTGAATAGTCGTGTTGTTGCCACGTTCCCCAATGATTTTGGAATTTCTGATGGAATGATATCTATCCCTTCTACCTCATTTGATCTTAAGTCCTCCAAAGCTCTCTTTAATTCTGATTCTAATGATGGAGTTCCCTATCTCTTCTAAATCGACCGCTGTTCCTTCTTCTATCACATCAGACAAATCTTCCCCTTCCTAGAAGCCTTCAATGTACTCTTTCCACCTATCCGCTCTATCCTCTGGATCTAACAGTGGAATTCCCGGTGCACTATTAATGTTAACATCCTTACTTTTAATTTCGATTAACGCTGTTTTTACTTTGATATATGCTGAGTCAATCTGCCTGACAATCATTTCTTTTTTTCTTCACATTTTCCATGCATCCATTTCGTCTTTGCTTCCCTGCACTTCCTGTTTATTTAATTGCTCAGCGACTCGTATTACTGTATTCCTGAATTTCCCTGATGATTTTTATACTTCCTTCTTTCATCGATCAACTGATGTATTCCTTCGGTTACCATGTTTTTTTTCAATGTTACCTTCGTTCCACATATGATTTCCTTTCCAACTTCTGTAACTGCCCTTTTGGAGATGTCCATTGCTTTTCAACTGTACTGCCTACTTAGCTATTCCTTATTGATGTATCAAAAGCCTTAGAGAACTTCAAGTGTATATTGTCATTCCTTAGTACTTCTGCATCCCACTTCTTTGCCTATTGATTCTTCTTGACTAGTCTCTTAAACTTAATCCAACACTTCATCACCACTACATTTTGATCTGAGTCTATACCTTCTCATGGGTACGCCTTACAATCCAGTATCTGATTTCGGAATCTCTGTTTGACCATCGTTTAATCTAAATATAATAAAAAATAATTAAACTTTAAACCCAAATGAGAAATAATCTTTACTACACGGAAAATACCATAACTGAATTCTTCCCGTATCAGCCGGCCTTTTCCAAGTATACCTCATCCTCTTGTGATTCTTGAACAGAGTAGCCGCTATTACTAGCTGAAATTTATTATAGATCTCAGTTAGTCTTTCTCCTCTGTTATTCCTTATCCCAAGGCCATATTCTCCATTAACTTTTCTTCTACTCTTTCCCCTACAACTGCATTCCAGTCCTCCATGACTATTAGATTGTCATCTCCCTTTACGTATTGTGTTACCCGTTCAATATCCTCGAAGTTTCTCTATCTCTTCATATTCAGCCTGCGATATCGGCATGTATACCTGAACTATCACTGTCGGTGTTGGTTTGCTGTTCTGATAAGAACAACCCTATCACTGAACTGTTCGCAATAATACACTCTCTGCCCTATCTTCCTATTTATAACGTATCCTACACCTGAGATACCATTTTGTGCTGCTGTTGATACTACCCTATGTCCATCTGATCAGAAATCCTTGTCTTCTTTGCATTTGACTTTTCGGAAGTCTGCTACATCTAGATTGGGCATCTGCATTTCCTTTCTCAGATTTTCTAGCTTCCCTACCACATTCAAGCTTCTGACATTCCACACTCAGACTCGTAGAACGTTATCCTTTCGTTGATTATTTAATCTTTTTCTCATGGTCACCTATCCCTTGGCAGTCCCCTCCCGGACATCCGGACGGGAGAATATTCTGGAATCTTTTGCGAATGGAGAGATCATCATGACGCTTTTTAGTTACAGGTCACATATCCTGTGGATACACGTTATGTGTATCCTACTTCTTTGCATGTTGATTCTTCTTGACTAATCTCTTGAACTTCATCCTTCATTTCTTCACTACCACCATGTCATCTGATTCTGTATCTGCTCCTAGGTACGCCTTACAAACCAGCAGCGGTTTCCATTGCCTTCTTCATCCTCCTGCCGTTGAGGATTGCTGATTCTTCCGCCTTTAGTGGCAGTTTCCCACCCCAAGGACAAGAGAGTGCCCTGAAGGTCGGTCCGCTTCTCGGTCCCTTTTTGACAAGGCCGTTATCAGAATGACTGCCGAAAGTCTTCGGGCGCCAATGCTGATTATGAATCAGAATTTAAGCAGTGTCGAGATTCGAACCCGAGACCAAGGACTTTCGATTAGTAGGCAAAGACGCTACCCCTAGACCGCGAGTGCATCACCACCGAGGCACTATCAGCAAAATATAGCATTAAGCGACCTTAAAAATGTTAAAGCCAGTAGAGTGTCCTGTGAATTTGCACGCAGTATATAAAGCACTAATGTCCTTAGTGCTGATACTCAAAATAAATCGATGTTCGACTATGCACCAACAAGCAAAATTGAGATTCGTCGTTAACCTCAAGTCTCGAACGATCCATCAGCCAGAAATAAATGTAACATGAAACACGACCGGCTGGTATTCTAGGTTAAACAATGATACTGCCTCCCTTCACTCCTCGAGGTTTATTACCGGTAACTTTTAGTAAGAGGACAATGACAGGTTCGACTGATAAAAATTATTAGCGAATCTCGGACTGTACGTTTTATTACTGAAATTTCAAACTATTTAACGACACCCAATTTTAGTAATGTCACATATGGAACAATACAATACTAGCCCTTTCGCCCTGAATCCTTACGACCGTCAGAAGACGGCGAAGATTTAATAAAACACATTAGCGGGCTCGGCTGACCGTATACGGAGTCTAGCCAAGTCTATACTGCCACTACTGTCTCACAAGAACTGAATAACACGAGACTGTAGTCCGAACAACGGGTCGCGAATAAATATCCTTTATTTCACGAGTATGGTCACAAAGTTTTTGTCGTCAGACTACCGGTTTCGGTCTATAATGACCATCTTCAGATCTGTTTTATAAAAAGCTTGCACTGATTTTGTGTCTAGCATTTGACGATGCCACTATGACTGCAGTATATTAGGACATGTTTTTATAGAACAGATCTGAAGATGGTCATTATAGACCGAAACCGGTAGACTCATGACAAAAAATTTGTGACCATAGACGTGAAGTACAGGAAATTTGTTCTATATTTGCCTGTTAAATTCTAGATCTAGATCTACATCTAGACCTACATCCATACTCTGCAAGCCACCCCACGGCGTGTGGCGTAGAGTACCTTGAGTACCTCTATCGGTTCACCCTTCTATTCCAGTCTCTTATTGTTCGTGGAAAGAAAGATTGTCGGTATGTCTCTGTGTGGGCTCTGATCTCTCTGATTTTATCCTCATGGTCTCTCCGCGAGATATACGTAGGAGGGTGCAATATACTACTTGACTCCTCGGTGAGTCAGCAGCTCGTGGTCGTGCGGTAGCGTTCTCGCTTTCCGCGCCCGGGTTCCTGGGTTCGATTCCCGGCGGGGTCAGGGATTTTCTCTGCCTCGTGATGACTGGGTGTTGTGTGATGTCCTTAGGTTAGTTAGGTTTAAGTAGTTCTAAGTTCTAGGGGACTGATGACCATAGATGTTAAGTCCCATAGTGCTCAGAGCCATTTGAGCCACTCCTCGGTGAAGGTATGTTCTCGAAACTTCAACAAAAACCCGTACCGAGCTACTGAGCGTCTCTCTTGCAGAGTCTTCCACTGGAGTTTATCTACCATCTCCGTAACGCTTTAGAGATTCCTAAATGATCCTGTAACGAAGCGTGATGCTCTCCGTTGGATCTTCTCTATCTCTTCTATCAACCCTATTTGGTACGGATCCCACACCGGTGAGCTTCTACGTCGCAGCTTGTGAAAGCATCGCGAATAATTATATGAAGCTATTACCTCCAAAAATGCAAGTTACACGCGAGTGCTTTGAGCAAGCAGGACCGATCAACGCCTGCCACACACACACACACACACACACACACACACACACACACACACACACACACACACAGTCTGCACTGAACTCCACTACCAGACTACCAGTGAAGGCCACGGCCAGAGCAGCAACGAACACTATATGAGAAAGCACTGTCAGCAGGTAAAGTTACCCTGAAATGCTGGACTCTACTAAACCAGCGATCTCTGCAGTGACATTAAAAGTAATCTGCGATGAAGCTAATCGATAAAATTGCGACAAATTCAACTAAAAATAATAAAAGTGGAAGGACCTTGACAAAGTCCTGACTGCTCGTCATGCCAACAAACGAAGTTTCGTCTCTGGCTATTATATGGAAAATTCTACGATCATAGACTACCGAAAATTGTTACAAATTCTCTGTGGGTACACTTGAAAAATCATGAAACCTGACAAACTGAAAAAAAGGTAGTGTTCAAACTGTGACCCAAGTCCGAAACTTCCGCACACGCATCCAAAACTCAAACCGAAACGTACGTACGACTCGAAACGGGTACTAGAATCTGTGCCGGATACAGTGGCTGGCGTGCAGAGGCGAATTATTGTCCAAAGCGCTGGGTGACTTTATTCGATAAATTTGGAAGGGGAGGCCGCCATTCTCTGCCCGCCTTCACCCAACCGGCGATGCGCTGCGCTGACGGAATCGAGACACACGTCCTGAGATTTTGCCCAAAAGATTGTGCAGAAATTATTCGGTAAAACAATTTCGTTTTTGCACAACCTACAGCTTTATATCTCAGCTTCATGCTGAAGTGGCCATCACTTCGTTAATTGTCTCAGCTATTATACACTGTTAGATCCAAAGAAACTGGTACACCTACCTTATATCGTGTAGGGCCCCCGCGAACACGCTGAAGTGCCGCAACACTGCGTGGCATGGGCTCGACTAATGTCTGAAGCAGTGCAGGAGGGAACTGACGCCATGAAACCCGCAGGGCTGTACATAAATCAGTAAGAGTACCATTGGATGGAGATCTCTTCTGAACAGCATGTTGCAAGGCGTTCCTAATATGCTCAATAGTGATCATGTCTGGGGAGTTTGGTAGTCAGCGGAAATGTTTAAGCTCAGAAGAGTGGTTCTGGAGCCATCCTGTAGCAGTTCTGCACGTGTGGGGCGTCGCATTGTCCTGCTGGAAACGTCCAAGTCCTTCGGAATGCACAATGGACATAAATGGATGCATGTGATCAGACAGGATGGTTACGTACATGTCAGAGTCGTATCTATACGTATCAGGGGTCCCATATCACTCCAACTTGACACGCCTCAAACTATTACAGAGCCTCCACCATCTTAAACAGTCCGCTGTTGGCATGCAGGGTCCGTGGATTCATGAGGTTTTCTCCATACTAGTTCACATCCATCCGCTCTATACAATTTGAAATGGGACTCGTCCGACCAGGCAACAAGTTTCGAGTCATTCTAAAGCTCATATCGATGATGTTTCGTTGAATGGTTCGCACGCTGACAATTATTGATGGCTCAGCATTGAAATCTGCTGCAATATGCCGAGGTGTTGTACTTCTCACACTGAACGATTCTCTTCAGTCGTCGTTGGTTTCGTTTTTGCAGGATCTTTCTCCGGCCGCAGCGATATAGGAGATTTGATGTTTTACCGGATTCCTGATATTCACAGTACAGTCGTGAAATGGTCATAATGCAAAACGCGCACTTCGTCGCTACCTAGGAGGTGCTGTTTCCCATCGCTCGTGCGCTGACTATAACACCACGTTGAAACTCACTTAAATATTGAAAACTTGCCATTATAGCAGTAGTAACCGATCTGACAGCTGCGCCAGACACTTGTCATCTTACATAGGCGTCGCCGAGCGAAGCGCCATATTCTGTCTGTTTACATATCTCTGTATTTGAATACCTACGCCAAGACCTATACCAGTTTCTTTCGCGCTTCAGAGTATTTACATATAAATAACATATTGCGGGTATTTTGAAAACGTTTGCAATGAAAAAGTTGTGATTGTGTGTGCGAGTGATGAAGCCGGAATGCAATATCTGTAACATTCCTCATATTTCATAAACGGTTTGAGATATCGAAATGAGATTTTGGTAAACGATATAACGAAAAAATGAGAATGTTTTTGCTCACGGTTAATATATGCTTCGGCGGTTAATATATGTAACTTCATAATCAACTGTGTTTTTCAACTAAATACAGACTTCTTCCATGGAACAATGTAATTAATTTTTGAGGCCCATCGGTAGCTGGTGAAACGAGAATTGCTGTGGGTTTTAGAACAACGTAAGTGAAGACAATCTACGTTTACCTTTGTACTGAAGGTATGCTTCTTCATAAGCTATTGACCTTACTTGTCGCCGGTTACTCACTTAATAAACGCAATAATCCACTGTTTGAGGATTCTGTCGCAAGTGCAACAGCGGAGTTATTGAACGCAGTTTTCCGAAATTCCTTCACCAGGGAAGACGAATGGAATATTCCAGAATTTGAAACACGAACAGCTGCTAGCATGAGTTTCTTAGAAGTAGATACCTTAGGGGTTGCGAAGCAACTTAAATCGCTTGATACGGGCAAGTCTTCGGGTCCAGATTGTATACCGATTAGGTTCCTTTCAGATTACGCTGATACAATAGCTCCCTACTTAGCAATCATACACAACCGCTCGCTCACCGATAGATCTGTACCTACAGATTGGAAAATTGCGCAGGTCGCACCAGTGTTTAAGAAGGGTAGTAGGAGTAATCCATCGAACTACAGACCTATATCACTGACGTCGGTTTGCAGTAGGGTTTTGGAGTATATACTGTATTCAAACATTATGAATCACCTCGAAGGGAACGATCTATTGATACGTAATCAGCATGGTTTCAGAAAACATCGTTCTTGTGCAACGCAACTAGCTCTTTATTCGCACGAAGTAATGACCGCTATCGACAGGGGATCTCAAGTTGATTCCGTATTTCTAGATTTCCGGAAAGCTTTTGACACCGTTCCTCACAAGCGACTTCTAATCAAGCTGCGGGCCTATGGGGTATCGTCTCAGGTGTATGACTGGATTCGTGATTTCCTGTCAGGAAGGTCGCAGTTCGTAGTAATAGACGGCAAATCATCGAGTAAAACTGAAGTGATATCAGGTGTTCCCCATGGAAGCGTCCTGGGACCTCGCTGTTCCTGATCTATATAAATGACCTGGGTGACAATCTGAGCAGTTCTCTTAGGTTGTTCGCAGATGATGCTGTAATTTACCGTCTAGTAAGGTCATCCGAAGACCAGTATCAGTTGCAAAGCGATTTGGAAAAGATTGCTGTATAGTGTGGCAGCTGGCAGTTGACGCTAAATAACGAAAAGTTTGAGGTGACCCACATGAGTTCCAAAAGAAATCCGTTGGAATTAGATTACTCGATAAATAGTACAATTCTCAAGGCTGTCAATTCAACTAAGTACCTGGGTGCAAAATTACGAACAACTTCAGTTGGAAAGACCACATAGATAATATTGTGGGGAAGGTGAGCCAAAGGTTGCGTTTCATTGGCAGGACACTTAGAAGATGCAACAAGTCCACTAAAGAGACAGCTTACACTACACTCGTTCGTCCTCTGTTAGAATATTGCTGCGCGGTGTGGGATACTTACCAGGTGGGATTGACGGAGGACATCGAAAGGGTGCAAAAAAGGACAGCTCGTTTTGTATTATCACGTAATAGGGGAGAGAGTGTGGCAGATATGATACGCGAGATGGGATGGAAGTCATTAAAGCAAAGACGTTTTTCGTCGCGGCGAAATCTATTTACGAAATTTCAGTCACCAACTTTCTCTTCCGAATGCGAAAACATTTTTTTGAGCCCAACCTACATTGGTAGGAATGATCATCAAAATAAAATGAGAGAAATCAGAGCTCGAACAGAAAGGTTTAGGTGTTCGTTTTTCCCGCGCGCTGTTCGGGAGTGGAAGGGTAGGGAGATAGTATGGTTGTGGTTCGATGAACCCTCTGCCAAGCACTTAAATGTGAATTGCAGAGTAATCATGTAGATGTAGATGTTAGTGATGTGACACTGAGTAAACTCCGCTGTGGTTTAGCTAAACAAACAAATTTTAACATGGCAACTCAAAATTCGCCGCTCATGACGCTAGTCTGAAATTTACAAACCATTAACAAGTCAGGCGAAAATAAATCGCTGTTTTTGGTGCAGGCTCTAATCAGAGCAGAGGTGACAGTAGATATGTTTCGATGGTCCCCATGCAATTAGAAGCGTGGTGGGGCTCCATTTCATATTTACAAAAATACACTGACATCACAAAAATTACGGGATAGCAATATGCAAATATATAGCGGAGATGGTATCGCATACATGAGGTATAGAGGGGCAGTACATTGGCCGAGCTGTCATTTCTGCTTAGGTGATTCATCTGAAAAGATTTCGCATTTGCTGCAGACAATGAGAGAACAAAGCAGGTGAATGACCGCCGACATCCTCTGTATGGTCATCAGGCAGCAAGATCCTGCCTTAAATCCCGCAAGAGTTTCCTTGCTCGGACTGCGCCATTTGAGGGAGCACCAGAGGCAGTTCGTCTTGCAGTGTGGAGGAGCTTACTGCCCGTAGACGTCTCACAAAAAGAAGAGCTACCTCCTGGAGCAAACAAACACTACCCTGTATGAAGGTCTCTCAACAGCCTAAGAGTGGGCGTCCCCCGATGCAAGACCAACCTGAAGAAATAGGGAATCCTTCCAACGAGCGCAGACACCTCTTGCGACTGCGGGGCTGAAGAAGATCCAAGTCACCTACTTGTATGCCCTCTCAAGGACAACCTGTGCACTATACAAGATGTTAACGAAGGAAATGACAAAGTTATCTCAGCTCCCATTTTTTGGAAATGCTGACAGGACACGGAAATAAAATGAATGATCCAAGTCAGTGTATTTGAGAACAGCAAATGTGATGAACTGTGATTATTTCAAAATCGGTTGTATGGGTGCCGCATGCTCTAAGCCAAAATAACAAAAATCAGTGGGTGCCCATATGTGGATCTCTGCTTGCGCTTCATCAATTGGTTCGTGAACAACACGGACGGTTCCAGTTCTGCATCTTTACTGGTGACGAGAAGTGGTATTTTCATGGCAACATTAGAAAAACAAACGAATGGCTGAGCCGAAAACAAGCAGCAACTCCCCGTACAAAGACCTGCACGTATCCAAAAAAGATAATGTTATGCATCTAGCGACGGTGTGGAGTACTACGAATTGCTTTCCCCTAGGCATAACCATCTCAACTAATACTTATTCTCGACGACTGAGACATCTCGTAGACGCAGTCGAAGAACAATGACAAGGAAGAATGAGATTTTCACTCTGCAGCGGAGTGTGAACTGATATGAACCTTCCTGGCAGATTAAAACTGTGTCCCGGACCGAGACTCGAACTCGGGACCTTTGCCTTTCGCGGGCAAGTGCTCTACCAACTGAGCTACCCAAGCACGATTCACGCCCCGTTCTCACACCTTTACTTCTGCCAGTATTCGGCTCCTACCTTCCAAACTTTACAGAAGCTGTCCTGCGAACCGCCGGCCGAAGTGGCCGTGCGGTTCTAGGCGCTGCAGTCTGGAACGGCGAGACCGCTACGGTCGCAGGTTCGAATCCTGCCTCGGGCAAGGATGTGTGTGATGTCCTTAGGTTAGTTAGGTTTAACTAGTTCTAAGTTCTAGGGGACTAATGACCTCAGAAGTTGCGTCCCATAGTGCTCAGAGCCATTTGAACCATTTCTCCTGCGAACCTTGCAGAACTAGCACTCCTGAAAGAAAGGATATTGCGGAGACATGGCTTAGCCACAGCCTGGGGGATGTTTCCAGAATGAGATTTTCACGCTGCGGCGGAGTGTGCGCTGATATGAAACTTCTCCACGAGAATAACTATCGAAGAAAATACATTAACTAATAGCTGTGCAGGGATATGGACGGAAAACCTGGCACATTTTGTTTATCTATACATAACATTGTATAAAATATACAACTTATTAGCAAACTAGGTGAGGGGAGGTTGAAATAAGTCGAGGTGTTAGACTATGTGAGCTATTGTTGATACCGGCGCCACTATTTATAGAGGAGTTCCGTTACTGATGCGTCCTGCGCCCTTTGATGTTCTTTTGTTTTTCAAAGAGCGCTCTTATATTCTGCGAAGCGGAAATTCTCTCAGCGTTTTCCAACTCTTATGGATGTGACGGCCGTCGGGATTTTAATAAATAGGACTCCGAATACAGTCACGAAAATAGCGTGTGATGACTAAGCTCTTATCCTAGCAATTGCCGCATTAATTTTTGTTTCGCTTCCTCGGTTTGGAAAATGAAACCGCTTTTTGATCAGTCTTGCGTGTAGGTCAGTTTTACTGGCTAAATGTCACATTAACACTAAATGTGGGTATGCTAGTTAGACCATGTCACCGAATTCTTTAAGCGGAGACCTTGATCGTTACTACACTGAAGCGCCAAAGAAACTGGCATAGGCATGCGTATTCACACACAGAGAATATGGCGCTGCTGTCGGTTACGCCTGTATAGGACAAAAAGAGTCTGGCGCAGTTGTTAGATCTGTTACTGCTGGCACAAGGGCAGGTTATCGAGATTTAAGTCTGTTTGAACGTGGTGCTATAGTCGGCGTACGAGCGATGGGAGACAGCATCACCGAGGTAGCGATGAAGAGGGGATTTTCCCGTACAACCATTCCACAAGTGTACCGTGAATAGCAGTAATCCGGTAAAACATCAAATCTCCGACATTTCTGCGGCCGGAAAAAGATACTGCAAGAACGGGACCAACGACGACCGAAGAGAAACGTTCAATGTAGCAAAAGTGCCACCCTTCCGCAAATTGCTGCAGATTTCAGTGCTGGGCCATCAAAAAGTGTCATCATGCCAACCATTCTACGGAACATCATCGATATGGGCTTTCGGAGTCGAAGGCTCATTCGTGTTCCCTTGATGACTGCACGACATCAAGGTTTACGCCTCGACTGGGCCCGTCAACACTGATATTGAACTGTTGATGACTGGAAACATGTTGACTGATCGAACGAGTCTCGTTTCAAATTGTATCGAGCGGATGGACGCTTACGGGTATAGATACAACCTCATGCATCCATGGACCCTCCATGTAAGCATTCAAGCTGGTTGAGGCTCTGTAATGGTATGGGGCGTGTGCCGTTGGAGTAATATGGGACCCCTAGTACGTTTAGATACGACTCTGGTGATATGTACGTAAGAATCCTTTCTGATCATCTGCATCCATTCATGTTAATTGTGCATTTCGACGGATTTGGGCAATTCCAGGAGAACTATGCGACAGCTCACACGTCCAGAATTTCCACAGAGTGGCTTCAGGAACACTCTTCTGAGCTTAAACGCTTCCGCTCTCCACCAAACTCCCAAGACATGAACGTTATTGGGCATATCTGGGATCCTTGCAACGCGCTGCTCAGGAGAGATCTCCACCCCCTCGTACTCTTACGGATTTATGGACAGCCTTTCAGGATTCATGGCGTCGGTTCCCTCCAGCACTAATTCAGACATTAATCGAGTCCATGCCATGTCGTGTTGCGTCACTTCTGCGTGCTCGCAGGGGCCTTACACGATATCAGGCAGGTGTACCAGTTTTTTTTGGCTCTTAAGTGTATATCACCTTTGGTTGGATAGTTACTAATTTTACAATGTTCTCTGCTACCTTTCCTGGCACCCTAATAGGTCAAAATTAATTTACTTCTCATCGGTAAAAAAGTGCTGTAGAAATTTTCAGCACTCCATTTACTTTAAAATGGTATATCATGCTTCTCTATATGGTTGCTATGGTATATATAAATGATCACATTACAAAGGACAGAAGACAGTGATAAAACGTTTTGGAGGTAGGGTTAAAGCGCGTTGTACATGATCTGAGACACTTTGCGAAACAGTGAGTGTGCCAACAGGAAAGGGCGGAGCGATTTATCATAGTTCATGCTGGTTGCATCACTATTTCAGTTTCTATGCTAAATAGGTTATTCAAACAAACGCCTGCAGACCACAATGAAGGAATGATAGCTATACATTTAAGTACAGGTGTTTACTAGGTCGCTACAAAATGTCGTTTCGGGTAGTACCGTTTGTAGCGTATAGTCCTCCATACTATTTCGTAGAGCTAAAGAAGACTTCAACAGCTTCTACCAGGAAAAATTTTGTGATTTCAGATAATGAGCAAGAGTTTTCGAGATATGATGCCAGAGGAAAGATGGAGAGTAGATGGGTAGGTTTCATAACGTATGATCAAGTACTGTATCGTATAATGGAGGAACTGGTCTTATTACATGGATTGACTAGACAGAGTGACGGTTTGATTAATACACGTCAATGAAGAGTTGATTTGGCGCTAAAGAAAAATATAGTGGATAAAAATTGGAGAGACACTCTAAGGCTTGAATATAGTAAGCGTGTCGAAAATGGATGAACATCACAGAAATTACGCGTAGATGAACAGACTTGCATGGGATATAGTACCGCGTACAGCAACACCAAACCAGTCTTAGGGCTGATGGGCTGATGATTAGAAGAACAAAACGCTGCCTAACGCACAGGGATACAACACGGGCTTTTCCATTCAGAGTACGAAATATATATATATATATATATATATATATATATATGGTGCTACGATGTCACTTTTGGCTTATTGAAAATTGCATGACATGAATCTTTGAGAGATTAAGATTTAAATTGCTTGCTATGAACCTATTGTAGGCTTGTTCGGGTATTATCTGAGCTGTGTCTGGTGATTAGTCCACACGGTCTCCTCCTCATGCCCTTCCTGCTACCCTTGGAACGTTCTTTGTAGCATAGAGCCTCCATATGGAGGTCGGACGTTTTAGAGAAAAGACCATGAACACGTTATCTGTTTGCTGTGATTCGTCTTCCTCACTAGCTCCCGTTTTAAGCAGCGGAGCTGCCGCATACGTTGAATACGTGATCAGCTGCAGCCGTCTAACAGTGTTGTCACATTCTGCTCCAAAGCCTCATTCATCTCAGAAGCCACGTACGTGATTGAGCAGAAGGGACCATGAGAAGAAAATGCGTGGTGTGTCAAAGAAGTAATAGTTTTTAAATGTTCCACACGTCAAGGACAGTCATGAAAGACTCGAAACACATATTTTTTAACTTATACCAGAAGCACTCAGCGGTAAAGAAGTATAGTTGCAGGAGTCACTGGGAAGGAATTGTTGAATTTAACACAGGGCGATTCACGTAAAATATAAGCAGTGTGTTCGGTGTTGTATGGAAACCCAAGACTGAGGAAGCAGACACTTGTCGCCACATAGGCTGTGTGTGGGAGGGGGAAGGGGAATGGCGAGAGGGAAGGCCTTGCAGCTGGCGTATCACTTTTAGGTCAAATGGATGAATTAGAAACGGCGTTGTTAAGAAGCCCGAGAAATTCACTGCCCCACGGAACACTTAATACTGGCGTGTCAATAACTTCTTCACTTCACTTCACAGATTAGACATTCTTGTCCGTTACGCCTTCATAGCAGTCTCTAGCTTGTCCTGCGTTGTCCTCTATCTCGTCTTCTACACAACATTTAATCCGGCGCTGCCCCGGGATGTCTGGTATTTCTCATTCTTTGTACGTGGTCGCTCCAATTCTGTCTGCCTTTTAATGTTTTATTGTGTGCTGACTCTGTATTTATCTTTTTTCTAATACCTTCATTTCATATCACATTCATCCTCATATATCCTTTAATACTCTTAACATATCCCATTTCCTCCAAACTGTATACAACTCACACGCTTCCAGGCTTCGCTGCTATGTGAGTAGAGCAATTATTTACAAAATTTCATTTTCGTTCATTTTCTGACTATATTACTAAACCTTCTCTGAACTGTCCCACATACAGCTCTAATTTTGCTTACTCTTTTCTCAATGTCCTTGTCATTATAAAAACTTACCTCACAGCCAAGATATATAAATTTCGATACTTGTTGTAAAATGATTCCTAGCACAAATTTTGATTTGACAGGATCCTTTCCTATAAAAGCCACCATTTTCGTTTCATTAACTGAGATTTTAAAATTATAATACTTACATATGGGGCAGAAAAGGTACACGGATTTCTGTAAATGTGTCTCATTTACCTGGATGATTATTTGCTCGTCTGCAAATAAAAGAGTATTTGATGGACAGTGACAATTTAATACCTGGCTCTGACAACAATTTACATTTCTTTAAAATGTCGTCAGTACCTATATTAAAAAGAGTGGGTGATAAGCCACACCCCTTTTTAAGTTCTTTATTTGGTATGCTCCATTCACTTCTTTTAATTTCCGTGCCAGCGGTAAAATTAGTACTTCTGTACAGCTCCTTATTACCAAATTAGGTGTGGTGGATAACTCTTTTTTCCTATTATTTTCGGTTTTTTGTCGTAATTTTATTCGCTATAAAGTGTCAAAACCTTATCAGAATCTATGAAAGCAAGATCTGTATACAAATGCTTTTCTCTTCTTCGTTCTGTTATCTCTCTAATGGTGAAGACAATATCCAGGTACAATGTCTCTTTCCTAAACGTACTTTACTCTTCCCCTAAAGATAATTTGCAATGGTTTTTAAGCTATTATTTAGTTTTTACATCCTGTATTCATGACAGTAATTCTTCCGTAATTTTCACAACTTTCTTCATCTCGTCTTTTGAATAGTTCTTTAACTATAGCTGTTGACCAAGAGAGATGTATTTGGCAGTTTTCCCAGCGTCTATTGAAGAGATGTAAAATTCTTAGTTTGGATATTGTACCACTATATTTAATGAGCTGCATATTCATTCCTTCTAACCCAGGTGCCCTCCTCATTACAGATCTTAATACTGCATGTAATTGTTGCAGTGTTATAGGGACTACTACTGGGACTTCATTTCCATGGGAGGTGTCTCTATATGCTTCATTCACTTAATCACTATACCATAATTGTTTATAATAGTTTTTTCATTGTTGTTCGCATATTATATTAAATCTTGCAGTACCTTTTCCTGATTTATTAATAAACTAAGTTATTTTGTATCAAATTAGCTGTCTTCAGTGCTCTACTGCACTTATTCTATGTTTCGTCGTGGGTCATAGTAATTATTCTCTTGGCGTTGTTCATTGGCCTTTATATACTTCATACGATGTACTCGTACAGTAGCTTGTAAAACTGTGTACAGACTAAAACTGATCTCTTGAAAACTAACTGTAGTGGATCGACTGACCTACACCTACATCTACAGTCCGCAAGCCACCTGTCGGTGTGTGGCAGGAGGTACTTCCTGCTCTCACTCATTCCGCCGTCCATATCGACAATCGCGACAACTCCAATTGCAGAACCTCAGTTAACCTCCACCAAACATTCTGACCTGGCTGGCGCTGCCACCTATGATAATCATGCAAAATAACGACACAGGACTGTATGGATGACTGATCAGACACAAAAAAAAATCGTGGATGAGCCTCCGCGTCTCGTAACACATTAAAATATCCCCCCAAAAGCTATAAGAAGCATATTGAGTATTTCTCAGAATATTAAAATTTGCACATTTGTTTCATTTTACTTTCATCGTCCTTTCTGTCTGAAAAACGAAAAATTGTATGAGTACAACAGATGAAGAATCCGCAACCCTGTACAATGATTATAATTTCAGGTGTAGAATATGTATTAGCAAATTTCTAGTTTAGTTTCTCGTCCACAGTCAAGAGTTCTGAATTTTGTTGATAAACAAGAGGTTTGAAACTGCGTGTTTCATTGCCCTGGATGTCATAATCTGTATCCACACTTCGGCAGGGACTTCGATCATCACGTGAACGTCTTTGAATCTTAAGAATATCGAATAAGGTAGCAAACGAGCGCCGTGTGATCTACAAGCCACGTGGCAAACATGCTGCGAGGGACACATACCTCACAGGCGCACATGACACCTGTGTTCTCTTACTTTGCGTGTGGACATTTTATAATGCAGTATTCCTACTTTAAAGCTAGCGAGTACGGACCACTACGGAGAGAAAACATATGAGCATTCGCTTAATTCTAATACTTCAAGGTACAACTATCTCAAATTTTTAGGAGACGAAGAGGAGTAGTGATAACTCGTCGTTGTTCAATAGGTAAGGAATCGCCATTTTCAGTGTCAAGTTGTACCAAGATACTAGCTGTTCACGTTTAAAACTCTGAGAACGTCCGAAATAACATCACAGACGCCACCTCCCTATGTCAAAACTGGTCTGTCCATTGAGATTGTTTATAGTGCAGTTTTTGAACGTGATCTGTAAATGAAACGTGGCAGTGAATCACATGTTACAATCTGTAAATTTTGAGTCTACTAAGGCGTCCTAAATCTTAACCCCTTCAAAGAGTACCTTGTAATTCCTTGAGAATAGCTCATATATTTTACACAGTGCTGGAAAAAACTGAAGAAACACTCTCAAGAAAAAAACTCATTTTATTGAGAAGTGAGGTGATGAGGAGTTCATCATTGTAGGAGTATGCGATAACAAATTCAGACCAAATGAAGTACACACGTCACAATAAAGTGTGTCCACACAGTCGCATCAATAGTGTAACTCTCTGGCAGAAACGCATGTAAAAGATCATAAGTGTGCCATATGGCATCCTGTTATAAATTGTTGCAAGCATCTTGCACCTTTTGTTGCAATTCAGCAACGGTTCTTGCCTGCCCTGAAGAACGAATAAGTTTCCGCTTCAATTGGCGAGAGATCGGACGGCCTTGCTGCACCGGACTGTTGTAGTACACTACGAAGAGCACATTCCGTCTCAATTCCTGATAAAGCACATCATCCTCCTTTCGAAGAAATGGGAGGAGCACGGGATAACAGCCAGTACAATGTAGCGGGAACTGGTTAGTTTACCCTGCAGAAACACCAGATTCATACGCGAGTCGTCACTGTTGGCAATCCACACTTCCAACCTGGGATTGGAGTTGCGTGCCATGATTGAATACACTCTGGAATAGGCAGCTCGCCAGATCTACGCCACACGAATTTACGTCTATCACTCGCATACAGACAGAACCTACTCCAGTCATTGAAAACAACACAGTGCCATTTCACTCTCCAGTCAACTGTTTCACGACACCAGAGAACCAATGTTTGGCGGTGTCATGGCGACAGTGATATCATGGTCAGAGGCACTCGTGAACGCAATCGTACTGTAAGCAGGCGGTGCCCACGGTTCCTAATGGCCCCTGATGACACAGCAGGTGCAACTTGTGTCCGGATTTCTTCAGTAGATGACGTTCGGTCGGCCCCTATACTATGCGTCGAACATGAGATGAGTCTGTACTAAGTGGACGTCCAAAACCCGGTCTACAGATGTGGAAATATTTCACAGACCAGTGTGGAAGCACCACCACATGACCGATACATTGTGCCCGACACGTGGAGCATTACATCGATACTTCTATCGAGCTTTCTACAGGTCCAGACTGCGACCCCGTTCAAGTGGCTGCAGCTATTCAATAGGATTACGTACTCGTCGATGAGACACCGTTGTATCCTAGGAAGAGTGTCGCGATCACTGTTCACGTCTAAACTCAACACAGTTTCTGCCTGCAGAGTCAAAACAGACGGTGCACAGACAGTCCACCTGAACGCCATCCGACTGCCTATGACGGTGACGAATGAATCACTAACACTACAACTTCTCAGTATGCACATATACGCTGCCAAAGAAAGCAGTTCTCAAGAGTGTTTACATTCTCTTCCAGCAGTGTACTTAAACTATAGATGATACAGACGGCGCATGATGCCTTTACATTGAAACTAACTTCTCGATCAAATAATTGGTGGCGGTATTCATTTGCAGGCAAATTCCAGAATACTGTTCGTTTTCTCGCAATGCAACCATTACGAGCAACGTTCAATAACTAATGCAATGAATTTGTTTCTCGGCCAGCTTCGGTTGAAAAATTTTGGAATTTGTTGTGGGACATCATGGAATATTTCCACTTCAGCCTCTAAGGTTCCATGAACTTCCGAAAGGCGGCGGCGCTGTACCTAGCCTTGAAAATGGCGTCTGTAAAGGAGGTGCGTTCCAAGCCAAGAGCTGCCATTGAGTTTCTTTTAGAGGAAAACCAAAGCATTGCAGATATATTCATAGGCGCTTACGGAATGTGTACGGAGACGTGGCAGTGAACAAAAGCACGGTGAGTCGTTGGGCGAGCCATCTGTCATCAGCGCAATGAAGTCGCGCAGACCTGTCCGCTCCTCGTGCCAGCCGGCCCCACACAGCTGTGACTCCTGCAGTGTTGGAACGTGTGGACACTCTCATTCGCGGTGATCGACGGATCACTATCAAATACCTCTTTGCTCGACTGGACGTCTCTGTTGGGTATTCAAAGGTGTTTGGCCACTGGGTTCCTCGCCGCCTATCAGAAGACCATAAAAACAACGAAGGATCATCTGCGCGGAACTGCTTGCACATTACGAGGTTGATCGAGACAATCTTTTGTCGAACTTTGTCACAGGCGATGAAATGGTGATTCATCAGGTCGAAACGAAAACAAAAAGGTAAGTTATAGAGCGGAGCTACACCACCTCTGCTCTGAATAAAAGGTTGAAAGCCGCAGCCTGAGCCGGTAGAGTAATGGCGACTGTCTTCTGGGACTCTCAAGGGGCTATTTATTTCATGTCCTGCGACATGGTTCAACGATCAACTGTGAAGTGTACTGTGCTACCATCAGGAAATTGAGGAAACGACTTCAGTGTGTCCGTCGCCACAAAAATTCAAACCAGCTTGTCCTTCTCCTTGAGGCAAGGGCACACAAGTGTGTTCTAGCGAGAGGAGCTCACAAAACTTCGTTGGACTGTTTTTCCTCATCCACCCTACTGCTCGGCTCTCACACCTGCTGACTTCCATCTGTCTGGCCCAACGAAAGGTGCACTTCACGAGAAGCAGTACGTGGACGATGGGGAGGTCATTCATGGAGCGAGACTTTGGCTCCTACGTCGACCAGTGGAGTGGTACCATAAGTGCATACAGGGCCTCACTGTAAGGTGGCGTAAGGTCGTCGAGTTGAAAGGAGATTATGTTAAAATGTTCAAATGTGTGCGAATTCCTAAGGGACCAAACTGCAGCGGTCATCGGTCCCTAGACTTAGACACTACTTAAATTAACTTATGCTAAGACCAACACACATACCCGTACCTGAAGGAGGACTCGAACCTCCGGAGGGAAGGGCCTCGCAATCCGCGACATGGCGCCTCAAACCGTGCGGCCACTCCGCGTGGCAGATAATGTTTGTAGTCAAAAGAGTGGGGTATAATATGGTGTAACTCCGCCTGGGGTCAGTTGATTTGCAAGAGCCATTGTCGATCCAAAGCCCGGATAAAGGAAGAGGGCTGGGCATTTAGCTAACAACCCAATCCTGTAAAAAACTCTTCGTTACGAAAAACAAACTTGCTTCGGACGTGGATAGATATAATGGAATAAGAGGAAGGAATGGAGGCAGTTTGAGGAAGCAGTGCGTGGTCTGCAGGGCCTGTGATCGCTGAATATCTATAATATGGTGTGTTGGAATCCAGAATAAAACAAACAGAAAAAAAGTGCTACCTTCCTTATCGAACGCCACTCTTAGTATTTTCAGTAAGGGTTTGTTTACGACAGTCATGAAGTCTTGTGCAGCGTTTGGGTGTACCGAAAGATACGTGAAACGAAGTAATATTTTTGTTCCAAATGTGAAGTTCTTTTAAAGTACAAAAAAAGGTGTGAATACATTTTTCGAGCTTAAGTCAATGAAATTCTATACTGAAGCTGAATGGTATCGTTACTAAGCAAACGCGAATGGTCCTCTGTTAGAGAGTATTTACTTTTGTGCAAATACAATACAAAAGAGTGAGAAAGATTATTATATATCTTCTAATAATACTGTATGCTGTTACTCGGTTCTATCACTGAATGGCAAAAATTTTGAGATGAGAGGATATTAATACCTAGCTCAGTTCAAAAATCTTCTCTAAAAACGACGTTTTCTAGTGTAAAGTTCTGCGATCTGGCCACAGCGTGATCCTCTGCAAATGGAGTCATCAGATGCTGTACGGAGGGGCGCGTGGTCAGCAAACCGATCTGCGGGCGGTTGTCGGGTTTCTCGACCTTCGAGAGCGACTCCTCACTTGGCTTCACGAGGCTCAGTGCACCGAGTACCAGTCCTCCCACCAAGGGAAAACGCCTGGCAGTACCGGGAATCGAACGCGGGTACGCCGCATGGAAGTCAGAAGCGCTGACCGGTTCAGGTATGGAGGCAGAGTTTGCGGCACATAATGCTTCTTATGTTGGAATTGCTGACGTATCTGTACTGGACTGAGCAAAAGTCATAAAACGAAAACGCTTATTTTGTGTAAAAACCGGACATTACGGATAGAAATGGATGTCATTCCACACAAAAGCATGGTAAAAATTTCGTATGCATTGTTCAGGAACCGTGAGAAAACTAAATGTTTCATGCTAAGCTGATATTCCGTCTTGCACTCTCGAGGAAGCGGTTAATTAAATGACTTAAAATGCAATTAATAAACGAATTCATTGAATATCTGTAATTCTGATGCTTCTGAAAACGAAACATTGTCAATAAAATGTTTCGCACTCTTTGTGACCCTTTCACTGGTAAAACGTAAATACATAGTTATCTTATTTTAAGCTATACAGCCACCAGCCACTTTTTTATATCATTTTTATTGACGCGATTACGAATTCCGGGCTTTCAAGAATCTTGAATTTATGAAACACATATTTAATCTTGAGTTAGAATTTCGCTAAAATCATCGACTTCAGTTTGTATGCTGAAGCTGCCTTTGTATTATGTTTATGTCCGCCCCTGGTAGCGGAGTGGTCAGTGCGACGGAATGTCATACCTAATGTCCCTGGTTCGATTCACGGCTGGGTCGGAGATTTTCTCCGTTCAGGGACTGGGTGTTGTGTTGTCCTTATCATCATCATTTCATCCACAGCGACACGCAAGTCGACGAAGTTCAAAATGGCTCTGAGCACTATCGGACTCAACATCTGAGGTCATCAGGCCCCTAGAACTTAGAACTTCTTAAACCTAACGAACCTAAGGACATCACACGCATCCATGCCCGAGGCGGGATTCGAACCTGCGACCGTAGCGGTCGCGCGATTCAGACTGAAGCGTCTAGAACCGCTCGGCCACATTGGCCGGCTCGCCGAAGTGGTGTCAACTGGAAAGACTTGCACCAGACGAACGGTCTACCCGACGGGAGGCCTTAGCCACACCGGCATTTCCATTATGTTTACTGTTTCACCATTTTTTTCGCATTTTCTCTGCATGTTGATTTAGGAGAGGGGACGAAACAGCGAGGCCATCGATCCCATCTGATTAGGGAAAGGAAGCCGGCAGTGCCCTAATAAAATGAAACATCCCGGCATGTGGCTGAAGCAATAAATAGGGAATGAAGATGGGCGGACGCGGGTTTGAACCGTCGTCCTCCCAATTGCGAGCGCCACATCGCTCGGTCCCGCATCTTGCACAAAAATAGAGCTGTATCCGCGATGTTGCCGACTGCAGCACGTAAACAAAAAGTGTTTTTGCCGCGATCATAGTTGCGAAAAATTGGAGAAACAACAAGCAGGATTGAAAGGCAGCTTCAGCATCAAAACTGAAGTCGATTTTCTTAGCTGTGTGCTAACTGAACGCATTACGTTAATTCAAGATGGGTGAAAATACGAAATGCACATTGGCGTAGATAATAATAGCATAAAAAAGTGGCTGGTTGCAGTATTTCTTAAAATAATGCAATCCGCAACCGGGATCTGCTTTGTACTGCTCAAACCCAATTCGCTGCCACCAGTACCTTCACCTCTGTACCCTGCCGTACAACGAAGGCGAACACGACATCGCACTCAGCATGTGAAACTACGTCATCAGGGACTAGTAAAGTGCAAGAGTCGAAACCAAGTTCCCATTCCGGAGTAAACAATGTCGAGTGAAGAAAATGCTTGATTTTATTAAAGCAGTTGCAAATAATCTGTAAGGGGCAGTCAAAGGAAAACGTGACAGATGGAAAAAAGTAAGTAAACTGTTTATTATTTTAAAGATAATTGCCGTAACTGTTAATACATTTCTCTCTCTGCGAGATAAGATGGTCAGTGCTTTCATGCAAAAATGTATCCGGTCGCCAACCGAAGCACGATTGCACCCAGGCGTGCATCTCTTCGTCCGAAGCAAATCAGGGTTTCAAAAATATGGAAATCACATGGGGAGAGATCGGGACCGTACGGTGGACGTGTAAGCGCTTCCCAGCAAAACTGCAGCTCAGTCGAAACACCTTTCACAACATTGACGCCCGCCGACTGCGTTCCAGAAGTTTCGTTGGGTAGCCGCTACACAGCCTCCATGAGGATGAAATGAGATGGTACCAAGTCGCCACTGAGGTATGAAAGATTGAAAGTGAGTGATGTGGAGCGATGAATCACGCTATAACCTGTGGCAATCACTTGGACGGGTTTGCGTTTGGCAAATGCCTGAAGAACTTCACCTGCCGTCTTGTCTAGAGCCAAAAATGAAGACCGGAGGAGATGGTGTACGATATGGGGGTGTTTCTCGTGGTTATTGTGCTTAAGAAGGCGATAAACGCGTAACGACATGAATAGTGCACATTGTCTACTGCTTGTAACAGAGGAGCAATTCGCAGACGATGACTGTTTATGCCAGGTTGATAATGCAGCCTGCATAAAGCAGCACCTAGGAACACCTTCATGATGAAATAGAACGTCGACATCACTCCAGGCCCAACGTCCAATATCACCTACTCTGTTTTCGGATCTTGAGGTTGGAAATTGGAAATTTATGGTAAGGTCTTATGGGACCAAACTGCTTAGGTCATCGGTCCCTAAGCTTATACACTACTTAATCTAACTTAAACTAACTTACGCTAAGGACGACACGCACACCCATGCCCGAGGGAGGACTCGAACCTCCGACGGGGGGAGCCGCGCGGACCGTGACAAGGCGCCTAGACTGTGCGGCTACCCCGCGCGGCTCTTGAGGTTGAATATGCTGACATCGCTACATAGACATTCAGGCACCTCGATGAATGTGCTCGCAGCAGATCTCTGGCCCTCATAAATGAGAAGGGTGGACGCATCCCTTATTATTATCTGCTAACAGGGAACGGACAATTTTAATCAGATAGTATAGTTGGTGAGACGAAGCAAGTCACTTCAATAACAACAGTTCTTATAATTGCGCGCCCTTCCGCGTTCAGAGTCACTTGACATTAAAGTTTTCTGAGTATCGTACTGCATCATAATGTAAAAAACTATGCTGGAGAAACCAAGGTTTCGGCCACTGTTACAGGGGATTTCTTCTGGCTCTACTGAAGACTCAGAACAAGGCCATTGTAACCGTTGCCGGAAGCTAGGTTTCTCCAATATAGTTCTTTTTTATTACATTATGACGCGGTACGATACTCAGGAAGTCTTCATATTAACAAAAATTCTTCTTTCCACATTTATACGCCAAAAGTATTTGGTCCCCACAACTTTAATAAATAGGAAGTACATAATTTTAATGTAGATATGTGGTTTGTTCATTCAGTTTTGGCTGACTCTCCTCGTTTTAGGGCGTGCAAGTCTTGTTGAATCGTTACATCCCATCCCACGGCGACCAACGGTTTTGCCTAGCGACAGTCCACAGTCGACTTGCCTCTGGAACTACACTGTCTCTTCAGATCCCTTGCCTGCATGTAACTGCCTGCCCGTTGCTTTACACTTCTGCAGTAACACTTTTCAATCTAACCACAGAATTTAAACTTGATGTACCCTCAAATATAAGTTCTGTTCCATTTCTAAGTCTTTTGAAACACTAAACATGCTTCACTTGTACTAACATGCATAGCTTTAATAACTTACAATTAAAATCGCAGAACAAGTTTCAGGTTTACAAAACCTGAAGGAGCGGGGTCGGCGTAAGCGAGCAGACTTGATGCCGGAAGAATGACACTAGGAAATCTGCCTGACAAAGTCGTAATCAGCACAGTAATTAATAGTATAGTCCGTAGTTCAGTCCAATAGAGGGTAGCCATGTTCTAATACTGCATCACAGGATTGATGTAGGCAGTCTTCACTCGACGAAGGCGGAATACAAGAACATCGTTTAGAATACGGTTTTGTAGTGGTTGTGTTATTCCGAATTGCGATGCAGTGTTCCTACGGACATGCATGCATCTGCGAGGGTACTTTGCATCGTAATTCAGAATAACACAGGCACTGTAATATAGTATTTATCTGCCGACACCGGAAAAGCGACCTTCAAGTAAAACTTCTTCCCTGTATGGGAATATACATAATGGATGTACAAGTACTGGTTGTGGACACATGGTTGACGACAAATGGAACTTTTCGTGTGGTCGAGAGTCGTGCTCGGATAACCCAATAATAAGGCGACCGCTCCCGATAGGCGGGAAATCCGGGTTCGAGTCCTGGCACGGCACAACTTTTCACTGTCGTCATTCCATCATACAGTTAATGGTTATCCATATTCACAACTGCGAATACTTTTCATGTCATTTAGAATGCTTCGTATCTGCCTGCATTTGTGCGGTAGACTCAAAAACACGCCAAGCTCTGATACGAAAGGAGAAAAAGACTAAGTGGAAGAAATGAAAAATTTTCATCTTTTATTCATCTTACTCAGTTATTGGTAATCACATTAATCGCATAGGAGATTATTCGACTGTGCAAATGCGACTACCGATGACATGTCGAAAGGCATCCTCCACGTACATATTAATGTCTATATTCTGCTACCCACTTTGTGGTGTCTAGTGGAGGGTACTTCGTGTACTAATTTCTGTTGCTCGATCGCTCCTCCCATTGAGAATGGTGCGGAAGAAATCTGTCTGTAATCATCAGCTGAAATCGCTCTACCTTTGCCTGTACAATATTTTCGAGAGGTATGCAGAATATTTATGTTGCCTCTTCGACGAAGGTGCGGTCTCGGAATTGTAGCCGTAGCGCACAGTACCTCGCCAGTGCCGCTCTTCTTTCAATCTCCTGTGTTTGGTTTAACATTACTATCTGGTACGGACCCCCAACTGACAAGCAACATTCCAGTGTCGGTCGATTGTAGGTTCCGTCAGGCGTGAGGTCTGTTGCTTGACGGTGCGCTTGCTGCGGCCCTGTCCGTTGCCGGTGCGCCGTAAGGCACGGAGGCTCACACTAGGACGTATCGCTTGTAGTCGGGCGTGCCGCGGCAGTCCTCACAAGGGGAAGTGATGCGTCTCTCATAGCCTCTCCTCCCCAAGTGGCTCTTTCCGCCTTCCCGTGGTGCCAGACGTTAAGCTCGGCATTTCTCGGGCCCGCCCGAACGCTGCCTTGCAACAAAAGGGACCCAACCCGATGCGAAAGCGTAGGGTGCGTGGCACAGGGGGAGCTGTATCTGAGGGACCGAAGGTCTGTCCCTCTCTATTTTCGCAGGGCACAGACCAGCAGGTGCTGTGCGTGCCGTTGACCTCGTTTGTCGGCGTAGGATCGCGGCGCGAGTCGGCAAGGGTGCTTCTCCGCACCACTGGGTAACTGGGGCGTGTCCTGCCAAACCCAGGAGGTGGTGACATCGCCTGGGCCAGGTTAGCTGGGTCCAGACCGCCGAACGACTGGGTGACCGGCCCACCACCTGAGTAGGAGTGGGTTCTTGGCCGAGAGGTGGAAACTCGGGCAAGTAGGCGGCGAAGGGCGAGAGGTGCATCCGCCTCTCCGGAGTGCGGGGTGCAGTTGCCGAGGAGCGTCGGGAGATGATGGAGCCACCGAGGGGGACCAGTGCGCTGGCGATGGACCGTTGAACCCAACAGCTCGAGAGTGCCCTTTGCCTTGGGGCAAGGCCGGTGGGCGAGCTGCGTTCTTTGTGTCGTCGTCACCCCCCCCCCTCCCCCCAATGCCAGAGGAGCCGGTCCGGGGCAACAGACGGGCTTCCATTTTTCTTTCACTCGTCACAAACATGGCTGAATCAGAGACGAGTGAATCGAGTGCGTTTTCGAGAGCGAGTATGTCTGCTGTTTCTATCTCGCAGGAGGATGTGGGACAGAAAGATGAGAACGTATATGAGAGACACACAAGAATCAGTCAGATCCTAGATTCTACTGTTAAAAATGGCAAGATCAGCGAGGCTGCAGTCCTGGCAATAAAAAATCAACTTGCCGCCTGGGCTATCGCAGGTGCGGAGCCTGAGTGGCGACTTGAAGAATTGGAAAAGGAAAGTGAAAGACTGAGATAGCAACCAACCAAAACATGCGCTGGAGTGGTTGCGCAAGCAGCCACAAAGGCCGAGACCACGAAAGAGATGATAGCGAAAATTTCAAAAAGACCAGACACGACGGTCTTTCTAAGACCCCGGCCTGGCCAGACCATAAATAAGGTGCAGAAGATGTTCACTATCACCATTGACCCTGCTAAAGACAAAATTAAAATTAATAAAATCAAGGCAACCAAAAATGTCGTAGTAGTAGGTGTCGCAACCGAAGAGGACATGGACAAATTTCTGAAAAATCCCAAACTAAACAAAGCTATTAAATGCGAACCACCAATAAAGCGTAACCAGTTGGTGATCCTGTATGATGTGGCAGTTGCACTAAAGGAATGTGACATATATGAGACCATGTAAAACCAAATCTTTGACGACATGGAATGGTAACCTATAAAAATGACTTTAAGCTTGATGTCAAAATGGGGCCCCGGGAACGCAGTGTTGTCATGTTGCCGAGATCTCCGGAAAAATGTGGCGTAAACTCAATACTATGGGGAGAGTATACATTGGATTTCATGCTATTAATGTTAGAGACTATCTAGTAGTCCCCCTATGCCACAACTGTGGCGATTTGGACCACGTGCATAAGCATTGCGAAAGGAAGCCAGCTTGCTCCAGGTGTGGGACGGAGGATCAGGTCAGAAAGAACTGCAGTAAAACCGGGGTTTGCATTCCATGCACAAAATCAGGAAGGAAGTCGTGCAATACGACCGGAAGGAACTGCCCTACGTACAGGATGTTAGAGCTATGACTAATCGCTCGAATAGATTATGGCTGAGGCTATACCTAGACACAGGAAGCCGAAGAGGAAGTCCGCGAGCAAGAGGTTGAGGAACGCATTGAGGGCGAACAAATTTAGATAATTTATTCTAATATTCACAAACACACTAACTCACACAATAGTGATGAAAGACGCGTGCATTCAAACAGACCTCTGTGATCAGGACGATGCTCCATCTCCTCCTAGCCGGGACTAAGGTCGACCAAAGATCATCTACGGCCACAAAGGCATCCTGTGGTACGGAATTTACCGATGCAAGAGCGCAAAGAAATAAGTACTAAAGAACACGTCAAGAGCAATGTCGTAAGCAGCAAAAGCTCACCCACCGGCTCACCACCTCAGAGAGTGAGACGAGTGTTACGATTAATCAAGGAAAACCCCCACTTGGGAAACGGGGCCAAAATTAGTTGGTTACTGTCCACCTGCAATTTACAATTTCTTTATCGATTACTTCAACCATTAAAAGTCACTTCTTTACCACTTGACCAGGAAAAGATAAAAAAAAACTAGTAGGCATGAGTGACTTTTCAAAACAATTTACTTTACAGTTAACGGCCAAACCATTTTACTTAAAACCGACTTTATTAAACATTTGATAACAAATCAAAATTTTCCAAGTAATGAAATTAAAAACTTTACTTTACCGTTAATAGCCAAGCCATTTTACTTAAAATAGACTTTGATAAAGCATTTAATAACAAAATTAAAACATTCCAAGTAATGAAAGAAAAACTACCAATTTGCATACAATTTCGCTACCGACCATGTAGGGAGCCAACTTCTTTTAAACTTTGGCACAACAAGATATTAAATTACAAGGGCTCGCTAACAGGGAGGCAGAACTAACATTTTCAAAGGATGCCAAGTAGAGTAAAACAATCAAAGTAAAGATACAGTCATTCACCTTTTACAATGACTAACAATTTTAAAGCTACATAATTTTAAAAACCCACCAATGAAAGGCAAACTTAACCCTTTTATACAGTGGCCAAAGAACAATCAGAGTAAAATACAACAATTTAACATTTTACAATAACTAACAACTTTAATACCATGTCCTGCCACCAAAATGTCTTGGGATAGAAATAATTAACCGACCGGGTGTAAGGGCGGCCACAATTGTCTCCCGAAGGATGCTCAGACTAGAAGCGGACTGACAGATCCACAACGCCTCACATTCAGCAATCACATCGACCTCACTCGAGGCCAGGGGAGGAGGAGGAATCAAATCAGGAACCATAATCCCTGCCCAAAAATACACTTATTCCCAGGCAGTATTAACAAGAAGCCGAAAGATCACTGTCTATAATTACACCGGCGACAGGGACAAGAAATCCGAACGCAGGAGGCCACAAGGCACAAACATGTAATCTAAAATAATAATCACTGCCCAAAAATACACTTCCTACCGGGCAGTACTAATAAGAAGCGGAAACGATCACTATCTATAAATACACCGGTGACAGGGAAAGGAAACCCGAACGCAGGAGGCCACAAGGCAGAAAAGACGCTGGTTGCACAAACCAAAATTCTTCAGTTAACATCTAACCTTTAACCAACTTAACTTGCAGTTTATCAGAGAAACAGCAGGTGAACTCCGATGCAGAGGTTCCTCACACCCGACCGTGTCCACGTCGCCAGCGTACCCAACTGGGCACAGTCACGCAGCCACGCGCTCTGTCACCGGAGCCCTCGTCTTCTCTGCACCCACGGTGGCGAAATACTACTCCTAGGGTTAGGCGAGTTACTAGTCCACCATTCTCGCCTCCAGACGGAAAATTTAAAGACATCCGTTGCCGCTCCCACCAAGTAGTGACTCGGAACTACAGCCGTGGCCCCCGGGTGCTCACATCAAGTGCTTACAGCCTTGTCCCGTCAACTCGTCCCACTCGTCTCGCACCGCCAGGATAGACCACGCGGCTTCGCGGAACAACGGCTAACTCTCCACCGCCACGCAATGCCGCTGTCTCTTCGTACGACATTCTCTAATTCCCGATTTCAAAAACCGACCGACAGACTCGTCACCGCTAGGCAACCAACCGGCCATCCCCCTAAAGATCTTATTCCCTTACACAAGGCTAACAGCAAGCAACGAGTCGAAGATCGATAAGACCAGACACGCCGCCAGAGGGGAATCTCAACAGAATCGTACGCAGAATAACGATAAATATGAAAGAATCAATTAACGATGGAATGGAAGGACTCTTTACAGCGCGATAAATGTTGAGAGCCGACACACGGCTCAGAGAGGAATGGGAATCGATCCTGCAAGAATATACCCAACCTGGAGCACGCTCTGCAGTTATCTTGTCTAGGATAGCCGGCTGTCCTCACCACAACCTTAATGCATGTGGTGCGTGTCGGCCACGATTACGGTAGAAACATCACCTTCCCGGTAATGGAGGCTGTAGATAGAATTCAGCTCAAGACAACGAATCTCCCCACTGACTTCGGGGCCCTGCGGGACTAAAGGTATTTGAAAGACGTAATGAAAAATTTGATCTTGGTGAACTGTACAGGTTAATCTGTCATCACTAACGGAAGAGTAGCCCACGATTGGACTGAGAATTGGCCAGAGTCACACATCCATACATACAATCCTGGAAATGGAAAAAAGAACACATTGACACCGGTGTGTCAGACCCACCATACTTGCTCCGGACACTGCGAGAGGGCTGTACAAGCAATGATCACACGCACGGCACAGCGGACACACCAGGAACCGCGGTGTTGGCCGTCGAATGGCGCTAGCTGCGCAGCATTTGTGCACCGCCGCCGTCAGTGTCAGCCAGTTTGCCGTGGCATACGGAGCTCCATCGCAGTCTTTAACACTGGTAGCATGCCGCGACAGCGTGGACGTGAACCGTATGTGCAGTTGACGGACTTTGAGCGAGGGCGTATAGTGGGCATGCGGGAGGCCGGGTGGACGTACCGCCGAATTGCTCAACACGTGGGGCGTGAGGTCTCCACAGTACATCGATGTTGTCGCCAGTGGTCGGCGGATGGTGCACGTGCCCGTCGACCTGGGACCGGACCGCAGCGACGCACGGATGCACGCCAAGACCGTAGGATCCTACGCAGTGCCGTAGGAAACCGCACCGCCACTTCCCAGCAAATTAGGGACACTGTTGCTCCTGGGGTATCGGCGAGGACCATTCGCAACCGTCTCCATGAAGCTGGGCTACGGTCCCGCACACCGTTAGGCCGTCTTCCGCTCACGCCCCAACATCGTGCAGCCCGCCTCCAGTGGTGTCGCGACAGGCGTGAATGGAGGGACGAATGGAGACGTGTCGTCTTGAGCGATGAGAGTCGCTTCTGCCTTGGTGCCAATGATGGTCGTATGCGTGTTTGGCGCCGTGCAGGTGAGCGCCACAATCAGGACTGCATACGACCGAGGCACACAGGGCCAACACCCGGCATCATGGTGTGGGGAGCGATCTCCTACACTGGCCGTACACCACTGGTGATCGTCGAGGGGACACTGAATAGTGCACGGTACATCCAAACCGTCATCGAACCCATCGTTCTACCATTCCTAGACCGGCAAGGGAACTTGCTGTTCCAACAGGACAATGCACGTCCGCATGTATCCCGTGCCACCCAACGTGCTCTAGAAGGTGTAAGTCAACTACCCTGGCCAGCAAGATCTCCGGATCTGTCCCCCATTGAGCATGTTTGGGACTGGATGAAGCGTCGTCTCACGCGGTCTGCACGTCCGGCACGAACGCTGGTCCAACTGAGGCGCCAGGTGGAAATGGCATGGCAAGCCGTTCCACAGGACTACATCCAGCATCTCTACGATCGTCTCCATGGGAGAATAGCAGCCTGCATTGCTGCGAAAGGTGGATATACACTGTACTAGTGCCGACATTGTGCATGCTCTGTTGCCTGTGTCTATGTGCCTGTGGTTCTGTCAGTGTGATCATGTGATGTATCTGACCCCAGGAATGTGTCAATAAAGTTTCCCCTTCCTGGGACAATGAATTCACGGTGTTCTTATTTCAATTTCCAGGAGTGTATTTTCCGCGCGATCCCTTTAAACGTGGGACAGATTAACACTCAAAACAGTAAATTAGTGCTGCAGGAACTCCGAAAGGTGGTGGAGGAGAAGAGTCTGGACGTACTCTGTCTGCAGGAGCCGTACTCCCAAGCTGGGCGGATCCCGTTCATAATTGCCAATTGCCAAGCGATTTATTGTGGAGCGGAACCAAAGGCCGCAGTCATAGTCACCATCAGAGCATTAAAAGCCACAGTTCTCGCGCAGTTTTCAGATGACCACTGCAATACTGTGGAGCTACAATTACCAGCGGGAGTGTTATACGTCATTAATATGTACTTCCAATATGTAAGAGGAATAGATGAATTGTTGGATAAGTTAACACAAGTAACCACGGCATTGCGAGGGCACAAATTTATCATGACTGCAGATTTAAACCCAAAGTCCCCCCCATGGTTCAGTGGCACTCAAGACGACCGAGGGGAAAAGGCAGAGGAAACGATCATGGCACTGCAACTTGTGGTGGCCAACAGGTAAGGGGACCCCCCCTCCCCACTCCCCACCTACTGTGGCGGAGTGGGGGGGGGGGGGGGAAGGTACAGACATTGACGTTACATTAGAAACGCCAATTCTTGCCGCAAAAATCACAATCTGGAAAGTATGGGACAGGATAACTACAAGCAACCACAATCTAATAACCTTTACTATGACAGGGAGTGCCACTGGGACATGGGGTGGGAGATACAGCTGAATTATAATAAGACAAACTGGGACCGCCTGGTGAGGGAGTGCAACATCCCGATATTGCTGGATGGTGATGAAAACGTGGGGGAATACGCCGAAGAACTGGTACAAGCAATTACCAGGGTGGTACGGGTAGCTGCACCAATGAGATGGAGAGCCATGGCGGGCCTCCCAAACCATAGTCTGCTGAACTGGGACAGATGCGCCAGGCTGCAAGGAGGGCAAGGAGATATTACCAGTGGAGTGTCGTCTGGGGAGAAAAGCAATGATGGCTGCAAGTCTATAGAGAGAGCTCAGGGCAGACTGGATGAGGATTTGGGAAAACTATGTGCAAATCCAATTGGCTATAGACCATTGGGGTGTCCCACACAAACTTGTACTGGAAGAAATAAGATCACCTATGGTGTTATCCACCGTCAGGGATGGGGACCGGATGGCAGACACTTGGCGGGAAACTGCCGAGGTCTTCCTTCAGGTCCTGTTGCCTGATGATGAAAAGGAAGATGACTCAGAAGAACAAAAAAGAATCAGAAGACCGAACGGCCTATGACAACAACAACATGATCCACCCCTTCTCTGACGAAGAAGTAGCAGCTCAAACCAAGGTCCTTAAAAGGGATAAGGCTCCAGGCCCAGACGGCATTACTGCAGAGGTACAATCCCTGCCCCTCAGCTGGTGGCACCTCTCACTAAGTTGTACAACGAGTGTCTACGACTAGGGAAATTCAAAGCAATTTGCAAAAAAGCAAATGTAGTAATAATCAAAAAGGGTCTGGAGAAAGATCCCACAGAAATTAACTCATACACACCCATCTGTTTATTGGACCTACTGGGCCAACCTTTTGAGACGTTGCTAGCAGACAGACTGACAGCACACTGTGTACTGTGTGGGATGAGTGACAGACAATTCGATTTCCTGTCAGGGCAGTCAGCGTCTGACGCAATTTCCCTGTCTGCCGAAGTCTGTGACTCTGCCCCGCACAAGTATGTCGTCGACATCATGGTGGATATCAGTGGCACCTTTGACAACCTGTGGTGGCCCTCACTCTTCTCCTGCTTGTGGGAGAAGGATTGTCCATGACCGCTATATGGCTGTCTGAGGAGCTATTGTGAAGACAGGGAGATCTGGCTATCGGGCACCTAGCGGCAAAGTCAGCAAGAAAGTAACCAAAGGATGTCCTCAGGGCTCCATCCTGGGATCTCTCTTTTGGGACATCAACATGGAGCCACTTCTGGAAGACCTAAAGAGCAGTGACGATGTGCTAGAGATCATAGCCTACACTGACGACCTCCTCCTGCTGGTTGGCGACCGGAGCCACAAGGAATTAGAGCGCAAAGTAGAGAGAGCTATAACTATTCTGACAGCATGGCGCCGCAAGGTAAAAATGACAATTGTGCCTAGTAAGTCATCATATCTGTTACTGAAAGGTCAACTTGATAGAAATCTAACAGTATGAATTAACAGCTCACCAGTTCTTCGGCGCTGTGAGACCCGATATCTAGGTGTAGTCATCGATGAGAGGTGGAACTTTACATCACACATTGTATCACAAAGATCTCTGGTACTGCTAAACAATCGGAATAGGTCACAAAGGTTTCCATCTCCCACCTAACCTAATAAAACTTTAGCACAACAGCATCCCAACATCAATAGTAGGATATGGATCAGGGGTCTGGGCACACAGGCTCACGAGGGTTATGCCTGCCATGGCCATAAGAACGGTGCAGCGAAATATGCTCCTGCGTTAAGTAGGACCATATAGAACAACTCCTCGAGGGGCGCTTCTAATGCTAATCGGGATCTGTCCATTAGATATCAAAATTAGAGAGCAGGCTGCCTGGTACTGGGTGAAGAAGAAGGGAAAAAATAATAGAAATAATGGGGGTTTATGTTGGGGACAAGCTTGCAATAGAAAGGAGAGGGTTAGAACTATGGCAGGATCAATGGAATAATGAGGAAACGGGGCACAGAACCTATGAGCTGTTGCCAGACATACAGGAACGCTTAAAGCTCAGATACTTCAAGCCTATGAGAGGACTGCTGCACTTCCTTACTGGACATGGGCCCTACCTGATATATCTGTGTCGGTTTGGGAAACGGATTACACCAACGTGTGACTGTGGCACTGTGTAGGGCACTCCAGAACGTGTGGTGTATGAGTGCCCCCTCTTCGACGACGTAGCAAATCAACTAAGACGATAACTTCCAAACATCGACACACACCACCTGCAAGAGGACACATTCAATGTCCTAAATAAGCTTTCAGGTGAGATCTCTAAAAAGGTCCTTAAGGAATTTCTGAGGAACAACCAGTAAAAATTATACTGAATTAGACTCCGTGCACCTTCCCTGTTCCGTAGGGGCCTGGACTTGGCCAGCCACTTCACGTCTGGGATCCGACTTTCCTTCGATTAGGGGGCAGGGTGTGCATCACCACCGATCAAGACACGCACCAATTGAGACGTCAGATACCAGAATTAGGTTAGTATGTAGAAAGATAGGATAAAACTTCTTAGTATAGCACTGCAGCGAAACGAAGTCATCGGCCAGGCCAGTGCCAGGGGCACTCCCACTGGGATTAATTCGGTGGGAAAGGCCAATTACAATTACTGGCACATCTGTAATGCTGCAGGTAGTATAGATTAGTAGGATAAATGTACAAATGTTCAAATGTGTGTGAAATCTTATGGAACTTAACTGCTAAGGTCATCAGTGCATAAGCTTACACGCTACTTAAACTAAATTATCCTAAGGACCAACACACACAACCATGCCCGAGGGAGCACTAAAACCTCCGCCGGTATCAGCCGCACAGTCCATGACTGCAGCGCCTTAGACCGCTGGGCTATTCCCGCACGGCAGTAGGATAAATTAGGTGTATCTTAATAACAGATTTCAGAGAAAGATATATAATAAACAATAATAACCAATACTAGACACAGGTAGAAACTAAACAATAGAAGACTAGAGATCACTGTAGTGGTAGAATAATTATAAGTACTTACCTGTAGTGTAGAAACAATAATTGAAAAACTGTAAAATATGAAATTAGGGCCCACTACTGTATTTAGGTATTATTTACCTCTCTAGTCTGTAAGGAGGGAAAGGAGGTACTACCAGTGAAGGGTCGTCTGGGAGGAAAAGCAGCTCTGGTTGCATGTTTACACAGAACCGAAAGAACAATTTCAACAGGAGCTAAGGGCAGTCAGGTTAAGGACCTGGGAGAAGTACGTTCAAAGCCAATTGGCTACTGACCCATGGGGTGTCCTATACAAATTGGTACGGAAGAAAATAAGATCACCGATGGTGGTGTCCACCGTCAGGGATAGGGGACGGATGACGGGAACTCGGCGGGTGACTGCCGCGGTCCTCCTCCGGGTCCTGTTGCCTCATGACAGAGAAGAGGATGACTCAGAGAAACACAAATTAGGACAGAGAACCAACAAGCCTATGAGAATAACAGCATGGTCTATCCCTTCTCCGAGGAGGAGGTTGGTGCCCAAATAAAGCCCTTAAAAAGGGCGAAGCTCCTGGTCCAGACGGCAGCGGAGGTGGTTCAATTCTTCGCCCCCCTCCCCCCCCCCCCCCCAAGTTGGCGGCGCCTCTCACTAAGTTGTACATTGAGTGCCTAAGGCTAAGAAAATTCCCCTCCATCTGGAAAAAAGCAAATGTCGTGATAATTGAGAAAGGTCCAGATAAAGACTCGAAAGAAGCCAAATCATACAGGCCAATCTGCTTACTGGACCTGTTGGGGAAACGTTTCGAGAGCTGCTGGCAGACAGAGTGACAGCACAGTTCGGCTTTCGGTCAGGGCGATCGGCGTCTGATGCAATTGTCCTGGCGGCGGAGGTCTTTCACACAGCCCACACAAGTACATAGTCGACAACTTGGTTGATATCAGAGGCGCCTTTGACAGCCTGTGGTGGCCTTCGCTCTTCTCCTGCCTGTGGGAGATGGAGTATCCAGGGCCGCTTTATGGCTGTCTTAGGAGCTATTGTGAAGAAAGAGAGATCTGGCTATCGTCCCCTAGCGGGGAAATCTGTAAAATGACAACAAAGAGGTGTCCTTAGGGCTCTCTCCTGAGGCCACTCTTTTTGGATGTCAACATGGAAAACCCTTCTGTACAGCTACATGTGCTAGAAGTCATAGCCTAAGCAGAGGACCTCTTCCTGCTGGTTGGCGGTTGTAGCCGTGAGGCCCTAGAGCCGAAAGTAGAAAGGGCCCTATTCATCTTGACAGCATGTTGCAGCCGAGAAAAGATAACCGTAGCACCCAGCAAGTCCACTTACCGACTACTGAAGGGACAACTCATAAGAAATCCCACGGTCAGAATAGATTGCCCACCATTTCTTCGCGCCGAGAGACCCGATACTTGGGAGTAGTCGTCGACGAAAGGTGGAACTACGTGACACAATTTGACACCGTGACCCAATGGTCACTGGAAAAAATAATTTGTTGGAATTGGCCATAAACGTTTCCACCGACCAGCAGACCTGATAAAGCTATACCATAACAGCATTCTAACGTCTGTCGTAAGGTACGGTTCGGTAATCTGGGCACACAGGCAGGGTCACGCCTGTCAAGACCTTGAGAAGGGTGCGGCGGAATATGCTCCTGCGCTTGGTAGGGGTATACAGAACAACTCAGAGGGGGAGAGGGTGGGGGGAGGGGGAGCACTGTTAGTGTTAATGGGACTCTGAAGGCATGATGTAAAGATCTGAGAGCAGGTAGGTACTGGTTGAAAAAAGACAGAAGAGAGAAAATAATTCAAATAATGTGAGTCAAAGCTGGAGACAAAGACGACATCAAAAGAAGGGGTGAGAAACTATGGCAGGAGCAGTACGATGGGGATGAAACTGGGCGCTGAACTCATGAGTTCCTGCCGAGGATCAGGGAGCGACTGCAGCTCAGGTACTTCAAACTAACCAGAGGACTGCTGCACTTTCTTACCGGACATGGACCGTATCAGGCATACCTATGCCGGTTCGGGAAGCGGGCTACACCATCGTGAGACTGTGGTGCCGTACAGGGCACTCCAGACTATGTTGTGTATGAGTGATTCCTTTTCGGTGACATTGCATCACAACTAGGGCAACAACTACGCAATCGTGAGACTCACCATCTGCTCAGGGAACAGGACAAATTCCTAACTCTTAATGAACTTTCAAACGAAATCTCACATAAAGTCCTAAGGGAATTTCAAAGGAACAATCATAATTAGGATAGCACACCAATCAAGGCTCCATGCACCTATTCTGTTCCGCCGGTGCGTGGACTTGGCTAGCCGCCTCATGGTTGGGATCCACCACGTCTCTGATTTAGGGGGAGGGTGGATAAATCACCGATGAGGACAAAGCACTAAATACGACAGTAGTAATAAGAATATTAGATTGGATGTAGGTTAAGATAGGATAAACTGTTAGCATAAAACTGCAGCGAATTCAAGATCTTGGGCCAGCCCGGGGGCAGGGGCGTGCCCATTTGGGGTAGCTCGGTGGGCACGGCCGACGCTGTAGGTACTGTAGATTGGATTAAGTATTTGTACAACGTAGTACAGAAGTAGAAACAGACATCAGCATATTAATCCTTTAGGCAGGTCAGCAAGTCATAGTAACAGCTGGAATCAATAATGATAGCATAAGCAAGAGACGCCCATACTGGAATAATAACATAACACACAACCTGTAGTAAAATAATGTAGCTGCAGTGATTGTAACGTATGTGTAGAGTTAGGAGTCACTAATGAGTAAGATAGTGGGTTGTTTACGTATCAAATTATTGTTCTGAATAAAGAATGTTTTAAATTAAAAAAATAAAATAAAGAAAGAACTGCGTATACACACACACACACACAAGCGCGCGCGCGCGTCATCGTTGGTACTATCCATGTGTGACACGCCCGCCACACACAACATGCTCTCTTCCCTTTGTTGCAAACCTAAATGCCTCTTACGTAGTAGATGTGCCGCTACTGCATAAAGTATTCGCCTTCAGAAATTTGCGTATAATATTTTCAATTTTGTTATTCCAAAGCTACATGGGTTAATTTTAATATAACTTATGACATAGGCGTATTATGTTTTCCAAATTCGCTTTTCTGTTTACTAATTACATTTATGTTTTAATATTCATAGACATTCAAGAAATTCTTCTTAGTATTTCCATCGATCAGCAGGCGTTCTGCATCACGCTCGCACAGAACCATCAGCAAAGCGATAAAACTTCGCTTAGCTCATGCGTCACAATAGCGCACAGTATTATGACACCGAATAAATTTAAGAACTTTGTTGTAAACAGAATAATGCTTCCAGTTTGTTTTTTGGCTACTGCGATGTGTAAACGTTCCTGCCATGATCCCATCATTGGTAACGTAGTGTCAAAGATCACTTGTATTTAAGGTCACTTCATGAAAAACCTTACACGTCCCACGATTCGATAGGATACAGTGTAGTAACCAAACGTATTTACTACTACTCTGCCAAACGTCCATTTCACGATGTTACAGACACCCTCACGTATCGAACCAACAAATTACGGGTTCAAAAGAGAGAAGGTTCAGTTCACCTTGCTTAACCTGTGACGACAGGCTACGAGTTATTTAGCCTACGTGGCGACTACAGTGTAGTATCTTAAGACATGTTTACAACGTTGAGCTAGCGTAACCAGAACGGAAAGAATGTGTTTTGCTGCCAAACATTGTAAATCCACACATACTATATTCGCAAAGAACGTTACGGGTTACGGCCAGGGTTAGTCAGTGGCCGCAACGGCTATCGGTAGGTTTCGATATTAGCCCGAATATCTATGATTTTACCTTTCGTGGTCATCATACGAGGCGTGCGATGGAGGAAGTTATGAAATGACAATATGGATCATATGTACTAGGAATTTTAACAGAAAACCTCTTCACAATACATGGCACATGTCTTGTAGCGTATGGCACTGGATTTTGGTGAGTATCTCTCGCTACTGAACAGAGCTGTCAAGACACTTGCTGCTCTTCTTTGTTCCTCTCTACCTCCTTCATTAATTCAGTCTAATGGTCGTCCCAGGATAACTGCAATATATAAAAAAATAAGCCGGGTTTTTCGTAAGTTACCTATTTCACGCATGAGTTGCATTTCTGTAGGACGCTTCCAATGAATCTCAACCGGGCACATGCTTTTCATACAATTATTTTCATGTGACCATGATTTGATTCCTTCGTGACAACACAGCTCGACTACAATTTGTTGTTTGTTCAAAACTGCAGATTCCTCAACATCTCCACATATTGCGCGTGAATGGGTTAGAATACTGGCCCGGCACTAAGGTTTTCATTGTGAATTATCAAGCTCTAGCATGAGAACACCTATCTGCTGATGGATAATAATTTTGATTTTTTATGCATTTTCATTCGTTGTCAACACTAACGATATCTCACGTTTTTGACTCCCAGTAAGACATCTAACTATTTGCAAGATCACTCTAAGTTCAAGGAGGTTATTTTAAGCTGCTGGTGGAAAAAAATTCGGTAGCTGACTTCTGTTTGTGTGTAGTCAACAACGATATGTGTGGGGTTCGATTCCCAGTCAGCACTGAACTCTTCGTCATATTATTTCTAGGTCAAACATGCTCACATGTCGCTGCTGGTGTAACAACCCATATTTAACGTTGATTTTCTCTAGAATATAACAGCGATAGGTGCCGGGTTGGAGTCCTGGGAAAAAAAAATTAATGTTTCGTCTCGTCATTTCAGTTAAAACATCTAGCTACTGCCGAGGAAATCCAATATGTCACAGTTGATTGTCCTTCGATAACAATCCGATTAGGTTCTTGGTTCGAATCCCTGTCCAACACAAAGCTTTACCTCACAGCATTTCAAGTAAGTTACTTGTGAAGAAGCAATATTTAACATCTCTCGTAGTTCGTTAACAGGGACAATAGATGCTGGGTAGGAATTCGGGTCCGTTAAAAATGTTTACGTTATGTAATTTAAAGTTGATATTTGCTAACTGATACTGTCTAAAATCGAGGTATATCGCTCTCTGTATGACTAGTCAGGAATGACTGTTAGTTTCCGTCAGTCAAGAAATCTTAGTTTGCGTGACCTGGGTTTGAATCCATATGCAGAGCGAGACGGCTCGTCGTGTCATTTGAAGTTCATACATATTCTCAACTAGCTGCTAGTGAATAACTTAAATTTTTAATGTCATTTTGTGTTAAATAACAAGTACGGTATGTTACTTTGAAGAGGAAATCATGAATACGACGAACTTACTACCTGCATTTCCTATCTGACGTAATAATGAGAGTGGTAACATTTCAGGTATGTCATTTATTGCAATAAATGTGAGCTTACAAGCCTTAAGGACAATCTTATCTGTGATAAGGTGTTCCCTGGTATATCTAGTATCGTGGTATTACTTTACATCTTGAGTTATTGCGATACAGAGCAGTGTTTTCTAGTAGTGACTTGCTGGAACCATTTTAAATAGTCAAACGACTGTACCAAGGAGCGTTTAGAGGACCTGCTAGACAGCTGCATTATGTGGGTTGCATGAACATCAGGCGAAATGAAATTCAGGTCGTTCGGATACTTTTGAGCATGACTGTACACACATCAACAAATGTTTTGCAGCACCTCGATTGCGAGGGTTCTGGAACCAGTACAGAAAATTGGAATAGAGACCAACATAAACATCATTTCCGCCCTTTGTATTGCTCATGAAAATCAGACATTGCATGTTGTACCGCCATACAGTGAGACCTTCAGAGGTGGCGGTCCTGGTCGAGATTGCTGTACACACCGGTACCTCTGAATACCCAGTAGCACGCCCTCTTGCACTGTATTCGTCGTGGCATACTACCAACAAGTTCATCAAGGCACTGTTGGTCCAGGTTGTCCCACTCCTCAACGGCGATTCGGCGTAGATCCCTCAGATTGGTTGGTGGGGTCACGTCGTTCATAAACAGCCCTTTTTAATCCATCCCACGCTTGTTCGATAGGGTTCATGTGTGGAGAACATGCTGGCCACTCTAGTCGAGCGATGTCGTTATCCTGAAGGAAGTCATTCACAAGATGTGCACGATTGGGGAACGAATCGTCGTCCATGAATACGAATGCCTCGCACATATGCTGCCGATATGGTTGCGCTATCGGTTGGAGGATGGCATATACGTATCGTACAGCCGTTATGGCGCCTTCCATGACCACCAGCGGCTTACGTCGGCCCCACATAATGCCGCCCCAAAACATCGGGGAACCTCCACCTTGCTGCACTCGCTGGACAGTGTGTCTAAGGTGTTCAGCCTGACTGGGTTGCCTCCAAACACGTCTCCTACGATTGTCTGATTGAAGGCATATGCGACAATCATCGGCCATTCGTCATGTTGTTGGGCCCATCTGTACCGTGCTGCATGGTGTCGTGATTGGAAAGATAGACCTCGCCATGGACGTCGGGAGTGAACTTGGGCATGATGTAGCCTATTGCGCACAGTTTGAGTCATAACACGACGTCCTGTGGCAGCACGAAAAGCATTATTTAACATGGTGGCGTTGCTGCCAGGGTTCCTCCGAGCCATAATCCGCAGTTAGCGGTTATCCACTGCAGTAGCAGCCCTTGGGCGGCCTGAGCTAGGCATGTTATCGACAGTTCCCGAACAACATCGCTTTGGTTCACTCCGAGACGCCTGGACACTTCCCTTGTTCCCTTCCTGGCACGAAGTAACAACGCGGACCCGATCGAACCGCGGTATTGACCGTCTAGGTATGGTTTAACTACAGAGAAGAAGAACCGTGTACCTCCTTGCGTTTTGAATGACTGGAACTGATCGGCTGTCGGACACCCTCCGCGTAATAGGCGTTGCTTATGCATGGTTGTTTACATCTTTGGGCGGGTTTAGTGACATCTCTGAACAGTCAAAGGGACTGTGTCTGTGATACAATATCCACAGTCAACGTCTGTCGTCAGGAATCCTGGGAAACGGGGTGTTGCAAAACTTTTTTGATGTGTGTAGCATCGTAAAGAAACCGATACTTGTATCTCTAAATAAACGTTCTAATAAAGCTCAAATGGAGACAGAGATACACAGTGAAGAGTAAATTGAAGCGCACATCTGGAGAAAAAACTTAGTCTTGAGCGAAGACGCCAGAAACAGTATAAAAAATACCTTCATATCCATTGTTAAGAAATCATAAAAGAATTTTTAATTATGTAGCTGGAATGAGAATTGTTACATATAATTAAGTATTACATAAGAGGAACGTACATATTGATTGTGTTTAACTTTTACGGTGAATCACAGGCAAAAACTGAAAGACTGCGATGCGATACAGAGTTACAACTGGGGCACCTACTAAATGCTACCGCTGCAAAATACCATTAAACGAGCACATATAAGAAAGTATGCACCAAGAAACTATGGGTGCCAAGTATCTTCAAATGACTCAACATGTCTTCAAACATAATGTTATGTTTGCAAAAAATGGTGACACTGCCGTTCCAATTTTCTATACTCGTAATTATTTGTTTCGGAATAGTGTATCGTGATACTGAGATACTTCAGGAATATAAATCAACTTTTTTTTAACGTCGTTCTAAGAACAGAGAAGGTGATGTAATTTTCGTCAGTAGGCTAATAGAATACAAGAAGTGTTGTTACACTGAGCATGTTGTTTATATGACTGGTCAAAGCTTTCTGGCTATATTGAAAAATACCTCTCGTTCCGAAATTTCATACCGTGCGAACATCTGACGGTACAACACTTGATTAGACATCAAATATTCTCATGTATACAACGGTGAACAAATTCTTATCTTTGACGTCACAGCCTAACATCAGATGCGTGCTTCTCTGCTAATGGCTCTGCGAGCCAATGAAAACGAATGAAATTAGACCGCCAAACATACTCCGGAACACCACCGGTACTCTAACTGTCAGGCGGACCGACTACACTTTGCCGTCGCGCAGAACTGTTTATACGTAGTTCACTTACACCGAGGTGACGAAAAGCGTGGGATAGCGATACGCACAGACATAGATGGCGGTAGTATCGCGTACAAAAGGTGCGCAACATTTTTCGCATGTATAGAAACAATAACCGTACAAAAATATGTAAGGGTATACATCCAAAGTGACCTTAAGTGGAATGCCCACATAAAAAATGTAGTAGGAAAAACGGATACCAGACTGCGATTCATGGGAGGAATATTAAGGAAACGAAATTCATCCACGAAAGAAGTGGCTTACATGGCACCTATTCGACCGTTTCTTGAGTATTGTTCATCAATGTGGGTCCCTTACCAAGTAGGAGTGGTAGAAGAGATAGATAAGATCCAACAAAGACCGACGTGTTTCGACGCGGGATCGTTTAGTCAGCGTAAGAGCGTCACAGAGATGTTCAACAAAGTGCAGTGGCAGATGTTAAACCAGAGGCGTTGTGCGTAACGAAGAGATTTACTATAGAAATTCCGAGAGAGAACTTTACGGGAAGAGTAGGACAACATACTGCTTCCTCCAACATACGCCTCGCGAAATGAGAACACAGGTAAAATTAGATATATTAGAGGTAATATAGAGGCTTTTCGACAAGTATTCTTGCCAGGATACATTGTCGAATGGAACGTGGAATCAGTTAGTGGTACCAGAAGTACCCTCTGCTACACACCTTGAGGTGGCCTGCGGAGTGTTGATGCAAATGTAGAACACAACTCCTTAGATAACGGCAGGGCCCTTTCGAGACATCTAGTGGGGAATTCTGCATTACATAGGGATGTGCGGATGCTTCTGACAAGATATTCTACATGTATACCGCTTAAATTAATGATACGTATAACAAGGGAAATCTAGCGAAAAACAAGGCCTTTTTGCATCTGATCTCACCATGTTAACTTCATTGTTGATTCACACTACCTCAGGACGTTTCACGTGTTCGGCTTGTGAACACAATCATACGCCTCACCGTAATCTACTAACGTACTCAGAACATACGTCTTCATGTACACTGATAAGTCAAAACATTATAGCCACTGCCTACGCGATGTTGGATTCCGCCTGGTAGTGTAGCGGAAACGTGACACCGTAAACAAGCGGAATAGGCACGGACGGGGCATCATCTTATCGAAGATAAGGGCTGCAAATGAGGAAATCCACTGAGATGAACAACATTACTACTATTACCTGTGAACGAGTATCTCGATAACAGCGAACCTGTTCGAATGTTCACGTACTACGAAAAGAAGTAGAGGGACAGTGCCACAGACATGATACGTGATTTGGAGTGGTAGTCATTAAAACAAAGGCGTTTTTCGTTGGGACGGGATCTTTTCATAAAATTTCAATCACCAGTTTTCTCCTACGATCCCGAAAACATTTTGATGGCACCGACTTACATAGGGAGAAATGATCGTCACGATAAAATAAGAGAAATCAGGGCTCGCACAGAAAAATTTAAGTGCTCGTTCTCCCCGAGCACCGTTCGAGAGTGGAACCGGTAGAGAGGCATCTTGAAGGTAGTTCATTGAACCCTCTGCCAGGCACTTAATTGTGAATTGCATAGTAATCACGTACATGTAGAGTTCGGAGCCTTGTCTGCTGTAGAATAGGATAGAGCTTTGTCTTCTTGACAGTGGCAGTGAAGCAATGGCTTTGTCCAGACAGTTTTTGGTTCTATTCCCAATAAGACTTAATTAACCGCCATGAATGTAAGTGGTTTAAAAATAAAAGGTGCTACTGGAAAAGATTCTAGACCAGTTCAGCACGAAGCTGTGATACCCATTGGCATAAGTAAAGTAATAATAGATCATCCGTGTTTAATAGTGCTAGGTTTAAGTGTTGCTATATTGATAGGTACCGATTTTCTATCAAAATATCAGGGAAGTATTGATTTTGACCAGAACAACTTAGTCTTAACCTTACCTGACTCTCAAGTAATAAGAGAGACTTTTATAGGAAGTCGTATAAACGGTAATAATGAAACCTGGGAAGTGCCTATTAGAATGATAAAGAATAAAAGGTACTTATAGGAAAATACTGAACTCGGTAGTAAAATGCGTGATGCTAATGCTGCAGAGAGCTATATCCTAGAAGAAATAGAGAAAAAGCTACAATTAACAAAGCAAATTCCTAATACACAAAGAGCAGAATTAAAGAGTGTATTAACTAAGCATCATAATGTATTTTCGAACGCACCTGGTGAAGTTAAAGGGTATGAATGCCATTTGAATATAACGCCTGGGCAGGTATTTTTTAAGGAACGTTATCAGATACGTGCTTCAAGACAAGCAATCAGGAACGAAATTCAATGTATGTTGGCATGGGGTGTCACTGAAGAAGCAGTTAGTGGATACAATAATCCTCTTGTTGTTCAAATGGCTCTGAGCACTATGGGGCTTAACATCTGAGGTCATCAGTCCCCTAGAACTTAGAACCACTTAAACCTAAGTAACCTAAGGACAGCACACACATCCATACCCGAGGCAGGATTCGAACCTGCGACCGCAGCGGTCACCCGGTTCCAGACTGAAGCGCCTAGAACTGCTCGGCCACTCGGCCACACCGGCCGGCCCTCTTGTTGTGCCTAAGCGTGATGGAAGTATTAGATTAGTACTGGATGCACACTGGTAAAGTGAAATTGTAATCAGAGAAAGTGATCGTCCTCAGAATATGGACGAGCTGATTCAAAAATTTCGAGGTGTTAGATACCTCACATCAATGGACATAACCTGTGGGTACTGGAATTTGCCCCTGGCAAAGGAATCACGTAAATATACAACCTTTTTGTATGAAGGAGTGTGCTGCAAGTACAAACTAAGCCCATTCGTATTAAATATCTCTGTGTGTGCCTTTGTAAGAGTAGTGATAGCAGTCTACAGGAAAGGGTGCTAGAAGCTATAGAAAATGGAGGTATGAAATTGAAGTTACAGGAGACTGAATGTGTGAAGGACATAATAAAATTCCTGGGTCATGAAATTAGCTGGGATGGTATATTACCACATCCATCCATATTATCAGCCACTGAAAAGTCTGAAGCGCCCCGAAATAAAAAGCAACTCAGATCAGTGTTCGGTTTGTTCGGATTCTACCGCCGTTTTGTTAAAGATCACTTGTTTTAATGCTCCTTGTTTACTCAACTTGTTGAAGAGTATCCCATGGGTTTGGACTCAAGAGTGCCAGTTAGCTTTTGAAGGACTAAAAAGCTGTTTGATTAACAGTCCGCTTTCGCACCATCCAGATTTTACAAAACCTTTCTGCATGACAGTTGATGCAAGTGGTTATGAGATTGCAGTAGAGTTGTTTCAGATGGAAACAGAAGGCGACCAGGAGTTTCATAAAACCATTGCTTTTGCGAGTCGTTCACTGCAAACTGCTGAGCTAAATTATGGGATTTCAGAATTAGAGGCACTAGAAATCGCGTTTGGTATGCCAAAGTTTGAGCACTATTTGTTAGAGCATAAGGTGATAATCCATAGTGATCACAAAGCACTTACGTTTTTAAAGATATTCAAACTGAGGCATCTAAGACTAAGTAGGTAGGCCATGTACCTTCAGCAGTTCGACCTTGAAATTAATTACATACAGGGAAAGAACAATCCGATAGCAGATGGGATATCAAGAAGTGCTGAGTTATGCAATGAATCAGAACTTCCCTTAGCAGATAGGAATGAAGTATGTTGGCCATACATGAGCTCAGAGAGGAAAGTGCCTTGAAGAAAATATTTAAAAACTTAAGACGGGAGCAGAATGATGACGATCAACTGAAGTTAGTCAAAAGCTATTTAGAAGTCGCTAATTCTCCAAAGGTAGCACAATATTACTGCTTACTGTCATCGAAGGGAAACTCAGAGGATACGCAGGACGAGGAAGAAGAAGAATTCAACATCTGGACGACATGAAAGATGGAAGGAGATAAAACAGACTGAAGGAAGAAGCTGAATACAAGAAACAGTGAAATCAGAAATTCTCCGTACGAAGACATGGACCCGCCACTAGGGAGAATACTACATAATAATAACATAAAGGAATTTTATTCCGAAGAAAAAAGTTAGATTCAGTAGAATGGAAAATATGTTTTCCTTCACAATGTGTGGATCTGCTGATAGATTATGAGCATCTAAGATATGGCCATTATGGGTCTAAGAAATGCATTGCTAAGTTAAGTGAGAAAGTCATTTTCGATAACATGCGTCGTAGAGTAGCAGAAAGGCAAGCATCCTGTGTTATTTGTCAAAAGGTACGTGCAGTAAATAGAATAGTGCAAGGAAATATGCACCATGTAGAACCAAGTGAACCCCTGGAGTTACGTGAAGTCGATCTTTTTGGATCCTTCCCGACATCTAAAAGAGGATGTACCCATGTTTATGTGGAGATGGACGGTTTTAGCAAATATGTCAAACTCTTCTGGACAAGCTGGAAAAGGACTATTTTGTAGCGACTGGCAAGCCAAAGAAACTCTTGTCAGATAATGGTCCTCAATTTGTATCTGAAAAGTTTAAGGCATGTCTTGAAAAGACGAGAATTCGCCTTGTTAGGATCTTGGCGTATTTTCCGAGGGGGAATATGAGCCAAAGAGTTATGCGGGAATTAAAGAGGCTATGTAGAGCTTACTGTGCCAGGATGCATTCTCCCTGGGCTGACCGCATTAAAAATTTTGAACAAGTAACCAATAATTCCCCCCCCCCCCTCCCCCCCATGAACCCTGGACCTTGCCGTTGGTGGGGAGGCTTGCGTGCCTCAACGATACAGATAGCCGTACCGTAGGTGCAACCACAATGGAGGGGTATCTGTTGAGAGGCCAGCCAAACGAGTGGTTCCTGAAGAGGGGCAGCAGCCTTTTCATTAGTTTCAGGAGCAACAGTCTGGATGATTGACTGATCTGGCCTTGTAACACAAACCAAAATGGCCTTGCTGTTCTAGTACTGCGAATGGCTGAAAGCAAGGGGAAACTACAGCCGTAATTTTTCCCGAGGGCACACAGCTTTACTGTATGATCAAATGATGATGGCGTCCTCTTGGGTAAAATATTCCGGAGGTAAAATATTCCCCCATTCGGATCTCCGTGCGGGGACTACTTAAGAGGACGTTGTTATCAGGACAAAGAAAACTGGCGTTCTACGGATCGGAGCGTGGAATGTCAGATGCCTTAATCGGAAGGTAGGTTAGAAAATTTAATAAGGAAAATGGATAGATTAAAGTTAGATATAGTGGGAATTAGTGAAGTTCGGTGGCAGGAGGAACAAGACTTTTGGTCAGGTGAATACAGGATTATAAATACAAAATCAAATAGCGGTAATGCAGGAGTAGGTTTAGTAATGAATAAAAACAAATAGGAGTACGGGTAAGCTACTACAAACAGCATAGTGAACGCATTATTGTAGCCAAGCTAGACACAAAGCCCACGCCTACTACAGTAGTAAAAGTCTATATGACAACTAGCTCTGCAGATGATGAAGAAATTGATGAAATGTATGATGAGATAAAAGAAATAATTCAGGTAGTGAAGGGAGACGAAAATTTAATAGTCATGGGTGACTGGAATTCAAGAGTAGGAAAACGGACAGAAGGAAACATAGTAGGTGAATATGGATCCGGGCTAAGAAATGAAAGAGGAAGCCGCCTAGTAGAATTTTGCGCAGAGCATAACTTAATCATAGCTAACACTTGCTATAAGAATAATGAAAGAAGGTTGTATACATGGAAGAACTCTGGAGATACTAAAAGGTATCAAATGGATTATATAATGCTAAGACAGAGATTTAGGAACCAGGTTTTAAATTGTAAGACATTTACAGGGGCAGATGTGGACTCTGACCACAATCTATTGGTTCTGAACTGTAGATTAAAACTGAAGAAACTGCAAAAATGTGGGAAGTTAAGGAGATGGGATCTGGATAAACTGACTAAACCAGAGGTTGTACAGAGTTTCAGGGAGAGCATAAGGGAACAATTGACAGGAATGGGGGAAAGAAATACAGTAGAAGAAGAATGGGTAGCTCTGAGGGATGAAATAGTGAAGGCAGAAGAGGATCAAATAGGTAAAAAGATGAGGGCTAGTAGAAAAACCTTGGGTAACAGAATAAATATTGAATTTAATTGATGAAAGGAGAAAATATAAAAATGAAGTAAATGAAGCAGGCAAAAAGGAATACATCCGTCTCAAAAATGATATCGACAGGAAGTGCAAAATGGCTAAACAGGGATGGCTAGAGGACAAATGTAAGGATGTAGAGGCTTATCTCACTAGGGGTAAGATAGACACTGCCTACAGGAAAATTAAAGAGACCTTTGGAGAAAGGAGAAGCACTTGCATGAATATCAAGAGCTTTGATTGAAACCCAGTTCTAAGCAAGGAAGGGAAACCAGAAAGGTGGAAGGAGTATATAGAAGGTCTATAAAAGGGCGATGTACTCGAGGACAATATTATGGAAATGGAAGAGGATGTAGCAGAAGATGAAATGGGAGATACGATACTGCGTGAAGAGTTTGACAGAGCACTGAAAGACCTGAGTCGAAACAAGGAACCCGGAGTAGACAACATTCCACTAGAACTACTGACAGCCTTGGGAGAGCAAGTCCTGAAGAAACTCTACCACCTGGTGAACAAGATGTATGAGACAGTCGAAATACCCTATGAGTTCAAGAAGAATATAATAATTCCAATCCCAAAGAAAGCAGGTGTTGACAGATGTGAAAATTACCGAACAATCAGTTTAATAAGTCACAGCTGCAAAATACTAATGCGAATTCTATACAGACGAACGGAGAAACTGATAGAAGCCGACCTCAGGGAAGATCAGTTTGTATTCCGTAGAAATGTTGGAACACGTGAGGCAATACTGACCCTACGACTTATCTTAGAAGAAAGATTAAGGAAAGGCAAACCTTCGTTTCTAGCATTTGTAGACTTAGAGAAAGCTTTTGACAATGTTGATTGGAATACTATCTTTCAAATTCTGAAGGTGGCATTGGTAAAATACAGGAAGCAAAAGGCTATTTACAATTTGTACAGAAACCAGAAGGCAGTTATAAGAGTCAAGGGGCATGAAATGGAAGCAGTGGTTGGGAAGGGAGTGAGACAGGGCTGTAGCCTATCCCCGATGTTATTCAATCTGTTTATTGAGCAAGCAATAAAGGAAACAAAAGAAAAGTTCGGAGTAGGTATTAAAATCCATGGCGAAGAAATAAAAAGTTTGAGGTTCGCCGACGGCATTGTAATTCTGCCAGACACAGCAAAGGACTTGGAAGAGCAGTTGAACGGAATGAACAGTGTCTTGTAAGGAGGGTATAAGATGAACATCAACAAAAGCAAAACGAGGATAATGGAATGTAGTCGAATTAAGTCAGGTGATGCTGAGGGCATTAGATTAGGAAATGAGACACTTAAAGTAGTAAAGGAGTTTTGCTATTTGGGGAGCAAAATAACTGATGATGGTCGAAGTAGAGAGGATATAAAATGTAAACTGGCAATGGCAAGGAAAGCGTTTCTGAAGAAGAAAAATTTGTTAACATCGAGTATAGATTTAAATGTCAGGAAGTCGTTTCTGAAAGTATTTGTATGGAGTGTAGCCATGTATGGAAGTGAAACGTGGACGATAAATAGTTTAGACAAGAAGAGAACAGAAGCTTTCGAAATGTGGTGTTACAGAAGAATGCTGAAGATTAGATGGGTAGATCACATAGCTAATGAGGAGGTATTGAATAGAATTGACTAGAAGAAGGGATCGGTTGGTAGGACATGTTCTGAGGCATCAAGGGATCACCAATTTAGTATTGGAGGGCAGAGTGGAGGGTAAAAATTACAGAGGGAGACCGAGAGATGAATACACTAAGCAGATTCAGAAGGATGTAGGCTGCAGTACGTACTGGGAGATGAAGAATCTTGCACAGGATATAGTAGCATGGAGAGCTGCATCGAACCAGTATCAGGACTGAAGACCACAACAACAACCAATAATCTTAAACATGATGCCGCAGGTTTGTCTCTGTGTGAGCTAATGTTTAATCAGGAACTCCACAATATCATTTCAAGTATGACTGATTTTCCAGTTTTAACTCAGAGCTCTTTAGATGAAACGAAAGCACAGGCTAGGGCAAACATACATAAAAGAGCCTTGGATAGAAAAAAATTCATGACGCGAAAGGTTCCCCAACTAGTTTTAGAATTGGTGAATATTATTGGTCAAGACTAAAGAAAAATCAAAGAAAATTTCATCGGAAACTAAAAAGTTCATGCATGTCTATCATGGACCATTAAGGGTAATAAGTAAGCCACATGCAAACGCATACCGCTTGGAATACCCAAAGAGTAAAAAGGAACTAGGTCTACGAAGTATAGTATATCTGAAGAGATTTAGAATTAACAGTAACTACTTACTGTAGGGAGGCTGCCATTCTCTAGCAGATACCCGGTTTGGCGTACCATGTTGTCCCTGTTGGGTGAAACTTTATTTCCGTTTGAAGTTTCATTTTCCTGTTCTGTTTTGTCTTTACTAGTTACTGTAGGAAGTCTGCCACTCTTTGGTGGATACATAGTTTGACATACCGTACGGTCGCAGCGGGATGAAACTTTATTTCCGTTTCAAGTTTCATTCCCTTCTTCTGTTCTATCACGGTAAGTAAGAATCACACATGTCTTCTTGTAGTATATAATCTATTAGGCTATAAAGTCTTCTTAGTAAGTAATCTTCCTAGTGAATAGTCTTCCTAGTAAATAATTGGTTCCCAGACATGACTATACCAAAATGTTAACTTACTAATGACTGTGACAAGTAAATTGCGAAAGTAATTTCGGGTACCAATAAGAGGAGAAACATGGCTAAAAATAAATAGATAACAATAAGTTCCATAAAAAGGGTTAGTAACTACAAAATAGACAATTTCCATTATGAGAAGTTATTGAAGCTAGGAATGCATAAATCTAATCGATTAGAATATGTGTAAAGTAATAATTTTAGTGAGAGTAAGGTTGTCTGAAGAGCAGAAAGGGTACGAATATAGTGTCCCTGGAGGCAAGTAGTAGCGTTTTAACATTAATTAAAGGGATATGTGTGGAAGTTGTGTGAAATGTATAGAGAAATAAAGAGGTCAGCAGGCTGACAAAGAGAAAAAGGGAGAAAGAAGTGTCGAAGTATATGTGTTTTTAAAATGGAGAAAACGGAGAAATGAAGTAAGTAAGCTAATATATAATTAAATGGTTGGTGAATAATTTCCATTACGTATCAATAATATGGTTGAGAAACGCTTAATCTTGCTTAAAGCAGATGTTAAGTTTAATTGGTAAAAATAGACAACAGAATCCTACAAATATGGTGGGAAATGCAGATTATAAAACATCGATACGTTAAAATAAAAACAATTTTTAATAATGGGTACAACAAAGCAAAGTAAGTACTGCTAAGCAAATTACTTCTTTAGTATACTAATCCATATGATAATTGAGCCAAAAAAAAGTAAAACTTGAAAAGGTTACTCAATCTTCTGAGTTAAAGGAACATCTCAAATAATAAAATAAATTGCAAATTAGCCAAAAAGTCACTATTATAAAGATAACTTGAATACACAAAAGCTATGATTTATGAAAAAAGAAAAGCATGGCTGCAAAGTTTGTGATTCAGGCCAAATTATGAAGTAAAATGAGCCGTTTTATCGAATGTAACGTGTTGCTAATCGTCATTCTGACAACATCTCAGTTATTAGAATGATTGCCAGGAAACAGATTATAAACTGTGCTTTGTGCTCCCTTAGATGTAAGTTGAGAACAGAAGCTTAGGCTATGTTATCTGTTGCTCAGGCACATGAAGACTGCATGAAAGACTAACTACAAGCTGTGGTGGAAATGGGCGCAAGGACAACCCGAACTGCTATGAATCATATCCTTCCCTTTTGATAATAAAATAGAATGAAAAAGTAAATTCTCCTCCTACATTTCTGATTATTTAGTGAAAAGTATAGTACGGACGCTCACATCAAAGACTACGACTATATTGAAAATGTGTGCAAATACTGAAAACTTTATAAATGAAAAAATAATAACAATTTTGTAATTATTGTAAAATTTATGTAATGTTGCTATGTAATTTTTAAAAATGATTTTGTGAAAGTCTTATATTTTCTATGTGTATATATGCATGATTATTTTGTATGTGGAGTATTAAGGAATTTATAAAAATCAATTTCATTTTTACCAGAGGTAAAAGAAATAATTACATCCCTTGTTCCTATTTATATAATTTTGTTCAAATATTGTTTTTTTCACAAAAATAAATAGGGCGTGATGAAACTCTTGTGTGAGATACAGAGGCGAGCAAGTGTGCCGGGACTTACCCCAGTTCACTGCTAGTAGCGCCACGTCACTTCAACGCGTCCGCGTGTAGCGCACATGTATTGCACCACAATTAAGTATGACATTAAAAGTCAAAATTTTCGTTTAAAACTTTGTCAACATATAATTTATTGTAATAACGTTTTAAATGTCATGTCTTAATGTAATTAAACAAGTAGTTTTCGTAAAAATACACTCTTCAGAAGAAAAAAAGTGGGGCTAAAGAATAAAGCTTGAAAGCCAGAATTGCGTCAGACTGTGTCTATGGAGCACGTTTCGAAGTAAAAGAATAAAAATAACAATCGGAATTCACGTTTTTAAGAAAAATTAAGGGCGCTAAATATTGGACTTACAAACGTAAAAATTTGTTTTATGCTTCAGTTCACAGTACAAATAATAATTAAGAGACCACGTTAAGCTGCCTCTTATGGTTTTTAAGTAATTTAATCAAAACCAAATTTGCAGGCCGGTCGGAGTGGCCGAGCGGTTCTAGGCGCTACAGTCTGGAACCGCGCGACGGCTACGGTCGGAGGTTCGAATCCTGCCTCGGGCATGGATGTGTGTGATGTCCTTAGGTTACTTAGGTTTAACTAGTACTAATTTCCAGGGGACTGATGACCTCAGAAGTTAAGTCCCATAGTGCTCAGAGCCATTTGAACCATTTTAGCCAAATTTGCAACTAAAATATACCCATCTGTAGTAGATTAACTACCTGTAGTTCTAATGATAGAAAATTTTGGTTACAGCACATGATAAAACCCACTAAGTAATAGAGCTATAACGAATTTTAGAACCATAATACTAATAACGTCCAATATAAGTTCTAGTGAAAGTATGGTTGACAGGTAACGATCTACCGTTAGTTCCACGATAAAAATTATAAAAGGCAAAGTTTCTATTCAAACAAGCTGAAACTTTTTCTGTGCTTTCAAACAATTTATCTAAATACATCTAAAATTAATAACATTATAAATTATTAAAGATTATGTGTCAGAGAAAGCGGTCATTCGCCGGCCGCGGTGGTCTAGCGGTTCTGGCGCTGCAGTCCGGAACCGCGGGACTGCTACGGTCGCAGGTTCGAATCCTGCTTCGGGCATGGGTGTGTGTGATGTCCTTAGGTTAGTTAGGTTTAAGTAGTTCTAAGTTCTAGGGGACTTATGACCACAGATGTTGAGTCCCATAGTGCTCAGAGCCATTTGAACCAAAGCGGTCATTCTGAGGCTGCTGCCATATGCATAAGGCAGTAAATAACACGTTCTCTCGGCTGTCCGCTGCGGCATATATACACTCCTGGAAATTGAAATAAGAACACCGTGAATTCATTGTCCCAGGAAGGGGAAACTTTATTGACACATTCCTGGGGTCAGATACATCACATGATCACACTGACAGAACCACAGGCACATAGACACAGGCAACAGAGCATGCACAATGTCGGCACTAGTACAGTGTATATCCACCTTTCGCAGCAATGCAGGCTGCTATTCTCCCATGGAGACGATCGTAGAGATGCTGGATGTAGTCCTGTGGAACGGCTTGCCATGTCATTTCCACCTGGCACCTCAGTTGGACCAGCGTTCGTGCTGGACGTCCAGACCGCGTGAAACGACGCTTCATCCAGTCCCAAACATGCTCAATGGGGGACAGATCCGGAGATCTTGCTGGCCAGGGTAGTTGACTTACACGTTCTAGAGCACGTTGGGTGGCACGGGATACATGCGGACGTGCATTGTCCTGTTGGAACAGCAAGTTCCCTTGCCGGTCTAGGAATGGTAGAACGATGGGTTCGATGACGGTTTGGATGTACCGTGCACTATTCAGTGTCCCCTCGACGATCACCAGTGGTGTACGGCCAGTGTAGGAGATCGCTCCCCACACCATGATGCCGGGTGTTGGCCCTGTGTGCCTCGGTCGTATGCAGTCCTGATTGTGGCGCTCACCTGCACGGCGCCAAACACGCATACGACCATCATTGGCACCAAGGCAGAAGCGACTCTCATCGCTGAAGACGACACGTCTCCATTCGTCCCTCCATTCACGCCTGTCGCGACACCACTGGAGGCGGGCTGCACGATGTTGGGGCGTGAGCGGAAGACGGCCTAACGGTGTGCGGGACCGTAGCCCAGCTTCATGGAGACGGTTGCGAATGGTCCTCGCCGATACCCCAGGAGCAACAGTGTCCCTAATTTGCTGGGAAGTGGCGGTGCGGTCCCCTACGGCACTGCGTAGGATCCTACGGTCTTGGCGTGCATCCGTGCGTCGCTGCGGTCCGGTCCCAGGTCGACGGGCACGTGCACCTTCCGCCGACCACTGGCGACAACATCGATGTACTGTGGAGACCTCATGCCCCACGTGTTGAGCAATTCGGCGGTACGTCCACCCGGCCTCCCGCATGCCCACTATACACCCTCGCTCAAAGTCCGTCAACTGCACATACGGTTCACGTCCACGCTGTCGCGGCATGCTACCAGTGTTAAAGACTGCGATGGAGCTCCGTATGCCACGGCAAACTGGCTGACACTGACGGCGGCGGTGCACAAATGCTGCGCAGCTAGCGGCATTCGACGGCCAACACCGCGGTTCCTGGTGTGTCCGCTGTGCCGTGCGTGTGATCATTGCTTGTACAGCCCTCTCGCAGTGTCCGGAGCAAGTATGGTGGGTCTGACACACCGGTGTCAATGTGTTCTTTTTTTCATTTCCAGGAGTGTATAAATACAGCCCGAGAGACAGGAAAAAGGTTAACTTCGCACTTAGCCACTGTAAGATCCACGTCTGTTAAACGCCGGATCGCGCTCTGTCTCGGATGACGTCAGAGACGAACTGTGACAAAACGCGTATTTTCTGTAATAACGAATAGTGAACTCACGAGGACTGTACACTATCCTGGATCGCTTAGATTTCGCTAAAGTAACTGTTAGTGTGCCGTCCGTGATAACGTTTTAGACCTCATAGCAACAAATAGACCGGAATTTTTCGACTCCGTGAATGTAGAAGAGGGTATCAGTGATCATAAGTCAGTGGTTGCATCATTGACTACAAGTGTAATAAGAAATGCCAAGAAAGGAAGGAAAATATATTTGCTTAACAAGAGTGATAGGGCACAAATCGCAGAATATCTGAGTGACCACCATCAAACGTTCATTTCTGAGGAAGAGGATGTGGAACAAAAATGGAAAAAATTCAGAAACATCGTCCAGTACGCCTTAGATAAGTTCGTACCGACTAAGGTCCAAAGCGAGGGGAAAGATCCACCGTGGTATAACAATCATGTACGAAAGGTACTACGGAAACAAAGAAAGCTTCATCATAGGTTTAAGAGTAGTCGAATCATAGCTGATAAGGAAAAGCTGAACGAAGCGAAAAAGAGCGTAAAGAGAGCAATGAGAGAAGCATTCAACGAATTCGAACATAAAACATTGGCAAACAATCTAAACAAGAACCCTAAAAAGTTTTGGTCATATGTAAAATCGGTAAGCGGATCTAAATCCCCTATTCAGTCACTCGTTGACCACGATGGCACCGAAACAGAGGACGACCGAAGAAAGGCAGAAATACTGAATTCAGTGTTCCGAAACTGTTTCACTGCGGAAAATCGTAACACGGTCCCTGACTTCAGCCGTCGCACGGACGCCAAAATGGAAAATATTGAAATAAACGATATCGGAATTGAAAAACAACTGCTATCACTTAGTAGCGGAAAAGCATCCGGACCAGACGAGATACCCGTAAGATTCTACAGTGATTATGCTAAAGAACTTGCCCCCTTTCTATCAGCAATTTATCGTAGATCTCTGGAAGAACGTAAAGTACCTAGCGACTGGAAGAAAGCGCAGGTCGTTCCCATTTTCAAGAAGGGTCATAAATCAGATGCGAATAATTATAGGCCTATTTCGCTTACGTCAATCTGTTGTAGAATAATGGAACATGTTTTATGTTCTCGTATTATGACGTTCTTAGATAATACAAATCTCCTTCATCATAACCAACATGGATTCCGCAAACAGAGATCATGTGAAACTCAGCTCGCCCTATTTGTCCAAGAAATTCACAGTGCCGTAGACACTGGCGAGCAGATTGATGCCGTATTCCTGGACTTCAGGAAGGCATTTGATACGGTTCCGCACTTACGTTTAGTGAAAAAAATACGAGCTTACGGAATATCGGACCAGGTTTGTGATTGGATTCAGGATTTCCTAGAAGAAAGAACACAACATGTCATTCTTAACGGTTCAAAATCTGCAGATGTAGAGGTAATTTCGGGAGTACCGCAAGGAAGCGTGATAGGACCTTTATTGTTTACAATATACATAAATGATTTAGTTGACAACATCGGTAGCTCCGTGAGGCTATTTGCAGATGACACGGTTGTCTACAAGAAAGTAGCAACATCAGAAGACTCGTACGTACTCCAGGAAGACCTGCAGAGGATTAATGAATGGTGCGACAGCTGGCAGCTTTCCCTAAACGTAGATAAATGTAATATAATGCGCATACATAGGGGCAGAAATCCATTCCAGTACGATTATGCCATAGGTGGTAAATCATTGGAAGCGGTAACGACCGTAAAATACTTAGGAGTTACTATCCGGAGCGATCTGAAGTGAAATGATCACATAAAACAAATAGTGGGAAAAGCAGGCGCCAGGTTGAGATTCATAGGAATAATTCTAAGAAAATGTGACTCATCGACGAAAGAAGTAGCTTACAAAACGCTTGTTCGTCCGATTCTTGAGTATTGCTCATCAGTATGGGACCCTTACCAGGTTGGATTAATGAGATAGACATGATCCAGCGAAAAGCAGCGCGATTCGTCATGGGGACATTTAGTCAGCGCGAGAGCGTTACGGAGATGCTGAACAAGCTCCAGTGGCGGACACTTCAAGAAAGGCGTTACGCAATACGGAGAGGTTTATTATCGAAATTACGAGAGAGCACATTCCGGGAAGAGATGGGCAACATATTACTACCGCCCACATATATCTCGCGTAATGATCACAACGAAAAGATCCGAGAAATTATAGCAAATACGGAGACTTACAAGCAGTCGTTCTTCCCACGCACAATTCGTGAATGGAACAGGGAAGGGGGGATCAGATAGTGGTACAATAAGTACCCTCCGCCACACACCGTAAGGTGGCTCGCGGAGTATAGATGTAGATGTAGATGTAGAATTATAAATCCGCGTGGCAAGTGGTGAATATTATTTCCAGTTTTGTGGTGAGCATTTATTTTGAACATTTATTTGAGCATTAGTAGTCAGGGCGAAGGACTATTTGGTAGGAACGTGCCGAGGAGGTCGCCTCTGAACTGATAACAGTGCTGTCTAAGATAAAAAGATTTTCTGTCAATTGAACATTGTGACTTTCGAAGTGTTGTACGTGAGATACTTTACTCAATATATGTACGAACTAGAACTTCATACCTTCATGTATAATCACAGTCCTGATCCCGCGAAGCAGAAATGAAATAGAAACATTTCTTTCAGTGGGCTGGACCAAAACGTGCAGACTGGAAACTAAGGTCAGTATGTTCTCCGTCGCTTTCTGGCTGGTCACAAATATACGTAATTACCAGGCTCGTGTGAGAAAAACAACAAAGGCAAACCAACCATCATTAATAAATAATTATACCCGCCGCACCACAAGTCGAAACGTTCGTTACTGGGCAAGGGGAAATCCTCACGTCACGTACGTCCTCGGACACCAGAAACGATTTTCACTCAACATTTCGGCAGGCACTGTGGGTGACCATCTGATCGGGCCGGTCCGTCGATCTCCTCGACTTACCGGGGCAAATTACCTTTACTTTTTGCAAGAAAATGTAACCGGCGTGCTGGAAGATGTTCCGCTGGACATACGCCTCAGCATGCGGTTGCAGCGTGATGGATCGACCGCACGTAACAATCGTGCTGTGTGCCGATATTTAAATGAACTTTTCGACGGCCGGATGATTGACAAAGGTGCTCGTAGGACATTGTCCCCGCGATCGCCAGACCTTTCGCCACCGGACTGTTTCCTGTGGGGATTCTTCGACGTTCTAGTTCACCCACCCGGACGCGAACCACCTAGAAACGAGGAGGAATTGATGGATCGCATTCAACATGCCGCCAGGCACATCAGGGAAATGCCAGGATTCTTTGAAAGAGTTCGTCAAAACACCGTTCGACGTTACCAAGCTTGTCTCTCGTTAGAGGGTCGCCAGTTCAAGCACCTGCTTTAAGTAAACAATGTCCTGGCTGCAAAAAGGCCCTTTCAGAGCCGATACAATTTGTAAAAGACTTCCTGTACACGAACTAACAGTTGTTGACGGGTTTGTTCCCGGTACGTCTTATCATGAAACTACAATGGATCTGTTGGGATCCCGGCGGATTGGCCCCAAAGTGGAAGGCTGGCGTGCTACCACCGAGCTCACGGGCCGCCTTGGATCCATCGCGATCTTCAGCAGGCAAATCATTCGCGGTCAGGCGTTGTCCAGAGCGTCCGGCAACAGGGCTGTCCCGCGGCCAATCGGAGCGCGTGGCGCCAAGTTTCCGTAGTTTAAAAATTGAGCGTTGTCAACCTACACAACATCAGTAATTTTGGTTCCTACTGGCATCGGCTACCCAAGGTTAAAATTTCGTGACAATTTTTCTCCACCCTGTATATCCAGAAGAATATTTGGTTGCTGGTTCAGCAAAATAATTTATTTCATGTATAAAACCTCTTGAGGTCTACGTCATGAGGATATAAGCCTGTTACTTCATTACTGTTAGGATTTCCCAGCGCATACAAATTCTTATGTGGTATGCGAAGAATTATACAGGGTGGTCCATTGATTGTGACCGGGCCAAATATCTCACGAAATAAGCATAAAAGGAAAAAACTAAAAAGAACGAAACTTGTCTAGCTTGAAGACGGAAACCAGATGGCGTTATGATTGGCCAGCTATATGGCGCTGCCATAGGTCAAACGGATATCAACTGCGTTTTTTTAAATAGGAACCCCCATTTTTTATTACATATTCGTGTAGTACGTAAAGAAATATGAATGTTTTAGGTGGACCACTTTCTTCGCTTTGTGATAGATGGCGCTGTAATAGTCACAGACATATGGCTCACAATTTTAGACGAACAGTTGGAAACAGGTAGGTCTTTTTAAATTAAAATACATAACGTAGGTACGTTTGAACATTTTATATCGGTTGTTCCAATGTGATACATGTACCTTTGTAAACTTACCATTTCTGGGGACGCATGCTGTTACAGCGTGATTTCCTGTAAATACCACATTAATGCAATAAATGCTCAAAATGATGTCCGTAAACCTCAATACATTTGGCAATACGTGTAACGACATTCCTCTCAACAGCGAGTAGTTCGCCTTCCGTAATGTTCGCACATACATTGACAATGCGCTGACGCATGTTGTCAGGCGTTGTAGGTGGATCACGATAGCAAATATCCTTCAACTTTCCGCACAGAAAGAACTCCGGGGACGTCAGATCCGGTGAACGTTCGGGCCATGGTATGGTGCTTCGACGACCAATCCACCTGTCATGAAATATGCTATTCAATACCTTTTCAACCGGACGCGAGCTGTGTGTCGGACATCCATCATGTTGGAAGTACATCGCCATTCTGTCATGCAGTGAAAGATCTTGTAGTAACATCGGTAGAACATTGCGCAGGAAATCAGCATACATTGCACCATTTAGATTGCCATCGATAAAATGGGGCCAATTATCCTTCCTCCCACCATACATTAACCCGCCAAGGTCGCTGATGTTCCACTTGTCGCAGCCATCGTGGATTTTCCGTTGACCAGTGGTGCATATTACGCCGGTTTATGTTACCGCTGTTGTTGAATGACGCGTCGTCGCTAAATAGAACGCGTGCAAAAAATCTGTCTCTTGTGCCCAGTGGCAGAACTGTACACGACGTTCAAAGTCATCGCCATGCAATTCCTGATGCATAGAAATATGGTACGGGTGCAATTGATGTTGATGTAGCATTCTCAATACCGACCTTTTTTAGATTCCCGATTCTCGCGCAATTTGTCTGCTACTGATGTCCGGATTAGCCGCGGCAGAAGCTAAAATACCTACTTAGGAATCATCATTTGTTGCAGGTCATGGTTGACGTTTCACATGTGGCTGAACACTTCCTGTCTCCTTAAATAACCGAGCAGCATACATAGCACACCCCGCTGGGCATTTTGATCACAATAGCCATACGTCAACACGATATTGACCTTTCCCGCAGTTGGTAAACTGTCCATTTTAACACGGGTAATGTATAACGAAGCAAATACCGTCCGCATTTGCGGAATGTTACATGATACCACGTACTTATACGTTTGTGACTATAACAGCGACATCTGTCACAAAGCGAAAAAAGTGGTCCAACTAAAACATTCATATTTCTTTACGTACTATACGAATATGTAATAAAAATGGGGGTTCCTATTTAAAGAATACGCAGTTGATATCCGTTTGACCTATGATAGCGCCATCTAGCGGGCCAACCATAGCGCCATCTGGTTTCCCCTTCAAGCTAGACAGGTTTCGTTCTTCGTAGTTTTTTCGTTTTATGCTTATTTCGTGAGATAATTGGCCCAGTCGCGATCAATGGACCACCCTGTATATGGCTTATTACTCGGAATGTAAATGCCATTTCTTATTTCCATAATGACAGCCTCTTTCTGGTTACGCGGCACCTAGTAGGCAGCACGAGAGGAGGTCTGATGCTCGGAAACTTGCATATCATATACGTATCCAAGGATAACACCAGGTGTTTCTGAAAATACCTTTTCATGTACATGCAAAGTTATCGCTGCTGTGCCGACTTAGGTACTAGATTCAGCTACTTTGGATTCAATCAAATTAGCAGTTTGCTCTGTTTCTTGCGTGTGGTTCATTTCAATCTGAAAATAACCCTCCTTTGATTGTTGTTGTTGTGGTCTTCAGTCCTGAGACTGGTTTGATGCAGCTCTCCATGCTACTCTATCCTGTGCAAACTTCTTCATCTCCCAGTACCTACTGCAACCTACATCCTTCTGAATCTGCTTAGTGTATTCATCTCTTGGTCTCCCTCTACGATTTTTACCCTCCACGCTGCCCTCCAATGCTAAATTTGTGATCCCTTGATGCCTCAAAACATGTCCTACCAACCGATCCCTTCTTCTAGTCAAGTTGTGCCACAAACTTCTCTTCTCCCCAATCCTATTCAATACCTCCTCATTAGTTACGTGATCTACCCACCTTATCTTCAGCATTCTTCTGTAGCACCACATTGCGAAAGCTTCTATTCTCTTCTTGTCCAAACTAGTTATCGTCCATGTCTCACTTCCATACATGTCTACACTCCATACAAATACTTTCAGAAACGACTTCCTGACACCTAAATCTATACTCGATGTTAACAAATTTCTCTTCTTCAGAAACGCTTTCCTTGCCATTGCCAGTCTACATTTTATATCCTCTCTACTTCGACCATCATCGGTTATTTTACTCCCTAAATAGCAAAACTCCTTTACTACTTTAAATGTCTCATTTCCTAATCTAATTCCCTCAGCATCACCCGACTTAATTCGACCACATTCCATTATCCTTGTTTTGCTTTTGTTGATGTTCATCTTATATCCTCCTTTCAAGACACTGTCCATTCCGTTCAACTGCTCTTCCAAGTCCTTTGCTGTCTCTGACAGAATTACAATGTCATCGGCGAACCTCAAAGTTTTTACTTCTTCTCCATGAATTTTAATACCTACTCCGAATTTTTCTTTTGTTTCCTTTACTGCTTGCTCAATATACAGATTGAATAACATCGGGGAGAGGCTAAAACCCTGTCCTTTCCCAACCACTGCTTCCCTTTCATGCCCCTCGACTCTTATAACTGTGGTGGTGGTGGTTAGTGTTTAACGTCCCGTCGACAACGAGGTCATTAGAGACGGAGCGCAAGCTCGGGTTAGGGAAGGATTGGGAAGGAAATCGGCCGTGCCCTTTCAAAGGAACCATCCAGGCATTTGCCTGAAACGATTTAGGGAAATCACGGAAAACCTAAATCAGGATGGCCGGAGACGGGATTGAACCGTCTTCCTCCCGAATGCGAGTCCAGTGTGCTAACCACTGCGCCACCTCGCTCGGTCTTATAACTGCCATCTGGTTTCTGTACAAATTGTAAATAGCCTTTCGCTCCCTGTATTTTACCCCTGCCACCTTCAGAATTTGAAAGAGAGTATTCCAGTCAACATTGTCAAAAGCTTTCTCTAAGTCCACAAATGCTAGAAACGTAGGTTAGCCTTTTCTTAATCTTTCTTCCAAGATAAGTCGTAAGGTCAGTATTGCCTCACGTGTTCCAACATTTCTACGGAATCCAAACTGATCTTCCCTGAGGTCCGCTTCTACCAGTTTTTCCATTCGTCTGTAAAGAATTCGCGTTAGTATTTTGCAGCTGTGACTTATTAAACTGATAGTTCGGTAATTTTCACATCTGTCAACACCTGCTTTCTTTGGGATTGGAATTATTATATTCTTCTTGAAGTCTGAGGGTATTTCGCCTGTCTCATACATCGTGCTCACCAGATGGTAGAGTTTTGTCATGACTGGCTCTCCCGAGGCTATCAGTAGTTCTAATGGAATGTTGTCTACTCCCGGGGCCTTGTTTCGACTCGGGTCTTTCAGTCCTCTGTCAAACTCTTCACGCAGTATCTTGTCTCCCATTTCGTCTTCATCTACATCCTCTTCCATTTCCATAATATTGTCCTCAAGTACATCGCCCTTGTATAAACCCTCCTTTGATTATTGCCTGCTAATAATACGTTCGAGCGGATACACCGTATTCGAACCGCATGACAAAACTTTCCATAAAAATGTTTGGTTTTAACAATCTCCGGTGCTAATTTATTTCCCTCGTCCACGCGAGAGGATGGTCTGCGCTAACCTCTCGCACATAACATCCCATCCCAGGATAACAGTAGCCCATAAATTATTTACCAATAGATAAGTGCATACTATTGCTCCTTTTCCGAATACCACTTCGCCTTTTGGGCCGATGGCTACAGCTACTTTACAATTTTGTACTGGTAACATGCGTAGCCCTTTTATCTGATTCAAACGTCTAAAGAAATTGTTATCGACAATCGAAAACAATGCACCAGTATCGATTACCTGTTGTACGTGAATGGCACTTGTGCTGCCGTTACTGCACTTGGACATTCCCGACACTTTCTCTCTGACAACTACGGGTTTCCTCGGCGAGTTCTCGTCTGAGGTCTTGCCTGTCAGTATACCTTCACATATTCAGAACAATGTACTGCGTACCTTCACCCTGTCCGCGACCACCAGCCGAAGGCTTACGGGGACCGTGCATAGTCTGACACGTCTTGTGTAGATTTACTGTGATTACTATCGGTCATCTCCGCAATGTGTACACTATGCTTCCGAGTTTGATTCTGAGTATTTTGATGCGGAGGCTGCCAGTGTGACTGATGCTGTCCATCAGACATCGGAATCACAGTAGCAACATTCGGTTTTACAGAGAGTACTGTACAGCATTGGCTCCTTACTTAGCTTGGATTTATCGCGAATCTCTTGCCCAACGTAAAGTCCCGAGCGACTGGAAAAAAGCGCAGCTGACGTCTGTATATAAGAAGGGTAGAAGGACGGATCCTCAAAATTACAGATCAATATCCTTAACATCGGTCGGTTGCAGGATTCTCAAACATATTCCCAGTTCGAATATAATGAATTTCCTTGAGACAGAGAAGTTGCTGTCCATGCATCAGCACGGTTTTAGAACGCATCGCTCCTGCGAAACACAACTCGCCCTTTTTCACATGATATCTTGCGAACCATGGATGAAGGGCATCAGATGGATGCCATATTGCTAGACTTCCTGAAAGCGTTTGACTCGGTGCCCCACTGCAGACTCCTAACTAAGGTACGAGCATATAGGATTGGTTCCCAAATATTTGAGTGGCTCGAAGACTTCTTAAGTAATAGAACCTAGTACGTTGTCCTCGATGGTGAGTGTTCATTGGAGGTGAGGGTATCATCTGGAGTGCCCCAGGGAAGTGTGGTAGGTCCGCTGTTGTTTTCTATTTACATAAATTATCTTTTGGATAGGGAGGATAGCAATGCGCGGCTGTTTGCTGATGATGCTGTGGTGTACGGGAAGGTGTCGTCGTTGAGTGACTGTAGGAGGATACAAGATGAGTTGGACAGGATTTGTGATTGGTGTAAAGAATGTCAGATGAATAGGAAAAAGAATCCCGTAATGTTTGAATACTCCATTAGTAGTGTAGCGCTTGACACAGTCACATCGATTAAATATTTGGGCGTAACATTGCAGAGCGATATGAAGTGGGACAAGCATGTAATGGCAGTTGTGGGGAAGGTGGATAGTCGTCTTCGGTTCATTCGTAGAATTTTGGGAAGATGTGGTTCATCTGTAAAGGAGACCGCTTATAAAACACTAATACGACCTAGTCTTGAGAACTGATCGAGCGTTTGGGATCCCTATCAGGTCAGATTGAGGGAGGACATAGAAGCAATTCAGAGGCGGGCTGCTAGATTTGTTACTGGTAGGTTTGATCATCACGCGAGTATTACGGAAATGCTTCAGGAACACGGGTGGGAGTCTCTTGAGGAAAGAAGGCGTTCTTTTCGTGAATCGCTACTGAGGAAGTTTAGAGAACCAGCATTTGAGGCTGACTGCAGTACAATTTTACTGCCGCTAACTTACATTTCGCGGAAAGATCACAAAGATAAGATAAGAGAGATTAGGGCCCGTACAGAGGCGTGTAGGCAGTCATTTTTCCCTCGTTCTGTTTGGGAGTGGAACAGGGAGAGAAGATGCTAGTTGTGGTACGAGGTACCCTCCGCCACGCACCGTATGCTGGATTGCGGAGTATGTATGTAGATGTAGATGTATTGATACCTAGCCTAGCAGAATATTTAAGTACTGAACTGCACATATTAGCCCCTTACTTACCCATATTTGTAATTTTTCCTTTAAGAATGTCTAGTTTGCTGAACGATTAAAATACTCAGTAGTAAAGCCGCTTTATAGAAAGAGAGAAAGGGATAATGTAACTAACGGTAAATCACAATAAGACTCAGGTTTTAGAGTTTTTTAACACACAATTCAACAATACCCGACGTTTTAATTTCACAAAATGGGCATATGATCAGTGAAACTGAACAGTTCAAATTTATAGGTGTTCAGATAGATAGTAAACTGTTGTGGAAAGCCCACGTTCAGGATCTTGTTCAAAGACTCAGTGCTACCATTTTTATTATTCGAACGGTATCTGAAGTAAGTGGTAGTTCGGCGGTAAGAATACTCCGCTTTGCTTATTTTCATTAGCTTATGAGGTATGCTATTATATTCTGGGGTAACTCTTCCCATTCTCAAAGGATATTTTTGGTTCAGAAATGGGCGTTTCGGGCATTAAGTGGTGTAAGTTCGCGAACCTCTTGTCGACCCCTGTTCACCATTCTGGGTATTCTGACTTTGGCGTTTGAATACATCTATTCTTTACTGTCGGTTCATCTTAACAACATCAGCTTATTCCCAAGAGGTAGCAGCTTTCACTCAATTAATACTCGGCAGAAACCCACTCTGCATTTGGGTCGCATCTCGTTGACTCTTGTGCAGAAAGGTGCGCAGTATACTGCTGCATCCATTTTCTATAAGCTACCACAAAAGTTCGCCAACGGCCTTGCCGCAGTGGTAACACCGGTTCCCGTCAGATCACCGAAGTTAAGCGCTGTCGGACTCGGATAGCACTTGGATGGGTGACCATCCGGTCTGCCGACCGCTGTTGGCAAGCGGGGTGCTCTCAGCCCTTGTGAGGCAAACTGAGGAGCTACTTGACTGAGAAGTAGCGGCTCTAGTCTCGTAAACTCACATACGGCTGGGAGAGCGGTGTGCTGACCACATAACCCTCCACATCTACATCCAGAAACGCGTGTGGGCTGAGGATGACATGGCGGCCAGTCGGTACCGTTGGGCATTCCAAGGCCTGTTCGGACGGAGTTCAGTTTCTACCACAAGAACTCGAAAATCTTAGGGGTAATCCACGCGCCTTCAAATCGAAACTGAAGAGTTTCCTCATGGGTCACTCCTATTCTGTCGAGGATTTCCTTGAAAAATTAAGCTTATTCCTGTGTTACATTGTCGATTCCGTTTACATAAACTTACGGCTTGTCTTTTTTAGGTTCATAAGAATTTTACTTTATCTGCCATTACTTTTATGTAATTTCGTGTACTTACACTTTTCATGACCTTGGAGATTTGCTCCTCAATTTGTTGCTATGTAACTAGACGTGTAAAATAAAATAATTAAAAAAATACATTCTGAGATTATGGTTGTTGCTCTGGATTAGGGTTCCAGACAGTGGGTCCGGGGTTCTGCCATGACTCACCAGAAATTGTCATGCTTTTATTTCTGTTTGAATTAAATCCGTTTTCATTTCGCCTTTTTACGATTAGAATTGTTGTTGATATTCTGGTAGCTGCCGTTGTTGGGACCACCAAACTGTAGCGTTTGTACTAATATCTGAATCCTGGTAACAGCAGCCGTTATTTCCGTTACCGTTGTTACTGTGTCTGAAACCATTTTCTTTAAGTATTCTTTGCTTTGGTCGCATCAGAGCAGCGACTTGTATATCCATTTGCAAACTCCGATAAAATTCCTGTGTCCCGTGTCTCTGCGTTTTACGTCATTTTGACAAAATTCACTTATATTTTGCACCAAATTTTTAAGGAGAAGTTACAGTTGCTGCTGGACAATGGACGGTCTTGTAGATGAAGTGGATTTTCCTGGGGCCAATAGCTACAATTCTGTCTATTAAAAAAACCACTGAGGTGGAAGTTAGCGTCGTCCGACATCCGCATGTTCTTAATGAAATTGTCGTGCACTTTTGCTAACAAGAGTTCAGCATTAGCAAATGGTTAGGTTGAAGTGGCTGAACAGTCTGCAGCTTGTACGGACGGAATTTAAAATCCACTTTCAGTGCTCGTAGAACACCCGAACGATGTAAGTCTAAAGATCTGCGCGACGTAGGACAGAGCGCTGCGGACCTTCTTGCGAAAGCAGTTCGCGCAGCCTTGACATTGTCTCTCGCACGAGCGGTTCGGCAGATTGCTTCTTCAATGCAGAACGCGTTGTTTCAGAATAGCGGACACAGGTGTTGATTGCATGTGCAGGGAGAACACGACCATGCCGTCCGATGTTGAAATGATGCTGAAATTCTCGACGTGCGGCCTCCACACTTCCACACTTGTGAAGTCTTTTATAGGAGAGGCACACCGTTCCATTGCTCCACGTTTACTGTTTACTAAACGGCAAGACGGTGCGAGCAGCGTTCTGTGTCATTCGGACCCACCTATCTCACAACGTTGTCAGAACACGTTCAAAAATTTCCCATTCTTTTGCGTCATGCTGTTAGACAGTTCATCCACTCTGGTAACCTAAGATTTCGACGATTTTTGTCTGTTATCGACATTAATACTGGCAAGATGTCGGTCGTAGGGCTGAATAACATATGTTAAAATAAGAATTTTTTCGTGTGTTATAATTACAAATTAAGAATTTTCTGATTTTTCTTCCTTTTACTTATACTGTGAAACCTTTCTTCCGGTAAAATTTCAGGATTCTACGTGAAGTGGAAGTACCCAACAGGTTTTAATGAGTGAGTTTGCGAGTGTAAAAATATGTTACGTAAGAAGCCGTATCTCTTGATTGCATTGAGTTAGAAGCTAACGTTTATTATTGCGCCAAGGGACAGTATCCCTTAGTATGTGACATAAATTTCAATTTGTTACGTATACCTGTTTCTGAGAGAAAGGGTTCTGAACAGTAGCAGAGGCAGACAGCAGACGTACAAACAGACGGACATGAAATCGATCCTATAACGATTCCGATTTTACCGATTGAGCTACGGAAACCTAAGAAGCAATTAACTCATTAAGTCCCAGAATTAATTTTTCTTATTTTTTTTTTTTTTTAGATTTCGATAAAATTTCAGATCCACTACCCACATGGGTTAATAATCACGTTATGAATGTTAATTAATGATAGTGGCCTTAAATTCTTATTTTTTTACGTATGGAATATCATACGGTGGGTAGTGAGGGATAAAGTTATTGGGGTATGATATATAAGACGGTGGGCAGTAAGGAGTAGTGTTCCTTACACAATTTTATCACAAGTAATATTTTGAATTTGTCATAATTATCATTTACTACACGAATAAATGAAGAAAACGTACAATAATAATTTCCAGGTATTGTAATGTTCGTTTTAGTTACATTTTGAGGTTACATTACTTATTTATACATTAAGTATACATGGCAAAATTATGTAGTAGAACCACGAAAATAACTGTACTGCATTACGTGAATAAAGTAAGACATTTCAATAATAAAGGACAAATGACAAAAATAGTAGTTTATTAGACAACTCAGTCTTCTTAGAGCCGGTGATACAAAATGAAACATTGCTTTGGATGGAGTCTCAAACTGCGTTTTACACAGTGAAATTTTGTGCGTGGGTGCCTTCGCAAATGGTCATTTCTCAGGGTTCCTATGCATTCGATTCCATTTGAAGTAAGAGATTCAGTTAGGGGCAAAGAGTTAAAGTAATTATCAATGTACACTGTGCTGTTCTGAGGGATGCTTTTCAACTACAGAATGTCGCAGTGGCTTACGTGGATCTCTTTGACTTGCTCCAACATATGGCTCAAATTTGATGAGAAATCCATTAGATATAGCAAAACACCAACATTTGAAACCATAGCGAATTGGCTTGCCTCTTATAAACTGTTTCATAAAATGGCAGCCATAATAAGGCTCCATGGCTTCATCCAAGGAGAAGTTTGATCCTAGAGGCTCTATGATGCCTTTGAATTTTTTATTTAGATGTGAAATTAATAGCCGAATCTTATAAAGTTTCTCATTGACATGGAAGAATGTATGAATTTTCTCAAAAGTATTTCTGGAGACAGAATTCGAACCAAGGGCACTGTTTGTGTCTAGGCTGGTCTCCCAGTACATACGTCTATGCATGACCTTACAGTATGCAGATAATAGCAAAACAGCAATGTATTTGTAGATGTCATCATGAATTATTTTTATTTTGAGTCCCTTTTGAGGAGCATATTTTGCTGTCTCTCTCGTTAGAATCTCAACCAAATCAGCATAAAAAACTTTACGAAAAAAATCTACTGCAGTTTGATGTGCGGAGATGTTCTATTATATTAGGTGTAGGATCACTAGATACCTCAAATTTTTGTGAAGAGTCTAGTCTTTCTTCTATCCTGTGTCTTGTTTTACTAACTCGGGACAGCGATCATGTTTTGGAACAGCAGGGATTTTCCTTTTGAGTGGATAAAGGTGTATTATTTTCAACAAGGCCGTCGGTATTTATTGATCTTATCTCTTCAGTTTGTCCCAGAACTCTCTTCCCTATATCAGCAACAGTGGCGGGTTGTCCTTCTGCATCACTAACTGCATCAACTTTATCAGTGTCCTCACCATCATCTGGGTAAACAAGTACAAATTCAAGGTCCTGACATGTATCAAATATGTCAGACAAAGTTTCATCATCTTCTTCAGTGGGGAATAGAATATTTAGAACCTCCTCTAAGCCCCTTTCCTTTTCCAAATTAAATCTGAAATAAATTGGACCAAGTGCGAGAAAATGACCCCTTACTACCCACCGTATGATATTTCATACGTAAAGTTACAAGCCAGTACCACAACAAAGCAAGTAAAGTACTCTTTTCCAATTTGTGCTTATATATTGTTTTTAAATATTCAAAGTACTAATCCGTAATAATATGAGCGAAATTATGAACCTGCACATCATGATTTTATCATTACTCCATGACGAGAAGCAGCAGAGTCAATATCGCTAGAACAAAAGATATCCAACAGGAATCAAACAATCGTAATCTCCACTGCTACTGTTAGTTTCAACAATGGACTTTCAAACTAATAATAAAACGTAAAAGAAATATTTGAGTTGTTGCCTGAGAAGAGCAAGTATATGATAAATCATACGATGGGATATAATGGGTTAAACTGTTTGTTATTTGAAAAGCAATCGCCGTAACTGTTAATACATTTATCCCACAGCGATACATGTTGGCCAATGCCTTTATGGAGAGGTGTTTCTATTTGCCCACTGAAACTTGATTCTACACAGGCGTGCACATCTTCGTCCGAAGCAATTCAGTGTCTACGAATATCTTTCTTCAGGGCTCCAAATATACGGAAATTACATGGCAAGAAAAGGGAACCGTATGGAGGTAATGGCTTCTCACTCGAAATTCTGCGGTTTAGACGAAACAACCTTGGCGGATTTGGAAGGGCTGCCCATTTGATTCAGACGCGATGTAGTTCGCTTATATACAATCATACTTCCATAGCCAACCGCAAACATTTTCCCATGAAGGCAATGACCGTCTTGTCTCAGCATGGGGTGAAAGTATTAACAGTTGCGGTGATAATGTTTGAAATAAAAAACAATTTATTCATCTGAATGAAATTTTCGCTCTGCATCGGAGTTTGTACTGGTATGAAATTTCCTGGCAGATTAGAAATGTGAGCTAGACCAAGACTCGAACTCGGGACCATTAATTTTCGTAGGCGAGTCTTCCATCACCTTAGCTACCCAAGTACGACTCACGAAGCCTCCTCACAGCTTCACTTCTGCCAGTACCTCGTGTCCTACGTTCCAGACTTCACTGAAATTCTCCTGCGAAACTTACGGGACTAGCACTTCTCCTGGAAGAAAGGAAGTTGCAGATACACGGCTTAATCACAGCTTGGTGAGGTAGGAGACCCGGTTCTGGCGGTAGTAGAGCTGTGAGGAGGGGGAGGGGGTTGTAAGTCGTGACTGGGTAGCTCATAGAAAGACAATTCTGTTTTGGAAACAGACAAGCAGTTAAACAAAATGGTAAGGCAAATCATAACAAAAAGATCAATTTCGAGCCCTAGCAAAATTAAAAAAAAAAAGTATCGATAGACCATGTGCCCGCGAAAGGCAAAGGTCCCTGAGTTCGAGTCTCTGTCCGCCACACAGTTTCAATATCCTAGGGAGTCTGAATTTAGTTAGTTTTTCCATATGTCTCGTTGTCGTTTGACTGTCCTTTATGTAAGTTTGGTACCCCCTTCTCCAGACGTTCCAAGTATCTACGTCTCTTAACGAATTACGTCAATCATCACCCTTTTTTTGCAGTTCTCTAAACAATAACTGAATTTTAAATCTGGATGTGCCATGAGATATGCACTAAAAATCTAATCAAAACCATATGCTAGATTCTTCACAAAGAAGTTTTCTCACAAATTAAAGTTAAAAAAAATGCATAAATTTATTGCAATGGTCAAAATCAGATTACGCTCTCAGCGTCTTAAAATAATTATTGTACATACTTGTATAGCATCCATGCCTTACAGGAACTGACGTGTTCTTTCCATTACTCCAAACAGATTTTTTGTAGGTCCAACCATTTTTAAATTAAGGGCAAAACAACGTCAAATAGTAAACAATTGATTAAAAATAACAATTAATCACATGAATATTATAAGCTAAATGTTGTCGGTGATACGTATAGACGTCTGCCAACGCCTGTTGCCTTGATAGTAGTGTAACTTCAAATGGTTCAAATGGCTCTGAGCACTATGGGACTTAGCATCTGAGGTCATCAGTCCCCTAGAACTTAGAACTACTTAAACCTAACTAACCTAAGGACTCCACACGCATCCATACCCGAGGCAGGATTCGAACCTGCGACCGTAGCGGTCGCGACTAGTGTAACTGTAATGGTTTATAAAATATGCTGATTTTAATAAATGGCTCAATTAAAAATGTCTGTAACATCTTAATTATTCAAAAATAGAGTATGTAACTAGCTCACCCGATTCCTATCGTCGAGCACTACAACATGATAAGTCGATGTCTTTGGTGCAAATAAAATTTACAAAAGTTATCCATTATTTACCAAATTTCCGTTAGAAAAAGACCCTCACGTCGCTGTAACTTTTAATACTTTCACAAGTTATCTCTATAGCATTAGTACGTATACACAGATTCATAGTTTTCTCCTCTTTAAAATTGTGTATCGTGAGTTATGTAATAATAACAGCTTGCGCAAATGTGCACAAAGTCACTAGGCTCTTTGTGAGTTGGGATTGGCGGACGTGACGTCACATCCTGATAGTGCACACTTTTGAAGCTCCGCAGGTACCCGGTCACGCCGCTCCACGACCAACACGCCCTCCACCCAGCGTGTTTAATTCAAGCGCCTCGCTCGACTTAAACAATGGCGTAATCTCAGTTTATAGTATAACATATCACAAGTGAATTCCATTTGAATAAAAATAAGAAAAGGACTATGTAGTATCTATATCTACAATTGAAAAACTAACTCGATTAAAACTGGTGGAAATATGGAAGGCCGTGACATTTTACTGCTGGGATAACGTAGTCCCAGGCAATAATCCGGTTGACAATCTAGAGGGTGTATGCGTGTGTGTATGTCTGCGTGGATAAATTGGAGTGTGGGTTGTTGACTCACCCAGTGTACACCGTATTGTCCGGAAGGGCTCTTATCTGCGAAAGGTTTCGCACTCACCTCGCCCAAGTACTCTCCCGGATGACGCAAACCTGTATCTAATCTGGGGCTCCCCAGTCATTCTGCGCTCTGGTAGGAAGTTTATCTAATCTGTAACTCTGTTCTCTAACTGAACGATTCTGGTCTCTCTCTCTCTCTCTTTCTCTCTCCGCCGGCCGGAGTGGCTGAGCGGTTCTAGGCGCTTCAGTCTGGAACCGCGCGACCGCTACGGCCGCAGGTTCGAATCCTGCCTCGGGCATGGATGTGTGTGATGTCCTTAGATTTGTTAGGTTTAAGTAGTTCTAAGTTCTATGGGACTGATGACCTTAGATGTTAAATCCCATAGTGCTCAGAGCCATTTGAACCAATTTCACCGAAGAGTGACACTGTCTTAACTGCCACAGCTACTAAATAGAGGGTCACGTGTGGTAAACTTGTCCACTTCACATTTCGCAGCAACAAGACGCCGAAAGTATTCACACAGTCGTCAGCTAGCAGTGCAAAGATGAAAGCAAGAATTAATAGCACAACTATATGGAAAAAAATTGTTGCAAAAATCCTTGTGAGTAAGTAAATGGCAAAATAATCATTTTTATCCGAGTTCATCATCGCTTTTCTAAATCTGTCGGTTATATGCCATCACTATAGCCGTTCTATGCTCAGTATTAGTATAAGTTCTGGTGTTCTTTTACGTGCAGCCTTCCCGAAAATAAACAAGAAATGTACAAGAAATCAATCAATATTGTATTCTCAGTTGTTGTTTACAATTTCTTCCCAACGTCCAAAAAGCTGTCCTGTGCCTCGACGTTAGAAATCACCTGCTTTCCACTCGAAGGAGTCGTTAAACAACAAATTAGTTAATAATGTATTCTCAGTTGTTGTTTACAATTTCTTCCCAACATCCAAAGAGCCATTCAGTGCCTCGACATTAGAAATCACCTCCTTTCCACTCGAAAAAGTCGTCCAGCCAAGCCTTCAGTTCCACGTCATTACTGAGCGAAAGGCCTCGTAATGCATAGAGAGATCGGAGCAGATGGAAATCCGATGGCACCAAGTCGGCAGAGTACGGAACACATGGCAGTACTTCCCACCCAAGCGACTGAAACGCTTAAGTGGCGATGTGAGGACACTGTCGTTTTGTATAAGAACTTCATGACGCCGATCGGGTCATCGCTGCAGGATAACGTTGTTGAGTCACTGCATTTGTTGGACGTAAAGTTCCTAATTCATTATTTGGTTCCCTTTCAAGCAATTCGTGATGGATCATGCGTATCTTTGACGTCTGAACTGTCTCTGAATCGCTTGGACAAATTTTAAGCCCTGTTAGGAGGCATGGCGTCTTTGCTACACGATTCACTCATGTCTCCAGAACTTTTGTTGCTTTGGTACCTCGATTAAACGCAAAAAGCAGGAGGTGTCGAAAATGCTCTTGGTGTCGACGTTACGCACCATTTCAATCATTTTAATGCCCCAAAAATAACGTAAAGAATATCAGAAAAAATAAATTAAGGACACTGTTTTGTAAAGCATATAATGCACTATCGAGTAATACAAAACGCATTGCCAAAACATTTCATTTTTGACGCAAAATTTTCACCTAAGAAATAAGCAATGATAGTGTCGACGAACCAGGCTGGCTCAAATGGCTCTGAGCACTATGCGACTTAACTTCTGAGGTCATCAGTCGCCTAGAACTTAGAACTAATTAAACCTAACTAACCTAAGGACATCACACACATCCATGCCCGAGGCAGGATTCGAACCTGCGACCGTAGCGGTCACGCGGTTCCAGACTAAAGCGCCTTTAACCGCACGGCCACACCGGCCGGCCGACGAACAAGTTCGGTCAAAAATGGACGAATAAGATCTTGAGAAAAATAGCGCGTTCTGACTATTTGGACTGTTACAGCTTTTATTTTCAACGCAGGGACGTAAAGAAAAACGGCAGAACTTTCAGGTATATGTAGGTACGTGCTGAAACAAACATGAAGCGCTGGAAAACGATAGTCGTGCTGACATTAACGAACGGAATTGTGACCTAAAATAATGGGAAAAACGCTAAGGAAACGCACAAAAAGTCTGAGGGTGAATTCGAATGTGGACTTAAAAGTCTGCAAGGCTTCAGCGACAGAGAAATGGCCGCGCGGGATTAGCCGAGCGGTCTAGCGCTGCAATCATGAACTGTGCCGCTGATCCCGGCGGAGGTTTGAGTTCTCCCTCGGGCATGGGGGTGTGTGTTTGTCCTTAGGATAATTTAGGTTAAGTAGTGTGTAAGCTTAGGGACGGATGACCTTAACAGTTAAGTCCCATAAGATTTCACACACATCTGAACTTTTTTTCTTTTTGTTTTTGACTGAGAAACGAAGGTATCTTAAGATAAGAAAGGAAAAAAATGACGATTAAGTTTTAACGTCCGCTCGACGACAACACATAGGGCGCAGACTGGGATTAGCGAACGACCAAGCTCTTGCGAGGAAACAATGGCCAGCTTCGCGGAAAGTGTATGGGGTTAGAAAGTATGAAGTGGACATGTCGCAGTCAAATTCTGTCGCATCGAGGCAGGAGTTTCGCTCATATTGAAAGGCACTCTAGGCGTCTGTCTTTTCTCTCCTGTTAGGACGATCTGGGAAATTTACAGCCATAATGTAGAAGGTAAAAATAATGTGTTTATATTTGTGAGCACACAATTTTTTAACTCTACAGTTTGTGCGAGTACTCCCGTAAACTGTTTAAGGGTTAGACCTGTTTCGTAAGACTAGTCATCAGTATTGGGTGTTGTGTGCTGTCCTTAGGTTAGTTAGGTTGAAGTAGTTCTAAGTTCTAGGGGACTGATGACCATAGATGTTAAGTCCCATAGTGCTCAGAGCCATTTGAACCATTTGAACCAGTCATCAGTAGTTCTTGTCCAACGGCTGCGTCATAGAATGCCAGGAAAAAATATTTCCATGGCGGCTCCTATTAGTGGTGGACAGAAGAGTGGAAGGGGAAACACAGGGAACAGATGAACAAGCATTGGATGGAAAGTTCGATCTGCTCCTCAGTTGGGTACAATGCATACAAGAGAGAAGCTGACGGATAAATGTTATACCTATGAAGTACGAGTATATTCCAAGCCAAAACAGAAGCAGTTGTCCTGAACTGTTTTTCAGTGTTGTTTATGCGATGTGTGGTGTGGCTATTCTTCATGGCACCTTGAAAGCCAAATGGTTCAAATGGCTCTCAGCACTATGGGACTTAACTTCTGAGGTCATCAGTCCCCTAGAACTTAGAACTACTTAAACCTAACTAACGTAAGGACATCACACACATCCATGCCCGAGGCAGGATTCGAACCTGCGACCGTAGCAGCAGCGCGGTTCCTGACTGAAGCGCCTAGAACCGCACGGGAAAGCCATCTGCTTTAGGTATCATACTGTGTTTCCATACGCGTATATATAAGCACCTGCATGCCCCGAAGAACGCACTGTCTCCGGCTGCTACAGTTAATCATCTTTGGTTGGAAACTGCAAAGAAATGTCTTAAACGGTTTCTGAAAGAAGCCACCAATATTATTTGCCTGGCACGGAGAATCGGTAAGACAGGCCCCCTATGGGTGCAGGACAAACGGGACGCACTCTTGGCTTCAACCTGCTGCCTTGAACACCTTTGGGTTTCCTTGTTGGCGCTTTTAGTATAGACACTTGTGATACTCCAACGGGCACACTGAAGTGACATCATCCAGGACTGTGATGAAAAGATTACTTCCTCCCCAGCCTTTATGTGAGCATCGGAAGTGACAGCTCGAAAGTGAATGTGTGGTTTTGCTTAGCGGTTGATCGCATTGTGGGACAATTTATTTTCTTAGAAAAAAAAACAGTTAGCTCTCACAGTTACCTTGATGTACTGGTGCTCTCTGCGTTCCCACGACTAGCTGAGCATCAAGACACAGTCCTTTTCCAACAAGATTAGTGCACCGGTGCATTCGGCTCAGATTGTGCGAGATGTTCTAGACCAGGTGTTTCCATATCGCTGGATTGTCCGATTCCCTGGCCTTCCAGGTCGCCCGACATTACACCGATGAACTTCTTTCTATGGGCTATGTCACCAAAGATGACACTGATATATTGGGCCGAATGTGGATACAGCTTGAATACAGGTTGAATGCTGTTCGTGCTACAAAAAGTATCCATGCTGAAATTGATTGGATGGTATAAAAACTTTTTGAGGTAATGTGTCACACAAGCCAAACATAGTGTGAATATCTTAAAAAGTTTGAATGTTACAACACATTAAAGCTGTAGCAACCTTTTGAGATACCGTGTAGTAGCAAAGTTACTTATATTTATATGTGAAATTGCTTATTAAACCAATAACAGATACTACGGAGACGATATTTACACCATGTAATCAAAAGTATTCGGACACCCGACTGAAAAAGACTTTTTAGGTTAGAGGGACCCCCCCTTGGGCGAAACGATAAAATACCTGACGGCTTACCAGAGAGAACATTATCATCGTTGATAAAGAACGTCCGTCCTCAGAGACCAAAAACAGGAAAAGTTAACGTAATATTGGTAAACTGCAGGAGTATCCAGGGCAAGGTTCCTGAATTAGTATCTCTTATTGAAGGAAATAGTGCGCATATAGTATTAGGAACGGAAAGTTGGTTAAAACCGGAAGTGAACAGTAACGAAATCCTAGACACAGAATGGAATATATACCGCAAGGATAGGATAAACGCCAATGGTGGAGGAGTATTTATAGCAGTAAAGAATTCAATAATATCCAGTGAAGTTATTAGCGAATGCGAATGTGAAATAATCTGGGTTAAGTTAAGTATCAAAGGTGGGTCAGATATGATAGTCGGATGCTTCTATAGGCCACCTGCATCAGCAACCGTAGTAGTTGAGCGCCTCAGAGAGAACCTGCAGAACGTCGTGAAGAAGTTTCGTGATCATACTATTGTAATAGGGGGAGACTTCAATCTACCAGGTATAGAATGGGATAGTCACACAATCAGAACTGGAGCCAGGGACAGAGACTCTTGTGACATTATCCTGACTGCCTTGTCCGAGAATTACTTCGAGCAGATAGTTAGAGAACCAACTCGTGAAGCTAACGTTTTAGACCTCATAGCAACAAATAGACCGGAACTTTTCGACTCCGTGAATGTAGAAGAGGGTATCAGTGATCATAAGTCAGTGGTTGCATCAATGACTACAAGTGTAATAAGAAATGCCAAGAAAGGAAGGAAAATCTATTTGCTTAACAAGAGTGATAGGGCACAAATCGCAGAATATCTGAGTGACCACCATCAAACGTTCATTTCTGAGGAAGAGGATGTGGAACAAAAATGGAAAAAATTCAGAAACATCGTCCAGTACGCCTTAGATAAGTTCGTACCGACTAAGGTCCAAAGCGAGGGGAAAGATCCACCGTGGTATAACAATCATGTACGAAAGGTACTACGGAAACAAAGAAAGCTTCACCATAGGTTTAAGAGTAGTCGAATCATAGCTGATAAGGAAAAGCTGAACGAAGCGAAAAAGAGCGTAAAGAGAGCAATGAGAGAAGCATTCAACGAATTCGAACATAAAACATTGGCAAACAATCTAAACAAGAACCCTAAAAAGTTTTGGTCATATGTAAAATCGGTAAGCGGATCTAAATCCCCTATTCAGTCACTCGTTGACCACGATGGCACCGAAACAGAGGACGACCGAAGAAAGGCAGAAATACTGAATTCAGTGTTCCGAAACTGTTTCACTGCGGAAAATCGTAACACGGTCCCTGACTTCAGCCGTCGCACGGACGCCAAAATGGAAAATATTGAAATAAACGATATCGGAATTGAAAAACAACTGCTATCACTTAGTAGCGGAAAAGCATCCGGACCAGACGAGATACCCTTAAGATTCTACAGTGATTATGCTAAAGAACTTACCCCCTTTCTATCAGCAATTTATCGTAGATCTCTGGAAGAACGTAAAGTACCTAGCGACTGGAAGAAAGCACAGGTCGTTCCCATTTTCAAGAAGGGTCATAAATCAGATGCGAATAATTATAGGCCTATTTCACTTACGTCAATCTGTTGTAGAATAATGGAACATGTTTTGTGTTCTCGTATTATGACGTTCTTAGATAATACAAATCTCCTTCATCATAACCAACATGGATTCCGCAAACAGAGATCATGTGAAACCCAGCTCGCCCTATTTGCCCAAGAAATTCACAGTGCCGTAGACACTGGCGAGCAGATTGATGCCGCATTCCTGGACTTCAGGAAGGCATTTGATACGGTTCCGCACTTACGTTTAGTGAAAAAAAATACGTGCTTACGGAATATCGGACCAGGTTTACATCTACATCTACATCTATACTCCGCGAGCCACCTTACGGTGTGTGGCGGAGGGTACTTATTGTACCACTATCTGATCCCCCCTTCCCTGTTCCATTCACGAATTGTGCGTGGGAAGGTTTGTGATTGGATTCAGGATTTCCTAGAAGAAAGAACACAACATGTCATTCTTAACGGTTCAAAATCTGCAGATGTAGAGGTAATTTCGGGAGTACCGCAAGGAAGCGTGATAGGACCTTTATTGTTTACAATATACATAAATGATTTAGTTGACAACATCGGTAGCTCCGTGAGGCTATTTGCAGATGACACGGTTGTCTACAAGAAAGTAGCAACATCAGAAGACTCGTACGTACTCCAGGAAGACCTGCAGAGGATTAATGAATGGTGCGACAGCTGGCAGCTTTCCCTAAACGTAGATAAATGTAATATAATGCGCATACATAGGGGCAGAAATCCATTCCAGTACGATTATGCCATAGGTGGTAAATCATTGGAAGCGGTAACGACCGTAAAATACTTAGGAGTTACTATCCGGAGCGATCTGAAGTGGAATGATCACATAAAACAAATAGTGGGAAAAGCAGGCGCCAGGTTGAGATTCATAGGAAGAATTCTAAGAAAATGTGACTCATCGACGAAAGAAGTAGCTTACAAAACGCTTGTTCGTCCGATTCTTGAGTATTGCTCATCAGTATGGGACCCTTACCAGGTTGGATTAATAGAAGAGATAGACATGATCCAGCGAAAAGCAGCGCGATTCGTCATGGGGACATTTAGTCAGCGCGAGAGCGTTACGGAGATGCTGAACAAGCTCCAGTGGCGGACACTTCAAGAAAGGCGTTACGCAATACGGAGAGGTTTATTATCGAAATTACGAGAGAGCACATTCCGGGAAGAGATGGGCAACATATTACTACCGCCCACATATATCTCGCGTAATGATCACAACGAAAAGATCCGAGAAATTAGAGCAAATACGGAGACTTACAAGCAGTCGTTCTTCCCACGCACAATTCGTGAATGGAACAGGGAAGGGGGGATCAGATAGTGGTACAATAAGTACCCTCCGCCACACACCGTAAGGTGGCTCGCGGAGTATAGATGTAGATGTACAAGCTCGTGGCGCCCTCCATCGGTAATGCTGACAGCTTCCACTCTTGCAGGCTCTCTTCAGTCATGTGCTGGAAGGTTCCTTGGGGAATGGCAGCCCACTCTTCACGGAGTGCTGCTCTGAGGAGAGGTATCGATGTTGATCGGTGAGGCTGACACGAAGTCGGCGTTCCAAAACATCTCAAAGGTGTTCCATAGGTTTCAGGTCAGGACTTTGTGCAGGCCAGTCCATTACAGGGATGTTATTGTCGTGTAACCACTCCACCACAGGCCGTGCATCATGAACTTGTGCTCGATCGTGTTGAAAGATGCACACGCCATCCTCGAATTGCTCTTCAACAGTGGGAAGCAAGAAGCTGCTTAAAATGTTAATGGATGCCTGTGCTGTGATAGTGCCACGCAAACAACAAGGGGTGAAAGCCACCTCTATGAAAAATACACCATAAAACCACCGCCTCCGAATTTTACTGTTGGCACTACACACGCTGGCAGATGACGTTAACCGGACATTCGCCATACCCACACCCTGCCATTGCATCGCCACATTCTGTACCGTGATTCGTATCTCCACACAACGTTTAATTGCCCATTGTTTACGCTTCTTACACCAAGTAAGGCGTCGCTTCGCATTTACCGGCGTGATGTGTGGTTTATGAGCAGCCGCTCCAAGTTTTCTCACCTCCCGCCTAACTGTCATAGTACTTGCAGTGGATCCTGATGCAGTCTGGAATTCCTGTGTGATGGTCTGGATAGATGTCTGACTATTACACATCATGACCCTCTTCAAGAGACGGCGGTCTCTGTCAGTCAACAGAAGAGGTCGGCCTGTACGATTTTGTGCTGCACGAGCTCCTTCACGTTTCCACTTCACTATCACGTCGGAAAAAGTGACCTAGAGATGTTTCGGAGTGTGGAAATCTCGCGTACAGACGTATGACACAAGTGACACCCAATCACATGGCCACGTTCGAAGTCCGTGAGTTCCGCGGAGCGCCCCATTCTGTTCTCTCACGATGTCTAATGACTACTGGGGTCGCTGATATGGAGTACCTGGCAGTAAGTGGCAGCAAAATGCACCTAATGCGAAAAATATATGTTTTATGGAGTGTCCGGATACTTCTGATAACATAGTGTACGTCTACGGCAGACAGTTGGGTAGATACTGAAGGCAGCTGTTAACTGGCCATGTTTATAGTATTCTGTAACAGATACACAGATTATTAGAAATAAATCATTCAGTATCTAAGAAAATACTGCCACAACTAGGAATTCACCACAGAGACATAGTACATTAGCAACTGCATGAATGAATTATTCTATTGCCTCAATCTGTTATGTTTATTTAATAAGAATCTAGTAAGTTAATGTTTGCAAAATAACTATTTGAGTAGAGTAGTACTGCAGCAGCACATGCATAAAGACATGACCTTGACTAGGTTTTTGTCATCCCATTTATGAGGCATGAAGTCTAAGTAAGAGATGGTAATTCTGAGATGTTTAGCGTGCAGTAATGTTACATCAGACTGCAGATTATCTAAACAGCCTCCTCCAGGTCGCCCGACAAACTTGCGTCACAGCTGTTAGAGGCGCATTCCAACATTCAATCCTTATCTGCACATTACGAAGAAATGAGCCTCCTCTTCCACTAACTTAAACAATACGCAAAACCCTTGTCCAAAATCTGGCTAAATCCACACATATCCTCTCCGCCTGTTTATCTACTGAAGAAAGACAGGTTGAATTGTCATTCAATGAAAGAATCGTACAGAGACAAAAGTGGTAACTGGTGTCGTCCACATGACAACAAAAATCATCTCATCAGTTACACTACTGGCCATTAAAATTGCTACACCAAGAAGAAATGTAGATGATAAACGGGTATTCATTGGAGAAATATATTATACTAGAACTGACATGTGATTACATTTTCACGCAATTTGGGTGCATAGATCCTGAGAAATCAGTACCCAGAACAACCACCTGTGGCCGTAATAACGGCCTAGATACGCCTGAGCATTGAGTCAAACAGAGTTTGGATGGCGTGTACAGGTACATCTGCCCATGCAGCTTCAACACGATACCACAGTTCATCAAGAATCTAATGAAGGGTAGAACCACAGGTCGTAACACATCTGAAATGTAACGTCCACTGTTCAAAGTGCCGGCAGTGCGAACAAGAGGTGACTGAGACCTGTAACCAATGGCACCCCATACCATCACGCCGGGTGATACGCCAGTATGGCGATGACGAATACACGCTTCCAATGTGCGTTCACCGCGATGTCGCCAAACACGGATGCGACCATCATGATGCTATAAACAGAACCTGGATTCATCCGAAAAAATGACGTTTTGCCATTCGTGCACCCATGTTCGTCGTTGAGTACACCATCGCAAGCGCTCCTGTCTGTGATGCAGCGTCAAGGGTAACCGCAGCCATGGTCTCCGTGCTGATAGTCCATACTGCTGAAAACGTCGTCGAACTGTTCGTGCAGATGGTTGTTGTCTTGCAAACGTCCCCATCTGTTGACTCAGGGATCCGTTACAGCCATGCGGATAAGATGCCTGTCATCTCGACTGCTAGTGATACGAGGCCGTTGGGATCCAGCACGGCGTTCCGCATTACCCTCCTGAACCCACCGATTCCATATTGTGCAAACAGTCATTGGATCTCGACCAACGCGAGCAGCCATGTCGCGATACGATAAACCGCAATCGTGATAGGCTACAAACCGACCTTTTTCAAAGTCGGAAACGTGATGGTACGCATTTCTCCTCCTTACGCGAGGCTTCACAACAACGTTTCACCAAGCAACGCCGGTCAACCGCTGTTTCTGTATGAGAATTCTGTTGGAAACTTTCCTCATGTCAGCACGTTGTAGGTGTCGCCACTGGCGCCAGCCTTGTGTGAATTCTCTGAAAAGCTAATCATTTGCATATCACAGCATCTTCTTCCTGTCGGTTAAATTTCGCGTCTGTAGCACGTCATCTTCGTGGTGTAGCAATTTTAATGGCCAGTAGAGTACATTCACTTCACTGTCAATACGAACACGTCATAATAGTGGGAAAGATGAACATAGACATATTGAGAGATGTTCCCTCCGCAATAAACCTAAGAATACTGTTCAGTTGCAATGTGAACATTCTTCCACTACAGTCTACACACCATACGGTGCAAAATCACACTCATATAGGCGCAATTGCAACGAAAATTATTAAACACGGTTTTCCGAAACTCCTTCACCAAAGAAGACGAATTCCAATCAAGAACAACTGTCAAGATGAGAAACAGAGAAATATATACCGTTGGTGTAACAAAGCAGCTTAAATCACTTAATAAAGCCAAGGCCTCCGGTCGAGATTCTATACCAGTCAGATTCCTCTCAAAGTATGCTGATACAATAGCTCCACATTTAGCAGTTATGTACAACCGCTCGCTCATAGAAAGATCCGTACCTAAAGACTGGAAAATTGCTCAAGTCACACCAATACCAAAAAAAGGAAGTCGGAGTACACTGGGTTACAGGCTCATATCACTAACGTCGATTTTCAGAAGGGTTTTGAAACATACTGTATTCGAACATTATGAAGTACCTCGAAGCAAACGATTTATTGATACATAGTCAGCACGGATTCGGAAAATATCATTCTTGTGAAACACAACTCTTTATACTCATGAAGTAATGAGTGCTATCGACAGGGGATGTCAAACTGATTCCATATTTTTAGTTTTGCAGAAGACTTTAGACACCGTTCCTCACAAGCGTTTTCTAACCAAACTACGTGCCAATGGATTATAGCCTCAGTTTTGCGACTGGATTCGTGATTTCCTGTCAGAAAAGTCATAGTTCGTGGTAATAGACGAAAAGTCATGGAGTAAAACAGAAGTAATCTCCGGCGTTTCCCAAGGAAGTGTTATAGGCCCTCTATTGCTCCTGATGTATATTAATGACATAGGAGACAATTTGAGTGGCCGTCTTAGATTGTTTGCAGATGATGCTGTTATTTACGTCTTGTAAAGTCATCAGATGACCAAAAGAATTGCAAAATTATTTACATATCTGTATGGTGCGAAAAGTGGCAACTGACCCTTGAATAAAGAAACGTGTGAAGTTATTCACATGATTGCTAAAAGAAATCCGCTAAATTTCGATTACGCGATAAGTCACACAAACCTGAAGGCTGTAAATTCAACTAAATACTTAGGGATTACAATTCAAAATAACGTAAATTGGAACGATCACATAGATAATGTTGTGGGTAGAGCAAACCAAAAACTGTCATTCATTGGCAGCACACACGAAAGAGACTGCATACGCCACGATTGTCCGCCCTATTCCGGAGTATTGCTGTGCGGTGTGGGATCCTCATCAGACGGGACTGACGGATGACATCGAAAAAGTACAAAGAAGGGCAGCTCGTTTTGTATTATCGCGAAATAGGGGAGATAGTGCCACAGACATGATATGTGAATTGGAGTGGCAATCATTAAAAAACAAAGGCGTTTTTCGCTGTGACGTCATCTTCTCATGAAATTTCAATCACCAGTTTTCTCCTCCGATTGTGAAAACATTCTGTTGGAACCCACCTACTTAGGAAGAAATGATCATCACGATAAAATAAGAGAAATCCGGGGTCGCACAGAAAAATTTAAGTGCTCGTTTTTCCTGCGCGCCGTTCGAGAGTAGAACGATAGAGAAACAGCTTGAAGGTGGTTCATTGAACCCTCTGCAAGGCATTTTATTGTGAATAGCAGAGTAATCACGTAGATGTAGATGTAGACAAAGTAAGAAATACACGTCAAGCTTCCGCTACAGGCGTCTCAGCACATCAGCACTTGATGTAATGTTCCTGGCCTGCTCTACGCGACCCCCAAAACTCAAATCGCCTTACATAACATGTGAGAATACTAAACATATAGATCCTAACGCTCTATCAGCTGATTGCTCAGAAACATTGTGGTATCAAATAACCAGAGATCCTAAAATTTATGACAAAATCGATGAACTTGTTAGTAAACTCGCCACTCTTTATAACAATCATGCATCTACACTGACCAACCAGAACATTATGAACAATTACCTAATAGCCGATACGTCCCCGTCTGGCATGGATAACAGCGACGATGCGTCGCTGTATGGAAGCAATGGCATCTTGGTAGGTCGGTGGAGGGAGTTGGCACCACATCTACACAGACAGGTCACCTTATTTAGTAAGCTCCGCAGTGGGGGGCGATGAGCTCTGACGCCACGGTCATTCACGTCTTGGATGTGTTAGACTGGGTTCAGATCTAGTGCATTTTGGGGCTAGTACATCAATTGGAACTCGCTGTTTGTTTCTTCTAACCACTCCATCACATTCCTGCCTTGTGACACAACGCATTATCTTGTTGAAAAACGTCGGGAAACATGATCGTCATGACTGGGTGTACATGGTCTGCAACCAGTGTACCATACTCCTTGGCCTTCATGGCGCCTTGCTAGAGCTCCACTAAACCCATGGATGCCCATGTGAATGTACCTCAGAGCATAATGAAGCAGCCACCAGCCTGTCTTCGTAACGCAATACTGGTGTCAAGGAAGTGTTCCCTGAAAGACAAGTGATTCGCGTTGTAATCTCCCCACGGAAAATTACCCTCTACCAAGCAATAATTAATAATTATCAATCAAATCATCCACATTTATTCCCTTTTGGAAAGTATCTGATCGGATTTTCTAGTAATATATGCGCCGACAGCTCGTCGACGCCAAGGTATTTTTCTAGTACGTTTATTCTTTGGAAGAACAGAGATACATATATGTATTCTCCATGGTTGTTAGGGAGGAATAACGAGAACAGCTTCGGAAGTATCTGTTGGAAGATTGTCGGGCTGCTAAAAGAGACATATTTGCTCTTCTTCTCGCTAAAGCGAGCTATTAACGTTTGTGCCACTAGCGGGTTATTTGGAGAGAGAGAAAAACTGTAAACGCAAATTAAGTAAGACTTGGAATCAACAGAAAATGGAACATGTACTGGAGATGGATTGAATATACAATTTTTCCTCAGAAATAAGGTTTGTGACCCTTTTATTCTAGAGTGAATGACGAATGAGTTCTCTGTCTGAATCATTGATGATTGTCTTGGCCCTGTAATTAGTGGGGAAGTTTCAGTTGTGGCGAAGAGAGCCTGCAATCACCGCTATTTTATAAAATCGTCCAAAAAGGCTTCGGACACATCTGAAATTCTAAATCTGTCGTAAAATGAACGAAATGTTCAAACGATAGATTTTCCCAACTGAATGCAGCGCTTAACAATAATAATAGATATAAAGATCTTTTACAGCAAGCCAGCCGCTGAATATTAAGACGAAGGGCTCCACCAGAGATTCTATTGGGCTGAGTTCACGTAATTAAATAATATATTTAAAACTGTATATAGATAAAGGACAGAGAGAGAGAGCGAATGAAATTAGTGAAAATTAGGCAGAATCCTCCATTAGTATAATTGTTTGTCTGTCTTATCACGGATCAGCCCAAAGATTAAACAGGAGGCCCTTACTTTACTGTACAGGTTTATGTGTGAGAGACATTACACCAAGTTAGTGGCAAGCTGCATTCACATACTTTCATCATTTACAGTATAAATCCCATTATAGCGTCCTCCCATCGACATGATGAACTATGTATCGCCATTCATCAGACCTTGCAACGTTGTGCCACTGCACCAGCATCCAGTGCCAATGGTCAGGTGCCCATTTCAGTTGTAGTTGCCAGTGTCACGGTATTAACATTGGAACATGAATTGATCGCCTGCTGTGGAGACCCATCGTAGGCAGTGTTCGGTGCACTGTATGTTGAGACAGATTTGCACCCTGCCCAACATTAAAGTCTGATGTCAGTTTCGCCACAGTTCGCCGCCTGTCCCGTTTCACCAGTCTGGCCAGCCTACGACGTCCGACATTTGTACTGACAAGGGAACCTCCCATCGCACCCCCCTCAGATTTAGTTATAAGTTGGCACAGTGGATAGGCCTTGAAAAACTAAGCACACATCAATCAAGAAAACAGGAAGAAGCTGTGTGGAACTATGAAGAAATAAGCAAAATATACGAACTGAGTAGTCCCTGTGCAAGATAGGCAACATCAAGGATAGTCTGAGCTCAGGAGCACTGTGGTCCCGTGGTTAGCGTGAGCAGCTGTGGAATGAGAGGTCCTTGGTTCAAGTCTTCCCTAGGGTGAAAAGTTTACTTTCTTTCTTTTCGCAAAGTTATGATCTGTCCGTTCGAGCATTGACGTCTCTGTTCACTGTAATAAGTTTAGTGTCTGTGTTTTGAGATCGCACCTCAAAACCGTGCGATTAGTCGACGAAAGGACGTGCCTCTCCAAAGGGAACCGACAACATTTGATCGCAATGTCATAGGTCAACCGATTCCTCCACAGCAAAACACGTCTGATATATTCTATGCGACACTGGTGACGGCATGTGCGTCACATGACAGGAATATGTTGTCGCCCCACCTAACTTGTACACTTGGCGAATGGGTAAAAAGATTCTTCTACCTTGCCCGATTTAGGTTTTCTTGTGGATGTGATAATCACTCCCAAAAAAGTGATGAAAACATAAGTGTTTGTCACATAAACTGAAAACAAAAAGTTAAAATTTTCATGCGAGGGAAGGCTTCAACCAAGGACCTCTCATTCCACAGCTGCTCACGCTAACCACGCGACCACGGTGCTCCTGAGCTCATACTATCCTTGATGTTGCATATCTTGCACATGTACTACTCAGTTCGTATATTTTTCTTATTTTTTCGTAGTTCCACACAACTTCTTCCTGTTTTCTTGATTGATCTCTGTTCAGTTTTTCAAGGCCTATCCACTGTGCCAACTTATAACTAAATCTGAGGGGGGTGCGATGGGGAGGTTCCCTTGTGAGGGGTGGCCGCTCAATCCCATGACATCTTTACGTGGTTCAGCTTGTATTCGCCAAGTGTTGAAGACACTCACAACAGAGCTCCTAGAACACCCGACAAGTCGTGCAGTTCCCGAAACGCTCTTGCCGAGCCTTCGGACCATCATAATCTGTCCTCAGTCAAACTCAGAAAGATCGCGCGCCTTCCGTACTTTATACAGTCAGCACGCTCACTGATACTACATGCACCGTGCATGTGTCTCCTCGCAGTCATTTCTCGCCAGGTGACGCTATTATAGCCTGAACGGGTTTATACCTACGGTAATCATAGCGTGTTGGCCGAACATCGTACGTTCACAGTCTGTTTAAGAAAATCTTCTGCCCCAGTGTTGAAAACTGAATTGCGTCAAACGGTGTATAATATGGATGCTGCTCATAGATGTTTCAAGAGAAGTCCGAAAGACGAGCGTTACGGATTATACAGAAAGCCACTAAACAGGGTAAAGCAATGCGTTCGCAATACCTAATTCATCTACGCTCGTTGATTTGTATGCAATGACACGATTGCCAATTTCTGTGGACGAATCTGTTTGCTGTGGGAAGGGCAAAATCAGAAACTGCTTTCCAGATCTCGGATGATGATGCGAATGGATTCTTCTTTGAACCTCTCAGCCTCCTTGTAGGGAAGAATTACCGTTCACAAGAAACCGCAGTCTACGTAACTGACAGCTTTCCAGTGGTGGCCGTTTTCGCAGCGGCAATCTTACTTGAACACACATACAGTAAAACAAAAAGACTTAAAAGAGCACACAGACAGTCAAACAAAATACAATCTAAATCATAATCTGAGGAAGATGGCAACATTTGAACGCAGAAAAGACAATTGTAGTGCTATGTTTCGACAACAGAGCTACAATCTTTCAACCAGTTTTCCACATGAGAGAAAAATGTTTGGCTTAAAAATAATTACTTATATTATACAAAATTCCATGAACCTGTAGTTTATATGTACAAATGAAAAGAAATCATGTAACACTTCAGGACACACAGTGAAGATACCTTACAAATAAGGCAAAACGCATCTGTGTGCGCCAATAAAAAAAAAAAATGATTTCTAGCATGTATAGGGGATTTTCCTTTTAAACTACTGCGGTTTACGTAACTAACCCCGACACTTTCCATCCAAACGGCGCAACAGAAAATACAGCAAGGAAAGCAATATTGAAAATCTCTTCTAAGGCTATAGGCAATGACGGAGTGAGCATGGCCATGATCGAGAATGACGCAGGTAGAACATCCCTTAATTGACATATTTATTTTTTCTCTTATGAATGAAATATCTCCTACTCCAGCGAAAAGAAGAATAATCCGACCTACCCCCAAGACGAAAAACCCGCTATCACTTAGTGATCACCCACCAATCAGCATGTTACCTGATGCTGCTAAGGCAATGGAGTATATTGTCCACAGCCAAACTATAGAACACTTGTGTGATTTCATTTTGTTTGAAAGATATGAGCTCGACTTTCTCAAACACCATAGAACAAATATTGCAGTAATTAAGATAACTAATGACCTGAATTACGCCATGGGAAACCGTGAGGCCACAGTACTGACACTACTAGACTTCAGTAAAGATTTTGAAAATATGGACTTTGACATACTGCTCAGAAAAATGCGACAACTGAATTTCTCAGATAGTGCTTTGAAGAATGAAACAGTGTTTTGGGAACATGTTTACTCAACAGTGCTTGTCGTCAATGAAATTTCGTCGATTTTATATCCTGTGAGTGTCATTCCTACGCCGACGACCTCCAGCTCTGCCCAACTGCTAGATCTCAAGATACAAATACTACGGTTGTCCAATTGAATGACGATCTGTCTACAGTGGTAACACGGAGCATGCGAAAACGTCGCAGGTAATCTTAGAAGAATTCAGAAATTAGTAAACTCAGGATTCCGCAGTCAGTTGCCTACCATTCAACTCGACAGCATCCAAACACTGGATCGGGAAACAGTGAAGAACTTAGGTGTAATTTTGGATGAGCATTTAAAATGGGGAGAGTACTGTCGCCATACGCCGGAACATTCCTACTTGCCTACACCTTCAAAAAATTTAGGAAGATACACTGAAGAGCCAAAAACTGGTACACCTCCCTAATATCAAGTAGGGCTCCTGCGATCGCACAGAAGTGCGGCATCACGACGTGAAATGGACTCGACTAGTGTCTGGTGTAGTGCTGGAGGGAATTGACACCATGAATCCTGCAGGGATGTCCATAAATCCATAAGAGTACGAGGGGGGTATAGGTCTCTTCTGAACAGCACGTTGCAAGGAATCCTAGATATGCTCAATAATGTTCATGTCTGGGGAGTTTAGTGGCCGGTGGAAGTGTTTCAACTGAGAATAGTGTTCCTGGAGCCACTCCGTAGCAATTCTGGACGTGTGGGGTGTCGCATCGTCCTGCTGGATTTCCCCAAGTCTGTCGGAATGCAGAGTGGACGTAAATGGATGCAGATTATCCGAGAGGATGCTTACGCAAGTGTCACCTGTCAGAGTAATATCTAGACGTATCAGGAGTCCCACATCACTCCAACTGCAGACGATTCACACCATTACAGACCTCCACCAGCTTGAACTGTCCCCTGCTGACATGCAGGGTCCATGGATTCAAGGGGTTGTCTCCATACCCGCACACATCCATCCCCTCGATACAATCTAAAACGAGACTCGTCCGACCAGGCAACATGTTTCCAGCTATTAACACTCCAGTGTCTGTGTAGACGTGCCCAGGTGAGCCGTAAAGCTTTGTGTTGTGCAGTCATCAAGGGTAGAGGTCCCGTTCTTGCAGGATCTTTTTCCGGCCGCAGCGATGTCGGAGATTTGATATTCAGGGTATACTCGTGAAATGGTCGTAGGGAAAATCCCCACTTCATCGCTACCTCAAAAATGCTATGTCTCATTGCTCGTACGCCGACTATAACACCACGTTCAAACTCACTTAAATCTTGACAACCTGCCATTGTAGCAGCAGAAACCGGTCTAACAACTGTGGTAGAATCTTGTTGTCTGGTATAGTCGTTGCCGACCGCAGCGTCGTATTCTGCCTGTTTACATATCTCTATAATTCAGTGGGCATGCCTATTCCAGTTTCTTTGGCGCATCAGTGTACTTCCACAGGATGTTAAACGCGATATGTGCGATCAGGTTCCGCCGAACCTCCGGTGTTGTTATGTAACTCAACAAAGCACGAGTAGTGAAAACACAAGACGTTACAAATAACTTGTGAGCGTTACATCTGCACCATCCGTCGATGTGAGCACGTCAGTGTTTCATACAACCAGTTAGGCTTGTCGTAGTCAGACTATGTTACTACGACAGACTGCGTCTGCTTCACAGACTACTCAGTGCGCGAGCACCCCGCAGTATCGCGCTGAAGGGATTAAACACCTTTCGTGGCATCGCTTATCTAGCATCCTCCCTGTGCCGACTCATAAAATTAATGTCTTAGACCTTGTAGCTACAAACAGGCCAGATCTTATCGAAAACATCAGTATAGAAACGGGATTTAGCGATAATGATGTCGTTATAGCAACTATGATTACGAAAGTTAATAAATCAGTCAAGAAGTCTTAGGAGAGTGCTTCTGCTAGATAGAGCACATGAACAGTTATTAACATCTCACGTAGACAGTGAATTGGCATCACTCATTTCCAGTAAGATGAATGCAGAGGAGTTATGGGGAAAGCTTAAGCAGATTGTAAATCGTGATCTGCAGAGTTATGTGCCTAGTAAGAGGATGATGGATGGAAAAGACCCACCATAGTTTAATAACGAAATTCGGCAGAGTCTGAGGAAGCAGATGCTGTTGCACTCTATGTGCAAAAAAATCAGTCAAGAAGGCTAGGAGACTGCTTCAGCTAGATAGAGCAATTAGGCAGTTATTAACATCTCACTTAGCCAGTGAATTGGCATCACTCAGTTCCAGTAAGATGGATGCAGAGGAGTTATGGGGAAAGCTTAAGCAGATTGTAAATCGTGATCTGCAGAGTTATGTGCCTAGTAAGAGGATGATGGATGGAAAATACCCACCATAGATTAATAACGAAATTCGGCGGATGCTGAGGAAGCAGATGCTGTTGCACTCTAGGTTCAAAAGGGGACACACAAATCATGACAAGCGAAGGTTAGCAGAGATGCGTGCGTCTGTGAAAAGATCTATGCGCGAAGCATACAACTACTACCACCGTCACACCTAAGCAAAAGATCTGGCAGAGAAGCCGAGAAAATTATGGTCGTATGTAAGCTCGCTAAGCGGGTCTAAGGCTTCCATTCAGTCCCTTGTTGACCAGTCAGATGTACCAGTTGAAGATACAAAACGAAAGCTGAAGTTTTAAATTTCATCTTCAAGAAAGTTTTCATACAGGAGAGCCGTACAAACATACCGTCATTTGACCATCGAACAGACTTCCGTATGGACAACATAAGCATACCTGGATAGAGAAACCGCTGAAAGATTTGAAAGCAAATAAATTAGCAGGTTCTATTCTATTTCACAAGGAGTCCTTGTAATACCTATTTTTGATCTATTTTGTATCTGTATCGATAATTCTATGTCAATTTGTGACATTTTTGTGTATAAAATGTTGTGTCTGTCATGGAAATTCTTTGACTATGTATACATGTTTCAGTTATGTGAAACTTTTGAACGAGGTCGTTTAAATTATGCTTGTGGATTTCAATAACTAATGGAATAATCATTATGTAATGTACTGTAAATGACTTGGTCCATAGTAAAAGAATGGGGAAGCCCCGTAGTTACTGAAATAGCCTGGCGGAGTGGCGGCCATTTGTTTATCTGCCTTACTATTTAGTAGCACCTTTATCTGCAAGGTTAGGTTACTGTGTTTAGGGTGAACAGATGTAAGGAAAGAGGTTAGTGTGTGTGTGTCAAGGAAGGCTAGGTTAGCCTTAGCACTGCCTTCTGCTTTATCATTTTGTTTGACACAACAGCCGGCCGTTGTGGCCGAGCGGTTCTAGGCGCTTCAGCCTGGAACCGCGCGACCGCTACGGTCGCAGGTTCGAATCCTGCCTCGGGCATGGATGTGTGTGATGTCCTTAGGTTAGTTAGGTTTAAGTAGTTCTAAGTTCTAGGGAACTGATAACATCAGATGTTAAGTCCCATAATGCTCAGAGTCATTTGAACCATTTTTTGACACAAGAATGCCTAATTAGGCTGGCGACAATTACAACTTGTTTGTGTGCTGGGAGAAAGTTTGTTCCTGACCCACCGTTTACTATTGTTTATACTCTGCTGGAGTGTTTCGGAAACGTATCCCAGTTCGATTGTTCTGTTTCTATTAGGTTATCTCACAGTCACAACTTTCAAAATTCCACTCAGAGGTATAGCGTTAGCATCGATTGCCGTTTAAGGTGGTCACTGGTACCGTTACATCCTCTACGGCATTGGCCCCTTACCGAGCGAGCATTTATCTCTCGCCCGGTACAAAGTCCCAAGCGACTGGAATAAAGCGCAAGTGACTACAATGTATAAGAAAGGTAAAAGAACGGACCCGCAAAGTTAAGACCAAGGTCTCTAACTTCTGTTTGCTGCAGGATCCTTGACCATATTCTCAGTTCGAATATAATAAACTTTCTTGAGACTAAGACGCTGATGTCCACGAATCAACCTGGTTTTAAAAAGCATCGCTCGTCTGAAACTCAGCTTGCCGTTTTCTCAAATGACACACTGAGAACTGTGGATCAGAGCAACAGGCAGATTCTATGTTTCTAGGTTTCCTGAAAACAGTGTATCAGTTATAATGGCAGCGGGTCAGACGCCATCGCCGTCATTCAGATGGTGCAAACTCTGATGGTGGCTGTAATTAAAAGGCCGAAACCGGTCAGAAGTTAAAATCGGCTGCGATAAAGACTGTTTTTAAATAATTTTATGACAGTAAAGATCGCTGTCCTTCAAAAATATAATATAAAATTACGAAATTATTTTATACTTTTTAGCGCAATTTAAAAACGTGCTATATCAAAAAGCCATTTTTAGTTAATTATTTTGTGCTTTTTAGTCTCGTGTGTGGAAAATTTGTCAGTCCATTTTAATGAGATTGCAACAGAAATACGTGGTAAATGTCAAGTTTCTTTCAGTTTCTCTTTACCTGACTTACCCAATATCTTGCCTCCTCCTACGTACATTCGCGAAAAGACCGTTAAGCCGTTAAGGTAAAAATTAGTGAGATTCGAAATCGCAAGTAGTCCTACCAGCTTCCCAGTAATCGTTCTTACTTCGAACCATCTGCGACTGGAACGGGAAAAATGGGAAATGTCAGTAGTACACATTATAGCCTCCGTCACCAGCAGACAGGAAATCTGGTTAATATTGCGCTGTCATCCAGTTCTGTCCGTCTGCTTAGCTGGGTGGTAACGTGCTTGCCTCCCATGCACTGTGCCCGGTTTCGATTCCCGGCCGGATCGGAGATTTTCTCCGTTCATGGACTGAGTGTTGAGTTGTCCTCATCATCATTTCGCCCTCATCATCGGCCGCAAGTCGCTAAATGTGGCGCCGAATGAAATAAGACTTGCAGTTGGCGGCCCAAACCGTATCGGATATCCCGGCCAACAATGCCGTATGATCATTTCATTTCATCCACTTCTGAGAGTTGTTCAAAGTTTCAAGTCTTTGAATAGTTAGTTTAAAGGTAATTGCAAAATTTGTACCAAGCAGACAGACAAATTCTGGTACCACTGAAAAGATGAGTGAAGCAGATATTAGCTTCAATGGCGCTGAGAAACGGCCGGAATAATTAATACTAAACAAAGCTCCAGAGCCGGATGGACTGTCTATCAGTTTCTAGTCTGACTTTGCTGCCGAGTTAGGGCCTCTTCTAACTACAGCCTATCGTAGCTCACTCGCACAAAGAACGGTGGCTATTAAGTCGAAGAAAGCACAGGTCACATCTGTCTACAAGAAGGGTAGCAGAAGAAATTCACAAGCTACCTTGCAATACGCTTGAGGCCCATGTGTTGTAGACTTGGAAATTTGTGGTAAGGTCTTATGGCACCAAACTGATGAGGTCATCGGTCTCTGAGTCTACACACTACTTAATCTAACTTAAACTAACTTACGCTACGGACAACACACACACCCATGCCCGAGGGAGGAATCCAAAATCCGTCGGAGGGTAGCCGCACTGTGACATGTTGCAGACTCTTAGAACATATTCCTTGCTTAAACGTAATGAGTTACCTTGAACAGAATGAGTTCATCCATGCCAACCTGCATGGATTCCAAAAACATCGACCATGAGAAAGCCAACCGGCACCTTTTCATACGACGTACTGAAAGCCATGGATCAAGGCAATCAAGGATATTCAGTACTTCTCGACTTCCTAAAAGCATTTGACTCAGTGCCACACCTTACTTGTTATGAAAATTGCAATCGTGTGGGGTATCAAGCGAAATTTGAAGCTCGATTGAGGATTTCTTGGAGTGTAGGACACAGCATGATATTTGGGTGGAGAGTCATCGCCATACGTAGAAGTAACTTCAGGTGTTTCCCAAGGAAGCATAGTGGGATGCTTGTTGTTCATGTTGTATACAGAGTGTTTTAGAAGTGATGGTCTATAATTCACACACGGAAAGTACAGGCCAAAAGTAGCTAAAAAGCACCAATATGCACAGGTCCACAAATCAATCGTCGTCGAGATACAACACATATTCTGTTGCGGTTCACCAGTGTCTAAGAACAAATGGCATCTCCAAACGTTAAAGTACGTGTTAGAAATGTTGTCCATGGGTCTGAATGTAACACTGAACTCTTCTCAATCTGCAAGCGTGATTCCTCAAGAAAGCTCACCTCGGTAACGTAGACCAGGTTTCTGACATGACGCCGAACTCAGAAATCCATGGGATTTAAATCCGGAGACCTTGGAGGCCCATGGGACAATCCCGCTTCTATCTATCCAATGATAACCATATGTCCGAGTTATAAACTGGCGCACTCGTAAATAAAAATGTGCTGGAGCACCGTCATGTATGAACCACTGAAACGTCTCCTTAGAAAAATTAATTAATTACCGTGCTGATAAACCTCTTACATTATTTGATTTTCAAACAGCTGAGCAGAACTGAACGCACTCAGACATTTCGCTCTTTACCTATTCTGATCAACACTAAACTGACACACAATATTTTTAGCGCAACGCAATCTGACTTTCAGTAATCCCTACAAAAGAATGGCCCTGACTAACAGTAATCTATACCTTTCATGAATTCTTACCTCACAAAAATCTTCGTTACTCGAACTACTGCAATACAGCGAGCGCCAATACTGCCAGCTAAATAAAAGATTCTAACTACTGAAGGCACTAACTACTGATAGGCATAGATAGCAAATGAAAGATTTTGATAGAGAAAAAACAATGTATTTACCTTAATATTGTTCAAAAGTCATAATATATATATAGCAGTTCATGACATCCATTCTTACAAATGTAATGTTTCTGATGGACACACGTCCAGATCATCCGCTCTCAAAAATCCACCATCTCACTTACCCACATCCACCACTGCTGGCGGCTCACCTCCAACTGCGCAACGCTACGCGCTGTTAGCATCCAGCTGCACAACACTACAATAGCCAACAACAATGCAAACCAGCCACAGACTGCACAGAGCACAGCCAGTGATTTTCATACAGAGCGCTACGTCGCGTTACCAATAAGAAAGCCTAAATAGCCTACTTACATAGCCCCCATGCTCCCCACAAAAAATTTTACAAATTGTTTTGGGCACTGGCCAATACAGATTTGAAAAATTTTTTCATAATTACAGTAAGAAAGATATCAAATGCACACACTTATTGATACAATGTTGGTCAAATGCTAAAATTTTCTCACAGTCCATAAAGACAGTCCTGATCATTCATCACAGTAAAACGGCAGTTTTTTTTTTCTCAAAGTCTGAGCAGTAAAAGAAAATGCACACGGAAGTAGTGGATTTCCATGCAGGCTTGAAGAAGTAGTGTTGGCCGTCCAACGGAAAGACAGTGTTGACTCTTGACATGCAGACAGGTAATGGTCCACAACAGAGCAAACCCACAGCAGAGTCAGTCGAAGTTTTGAAGGATATTGGTAGGTAGGTCATCACAGAGCAGACACACTGTAGTCCTGGTAGAGATTAGGTATTGGTGGGCCACCAGAGGTGCAGACCCACTGCAGTCCTTGTAGAAATAATGGTATTGGTGGGCCATCAAAGGTGGAGACCCACTTCAGTCCTTGTAGAGATGGCTAGCAGCCATCTGTTGCGACTGTGCAGATGCACAATCAACATAGAAGAGTCTTGTGGACAATATAGCAAGTCCATGAACCACCACTTGTGCACTCACAATTTTTTTTTTAAATGTCCTTAGAACCGGCAATGCTGTTATCCAGTCCCTTGCTGAATTATTAACACATGTGCAAACACTATCAGTCCCTAATTCTCACATATTGTCCATATACTATGACCAACAGAAACGTGTGCAGTGAAATGTAACTTACAAGTTATTTAATTTGATGAACTGATGTCAATTACAATTTTATAACTTAAGAATACAATAACAAAGGTACAAAATACATCATTAAAGAACATAACAATACAGATAACATTTGTAGTAAAACAGGCTTTACAAAAGAATAGAAATAGACATATACATCAGTGTTACAGCAATTATGACATAAGTAAATATATAAAATAATGAGAATAGTTTTTGAAACATTAATTTCACACATGAGCATTGAAACAGAACAGAATTCATAATGTCTATAAACATCTTTAAAAAGTAAATAACATATTATTAATGGAAATTATATTTGAGGATAACAGTATTCCTCATCATAGTGAACGTAGATGAGTATGAATTATTCTACAACATAAATCTTATTAGCTAAACACATAAAGACAAGAAAAATGACAAATACACAAGGGAACATAAACACATAGCTGAATAATACAAAAGGAAAGACAGGGTTCTTTTTCCGTGTAACAGTTGGTACTGCAGTGCAACCCTAAACTTCATTCCTTAGATCTTTCGTCTTATTTCAACATTTGTTTCCACCAAAAAAATCCTACCCAAGCATGCTTTCTGTATTTATACGTTCACATATTTCTTACCTCATTATTTATTTTCCATTATCTTACCTCATCATTTATTTCCAAGAAAATCCTACCTAAACCTATTGTCCCTAAACCCTACTTTTTTGTTCATATCCTCTTTCAAAATACTTTTTTGGCCAAACCATTTTCTTGTAGCTTCTCAATGCATTTCTTCCAATTCATCACAACTCGTTCTCTTATATAGCCTACCCCATCTGAAGCTAACTTAATCTACTGAGCTCAGATTCTAAACTAAGGGACAAGGCAATGCAGCAGTACAGAACAATTAACACAAACAGCAATGACAAAAAAATGCAAATTGGCAAAGCAAGCAGCAATGAATATAAATTATCAGAGCAAATGCAACATTACAACTAATATGAGCCAATGTGCAGCAGCAAGCAAAATAAATCAGTAGTAAAACTGGCTTAACAGAGTAATACAAAGCGAAATTCTGTAGCACTATGTCTGGCACACAGCAGCAGCAAATGCAATAACTTATATGTAAACATGACAAAGCTCAAGCAGAAAGAATATTACAGTAAAGATGGCCATGTCTAATACCTATGTCACATCTTAACACTAGAGTGATGCATCACCTTGACTTACTCTAGAAGACAAGTTACCAAACTGTTAAAAATTATTTTTGCAATACCTGTGAAGGGAAATGTCTATTTGTGCTCTCTTTTCTACGAAAGTACATCATAAAATTATTCTTTACTGGCTCTGTAGACAGAAAATAGTGATATTAGTACATCTATTAAATTTTATTTTAACCAATGCTGCTGCAGCTAGAAACTTGATACTAAACAAAATGAGCAAATATATATATATATACACTCCTGGAAATGGAAAAAAGAACACATTGACACCGGTGTGTCAGACCCACCATACTTGCTCCGGACACTGCGAGAGGGCTGTACAAGCAATGATCACACGCACGGCACAGCGGAAACACCAGGAACCGTGGTGTTGGCCGTCGAATGGCGCTAGATGCGCAGCATTTGTGCACCGCCGCCGTCAGTGTCAGCCAGTTTGCCGTGGCATACGGAGCTCCATCGCAGTCTTTAACACTGGTAGCATGCCGCGATAGCGTGGACGTGAACCGTATGTGCAGTTGACGGACTTTGAGCGAGGGCGTATAGTGGGCATGCGGGAGGCCGGGTGGACGTACCGCCGAATTGCTCAACACGTGGGGCGTGAGGTCTCCACAGTATATCGATGTTGTCGCCAGTGGTCGGCGGAAGGTGCACGTGCCCGTCGACCTGGGACCGGACCGCAGCGACGCACGGATGCACGCCAAGACCGTAGGATCCTACGCAGTGCCGTAGGGGACCGCACCACCACTTCCCAGCAAATTAGGGACACTGTTGCTCCTGGGGTATCGGCGAGGACCATTCGCAACCGTCTCCATGAAGCTGGGCTACGGTCCCGCACACCGTTAGGCCGTCTTCCGCTCACGCCCCAACATCGTGCAGCCCGCCTCCAGTGGTGTCGCGACAGACGTGAATGGAGGGACGAATGGAGACGTGTCGTCTTCAGCGATGAGAGTCGCTTCTGCCTTGGTGCCAATGATGGTCGTATGCGTGTTTGGCGCCGTGCAGGTGAGCGCCACAATCAGGACTGCATACGACCGAGGCACACAGGGCCAACACCCGGCATCATGGTGTGGGGAGCGATCTCCTACACTGGCCGTACACCACTGGTGATCGTCGAGGGGACACTGAATAGTGCACGGTACATCCAAACCGTCATCGAACCCATCGTTCTACCATTCCTAGACCGGCAAGGGAACTTGCTGTTCCAACAGGACAATGCACGTCCACATGTATCCCGTGCCACCCAACGTGCTCTAGAAGGTGTAAGTCAACTACCCTGGCCAGCAAGATCTCCGGATCTGTCCCCCATTGAGAATGTTTGGCACTGGATGAAGCGTCGTCTCACGCGGTCTGCACGTCCAGCACGAACGCTGGTCCAACTGAGGCGCCAGGTGGAAATGGCATGGCAAGCCATTCCACAGGACAACATCCAGCATCTCTACGATCGTCTCCATGGGAGAATAGCAGCCTGCATTGCTGCGAAAGGTGGATATACACTGTACTAGTGCCGACATTGTGCATGCTCTGTTGCCTGTGTCTATGTGCCTGTGGTTCTGTCAGTGTGATCATGTGATGTATCTGACCCCAGGAATGTGTCAATAAAGTTTCCCCTTCCTGGGACAATGAATTCACGGTGTTCTTATTTCAATTTCGATATATATATATATATATATATATATATATATATATATATATATATATATATATATATATATATATATAAAAAGCAACATACAAAACGTCATTCACTAGGCAAATGGCGTCTCCAAAGGCAAAAAAATTCTCTCAACTAGAAAGGCAATAGATGTAAAATGTTTCTCATCATTTCATTAGGCATTTTAGTAAATATCATAAATTAAGAGCTCCACAGTATAATCATATGTTTTCAAATTTGAGCGTGTCGTATTTGCGAAACTTTCTACAAAGAAATGTCGATAGCGAGGATAATGGCCTCCTTTTTTCTCTACCTGTACCTCTGAAAGGCACACACCAATGGCTTCTTTCCAGGCGACTGTCGCACAGCTGGGTGCTTACAGTGACCTACCTTCCTTACCGAAATATTTACATCAGTTTCCGCTACAGTGACAGTTTGATCCAAATAAAATTTCACAGGTTGAAATATTTGCGTTACGAATCTGTAGAAACAAAATCCTATAAATATAAGTGTCCGAAAAATTTTCGCCGGCATTGTGATACATTCACGCATTTACACACATTTCATAACTCTTAAAGTATGATTCTTGGTTTCCAACATCCTTTTTCACAAGTCGGAGTCCCTAACCACTACTCATTATTCCTTACCTTATTACACACGTACATATTCGTCGACACATCAATCTTGTGGCGACACTTCAATATTTCATCATAATAAATACGTAGCATAATCAAATTCCTCATATACGGTAGCATCATCTTATTGATCATAAACATATCTCAACAGCATAATACACATCGTCGTTGTAATAATAACATCATAAAAACTCAGCCAAATCTCAAAAACGTTGTAGCTTTCTGCAATAATTTCAAACCTAAAAAAATTCTCTGTTCATTTCAATAGAGTCATCTATCTCAACCGTACCTTAAAAATCGTGATCCCATACCAAATATATCATTCAAAGCTCTCATAATATCACAATGGTTCCGAAAAAATATGAACAGTTCACAAAGTACAGACAAAATACAATTTAATAAGTGTGAAGTTATCCAACGGTGTAATTACGCAAACATCTGTCAGTGATGTAGCAAAAAAATGTTTGTTTCTCTGTTAAATAATCAGATAGCTGTGTAATTATGTGTTAGAGAAATATGGTACCGATGTGTAAAGTTGTATAAGCAAATACCATATTAGCCAGGGCTCCTTGTGTTTGCCACACACTTGGTACACAAAGTAGGCGTGTACCCCCCTGAGGATTAATGTAATTATACCCTCAGGTGTTACAGATTACAGCAATGGAATGAAATGCATCATGGAAAACTTTCTTTGTAATTCAAAAATCTTTAAAAATAAATGTTTTAAGTATAAAATTAATCACTCAAATGCGTGTCCTGTAGCGCTAAATGTACATCTTGCTGTAAGATAATTCCTTGGAAGTGTCGTAGTTATTGTCCTACGAAAGCTAAGTTCTGCAGAAGCCAATGTAATTACTTCATCGTAAACAAAAGTGAAATGCTTTGCGTATAGATATCATAGTTATTATGCTTATTGCCATGATGAAGAAAGTACTGTACTGTAACGTATGGTTGTGCTACGAAAAAGGCTGTCTCATTGTAGCTATACCACAAAAGTTACTACTAAAACATGTTTCACTTTCCAGAAGAATTCAGAAAACTGTGCAGATATAAAACAGATACACTGCAAAAGCTATAATATAAATTGTGTTACTCATTAGTAGCATTGTGATGTAATCGTGTAGCTGTCAAAGAAACCAAATACTAAGTCATCTTTAATCTCACAGAAAGTACTTCAAATAAAGAATGTCTTTTCAAGTAAACCAAAATGTTGCATTAAAATCTCATTAGCAGTATATGTTCTAAGTATGTAAGCCTTATAGTCGTTACGTAATCGTGCAACTAACAAGCAAGAATGTACACACACAATAACACTGTGTCATCTGTTCACTATAACAATGCATTCGTAATTACTGTCTAAATATGTTCCCTAGGTTCTAGACTGGATAGTTTATTTTAAAACATAGTTGCATGTTAACAGTTTCTAAGTGTGACGAAGAGTACTAGAAACGTGAAGTAAAAAGTTTTATGGCAAAGACAAAGTTGAAAATCAGATTATCTTTCAATAAACGGTTTTACATGTGAAATGTGGTGTAAACCTTTACTCTTCCTAGCACACAGAGTTTCAACTTCAAAGCAATTATCATGTTGTATCCTTCGGTAAGGAATGATAATTTTTTCTCAAGGTTAGCGTCTATGTTATCTTCCTCGGAGCCAGCCGGCGCACGTGGCTGCCTGCGGTGCGAGTCATTGTCTGCTATCTCTTTGTTGGCGTGCATCGTTATTGGGATTAGGAGACCTAACTTCTACAAATTCACCTTGCCGAGAGGGCCCAGCCCTGTTTGAATCCCGCCAGTTCTGATGAAATTCAGGTCTGTCGTTATGATTATATCGTCTGTCGTCATGTCGGTAGTTCCTGTAGTTTCTTACTTGTCGGTTACGTAGTGGAGAATTTCTCCCTGAATCGTAACTACGCGCTGAACTGTTGCGTCTGAAGTTACTCTGTCTCCCTTGATAATAATTGTTTTGGTTCCCATATTGTCTGTTTCTATGGTTATCTCTGTCATATTCATTACTACGGAAATGCGCTCTTTCTCTTTGATTGTTATTACTCTGCCAGTGGTTGTCATGTGGGTGGTGTCTGTTTTGGTCACGATTTACGTTGTAAGAATAGCCTTGTCCTGTCCATTTATTATTTCTTTCATTGCAGAATTGTGACGGATGTGACCTGTAATTGTTGTGTTCCTGTTTTCACGTCCCGCGATTGACAGTGCCAATTTCCAATTCTTGTAAGAGTCCCTGAAAACCTTCAATGTCGTATTTGCAACGTCCTGCCAAAATAATGTGTCGTAAATGTTCAGGCAATTTGATTAAGCAAATGCGGATGAGTGCTGAGGGGCTGTATGGGTTTGGCAGGTACTGATTCTTGTGCAACATGTCTTCAAAATATTTCACAAGACTAGAAAATTCCGATTGTTCGAAATGTTTCATCATTATGATGCTATGTTTTACTCGGTCTTGTTTAGCTTGAGACCAATATGCTGAGAGGAAGGCATGATAAAATTCTCCTTCACTGTGACAATCGTGAATGACCGATAGCATTCTTACAGGTGGTTCATTCTCCAAGTAGCCACACATAAATTCTAATCTGTGCTCCAACGACCAGTTGGGAGGAAAACAATGAGAGAATTGATGAAGCCATGCTTGTGGATGAATGTCGTTGCCAGAATTCTTAAATGTTTTGAATTTACGTGTAGTAATGGACAGCTTATAGTCAAAATCATCGTGTCGGCGAGTAGCATATCGGTCATTGTTACGTCGTGTCGGCGGTTCCATCTCAAAATTCGGTGCACCTTGCCAATTTCTTTCATAATTTCCGAAATGCCCTATGTTATTATTTTGTGGCTTTTCCGTATTTCTAAGTTCCTCTTCCCGTGTTGGAGCGCGAACGTCCTCTGAAATATGTAATTTTTGTATTACTTGTGCCAACTGATCTTGTGCTTCCCGGATTTCTCTTTTTTATTGCGTAATAATTTGATACTGATTTTGTTTGAATTTCTTAATTTGTTCATACTCTTCTGTGTCAGTGATGGCTACAGGTGTTGTGTCATTAAGATCATTATCTACCTTTGCAGATAAATTAGTGAACTGATCTACATCTACATCTACATCTATACTCCGCGAGCCACCTTACGGTGTGTGGCGGAGGGTACTTATTGTACCACTATCTGATCCCCCCTTCCCTGTTCCATTCACGAATTGTGCGTGGGAAGAACGACTGCTTGTAAGTCTCCGTATTTGCTCTAATTTCTCGGATCTTTTCGTTGTGATCATTACGCGAGATATATGTGGGCGGTAGTAATATGTTGCCCATCTCTTCCCGGAATGTGCTCTCTCGTAATTTCGATAATAAACCTCTCCGTATTGCGTAACGCCTTTCTTGAAGTGTCCGCCACTGGAGCTTGTTCAGCATCTCCGTAACGCTCTCGCGCTGACTAAATGTCCCCATGACGAATCGCGCTGCTTTTCGCTGGATCATGTCTATCTCTTCTATTAATCCAACCTGGTAAGGGTCCCATACTGATGAGCAATACTCAAGAATCGGACGAACAAGTGTTTTGTAAGCTACTTCTTTCGTCGATGAGTCACATTTTCTTAGAATTCTTCCTATGAATCTCAACCTGGCGCCTGCTTTTCCCACTATTTGTTTTATGTGATCATTCCACTTCAGATCGCTCTGGATAGTAACTCCTAAGTATTTTACGGTCGTTACCGCTTCCAATGATTTACTACCTATGGCATAATCGTACTGGAATGGATTTCTGCCCCTATGTATGCGCATTATATTACATTTATCTACGTTTAGGGAAAGCTGCCAGCTGTCGCACCATGCATTAATCCTCTGCAGGTCCTCCTGGAGTACGTACGAGTCTTCTGATGTTGCTACTTTCTTGTAGACAACCGTGTCATCTGCAAATAGCCTCACGGAGCTACCGATGTTGTCAACTAAGTCATTTATGTAAATTGTAAACAATAAAGGTCCTATCACGCTTCCCTGCGGTACTCCCGAAATTACCTCTACATCTGCAGATTTTGAACCGTTAAGAATGACATGTTGTGTTCTTTCTTCTAGGAAATCCTGAATCCAATCACAAACCTGGTCCGATATTCCGTAAGCTCGTATTTTTTTCACTAAACGTAAGTGCGGAACCGTATCAAATGCCTTCCTGAAGTCCAGGAATACGGCATCAATCTGCTCGCCAGTGTCTACGGCACTGTGAATTTCTTGGGCAAATAGGGCGAGCTGAGTTTCACATGATCTCTGTTTGCGGAATCCATGTTGGTTATGATGAAGGAGATTTGTATTATCTAAGAACGTCATAATACGAGAACACAAAACATGTTCCATTATTCTACAACAGATTGACGTAAGCGAAATAGGCCTATAATTATTCGCATCTGATTTATGACCCCTCTTGAAAATGGGAACGACCTGCGCTTTCTTCCAGTCGCTAGGTACTTTACGTTCTTCCAGCGATCTACGATAAATTGCTGATAGAAAGGGGGCAAGTTCTTTAGCATAATCACTGTAGAATCTTAAGGGTATCTCGTCTGGTCCGGATGCTTTTCCGCTACTAAGTGATAGCAGTTGTTTTTCAATTCCGATATCGTTTATTTCAATATTTTCCATTTTGGCGTCCGTGCGACGGCTGAAGTCAGGGACCGTGTTACGATTTTCCGCAGTGAAACAGTTTCGGAACACTGAATTCAGTATTTCTGCCTTTCTTCGGTCGTCCTCTGTTTCGGTGCCATCGTGGTCAACGAGTGACTGAATAGGGGATTTAGATCCGCTTACCGATTTTACATATGACCAAAACTTTTTAGGGTTCTTGTTTAGATTGTTTGCCAATGTTTTATGTTCGAATTCGTTGAATGCTTCTCTCATTGCTCTCTTTACGCTCTTTTTCGCTTCGTTCAGCTTTTCCTTATCAGCTATGATTCGACTACTCTTAAACCTATGATGAAGCTTTCTTTGTTTCCGTAGTACCTTTCGTACATGATTGTTATACCACGGTGGATCTTTCCCCTCGCTTTGGACCTTAGTCGGTACGAACTTATCTAAGGCGTACTGGACGATGTTTCTGAATTTTTTCCATTTTTGTTCCACATCCTCTTCCTCAGAAATGAACGTTTGATGGTGGTCACTCAGATATTCTGCGATTTGTGCCCTATCACTCTTGTTAAGCAAACATATTTTCCTTCCTTTCTTGGCATTTCTTATTACACTTGTAGTCATTGATGCAACCACTGACTTATGATCACTGATACCCTCTTCTACATTCACGGAGTCGAAAAGTTCCGGTCTATTTGTTGCTATGAGGTCTAAAACGTTAGCTTCACGAGTTGGTTCTCTAACTATCTGCTCGAAGTAATTCTCGGACAAGGCAGTCAGGATAATGTCACAAGAGTCTCTGTCCCTGGCTCCAGTTCTGATTGTGTGACTATCCCATTCTATACCTGGTAGATTGAAGTCTCCCCCTATTACAATAGTATGATCACGAAACTTCTTCACGACGTTCTGCAGGTTCTCTCTGAGGCGCTCAACTACTACGGTTGCTGATGCAGGTGGTCTATAGAAGCATCCGACTATCATATCTGACCCACCTTTGATACTTAACTTAACCCAGATTATTTCACATTCGCATTCGCTAATAACTTCACTGGATATTATTGAATTCTTTACTGCTATAAATACTCCTCCACCATTGGCGTTTATCCTATCCTTGCGGTATATATTCCATTCTGTGTCTAGGATTTCGTTACTGTTCACTTCCGGTTTTAACCAACTTTCCGTTCCTAATACTATATGCGCACTATTTCCTTCAATAAGAGATACTAATTCAGGAACCTTGCCCTGGATACTCCTGCAGTTTACCAATATTACGTTGACTTTTCCTGTTTTTGGTCTCTGAGGACGGACGTTCTTTATCAACGATGATAATGTCCTCTCTGGTAAGCCGTCAGGTATTTTATCGTTTCGCCCAAGGGGGGGTCCCTCTAACCTAAAAAACCCCCGTGTGCACGCCACACGTACTCTGCTACCCTAGTAGCTGCTTCCGGTGTGTAGTGCACGCCTGACCTGTCTAGGGGGGCCCTACAGTTCTCCACCCAATAACGGAGGTCGATGAATTTGCAACCATTATAGTCGCAGAGTCGTCTGAGCCTCTGGTTTAGACCCTCCACACGGCTCCAAACCAGAGGACCGCGATCGACTCTGGCTACTTTCTTCGATAGTGTACTTATTTCCTCAGTGTGTTTTTCTGCACCAAGTTTCAGAGTGTCCATTTGTGTTGAAATCGTATCTACTGTGGTCTTTAAGTTTTCCTGAGTTTTTGCAAGTAGCGTAACCGAATCGGTAGATGCAACTGAATCAATTTTAGCCCACAAGGTCTCATGATTTTCATGAACAATGGTTTGCAGTTCTTTTATGGCTGCTTCGTGATTCTGTAATGCGTTTTCATGACGCGAAAAACTAGCTTGAAAGTGCTCACAAATTTGTGTTTTTACGTCATTACAGACTTTTTGACATTTCGATTCAATGTTATGTAACTCAGTAGTTAAATCTTCACGTGTTTGTTCAAGTGTGGTGTCTAACTTTTGAAGCTTTTGCTGTGTTTGTCTCTGATTTTATTCCATTGTGCCTAACTTTTGAAGCTTTTGCTGTGTTTGTCTCTGATTTTGTTCCATTGTGTCTAACTGTTGCTGTGTTTGTTTCTGGTGTTGTTCCATTGTGTCTAACTTTTGAAGATTTTGTTCCATTGTGTCTAACTTTTGAAGCTTTTGTCCCATTTGTTGCATTAATTGTAATAACAATGCACTGGTGTCTGAAACATGTTCCTCAGTGCTATTCGGCAATGCATTTGAACCGGCAATATTCGCATTTCGAAAAGCAGAAAATGTGTCTTGACTTATTTGAGAAAACGGCGAGGACGCAAAACCTGAATCTACAGTATTTGCAAGATTGTGTCCTGTCATTTCGGATTCCTAAGGCAAGCTGTTGCCGACCGATCGATCGATAATGCTTCCCTGTTCACTAATTGTTTCACTGCCTACACCATTATTTGCAGCCCGCTCCATTTCCCTATGCACAATTACCAAACTACTATTTTGAACATTAGTTAATTCATCACACGGTTGCGCTAACACACTGCTTTCGTCTTCACTGTCATTTCTCAGTTTACTTTGGAGCCTAGTATTACGTTTTTCACACGCCATTATTGTCACAATATTTCACACGACAACACAGAAAAGCACAATTTGAAGAGCAAAATAAGAAAACACATTAACATAGCATTGAAAATAATATCTCGTTAATTGCAAGCGCAGCTGCGAAATACTTGGTGCAAATCTACATGCGTGCCACAACTGTTTTACTGTACAAGAATGAAAAACCACAACTACAAAGGAAATTCTCTCTACAATTACGCGCTAGCAATAAACAAAGGATGCACTAATTGCACAAACTACAAAAAAAAATCAGAAGATTCCAGTGAGGTATCCTCGAGTAATGGTCGACATATGAAACGTCCCCTTAGAAAAATTAATTAATTACTGTGCTGATAAACCTCTTACATTATTTGATTTTCAAACAGCTGAGCAGAACTGAACGCACTCAGACATTTCGCTCGTCACCTGTTCTGATCAACACTAAACTGACACACAATATTTTTAGCGCAACGCAATCTGACTTTCAGTAATCCCTACAAAAGAATGGCCCTGACCAACAATAACCTATACCTTTCATGAATTCTTACCTCACAAAAATCTTCGTTACTCGAACTACTGCAATACAGCGAGCGCCAATACTGCCAGCTAAATAAAAGATTCTAACTACTGAAGGCACTAACTACTGATAGGCATAGTTAGCAAATGAAAGATTTTGATAGAGAAAAAACAATGTATTTACCTTAATATTGTTCAAAAGTCATAATATATATATAGCAGTTCATGACATCCATTCTTACAAATGTACTGTTTCTGATGGACACACGTCCAGATCATCCGCTCTCAAAAATCCGCCATCTCACTTCCCCACATCCACCACTGCTGGCGGCTCACCTCCAACTGCGCAACGCTACGCGCTGTTAACATCCAGCTGCCCAACACTACAATAGCCAACAACAATGCAAACCAGCTACATACTGCACACAGCACAGCCAGTGATTTTCATACAGAGCGCTACGTGGCGTTACCAATAAGAAAGCCTAAATAGCCTACTTACACCACATGTTCAGGTGTTGTTTCAGTGGGACATCAACATGTACATCTGTCCAGTTAGCCTCTGTGGTAGGAAGTGTGGTCCAGCTATGCGGTCTCCGAACAGTCCTGCCCATACGTTCAACGAATAATGCTGCTAATGTCGTGATACGTGTGTCGCATTGGGACTGACATCAACCCCAATGTGACAGTTATAGTGGTTAAAAACACCGTCACGGGCAAATACGGCCTCACCCGTGACAGAATATTGCTTACAAACAGGGGATTCAGAATACTCTGTTGTTACTCCCAGCGGCATAAATTCTCTCTAGGAGGAATTTCTGCGTTGTTCAGAGCTTGCACTCGCTGGAGATGATATGGATAGAGTACTTGTCGATGTAAAATCCACTACATACTGCTATGACGTAGGACACGCTCTTCAGTAGCAATCCTCTTTGTAGAAGTAATACAAAGACTGTGTACAATTATTAATACTGTCTCTTCAACATCGGGTGTTACGGATCTGAGTCCGATCTTCTCGTGCATGGTGTGCAAAACTGTGACTGGCAAAACTTTGACTGGCTGAACGTACACCTGTCGGGCTGCCTGCAGAAAGGATTTTTCTTGATGATATCGTGCAGCCTCAAGGGCACTGCCATTCGCTTTGCCATGCATGAAGTGCATGCCAGCATACCCTTCACTGGTGTAAAGACTGTCCATGGTGCCTTCACGTTCGAAACTGATCTTGAAGCCGGTACGCCACAATGCACGGAGAGGGAAAGGGAAGTAGTTGCACATGCATAAACGAACAGATAGTCGATCCCACACGTCGAGATACCAACGTAAATACAGCGGGATCCAGGGCCGTTTACAGTCGATTCCCTACTCGAATTAATGCGGTACCTCGGCAACAGTGATTTGCGGACCCATGTTTACTGGAGATTTATAGCTACTTTTGGCCTATACATTTAATGTGTGAATTATTGACCCTCACTTCTGAAACACTCTGTATCAATAATCTTGTGGACAGTGTTAGAAATAACATACCTCCTGTGTGCTTTAAAAAAAAAAAATGTGACCCTCAACTATGTACCCTCAGACTCAGAGTTGAAATATTAGTTCTGGCTGGTTTCCTTGTCTAGAGGCTGTGATATGTAGTTGCTGCACTACAAGCCAAATACTGCTGAGTCTGCAGTGTACAACATGAACATATACATAAATCGAATGGTCGCAGGTTCCTCTCAGTCAGCAATTGGGAATTTTGAATGTAACATAGAAAATATAAATGAAAGGCTGCAATTAAATAAAATCTGCAGGTACTATTTTTAACGACTTTAAATGATAAGTACGATAGCAGAAGTGCCTTTAAGAATGCTGTTTATTACTGAAAAACATTTATTAGTGTCGGTGGTCCAGCAATTAAATAAAATATAAGTTGAATAATAGGGAAACAATAGATTCCTACTTCACGTAATTAGTTGTGAGCAACAGCATAGCTCACGAGTTATTCACTTCTAAACGCACACTACGTCTTCACTGCAGAAGCCACGGAAATCTCACAAGTGCATAAGTCGGCACTACGAATGTCCCGCGACTACGTGCAAATTGCTCAACACTCTCCAAGCCTTCCCGCGACCGTCTGTCGCGCCTTTCTGTCCAGCACTCCCCTGTGTCCTGTAGGGCCTACAACCCGATGCTCCTCCCCCACTTCCATACAGTCTCTCCATTGACTTTGGTAGTCGCCTACCATAGTAACGATCGCTGTCTCCAAGCCAATTCACACTCACAAACATATTGAAACACGTACTAAATACTGCATTTACATTTAAATAATTTGAAATTAAACAAATATCCCTACATCTGGACCATAAACGCGCTCTAACACACGTTATTAAATACATAAACAAATTAAATGAACATGTATCAAAGGAACAGCAACAAAAGTAGGTCACTAGCGTAATGTCTCTGTGCTTTCTCAATCACATTAAATATTTGACCAATTTCTTCATGAATAGTATATATCGGAAACAAACAAAGACATAGACGAATAAATATATTTATAAGCATGTTGCTACCATTTTTTCGTGTAACTGTGGAGTACTTAGGGCCCGACAAGTTCAATAATCGGCCACTTTGACCTCCAAAAAAACATGTAGTATTCATGTTACATGCCTGTAATTGATACCGATTTAGGTTTACACTTATAGCTTTCTAAAGACAACATAGGATGAACCGTTTAGATTTTTGAAACTCGTTGCTGGGTGTTACTTGTGTAATTTACAGTCAGATACTAAACTTGAAACTAATACAGATGTTGAAAATCTGATTATACAATCAGAATCGTCGTGCAAATAATGGTATTATACACGTTTCCTTTTAAGGGATCATGATTCCTCTGACTATTATTAATTTCTACATGAACTGTGAAATGCCTGCCATTATGATTTCACAATGTTCGCCATCTTTGGCACGCCCGGCATACAAATCTCTTTCGTCGACACAAAGCACAGTCCTCGACACAGTGTCAACATGGAATTCCCAGCCACACGGTCGGCCTGGACCATGCGCTGGGGCTAAACCTCTTGCTTCAGCACCAGGTGGTTGCTGACGAGCACCAACTTGCCGAGCGACCTGTGCAGCCATGCCAACTCCAAACTTAGAACATTTTCAGGGCACCGCAACTCGCCTGTTACCTCACACTCTACATTAAAATTGTCTTTAATAGAAAAGTGGTGAGCAATACTCTAACAAAAAATTTTGATCGCTTACCCAATGATATAAAACGTCTGACAGACAGCAAAGTAAAATTTGAAAACAAACTGAGAACGTTCCTCCTTGAGAGCACCCCCTTGATTGTAATTGTATTTGAGTTAATCTGAACTACCTGTTGAACTAAGCTGTGGGTTCCTGTCTTTGAAAGACCGAGTCATTATTGGCGTATTATTAAGCGGATCTTGGTGGTTCTGCCGAGTGAGTTCTCTTGTAATAAGTGCTACACGCAAAGTTGTAAAACGTTTCTCCAGAGTGGCCTTGATAACTGACCTATTAAAAGCCAACTGTCACCAGGGCTTTCGTCAGAATAAGATTGTCAAAAGGCACGGGTTGGGGTCCAGTCGCACCGTGCTGCTGATTGAAATGGAAAGGTTGCTCGCTTTGAAGCAAGCTTTATCATTGTCATAATTGTTTCATAATTTGTTTAACATTTAAGCATAGGTGCGCATCTTAACCCCGAACCTTTCGACATACAGTTTACAAATTAAAAAAAAAAAACTTAATCATTTGTTTGAATAATTGAAGCACTCTTGTCATCAATGTTACTTATATGTTGTCATGAGTTGCAGAAGGGCATTTAATAAGAGAAACGGTGTCCAGCGCGATAGTAAACACCTCTGTTTCACGCGATAACGAGCGGGCTGCAAGTCCGGGCCCTTGTAATTATTGTGATGTTGTTCTTATTTTGTTTTCTCTTGTATAAGCTTATTCATTTCACAAATTTGTTAATTTGTAAAGAAAAAAATTATGATTATATATTGTTAAATAAACAGATTGTGAGAAAAGAAAGTTACATTGGTGGGTCTTCCCTTCCACATTTTCCTTAACACCAGTAAACACCATGTATCAATCAATATGTAAAATTAATTTCCAATGTGAATGTAAAATGACTCATACCACATTATGACGACATCGTGCAAAATGATCCCTGGAGCATGGAAATAATTAACTAACCAATCTCAGACTTTCGCAGGTCATGCAGTGATGCATAATGAAGTACTTTTTGAAAGAAACTGTGAAATTTTTCAGTTAGATTTTGGTTCAAATGGTTCTGAGCACTATGGGACTTAACATCTGAGGTCATCAGTCCCCTAGAACTTAGAACTACTTAAACCTAACCAACCTACGGACATCACACACATCCATGCCCGAAGCAGGATTCGAGCCTTCGACTGTAGCGGTCACGAAGTTCCAGACTGAAGCGCCTAGAACCGCTCTGCCAACACGGCCGGCTCAGATTTTGGTACGATTTTAAAGTTGCGCAAAGATCGACAACTTGCTTTGAATGTTCAGATGTGTAAAATTGCTCACTTCAAATAACGAAAGTATGTAGTATATTGTGACTGTTATAAGTCGTAAATGGAACCGGTTAATTCATACAAATACCTGGCTGTAACACTTTGTTACAAGAAATAGAGCAAGCACTTAAGCTCAGTTGTGGTTAAAGCATGTAGAAAATTCGGTTTATCGGTAGAGTTATAGAGAAATGTAGTCAGTATACAAATAAGATTGCTTACAAGTCACGCTGGGATCCTAGAGTATTACTGAAGTGTGTGGGACCCGTACCAAATAGCACTAATAGATGATACTGAATGTATACAGAGAAGGGCAACATGAATGGGCACAGTTTTTTTATCTATGGGAGAGTGTCACAGAGCTGCGGAAAGAACTAGCTGACTCTAGAAGATAGAAGTAAAGTGTCCCAGGTAAGCCTTATTACAAAATTTCAAGAACTGTCTTTAAATGATGACTGTAGGAATATACCAAAACTACTTGTCGCACTCAAAGGGATCATGAGGATAAGATTGAATTAATTACAGTGCAAACAGAAGAGTTTAAACAGTTATTCATGCCACTCTCTATACGTGAATGGAACGAGAAAAATCCCTAAAAAGAGCTACAATGGAATGTACTCTCTGTGATGCATTTCACAGTGGTTTCTACAGTATAGTTGTACATGCAGATATAGACAAAAAGCGACATCCATCTTGCCTTCCCGTCTCTCTCTGATGTACCACACCTGTCTGCTTGCATAGCACCTGAAATGCATTCCGATACTACCTGCACAACACACCAGTCCTTCAGGGTAGCCATGATATCAGACATTACCAACCGTTTTCACCCCCATTCTCACTGCAACCGAACAAACCGATAATAAAGCTAGTTAATACTGAATTGTCACCCAGTTCTGAGCCATGTTCAAAATTTCAAGTATCTAGATCATTGGGAAGTTAGTTTAAAATCAACTGCAAAATTTGTTCTGAACAGACAAGAAGACAAGATAGGGATCTTGTAATCTGACCCCTCCTTCCTTCTTGCAGCTATTGTCCACATTAGTCTTTTATAAGGATTTGAGAGGAGCGAATATTACAATAAACTTTCTAGTTTACTTATCTTTCCACATACAGTTCTTCTTGTCTAGGGGTCTGATTCTTGAAGCTGAAATTCTCACATTTTAGGTCCTCATGGCTGAATTGATCTAAATAAATTTGAAGATTTTTTTGCAGAATTTTTGTTGTTATATTCATATTTTTGTCACATTTTAGTATATCATACAGTCTTTTGATTTTTCACATTAACAAAGCCGAAATTACATTGTTCAGACAAAATACAGAAATACGTCCGATCACATCAGAGGCATGCTTACTACTCTCTCATTCAGCGGAAATAATAGTATTCCAAAGGGTTTACAGTTTTTCTTGACAATTGAATTTCTGTTAGTTTCATAAATGAATCCAGAAATAAACATAGTAAATAGTACTACATTGCGCAATTAATAATAGAAATTTGATGGATTGGCGACTCCATAGAGTGAAATTAGAAGGAAGGTCAGTGTTGGCTGTAATATTGATGGTTTATTGATAGCAAAATCGATTTTCAAGCACACAGTGATCATCTTCAGTGCTGTGGTGTACAAATTAAACTCATAGGCACTGGTGTCAAGTTATTATCAGTAACCAAAGCTATGAAACGAACACAATAACTGAAGCACATTTTAAGTGTGCCAAATAATTCATAATTTCAAATGTTTCTAAAAAAAAAAGTTAACTGTACATTCAGAACTCGTACTTATCGATCATAGTATCCAAAATAAAGTAATTCTTTTCATAAATTTTAACTTGAAATATAACATGCTGCGTATATAATTATATGAAACTTCTCAGAAGAGAAACTGAGATATTACTGACCTGTTCAAAATTCGAAAAATAATACTGGTATCGATAACTACTGTTGAGGAAAAGTAATGCTAGAGGGGGATGTCCCGTTACAACCTGATAAAAACGCAGTAATAATTCACTTTCGTGACTTGAACTAAACCGAAACTTTTTTTTAGTTCATTAAATCTCGGGCAGGCAGCTGCGCAAATAAAATTTCTTCCACTGATTTTTCGGCCGCTAATCGTCCGGCCACCCTCAGAGTAAGACGCAAGACTGACGACAAGGTGCCAAGCGCGGCCGGACATACATTGATAAGGGAATCGAATGTCTGTACACCTTCACCACAGGCGGCCATTGTGTAAGCGAATCTCTTTGCTGCTGATCAGCGTCTGTAACTCACAAGCGCCTACCGCCGCGGCTGAGGATATAAGGCCGCGCTTCGCGCTTTATGAGATTACATAAATCCGTACACTTCACTGTAAATGACTTACACGTTTGTGATGCCCTTCATCGGTAATGCTGGAATTTAATTTGTTGTTGGCCAACCCCTAGCCTTAGTGACAGCTTTCACTCTCTCAAGCTTACGCTGAATCAGGTGCTGGAAGGTTCTTGAGGAATGGCAGCCCATTCTTCACGGAGTGCTGCACTGAGGAGAGGTATCCATGTCGGTCGGTGGGGCCTGGCACGAACTCGGCGTTCTATAGGATTCAGGTCAGGATTCTGTGTAGGCGAGTCTATTACAGGGATGTTACTGTCGTGTAACCACTCCGTCAGAGGCGTGCGTTATGAAGAGGTGCTCTATCGTCTTGAAACATGCAGTCGCCATCCCCGAATTGCTCTTCAACAATGGCAAGCAAGAAGGTGCTTAAAACATCAGTGTAGGCTTGTAGCCGGCCGTTGTGGCCGAGTGGTTCTAGGCGCTACAGTCTGAAACCGCGCGACCGCTACGGTCGCAGGTTCGAATCCTGCCTCGGGCATGGATGTGTGTGATGTCCTTAGGTTAGTTAGGTTTAAGTAGTTCTAAGTTTTAGGGGACTGATGACCTTAGAAGTTAAGTCCCATAGTGCTCAGAGCCATTTGAACAATTTTTTTTTTTTTTTGTAGGCTTGTGCTGTGATAGTGCCACGCAAACCAATAAGGGGTGCTAGCCCCCTCCACGAATAACACGATCACACCATAACACCACCGCCTCCGAATTTTACTGTTGGCACTACACACGCTGGCAGATGACGTTCACCAGGCATTCGCCATACCCACATCCTGCCATCGGTTCGTCACATTGCGTACCTTAATACGTCATTCCACACAACGTTTTTCCACTGTTCAATCGTCCACTGTTTACGCTCCTTACACCAAGCGACGCCTCGTTTGGCATTTACCGGGGTGATGTGTGGCTTATGAGCAGCGGCTCGCCATGAAATCGAAGTTTTCTCACCTCCGGACTAACTGTCACAGTACTTGCAGTGGATCCTGATACAGTTAAGAATTCCTATGTGATGGTCTGGATAGATGTCTGACTATTACACATTACGACCCTCTTCAACTGTCGGCGGTGTCTGTCAGTCCACAGACGAGGTCAACCTGTACGCTTTTGTGGTGCACGTGTCCCTTCACGTTTCCACTTCACTATCACATCGGAAACAGTGGTCCTAGGGATGTTTAGGAGTGTGGAAATCTCGCGTACAGACATATGACACAAGTGACACCCAATCACCTGACCACGTTCGAAGTCCGTGAGTACAGCGCAGCGCCCCATTCTGCTCTCTCATGATGTCTAATGACTATTGAGGTCGTTGATATACAGGGTGGTCCATTGATTGTGCCTGGGCCAAATATCTCACGAAATAAGCATCAAACGAAAAAACTACACAGAACCAAACTTGTCTAGCTTGAAGGGGGAAACCATATGGCGCAATGGTTGGCCCGCTAGATGGCGCTGCCATAGGTCAAAAGAATATCAACTGCGTTTTTTAAAATAGGAACCCCCATTTTTATTACATATTCGTACAGTATGTAAAGAAATATGAATGTTTTAGTTGGATCACTTTTTTCACTTTTTGATAGATCGCGCTGTAATAGTCACAAACGTGTAAGTACGTGGTATCACGTAACATTCCGCCAGTGCGGACGGTATTTGCTTCGTGATACGTTACCCATGTTAAAATGGACCGTTTACCAACTGCGCAAGAGGTCGATATCGTGTTGATGCATGGCTGTTGTGATCAAAATACCCAACGGGCGTGTGCTATGTATGCTGCTCGGTATGCTGGACGACATCATCCAAGTGTCCGGACAGTTCGCCGTAAAGTTATTTAAGGAAACATGAAGCGTTCAACCACATGTGAAACGTCAACCACGACCTGCTCCAAAGATGATGCCGAAGCAGGTGTTTCAGCTGCTGTCGCGGCTAATCCGCACATCAGTAGCAGACAAATTGCACGAGAATTGGGAATCTCAAAAACGTCGATGTTGAGAATGCTACATCAACATCGATTGCACGCGTACTATATTTTTATTCACCAGAAATTCCATGGCGACGACTTTGAACGTCGTGTACAGTTCTGCCACTGGACATAAGAGAAATTACGGGACGATGACAGATTTTTTGCACGCGTTCTATTTAGCGACGAAGCGTCATTCACTAACAGCGGTAACGTAAGCCGGCATAATATGCATTATTGGTCAACGGGGATAATTGGCCACCATGTTATCGATGGCAATCTAAATGGTACAATGTATGCTGATTTCCTTAATGTTCTACCAATGTTACTGTAGTGGACTGACAAGGCAGCCAGTCCACGGAGACGGGTAGCCGAAAGGGCACACGTACACACACGCCGACTGGCGCGAAGTCTGGAACAGGATTCGTAATGAATGTGATAAAGAAAAGAATGTAGCTACTAGAACACTTAACTTTTATATCGTCCTTTGGTATACAGCATTCTTGATGATACAAGTGAGACTATCTTGAGATACATGCAATGTTACAAATGGCGCCTTGCTAGGTCGTAGCCATGGACTTAGGTGAAGGCTATTCTAACTGTCTCTCGGCAATTGAGAGAAAGGCTTCGTATGTGTAGTCGCTAGCAATGTCGTCCGTACAACTGGGGCGAGTGCTCGTACGTCTCTCGAGACCTGCCGTGTGGTGGCGCTCGGTCTGCGATCACTGCCAGTGGCGACACGCGGGTCCGACATGTACTAATGGACCGCGGCCGATTTAAGCTACCACCTAGCAAGTGTGGTGTCTGGCGGTGACACCACAGTTACTACAAGATGTTTCACTGCATGACAGAATGACGATGTACTTCCAACATGATGGATGTGCGGCAAGTAGCTCGCGTGCGTTTGAATCGGTGTTGAATAGCATATATCATGACAGGTGGGTTGGTCGTCGAAGCACGTTCACCGGATCTGACGTCCCCGGATTTCTTTCTATGGGGAAAGTTGAAGGATATTTGCTATCGTGATCCCTCGACAACGCCTGACAACATGCGTCAGCGCATTGTCAAAGTATGTGCGAACATTACGGAAGGCGAACTACTCGCTGTGGAGAGGAATGTCGTTACACGTATTGCCAAATACACTCCTGGAAATGGAAAAAAGAACACATTGACACCGGTGTGTCAGACCCACCATACTTGCTCCGGACACTGCGAGATGGCTGTACAAGCAATGATCACAGGCACGGCACAGCGGACACACCAGGAACCGCGGTGTTGGCCGTCGAATGGCGCTAGCTGCGCAGCATTTGTGCACCGCCGCCGTCAGTGTCAGCCAGTTTGCCGTGGCATACGGAGCTCCATCGCAGTCTTTAACACTGGTAGCATGCGGCGACAGCGTGGACGTGAACCGTATGTGCAGTTGACGGACTTTGAGCGAGGGCGTATAGTGGGCATGCGGGAGGCCGGGTGGACGTACCGCCGAATTGCTCAACACGTGGGGCGTGAGGTCTCCACAGTACATCGATGTTGTCGCCAGTGGTCGGCGGAAGGTGCACGTGCCCGTCGACCTGGGACCGGACCGCAGCGACGCACGGATGCACGCCAAGACCGTAGGATCCTACGCAGTGCCGTAGGGGACCGCACCGCCACTTCCCAGCAAATTAGGGACACTGTTGCTCCTGGGGTATCGGCGAGGACCATTCGCAACCGTCTCCATGAAGCTGGGCTACGGTCCCGCACACCGTTAGGCCGTCTTCCGCTCACGCCCCAACATCGTGCAGCCCGCCTCCAGTGGTGTCGCGACAGGCGTGAATGGAGGGACGAATGGAGACGTGTCGTCTTCAGCGATGAGAGTCGCTTCTGCCTTGGTGCCAATGATGGTCGTATGCGTGTTTGGCGCCGTGCAGGTGAGCGCCACAATCAGGACTGCATACGACCGAGGCACACAGGGCCAACACCCGGCATCATGGTGTGGGGAGCGATCTCCTACACTGGCCGTGCACCACTGGTGATCGTCGAGGGGACACTGAATAGTGCACGGTACATCCAAACCGTCATCGAACCCATCGTTCTACCATTCCTAGACCGGCAAGGGAACTTGCTGTTCCAACAGGACAATGCACGTCCGCATGTATCCCGTGCCACCCAACGTGCTCTAGAAGGTGTAAGTCAACTACCCTGGCCAGCAAGATCTCCAGATCTGTCCCCCATTGAGCATGTTTGGGACTGGATGAAGCGTCGTCTCACGCTGTCTGCACGTCCAGCACGAACGCTGGTCCAACTGAGGCGCCAGCTGGAAATGGCATGGCAAGCCGTTCCACAGGACTACATCCAGCATCTCTACGATCGTCTCCATGGGAGAATAGCAGCCTGCATTGCTGCGAAAGGTGGATATACACTGTGCATGCTCTGTTGCCTGTGTCTATGTGCCTGTGGTTCTGTCGGTGTGATCATGTGATGTATCTGACCCCAGGAATGTGTCAATAAAGTTTCCCCTTCCTGGGACAATGAATTCACGGTGTTCTTATTTCAATTTCCAGGAGTGTACATTGAGGTTGACGGACATCATTCTGAGCAACTATTGCATTAATGTGGCATTTACAGGTAATCACGCTGTAACAGCATGCGTTATCAGAAATGATAAGACCACAAAGGCACGTGTATCACATTGGAACAACCGAAATAAAATGTTCAAACGTACCTACGTTTTGGATTTTAATTTGAAAACCTACCTCTTACCAACTGTTCGTCTAAAATTGTTTCTGACTATTACAGCGCCATCTGTCACAAAGCGAAAAAAGTGGTCCAACTAAAACATTCATATTTCTTTACGTACTACACGAATATGTAATAAAAAATGGGGGTTCCAATTTAAAAAAAAACGCAGTTGATATCCGTTTGACCTATGGCAGCGCCATCTAGTGGGTCAGCCACAGCGCCATCTGGTTTCCCCCTTCAAGCTAGACAAGTTTCGTTCTCTGTAGTTTTTTCGTTTGACGCTTATTTCGTGAGATATTTGGCCCGGTCACGGTCAGTGGACCACCGTGTAGAGTACCTGGCAGGTAGATGGCAGCACAATGCACGTAATATGAAAAACGTATGTTTTTGGGTGTGTCCGGATATTTTTGATCACATAGTGTACTTTAATAATGGCTGGATGATACGCGCACGAAATATCAGAGGAAGGAATTTATTTGCGCGGCTGCATGCCCGGAATTATATGGACTATTCAGTACACCGCGATATGTTGAAATTATTGATTGATTTATTTATTTTTTACCCTGAGAGAGCTTCATTTGCTCCGAGGAGGTTATTACATCTTGCCTGGGAACCACTGTGCTATGAAGTGCAGGAGTGAGTGATATCAACAGAAAATTGCCGAGTAAAAATGTGTCGGTGTCGAGGTGGAAGTACTCGATACTCGTTCGGTGTGGCTGGCTGCAGCCGGCTGGCCGGTGTCAGTGGCCGCGCGCTCGCCTCCTCCCACGACACGAGACGGCGAGAGTCGCCGGAGCGGGCGGCGGCGGCGGCGGCGGTGCCCACGCCCGGCCCGGCCCGGCTGTGACGCGACGTGACGTGGCGGCTGGCGTATCGCGTCACGGCGGGCGGGCACTGTGGAGAACGCCGAGCCACGGCGCTCCAGTTGGCCGCGCTTAGCCGCCGGAGTCTGCACGCCGGTCTGCGGGATGTCGCGCAAAGGGCGCAGCGGCAGGCGCTGGCGATGGCCGCTGTCCACGGGCGTCACGGTGAGTAGTAACCTCCAGCCAGAGGCCTCCGCTGTGGCTCCCCTCCTGTCCGACAGCAGCCGAGCACTCCCTGGGGCTTCGCTACACTGTTAGAGGGGGATCGCCCACCACCGAGGCCGCCGCAGAGACGCGATCGCTGTAGTGCAGCAGCAGCGGTCGTACCTCGTTCCGCGTGTAACTCGCGACGCTGCGCTTCGCCGCTGCGAGGCCGGCACGCGGCTGACATTTCCGCTCCGAATCGCCAAGGCTGCGGCCGCCGACGCAGCCTAACGGCTCGCGCGCGCCTCCGTGCTCCAGCCGGCCTTTCTCTTCCGCTTCCACGCCGCTAGACATGCTCCTTTGTCACTGTTAAGCCGTCGCTGTAAACGATCAAACTATCTGCTAAACATCACTAGTTTGTCACATTATTTGGCTGCGCGTCTTTGTTTGACATTTCTGTCGAACATACACTGCGGAAACCCAGTATTCGATGAAACAATCCGTCAAATTTCACTGCCTTGTCACGTTATTGGTCGGTTTGATGTTCAGTTTCACGTTTTGCCAAACATATAACTAGTTTGTCAAATCATGTGGCTGCGCGTCTTTGTTTGATGTCTGTCGAACATACACTGCGAAAACCCTGTACGACCAAAAAGCCTGACTAACATCACCAGCTTGACAAACTTTTTGGTAGTCGCCTGCTTTACTTAATGTGTTTGTCAAACATAAACAGTTCAAACACTTGTAAACGATTCATTAGCCGATCCTCAGTAATCTATCAAATTATTTGGCGGTCTGTCGCTTTGTTTGACGTTTTTGTCGTACATACGCCTTGTCGATGCATGCAAACTGTCACCTATGTGTCAGACTTCACTAGCTTTTCAAACGTTTTGCTGTGCGCTACTCTGTTTGACGTCTTTGATGAAAATCGCCTGTGTTTGACGTGTCTCAGAATAAAAGTTGGTCGACGGCAGCGCTGACAAGGTTTCTTATGTTGTATGCGTCGATGTTACGTTGCGCGTAGAAGAGTTTTTTTTAAGTGTGTCGTGAAGTTTCACAATTGTTGAAACAGCCAGTAGAAGAGTATATGGATAAAAACAAGAGCACTAACAATTACCAAGGTTCTACACGTCTTGCGTCTTTTCCACACACACTTTACACAGTTCTGATGTTGCAAGCAACAATGATACAATAATTTTTGTATAAACACACCGCCATTTGACTGTATTGTTATTTATTTAACTATGACCGATGTTTCGGCCTTTTATGCCATTTTCAAGTGACTGAGCTTATGTGATTAACATACATTTCAGAACATCAAGCTTAAAATTCGCCATAAATCAAGAAAAATACTTGCTCCCCACGAAATAGTAGATGTAAAATCATCAACTTGTAAAAAGATCAGTAAATAATAGTGGGAACATGTGTTCATCTTTCATATACCAAAGTAAATCTGTTTTTATTAAATGTGACGTGCTCCCACTATTATTTACTGATCTTTTTAAAAGATGATGATTTTACATCTGGCATTTGATGGGGAGCGAGTATTTTTCTTGGCCAATTTTAAGCTTGATGTTCTGCAGTATATGTATATAAACTCAATCACTTGAAAATGGCATAAAAGCCCGAAACCTGGTTCGTAATTAAATAAGCAACAATACAGTCAAATGGCGGTGTGTTCATTTAAAAATTGATTATACAGGAAGACGTTCAGAAGAAAATCAATATTCTACGCACAACATACAAGCGGCAGTGCAACAAAATAAAAAAAAAAAAATCGAAGCTCCCTGATTGTTCCAAGGACGATGTTTCTTGTCCGATGTTGTGTTATTTTAATGTGTATTTGTGTCTTATTTTCTATCATTCTGTGGTCCACTATGTTTTCTTCTTCTTTATACGCATTGCTTAAGTCATTGCAAGAAATGTTTTTTCTGCATTGACAGGCATTCCAACTACCGTCAAAATGATTTGTGCCAGTGCGAGAGCTGTTTCGAAAGTGAGACTACATTGACGGACTTCATTGGTACGTCTCCGTGATTGTTTGAAAAACTCGTGGACATGGACCAGAAGATTTGACAAGTCTGATCGCTACCAGAAGAGTTTAGAGCCGCAAGCTACCGCACTGGTCATTAAAGTTACAACAGAATGTAGCGACGTGCAATAGACGTCAAATGTTTGAGAGTTAAACCATATGGATCGCTAAATAAATTTCTGTGTATCCCGCCGTTTCGCCTACTGACACTACTACAGATAAAAAAAATTCGAAACAAGTTCTTGTTTTTCATTCGATTTACTAGCTTTCGAATCGTGCCGATTGAGCCACCTCAGTAGTGCAAACGCGACACGACACGGTATTGAAAGCTATTTTCTTGTCAGGTGCGGCGATACGAGTGTAAGGACAATACAACACCCAGTCCACGAGCGGAGAAAATTTCCACCCACCCGCAAAAAGTTCAGTGTCAATACAGAAACCCATGCCTAATTTCGATGTCAACTAACTTGACTCTTTGGAGAAATAAAAAAGAAATTTACTTAGCGATCCAGGTGATTTTATTCACAATACATTCACAATGATCGCGTGCTGATACAGGAAATTTAATTTCTTTATTAAGAAACGTCAAATTCGCTTGGAGAGCGCTAAAGGTTTGCATATGCTAACAATCGGCTTTGCAGCGCAACAGTACGAATTAGGAGGAGTTAAGCCGTCAAACTCTGTACATGATTGAAGAATACGCACCGGATTTCTCATTGAAAAACACATGTGAGGGTTGACTTCTTGTAAGAAGATCATGCTACTTTCCGTGTAAGAAAGCAAAACATATACAACTATGTGTCTCAGTTCGATTGTGTCAGGACCGTATCCTGTTGAGATTGCACTTTGTGGTTCTGCGATTTATTGTGCGCCTTGGCACGCCACAACTGCCAAGCGAATGTGGAACAGGCGGCTCCAGAACGGTCACCGTTCGATATCTATAGGATCTCACATGACTAGCGCCAGAGAGAACAGCCACATCGCTCGTGCAGTATCACATAGCTACGTCATATTCCCTTAGTGAGGAAACGGGCTTCCCATCAGACAGTGCATTGGTGACTGGAGCACTACGGAGTATAATATCAGCCACTCTTGCAGCTTCCTGTGATGCACGAGAAGACGGAGGCACATTGGCAGTTCTACGCCCAACCACTGGACACAGGAGTGACACCATGGTCAACAAAATAACACAAGATCACATGTTTCCCTTGCCATCCTGAGTTAACTCTACACTGAGCCTGCCCCACTGTTGCCCATTTTTGTCCGGAACTCTGAAGGGCTGAAAACATCTGGTCGCACATTGCTAAGAAACTGTACTCCAACAGTCGTCATATACTAAGATCGATAGGCCCTGGCATAAAGTTGGAGAAGTATGCAGTAACATATCTATACCTGCCATCGAGGCTCCGGTCGACGTATGCCCACCCAGGTTAGAGACATTGTTACTGCTAGATTTGGCAGCTTTGTGTGCTCAATTTCACTCCCTGCTTACCCACAAATCACCTAAAACTTTACTCATGAGTTCTGCCCAATATTCTGTACAAGCATAATAAATAAAGTTTCATCATCTGCTATAATTTCTGCTATTGCAATTTTAAAGGCCAATTGTGTAGGGTCTGCTAAGATTTGAAAAAGGTAAATAAAGTGAAATAATTTTAGGTGACTCCGTTCATTCAACTGTGGATTCATCGCTGGAAGCCGGAAGGTGCATCTTCTTTTTACCTGGCCTTCATCCTTATCTAAATAGGGCCTGCATGTCAATTTATCGTTTTGGCTGTTAGTGGCAGAGGATGGCTAGACGCCTGTCGATAGATACGTTTACCTAGGACATATCTCTACAATCACACAGCTGTAAATATAGGCAGTTTCTTTCGTGAGCATGAGTAAGCTGGACTACAGAGCCACAAAAATTCATTGTTATGCAACACGGTGGTAAAGGAGTGGCGTACTCTCTTCTATAGGACAACAATCATGGTGTTACACATCGATCGCTAAGTAGACTGCATCTGTTTTGAATACCAAGCAACCTCTTAAATGTGTGTGCATATTACATTGCCCAATGCCTTAAAGTTATTCGGGAAAGATTTTGTACAAATTATGTATTCCTTCTGATGGAGAGAAAGCGTTCTTTTATTGAATATAACGTCAGATATGCCTTTTGTAAAACTGTTGACACGCCATATACAGACTGATTCACATGTCCCTACCGAACCGTTTCGTGCAACCTGCAACGTCTTAAAAAAAGAAAACATGTACAACATTTTCATAATCTATCGTACGCTCTGCGCAAACTATTAGTCCTACAGTAAAAGAATTAACAGGACCTTTTCGTAGGAAATTTTCTGTAGATGAATATTTTACCCGGACACATTTCGCTGGAGACCACCGTTTTTGAGATATTCCAGAAAAACATGTTTAAAGATCACTTTTGTACGTTTCCATTGAATAAATCGAAAACTACGGCCTCTATCGAAAACATATCCCAGTACAAAATTCAACTACATTAAATTTTCTACAAAAAGGTCTTGTTCGCTTCTCCTGTAGGACTAATAGTTAGCACATACAAAAATCTTGAAGTTGTTGTAGATTGCATAAAATCCATATGTAGGAACAGCTGAATCAGTCCGTATATGTGGGCCTTAAATTGTCTTGCGAATCAACGTTGTTCACACAAGGCAGTATGTAGCTTAGTTTTTGCAGTCCTGTTACCTTTGATTTCGTAAGGCTAATGGCAGGACGGTTTCCGTGAAAAGGTCTCAGAGCTGGGTTCTCAGGACGGGGCAGGATAAGGTTGCGATTATGGATGGCGCCTCAATGAGTTACTCTCGGTTGCACAAGGAATACGTAAACTTTATTTAAAGAAATTAAAATTTTAAAACAATCTCTTTAAAGAAAATATAGTTGACTGTATGATAGCTGAAAGCCTTATCACAGGGAAAATAAAACAATTCCACAATTTTGGGGCCAAAGGCCACCAACAATACCTCAAACAACAAACGGCTGAAGGCCTGAATCAGAAGTCAGGAAAAACAATTACAAATAGCACCTTTAAACTAAATTACTTGGCTTTAAAACAAGTTTGCCTAAAAAAAACTTACTGTAACACAGCTAAAGACCTTATCACGAAAGAAGTGAAATTATTGCTCGGCTGAAGGCCACATCAACAATAATTAGAAAATTACAAATATTCTCAAAACAAATATCACAATCTAAGGAATCAGGACAAGTGGTTCTCAGCAAGTGTTCCAAGGGTCGACCTGGAAAGGTAACTCAAACGTAAGGTAAGGTGAGACAGACAACCAAGAGTTGTACTCACGTAACAGGATGGCAACTCAAACTAAGGGCAGCTTAAGCGCCAACCGACCGACTAACCATGGGCCTAACATCCAATCACTGGTACAACGATGGAATATTTTCTGCCAATGACGAAGAGACAGACAGCATATGTCTTCAGAAAACACCAAGTCCGAAGGAAACACTAGAACTAAGGTAGACGTACAATACAAGAGGCTGTCGAACTACACACAGTGTCGGACAGCATCAACACGATGAGGAAAGGTACACTGCCGGAAAAGTACGCTAACCTCCAGGGCAGGTAAATGGGGCGTTGGAGGCCACAAGGCAGAAAATGCCGCTGGTTGCACTTCACTAATAAGAATAACACTAAATTCAATGATGAATAACACATAGTGAAAGACGACTGCAATATTTTCCGCCTCAAAGCACTTCACTCGTTGCCGACAGGCTCAGCGGCCCTGGGTGCAACAACCCGCCCCCCAAATGCGAGATCTCAGGATACTCGAGGTTGCATTAGCAGTTAACTCTTCACTCAACTTAAAACGTCCAGGGTTCGGTGTGCAACGAAGTCGTCGCTCTCGCAGCTACCCCTCCTAGATCCGGCAGTGGCAGCACGCCGCCAGCGGCCTCGGCTTGTCCTGGCTCTGCACGGACCTGCTCGCTGGTGCGCCCCAACCGAACTGATATCCGTTCGCAACTCCTCACCAAATCCAGTTCGCAGACAGCATTAAAATTACTGCTCACTCAAAACAAAAGATACACACGGATCCAGGAAAACAATTCCACCAACAACTCACACTACTAAAACCAGTCACTGTGAAACAACACGGACAAATTGCAAGTCGGTACAAACACAGAGAAGCCAGAAGCGGTCGGAAGACCAAATGCACGTCGTCCGCTGCGACGACCGACCGAAAGACCAAACAACGGTCGCCCCACTCAGATCCGGCACCGGAAAGATCCCAGTATAAATCGTCGACTGACAACTTATTGCCATAGGGGCACTTCGACGGGCGGACATACACACACACACACACACACACACACACACACACACACACAGGTGATAATTGCACTACACAAATATCACGGTCCATTCAACTAAAACTCGCTGAATCCGGTCCTTGACGTGGTCGTGCACTTTCGCGACCACATACTTCCGTCGGAGAGTGCATGCGTGTCGCCAGCGGTCGGGCGAGTACTGGCTGTTTGATCCTCACTGCTGCTGTCCCAACTCCCTGCTCCAGACAACGCGACCCGGAAATACTAGCGGCAGCTCGAAAGATAGTACCACAGCACTCGTATTGATGAGCGCTGCTGCTGCCACACACGGGCAGGCAAGCCAGAAACTTAGTGACGGCAGTAAACCGAATAAGAAACGAGATGCCATAACGGGCCGCGAACGGCTCAAGGTCACTATCCTTACCCCAGTTGTGAATGTGCTCTGTCCCTAACGACCTTGTCGTCGACATCCTGTTGAAAGGTAAAACTAAATTTTACAACGTTTAAGGCATGTCATTAGCAGACAAAGAAATGGAAACAGGGCGCCAAACAACAATTCTACATCTACATCTACATGATTACTCTGCAATTCACATTTAAGTGCTCGGCAGAGGGTTCATCGAACCACAATCATACTATCTCTCTACCATTCCACTCCTGAACAGCGCGCGGGAAAAACGAACACCTAAACCTTTCTGTTCGAGCTCTGATTTCTCTTATTTTATTTTGATGATCATTCCTACCTATGTAGGTTGGGCTCAACAAAATATTTTCGCATTCGGAAGAGAAAGTTGGTGACTGAAATTTCGGAAATAGATCTCGCCCCGCCGACAAACGTCTTTGCCTTAATGACTTCCATCCCAACTCGCGTATCATATCTGCCACACTCTCTCCCCTATTACGTGATAATACAAAACGAGCTGTCCTTTTTTGCACCCTTTCTATGTCCTCCGTCAATCCCACCTTGTAAGGATCCCACACCGCGCAGCAATATTCTAACAGAGGACGAACGAGTGTAGTGTAAGCTGTCTCTTTAGTGGACTTGTCGCATCTTCTAAGTGTCCTGCCAATGAAACGCAACCTTTGGCTCGCCTTCCCCACAATATTATCTATGGTACTTATTTGAATTGTCAGCCTTGAGAATTGTACTATTTATCGAGTAATCGAATTCCAACGGATTTCTTTTGGAACACATGTGGATCACCTCACACTTTTCGTTATTTAGCGTCAACTGCCACCTGCCACACTATACAGCAATCTTTTCCAAATCGCTTTGCAACTGATACTGGTCTTCGGATGACCTTACTAGACGGTAAATTACAGCATCATCTGCGAACAACCTATAAAGGCGCTGCAGTCTGGAACCGCAAGACCGCTACGGTCGCAGGTTCGAATGCTGCCTCGGGCATGGATGTTTGTGATGTCCTTAGGTTAGTTAGGTTTAACTAGTTCTAAGTTCTAGGGGACTAATGACCTCAGCAGTTGAGTCCCATAGTGCTCAGAGTCATTTGAACCATTTGCGAACAACCTAAGAGAACTGCTCAGATTGTCACCCAGATCATTTATATAGATCAGGGACAGCAGAGGTCTCAGGACGCTTCCCTGGGGAACACCTGATATCACATCAGTTTTACTCGATGATTTGCCGCCTATTACTACGAACTGCGACCTTCCTAACAGGAAATCAGGAATCCAGTCGCACAACAGAGACGATACCCCATAGGCCCGCAGCTTGATTAGAATTCGCTTGTGAGGAACGGCGTCAAAAGCTTTCCGGAAATCTAGAAACACCACAACAATAAAAAAACTCGATGTGGTGATATATTAAATATGTTACCTCACAAGATCCAATACTTGGTCCACTCTTGTTCTTGACCAACATAAATTATTTCCAGATATATTGAAGGACTCTTCAAAAACTGTGATGTTTGTTGTTTTCCTGTGCCTGTCAGTACATGTAGTGAAACCAAATATCACACTACCTTGATGTCGGGATGGTCTAGAGAGTGCGTGCATAAGATCACACTGTATTTTAAAAAGGTAATTTGTTTGTAACACAAGACAGAGGTAAGCAGTACTGAATGATAGCTTGAGGAGCGAAGTGTAAAGTAGCTATTAGCGTTGTCTACAGCAGGTACCACAAAGTACGGAACCGGTTTCTACGTGGTGTTGAGTGTATAAACGCAGATATTTCTATTTATGACTGACAGCAGTGTACTGAACAGTATTACACCAATACTTACTTCATTTGCAGACTAAACATTATAACTATTAAGAGTAGTACGTTTTTAGGTTGGTTAGTACTTCCAAGTACGCTTGGCACTAGCAATCGATTAACGTTAATTTCCCCCCAGACAATAAGGCAGTAGTGAAACTTGAACGTGTGGACGCAAAAGGGATTGTCCATACTGACATGCATAGTCCGCTTCGTGGTGCTCTTTATGACCGTGCGGAAAACATTTGGTAGTAAATTATGTGATGAGTTTGCGATAAAACTGATAGATGCAGAGAAAACAAAGACTAACTCGCTAAAGTGCGTACTTATAAAGGTAACAACTGTAGCAATACCTTAACCTGTACACCTAACACCCTGTATAAGAAGTAGTGGTAACACCGTCAGCTGTGTCCATGTATGTATTCATGTATGTGTGCGATCGGTTTCAGTAGTCCAGTCAGCTGTCATCGGTCCCTCTATTGGCAAGTAGTGATCCTATAACCAAATGTGAACACTGCCATGAAAGCTGTATAAAAAGCACTTCCTGATAGTAGCTAGCTGAGGGGTTGTATTGGTCACATCACGCATGAGCAGTTCTGTGAAAGCTACTTTTCCCGATGTTAGTTCATAGTATACAGTTGGTTGTAGTACCACTGCTAGAGCGTCTTGATGACGGTGGAGTGGCCAACCGAAACCAGTCGCATTCAAATGAATACATACAGGCACAAGGCTGGCGGTGTTATCACTACTTCTCATACGTCGATTAGCTGTTGTCTCACTATCTGCCAGAGGTTGAGGATAGATGTACGACAACTGAAGAAGTTAATTTCCAAGCGAGATACGTCTGAAATGAGATAAAAAGATGAATGGGGGAAAGAGATCAAATGAAATGTAATTCATCTTCAACGAACCACTGGAAGGCGCTAGTCTCTCATATTAAAATACTCAGAAAATACAGTGTGACAATTAATTAATGACCAGATTTATATGTAGTGTACTTTATTTCTGCTAAATTTTCAGTTACTAAACTGATGCGGTACGTAGTATGATACATGAAAAATACAGGAGAACGGCAAACGTTGCCTATTTCTTTAAAAATTACATACCTTAGACATCATCCGCTGAATCGTGCGCATTCCTGACTACGAACTAACACTACCTTCATATTTTGTAAGCGTTAAATTTGATATCAATTAATTTCATTTCTTATGGCTGGTCCAACATCCTCTAAGTTGTCATTTATTGTCATGGACTTTATACTTTAAATAAGCCCATGAAGAAAGTGTGGAGTAACTATGCCTGGGGAATGGAGAGGCTATTCAGTGTCACCAAACGTCGACATGACTGGAAAATAAGTGTTGCAATAATTTCCTTCTCTGAATCCTTGTGCGGCCGTAATTATCGCCACTAAGAGTTCCAGATTCACCATTTTCTTTTTCTTTTTTTTTTTAAAGAAAAGAAAAAGTAAGTGTCTGTTGCCCCTGATATTGATATTGTGTAAAAGGCGTTCGTAACTCTAACACGGGTTTTGTCCAGCCGATAACCTCACATTCTCTTTATTCGCGTAACCACATAAATTGAGGTGAGCTTCATCATTCATTATGAGCCTATCTCCAAAGTTCTGAATGACTTCGTTATTCCCATCTGACTGCATAAATCAGTTGGTTTCAGCTTGCGGAGTGCCTGAAGTTTAGAAGGAAATCAAACCTTTCCTCAGGATGTTGAGCACTATATTTCTGCTACCTCCAATTTCTTGTGACAACCTTCTTGCATATTCCTCGGAGCTGGCTGTGATCGTACTTCTCATCTTTTCAACATCATCTTCAGTGCGTACCGATCCATGCCTATCCGTATTTTTAGGACCAATTACTCTGCCACTGTTGATATAAGATTCAATGTATCGCAGAATCGGCTTGCGAGAAGGACATGCGCGCCCACTAAACGTAGCGCGATACCTTCCTTGAGCTGCGATAACTGAGTAATTTCTGGCAGAATAAAATTCCATTGTTGCTACTCGCTATTGTGTACTCTACCATTCCATGTTGCACCACTAAGTTTCACAAATGTTAGTCTCTATCTTCACCCAAAAAAGGAAGTCGGAAAAGTTAGTACCACAAAACTATACAAATTAGTAGTTCAAAAGCGCCCATTCCATTGAGAATACAATACAGCCGTTATTCTGTAGCTCGCACGCATGGGGAAGACATACGTTGTGGAAATACATTCCTCATGATGGTGGGCCACTAAAACCATAATATAACGAAAAGTTCAACGCCGTCAAGACGTATGGATACAACGCTGCTAGCGGGCTATGGAGCGTCGGAGTAAAGCGTTATGGCGTGATGACTCACGGCAGAGAATGCGGTGGCCCACATGTGGCAGTCTGTGTGTGTGTGTGTGTGTGTGTGTGTCACGGACGCTTGCCATGTGATCGCTTATTTACTCGAGTGCGTTATGACCGCAGCGCGATCCGAAGATGGTGCAGCACTCTTATCCTCGTCTTCGCTCGGACCACACACCGTAACAGATGTACAGGGAGACGATTAATAAACTATATGAAATAAAATCGTAATGACCTCTGATTGGTTTTCGTTAGGATGTTCAAATGGCACGGTCGGCCGCCAGCCATGATGGGATGACGTTTGGTTTGTGGGACGCTCAACTGCACGGTCATCAGCACCCGTACAAAGTCACAATTTTTACACAGTCCAATTTTTACACCATCCAATCTAGCCACTGTCACGAATGATGATGATGACGATGATGAAATGATGAGGACAACACAAGCGCCCAGTCCCCAGGCAGAGAAAATCCCCAACCTGGCCGTCAATCGATCCCAGTACCCCGTGATCCAGAAGCAGCAACGCTGGCCACTAGACCACGAGCCGCGGACTGCATGATGAAAATTAGTACGGTTTGGTTTAGCAATGATGTCCGTTTTCATTTGGATGGGTTCGTCGATAACCAAAACTGGCGCATTTGGGGGACTGAGAATCCGCATTTGGCGATCGACAAGTCTCTTCGCCCTCAACCGGTGACTGTGGTGTGCAATATTCAGTCACGGGATAATCGGTGCGATATTCCTTGATGGCACGGTGCCTACCGAACGGTACGTGAAGGTCTTGGAAGATGATTTCATCCGCGTTATCCAAAGTAACGTGATTTCGACAAGATGAGGTTCATGCCAAGACGGAGCTCGACCTCATCGAAGCAGGAGAGTGCTTCATGTCCTGGAACATCACTTCTCATTCCTGCTCTGTCGTACCCCGACGCCACAGGCTTGGGCCTCGATTTGCCGCCATATTCTCCGGATCTGACGCATGCGACTGCTTTTTGTGCGGCTATATTTAAGGAAAGGATGTACATCAATAACTCGAAAACCTTTGCTCGGCTGAAAACAGCCATTCAGGAGCTCAGCGACAGCACAATGTTCCGACACTTTGACGGGTTATGCAGAATTTCGCTATTCGTCTACGCCACATCACCGCCAATGGTGGCAGGCATATCGAACATGTCACAACCTAAATCCAAATATCTGTAGTGACGTTCGCATGTTGAATGAAGAATATGCACACGTAATTTGTAACTAACTTACGGTTTTTTCATGTATTTCAATAATTATCATACTGTATGTACTGCGGTATTTGAGGAAACATGGGTCAAGCTGTTGATGAGTTATGGAACATGTTACTGATTGGTTATTATAGCTCTTTTGGAGAACGGAACATTACTCTGTAGAACTTAACGTGAATCACGGGCAGATCAATAACGTCAATCAAAGCTTTCACCGTTCATATTTGAAATGAAGAGAGTAGTAAACATAGGCGCCCAAGTTGATCCAATTTTCCTGAACTTGCGGGACACATTCGATAAACTTACGCAGCGGAATGAAACAGTGTGCACACTTCACGAGGTCAACATGCCGACATGCTGGATAGTTATCAAAGTGTCGACACTGCAGAAACCCAATATCAAAACTTTGCCGAGAAGGCTCTTCCAGTCCGTTAGTTATCATTATTATTTTTACTATTATTATTTTATTGTTATATGAACATTACTATTATTATTTACATTATTACTAATTTTCTTCCGTTGGCGTCTAACAGCTGTTTATCGAATTAAAAGGTAGATGACGCATAGTACAAAACATAAACTGAAGTCGTAATTTGACAATACCAAGGGGATTTTCAAGCCTACTGTTGGTTGACATATGTGTAATGTACTCACTAAGACGGTTTGTTACTTAAAAAAGCGATAGAGGAAAAATATGATAATGTTAACCGTTAACAATAGTGTTGTGGCACAAACATAAGTGCACAAATGCACGTTTAACAAAGCTGCTTAAAATTTCACAGGACAATTTGACGAAGATTCTTGTTCTAAAGAAGATAGTAAAATGACAAAAGACATGTGATACTTCCTAATTCCGTGTCGGGTCTCCTTTTATCCGACGTGGCATGGACTCAACAAGTCGTTGGAACTTGAGATATACCGGGCAAGCGATTTTCAAGTACAACGTCTGACCTGTACGGGAATATACATCATGGATGTACGAGTACAGGTCGTAGACGCATGGTTGACGACATGTGGAAGTTTGGGTGTGACCGTGAGTCGTGCACGGATAGCCAAATGGTAAGGCGACCGCTCGCGATAAGCGGGCAATCTGGGTTCAAGACCCTGCCCGGCAAAAATTTTCGCTATCGTAATTCCATTCTACAGCTGATGGTTGTCCTTAATTACAATTGCGAACACATTAAATACACTCCACAATTACTGAGCCGTGCTATCTCTATAGCCGTCTATAATTGCGAAAGTGTTGCCGGTGCAGGATGCTGTGCATGAACTGGCCTCCCATAAACGTAAGGTAATCCCCTTTTCGGGGTATCTCGGTAGCCAAATCATTCGCGCGAATTGTCTAGAACGTTCTTCAAACCAGTCGGGAACAATTGTGGCCCAGTGGCATGGCGGATTGTCATCCGCAAAAATTCAGTCGTTGGGAACATCGAGTCCATGAATGGCTGCAAATGCTCTCCAAGTAGCCGAACATAACCATTACCGACAAGTGACCCGGTCCATCCAATGTAAACACAGCCCACACTATTATGGAACCATCTCCAGCTTGCACATTACCTTGCTATCAGCTTAGGTCCATGACTCTGTGAAGTCTGTGCCACAGTCGAAACCTACAATAAGCTCCTACCAACTGAAATCTGGACTCATCCAACCGATATGGTCAAGAGCCCAGGAGAGGCGCTGCAGGCTATGTCGTGCTGTTAGCAAAGCCACTCGCGTCGGTCGTCTGCTGCCATACCCCATTAACGCCACACGTTCCTAACGGATACGTTCGTCGTACGTCCCACATGGATTTTGGCTGTTATTTCAAGCATTGTTGCTTGTCTCTTAGCACTGACAACTCCACACAACGCCGCTGCTATCGGTCGTTATGAGAATGTCGTCGGCCACTGTGTTGTACGTGGTGACAGATAATGCCTGAAATTTTGTATTCTCGGCACTATCTTCACACTGTGTAGCTCGAAATATTTAATTTTCTATTTCCGAAATGGGATGTCCCATGCGTCTAGCTCCAACTGTCATTCTACTTTCAAAATCTGTTACCTCCCGTCATGCGGCCATAAGCAAGTCCGAGACAAATTCGCATGCATCACCTGAATACAAATGACAATTTCGCCAAATCTCTGCCCTCTCATACCATGTGTACGCTACACTACCGCCATCTGTAAATATGTGTACCGCTATCCCATGACTTTTGTCAGCTCAGTATAAATTTAATAAATAAAACGAAAGGAAGCAGGATCAACATAGGTACAAACTTTCGATGTCTAAATGAAAAAAATTGTACATACAACATGATACTATCCACTTTGTTTTAATCGCTTGATTTGAAGTCCAAATTTCCACTTTGATGACGAATATGAGAAGAACGTACACCACCACAGCAACTTATACTTTGCGAAACACGACTCTGTATGTTGTGCATGTGTTATCATACTCGTTTATCGTTCTATTCAAATTTTTATATTTTGGACGAATAATTCCTCACTTATGACTCTTGTAAATCTGCCTATCGAATTGTCCTGTAAATTTTTAATGGAAGTCATCTTCTTCCATAGGCTGTCCTTTTACTTTGAAATAACCACTTCATTTCATTACATAGCTTGTTCTTGTTCTTCTTCTCCTTCTTCTTCTTCCTTTTCTTCTTCATCTGTAATGCGTTAGGGGTTAGGCCTTACTCGGTCTCTTGAACTACATTTGCTCACTTCCATCATCATGCTGGTTTTCCAATGTGTCTGTTACATTTCAGAATATATTGCCAAAATGTAGTTTTAGTCTTGACTACTCCATTCGCAACAAATAGGATATCCATTTTTGTCCACTTTCTTAAACCTTTTCGTTGACATATTTTGAATTCCTTCCTGGCATCTGTATTTATATGTTTTATAATCAAACTTTGTGTGTGCTGCTATGTTTCTGAGGAGTTGCATTTCGTTGGCCTGTAAACTTATTTAATCTGTTTATCTTTTTTTAATTTTTTTATTGTCCAAGAGTCACTCTCATACAGCAATGTTAGTACTGAAATTTCAATTCATACTTAATTTTGGAGAGATCTCCTTAAGATACCGTTTAGGTAAGTGAACTTCTGAGTTTTCGTGTTTTTGATCTGGGCCTCCTCTGTATGTTAGCATGGTCGCTGAAGATTTAAATCTATCTACTTGCTCTACCATCTTGTTTCCTATTACTGCTTTTGCCCTTACTGTCTTTTTCCCACAGAAAGCAATGGATTCTATTTTTTGTACTGACTTTGACATGGTATTTATCTCACATGTTCTATGTAGTTCACAGACATCTCTCTGTAGTCCATCTCACTGTTCGTGATTACAGCTTCATCGTCTGCTAACAGCATCACCATAAACAATTGCAGAATTTCGCCCTCTTAGTCGTTGTCAAGCTACATCACCACCGGCAATGGAGGGTGAAGCTTTGACAATGCCAGCCACTCGTGCTGGCGAAACGTCAGAAAAATCATTAGATGAACGTCGGCCGAAGAACCCGAGACAGAAGCCAATAGGCAGTTTGTCAACAAGTGGCCACGAAAGCCTCAACAATTTTGAAATATTGTTTTGTTTGTCGTGTATGTTTCCCCTTCAGTAATTACGCTAAAGTATTTTGTTGTACGGTGTAGAATAATAACCGCTACCAGCCACAAAAGAAGTCGATTTTATTTAATGCACGACCGGGTTCAGGGCTTCTGCTCATCTTCAAGTCGCTTTACATTCGATAAAAGATTTCAGTGCTCAGTTTTGGAGATTACTGTCTAAACAAAAAATGCAGATAATGTGACGATGAATAAATAGACCCAACTGAAACAACTGGAAGTTGCTAAGCGATATGTGTTGTAAGGTTTTATAGTACTCACATACAGCTGGGGTATCCATGTCGTTTCCACATTACATTCATCACATTTGTACAAAAATATCTCGATTTTTTACACATTTACTGCAGATTATACATCAGGGTAAATATTGGTACTTCCACGTTATGCCTTTGACGCAGTAGATGTTAATAACTTCAAAAGCACGTTCACTCACAACATCTAACGTATTTACATAGGAAGACATAGATTATAATCGAAGATCTTAGCCGAAGAGGTTCAAAGATATTACACATAAAGAAACGTAACAGATATTATAGATTATGAACTTGAAATTGTTTCATGATTATGGAACGACACTGTCATTTATAACATACAGAATGGTTGCTGTTTTTTAATTAGTTGTGAGGAGGCAATGAGTAACAGTTTTATTTGTTACAAGTTTCTTTAAAGATGTGTAGGAAAGACTTGCTTGACAGGTATACTTGTGGTGCGTTGAAGGTATGTATGTAAATTTCAAGCTCTTCAAGAAGATTCTGTAATGATTACATTACAGACAGCCTGCAGATAATACAAATTCTAAGCAAAGGTGAGAAAACGAATTTTCTTGAAGAGCTTGAAATTCACATACATACCTCCAGCTCAGCACACCTCATTTTCAGTGAACAAGTGGAGCTGGAAAATCAGTTAGTTCTACACATCTTTAACGAATTTTTTAAAAAAACTTAAACTATTTCTCACTGCCCCCTCAAAACTAGTTACAAATAGTAAATGTGACAATGATTACAACATTATCTGATTTTCCAGCAATCACTCCGTACAGTAAATGACAGTGTCATTGTGCCAATTTCATTCTCATGATCTATAATCTCTGTTGTGTTTCTGTATGTGTAACATCTTTAAATTTCTTTGATCTAATGTCTTTGATCATAACCTCAGTCTTCCTACATAAACACATTAGATGTTGTGAGTGTACATGCTTCTGATATTACTAACATCTACTATACCAAATACATAATATGGAGATACCAATATCTACCATGATATATAATACACAGTTAACGTGTAAATAATGGACATATTTTTGTAAGAAATGTGATGAATGTAATGCGCTAACGACATGGTTTCTCCAGCTGTATGTGAGTACTAGAACACTTAGCAACTTCTAGTTGTTTCAGTTGGGTCTATTTAATCATTATCACATTTTTTTCATTTAAATAGCGATCTCTGAAAGGTGTAATTGAATGTAAAACCTCCTGAACATGGGCATAAGCCCGAAACAAGTTGTGCATTAAGTAAAATAACCTTCTATTGTGAATGGCAGCGGTTATTATTTTAGACCCTCTAAGAAACCGCCACGGAGCTCAGAAGAATCAATTATGGTAAAATTCGCGTATTTTGGTGTGTTATGTATGCTGTGCGAATTATGTAACCTGTTGACGTCCTTAATAACTGTGCCCGTGCCCACTGTAGTGGAGCGAAATTCTTTTTTGGGACGCCACCACAGTTGCCTTCTGCCACACTGATGAACGGATTATAACTTGCTGTAAACACAAATAACTTTTATTTGTTATGTAGCTTGATAAGGCGTGAGAGTGTGCAAGTAGCTAACGACCAGTTTTTATTTCAGCTTAGAAGAACAGAGTACGCTAGAAGATATCTTTGCTTAAGTCTCACTAGATTCCTTAAATTTCAAATATCTGTTCTATACAAGCCAGAGTTTTGCAGGGAAATGGTCTTGAAAGTTGATAGAACAGACAACTCTCCGCCTTTTGAAGCCACTTTCGTTCGGTCCCAGCCGCTACAATTGTAATTCTTCCTTTGTCAGAGATGTCTTTTTTTAAGTTAATTTTTTGTTGTGAAACGTAAGCGGGTTACAGACACGTCCCTGACACGCATTGACCATCCGAAAACGTCGTACCACTTGAACTATTCATTACTGTCCATTGTGTCTACCTCCTAGCACCTGTTTAAAATCCTGTAAATATATATGATGCAGAAGATTTGCGATAGCCTGGTTAATCTCATGAACGTGGTATGTATACAGACGAAGCCGTACGTGGATTCTCTTAAAGCATTACTCTCTGTTAGCTACGCAGCACCGTGGCGAATGGTAGCCAGGATTTTATGCAAGGTGAGCTGGCTGTGTGCCTAAGGCGAACATTTGTGTAGCGAGCTTGCGCAGAACGTGGCCCCGTATCTGTTGGAACAGCTGTGGCCGATAGCGACAGCCTTTGCTAGGTACACCTCGCACCGCTTCGCTTATCCAGTCGAAGGTCAGGACAGCGGCATGTGCTCTCGATATCACACTACAGGACAACCTCTCCACGTAATATACCTTGATGCATCTCATTTGTTCTTCAATCTTCTTACTCACCCTTTTTTCTCACAGCTGTAATTAATTTGTTCCATTCCGATCATTTTTTATTGCTGCACGTAAGTATCGTATTAAATTTTACATTTTGCAATACAGGAATTCTATTCAGCTGGGAGTTTGACGAGTACAAAAAAAAAAAAAAAAAAAAAAAAAAAACCAACCGTCGAAGGAATTATCCGAATGAAACAGAGGTCCGTAGATGTCTTGTACAGGAACAAAAAATTATGATTTCAGAAGAAGTTGTATGAATTAGTCAAGTGAAAGAGCTTCAGAATTTGAGGAAGTCAATAACGCGTTGGTTCTCTTATGACCCATGCACAAGCAATGACTCGGCTTCACATTGATTGGCAGAATTGTTGGGTGCCCTCCTGTCCAGTTCCCAGTCAGATCGTCGAAATTCCGAGCTGGTGAGAAGGCCCTGCTCACTATTCTCCAAAACGTCTTCAATTGGGGAAAGATCCGGCGATCCTGCTGGCCAAGATAGGGATGGGCAAGCACGAAGACAAGTAGCATAAACTCTCGTCGTGTGCGGTCGGGCATTGTCTTGCTGAAATGTAAGCCCAGGATGGCTTGCAATGAAGGGCAACAAACCGGGGAGTAGAACATCGTCGACGTATCGCTGTGCTGTAAGGGTGCCGCGGATGGCAACCAAATGGGTCCCGTTATGAAATAAAATGAAATGGCACAGAAACCATCATTTCTGGTTGTCAGGCCATATGGGGCGGTGACAATCAGGTTCGTAATCCACCGCTGTCCGGGGCGTTCCAGACACGTCTTCGGTCCGGAATATCATTCACTGGAGTGGAATTGTCTCCAGTGATGAGTCTCGCTTCGCATTGACCCCCGATGACCAGTGAAGAGGTGTCTGGAGACACCCCAGACACTGCACGGGTTGTCATCGGGCTTGCCAAACCCTAACTTGGTCCCATAATTGAATGACCAATTCGTACAGAACGCCAGGTGTATTTGCACATACAACCGTTAAAAGTCCAATATTCCGCAGTAGCTGTTGTTATTGAAGTCGAGTAGATACTCACACAACCTTTTTCGCAACTTTTAAGTCCCATTTGCACGTGTATATAACACTATGTTACGTGGCATACGGATTTATTACACAATGCTGCAGGTTAACAGTTGGCGAGGCAAGGGAAATTTCTCAGCCTTCCACTGGTAAAACCGTCATCGATGTTGGGAATGTCCAGTCTGTGTTAGAGTAAGGTACTGACATCATTTTACTAATCAAAATACGTATGCTCCTGTCGGCCTATGTCAAGCAACGGACGATACGCACAGGCTCACAGAAGCGTATTGTAATTGGTAAAGTAATGACGGTTCCTGATTTTGACACAGACTGGACATTCATAGTTGATGATGGTTTTACCAATGGAAGGGTGAGAACTTTACCTAGCCGCGCCAAGTGTTACTCTGCGGCATTCTGTAATAGCTCTCTATATCATATGACATAGCAGCCTGTACCCAAGAAGATGCAAGTTAAAAGTCGCGAAACCTGTTGCGTATGTCTCTTATCGTCTTAAGGAAATGCCTTTCGAGACTATTTCACTTTTCATTCGGTGTTGTTTTTTTAATAGTTTTAACCCCAGTATATACAGGGTGGTCCATTGATCGTGACCGGGCCAAATATCTCACGAAATAACCGTCAAACGAAAAAACTACAAAGAACGAAACTTGTCTAGCTTGAAGGGGGAAACCAGATGGCGCTATGGTTGGCCAGCTAGATGGTGCTGCCATAGGTCAAACTGTGTTTTTTTTTAAATAGGAACCCCTATTTTTGATTACATATTCGTGTAGTACGTAAAGAAATATGAATGTTTTAGTTAGACCTCTTTTTTCGCTTTGTGATAATTGCCGCTGTAATAGTCAGAAACGTATAAGTTCGTGGTATCAAGTAACATTCCGCCAGTGCGGACGGTATTTGCTTCGTGATACATTACCCGTGTTAAAATTGACCGTATACCAATTGCGGAAAACGTTGATATCGTGTTGATGTATGGCTATTGTGATCAAAATGCCCAACGGGCGTGTGCTATGTATGCTGCTCGGTATCCTGGACGACGTCATCCAAGTGTCCGGACCGTTCGCCGGATAGTTACGTTATTTAAGGAAAAAGGAAGTTTTCAGTCACATGTGAAACGTCAACCACGACCTGCAACAAATGATGATGCCCAAGTAGGTGTTTTAGCTGCTGTCGCGTCTAATCCGCACATCAGTAGCGAACAAATTGCGCGAGAATCAGGAGTCTCAAAAACGTTGGTGTTGAGAATGCTACATCAACATCGATTGCACCCGTACCATATTCCTATGCACCAGGAATTGCATGGCGACGACTTTGAACGTCGTGTACAGTTCTGCCACGGGACGATGACAGATTTTTTGCACGCGTTCTATTTAGCGACGCAGCGTCATTCACCAACAGCGGTAACGTAAACCGGCATAATATGCACTATTGGGCAACGGAAAATCCACAATGGCTGCGACAAGTGGAACATCAGCGACCTTGGCGGGTTAATGTATGATGCGGCATTATGGGAGGAAGGATAATTGGCCCCCATTTTATCGATGGCAATCTAAATGGTGCAATGTCTGCTGATTTCCTACGTAATGTTCTACCGATGTTACTACAAGATGTTTCACTGCATGACAGAATGGCGATGTACTTCCAACATGATGGATGTCCGGCATATAGCTCGTGTGCGGTTGAAGTGGTATTGAATAGCGTTTTTCATGATAGGTGGATTCGTCGTCGAAGCACCATACCATGGCCCGCACGTTCACCGGATCTGACGTCCCCGGATTTCTTTCTATGGGGAAAGTTGAAGGATATTTGTAATCGTGATCCACCAACAACGCCTGACAACATGCATCAGCGCATTGTCAATGCATGTGCGAACATTACGGAAGGCGAACTACTCGCTGTTGAGAGGAATGTCGTTACACTTATTGCCAAATGCATTGAAGTTGACGGACATCATTTAGAGGATTTAAGCATTAATAGGGTATTTATAGGTAATCACTCTAATCACGCTGTAACAGCATGCGTTCCCAGAAAAAGTAAGTTCACAAAGGTACATGTATCACATTGGAACAACCGAAATAAAATGTTCAAACGTACCTATGTTCTGTATTTTAATTTAAAAAACCCACCTGTTACCAACTGTAGGTCTAAAATGGTGAGCCATATTTTTCTGACTATTACAGCGCCATCTATCACAAAGCGAAAAAAGTGATCCAACTGAAACATTCATATTTGTTTACGTACTACACGAATATGTAATAAAAATGGGGGTTCCTAAAAAAAAACGCAATTGATATCCGTTTGACCTATGGCAGCGCCATCTAGCGGGCGAACCATAGCGCCATTTGGTTTACCCCTTCAAACTAGACAAGTTTCGTTCCTTGTAGTTCTTTCGTTTGACGCTTATTTCGTGAGATATTTGGCCCGGTCACGATCAATGGACTAACCTGTATATACAGCTGGTATACTTATGAATTGGCCAGCCAGTTACAAATAACTAATTTACCTGTGGCTGCTCTAGTTTTAACATTAGCTGTAATTAGCTTGGCTAACAGGGTCACCGGATCTGTCCCCGCTTGAGGATGTTTGCAGCATTATGTGCTGGTCCCTCCCACCAGCTCGGAATTTTGATGATCTGACGCGACAGTTGGACAGAATTTGGCACGATATCCCTCAGGACGACATCCAACAATTCTATCCATCAATGCCAAGCTGAACAACTGCTTATGTAAGGGCCAGAGGTGGACCAACGCGTTATCGACTTGCTTCAGCTCCTTCTGCTGACTAAGTCATCCATTTTTTGTGAAACTGTAATCATTTGTTTGTCTGTATATTTGACTAATATATACCGATTTCCGACTCATTCCGATGCTCCCTTCTTGGTGCATAATTTTTTTTCTTAGAGTGTACTTCTGGAAGCACGCTATGATTGATATATAATGCCGGCCGAAGTGGCCGTGCGGTTAAAGGCGCTGCAGTCTGGAACCGCAAGACCGCTACGGTCGCAGGTTCGAATCCTGCCTCGGGCATGGATGTTTGTGATGTCCTTAGGTTAGTTAGGTTTAACTAGTTCTAAGTTCTAGGGGACTAATGACCTCAGAAGTTGAGTCCCATAGTGCTCAGAGCCATTTGAACCATTTTTGATATATAATGTCGGCCACGCACTATAAAAATTCCTCCGATATTAACTACCTGTGACAATATACGAAACGTCAAGTTCCGCCGTAAGTAATGCCGCAGTCTGCCTAACAACCGTTTATTGTAGTTCGCTTGAACAATGAAGGGCTCTTAGCGGTTTTAGAAAGGCACAAGCCATACTGGAGAAGGGTAGTCGCGTACAGGAGAGCAAACTATAATTACATACAGCTAACGTCAATTTGTCAAATAATTAAGAATCACGTTTTATGCTTGTGAACTATAAATTTCTTGGAGCAAAAATAGAAAAAAGAATTTGGTTTAGGTAAACAGCAGTATAAACTGCCTGACAAAAGAAGCATCTAGAAAGAGAGGAGGAAGGAAATCAATTATAACGGGTTCAGAGGGTATGTAGCGGTATTTCAGTGATTAAAAAACCGAGTCAAAATTATGAAGAACGTGGCGCTATGATCCCATTCATCAGTATGATGGGCCGGCCGAAGTGGCCGCGCGGTTCTGGCGCTGCAGTCTGGAACCGCGAGACCGCTACGGTCGCAGGTTCGAATCCTGCCTCGGGCATGGATGTGTGTGATGTCCTTAGGTTAGTTAGGTTTAACTAGTTCTAAGTTCTAGGGGACTAATGACCTCAGCAGTTGAGTCCCATAGTGCTCAGAGCCATTTGAACCATCAGTATGATGTTGCATCCCATCTGACGTAGAAGGTCATTCTATCCTCTCCCTCAACATGCTGGCGAACAACTATTGTAGCTTGTCCCTGATATACTGTATACTGACAATGGGTGTGGTTGATGTCCAACCTGGTCCGATACATGTCCTACCTTAGCACCCTGCAGACAGTTCACAGAGGCACTCCCCGTGTTTGAACGTACATTGTCTTGCTGAAACATGACACGAGGGTTGAGACATGCGGCCACAGGATATCAATGATGTACCGTTGTGCTGTTAAAAGCTCCCTCAATCACAAATCAGCCGTGACATGAAGTCATACGTGACGGCCGCCCACACAATGACACCGCTGTGTCCCTCTAAAACATTGGAAGAATGGGATCTCTCCCTAGGTCGCTACAAACTCGCCGACGGTGTTCATCCGGAGCGGTGAAGAACCGCGATTCATCACTGAATATAATGGGACACCTCTGTTCACCTGTCCATACTTTCCTGTCACACCACCATTCGAAACGCAGCAGTTTGTGTAGTGTCTAACAATGGGACAGTTGATTGGTTGATTTGGGGGTGGAGACCAAACAGTGAGGTCATCGGTACCATCGGATTAGGGAAGGATGGGGAAAGAAGTCGGTCGTGCCTTCTCAAAAGAACCATCCCGGTATTTGCCTGAAGCGATGTAGAGAAATCACGGAAAACCTAAAACAAGATAGCCGGCTGTGGGTTTGAATCTCTGTCCTCCCCAATGCGAGTCCATTATGCTACACTGCTCTGCCTCGCTCTGAAATGGGGCACTAATTCGTAAGTGTGGCTGCAGCTAGTCTCGAACCAACTGTGCGTGACGAGACAGAACGTTCCAGAGAGTCAATTACTGGTTCTTGGATTGTAGGGGTTATGATGTGTCTGGTGCACAACACGGCAAACCTCCAGTGTACTGGTAAGATGTGGTCGATCCAAACCTTGCTGATGAGTATGTCTTCCCTCTCATTCCCATGCAGGCCAACATTGGATCACTTTCACATCCGACTACTGCAAAAATCTGGATACTGCATGAGTCATTCTGATTGTTGTGCGAACTTCAGCCACCGAATATTACAGCAACACCAAATGTAGCAGGGAAAGGTAGAAGGCACCACATTAAGACTCGTCTGAGCTTTCCAAGTGATTTATTGTTTCCAACTACAGTGCCCCCATTCCTTTTGATCTGCATCACTGGGTTCTGCAATGCTGAGGGTACCACTTTGCTGTCTGCGAAACGGCTTGGTGTGGAATGGTGACCTGTGGACGCACTGCCGTGAGTCGGCCTTGTATGGCAGCAGAGTTGCGGCATCATTAGGATGCCGGCAGTTGACTCAGTGGTCTGCGACCCTGCTGACTCAGCACCACTCGGTGTGAGCTGCAGGCAGCCAGTTATACGCTTCTCGCCGCTGTGGCTAAGGTCGCTGCTACAACAAGCGCCCATGATCCGGAGTCCAAATCTGCGGCCCTCGCCTCGGGATGCCTCCGGCTTGTGTTGGAAGCCAGGACGACTGCCCGTGGTAGCGAGCCATGGAGTGGCCCCCCGCTGGCTGGCTACAGATCCCATGTCAGCCTCAGAGGGTTGAACCAGTGACCCGCTGTGGACTGAAACGATGGTACACCATCTGCTGCTGCATGTAGCTGGTGGTGTGACATGCCCCGCCATTCAGGAGAGCTGCCAAACTTGAATGAATCTCGTTAGGAAGCCGCACCTATTTATACACAGCTGTGCACCTCTATTTTGCTATACGCGCCGCTTCGCGTCACGTACTCATAACATGCTAGGTTGGCCAGTGGGCCCCTTCTGCCTGTGATTTGCAATTTGCAAAACCGCTATGTGTACTATTTCAGCAATTTTATGTCCCTGTGGCCTCTATTCTACTTTGCAACTGTTGGTAAGCGTAACTCACTGCAATCCAGCCCGCACCTGTCTGTAACTTGTGCTCAGAATATGGCACAAAACTAACTTTCCCTATCCTAAACGGTGGTGCCGCTACAAGATGGCCAAATGGGTACCTACAACTGTGCTGAGTTGCTGATAAAAGCTGTCTCACACGAGTGTGCACGTTTTCCATGTCCGTCACAGAGATCACTCAATATCTGACGTCCACAGCTCGTGGTCGTGCGGTAGCGTTCTCGCTTCCCGCGCCCGGGTTCCCGGGTTCGATTCCCGGCGGGGTCAGGGATTTTCTCTGCCTCGTGATGACTGGGTGTTGTGTGATGTCCTTAGGTTAGTTAGGTTTAAGTAGTTCTAAGTTCTAGGGAACTGATGACCATAGATGTTAAGTCCCATAGTGCTCAGAGCCATTTTTCAATATCTGACGCTGTTTACCGCCCTGATGTACCCTACCAGGTCTGGTAACAACACTAAACACAAACAGCACTTTGCTTCCATGTGGATTCACAGCCTTTAAGCGTTTAGCAAAAGAATACCTTAAATGAAACAACAAGTTTACTGTTACCACTCACTGTTTATTTATCTCCAAAAAGAATATCTTGGTCGATTTACGCTGTATTGTACTTTATTAAAATCGTGCAATCAACTAATTCTGGCCATGAGCCAATATGAACGTCATTTGCTATGTCACCTAAAAGAATGTGATGAGCACGATAGGTGATACATGACAAGGCTAATGTGCTTGATAATGGCTCACAACCGATATTAGCTGTTAGCACGATTTTAATAAAGCAAAATACAGATTACAATGGACAATGTATTGTTTCATTTTACGAATAACACTGATGCCCTCTTGCGGTGTGTCACCTGTCAGAGAGGATTTGCAACTAACATTTTACAAAACCGGCGATGTTGTGTACAAATGTACACTGACAATGGCACACGGCTACTGGCTGCTTCATTATTTTTGTCAGGCAGTCTACTGTGAAACACAGCTCGCTCTGTTCATTCACAGATAAGGAGGCTCACAGACAATGACGCGCAAGTTGATGCCGCATTCTTTCACATCCGAAAGGCGTTCCATTCAATTCCTCAATGTCAATACAAATAAACTCTACCAGCTTCAGGACTTCCTTGCAGAAAGAACCCTACTCTTGGAAAGAACTACATTTGAGGCGTAACAGAGACACCACTGATTGCCTGTTTTGAAAATAATTTATTTTCTCCCACAGTCATGACAGTTTGTATACGAAATGACCCGTTTCGGCAATCATAGACCATGATCAGATCATAATAAATATGCTGTGGTTCACAGCTGCCACTGCAGCAATCACTCTGTCATTGACTGCATGACTACCTCTGTTGGGTGTAGTAAGAACGGTCATACGAAAGATGTCATGGTTCAGACCCAGCACTGCAGAAACCATGTGGGCAATTACAGTGTAATTTCTGAAGTGCCAACGTCACGGACAGTATCATTCTTATGATCTAAATACATTGAAACGCCAAAGAAACAAGTATAGGCATCGGTCTTCAAATACAATGTAAACAGACAGAATACGGCGCTACAGTCGGCAACGCCTATATAAGACAACAAGTGACTGGCACAGTCGTTAGATCGGTTACTGCTGCTAAAGTGGCAGGTTATCAAGATTTAAGAGGATTTGAACGTGGTGTTACAGTAGGCGCACGAGCGCCGAGGTAGCGATGAAGTGGGCATTTTTCCGTACGTCCATTTCACGAGTGTACCGTGAACATCAGAAACGCGGTAAAATATCAAATCTCCGACATCGCCGCGGCTGGAGAAAGATCCTGCAAGAACTGGACGAACGACACCTGAAGAGAATCGTTCAACGTGACAGAAGTGCAATCCTTATGCAAATTTCTGCAGATTTCAATGCTGGGCCGTCACCAAGTGTTAGTGTGCAAACCATTCAACGAAACATCATCAATAAGGGCTTTCGGAGCCGAACGCCCACTCTTGTACCCTAGATCACTGCACGACACAAAGTTTTATGCCTCGCCTGGCCCCGTAAACACCGACGTTGGACTGTTGGTGACTGGAAACATGTTGCCTGGTCGGTCGAATCTCGTTTCATATTGTATCCAGCGGTTGGACGTGTACGAGTATGGAGACAACCTCATGAATACATGAACCCTTCATGTGAGCAAGGGACTGTTCAAGCTGAAGGAGGCTCTGTAATGGTGTGAGGCGTCTGCAATTGGAGTGATATGGGACCTCTGATACGTCTAGATACGACTATGACAGGTGACACGTACGTAAGCATCCTGTGTGATTACCTGCATCCATTCACGTCAGTTCTGCATTCCGAGGACTTGAGCAATTCCAACAGGACATGCCACACCCCACTAGACCAGAATTGCTACAGACTGGCTCCAAGAGCACTCTTCTAAGTTTAAACACTTCCGCTGGCCACAAAACTCCCCATACATGACCATGATTGAGCATATTTGGGATGCCTCGCAACGTGCTGTTTAGAATAGATCTCTACCCCCTCGTAATCTTACCGATTTATGAATAACCCTGCAGGATTCGTGGTGTCAACTCCCTCCAGCACTAATTCAGACATTAGTGGAGTCCATGCCACGTGGTATTCCGACGCTTCCGCGTGCTCGCGGCGGCTCTTCACGATATTAGGTAGGTGTACCAGTTTCTTTGGCTCTTCAGTGTATATGGGCCGAGCAGCTTCAACTTCCGGCAGCAGCGTCATGAGCTAGCTGCTGATCCGCAAGCGTCCTGGGTTTGGTGTGGAAAGGCATCCTCGCTTCTGGGCTTATGTTCACTCCGTTGGGGCACTAGCCCGCCAGCATTCAGAGGCAGCTACGTCACCAAGGCCGGCGCGCCGGCTTGCGTAAGGTGCGAAACCGGGTAGGCGGGTCGAACCAGGTACCTCAGGTTGTCGTAGACTAGTCGCAGTACCCGGTTTTGCCCCACCCTCCCCTACACAGGCGGTGCTGCGAGCCGATCGCGCCTCTGTGTGTTAAGCTGAGATGGCAATCACTGCCTGGACGATCGCACTCGCCATTATGGAGCAAAAGCGTGGTTGATTTGGTGCCTTGATTTGATGCCCCATTGTCGTTACCATAAGAAAATAAAAGTAGGGTGTAGTAGGTGGAAAAATCCATTGCTGTTCTCATACACTATCAGCTATAACTTTGGAAACAGCAAAATACTTATGAATCACTATCTAGAGTAAGCTTACGTGCAGTTGCCACTTGTTGAAATGCAGACTCCAGACAAGTTTCCATTGGAAGAAAGTTAATGAAATGTTGTTCAATTACAAAAGAGTTTGAAACTTCCAGGCAGATTAAAACTGTGTGCCGGATAAAGACTCGAACTCGGGACCTTTGCCTTTCGCGGGCAAGTGCTCTACCATTTTTTTCTTTTTCTTTTTTTTTTTTTTTTTTTTTTTTACCATCTGAGCTACCCAAGCACGACTCACGCCCCGTCCTCACAGCTTTACTTCTGCCAGTACCTCGTCTCCTACCTTCCAAACTTTACAGAAGCTCTCCTGCGAACCTTGCAGAACTAGCACTCTTGAAAGAAAGGATATAGCGGAGACATGGCTTTGCTACAGCCTGGGGGATGTTTCCACTCTGCACCGGTGAGTGCGCTGATATGAAACTTCCTGGCAGATTAAAACTGTGTGCCGGACCGCGACTTGAACCCGGGACCTTTGCCTTTCGCGGGCAAGTGCTCTCATTCTGAAAACATCCCCCAAGCTGGGCCTATGTCTCCGCAATATCCTTTCATTCAGGAGTGCTAGTTCTGCAAGGTTCGCAGGAGAGCTTCTGTAAAGTTTGGAAGGTAGGAGACGAGCTACTGGCAGAAGAAAACCTGTGAGGACGGGGCGTGAGTCGTGCTTGGGTAGCTCAGATGGTAGAGCACTTGCCCGAGAAAGGCAAAGGTCCCGAGTTCGAGTCTCGGTCCGGCACACAGTTTTTATCTGCCAGGAAATTTCATATCAGCGTACACTCCGCTGTAGAGTGAATATCTCATTCTGAGTACAAAAGAGTGTGCTTATTAAACACTGGTTGGAACGATTCTTGACCACTTCACGGCAGTTTCGGAACTTATCCATAGTTTAGGAGGCTATCCCTCCTAGAACGCATGGAAATGGGTGATTTTCGTGATTTTTTCAAGTAAAATGAAAAATGATGCTCAGTCTCATGGTACAGTTTGATTCCTTAATTTTGTCTTTAGAAAATAATTTTTGTGTCCACATCGTAGATGTACGCTCCCTGTAACCGCTGCACCACGTGGAAGTGTAAGTCATTTTCAATATTCCATTAAATTTCGGGCATGCAGCAACGTAAATAAAATTTCCTCCACTGATACTTCGGCCGCGTATCGTCCGGCCATCCTCAGAGTGAGTCACAAGACTGACAACAAGATGCCAAGCGCGGCCTTATATGCTCCACCGCGGAGGTACTGCGGATGCGGGTCACAGATGCTGGTCGGCGGCAAAGAAATGCGCTTACACATGCGCCGTCTGTGGCGAAGGAGTACAGACACTCGATTCGCTTATCGATGTATGATCGGCCGCAGTGACACCATGACGACTTCTTTGCAGTTTAATTGCCCCAAGAGCCGGATTCCATGCTATGTCCAAATTAAAACCATTATCTCTATTTATTAAATTATTAGCTAATCTAATCTCTATAACTTCCTTGAAAACAGACTCCGAAAAGGAACGGGTGGAAGTTAAAATCTTCACATCACTGTAATTCATGGAATGCCCTGTATCAGTACAATGTTGTCTGGCTGTAATAAGCGTGTGTATCTTCGATGCTCCACACATCTCTCATGATCGGTGCCTGTTTGACAGATGTACGACTTCTCAGAATTTCTGCAAGGAATCTGATAAACACCAGCTTTACGAAGCTGTAAATCGACCTTCACAGAGCAGAGTAAAGCTGCAATCTTGGTGGTGGGGGGGGGGGGGGGGGGGGGCGGAAGATCACCTTAACACAGTGTTTCTCAAGAATACGGCCTATCTTCGAGGAAAGAGCACCCACATAGGGCAAAAACGCACTAGATCTGAAGGAATTACTGTCTTCTTCCCGATCACATACCTGCATTCTGCGTTTTGCATTGAATGCTCTAGGAATTTGTTGCGGAGAAAATCAAATGGCTCTGAGCACTATGGGACTCAACTTCTGAGGTCATTAGTCCCCTAGAACTTAGAACTAGTTAAACCTAACAAACCTAAGGACATCACAAACATCCATGCCCGAGGCAGGATTCGAACCTGCGACCGTAGCGGTCTTGCGCTTCCAGACTGCAGCGCCTTTAACCGCACGGCCAGCGGAGAAAATCCATTCGATTTCATAATGCTCTTTAGGTATGTGAGCTCTTCTTGCAAATTGTCTTTATCGGATATACAGTGCGCCCTACGCACTAAGGTCTTAAGGACACCTATGGTCTGCGAAGGGTGATGGCAGCTACTGGCATGAAGATATGGATTTGTGTGTGTTGGTTTCGGGTGTACGGCATGTTCTAATGTGCCATCAACTTTACGGCGAACGACAACATCCAAAAAGGGGAAGCAGCCGCCTTTTTCTATTTCCATAGTAAATTTGATGGTTGCATGGATGGAATTCAAATGCTCAAGAAATCGATGTAATTCATCCATCCTGTGCGGCCGTACCACAAATATGTCGTCCTCGTACCTCCAGAAGACCGTTGGTTTAAAACTTGCTGAGTCCAGTGCCTTGTCCTCGATGTCTTCCATGAATGAATTAGCTACCAGATGGGAAAGGGGGGGCTTCCAATAGCAACGCCATCAATCTGCTCATAAAATTCACCATTAAACTGAAAATAAGATGTTAAAAGCACATGTTCAAGTAAGACCGTAAGTTCTTATCAAAATGTTGGTCGATATGAGATAAAGCGTCCTTTAAAGGTACCTTGGCGTATAATGATACCACGTCAAAACTAACAAGCACATCCGTACTATTTAGCCTGACATTGCTAAGTCTCTGAATAAAATCCATAGAATTACGAATGTGGTGACTACATTTTCCTACCAATGGTTTTAATAAGGAAGCTAAATATTTGGCAGAAAAATACGTTGGTGAACAAATAGTGCTGTTTATAGGTCTCATAGACAAGTCCTCTAGACGCTCATCCTTACCCATCTTGTGAACTTTAGAAAGACCATAAAATCTCGGTAGTACTGCACCTCGTACTTTTAAACTTCTCATGACTTCCTTCGGTAGTGATGAAGATGCACATTTTCAATATGTTTTCCATCAGCTTGTTGTTGTTGTTGTGGTCTTCAGTCCTGAGACTGGTTTGATGCAGCTCTCCATGCTACTCTATCCCGTGCAAGCTTCTTCATCTCCCAGTACCTACCGCAACATACATCCTTCTGAATCTGCTTAGTGTATTCATCTCTTGGTCTCTCTCTACGATTTTTACTCTCCACGCTACCCTCCAATACTAAATTGGTGATCCCTTGATGCCTCAGAACATGCACTACCAACCGATCCCTTCTTCTAGTCAAGCTGTGCCACAAACTTCTCTTCTCCCCAATCCTATTCAAGACTTCCTCATTAGTTATGTGATCTACCTATCTAATCTTCATCATTCTTCTGTAGCACCACATTTCAATAGCTTCTATTCTCTTCTTGTCCAAACTATTTATCGTCCATGTTTCACTTCCATACATGGCTACACTCCATACAAATAGTTTCAAAAATGACTTCCTGACACTTAAATCTATACTCGATGTTAACAAATTTCTCTCCTTCAGAAACGCTTTCCTTGCCATTGCCAGTCTACATTTTATATCCTCTCTACTTCGACCATCATCAGTTATTTTGCTCCCCAAATAGCAAAACTCCTTTACTACTTTAAGTGTCTCTTTTCCTAATCTAATTCCCTCAGCATCACCCGACTTAATTCGACTACATTCCATTATCCTCGTTTTGCTTTTGTTGATGTTCATCTTATATCTTGCTTTCAAGACACCATCCATTCTGTTCAACTGCTCTTCCAAGTCCTTTGCTACCGAGCGAGGTGGCGCAGTGGTTAGACACTGGACTCGCATTCGGGAGGACGACGGTTCAATCCCGCGTCCGGCCATCCTGATTTAGGTTTTCCGTGATTTCCCTAAATCACTCCAGGCAAATGCCGGGATGGTTCCTCTGAAAGGGCACGGCCGACTTCCTTCCCCATCCTTCCCTAATCCGATGAGACCGATGACCACGCTGTCTGGTCTCCTTCCCCAAAACCAACCAACCAAGTCCTTTGCTGTCTCTGGCAGAATGACAATGTCATCGGCTTAAGATAACGGAAAAGTATGAAGTTATAATAAAATGGTGACTTGACACAAATGTAATTTTGTGGATATCAGTCTTATTGCATGGACGAGGGATTTCAGCTGATGATATTCAAGAAAGACTTGGCAGGAATGCAGTTTCTATACATAACTGGTGGCTGTGACGGTCACGACAGTGTACGGTCGCAAGAAGACCGGGCTCCGAACGACCACGTGGCACTATCAAGAGGGGAGACCATCGTTTTCAGCGTACGGTTCTGGCGCATTGTACTGCATCTGCAGCAGCAATTTGGGCAGCAGATGGCACCACAGTGACACAATGAACTGTTACAAATAGGTTACTTCAAAGACAGCTCCGCATCAGACCCCAAACCGTTTGCGAAATATGTGGTGTCAAACGAGAGCTCATTGGAGAACAGGGTGGAAGTCTGTTGTTTCTTCTGATGAAAGCGGGTTCCACTTGGGTTCCAGTGATGGATGTATGTTGATTTGAAGGAGGTCAGTTTAGGGCCTGCAACCGATATGTCTTCGTGCTAGACACACTGGAACTACTCCTGGTGTTATGGTCCGGGGTGCGATTTCGCATGACAGCGGGACCACTCTCATGGTTATCCCATGCTAATTTGTACGTCAGTCTGGTGATTCGACCTGTTGTGTTGCCATTCATGAACAGCGTTCTAGAGGGTTTATTCCAACTGGATGTCAACGACCTTGCCGCAGTGGTAACACCGGTTCCCGTGAGATTATAGAAGTTAAGTGCTGTCGAGCTGGGCTACCACTTGGACGGGTGACAATCCGGTCGGCAGAGCGCTGTTGCCAAGTGGGGTGCACTCAGCCCTTGTGAGGCAAACTGGGAAGCTATTTGATTGAGAAGTGGCGGCTCCGGTCTCGTAAACTGACATACGGCTGGGAGAGCGGTGTCCTCAACACATGATCTCCATATTGCGAGCTAACATCCCCAAAGATGTTCGAGCTCACATGCGGTTTCTCTTCGTTGGAATGTTTTGGCACAAATTCGTCTAGGGGTTGAACCGTACGTGTCGCATCGCACGCCCTAAATTAGACACTCTACATCTACATCTATACTCCGCAAGCCACCAGACGGTGCGTGGCGGAGGGTACCCTGAGTACCTCTATCGGTTCTCCCTTCTATTCCAGTCTCGTATTGTTCGTGGAAAGAAGGATTGTCGGTATGCTTCTGTGTGGGCTCTAATATCTCTGATCTTATCCTCATGGTCTCTTCGCGAGATATACGTAGGAGGGAGCAATATACTGCTTGACTTCGGTGAAGGTATGTTCTCTAAACTTTAACAAAAGCCCGTACCGAGCTACTGAGCGTCTCTCCTGCAGAGTCTTCCACTGGAGTTTATCTATCATCTCCGTAACGCTTTCGCGATTACCAGATGATTCTGTAATAAAGCGCGCTGCTCTCCGTTGGATCTTCTCTATCTCTTCTATCAATCCTATCTGGTACGGATCCCACACTGCTGAACAGTATTCAAGCAGTGGGCGAACAAGCGTACTGTAACCTACTTCCTTTGTTTTCGGATTGCATTTCCTTAGGATTCTTCCAATGAATCTCAGTCTGGCATCTGCTTTACTGACGATCAACTTTATATGATCATTCCATTTTAAATCACTCCTAATGCGTACTCCCAGATAATTTATGGAATTAACTGCTTCCAGTTGCTGACCTGCTATTTTGTAGCTAAATGATAAGGGATCTATCTTTCTATGTATTCGCAGCACATTACACTTGTCTACATCGAGATTCAATTGTCATTCCCTGCACCATGCGTCAATTCGCTGCAGATCCTCCTGCATTTCAGTAAATTTTCCATTGTTACAACCTCTCGATACACGACAGCATCATCTGCAAAAAGCCTCAGTGAACTTCCGATGTCATCCACCAGGTCATTAATGTATATTGTGAATAGCAACGGTCCTATGACACTCCCCTGCGGCACACCTGAAATCACTCTTACTTCGGAAGACTTCTCTCCATTGAGAATGACATGCTGCGTTCTGTTATCTAGGAACTCCTCAATCCAATCTCACAATTGGTCTGATAGTCCATATGCTCTTACTTTGTTCATTAAACGACTGTGGCGAACTGTATCGAACGCCTTGCGGAAGTCAAGAAACACGGCATCTACCTGTGAACCCGTGTCTATGGCCCTCTGAGTCTCCTGGACGAATAGCGTGAGGTGGGTTTCACACGACCGTCTTTTTCGAAACCCATGCTGATTCCTACAGAACCCTTTGGTTAAATTGTCTGGATGATGGCAAGTTCGCGAAATGCAAAGTTATTATAACGTATAATAACAGTAATAGTAATTAACGACCCATAAATACACTCCTGGAAATGGAAAAAAGAACACATTGACACCGGTGTGTCAGACCCACCATACTTGCTCCGGACACTGCGAGAGGACTGTACAAGCAATGATCACACGCACGGCACAGCGGACACACCAGGAACCGCGGTGTTGGCCGTCGAATGGCGCTAGCTGCGCAGCATTTGTGCACCGCCGCCGTCAGTGTCAGCCAGTTTGCCGTGGCATACGGAGCTCCATCGCAGTCTTTAACACTGGTAGCATGCGGCGACAGCGTGGACGTGAACCGTATGTGCAGTTGACGGACTTTGAGCGAGGGCGTATAGTGGGCATGCGGGAGGCCGGGTGGACGTACCGCCGAATTGCTCAACACGTGGGGCGTGAGGCCTCCACAGTACATCGATGTTGTCGCCAGTGGTCGGCGGAAGGTGCACGTGCCCGTCGACCTGGGACCGGACCGCAGCGACGCACGGATGCACGCCAAGACCGTAGGATCCTACGCAGTGCCGTAGGGGACCGCACCGCCACTTCCCAGCAAATTAGGGACACTGTTGCTCCTGGGGTATCGGCGAGGACCATTCGCAACCGTCTCCATGAAGCTGGGCTACGGTCCCGCACACCGTTAGGCCGTCTTCCGCTCACGCCCCAACATCGTGCAGCCCGCCTCCAGTGGTGTCGCGACAGGCGTGAATGGAGGGACGAATGGAGACGTGTCGTCTTCAGCGATGAGAGTCGCTTCTGCCTTGGTGCCAATGATGGTCGTATGCGTGTTTGGCGCCGTGCAGGTGAGCGCCACAATCAGGACTGCATACGACCGAGGCACACAGGGCCAACACCCGGCATCATGGTGTGGGGAGCGATCTCTTACACTGGCCGTACACCACTGGTGATCGTCGAGGGGACACTGAATAGTGCACGGTACATCCAAACCGTCATCGAACCCATCGTTCTACCATTCCTAGACCGGCAAGGGAACTTGCTGTTCCAACAGGACAATGCACGTCCGCATGTATCCAGTGCCACCCAACGTGCTCTAGAAGGTGTAAGTCAACTACCCTGGCCAGCAAGATCTCCGGATCTGTCCCCCATTGAGCATGTTTGGGACTGGATGAAGCGTCGTCTCACGCGGTCTGCACGTCCAGCACGAACGCTGGTCCAACTGAGGCGCCAGGTGGAAATGGCATGGCACGCCGTTCCACAGGACTACATCCAGCATCTCTACGATCGTCTCCATGGGAGAATAGCAGCCTGCATTGCTGCGAAAGGTGGATATACACTGTACTAGTGCCGACATTGTGCATGCTCTGTTGCCTGTGTCTATGTGCCTGTGGCTCTGTCAGTGTGATCATGTGATGTATCTGACCCCAGGAATGTGTCAATAAAGTTTCCCCTTCCTGGGACAATGAATTCACGGTGTTCTTATTTCAATTTCCAGGAGTGTAATTTGGTTAGAATAATGTTTGTACAAAAAGCAAACTAATAGCAAAAGTGGCCATATTTAGAATTACTATTACACTCGAGCGCATATCCATTTGACACAATTCGACCAATCACAATCTCATCGTTAATTATAAGTTCAATAATCCACCTAGTTAACTACGGGAAAAGTTAAGACTCCACACCAGGCGCGCGGCTGCTCACCGCTCACACACCAAGTCCCGCGATACCACACAACGTGAAATTTTCTAAGTCGTTTCTCTTCCTAGCTGCCTAAAGGCCGACTGTGCGCTTTCGCGTCTCAATCCGAACTGTCCCCTTTGGTGTCTCGACCAGAACTGCCCTTCGCCCGTCTCCGACCGTGTTTCCCGCGCGTCGAACACCTCCGCTCAACTGACTAGGGCAGTTCCCTTTCCTGAAGCCGTCCATCTGATTGCCTACAGCTTATTCTACATTACTTTTCATTTTAACATATTTAAATAATCATAGCTTGACCACTTTCATGTTCTAAATTAAGTAACAATAATATCCATTACATAATAAACGTTAAATTCTTTTACATAAAACCAGTCCAATTGCAATTTTGTCATATGATGACATGGTGGAGACCGTGGCTGTTGTTTGAAGACAAATGTTGTTGGTGTTAGGACAGCAACCAGCCACAAATTTGTGGCTGGTTGCTGTCGTAACACCATCAACAGTACAATGGCCTTCTTAACTTTGAATGTCACGGCCAGTAGCCTTGCACCAATGTGCTTTCTGATAAATAAATAAAGAAAAAAAGTAAGTATTATGCAGTAAATTTTCAGCAGATATCCTATTACCTAATCATTCAATAAGGTGTCATGCTGTCATCGTTCAATGTGTTTTGTGTGGAGGAAATGATGATCTGAAGACCACAACAACAACATGTATTAAGCAAATAAAGTTACAGAATTGATATTGACAACGTTTGTCATTTTAATGATGCGCCTCTATATGAAATGTCGATCGTTAAGATCGACCAAAGCGTTCAGATTTTAGCATTCAGGTCTTTGTTACAAAACTTGTTAATTTCACTTTAACAGCAGATCCTAAACTATTATATACATGATCAATATTGAAGTTTTGTTGGGATCACCACGAAAATCTATGGAGGATGGCAGATTAAAATTACTGTGGCTTGATTCCATGCATTACTACAGAATTAAATAGTTATCATAAATGTTTCCCTTTAAAGGCGATCTTAGGTCCGCCATATTTAACACTGCTAGGGCTCCTCGGCCACAAACACCTTCTACTGGGTTTCCCTATGACGTAGGTTCTCGTCTGTCTCACTCGCACACTACAGCACTCAGGCCTCAAGAGACAATAGACGCCTGTGAGTTTCCCCATCTCGTGGTGAATCTACGTCCTTTTTGGCACCCAAAATTCCTGAAGTCTGACTCTTTCAGCCATATACTTAAATGAGAGCGCAATGCTAGTTAACTCACAATATCAGCATCCGATGACGCCTTTGGGATGAGGATGACACGGTGGCCGGTCGGTACCGTTGGGACTTGATGGCCTGTTCGGGCGGAGTTTAGTTTGTTGCCTTAGCCTTCTCGCTCGCCAGATCTGTCACCAATAGAGCACATATGGGACATCATCAACTCCAGCGTCATTCTCAAACAGTATTAACCGTACCTGCATCGACAGACCAAATGCAGCAGGCGTGGAACTCCATCCCACAAACTGACACCCACCACCTGTACGGTACAATTCGTGCACGTTTGGATGCTCGCATTCAACATCCTGGCTGTTACCACAGTTATTAATATATAAGCATTTCACATCTGCCGTGGCTTCTCTCACGCTTACAGTAACCTGTGATCTTGCAGTTTTAATCATTTAGATATATAATCTAGACAAATGTATTTCCAAAATTTCACTACTCTACATTAATTACATTTTGGAGTTGCGATTTTTTTCCATCAGTGTATGTCGTCCCGCAGTGTTACCTCCAGTCATTTGCTATAGATACTCATGTTCACCAGTGTGTGATGAACGGCATGCTCCGAAACATTTATGGCTCTTTCAGCAGTAATCTGCTGAAAGACCTACAACAAATCGTCACCTGCCCCACTTTACGACGGGGCAGTCTTACGAACAGCACGTGGTGATGAGGCGTGGACGACAAACACTTTGTCGTCCGCTCGTCCGTCCTCGAACCACTTTCCACAGACGCTTACGACAGCAGCACGCTAACAGCAGACCAAGTTCCCCATTTCCGAGATGCTCCTTTCCTGACGCCGGGTCACAACAATCTGCTGTTTGTCAAAGTCGCTTCTATCGGTGCATTTATTGGTTTGCGTCTCGCCTACGCATCTCTTTTAGCGTTGCCACTGCAGTTTCTATCAGCATCTCCATAAGGCTCTCACACGTACTAGACGAACACGGTGCTATTCTTCGGATCTTCCCCAATTCCACAATTACTTATTTATTGCTTGTTTAGCCTGATCAGATTGGGGCCTTAAGCCCCTCTCTTACATCCGATCAGCCACAATACATACCAAAGATATTACAAAAGGTATCCAATAATAGGCCTAATGCCGGCCGGAGTGGCCGTGCGGTTCTAGGCGCTACAGTCTGGAGCCTAGCGACCGCTACGGTCGCAAGTTCGAATACTGCCTCGGGCATGGATGTGTGTGATGACCTTAGGTTGGTTAGGTTTAATTAGTTCTAAGTTCTAGGCGACTGATGACCACAGAAGTTAAGTCGCATAGTGCTCAGAGCCATTTGAACCAGCCAATAGGCCTAATAATAACAACAGTAAAAATAATAATAATGAAAATACACTACTGGCCATTAAAATTGCTACACCACGAAGATGACGTGCTACAGACGCGAAATTTAACCGACAGTAAGAAGATGCTGCGATATGCAAATGATTAGCTTTTCAAAGCATTCGTACAAGGTTGGCGCTGGTGGCGACACCTACAACGTGCTGACATGAAGCAAGTTTCCAACCGATTTCTCATACACAAACGGCGGTTGATCGGCGTTGCCTGTCACAAATGTTGTTGTGATGCTTCGTGTAAGGAGGAGAAATGCGTACCATCACGTTTTCGACTTTGATAAAGGTCGAATTGTAGCCTACCGCGATTGCGGTTTATCGTATCGCGACATTACTGCTCGCGTTGATCGAGATCCAATGACCGTTAGCAGAATATGGAATCGGTGGGTTCAGGAGGGTAATACGGAATGCCGTACTGGATCCCAACGGCCTCGTATCACTATAATTCGAGATGCCAGGCATCTTATCAGCATGGCTGTAACGGATCGTGCAGCCACGTCTCGATCCCTGAGTCAACAGATGGGGACGTTTGCAAGACGACAACCATCTGCACGAACAGTTCGACGACGTTTGCAGCAGCATGGACTATCAGCTCGGAGACCATGGCTGCGGTTACCCTTGACGCTGCATCACAGACTGGAGCGCTTGCTATGGTGTACTCAACGACGAACCTGGGAGCACGAATGGCAAAACGTCATTCTTTCGGATGAATCCATGTGAACAAACATTGGAAGCGTGTATTCGTCATCGCCATATTGACGTATCACCCAGCGTGATGGTATGGGGTGCCATTGGTTACACGTCTCGGTCACCTCTTGTTCGCATTGACGGCGCTTTGAACAGTGGACGTTACATTTCAGACGTGTTACGACCGTGGCTCTACCCTTCGTTCGATCCCTGCGAAACCCTACAGTTCAGCAGGATAATGCACGACCACATGTTGCAGGTCCTGTACGGGTCTTTCCGGATACAGAAAATGTTTGACTGTTGCCCTAGCCAGCACGTTCTCCAGATCTCTCACCAATTGAAAACGTCTGGTCAATGGTGGCCGAGGAACTGGCTCGTCACAATACGCCAGTCACTACTCTTGATGAACTGTGGTATCGTGTTGAAGCTGCATGGGCAGCTGTTCCTGTACACGCCATCCAAGCTCTGTTTGACTCAATGCCCAGGCGTATTAAGGCCTTTATTACGGCCAGAGGTGGTTGTTCTGGGTACTGATTTCTCAGGATCTATGCACCCAAATTGCGTGAAAATGTAATCACATGTCAGTTCTAGTATAATATATTTGTCCAATGAATACCCGTTTATCATCTGCATTTCTTCTTGGTGTAGCAATTTTAATGTCCAGTAGTGTATCTTAATGAACAGCTAAACTCAATTTAAGAAGGCTTTAGGAACTGTAAAACACATGACTTTTACAAAACGTTTGCAAATCAAATCAAAGGATACACTCCAGGAAACCTCTGTTACAGGAAACAAAATGGAAAATTGGCACTAATTAGCAAAGAAAATTCTCAGGAATTAGCCATATATTTCTCACAACTTCTAAATTGCTCACAGCCAAGTACGAGATTCCCCAGATTACAATCGCAACACAAGAATGAAGGTTCATTACCGCCAACTCAAGAAGAAATTTTTAGTCATATCAAAAAGGTCAAATATAATAAGTCATCTAAAGACGATGAAATTGTAATTAAACTACTAAAGAACCTTGGTCCACATTCCTTAAAATAGAAAATTCTATTCATCCAAGAAATTTGGCAGACAGAAAATATTCCAGACCAATGGAAATGTGCACACAATTTCGGATTACCAAGCAGGCTTTCGACCTAACAGATCGTGCCCGGAGCAGATCATTAATCTTACAACTAATTTAAAAATTAAAGCAATCAGATCAAACCAGTAGTCTCCACATTTGTTAATTTTAAAAAAGGATACGATTACATAGACAGACTATCCATATGCAATATTCTAGAAGAGTGCAGACTAGACAACAAAACTCGAAAACTGATCAAACGAACACTGTCAGAAACCAAATCAAAAATTAAATTTATAGATGAAATTTCGGAACTATTCTTAGTTAAAACAGGAGAAAGACAAGGAGATGGGACTTCGTCACTATTACTCAACATAGTTTTAGACAAAGTAATGAAATAACGGGAGGCTGAACTAAGAAAACAAAACTTTTGGAAGCCAATCGAATTAGGGTGACATCAAGGAAAATGTAACGTTCCATATTCAACTATTGCAGATGACTTAGCGATTCTAACCGACAGTGAAGAAACACCAGTAAAACAAGAAGGTTGGTCTGCAATACTCCTTCGAGAAGACTGAATTTATGTGTTCCAAGTTAGATATTCCGAAACTTAAAATAAATTATGGTGAAATGAACAGAGTCAAAGGCATTAAGTACCTAGGTGAAATTGCTAAATCAACAGGACTTGAAAAAATAGCACAATAATACAGGTTTCAAAAGATCAAGAAACCGTCCAGACTTGTTTCATCCTCGTATAAAAAAAAATGCGCGTCAAAAGGCACTAAAATCAGACACTATAACACCGTATCAAACGACAGCTACACATGCAAATGAAACACTGTCACTGAATAGAAAAGTGGATGTACAAGAAATTAAGGAAGCAGAGAGAAAGATTATTAGAAAAATTTTGAGACCACGATTCACACCAGATGGAAACAGACTGCAAACCATCGAGACAACAGAAAAAGTGTCACGCATCAAAACTGACATGAGAAAGGGACGAGTGAAGTTCTGAAGTTCTACGGACAGCTAGATAGAGTACCTGGAAACAGACTAACTAAACGTCTATTGGACTATGTGACATTACTTAAAGCATCAACACCCTGGGTAACTGAAGTTAAGAAGGATTTGACAAAAGCAAAAATTGACGTCACAAACACATCAGACAGGGATACATTCAGAAGCAAAATTGATAAGTGGACGTTTACTCCAGAGATGGAACCAAAACCATACCGACCAAAGTGGACCGAAGAAAGAAAGAAGGCCTTCAGGGAGAAAACGAAGAAATATTGGGAAAATAAGAAGAACCCTAAGAAAGATTGAAAATCACCTGCTTATCGTTCTCCAACTGGGACATTCGCTAGTAATAATAATAATAATAATAACAGTAATAATAATAATTAATCGTATCTGATACGAGTTTCAGACTGCTGTATCGGCCGAAAGAGTGTTTCGCAAGTTGCTTCTTTGGTAAACGAATGACATCTCCTTGAAAGTCTTCCAGTGAATCTTAATGTAGCAGCCGCTTTTCCTACGATTCGTTTCCTACGATCGCCCAACTTGAGGCTGCTACGCCTGTATATTGCCTAGCTATTGTTGTTTCTAGTGATATATAGCTATGAATATTTCCAACAGTACGGTTCTGGTTCTTCGCTCCATGCTGTGAGACTAACGCTAGGTTTCATTACATTGACAGCCAACTGCCAGCCCCTGCACTGTCCGCAATTCTCAAGGATGTCTCTCTAACTTTTTCTACAAACGCATGACGTTGCAACTACCCTATATAGAGCAAAATTATTCGCAAAAGACGTCAAGAGGCTTCTGACTTTATCCACTAGGCTATTTGTTTTCAAATCGTGGGAGTTGTAAAATAAAAACAATCCTTTGATATGCACCTTTTTGAGATTTTTCTCTTATTTGTGCAACCAAAATTAGTAGAAACCGTTTGGCTCACAATTACTTTTATTGGCGACTACCGATTTCAGTATGTCCTGCAGATCAGCTTCATACGCAAGCTGGAACAGGACAAAGAGGTGACAAAAATCATTTAGGTGCAAGATTACAAGCAATACCATCAAAGGTACAAAGATAATCTCAAAACATCGTGTAACCCGCACTTACCTGGTGCCGCAAACGCCCAATTTATCAGCAGTGGCACGAATGTCATAAAACCAACGTAAAAATACGAAGGATATAATGTTTAAAAATTGTTCAGTTACGTGACTCGTGGAACGACATTGGTTGCTCCATTAATACAGCCTGAAGGAGATTCTTCCATCGTAAAATAAAGATAATCAATAATATTAAAAAAATTAAAAAAATGAAATATTAAATAAAAAAATAACATCATGCATCAGTAAATGATAAAATACAGATGTAGGAAAAAATGTAAATTAAACTGTACATCGCACATTTTATTTCATGTTTATACACTTAGTCAAACAGTACGAAATTATTAAGCACATCTACTTGCATCGAGTCCTTGCTCTGGTAAAACAGGTCTAAGAGTTTGCTTAATTAAAAATAAAAATAATGAAAATACTGAGACTCTCATGAAAAAATCAAACTGGAAGAAGGAATTTGGTTACAAAAACAGCTATAGCTTTTAGCAAACAATACTTCTCATACTGGTATACGTGTTACGTGATAGTAGTAGGGGGAGACGAGAGTGTGCGTTTCAGCGCACCATTTACTGCAGATGGTGGGAAAATATCCGACGTACGTTTCACTGCTTGTTGCTTCCTGCATTTGTAGTTCATCTTTTACACTATATCATATACATATATAAATGAATTGGATTAATATTTTTTTAACTTTTAATATTATTTTTTTAATTTTATTAATTATTTTTATTCATTAACGAAAGAATTTCCTTTACGATCTATCAGGGTGCTAGCTAGTGATTGTGCACATATCAAGTGACGATAGAATTTTTCCCCATTACAGCCTTCCTATTTTTGCGTCACTTTTACATCATTCATACCACTGTTGAGAAGCTACACCTTGCGGTGCCAAGCACATCTGGGTTACGTGAGGATTTGATGGTTTTTTATGCTTTATTTAATGGCATTATAATGATACGCATTTCCTCTTTTAACGCCTCTTTTCCCTGTTCCGACTTAGATCGCTAGATTGTCTGCAGGACAGATCGAAACCAGTACTCGTTATTAAAATAAATTATGATACAGGTTGTGTTTTCTCGTTTTTTTTAGAACAGCTGAGATCAAGAATCCAGTTACATCGCGTTAGTCGGAAAATTAGACCAGTTACAGTGGTTCAATGAACTTGCCACAGTGTACCCACGTACTTGAGATCGTCTTGCGAAACGGAAGAGATACTATTTTGCCTTGCTAAGGGCGAGAGGGATATTGACTCGTGTGTCTACTGCCGATTTTCTGATTTTTCCTTGATTTGTGGAACTATGCATATGGATATCTGAAATCAGGAGCCACTGCACGCCGTTTAATTGGCTTCTCACACACAGTGCGCCCACGTGCTTCCGCGCGTGATATGACACGTGCCTCTCCGTGCGCGTCACGTGGGCAGGCAGCGATGCACCGCCCACGTTGGCGGAACTGCGGTTCGCAGCCAAGGCCTTCCTTCCCGAGGTAAGGCCGGTCAGCCGACTCGCTGACAGCGCATTCGTAAGGCTCTCACCGCCAGACAGCTTACTGACGCAATGACCAGCAAAAACTGTCTTTGTTTTTAGGTCATCAGTCTTATAGCTGGTCTGATACGGACTGTCACGTTTCCTCTCATCTGCCAACCACCGCTTCTCAGCATATTCATTGTCCTCAACTATTTGTTGTATTGAAACGTCCCCTTAGAAAAATGTATCAATGACTGTACTGATAAACCTCTTACATTATATGATTTTCAAACAGCTGAGCAGAATTGAACGTACTCAGACATTTCGCTCTTTACCTATTCTGATCAACACTAAATTGACACACAATATTTTTAGCGCAACGCAATCTGACTTTCAAAAATCCCTACAAAATAATGGCCCTGACTAACAATAACGTATACCTTACCTCACAAAAATCTTCGTTACTCAAACTACTGCAATACAGCGAGCGCCAATACTGCCAGCTGAATAAAAGATTCTAACTACTGAAGGCACAAACTACTGATAGGCATAGTTAGCAAATGAAAGATTTTGATAGAGAACAAACAATGTATTTACCTTAATAGTGTTCAAAAGTCATAATATATATATATCAGTTCATGGCAGCCAGTCTTACAAATTTACTGTCTCTGATGGACACACGTCCAGATCATCCACTCTCAAAACTCCGCCTTCTCTCTCCCCACATCCACCACAGCTGGCGGCTCACCTCCAACTGCGCAACGCTACGCGCTGTTAACAGCCAACTGCCCAACACTACAATAGAGAATATTTTAACAACACCAACCAGCCACAGACAGCACACAGCACAGTCAGTGATTTTCATACAGAGCGCTACGTGGCGTTACCAATATAAAAACCTAAACAGCGTACTTACAGTATGTATTCCAATACTTCTATGGGTCTCCTTTTTATGTACCCTACGACTAGCTCTAGTAACTAGTAAGCTATTCCTTTGTGTCTTTACACTCCTATCGCCCTGTGCCTTCTCGTTCAAAGGGTTCAAATGTTTCTGAGCACTATGGGACTTAATTTCTGAGGTCATCAGTCCCCTAGAACTTAGAACTACTTAAACCTAACTAACCTAAGGACATCACACACACCCATGCCCGAGGCAGGATTCGAACCTGCGACCGTAGCGGTCGGGTGGTTCCAGACTGTAGCGCGTAGAACCGCTCGGCCACCCCTGCCGGCGCCTTCTTGTAGCCGGCCGGAGTAGCCGAGCGGTTCTAGGTGCTACAGTCTGGAACCGCGCGACCGCTACGGTCGCAGTTTTGAATCCTCTCTCGGGCATGGATGTATGTGATGTTCTTATCCCGGGTTCGATTCCCGGCGGGGTCAGGGATTTTCACTGCCTCGTGATGTCTGGGTGTTGTGTGATGTCCTTAGGTTAGTTAGGTTTAAGTACTTCTAAGTTCTAGGGGACTGATGACCACAGCAGTTAAGTCCCTTAGTACTCAGAGCCATTTGAACCATTTGAACCTTCTTGTATTTACTATTTTTGACATACACTTTTCTTCGCCGATTCTACGGAGAAGATAATACTGAGGCCACAGAAGTAATGGGATAGCGATCTTCACATATACAGATGGCGGGAGTACTGCGTACAAAAGATATAGAGGGGCAGTGCATTGACGGAGCAGTCATTTGCACTCAGATGATTCATGTGAAAAGGTTTCCGACATGGCTATGGCTGCACGACAGGATTTAACAAGCTTTGAACGCGGGATGGTAGTTGGAACTAGGCGCATGGGACATTCCATTTCGGAAATCATTAGAGAATTAAATATTCAGAGATCCACAGTTTCAAGAGGACTGCCGAGAATACGAAATTTCGGGCATCATCCCTCGCCACGGATAACGTAGTGGCCGACGACCTTCACTTAACGACCGAGAGCAGCGGCGTTTGTGTAGAGTTGTCAGTACTAACAGACAAGCAACACTGCGTGAAATAAAGGTAGAAATCAATGTGGACATAACGACGAAAGTATCCGCTAAGACAATGCGGCGACATTTGGCATTAATGGGCTATGGCAGCAGACGAACATCACAAACGCCTTTGCTAACAGCACGACATCCACTGTAAGGTTCTCCATGTCCCGCAACCATATCGGTTGGACCCTAGACTACTGGAAAACCTAGGCCTGGTCAGATGAGTCCAGATTTCAGTTAGTAAGAGCTGGTGGCAGGGTTAAAATGTGGCGCGGACTCCAGGAAGCCACGGGTGCAAGTTGTCAACAAGGCACTGTGCAAGGTGGTGGTGGGTCAATAACGGTATGGACTGTGTTTACGTGGAATTGACTGAGTCCTCTGGTCCAGCTCAGCCATCCATTGACTGCAAACTGTTGTGTTCGGCTACATGGAGACCATTTGCATTCAAGGACTTCACGTTCCCAAACTGCGATGTTTCCGGGCTACAAGCGTTCGCCATTGGTTTGAGAAACGTTTTGGACAACTCGAGCAAACGATTTGGTTATCGATATCGCCCGACATTAATCTTAACGAACATTTATTGGACCTAATCGGTAGGTTAGTTCATGCACAAAATTCTGCACCGGTAACACTTTCAGAATTATGGACGGCGCAAATAGCCAACATGGCTGAACATTCCTGCAGGGGACTTCGAACGACCTGTGGAGTCGATGCCACGTCTAGTTGCTGCACTACGCCCGGCAAAAGGAGTTCCGACACGGTATTTAGAGGTACCTCACGGCTTTTGTCACCTCAGTGCATTTTCCACCTCACCAGCCCAATGTATTCTAAGTATCCTTCCGTAGCAACAGTTCTTGAATGGCTTATTTCTCTTCTTTTTCGATTTTCCCACAGCCCAGACCCGTAAGCACAGAAATGTGTTTGTTAGTTTAAGGCAACTGTTTGACTTCAGCATAATTCTTTCACTTAAAGAATGTCTTATTTGCCTGGGGTACTATGCTTCTTATCTCTTTCTTCCACCGTCCGTTATGCCTTATTTTATTCCACGATAGCACGATTCCTTCGTCTACTGCGCGGCCCCCAGCTTTAATGTGAGCTCGTCGCCAATTTCATTTCTGTTTCTTCAATGCTTTCTCGTATTTTTACTCTGCGCTTAGGAGACAGTTGACTCCTGCTACAGGTCCTGCACTCCTTCCTTACTTTCACGGAGGATGGGCAAATTTTATCAACCACATTGTTTCGTCGTCAAATCTAATTTCATTTACCCGTCTTTCACTTGCTTCCTGCATTGCTTCTTCGTTGTTGAATTTGAACAGTAGAGTAGAAACAGTTCTACCATTTCTTTCAAACAGAATATGGCTACGTATACTGCTGGTTGCTCTGTCCACGACAACGTGTGCATATGTATGCTCCGCAAATCACAATACAATTAATGGTGAGCCTTCTATCCGAAAATTAAATAGATCCCAGTTATAGTTTTTAAAAGTCGAGAGATTAATAACATCTCCGTACACGTCCGAGCTAGATGTGGTTTACTCACTTTTCAGAATTTATCACTAAAACCAAATCATTCAATTTTATCAATGAGGTTTCAAGACGTAATGGGAATCTTCTTCTCGACTTCAAATTTAGATCAATCTCTCTATGACAAGCTGTAGCATGCGGAACAGACTGAGCGAGGTGGCTAGCACACTGGAGCACACTGGACTCGCATTCGGGAGCACTACGGTTCAAACCCGTCTCCGTCCATCCTGATTGAGGCTTTCCGAGATTTCCCTAAATCGCTTCAGGCAACTGCTGGGATGGTTTATTTGAAAGGACACGGCCGATTTACCTCCCAATCCTTCCCTAATCCGAGTTTGTGCTCCGTCCACAATGACGTCGTTGTCGGCGGGACGTTAAACACTCATCTCCTCCTCCTCCATGCGGAACATGTATATCGATGCCATATTGTCATTATTGCATTTATAGTCTGCAGCATATTACAAGTGACTCTCAAGGTATTTACTCTAGGTAGTGGGACCCTTTGTCTCTTATATACAGGGTGACAATAATTGTCCTTCGAAGGAATACATCATTCACCTTCGCTTGATTCGACGATACTAGTTTTATCGTTCCTATTAGTGCTGTATTGCAAAACCGTGGAATGGTGTTTACATTTCAGTGGATGGATACGCAGTATTCGGCGAATATTTACTATTTGCACGATATACGAGAGAGAATTGGCAGAGCATGTGCTTCGATAAGTGCCGAAGCGATAAGGAATACCAGTCAATCTATGATAAGAAGATTATATCACTGTACTGATATCAATGATCATCACTTCGAACACCTTCTGTAAATGGGCGTTCATGCCACCTTTTTGATCTTCGTTGAACTTCAAAGACCTTACTGTTACTCATCTTTGAATTCTTCTCGATAGCTACTATCAGAAAATAAGTATCAAACTATAGCATTATTTTTGAACTATATGAAATGAAATCGTCATAACTTCTGAACCGTTCGCATTAGGACTTTCAAACAGCACTGTTGGTCCCAGCGAATGATGAGAATCAGTATACACATTATGGTTTGGTTTAGCGACGATGCCCACTTTCATAAGGATAATTGGCGCATTTGGGGGACTGAGAATCCACATTTCGCAATCGAGAAGCCTCTTCACCCTCAACAGGTGACTGTCGGTCAGATATTCCTTGATGGCACGGTGACTACTGAACGGTACGTGAAGCTTCTGGAAGATGATTTCATCCCCATTATCCGAAGTGATCCTGACTTCGACAAGATGTGGTTCATGTAAGACGGAGCTCGACATCCTTGTAACATAAGAGTATTTAATGCCGTGGAGAAACGCTTTGGGGACCTCATTATGGCTCTGGAATACCCAGACGCCACTGGTATGGGCCTTGATTGGCCGCCATATTCTCAGGATCTGAACACATGCAACTCCTTTCTGTGGGGCTATATTAAAGACAAGGCGTACAGCAACAATCCCAAAACCATTGCTGAGCTGAAAACAGCCATTCAAAAGGTTATCGACAGTATCGATTTTCCGACACTTCAGCGGGTCATGCAGAATTTCGCTATTCGTCTGCGCCACATCATCGCCAATGATGGAAGGCATTTTGGACGTGTCATAACCAAAATCCGAATATGTGCAGTGACGTTAACATGCTGAATAAAGAGTGTGCGTCGCGTATTTTGTAAAAATTTACGTTTTTATTCATGTAGTTCAATAATTGTTACCCGAGAGCTGTAGCCTGGCTTGATGGTGGAATGACGTCACCTGGGGCGGTATTTGCAATGTCAGATTTAGGAAATGGACAGTGAGAAGGGCCCATAAACTTTCCCAGCTCAGTCATGATACGACTTGACCACCAAGAAAATTTTATATCAGAACACAACGAGCAAACTCAGTACTAGCACACACAATGGATATATTCTAGAATTTGTCATTCTAACGTTTTCCAAATAGTGTCTTTCCCAGTTAAACTTTAGGAACGACACCAGCTCTATTCGGATGAGGATGAGATGAAGTCTGCCATTCGTTTTATACCGTTAAATTATTGTAGATACAAGCTATTTCATTTACAAATTCGTTGCGATTTCCCAGAACCCTACTGGCAGATACAAGTGTCTATCCTGTTTTGCATACTTCAGTTGTTTACGTGATCCCCGTGTTTCGTATCGCCTCTTAGTATTAACGCTGAATATTTAAATGGTGTGAAGGACTCCAGCAGTTTAACTCTTCCTCTGACCTTACAAGGACTCCACAGCAAAACAAAGCTCAAAGTGGACATGAAACAATGTCAGTTTTATTTCAACAAACATGAAAGTCGTGTTTCACATCACCTGATGCTTCTAATTGTCTGAATAATGAAAGTAAAGGTGTCCTGAAATTATCAGAACTGTCTCTTGAGTTTATGGCAAACTGACAAATCTAGAACTTGTACATCCAGTGCTGACCACTACCACTTCAAGTGAAATTATAACAAATTCCCAGTACAGTTGGACCACAAGCAAAAAGCTGTCTCCCTCTAAAACAGCCCGGTGTTACTGTTGTCCTCCGGGGATGTTGGTGAGTGGCACCAGCAGACGCACCGCCTGCAGGCTATTGCTTTGACAACCTGCGGGACTTGCATGTTATGTCACTACATGTTGTGATACAGCGCCTCTAACTTGTTATGAAATACAGCGTGCGGTGTTTAAATCCGGACAAATTTCAGTTTGAATTTTCCGTAGTTCCACCGGAGGTCGCGACTAACGTTCTTGAAAGCCATAGGCACCTAGTAAACAGTCAGAACCTCAATAAAAATGGCCCAGATGTTACCGACAAGTGCGGAGTACAACCGAAGAGCCGCGATTATCGAAAGTTTTCACGCTGCGCGTTCGGCCACTGAAATAATTCGATTTTTCTGGTACCCGAGATCAACTGTTTACGATATTGTGGGCAAGTGTAACGCTTCTGAGAAGTCTGGGGTTCAAGTTCTACGTAGTGTATCCAGTGAGGGTGATATCGTGCTGCCACATTTCTTTCAGAAGGGACAAACTGCCACAAAATAAGTTTATCTGCAAGTTTTCACGTATGTCGTGAAACAGACTGTGACTGTGCCTTCCGGGGACAACATTTCAACAGGACGGCGCACTGGTTCATACGAGCCATTTAGTGCAAAACTGGCTCTCGGATAACGTTGAGAATTTCTGGTCAAAGGAGTTCTGGACCCTGAATAGCCAGGATTTGAATCCCCTCGACTACTATGTTTGGAGCCTAGTTGAAAGAGTTACCAATAAGACGAGGCACCCTAATGCCGCATCTCTACGCACCGCTATCGAAGCAGCATAAGCGAATATGGACACCGCCGTTTTAGAGAGTGCGTGCGATCGCTTCACGACAAGACTGGATGCGGTCATTGCGGCTGAAGGGGTTACATCGAGTAATGTTACTCTTGAAAGATGCCACTACTTATATGTAAAAGGACTTTCATTTCTATTTTGTGGTAATAAATTTGCTTTTTTAAAAAGTTTCATTTGTCCGGATTTAAGCGCCGTACTCTGCACATCCGGCTTATTTCTCCTTGTTATGGGCAACATTTTGAATTAAACAGCTGTATTAAAATCTTTTCACTGTTACATACGAGCTCTTTCCATTCCGGTCTGAAGCAGCTTTTTTTTATAGCTTTCTGCTCGCCAAATGTTGGTGCATGTACTGAGAGACGGCGTTCCAGCCGGTAGAAAATACTTATCATCCGATTTATCGAAAACTATTAAGTTCAAAATTTTATTTTTCCCCCCTTACAGTCTGATATCTTCACTCTATAAAGAACTTAACTACTTTTTGTTATCCGCCACACTTAGTTCGCTGCGTCAAATTAAGTAAAACATTACCTTTTCTGAGAGACGGTGTTCCAGCTGATATGAAATTGTCATCATCCGTTTTCCAGGAAAGTTATTAGATTAAAAAATTTTATTCTGCACTTCTAACAGTCAGATATCTTCAGTTGATGAAGGGCTGAATTGTTTTTTGTTATATGCGATAGTTTCTGTGCTGCATCTAATTAAGTAAAACATGACGCCAAGTTTTAAATATTTCGCAGAGGTAAATAGGCATTCTGTAAACTTCGCGTATGATTGAATTTAGCTCACACATTGCAAGGAATGAAATGTAGATAGTATATCGAAATTTTATTCAAAATTGAGAACAAAGCGATATCTCATTTTGTTCTCGAGTTGTTGGGTTTTATATCCGAAGAACGGTGGCGCGCGACGAGTGCATTCACGTCGCTGTGCATCGCGAATCCTGTGCTCATAACATTCATCATATCTCGTAAACGACTCAAGATATCGGAAGGAGATTTTCTGCCAGTGATAGCACGTAATGAAGTGTATGTACTGTATGGTATATACTCGAAACTTTTTAATTCACCGAGATATGGAAGAAACTCGTTCACAGCAGTGAGATGTCGTTGACTCAGGGCGCATCCAAGTCCATAGTACTGAGGGAAAACAATCGGCGTGCGTATTCACGTCCCCAACACCTTGGCAATGGCGCAGCAGGACGTGTAGGTACGCGCACAGTTTAATGAGATCTAGTACTAATTACACAACACGGCAATCAGGCGCAGGATCGTGTGCATTTTATTTCGAGTACACAAGATTGATACCTTCCCGAAGACAACAGCAACATCAGTGGACAATCACATATCGCTGCTGATCCTGTGTAATAAATAGTTCATGTATATTGATGGCATTTGACCTATTACGCTTCATTGGGTAAAGCCTAATGTTACTTTCATCTCCACGGAACATTCGCTGTTAATTTAACCGTAGTGAGTTCTGTTAGTGAAAAATTCCTTGAGCCAATCACAAATCTGTGAGAAAGTCGCCAGGATCTTATTACGATATTAGCTGACGATGTGGAACTGCTAGCCGTGTCATTCGCGAGTAGTATTTTTCCCAAATTCGTACCGATTCCTTCAGGTAAGTTTGTTTTCTTTCACGAGCATCACAATGTTTGATCTTAGGGTGTGCTCAAAGATACTGCTACAGACGGCCTAAGTAGCAGTGGCTCGTAAGTCTACGTATCCGTTCATTCTTTTCCTTTCTGCACACAGGATTGATCCGCGCTGTTTTCAGTCACGGTGAACTTTTCGTAGGTGTGTGGTAGGAAAGGAGCTAATTTGTAACTAATAGGAATTGTGTCAGCGTCTAATTTCCTCTTCTTACTGTAGCTAGTCTTTTTTTTCAAGGTAGAGAGTGTATATTTCAATATATACAACTCCATCCACATCCTTACTCTAAAAACCAGCGAGAAGTGCATGGCAGCGGGTACTTCCCATTGTAAGAGTAACTAGGATTTCCTCCCAAAATTCACGAAATGAGTGAAGTAATGATGACTTCTTAGACCAGTCTGCGTGCACTAATCCTGAACACGTGTTACCTGCGGGAACGATGTTAGATGTTGTGGAATGTTGTTGTTGCTGCTGCATTTGTGGTGGTCTTCAGGCCGAAAATTGACTTGATGCCTTTCTACAAGCTACTCTGTTGTGTGCGAGCCTCTTTATCTTTTGTTATTTAGTTAACAGAAGATGGTCTCTAGAAACAATGTTTTCCAGAAACTCGTAAACAGCAAATGGAGAGCAAACTCTACTATCCTGAGAACCACTGCCCAAGCACTAATGGTTCTCAGCAGCTGAGTAAAAAATGAGATTGACAGGAACTGCAAAATGGCTTAGCAGGAATGGCTAAAGGACAAATGTAAGGGTGTAAAAGCTTATACCCACTAGGTGTAAGAAAGACATTGCCGACAGGAAAATTATGTATGAATATCCAGAGCTGAAATGAAAACCGAGTTCTAAGAAAAGAAGGGAAAGGAGAAAGGTGGAAGGAGTACATTAGTGTCTATACAAGGGAGATGCACTTGAAGGAAATGTTACGGAAATGGAAGAGGACGTAAAGGACGATGAGAAGGGAGGTATGATACTGCGTGAATAATTTGACAGAGCACTGAAAGACCTAACTCGAAACAAGTCCCTGGGAGTAGACAACATTCCGTTAGAGCTACTGATAGCCTTGGGAGAGTCAGCCATGACAAAACTCTTCCATCTGGTGAGAAAATGTACGAGACAGGTGAAATACCCTCCGACATTAAGCAGAATATAATAATCCCAGTTCCAAAGAAAGCAGGTGCTGACAGGTGTGAAAACTACCGAACTAGCAGTTTAATAAGTCACGGCTGCAAAATACTACAGAATGGAAGAACTTGTAGAAGCCAGCCTCTTGGAAGATCAGTTTGGATTCCGGAGAAATGTAAGTACACGCGAGCCAATACTTATCCTACGACTTATCATAGAAAATAAGTTAAGGAAAGCTAAGGAAATAAAAGAAAAATTTGGAGTAGGAATTAAAGTCCAGGGAGAAGAAATAAAAACTTTGATGTTTGCCGATGTCATTGCAACTTTGGCAGAGACAACAAAGGATTTAGAAGAGCAACTGAACGGAATGGACAGTATCTTGAGAGGAGGATATAAGATGAACATCAACAAAAGCAGAACGAGGACAATAGAATGGAGTCGAATTAAATCAGGTGATGCTGAGGGAATTAGTTTAGGGAGTGAGACACTTAAGGTAATGGATGAGTTTTGCTATTTAGAGAGCAAAATAACCCATGATGGTCGAAGTAGAGAGGATATAAAATATAGACTGGCAATGACAAGAAAAGCTTTCCTGAAGAAGATAAATTTGCTAACGTCGAGTATAGGTGTAAGTGTCAGGAGGTTCCTTCTGAAAGAATTTGTGTGGAGTGTAGCCATGTATGAAAGTGAAACACGGACGATAAATAGTTAAGACAAGAAGAGAATACAAGCTTTTGAATGTGGTGCTACAGAAGAATGCTGAAAATGGGATGGGTAGATCACGTAAGTAATGAGGAGGTACTGAACAGAATTGGGAGAAGAGGAATTTGTGGTACAACCTGACCAAAAGAGGGGATCGGTTGGTGTGACACATTCTGAGACATCAAGGGATCACCAATTTAGTACTGGAGGGAAGCGTGTGGCGTAAAAATCATAGAGGGAGACCAAAAGATTCAGAGGGATGTAAGTTTCAGTAGTTACTCGGAGATAAAGAGGTCTGCACAGGATAGAGTAGTATGGAGAGCTGCATCAAACCAGTCTTCGGACTGAAGACCACAATAACAAGAACAACATATACATTACTAAATAACATGATGAGAATCTCGCACATTCTGCATGTCTCAAGAAGTCTAGGTCTTACTTCCATCACTTGTAATGGTTCCCAGTAATGGTAATAAAAATAGGTTTTTAGAGGTTTCATTACTGTTCTCATAGCGGACGTTTGAGCATCTGTGAGGCCCTCTAACTCCGGCAGTAGCTACATCTTCATGTGTCATGACTGAAAGCTCTAAAGCAGTCCCCGTCCCAAGAATAGCGACACATGTCGCACGGAAGGTCGGCGACCACCTGTTGCGCCTTCTGGCGAATTGTCTGCAGGGGGGGGGGGGGGAGGGTCTTGTGGTGCGTGTGACGTCTGCATACAGTCGCTTCCAACTAGAGATGGGTCGAGCTCGTTCATTCCCGTGAACTACTTCATTCATTTCACTCTTTGCCGTGAAGCGTTCAAATGAAGTAGTTCATTCGTGAAGTACGGAAGGCTGGCGAAGTTGCCCAGTTCGCCGCTCAGCCGCGGCTACGCTCGCTTCGCCTCGCTCGTACAATAAAGCTTCGTAATACTTCATAATTTTACCAACACATGGCCGAACTATGCAGTAACGAGAACGCAACTTTTTACGCTCTTACAGAGTCTGAGAGTTAAATAGAACATGGTCGAAGGGGACAAAGGAAAGATAAACAGAGAAACCTGTCACATATAAAGAAGGTATTACATTTAATCTTGCTCGACATTTTCTCATGAAGCGCCCAAAAAAGTCTTTATCTGCCAAGTTAAACCTATTTTGTTGTATTCATGGACTGAAAACTAGGGATACCAACGAAATGCAGTCAAATTTTGTTCCTTTTAAAGTTTAATCCAAAATAGAATGAGTATGTTTACCACTGTTACAAAGTCTATATACCTACGTAAAGTAATTATTCAGAAGTTTTCCTGTAGATTTTATTTTTGTTGAGAATAATAACCCTCCAAATTCAAAACGTTAATTGTCACCTGTAGGCATTGGTACGATTTCAGGTAAAAACCCCCTTTATTTTCTTTGGAAAGCAGTTTTTGCGTCTGTTCACTCTTATACAATGGCTAGCAACTCGCGATCGCGTAGAAGTAGTGAGATTTGGGGTTTCTTCGCCGATTTAGGTGATGGTAAAGCAAAGTGCAATTATTGTTCTAAGTGTATTTCATATAAAGGAGGAAATACATTTAATCTAGCGCGTCATGTTCGAGTGCTGCATCCAACAGTGTCATTGTCAGTCAGGCGCTTAGCGCCCCCTGCTCCTGCATCTTCCGATAGTTGTTGGATAAAAAACCCGGACAATCCGGAACCAACATCAGCAAATGCCAGAAGCGAACAGCAGTTGGTGCCAGATAATAACAGTATCACTTCAGTATCAGAAAGCAGACCTCAATATCACGGAACATTACCCATGTATTTTCCGAAACCGCTTTCTAACAAAAGAAATCAGGAGATAGATTTCGCACTTCTGCAGACTGTTGTAAAGGATTATTTGCCCTTCAACATAGTGGAAAGCAAACATTTCCAAAGTTTTGTAGGCAAACTGAATGGTGCTTACAGAATGCCATCTCGGAAGACCATTTCCAATACGTTGCTACAACAACAGTACGCCATGATAAAAGAAATTGTGAGAGCCAAAATTAATTCTGCGGAAGCGGTTGTGCTGACAATGGATGGGTGGACCTCAACTACAAATGAGAGTTATTTGTCGGTGACAGCACACTACGTTAAAGACCTGGAGGTGGCGTCTTCCCTCCTAGAGTGCTTTAAATACGACGAAAGGCACACGTCAGAAAAATTCTCGGAAGAACTGCTACGTGTCACAAGGGAATGGGGCATTCAAGAAAAAGTCGTGTGTGTCGTCAGCGACAATGCTGCTAATATTGTGGGAGCTACAAGACTCACAGCCTGGAAACACATCCCCTGCTTTGCGCACACACTCAATTTAATTGTTCAGAATGGGCTTCCGCACATTCAACCCATTCTGAATAAAGTAAAAAAAAATTGTTGAATTTTTTAAAAGAAGTTCGCAGGCCTGCACGAAACTGAAAAAGATGCAGGAACAGTTAAAAGAGCCTGTTCTGACACTAAAACAGGACACTGTTACAAGATGGAATTCAACCTATGATATGCTGCGAAGAATAATCGAGGTTAAGAATTCCCTAATGACAGTTATCACTCTGAATTATCCGGATCTTCCAAATCTGACTGCAGAGGACATTTCAAGTGTAACACAAGTCTGTGACCTGTTGAAAGTTTTCAAAGACTGCACTGAGGAAATGTCGCTCGTTGAAAAAATGGTGTTGCAGGTTTGTTAATAACACTGAAATTCATGTAGACGTGCAACAGACGGCCGAAAAGTTAGCTGAAGACCTAAAACGACGATTTAGAAATATAGAGGAAAATTCCATTTTCGCGGAAGCAACTGCATTGGATCCCCGGTTCATATTACATGGTTTTTCTGATAAAAATTCTGCTGAGAAGGTGAAATTAAACCTGATCAGGCACTGTGAGAAATTTGTGACGAACACATCCACTGCTACTGCAACAATCTCAGTTCCAACCACTGAATCTACTTCCAGTCTCTGGCTCGAATTTGATGAAGTGTTTTCCAGGCTGCAGAGTAATCCACACCCGAGAGCTGCTGCAATAGTGGAAGTGGACAAATACTTACAAGAGCCCCTGCTACAGAGACAAGGCAATCCACTTCAGTGGTGGTCTGAACGGCTGTCAGTATACCCCTCGCTCTTTGAACTTGCAAAAATACGACTCTGTATTGTCGCCGTGTGAAAGAGTGTTCTCGAAGGCAGGACACCTTATAACTGACAGAAGAAATCGTCTGACAGGGAAAAAAGTGGAACAAATCATGTTTTTAAACGGAAATCTCTGAAGATTCACCAAATCCGTTGATGCTTATTCATAAATACATGTGTGTATTTTTTTTAAATTTAATTAGGACAATCCTCAAATTGACATTTAGTGTAATTATTACAATAATGTGTACGAGATAAACATTCCTACATGAACGATTATCTTTCAAGCGTGGATTCCACGCATGCTTCAGTTCCAGACTCACAAGGTAAGCATTTTATTTTCATGTTGGCTGTGCGTACTCACACAGCCAGCCTCTTCGTTTGTATTTTAATATTCATTTGTCTGCAAGCGCTGCCAACGGTAGCTTACCCGTAGAAGCGAAGTATAACTGCACAAATAGTCGCTGGTAATGATGTCAGCCCTGCAGGGAGCAGCTGACGCTACCTTCCCCTCGCCCCTCATCACTTAACCCCACCTATCCCTATCGTTTACCACAAACACCGCGCGATTCGTCGACAGGCAGTGGAGGGAGGACTGAAGTGAAGGGAGAATGAGTGACGTACCGCCGATGTACTGGGTGAGGGAGAGGGGAAGAGAGTGAGTGAACTAGAAAAAAGTGTGGAGTGTGCTATCTGTGAAGAGTTTGAAGTACCAGTTCTTTGAAATTGAGTGGTTAGTTCACACTTCACTGGAGTGAAGCGTTCATTTGAACGACTCATTCACGAGCTCCCCATCACTACTTCCAACACCAAGGGCTCCTGTCGAAGCTGCGAGCTGCTAACGATCGTTCAAACTGACCTGACCTCTCACCTGCAAGCACGTGGGCTGTTATAAAGCAAAGGGCAGCGCTTCTGTTGCAGCAGGCCTGTTTCTAGACGCCGGTCTAAATTTCCTCTTTCGACAGAGACTCGCTTAGTTCTGTAAAAAACAACGACGCTGATTTAGAGAATAATCAACTCTATCTTTCTGTGGCAACAAATTGTCCTCTAAACGTCCTGCCATTGGCAGCAGTGCATTCGTCAACAACCAAGGATGTTAGAATATAGAGAGCTAACGTTCGTTACCTTTGTTGAGCACAGCCAGCAACTCCCAAAGGAGTTTTGGTCTTATGTTAAGGCTGTCAGCATTCAAATGCTAATGGATGGAAGTGTAGCAAAGCAAAAGCAGAATTTCTGAAGTACTTTACATACAAAATTTCAGTAGTACTGCTTCAGTTTATTTCTTTTACCGCTGTAAAGGTGGTATGAATATTAGTGGCCCCTAGAAACATCTGAAATCATTGAAAGTAGATAGCTCGATGGTGTCTTTTCGAGATTCTATACAGAATTCGCGACTGAGTTACCTTATCGCTTCACCGTGGCCGGTAGTTGTAAGGCCGGCCGGAGTGGCCGTGCGGTTCAAGGCGCTACAGTCTGGAACCGAGCGACCGCTACGGTCGCAGATTCGAATCCTGCCTTGGGCATCGATGTATGTGATGTCCTTCGGTTAGTTAGGTGTAATTAGTTCTAAGTTCTAGGTGACTGATGACCTCAGAAGTCGCATAGTGCTCAGAGCCATTTGAACCATTTTTTTGAGTAGTTGGAAGAAAGCACAGGCCGAACCTGTCTTCCAGACATTGTTGAAAAACCTGAACTGAATATGGACGCCAACTATATTACAGCAGCCTGTTTAAAGAGCTTCAACCACCAGTGTTAACTGAGGAGCCTAAGAGTGTATTGTAACTCCCTATGTGTCGCTCCTGTAGGAACAGCGAAAACGACATTAAACTATACAGAGCGCTCACAGGTGCAATTAAGCAATTATTCTTCTCGATATTCATACCCTAGTGTGTAAATGTGGATGCAGCTGGAGGTAGCTGGGAGGGGGTGGACGTCCGCCATTTGATGAGCCCAAAACGCGTATCTCTATGTTAGAGCTCTTTGAAAAACTTGCGGTCTTTGCTTAAATCCATTGAATTGACAGTCACTTCTGAGTATGTACTACGTGGATTGTGCTTTCATAAAAGAATACTCATCATCCTATAGCTGAAAACGTAATTTCATTAAGCAACAGTTCGTCATTACGCATGGCCTACACTGCAGTTAAATTGCTGATTGTTTTATTCCTGCTTGAAGTGAAATTGAACTATCAGTACTGTTCGACAGTACAAACAACATGAAATCCTTTAGATCATGTCACTACCGATGCGTAGCATATTCATGAAGTCTGCATTGAAATAATGCTCTAGAATAGCAAGAACAAAGCCACAATGTAAGAAAATTGTTTGTTAAGCTTCTGTACCATTAAACTTTCCTAATTAAATGAGGCAACATTTTTTCCTCCTAAAAACGTTTATGCCACTCTAAATGCAACCAGTTTCAGATTGCAATTTTTCATAATCAGCAATACGTATACAAGTTACCATTTATCCTACGTTTACGCTTACCAGCGGGCATGTATAAAACTATGATGTCTGTAAAAAATGATTTTGAATAAAAATTGGGATAGACATAAACGATCATTTGATTTACAACAGCATAAAAAGTCGCAAATACCTTTATACGTTATTGTAAATCTGGATTTCACCCTAAAAATGCAACTGAAAAGTACACACTACTGTTTTTAGATTCATTCCGAGCCATTTTTAAGTAGCAAATTTCTTATAGCAGCTACCACTTACGACGATAATGTCCTCACATAGACAGTCTATATAATTTGGATGATTTTCAGTGTATTTGTCGTAGCGCCTTGATCTAAAAGCTTTACATTACACCATCCTTCAGCTACCTACACATCATAAACATAAGAAATTGAAATCATTGAACCATCGAAACGAAGATTTAAACGAAGAGTTTAGGTAAGACATTCGTCTGTTTTTGTGTTTCTACAGTCGTAGACAACCCAAGAAAACATTTTTACATAAATAACTTTTCTCATTTCGATGAATAATACTGCAACATGACCATTCCACTCCCAGTATTTTGGGGTCACCAATATGGAGAACCGCGGTTTAGGCAGTTAGGTCATCCCCAGAGATTCTACCATGTTTAGACACAACCTAGCGTGCAAGAAAATTATTCACATCTCATTTACTTGAAAGCAGAATGAGGCAAAGGTGTAGCTTATCTCCATATTCACTCTGAAAATACGGCAATCGGTGGAGCTAACCAAGGAAATATTTTAAATAAACATTAAAAAGTGCAGGGAGAAGACATAAAACTTGAAGGTTTTCCGATGACATTGCAATACTAGCAAAGACAGATAGAACTTGCAAAATCATTTGCATGGACTGGATGGTGTTTTTAAAAGAAATTATATAATGATTAACAGTAGCAAAGGTGCAGTCCAACTCATTTCATGGATACTGGCAGAATTACATTAGAAAACAAGGCGCAGAAAATTGAAGACGAGATTTGCCATATCGACGGGTAAATAACAGACGACTATAAAAGTAAAGGCGATATAAAATCTAGACTAGCAACAGAAAGAATAGGTGCACTGAAAACGATGAATATGTGTACACCGAATATAAATTTAAATTCTGAGTAGAATTTTCTAAAATTATTCATCCTTAGTGAAGGCCTACATGTTAGTTAATCGTACAATGGATACAAGAAGAAAATAGGAAGTCTAAGAGGTGGTGTTACAGAAGAATGCTGAAGATTGGTTGCCTACATTGCCTAACTAATGTAGAGGTACTCAATCGAACAGGTGTAAAATATCTTTGTGCTACAACTTGACTAAAAGAAGGGACTGATTAATAGGACATACGCAGAAGAATAAAAATGAGTTGATTTTGTATGGATTGAAATGTAGACAACAAAAGCAGTAGAGGGACACCAAACCTTGACTAAAGTAATCAGCTTCAACTGCATGTATATTATTCGGAGATGAAGAGGCTTACACAGGATAGAGTAGCGTGGAGAGCTGAATCGTTGGCCTGAAGACCACAACAGTTTCTGAGCTATTGTGAATGAAAGTTGGTACCATAGTACAACACAAATACTTTTCGGAGGTGTATAGAGCCCGTGGCGAAGTCTCGGCAGCTTCCAGTCCAGTCCAATTACAAAGAAAGAGAGAGTTAAGTAGAATTACAAACTGGTTTCTAATCACTGATTCGTAATAGTTACGCAGTTACGAGATTGTTGGTAGTAGGCATAGGTCTGTAAATTAATTAAATGTGAAGTCGATTAATTTAATCTACTTATGCATTAAAATCAATTTCCCCCAACTGAAACATCGTATGTGTTGCCTATGTAGAGGCGTATCGAATGATGGAGCGGAGTAGTTTTCATGATCACCAATCATTTAATTCATAAAATACACAGAATTGCGTAAATCATCAGTTCAGTGGCTTCTCTGTGGTCACGACGTAGAAAGAGATATTTATTTTCGCTCGCTAGCAGATCAGTCCCAGGTTCGGCGTCGATACCCAGTGATACTAATCCGCGCATGGTGTCTAATCCGTCTCTAATGACCACACCGTCGACGAGACGTCAAGCCCGGATCTTTTTCCTTCTTTAATTGACGAGATGGGAAATACGAGGTTGATTTGGTACAAATTTCTACTATAAAGGGAGGATTCAAATACATGTCGTACATTACCTCAGAAAATATTTGTAACTTGTCATTTGCCAAAATCGAATTCTCTACAAAATTTGACATTTTGCCGTTACCGCAATGAATAAGTTGAAATACAGTCATTGTAATGAATGAACAACATGTTGTAAATAAAATAATGACGGTAAAGATGATGTGTTGCTTGTAATGAAGGCAGTTCAAATGGTTCAAATGGCTCTGAGCAGTATGCGACTTAACTTCTGAGGTCATCAGTCGCCTAGAACTTAGAACTAATTAAACATAACTAACCTAAGGATATCATACACATCCGTGCCCGAGGCAGGATTCGAGCCTGCGACCGTAGCGGTCGCTCGGTTCAAGACTGTAGCGCCTAGAACCGCACGGCCACTCCGGCCGGCTGAAGGCAGTTGATATACGTTGTAACCTGAAATGCTATCGTGGAACGTAATAATTATCTTTCACTAGTTACCGTAGATCTAGTGAGAAATTTTATTTGCAAGTTCGTGTGAGCTGATTGCCCCACTCAATCTTCATCTTAGCAGTCACACAGTTTACAAGAGCTTTGACGATACCACCACTAGAATTCATGTTTTCGTTGTAAAGGATGTTCTGCAAATATTACTTGTTAATATCGGCAGTCACTTTCAAATTAAAATCATCAGAAGTCCAAATTAAATTACAAAATGGTTTAAACAAGACATCTAGTGCGAAAACTGGGAATTGACCGTGAGAATGAAAACGTGTGAGGTCCTGTACATGAGTTCTAAAAAAAATCCGTTAAATTTGGGTTAGTCAACACATAATAGAAATTTCAAGGTTATCGATTCAACTAAATAGCTAGGGATTACCATTATGAAGAACTTAAATTGGAACAATCACATAGAAAATGCTGTGTGGAAAGCGAGTGAGCGACGGTGTTTTAGTGGCAGAACACTTAGAACGTGCTACAGATCTACTGAAGAGAATGCCTACACTACACTTGTCCGACCTCTGCTAGAGCACTGCTGCGCTGTATGAAATCCTTATCAGGTTGGACTGACGGAGGACATTGACAAAGTTCAAAGAAAGGCACCTCATTTGCGTTATTCCGAAAGAGTTTCACAGATATGATACACGAGCTGGGTGATTTAGTAATTTTCTTTTTAAATCAAAGAAAATTAGTTGATTTAGGGTTACCATATTCTAAACCCCAAAATGTTGGGCTCGAAATCATTAAAACAAAGGCGTTATTCGTTGCGGTGAGATCTTTTCACAATGTTTGACTCACCAACTTTCTCTTCCAAATAGTAAAAGATTTTTTTGAATCCCATCCACACATGAAGAACTGACCATTGTAATAAAATAAGAGAAATCGGAGCTCACACGAATGAATTTAGGTCATTTTTACGACGTGCTACTCCGGAGTGGAACGGCCGAGGTTCAGTCTGAAAGTGCTTCTGTGAACTCTGCGGCGAGTACTTAAATGTGAACTGCAGACTAGAAGTGTAGATATACACTCCTGGAAATTGAAATAAGAACACCGTGAATTCATTGTTCCAGGAAGGGGAAACTTTATTGGCACATTCCTGGGGTCAGATACATCACATGATCACACTGACAGAACCACAGGCACATAGACACAGGCAACAGAGCATGCACAATGTCGGCACTAGTACAGTGTATATCCACCTTTCGCAGCAATGCAGGCTGCTATTCTCCCATGGAGACGATCGTAGAGATGCTGGATGTTGTCCTGTGGAACGGCTTGCCATGCCATTTCCACCTGGCGCCTCAGTTGGACCAGCGTTCGTGCTGGACGTGCAGACCGCGTGAGACGACGCTTCATCCAGTCCCAAACATGCTCAATGGGGGACAGATCCGGAGATCTTGCTGGCCAGGGTAGTTGACTTACACCTTCTAGAGCACGTTGGGTGGCACGGGATACATGCGGACGTGCATTGTCCTGTTGGAACAGCAAGTTCCCTTGCCGGTCTAGGAATGGTAGAACGATGGGTTCGATGACGGTTTGGATGTACCGTGCACTATTCAGTGTCCCCTCGACGATCACCAGTGGTGTACGGCCAGTGTAGGAGATCGCTCCCCACACCATGATGACGGGTGTTGGCCCTGTGTGCCTCGGTCGTATGCAGTCCTGATTGTGGTGCTCACCTGCACGGCGCCAAACACGCATACGACCATCATTGGCACCAAGGCAGAAGCGACTCTCATCGCTGAAGACGACACGCCTCCATTCGTCCCTCCATTCACGCCTGTCGCGACACCACTGGAGGCGGGCTGCACGATGTTGGGGCGTGAGCGGAAGACGGCCTAACGGTGTGCGGGACCGTAGCCCAGCTTCATGGAGACGGTTGCGAATGGTCCTCGCCGATACCCCAGGAGCAACAGTGTCCCTAATTTGCTGGGAAGTGGCGGTGCGGTCCCCTACGGCACTGCGTAGGATCCTACGGTCTTGGCGTGCATCCGTGCGTCGCTGCGGTCCGGTCCCAGGTCGACGGGCACGTGCACCTTCCGCCGACCACTGGCGACAACATCGATGTACTGTGGAGACCTCACGCCCCACGTGTTGAGCAATTCGGCGGTACGTCCACCCGGCCTCCCGCATGCCCACTATACGCCCTCGCTCAAAGTCCGTCAACTGCACATACGGTTCACGTCCACGCTGTCGCCGCATGCTACCAGTGTTAAAGACTGCGATGGAGCTCCGTATGCCACGGCAAACTGGCTGACACTGACGGCGGCGGTGCACAAATGCTGCGCAGCTAGCGCCATTCGACGGCCAACACCGCGGTTCCTGGTGTGTCCGCTGTGCCGTGCGTGTGATCATTGCTTGTACAGCCCTCTCGCAGTGTCAGGAGCAAGTATGGTGGGTCTGACACACCGGTGTCAATGTGTTCTTTTTTCCATTTCCAGGAGTGTAGATCCAAAAGGCAGCGAATTTCTTAATACAGGAAACAATGCTTTTGAAACCTTCCAGTCTCCATTAATGAGTTTATCTTTCCTTGTACAATTGTACTTAGCATACGTTTAAATTCTGCTAAGACACTAAACGCAGTAGTATATTTATTTACATCTGCGTCTCTTCCCTGCAAGCCACTGTACTATGCCTGGTTTCATACGGACATCAAGCTCTTTCTTTCCAATTTCATTCGCATATTCAGTGAAGGAGAAAGTACTTGAATTAAAGTAATTTTTAATGTAAAACGGTTTTAAACCAGTCAACAAAGTATAAAAAGATTTCTCCAAGCCAAGTCCAGATTCCTAGCCCAATAACGTGTTCTGAACATTTTTGATTGCCAATTTTTACTACCTTTGAAAGTACCTGTAAGATTTATAACAAAAACCCATACGCTCCCCGGTTTCGTTGTAAATCTTACAAGTATTTTCATAACTACTAAAGCCGGCCGAAGTGGCCGTGCGGTTAAAGGCGCTGCAGTCTGGAACCGCAAGACCGCTACGGTCGCAGGTTCGAATCTTGCCTCGGGCATGGATGTTTGTGATGTCCTTAGGTTAGTTAGGTTTAACTAGTTCTAAGTTCTAGGGGACTAATGACCTCAGCAGTTGAGTCAGCGTAGTCAGCACCCCACTCTCCCGGCCACTGTCAGTTTTCGTTTCCATAGCCGCTATTTCTCTGCCAAGTAGCTTCTCAACTAGCCTCACAAGGGCTGAGTACACCCTGAATGCAAACAGAGCTTTTCAGACCTAGACGGTCAGCCATCCAAGTATTAGCCAACGCGACAGTACTTAACTTCGGTGTTCTGATGGGAACCAAAGTTAATACTGTGACAAGACCATTGACAGTATTTGAAGGAAAGTCATTAAACTGTCTACAACTACGAGGGTCACTCCAAAAGAAATGCACACTATTTTTTTAAAAAATCTATCTTTTATTCTACAAGTCTGAAAGTTTTAGATTGTGTAAATACATTCTTTAGGAACAATATTTTCATTTCTCCACATAACTCCCATCCCTCTCAACTGTCTTACGCCATCTTGGAACTAGCGCCTGTATACCCGCACGGTAAAATTCTGGACAAACCTGTTGGAGCCACTGTTTGGCAGCGTGCACAAGGGAGTCATCATCTTCAAGCCTTGTTCCACGTATACAGTCTTTCAGTTTCCCAAAGAGATGATAGTCACGTGGAGCCAGGTCAGGACTGCAAGGCGGGTGTTTCATTGTTGTCCATCCGAGTTTTGTGATCGCTTCCATGGTTTTTTGACTGACATGTAGCCGTGCATTGTCGTGCAACAGCAAAACATCCTGCTTCTGACGATGTGTTCGAACACGACTCAGTCCAGCTTGAAGTTTCTTCAGTGTCGTCACATATGCATCACAATTTATGGTGGTTCCACTTGGCATGATGTCCACAAGCAAGAGTACTTCGGAATCGAAAAGCACTGTAGCCATAACTTTTCCAGCAGAAGGTGTGGTTTTGAATTTTTTTTCTTTGGTGAATTGCATGATGCCACTCCAATGATTGTCTCTTCATCACTGGCGAAAAATGATGGAGCCAGGTTTAATCACCTGTCCCAATTCTTCCAAGAAATTCATCTCCACCATTCTCGTACTGTTCCAAAAGTTCGGTGCATACTGTTTCTCTTGTTTCTTTGTGAGCCACAGTCAACATCCTGGGAACCTACCTGGCACAAACCTTTTTTAACGCCAACACTTTCAGTATTCTGCAAACACTTCCTTCCCCTATCCCAACGTAGCGTGACAATTCTTTCACTGTGATGCGTCTGTCAGCAGTCACCAATTCGTTAACTCTCTGCACATTGTCTGGAGTGTGTGCAGTACGAGGCCTGCTGCTGTGAGGGCAATCCTCAATATTGCCGTGCCCGCTTTCATCACGTAACCTGCTTGCCCACCGAGTAACTGTACTGCAATCGACAGCAGCATCCCCATACACCTTTTTTAACCTCTTGTGGATGTTTCCCACTGTCTCGTTTTCACAGCACAGGAATTCTATGGCAGCACGTTGCTTCTGACGAACGTCAAGTGTAGCAGCCATCTTGAAAGCATGCTGTGACGGCGCCACTCACGGAAACAGATTGAACTAAGTTTGAAAACAAGTGGGAAGGATGTATCTACACACTGTAAAACCTTCACACGTGCAGAATGAAAACTGTATTTTTACAAAAATAATGTGCATTTCTTTTGGAGTGACCCTCATATATATGTCCTGACGGAAATAAATAATGCAGATAATAAGATTAAAACTATATGAGACATTGTCAAACGAGAGACAGAACAACCAGTCAGTGTACAAGAGTCCATACACTTAAACTTTGATAATTCACATGTTACGAGTACTTTTAACAATCTCTTTCTAAACGTAGCTGTAAATATACAATTAAATGGTTCAGGTGAAGCAGGAAGAGAGTATGTAGAAAATGCCATTCCACAAAACTTTAAAGCCGGCCGCTGTGGTCGAGCAGTTCTCGGCGATTCAGTCCGGAACCGCGCTGCTGCTACGGTCGCAGATTCGAATCCTGTCTCGCCCGCATCTCGTGGTCGTGCGGTAGCGTTCTCGCTTCCCACGCCCGGGTTCCCGGGTTCGATTCCCGGCGGGGTCAGGGATTTTCTCTGCCTCGTGATGGCTGGGTGTTGTGTGATGTCCTTAGGTTAGTTAGGTTTAAGTAGTTCTAAGTCTAGGGGACTGATGACCTCAGATGTTAAGTCCCACCCATAGTGCTTAGAACCAGTTGACAAAACTTTAAGGCTTTGAAAGTAGCACCAACATCCTTCACTGATATTAATACAATTATAAGTATTCTAAAAAACAAAAGTTCTTGTGGGGGTTGATGGGATTTCAAACCGAATTCTGAAAAGTTGTACCAACTTAATAAGTTATGTCCTTAGTGATATTTGCATTGCATCGATGGCGCAGGGAATTTTTCCAGACGGGCTAAAATATGCACTTATTAGACCACTTCGTAAGAAGGATGAACAATTATCGTCCAGTTTCCTTGCTGACATTTTTTTCCAAGGTATTCGAAAAGTAGTGTACTCAAGAGTACCCGCACACTTAAAGGGAAACAATTTACATATCATAGCACAGTTCGGTTTCCAGAAGGGTTTCTCGACTCAGAGTGATATTTATACGATCACTTATGAAACAGCACAAGCCTTAAATAATAATATATCGTCAGATGGTATTTTTTGAGACCTCTCGAAAGCCTTCGACTGAGTAAATCACGATATCCTCATACAAAAACTCAAGTGTTATGGTGTTGAAGACTTTTCACACAGCTGATTTCAGTCATACTTGACAAACACAGTGCAAAAGGTTGTGCTGAATAATTCAGACAATGTCGTAGCGGTAGAAAATTTCACTGACTGGGGTAAAATCACAAAGGGAGTGACACAGAGTTCAATTTTGGGTCCACTCCTGTTCCTTGCATATGTGAATGAGTTTCCACTTAACACTCAGCAAACAAAACTGGTACTTTTTGCCGAGGATACTGGTGTTATTATAAATCCCATTAGACAGAAAGCAACAAAAGAGCTTGTAAGTCATATTTTAGAAAGAATTATTAAGTCGTTCTTTGAAAATGGACTCTCTGTAAGTTTTTAAATAAACACACTAGCTTCAGTTCTGTATAACAAATAGGTTATACCTACAACTGATGTAGGACATGAGCAGCAGTCAGTAAATAGGGTAGAATGTTCCAAATTTTTGGGATCACGTATAGACTAAAGCTTGAATTTGAAGAATCGTACTACTGAGCTTCTTAATTTCAGCGACTTTTGCTGTTCGTATAATTTGGGAAAAAGAACGTATCAACGATCTGATATATTTTGCACATTTCCACTCAATAATCTCATGGAATAAAGTCATGGGATAATTCATCACTTAGAAAAGAAGTATTTATTGCAGAAAAGCGAGCAGTAACAATAATACGTGGTGTTCACCACGGAGGTCATGTAGGTACCTCTTCAAGGAACTGTGAGTTTCAACTGTATCTTCACAATGCGTATATTCGACAACGAAATTCTTCATAAATAATCCAACACAATTTGAGAAGGACAGTGATGTCCAAATCTACAGTACTGGATGGAAAAATGCCTTTTATTTCCCATTATTAAAGCTGTCAGTGGCAGAGAAAGGAGTTTAGCAAAAAAATTTACCTTTTTCTGGTAGCATAAAACGTCTGTCGGGTAGAAAAACAAGTTTTAAAATATCATTTCTCCTGGAAAACTCCTATTTCATTGACAAATTTCTGCTTAAAAATGGTGACCATTAAAAAGTAAAGAGAAAGGAAGCTTATTCTTCAGTTGCATGGGTGGGAATAAAATGATAATGTGTTCATTAATATTAAAATGTTAACACTAATCATGGAAGTTAACTAGTTCCACGTCATTTCGATAAAAGAATGGTTCAGACGATCTATGGAACATGTAAGTAACTAACTAACTAAGACTAGAGGCCCAATCCCACCTTATCCTGCAGTGCGCCATCTTGCTCAGTTATTGGCAGCAGGAGTAAACAGTACACGATGGCAGGGCGCTACGAAAGAATTCCGAAAACAATCTCTGCAAAGCGACTGTTTTTGGTTCTAGGTCTCTTATTATTCGGTGCAGCATTGTAATTTGGATGAGTACCATGTATATCTTGTATTCAAGTGAGCAATGGTGTTCGGTGACATACTTCTTACTTCTGTCGGTTGGACTTCTAGCCTGCAATACAAACTGTACTGCTCCCATCGAGCGAGGCACGGCAGAGGTCAGCACACTGGACTCGCATTCTGGACTTCAGTGGTTTCAATCCCCGTCTGGCCAGCCAGATGCAGGTTTCCAGAATTTCCCTAAATCGCTTAATGCAAGTTACTGCGACGGCTCCTGTGAAGGAGTCAGGATCGACGTTTTTCCCCGGATCTTGGTTGTGCTGTTTCTCCAACCATCTTATCGTCAAGAAGATGTTAAGCGCTGATCACCTTTCCTCATATTCCTCAAACAAGAAGTAGAATCTTTCTCAGCCCCCGTTGGAGTTAGTGTTGTTGACGTTTTGCGACATTGTCTTATATTTGGTGCGGTTTAGTAAATCTGAAAAAAATTGTTATGTAGTGAACAAAGTTTGCGTCCACATGTATCTGCTGGAGCTTACTATCCTAGCCGTAACAAACAGCCACATCCTCTCCCTCCGGCAGCTGGTGCCGGACTGACACGCTGTCAAGCGGAGACCGCAACGAGCGTGGCGCCATCTGCACAGTAGCTGCAGTGTGGCGCCGCCGCCGGCTGATGCTGGACTAACGCAGCGTTAAGAAGGAACTTACAGCTCTGCAATGAATCACTTTCGCCTATCACAGGAACTAACGCAGCGTTAAGAAGGAACTTACGGCTCTGCAATGAATCACTTTCGCCTCTCACAATCTTATTAGACTGGAAAAAGAATTTACGGTATCTGTTTCACTTTTAGTAATGTACGTCTTGAGTGGCGCTGGTCAGGTGTGTCAGTGTGTCCGAGTTCCTCCGGTTGCAAATGATCCGCGGGATGATCAAATATGTGTGTTGAATCTCAGTTTTCATTAGAAGATACTGATACGTTTGGACGCAAAAATCTTCAGATATTACCGTATTTGCGAATGCTTTCGAGGGACGATAACTCCAGTGAAGAAGAAAATAGCGTAAAATCTGCTAATATATTTTGAATTCCCTTGAAAAACATCGAAATTTTTAAAGTGTATTATCTATAAAACGATCTTTTTATTTTGTAGGATATAGGCATGGGCAGGTTTTGATTTTCAGGTCCGTGAAATTGTCAGAATGATATGGGCAGGGTTTTAGGCAGCTATTGAATTTAAAGTAAGGGAGATGTTGCTAAATTTGACACAGAAATCATAAAAACTGAAGTGAGAACAATGTAGCAATAGTTTCACTTTCCAATAAGAAAAAAACTACTTGCTCTGATCATACTCAAACATTTTTCTGGCGCTAAACTGGCGGTGACTAACAAACTATCATTATTTCCATGTCTGCCGGCTTAGCAGTTCCGTTTCAGAAGCGCTAGCGAGTGGACGTTGTTTACTGCTGCGCTGCACTTCCGTGTTTATATCGCTGTTCAAATGGTTCAAATGGCTCTCAGCACTATGGGACTTAACAGCTGAGGTCATGAGTCCCCTAGAACTTAGAACTACTTAAACCTAACTAACCTTAGGACATCACACACATCCATGCCCGAGGCAGGATTCGAACCTGCGACCGTAGCGGTCGCGCGGTTCCAGACTATAGCGCCTAGAACCACTCGGCCACCCCGGCCGGCTTATGTCGCTGTACTTGGGCTTCGCCGAGTGCTGTCCGTCTGTAAATCTCCGCGTTCGTTCCTATTACTTGTGATCTGATTGCTCCTTCCGGTCGTGCTATTGGTTATTGTAATTTCCGTTGTGTAACCGAAATTTCGTCGCTGCATTAACCATGGCTACAAACCTCTGGAAGAATACTCTGGTATTTGCTTTTGACAAGGAATCCCGTCCTGTTCAGCCGACATCCCTGGAAATAGATGACTGGATTACACAGGTAATTGGCCTAAATTCTGAAACCTTCCATACCTGGCAACTGGATTAGGAAAAATACTGTTTTTTGTCATATTATTCAGTGCTGCGACTGTTGATAAAGTGTTACGAAAGTGGGGCTATGAAGTAGATTTTGTGCATAGAAATGCTTATAAAAGTAAGGTTTCCATCTATAGACCTGACATAGATTACAAAACCGTTCGTGTCTCGAATCTTCTCATTGAAATTGAAAATGATAAGATTAAGGAAGCTCTTTAAAACTATGGGGACGTTAAATCAATTACAAACGAACGATGGTCGTCTCGCTCTAAACTGCAGTGTTTCGACGGGGTCCGCTGTGTGGAGATGGCCGTAAAGAAAAATATTCCGTCTCACATAACTGTTTGTGGGTATAAGGCAAAAATTGTTTATACATGTCAGGAAGCTACATGTCGTGTATGTAACGAAACCGGCCACTTCAGACAGGAATGTCCGCGGCGAACTGTTTTTCTTAAAAGTCATTTGATACAGCGGTAGAAACTTACCTTCAATGATCTGTTACCAAAGAATAGCCCGGAGCAACTGGTTGAGGATGTTAACGCAGCGGGCCAAGTTGATATCCCACGATAACAGTCGATTTCCCCCCTTAACAACAAAGGAAAACGCTGTTACCACTACTGGTGAAACTGAAATGCGACCGAGAAAACGACATCTAGAGACAACTGATAGTTGTTTAAAGGACGAGCTGTCCCGTACAGCTCTCTCAGTTCGCAAGCAAAAACAGTGCGATGAAGGAGGCAGAGAAACCGCAAGGCAGAATGCGAATGGAAACTGATGAACGGAAATATAATACACATATGGTACCAGAAAATGAAGGGGGTGTAGTCAGTATTAATCTGCAAGAAACAACAAGTGAAGTAGCTGATTGGAAAGATCAGCAGTTATCTGTTAGTAAACAAGTTCAGGGAGTGGTTGCAGAACTGGCGTCTCCATTTGTTTCCCTCGATCAGGAAGTAAGTGATATTAATAACGAATAAGGAAGTGGTGGACAAAGTGAAATTGCGAAAGCGGCTGCTGCTGCTCCACATGAGCCGCGAAGTAAAATAAAAACGCAACCAAATGTGAATGTAGATCGTAACCAAGGGAAGGGAAAATCCGGAAAGGGCGACCCAAACCCAAAGAATGTTCGGTACAAAACGGTCCTACACGAATCACTGGAGGAAAAATCAGAAAGTTTACAACGAAATTAGTCTGCTAGCGGCACAAGAGAAAACCTCAGAAGTAGAATAAAACAGGACAGTAACTAATAAACTGATTGACGTATTATTCCATGTTCAGCCTTCCGAGAAAACTGTTAATAGTTTAACTGAACCCTGAACCACAAAAAACTAAATTAGTTAATCAAAACAATTCCATACTGACAGCGCTATGACGCAATATTATTCTGTCACCACTATAAACATAAATAAAATTACGTCCGGTTTGAAATTATCGGCACTTTAGGAATTTTTGTACGAATCCGCGACTGATATTGCCCTGTTACAAGAAGTTCTAATGTCGGGTTTAGTAATTCCCGGTTATGTCAGTTACATAAATGTGTCTCACGAAACAAGTGTTGGAACAGCTGTTTTGGTGAGGGAAGGGATTCCAGTAAATGAGGTGGAGCGACTGGAGTCCGGAAGGGAATAGGACTAAATATCTATGATGTGACTATCATCAACTTGTATGCAACTTCAGGAAGTTCTCAACTAGTTGACAGGGCACGTTTCTTCAAAGATGAACGGATGTACCTATTACGGAAAAATCCAAGACAGTTAAAACTTGGAGGTGATTTTAATTGTGTTTTAAATCGAAAAGATCAGTTACCTAGTTTTAATTTCTCAAGTGAACTAAAACAACTAGTTACTGGTTTAGAATTAAAGGATATGTGGCAAATCAAATACCCTTCCATTGTTGAGTTCACTAATGTCACGGCAAGATCACGTAGTAGAATTGATATATTATATATTTCCAAAAATCTTGAAACTTCCGTGACAATAATAAAAACCATTCCTACATACTTTTCAGACCATTCAAGTGTCGTAGCTTGCATAAATCTAACAAGACAGCCGGTTCGCCGATTAAAGAAAAAGTGAAATTTGAACATTTCCTTGTTAGTAAATCATGATTTAGAAGACCTGATTAAAGAATCATGGGCAATATGCCTGCGTGCTCGTAGTAGATATGCCACGGCAATCGACTGGTGGATTAAAATGGCAAAGTTGAGAAAGGTTCTTATTCAACACAGTGCTCAGAGCGCAAGAGAAATGAAATGCACTGTAGAATATTACTATACCGTTCTGAGAGATCTATATGATGAGGTCTCTCCTCACTTCGGATAGCAGACATCAAAAAATTCAAAATATCAAAAGAAATCAAATGGAAGGGTTGAAAATAAAATCGAAGGCAAATTCGGTGGCAGAAGACAAAACTACTTCCCTGTATCATTTAGTGAAGCATACGTAAAGCGGAAGAAGGACTTTTATTTATGAAATTCTAACAAAAAAAGCGTACGATTCTCAAAAACCATCTGGATATCATGGACGAGATTTACCGCTATTATTGCGAGCTATATTCTGTAAATCAAAGTAGTGATGCATCCTTGGAAGAATTCCTTGACATCCTAGCCCCACAGCTGATAGAAGATCACAACGAAAATTTTCTCGAGGTAGTGAAGGGGACGTGTATGAGACTCTGTGCGCCTCACCACCAAAAAAATCCCCAGGACCGGATGGTCTGCCAGCAGAGTTTTACATCCGTTACTGGCCACTAGTGAGTGCGAAAATCACGGACATTGTAAATTAGTAAAATGTATTCAGAGTAAAATGAGTTTGAGGAGAGTAAAATTGTTCTTGTGCCAAGAAATAATGGAAACAAAGATTTAAACAATTTTCGTCCAATTTCACCGCTGAAATCTGATTATAAATTAATAGCTAGACTAGTAAACAAGAGAATTTCATGTCTTAGAGATAAAATTATTAGTAAACATCAGAACTGCGCGCAAGGCGGAACCATTTTTCAAAATCTAGCAGGATTCAGGGATGTCATTCCAATAATTTCTGTAACAAACATAAAGTGTGCTTTATTTTTTTATTTTTTTTATTTTCATAAATCCTCCGATGTAGTAAATCATGACTATTTTCTACGAACGTTGAAGAAAATAGGTTTCAACGATAGGGTCATACAGTTGATAAAGAACATAGCAACTGGAATAAATGCAAACGTAGCGGTGAATTGTCAACAATCCAGGCCGATAAAAATAAAACGAGGTGTTCAAGGAAATCCTCTGTTCATGTCGCTCTTCGCCATTTCACTAGAACCTTTCCTCCGACATGTCCATTCTAGACTGAAAACCTTAACATTATCAGGAAATAAAACAGTTATAAGAGCCTACGCTGAAGATATAGCGGTCGTTATAAGGAATAATGAAGAGGCAACCACGCTTGCAACAGTGATTGATACGTACTGTAGAGCATCTGGAGCCAATGCAAACGAAAAAAAGTAAGATGTTAAATCTCAGAGGTTTTGGTAATGTCAGCGTCGAGTGGGTAAAATTAGTCCGACGTTATAAAACACATGGGAGCACCCTGACAGCATGCCCCATGAAAATGACGGATTTGAACTGGGATGTTGCAGCAGATAAAGTGCAAGGAGGAGCCATTATAGAGAATTTAACTCGATATATGAACCAAGTTCAAAGAACAAAGTATATCAACTCATGCATCCTTGCTAAAGCTTATTATACTGCCCATCTGTTTCCAATATGGAGAATGGAAGCGAGGAGATTAATATCCAAAATCAAAAACTATTTGTGGTAAGGTGAAGCGCTAAGAGTACCTGCACTTTAGATCCTAAAAATAGTGAACTAGGATTAACTGATATAACGGATAAGGCCTCTGCACTTTTTATCAGAAGGCAAGCTAATTTAATAAGAGACTTGCTAGAAAGCATAACCAGCCAACTTTTCGAGATCATTAAACCTCGAAGCCTGCTTCCCCGATTGACGCGCAGAATATCAACAGTCGTTTACAGCATGTGAGGGTTTTCTATGTTGAGTTCAGTTATGTAAGTGCCGAAATCAGACAGTCACGACACTTAACATCAAGAGCCATAATGCTGGAACGAAAGAAAAGCAAAGGAAGGAACAAAGTAGAACGGCAGTTTCCAAACATTGATTGGACTGAAATTTGGAAAAAACATTAGTTCTAATGTGCTGACATCTAATATAAAAAGTCATGGTACAAGACAGTTAACAACATACTTAGCACCAATGAAAGACTGTACGCAATCGGACTCCGTGAAACAAATTTATGTCAATAATGCGATCTAATTGACACAATAATTCGTGGATACATTTGCAGCGGTCACATGAATAGTTCTAAGTGGATCCGAGAGCAAATAGCTCTGATTAAAAGGACATCCCCTAAGAGTATATCGCTGTCATTGATACACAGGCTTGAAGCACGCTGTTTCCCAGAGGCAAAAAATAACGCTGTGTACTGGTTGCTGGGAAATTTTGTTAACTACTTCATTAACAAACTAGGATCCGACAGCACCATAGAGTTCAAGGTACACATGCTGTGTGAAAACCACAAAATTAGAAGGTATTCGAATCACAAGAAACAGTTCGGTAATAGGTTAAAAATTATATTTGAAAGAATGGGCATTGGTTAATATAAAAAAGATGACTGTGTTTACAGTGATGTATCGTAGTTACCTTAAGGATATTATTTAAAGTGTTTGGTGTGTCCTTTTTCTACTTCCGAAAGTAGTTTTTGAAATTTTATAAGCTAATGTACAGAACTTATGTGATGTCAGATTGTGTGTCCAATAGTGTCAAAACACAAAATAAATAAAGCTGCATTATTGGCTTATAGTATAAATATGAAAATTGACAGTTTTTATGGAAATTTCTTTATCGATTGATTAAAACCATAACATTGTATCTGATACAATGTAATATTCAATGGCTGGCAAATTGCCCCGTCCATTTTTCCTTGTGATGTGTAAGTCAGTTTTTCAGTGAAAGATCTCTTATATAGGTCTGATCACTGCAGATAACTAACATTCTACTAATATCGAGAAAGTGTAGTTGGAAGGCTAGCCAACTTTATAACATCTCTTTTCCGCCATTCTCAAGTATTTAAGAGATTGTCTAATATGATTATTAAATTGCTTTTATGTGCGATGGGCATAAATCTTCAGTATTGTGTATAAGTTTTGGTGACTTCCATACAATTGTCTGAAATGCTCATACGTAGTCTGACTGAGCTGAGAAGGTTAGAGATCAGTTTCTTCTCTTAACGCGTCTCTCACGGAGACGATTTCCTCGTGTACATTAATATATTAAAAATTATCCTAAGAACTTACTGATATCCTTCTTAAAGAGCTGTTCATGCTTCTGTAACGATAGAAGCAAATGTAATTCAAAGTGCAGTTTTTTATTTATTCAGTGTTTGAAGCAGTTTGAATGTCTTTAAAAAACTTTTCTTGACGTTCAAATTATTTCTTTCTGGTAATTTAGCCAGTAACGCAATCTTCTGTTATATTTCTTTAACATCAGCATAATTGCAAAGATCAAACTGTTTTTGTTTAACTCATTACATGTATAACATGTGTGCATGGTTAGTACATGTACTTACTATATATCTGAAATGTGCGACATTGTTCCTTAAATAAATGTTAACAGAAAAAAAAGTGGTAACGTGCTTACCTCCCATGCGGCGGGCCTGGATTCGATTCCTGGCCGGGTTGGGGATTCTCTCCACTCGTGAACGGGGTGTTGTGTTGTCCTCATCATCATTTCAGTCTCATCACCGGCACGCAAGTCACCAGATGTGGCGTCGGGTGAAATAAGGCTTGCACTCGGCGGCCGAACTTCCCTGGATGGGGCCTCCCAGCCAACAATGCCTCACGCTCATTTCATTTTATTATTTCCATGGAAAATAAAATTATCTTCTGCTTTTGAAACCAAATGCTACTTTTCTGACCTTCGTTTGTACGTACAAAATAAAGCTATCCACGTCCTAAAGGCTGTACTGAACACTATAGTACTTTAGTTGGCATCGTGAAAACAAAGGAAGATGAATATTAATCGTCACGTCGACGATAAGGTCATTACAGACGGAAGGAAAGCTCTGGTTGAGGAAGTGTGGGGAACGAGATTGGACGTATCCTTTCGAAGGAGCCAACCCAGCATTTGCCTGCAGAGATTTACGGAAATCATTGAAACCCTGACACTGTATGTCTGGGCGGGGATCTATCACTGTGACACCACTCTCAGAACAATTCCTGTTGGAGGTGGTATATCTTCTGGTCTTAGAACTGACTTAGCCAGACAGTTTTCACAATACAAGATGTAGACAGAGCCGAATGAAGCGATTAGTGACAGAAGACACATTTCTGAGACTGACTTTGATCCCTGGCACAGAGCTACGAGTGAGAAGCTTGGCACTTATCCACTTAGCCACAATGCGTCAGTAGAATCCACCGTGGACGGCACAAAAAAGTTTATTTACAAAAAAAGAAAAGAAACAGAGTTCGTCTACTTTGACAATTAATAATACAAATTAACAAGTGGAAAGTCACTGTCTGAAAACAAGTTTGTCACAAAAATACTAAGTCTCCCTCAGACCGTCTTTAAGCAAAGTTCATCCAAGAGTTAAGTTCTTGTATCTTGGCAGGGAGTAAATTTAAGTTTTCCCATCTCTGCATTGAGTTAACGTTCCCTCGGAACATTCTTCAGTCAGTGTACGACAAGAATCATATTTAAACAGCGTTTTATAACATCGACAATCACGAATACAGCCGGCGGGACAAATTCTGGGTGACGCGGACTGACCAAAAAGAGCAGCATAGGATTTGGGAGATATGGCTGTTGTTTCTCTAAAATTTTGAGGAAGATTGTTCCCAAGTTGGTTTCATGATACAGACGATGATTTAGAGAACTTGGTAGTGCTATGTAACAGTACAGAGAGAATTTTACTTTCTTGAGATTGAGTATTTCTGCCATGCTGTTCAGATAGTATAGTAAGAGTTGTAGACAAATAAGAGGGGATGCTATGACTGAGAAGACGATAAAGCAAACAGAGTATGACAGTCTATACATTTGTTGGTAAGTAGTCGTGATAATTGTTTTTAGGCTGGCATGCTATGGTGGAATCATCATATGTCCAAAATGTATCGTACCCACGCATTCAGCGTCAGTTTCGGACTGCGTGAGCTTTCGCTTGAAAATCCATGGAGAATGGCACCATCATAGTCAAGTTCGCAGATCATTAGTGTCCTTACGAGTTTCTTCTTAAGCTCGAAAGGAAGTACTTTTTTACATTTCTGTAGTGAATGAAATGACGCTGACACTTTCTTACAGACTGCAGCTGTTTGTTAAGTCAAGTCTACATGATGGTCCAGAATTATCCGTAAGTTCCTTGCAGAAGAAGATTTCTGTGCCATTTAGGATTAATGGTAGAACAGATTCTCTTAACTGAGGAGTAATAGAGCCTGTATTTTTGGCGACTAAGGTTGCTTGCGTTTTAGATGGGTGAAGTTAGAAACCTACACTCTGCTCCTGCACTCATAGGGCAAGTAAATCTACATTTACTTGCAGGATGGCTGCGCACAGATTTGTTGCACTTGCTCTTATAACTGAATATCGTCAGAGTATAGGTGGCATATTCAGTGGGTGAGAGTAGTTGTCACATGATTAACCTGTAGTGAGAAGAGTAATGGGCCCAATACAGATCCTTGTGGACCTATGATACTACATCTTTCCATTGTGACCTTTTTGTTTCAATCATTACACACTGCTGGCGGTATGAAAGGTATGAGTGTAATAATTGTACAGCGCTTGAAAATAAGGTTTTACTTTTGAATTTAGCAAGTAAAATACCAAAGTCGACAGTTTCGAAAGTGTTGCTAGAATCAAAAAAGCACGTAATAGTCACCTGTTGTTTATCCATAGCTTGTTACAATTCATCAGTCACTTTTATAAGAGCAGTCGCCATGTTGCTACCTTGTCGAAAACCGGGCTCGTATTCATCTAAACGATTATTTGATGTTAAGTAATTAGTAAGGAGCAAATATACTTCTTGGGCTTGACGCCGGACCGTGCTGTGTAATCGCACAATATTTCATCCATGCAACTGCTCGGCATCTTCAGGTGGTAGTTGCTGCTGCCATTGTTGCAAGGCACCACCTGAAGACGTCGAGCAGTTGCATCGATGGAATATTGTGCGATTTAGACAGTACGATCCGACGTCAAACCTGAGAAGTGTATTTGCAACAGATCCTTCGCAAAGGCCTGAAAAGTCACAATTAGTAAGGTGTCGTTAACAATGTATGCTACAGCCTTCGATAATGCTGGTAGAATGTAAATGGGCCTGTAATCGGAGGACTGTTTGGCAGATACCTTCTTGGGTAATGGCTTTATGGGCCCCTACGGGCAGACTTATGGAAAGATGCTGGAGGTCTGGGAACAGTTAAAATGTCCGTAATTTTGGGCAATAGAGGATCGCCGAGAAGCTTGATCATTTGCATTGTTACATTATCCTGCCCTGCAGATGCCAAAGGAATTCGCGCAATTGACTTCCGGTCCGTTTTGGAGCTTACCGCCTGCAGAAAATATTTTTCGTTTCTACCAATCACCGATACCTTAAGGGTAACGATAGTCTCTGCACTAGTGCGTCGGTCAAGTAAAGATATCGGTGTAGCGAAACAGCCATTTAGATCCTAATAGCAATTAGAGGTTCAGCTGCAGATTTGGGTTTGCCTGTTTATAGACGTAGTAGATTTTTCCATAGGACGACAGGTATGTGAGAAGCCTCAGTTAGCGGGTGGGCATGACTAAGCTTAGAATTCTTCACAGATCGACAAACTCGGCTGTGTAGTTGCTTGTAGGTGAGATTATTGTCAGAGGTCAGGTGCAGTTTGCATGTCCAGTGTGCTGCCTCTCAGACACACGTCTGAGGCGGTTGAAAACCATGGCCCAGGTTTCCTCGTTACTCTTACTGTTTTTAGAGAAGCGTGTTGTACAAACTATTGAGTCCAGAATGAAATTTTCACTCTGCATCGGAGTGTGCGCTGATATGAAACTTCCTGGCAGATTAAAACTGTGTGCCGGACCGAGACTCGAACTCGGGACCTTTGTCTTTCGCGGGCAAGTGCTCTACCGTCTGAGCTATCCAAGCATGACTCACGCCCCATCCTTACAGCTTTACTTCTGCCAGTACCTCGTTTCCTGACTTCCAAACTTTACAGAAGCTCTCCTGCGAACCTTGCAGAACTAGCACTCCTGAAAGAAAGGATATTGCGTAGACATAGCTTAGCCACAGCCATGAGGATGTTTCCAGAATGAGATTTTCACTCTGAGTCTGTTAGTGAAGTTCAATACTTCACTATTTACGTTGAAGATGTTTCCTGCCATTTTCTGCCAAGACCTATCATAGGCCTGTATGCTTAGACGTATTTATACGCTTGGAATCTCTAAAAGTCACCGCTTGCGGTTTCTTCCTTTAGGAATTTCAATGAGTTGCTCATCAGTATCACTCCGTGAGCAGACAAGCCAAGTGCAGAGATTTGATCGGTGCGAAAGTGGGGATTTGTTTGCGAATAAACTGACCAGCCAGAACATTATGACCACCTACCTAACACGTGATATGTCCACCTTTGTCACGGGTAACTACGGCGATGCGTCGTGGCATGGAAGCACTGCGGCCTTGGTAGGTCGCTGGAGGGAGCTGGAATCAGAGCTGCGCACACAAGGCACACAATTCCCATAAATTCCGGGGAGGGGGCGATGAGCTCTGACGCCACGTTCAATCACATCCCAGATGTTTTCGATCTGGTTCAAACCTGGCCAGGCCAATTGGGTGGGGGGGGGGGGGACAGCACATTAATTAGAACTCGCCCTCGCCACTGTGTTTCTTTAACCGCTTCACCACACTCCTAACCTTGTGAAATGGCGCATTATCTCCAATGTTAGGCGCGTAATGGGGCCCCCTAGGGATATGGCGGCTAAGGAGGGGAAGAAATCCAGTGTGCGCTCAGTGTGCATTCCGGGTGGAGTCATTCCTGATGTGGAAGGGGTCCTTTCGGATGCCATGAAGAGCACAGGGTACAGCCAGCTGCAGGTGGTGGCACATGTCGGCACTAATGACGTGTGTCGCTTTGGATCTGAAGAAATTTGGATTCCAGCGGCTATCTGATTTGGTGAAGGCTGCCGGTCTTGCTTACGAGATGAAGGCAGAGCTCACCATCTGCAGCATCGTTGACAGAACCGACTGCGGACCTTTGGTGCAGAGCCGGGTGGAGGGTCTGAATCAGAGGCTCAGACGGTTTTGCGACCGTGTTGGCTGCAGATTCCTTGACTTGCGCCATAGAGTGGTGGGGTTGCGGGTTCCGCTGAATAGGTCAGGAGTTCGCTACACTCAGCTGGCGGCTACACGGGTAGCGGAGACTGTATGGCGTGGACTGGGTGGTTTTTTAGGTTAGAAGGCCTCGGGAAAGTACGGGGTGAGCTGCAATCTCAAAGGGTGCATAGAAAATACAGGACGTGCTTGGATCAAGGAACAGTTGAGTTGTAAATTGTTGTAGTTGTGCTGGGAAAGTCCCTGAGCTTCAAGCGCTAATAGAAAGCACAGAAGCGGAAATCGTTATAGGTACAGAAAGCTGGCTAAAGCCTGAAATAAGTTCTGCAGAAATGTTTACGAAGTCTCAGACGGTGTTCAGGAAAGATAGATTAGGCAGAAATGGTGGTGGAGTTTTTTTGTTTGTCAGTAGTGGTTTATCTTGTAGTGAAGTCGAAGTAGATACTCCGTGCGAATTGGTATGGGTGGAGGTTATGCTTCACAGCCGAACTAAGTTAATAATTGGCTCCTACCGACCCCCAGTCTCCGATTATATAGTTGCTGAACAGTTCAGAGAAAATTTGAGTCTCGTAACAAATAAATACCCCATTCATACGGTTATACACTCCTGGAAATGGAAAAAAGAACACATTGACACCGGTGTGTCAGACCCACCATACTTGCTCCGGACACTGCGAGAGGGCTGTACAAGCAATGATCACACGCACGGCACAGCGGACACACCAGGAACCGCGGTGTTGGCCGTCGAATGGCGCTAGCTGCGCAGCATTTGTGCACCGCCGCCGTCAGTGTCAGCCAGTTTGCCGTGGCATACGGAGCTCCATCGCAGTCTTTAACACTGGTAGCATGCCGCGACAGCGTGGACGTGAACCGTATGTGCAGTTGACGGACTTTGAGCGAGGGCGTATAGTGGGCATGCGGGAGGCCGGGTGGACGTACCGCCGAATTGCTCAACACGTGGGGCGTGAGGTCTCCACAGTACATCGATGTTGTCGCCAGTGGTCGGCGGAAGGTGCACGTGCCCGTCGACCTGGGACCGGACCGCAGCGACGCACGGATGCACGCCAAGACCGTAGGATCCTACGCAGTGCCGTAGGGGACCGCACCGCCACTTCCCAGCAAATTAGGGACACTGTTGCTCCTGGGGTATCGGCGAGGACCATTCGCAACCGTCTCCATGAAGCTGGGCTACGGTCCCGCACACCGTTAGGCCGTCTTCCGCTCACGCCCCAACATCGTGCAGCCCGCCTCCAGTGGTGTCGCGACAGGCGTGAATGGAGGGACGAATGGAGACGTGTCGTCTTCAGCGATGAGAGTCGCTTCTGCCTTGGTGCCAATGATGGTCGTATGCGTGTTTGGCGCCGTGCAGGTGGGCGCCACAATCAGGAGTGCATACGACCGAGGCACACATGGCCAACACCCGGCATCATGGTGTGGGGAGCGATCTCCTACACTGGCCGTACACCACTGGTGATCGTCGAGGGGACACTGAATAGTGCACGGTACATCCAAACCGTCATCGAACCCATCGTTCTACCATTCCTAGACCGGCAAGGGAACTTGCTGTTCCAACAGGACAATGCACGTCCGCATGTATCCCGTGCCACCCAACGTGCTCTAGAAGGTGTAAGTCAACTACCCTGGCCAGCAAGATCTCCGGATCTGTCCCCCATTGAGCATGTTTGGGACTGGATGAAGCGTCGTCTCACGCGGTCTGCACGTCCAGCACGAACGCTGGTCCAACTGAGGCGCCAGGTGGAAATGGCATGGCAAGCCGTTCCACAGGACTACATCCAGCATCTCTACGATCGTCTCCATGGGAGAATAGCAGCCTGCATTGCTGCGAAAGGTGGATATACACTGTACTAGTGCCGACATTGTGCATGCTCTGTTGCCTGTGTCTATGTGCCTGTGGTTCTGTCAGTGTGATCATGTGATGTATCTGACCCCAGGAATGTGTCAATAAAGTTTCCCCTTCCTGGGACAATGAATTCACGGTGTTCTTATTTCAATTTCCAGGAGTGTAGTTGGTGGGGACTTCAACCTTCCCTCGATATGTTGGCAAAAATACTTGTTCAAAACCGGTGGTAGGCAGAAAACATCTTCCGAGATTGTCCTAAATGCTTTCTCCGAAAATTATTTCGAGCAATTAGTCCACGAACCCACGCCAATTGTAAATGGTTGCGAAAACACACTTGACCTCTTAGCCACAAACAATCCAGAGCTAATAGAGAGCATCATGACTGATACAGGGATTAGTGATCACAAGGTCGTTGTAGCTAGGCTCAATACCGTTTCTTCGAAATCCACCAGAAACAAACGCAAAATAATTTTATTTAAAAAAGCGGATAAAGTGTCACTAGAAGCCTTCCTAAGAGACAATCTCCATTCCTTTCGAACTGATTATGCAAATGTAGACGAGATGTGGCTCAAATTCAAAGATATAGTAACAACAGCAGTTGAGAGATTCATACCTCATAAATTGGTAAGAGATGGAACTGGTCCCCCATGGTACACAAAACAGGTCAGAACGCTGTTGCAGAGGCAACGGAAAAAGCATACGAAGTTCAGAAGAACGCGAAATCCCGAAGAATGGCTAAAATTTACAGACGTGCGAAATTTGGCACGGACTTCAATGCGAGATGCCTTTAATAGGTTCCACAACGAAACATTGTCTCGAAACGGTGCAAAAAAGGCCAGCTCGTATTGTATTATCACTTAATAAGGGAGAGAGTGTGGCAGATATGATACGCGAGTTGGGATGGAAGTCATTAAGGCAAAGACGTTTTTCGTCGCAGCGAGATCTATTTACGAAATTTGAGTCACCAACTTTCTCTTCCGAATGCGAAAATATTTTGTTGAGCCCAACCTACATAGGTAGGAATGATCATCAAAATAAAATGAGAGAAATCAGAGCTCGAACAGAAAGGTTTAGGTGTTCGTTTTTCCCGCGCGCTGTTCGGGAGCGGAATGGTAGGGAGATAGTATGATTGTGGTTCGATGAAGGTAGGGAGATAGTATGAGTGTGGTTCGATGAACCCTCTGCCAAGCACTTAAATGTGAATTGCAGAGTAATCATGTAGATGTAGATGAAATACCGATGCTTTCGGGAAACTTGATCACCATGAGTGAGTACACGTGGTCTGAAACCAGTGTATGATAATCCTTGGCCTTGATGCTGCCTTGCACGAGCTGCACTAGACCCGTCGATGACAACGTGTACGTTCCCCAGAGGATAAAGGTGGCGCCGCCAGCTTGTCTCTGTCCCGCAGTACTGGTGTCAAGGATCTGTTGGTATGGAAGGTGACGGCTTCGCGCCCACCCATCGGCATGATGGAAAAGGTATCGGGATTCATCAGACCATGCAACGCTCTGCCACTGCGCCAACGTCCAGTGCCGACGGTCACGTGCCCATTTCAGCCGTAGTTTCCGAAGTCGCGGTGTTAACATTGTCACATGCTTGGGTCATCGCCTACAGAGGCCCATAGCTAGGACTTGAAATCTGCCTAGCATCAAAGTCTGATGTTAGTTCGAACACAATTTGCCGTCTGTCCCGTTTTACCAGTCTGCCCAGCTAACGACGTGCGACATCTCTAATGAGGGGCGACCACCCAACCCTACGACACCTGGACGTGTTTTCACTTCGGTTTCGCCACGTGTTAAAGACACTCACCACAGCACTTCTCGAACACCCAAGTCGTGCAGCTTCAGAAATGCTCGCATCGAGCGTCGGGGCCATCACAATCTGCCCTCAGCCAAACTCAGATAGATCGCATTCCTTCCCCAGCACGCTCGGTGATACTACATGCACTATGTGTGTGTTTGACTAGCAGGCATTCATGTGACGCTACTATCGCCTGGAACGATTTATATCGATAGAAGGTCGGTGGTCAAGCTGATTAGTGTATATCGATAGAGGTATGTGTGTATGCTATATGATAAGTAGACCCACGTGGAATCAGTGTAAGGTTTGAGCAGGAAGGTATAAGCTTGAATTTTGATACATAAAGATTGTAGTTTAGAATACTTACGTTGATAACTCCAGTTACAATTACGTGTTCATACAAAGATCAAGACTTGAAAGAGCATATTCAACAGATTCAAGTCCAGGTAGTTGTCTAACTTTGAGACACTTTCTACTGAGCGAGCCAGTCTCAATGAACATGTAATCTGACTGCTTGTTGTCGTTTTTATACGTGAGCACGACCTTGAGGAAGAAGTTTGCGCGTACGTATGCAGGCATTCCACCCCTTTGTCTGTCACATCTCTTATGTCTCAGTAAAATGTAACTGTAGGTGATACTCGGTTTCAGCCATGTCTCCGACAAGAGTGTGACATGATATACGCATCTGAACTCAATCAAATGAGCTGCATATACATGTGAGCAAGTTGTAGAGAAGAGGTATCACGAATCGTATTATACGGCAGGTAGGAGCAACAACTGGCCCGCAGTCAGTCATAGCCCATCGCCTTGTGAAATGCGGTGGGCAGGGGAGGAGGTAGGCGGACGGCGATTGCTGCGACCCGCGTCCCAGGAAATCTGCATTCCGCCGAGACGTGGTTGCCTGACGTGGCGGCAACCCGCACTGCTGCTATGTTTGATGTGTTATCGACCATGCAGGCGTAACATCGCAACGTGTGAGTTTCTATCTTTGTCGAGAAAAAGCAACACCCTCAAAGTCTGCTTTCAGATCTGTATGTACATCTATATGACTACTCTGCAGTTTACATTTAAGTGCCTAGAAGAGGCAGAATATTTCTTCACCGTTGCACTCTCGAACAATGCGGTGGGAAAGAGGAACACGTAAATCTTTCCATAGAGGCTCTGTTTTCTGTTACTTTATTACGATGATTGTTTCTCTCTTTTTCGCATTTAGAGGAGAAACTTGGTAATTTCGTGAGGAGATATAACCGCAACGAGAAACGCCTTTGTTTAAATGATATCCGCACCAACTCGCTTATCATATACGTGACACTCTCTCCCCTAATTCACGATAATTAATACAAAACGAGCTGCCCTTCTCTGCAGTTTATCTATGTACTCTGTCAATTATATCTGGTAAGGTCCTGTACCGCGTAGCAGTGCTTTAACAGAGGACGGACTACTGTATCTTTAGCAGGGGACGGACTATTGTAATGTGGACCCGTTGCACCTTATAAGTACCCTACCCTGGAAGGTAATATAGCGGGAGTTATCATTGCGCTACGAAATTGAATCCGACGTCTAATACGTCCGTTGCCCGAAAATTGGCTTCTTGTGGATGTGTTTTGATTAAAGAATGCCAGGTTGCGCCATTTGTGAGTGTACTAATCGTTCTGACATAGTCTAAACTGTGAAAAAAATCGTGTTTCATTCGTAATTGGACTCTTTCAAGTTATTGCTTGCACTGATTACTTTTTCTGTTGAGGTATTAATTCTGTAGTTTGATATTATAGTTCCTATTAGGCCACCTCTAAAAGCCTTCTAGGTGAACGCTGTGGGAAGGAAAGATTGAAAACCGACCAAACATAGCGAAAAAAGTATTTAGTATTTTCGCAAAGAAGATGTAGACGGAAAATCAGTTTCGTCAGTCCATATCAAGAGAAATGTTGGTTTATGAAAGCAGCCTTGTCATATCACATACTGCTCTTATTGTTTACTCGAAACGTGTAACAAAAACGAAGTTACAGTAACGAGTGTATATGTGTCGTAGTACTGTATCTACTAAGCATTTAAGAATAAAAAGACGTCTCAAAACGCCTTCCTGACGCTGTTCTATTCACGAATGCACTGTAGCATAACCTATTTAAAGCAACCGCGGCGCGGACATGACATAAATTAAGAACAAGAAGCAGTCGTAAACAATGGCCCACTAATGTTTAGGGGCATTCAATATGGCGATGCCGGCTTGAAATCAACGTACAGCTTAAGTCTGCAGCGCCATCTTTTTTTATTATACCTCCATGTTTCTGTCAATAAAGCACAGTCATTGGTTTGCCTTCCTCAGAACGTTGGCTACGTGACCTTTCCACTTTAAATTGCTCATAATGGTTATTCCTGTATGCATTTAGTTGAATTGACCATTTATATTTGTGTGATATATCGTGTAATCGAAATTTGACAGAGTGCTTTTAGTGCTCATGTAGATTACCTCATACTTTTCCTTATTTAGGGCCAATTGACACTTTACGCACCATACAGATATCGCATCTAAGTCATGTTGCAATTGGTCTTGATCACCTGATGACTTTACTAGACGGCAAGTAATAGCATCATCTGAAAACAGTCTAAGAGGGCCGCTCAGAGAGTCTCGCAGATCGTTTATATAGATTAACAGCAGCAGTGAGCTTCTAACACTTCGTTGAGGAACGCCAGATATCAGTTATGTTTTCCGTTGGTTATACGAAAGGAAATTACAAGAAATCAAGAATCCAGTCACACAACTCAGACGATTCATCATAGCCACGCAGTCTGAAAAGAAATTTCTTGTGAGGAGCGGTGTCAAAAGACGTCTGGAAATTAAGAAATATGGAATCAATTTATTTCAGATCCTCTGTCGACAGCACTCATTACTGCTTGCGAATGAAGAGCTAGTTGTGTTTCAGAAGAACGATATTTTCTGAATGCGTGCTGACTATGTATCAATGGACAGTCTTTTTTGAGGTATTACTCGGGCAGGGTATATGCTCCAAAATTCTACTGCAAATCGACGTGAATGATATGGGTCTGTAATTCATCGGATTTCTCGTGTTCCTTTTATTGAGTATTCGGTGACCTGCGACTTTCCAGTCAGTACGGATAATTCGTCGAGAGAGCGGTTGTATTTGATTACTAAATATTTTCTACTGATCAGCATTCTCTCAAAAGAACCTAATTGGTTTACAGTCTGGACCGGAAGACTTGCTTTCATTAAGTTATTTAAGATGCTTCGCTACCCTGAGTATGTACGTGTGTACTAAGTTATTTGTGTGGGCAGCTGTTCTTGATTGTTCGAATTCTGGAATATTTACTTCGTCTTGTTGGGTGAAGGGCTTTCGGAACATTGTGTTTAGCAACTACGCTTTAGTGACGCTTTCATCGGTAATGTTACAGCTGGTATTGCACAGTGAAGGAACTGATTGTGTCTACATACGACGAGAACCTATTTAAGTTTTCTTCCTGATTTCGTGAGAGAGTTTCATTGTGGAACCTATTAAAATCATGTCACATTGAAGTTCGCCCTAAATTTCGTGCTTCCATGAAACTTCGCCAATGATGGGGATTTTGCGTTCATCTAAATTTGGCTTGCTTCTTTCTTTTCTCCTGCAACAGCGTTGTGATCTGTTTTGTGTACCATTGGGAATTAGTTCTAAACTTTATTAATTTATATGGTATACGTCTTCCAGTTGCCGTCAATACTGTTCATTGAATTTAAGCCTCAGCTGGTGTACACTTACAAAGTTGGTTTGGAAGGAGCATTGACTTATCTCTTAGGAAGGAGCCAAGTGAATTTTTATCTACTTTTTTAAAAAAGATATATTTTCCGTTTATTTCTGGGGGATTGGACGTTATGGTTGTCAGTCTCGCTAAAATGATGTTGTGGTCACTGATCCCTGTATCCGTCATGATGCTTCCTATTTGCTTTTATTTGTTGCTAAGCGGTCATATTTGTTTGCGCAACCATCTACGCATCGAGTGGGCTCCTGAAGTAATTATGCAAAAAAATTTTCGGAGAAAGCATTTAGTGCGATTTCGAACAACTTTTCATGCCTATCACCTCTTCAAAACATGATGGTGCTGCGTCTGTGCGCCCTATGTTTTCACTCTGCGGGCTGTAATTGTGCTGAGTTTAGAGGCGAACAGTGTTTGCAATATTCATTGTCAGGTACGATAATACCCCACCTACGAGTACGCACGCCAGCAAAATAACCTCAGAGCTTTGAACGGGATCACATTTTGGGCCAGCGAGAAGCTGAATTAATGTGTCAACCTACTGCTGCACAATGTATCGATGGTGTGTCGGTGATTTCGGCAGTGGTGTATGGACTATTCCAATACACGAAGACCGGGTTCTGTACGTTCTCATAGAACAGACGAGAGTCAAGAGTGACCCTTTGTGTGACCAGCGCTGGCCGACGGAACATCAACCAGGAAGAAATCCCGCCACATGTTGGACCTACTGTATCACGGAGGACCATCAGCAACCGTTTGCTAGCAGCAGGATGATGATGACATTTGTCTCTGGCCAGGCTACCATTCACACCACGACACCGACAAACACGGCTAGTCTGCTGTCGTGAAAAGGTAGACTCGAGAGTGGAATTGGGCTCTGTCGCTTTCAGCGATGAGGCCAAGTGCTGTCTGCCTGCGAGTGATGGACATACACGGGTACAGTGTAGACTTGGTGAGCAGCCTGTTCTGTAGTGCATTCATCCATGACACGCAGATCGCATCCCAGGCTTCATAGTATTGGGGCCAACGTTGAAATTCAAGGTCATATTTGGTGTTTGTGCAGGGTGAAGCAACCAGTGTCCGCTAGACTGCACATGTTGTTACGCCCGTGCTAATACAGTTCCTTCTACAGGTAAATAATCAGTTTTCTCAGCACTAAAGTGCATGTTCACATGCGGCTGTTGTGACGGGACGTGCTCTTCATGGAGTACAGCTGTCCTGCCCAGGAAGATCATCGCATTTCTCGCCAATCGAAGCGTATAGAACTTCGTGAATCGAGAACTTACTCGTTTTCCAGAACCTGGAAGAATGTAACGTCCTTCGGATCTTCGGTCTTGGCTAACACTCAGCGGTAGAGCAAAGAGATTGTTATTTCTTATTTATCGGTATCGACGTTACAAACAGAACTTTCATGAACTGAACTCGCGACTTGTGCGAAATATTTACTTCACCACATGTCGTAATTAAATCGTTTATAATCGATAGTTTAACAGTTGCTATTTAAATATTAATGATAAGTTCAAATTAGTTCCAGCGACACCAAATTCCCTATTGACTGGTTGTAATCTCAAATCTATAACAGTCGTAACAGTGTTATTGATTCCCAACGTCAAGGAGTTTCTATATAAGCGCCGTGCGCTTCAGTCAAATAATATCGCAGCATGTTATCTCTATAAATAATATTGTAAAACTTGAATGATAAATGCGTGAATTGACACGACAGGCTGGTTTATTATACAATATTAGTCACTTCCTAACAGAGCCGTGAGGAAGAAGCTTTCCCAGGTGTTGGGGGGAATTATAAGTTATAAGCTTCGTAACTATCGCCAAGTTCCATAGTCCATTAGTTATTACGAATCAAATTGTCTACCTGTGTTCACTTCCTAAATAGTGTTAACTTCAGGTTATCTAATTAAAAGTCACTTCTGTCTAATATGTGCAAGTCCTCTATCTGAATTCTAAATAACGTAATATTTGAATTCAAAGTATCGTTTCACTGCGTCATAGTAGATCGCAATAATCAATTCTGAAAAAACAATCTAATTGCGCCTACGTATACGAGCATTCAAAAGTATGACCTGCTTCGGCTAACTTTCGTAACGTAGTGACAATGGATTGCATTATCCTTAGCAATTACTCACGAATCTCAAAGAGTACTCACACGGAGTATTCTTTTGGAACGTTGGTTCTACTTTGCGAATTTTAATCATAATGATTTTGCGATTTACTATGATTTTGAAATTTTAATTTTCATTTTACTGGAATCCTATCTTTCTTTCGTATGTTAATAAATTACTAAGTATTAGATTCCTGATTCAATTACTGGTTAATATCCAGATAATAATGTTAACTGAAAATTTGCTTTCTTGTTCATTTTTCATGGAATTTGGAACTTGTTTTGGGGAAATCTTTGGGAATTTTGGAGTTAATTTTTTATTTTCATTTCTCGTCCGAGGAAGTGGCATTACAAGAACCACTGCCGAAGTGCTGTAAAAGATGTAAGATGCTTCGGACACTCTATCGCAGGATATATCGTCATGAAATATATTCCTAGTTGCGAATATGGGCAACCGTCAGCCTATCATGGAAAGAGGACAATGAAAATTTATGCCGAACCGCAGCTCGAACCCTGATTTCCCGCTTAGCGTAAGCGGTCGCCTTACCATTTGGCTATCCGACTACGACTCACAGCCTGACAAAACCTCCATCTCTCGTCAACCATGTGTCCATAACCTGCACTCTTACTTCTTAACAGCGTACGCACTGCAATATCGTGTTTATCCTCCGAGACCTGGCAAGCGAATTGCAACTAAAATGTCTCTCCTCTACGGGGAAAATACATGATGAGTATACGAGTACAGGTTGTAGACACACGGATAACGGCATATGGAAATTTGTGTCTGGCCATGAGTTGTGCACAGATAGCCAAATGGTGTGGAGACCGCGGGATATCCGGGTTTGAGTCCCGGTCCCGCACAAATTTTCTACATCTACATCTACATGGTTACTCTGCAATTCACACTTAAGTGCCTGGCAGAGCGTTCATCGAACCATTTTCATACTACTTCTCTATCATTCCACTCTCGAATGGCGCGTGGGAAAAAAGGAACACCTAAATCTTTCCATTCGAGCACTGATTTCTCTGATTTTATTATGATGATCATTTTTCCCTATGTAGGTGAATGTCAACAAAATATTTACGCATTCGTAAGAGAAAGTTGGTGATTGAAATTTCGTAAATTGATTTCGCCGCAAAGAAAACCGCCTTTGTTTCAGTGACTGCCACCCCAACTCGCGTATCATATGTGACACTCACCACTATCGCGCGATAACATGAAACGAGCCGCCCTTCTTTGCACTTTTTCGATGTCCTCCGTCAACCCTACCTGGTAAGGATCCCATACCACGCAGCAATATTCCAGCAGAGGACGGACAAATGTAATGTTAGGCTGTCTCTTTAGTGGGTTTGTCGCGTCTTCTAAGTGTTCTGTCAACAAAGCGCAGTCTTTTTTCGCCTTCCCCACAATATTGTCTATGTGGTCTTTCCAATTTAAGCTGCTCGTAATTGTAATTCCTAGGTATTTAGTTGAATTGACTGCCCTTAGATTTGTGCGATTTATCGTATACCCAAAATTTATCGGATTTCTTTTAGTACCCACGTGGATGACCTCGCACTTTTCTTTGTTTAGTACTAATTGCCACTTTTCACAGCATACAGAAATTCTCTCTAGATCATTTTGTAATTGCAATTGATCGTCTGATGATTATACTAGACGGTAAATTACAGCGTCATCTGCAAATAATCTCAGGGGGCCGCTCAGATTATCACCTAGATCATTTACATAAATTTTCAGTCTCATCATTCCATTACACCGCTGATGTTTATTCGCAACTACGAACGCATTTCATGTATTTCATAACGGCCGAAGTCGCCGTAATCTCTGTTCCTTCGGATATGCAGGCATTTCCAAAGCAACTTTGCATCGTAATTCTTAACAACACAGTCACGGCAATATTGTATTTATGATCGTCTGCCTGCTATACCACACAGCTGAACTGCCGCCAGAGGATGGCACTGATAAGATTGTTTGGGCACGAAGTATTGTCACCCGTGTGTTTTACTGGGCCGGAATTTGTTATCATATACTCCTACAATGATGATCTGGCCGTCACATCACTGATGTTCTCCTTGAGGGGGTTCCAGTTTCCGGCAGTGTGTAATACATTACTTGATTGCAAGCGCACAGCTGTTCTTAGAAAAAAAATTGCCGTGGGAGGCGTATAAACTGTAACACAACGTAATGTGTGACAGTCCTTTCGCTCTTTTTCGTCAACTGAATCCCTCCTTCATGTGTCATAACCTCCGACGACAGTACCGAACATACCCTTCTCCGATCAAATGACCGCCTGCTCCGTTTTTTCCGCCCTACCTTGGATTTGCTCTTCGCTTCCTACGGTAGTACTGAAGATAATCGGAAGGAGCGCACTTTCAGAAACATCGAATTAAGTCGCTTCTGCTGATCTACACAATGCTTAAGTCTTTACGCGTTCGTGAAGGATCTGATTGGTGACGTTAGCGGAAAGTGGTGGATGAAAGTATGAAGATCACTGGCAGTCTTTTACACAATGTTGCAAGTCTCAAAGTGCTCTATTCCTCAAATACTGGATACATATAAGCTGGGTAATTTGTACGCAGTGATTTACGTTACCTCAAGACACGTACACAGTTTCTAAGTTTAATGCTTCTCTTACTGCATTAAAGCATTAACGTTATATTATACCTTTAATGAGTTGATTATCGAAGCATTTTAAATGTTTAAATTCGATCGGTATTTTATGAAGTACTGAAAAACAAATTTTTGTTGCCCCAGGAGGCCTTTAGATAGACAACCTGCAGCCTATGTTGCAAGAAACGGTGGGAGTGGTGAGTGGCTGAGGGTTGTTTGGAGCATAAATATTTATCAAGTTTAAAAACATTTATTAACACAATGCAGCAAATCAGAGTAGCTGAGCATAACAAAAAGAACATAAGGAAATATTTGTAAGCGTAGGTTTCCGCGGCCGTTGACACTAGCAATGAAATTCTTCAGGGTATATGACAGCATTATAAATATGTTAAATACCCAACATTTCGGACGCTGTTGCAAATAACCTTTCACATGTGTGTTTTTCGGGCCGCTGAATGATTTTTTTATTTATTGTTATTTCAATTCCCAACAAAGGAGCGGATAAAACCACTCTTCAGACAAAGACTACCTAAACACTGTTTACAAGATGATTAAAATATATTAAAAATGGTAATGACGGATGATTTTGTAAAAGCACGTCGCTGGACGACATTTACGATTTTTGCATAAAAACAGCCGGCCGCTGTGGAGGAGTGGTTCTAGGTGCTTCAGTCCGGAACCATGCAGCTGCTACTGTTGCTGGTTCGAATCCTGCCTCGGGCTGGATGTGTGTGATGTCCTTAGGTTAGTTATGTTTAAGTAGTTCTAAGTTCTAGGGGACTGATGACCTCAAATGTTAAGTCCCATAGTGCTTAGAGACATTTGTACCATTTCTTGAACATAAAAACAAATTATAGTAATCGAGGTTTCTGTAAAATACACATAGATAAAAAGTACTCATGGTTTTTGGAGCTCTTTTGATGACTTCATGTTATAGTCAAATGTAGTCACTGTTGAATGTGAACCACGCCATGATGTGATGGTAATGTTAAGTGATACACGAAGATAATTGTCAGGACTAGGCTGCTATAATAGGTATGACCATGGGGCCCTGTAGAGCCGCGAGGAGTACATCTCGGGCCAGATTTCATCGTTGGAGATTGGCATCTGGTTAAATCAGATAAGGCATGAAGGTGCATGGAAGGCAGAAAATGGATTTAGCAGTGCAGTGGGGTACCTGGATTGGTTGTTACTGGGTGCGAAATTGGGTGCTGCTACTGGGCTTTGCGATTAACGTATGGAATCTGAAGGTGCTGTAGGAAGAGAAGCATTGTGGGAAGAGGATGAATTGGTACAAGATGTGATTTGGTGAAGATAGGGGGATGCGGGAGATGGAGTGCATGTGTTCCCAGGATTTCAAGTGACTTACAGAATTTAGGCCAGGCAGGTATCCAGTCAAGGCTGGCTGAGGTTAAGATGGGGAAGATGAGGGATTTATAGGTGAGGATAATAGTGGAAGGATGTGGACCCCAGGTGCGGCCTGATGGTAATTTTAGTAGTCTTAGATGGTTTAGGGCTTTGGAGATATGCGTTCCACGTTAGTTTACTGTTGAGAGTTATTCCTAAGTACTTTACTGGGTTAGTCAGAAGGATGAGTTGGCCGTGGTTGGAGAAATGGAACTCTGGACGATGGAAACACCGAGCGGTGCGACCAAAGATTGTGGCTTGGCTTTTTTGTAGTTGTACTTGAAGTTTCCACGTATTACGCAAACCGACCAAAATAATGACAAAGTCTTTAGTTCTTAAATACTGTTAAAAGAGGCTACCATCGTAATCTGATAAAGTATTGAGGATGAAGGGTGTTAGACGTCCTTTGTTGGTATTTGCTTTACTTCTTGTCATTGGTCGAAATGGACGTCCTTGACTGGCATTTGTTTAATGCTTGCCATTGGTGAAAACCTGCAGATGAGAAACGGGCGGCAATTCTGATGTAGCGCTGACTACTTGCTGTCTGGTGCCAACTGAGGTATGCTGTATCCGTCTTCTTTGTTCATCTTGGCGGATCGCTTGGCTGTTTCTATCACCTCTCTAATCTTCCTCCTCAACGTAAGTGACTGTTTTGCCAGTAGGCTCGCTTCTCGAAATACTATCTGTCTGGCGCACTCGTTCTAGTGTTCCGCCACCGGTGACTTGGTGTATTGTCTCAGATGAATACATCATTCATATTTCAACACTCGTGTGCTAATCGGTCGCTCCGTCTCGTCTAATTACAATAGTTCTCACTCGCAGTCGATTTCCCAAACTCCAGCAGTATGTAGTTTGTCCACAGCAACTTTCATCAAATCAAGGACATCTTTTATTTACTTGCTGTCTCGAAAAATTGGATAGATGCTTTTGCTTCTTTCTGTTCTTCCCTAGTTGGAGCTGACGTTTAGTAGCTCAACGTTCAGATATTGCCCATCGCTAAACCTGTGGGCACTCTTGGTTAAAGTGAGCAGGGCGGATTTCTGTGTAGGGTCATGATGGAAGGAAACATTTCGGTCTGTGTTGGTGGATTTTCAGTTACTTCTTATATCCTCCGCCGAGCAGGAACAACATAAAGCATATTCTTTGGTCTTCTGTCAAAGTACATACTGCTGTAGTCTACTAGATTGGCTGCGAGTGTGGACTTCTGAATGTAGGCGATGTGGGGCGACAGATTACGACACTGATACCTGAACATGAAAGATTTATTCGCCTAGGACAACACACCGAGTCGGCTGCCTCGGAAAACTGGCTTGATACCCGCTATGTGACAATTTTTGCCCACACATTCACTGATCCGTTATATTTACGGCAATAGGGCGCTGTTTTTGCTTCTTTCTGTCCTTCCCTATTACTTTCATTCTTTGTCGATGTAATTTAATCCATCCCATGACCACTGTCCCGAAAGTTGGAGCTAACGTTTAGTAGCTCAACTTTTAGATATTGCCAATCGCTAAACCTGTGGGCACTCTCGGTTAAAGTGACCAGGCCGGATTTCTGTGTAGGGTTATGGTGGGAGGAAACATGTCGGTCTGTGTTGGTGGATTTTCAGTTACTTCTTATATCCTCCGCCGAGCAGGAACAACATAAAGCATATTCTTTGGTCTTCTGTCAAAGTACATACTGCTGTAGTCTACTAGATTGGCTGCGAGTGTGGACTTCTGAATGTAGGCGATGTGGGGCGACAGATTACGACACTGATACCTGAACATGAAAGATTTATTCGCCTAGGACAACACACCGAGTCAGCTGCCTCGGAAAACTGGCTTGATACCCGCTATGTGACAATTTTTGCCCACACATTCACTGATCCGTTATATTTACGGCAACAGGGCGCTGTTTTTGCTTCTTTCTGTTCTTCCCTATTACTTTCATTCTTTGTCGATGTAATTTATTCCATCCCATGACCACTGTCCCGAAAGTTGGAGCTGACGTTTAGTAGCTCAACTTTTAGATATTGCCAATCGCTAAACCTGTGGACACTCTCAGTTAAAATGACCAGGCCGGATTTCTGTGTAGGGTTATGGTGAGAGGAAACATGTCGGTCTGTGTTGGTGGATTTTCAGTTACTTCTTATATCCTCCGCCGAGCAGGAACAACATAAAGCATGTTCTGTGCTCTTCTGTCAAATTACATCCTGCTGTAGTCTACTAGATTGGCTGCGAGTGTGGACCTGTGAATGTAGGCGTGAGGGGGTGACAGATTGCCACACTGATATCTAATCATGAAAGATTTATTCGTCTAGGACAACACACCGAGTAAGCGGTGGCAGAACATGTGGATGAGTGATCCAAACGGGTAATATTTCGAGAAGCTCGCGTACTGGCAAACCAGAGGTGGATTAGACAGGCGATAGAAATATCCAAGCGACCCACCGACATGAATGGAGAAGGCGGGTACAGGCTTCCCAGCGTCTCGGCTGCCAGCGATAACAGCGCTACGGAATGGCAGCTCTCGCAAAGCAAAACACACAGGCGCGCAGTAGCGCCGCATGTACACGGAGTACTGGCACGCCTCAGCCGGCAGCATGCAGCAAGTAAACAGCGCTACGTCACAAATGCCGCCACTTGCTCATTCGCCTATTTTCACCACTGGCAAGAAATAAAGAAAACGCTAATCAAGAACGCCTAATTCCACCAATGATAGGAAATAAAGCAAGCACCAATAAAGGACGTCTAACACCCGTCCTTCTTAGCCTCAATACCCTATCAGATTACAGTGATAGAGTCTTCCGTCAATATATAAAAACTAAAGTTTTCTCTTATTCATCAGGCGGCAATACACTCTGGAGAAGGCCATTTGCAACAGTGGCTGACATACCTATGAACTTAATGTCTAACATACAATGTCAGTTTGGCAAAATCCCTGGCCCTTAAAATAAATGTAACTGTGCAAGAACAAGAGAAGAAAAGGCAAAGTCAACAACCCTTCAACTAATTAACTATACGAGCTGGAAGGGATAATAGTGGAATAGGGTATCTGGGAACAAGTTCATGACACAGTTCAAAAATGAAATACATACGGAAATAGTTAATAATAAATCAAGGCTAGTTAGATGAAGTGCAACCTTAGAGGCAGCGGAAAGTGAAAGTTCCAGACTGAATCGCGAAAGGCAGGAATAGACAACAGTCGTGTTGATACCGTAGGTAGGGATGATTGTGATACTATGATGTTTGCAAAAACTCAAGAGCTGGGAGAAGATTTGGATGAAATAACAGATGATAATCAAAACTTTTACGACAGCTGAGAGCAAATAATTAACCATTTTTACGTGACTTGGACAAAATGTTTCATCCTCATGGTGAAAGTATGCATAACGACTCACAAATTTGGAAAACATTATAGGACCAACGAATATCGAACATTCTGATTACAATCAGGTCAGTAAACAACACGATGAAGAAAAAGAATCCGAGGTGGTTGAAGTAGAGTCCCGGTCAATGTTACAGCAACAAGACGTTCATCAGATTACTGAACCGAAGTACAATGATGCACAATGCCGTTGTTCAGGTGCACAAGTCACGTGACTAAATGAATTCTGATGTCAAGCTGATTTGTGATGTGTGACGACATTCTTTGATCTCAAAATTAATGTTAATGGGCTAGATCAGTTTGTCAAAGCCAGACGTAGTTGAAACACTGACTTTGAGCGAAGTTTGATACAAGAGAATAATGAGTGGTTAGTCAAGAAACCTACAGTGATAACTACTACTTCAACGTCATGATCGAAAATTTTATTTTCAACGGAATAATTAAGGTTTCGTGTTTGCGGATTTCTAATGCACCAGATAAAATTGTGGACAACATTAGTATGTCGGTGATTAGGTATGGGAAAAGCGTGGCGTTAAAAGTGTACTACATTTTTAGAGTTCTGAACAACGTTCCCAGCTGAATATTTGTCGAAGATCGCGATTGTAACTTCACAACTGTTTTGGAGAAAAAATTAAGGTAGACCAATAGAACGGAAAAAACAGCGGGAAAACAAGAGAAAGGGGAACGTCTTCTGTGGGCAGTGGTGAGATAAGCGTGAACATCACAACATCCTGAAGAAGATCCCACCAGATGGGTGGAAACGTCGCTCAAGCAGAAGTAACTGAAGAGGAAAATGACGCGGCCAGATATTCTACAATATTTTACCTTCTATGTCAACGGCATGCAGACTTACATACAACGGAAATGGTGCCAAATACTGGCTGGCTAACATTACAAGAACGACACTGCACATCTCGAGAGAATCTGCTTAGAGAAAGTGAAGAAAAATTTATCAGGGTCGAAACTACGTATGTTGTTGAAGTCCTTAAGTATCATGAAGATAAAAGCAGGCTAATGAGAAGATCGTACGTGCAGTCATTTTTCCAACTCTCCATCCGTGTACCGAAGGTACAGTGAATGGCCGTCGACCTTGCAGCAGTGGTAACACCGGTTCCCTTCAGATCGCCGAAGTTAAGCGCTGTCAGTTAGAACCTGGATGGGTTACCATCCGGGTCTGCCATGTGCTGTCGGCAAGCGCGGTGCACTCATCCCTCGTGAGGCAGATTGACTGAGAAGTAGCAGCACTACTCACGAAAACTGACAACGGCCAGAAGAGCGGTCTGCTGCGCACAAGCCCCTCCGTATAAGCATACGGTGACGCCTAAGGCCTGAGGATGACATGGTGGCCGGTCGGTAGCGTTGGGTCTTAAAGGCCTGTTCGGACGGTGTCTGTTTTATTGTACAGTGAATACGCAAAGAGCAGTCGTACGTAGATTGGTTTCGGCACTGGCAGCCACTGAGGAGTGCAGGCGAGTTACGTGGGTTGCCTAGTTCGCGGGGGCCAGCAGTGCCGCGACTCGCGCCGCCTTGACCCAGTGTCGATGCGGGCAAGGCGGCGACTTGAGCTGCAGGCGCCGTCGTAGCGCCGTGGTCGCTCCCAAAGCGGCAAGAGCTCAGCCGGCGGTTCCTGAGCAAGGCTAGCCTGTCTGTCTGCTGCCCTGTACACGACGCTGTCATTGGCCTCCTTCACGCCTGGACGGCTCATGCTACAGCAGGTAGCGTTTCAGGACACGTACCGACCTTGGTCATGGAGCCGCTCCGTCCGGAAGTTGCCCAACACTGCTACCAGTCAATAAGTGGACTCTCGTTGTAACGTTTCTTGTCGCAGCGTTCCTTTTTTCTTTTATCGGGGATAAGCAAAACTGCAGCATGTACTATTTCCAGCCAGTAGTAGACAAAGGGCTGAGTGAGCACAGCGAAGGGGGTGTCACCACGTCAGTGAACCCGGGATATAAGTCAGTATGGGTGTCTCTGACGTGATATAAGGGAGCCTGGTGTTCCATGATGTGGTACGGCAAATACAACCAGACACTTTAGTTACGTTTACAGAAAAATAACTAAGACGATTTACGAGGAACGATTGGAAGACGTTATTGGAGAACTGTATAAGATAATGCAATGTAGTCAAATTAAATAGGGCAATGCCGAATGAATTAGTCTAAGAAATGGTACTGTAATAGCAGGATAATTTAGCATCGTTTGGGATCACAGCCATGTAATGAAAGTTCCACCATTTGACTGTATGTATCGTTCATTCTACTGCACAATCATAATTTCAGCCTTTGGCCATTTTCAGGTACCAGTACCAAGTACCAAATGAAACCCTAGATTCTTTAACTACGGAAACAATCCATCACAATTCTCTTACATCTAGAGTCTGTTCTGTCCTGTCAATAATGTAACGGAGAACACCCTTACTGCAACCTCATGCGGCGACACGGAGATGCTGGCACGCACTGAACCCAAAACGACGTTGTCTCGGTGAGGAACTAGCGCTCTGATGTGACATTTCTTATTTCAGACGGATTAATCCCGTCAGAAGTATACCGCCGCAGTATGCTACAGACTCAACAGTGATGCAACTTCTTTCATATAATATACCATTTTACTCTGTTGGTCTTTAAAACTGCAACTCTATCCCGGTGGCGTGCAACAAATTTCAGACTTGCGTGAAGTGTACTACCCGTGGTGTGATATGCAAATGAGTATCATTAGCGAAAATCACGAAGAAGCTAGCATTAACGCTATCTACAGTCTGTATATAAGGTGTCCAGCTTCTGTGTACAGTATCACACATTATTGCTTGAAAGTTCGGAGGAGCATTTTGCCCCACTGCATTAGTCATCGTTATTCTACCCCAGCACTTGGTACTTGAAGGCTTGAGATGGCACTGGTACACAAAACGATCACCACAGGTTTGCGTAGCCGAAAATTTGGTGAGCGGCTGTGCTTGTCATCGAGTTCTCCTGACATCACCGCTCAACAAAATACCGCAAGACCGCATGTTGCACGTGTTGTCCTGACCTAGCTCGATACAGACAGTGTTCAACTGGTGTCCTAGGCAGCGCGTTCTCAATGTACTGTCACCTAATGAAAACATTTCGTTATGGGTTGTTAAGACACTGACACGCAATCCACTACGGTTGCTGAAGTCTGTAAAAAAGTTTAAGCGACATGCAACGACGTCACACAAGTTCATTTCAACATTTGGTCGCGTACGCGCTTTAGAGCCATTGTCGTTGGCAGAAGTGAGAGTTATGTGTACTTTACTTTGCACCCAGTATATCCCAAATCACCTACAAATTTAACGATCTATTCTTCCTGCTACATTGTACATACACAATAAGTACAATTTTGTCCTTCGTAGTAGTGCAGTTTAATGCACTGTAGTGTATATCGCAATTTAAAGCCATATCGACTGTTAATAGGCCGTGAGTGTTTCAAAAATGTGAAAAAGGTAATTCAAATACTCTGCCAGTAACAATGTTTGTTGACTTGATTTAATAAAGAGACTTGTTTCGAGGTATCAACGTCATCTACAGCCAACAATGACATCTACATCTACATCTACATGATTACTCCATAATCCACACTCAAGTGCCTGCCATAGGACTCACAGAACAACCTTCAAGCTATTTCTCTACTGTTCCACTCACTAACAGTGCGCAGAAAGAACGAACTCTTAAATCTTCAATACGAGCGCTGATTTATCTTGTTGTATCACAATGATCATTTCTGGGGGTCAAAAAATCTTTTCATATTCTGAGGATAACGTTGGAGATTGAAATTTCGTGAAACGATCTCGTCGCTCCGGGAAACGTCCTTGTTTCAATGAGTGCCATCCCAACTCGCGTATCATATCTGTGACGCTCTCCCCTACTCTGCGTTTTCGATGTCGTCCGTCAATCCTACTGGTAAGGATTCCATACCGTTCAGCAATATTCCAGCTTGGGAAAGACAAGCGTAGTTTAGTCAGTCTCTTTAATAGACCCGATATATGTTCTAAGTGTTCTGCCAACAAATCGCAATTTTTTTTTACCTTCCCCGCAACTTTTTCTATGTGCTCATTCCAGTTTAAGTTGTTCGTAATTCCTAGCTATTTAGTTTAATTGACGGTATTTAAATTTGTCTCAATTATCGTGTATTGAAGTTTAACCGATTTCTTTTAGTATCCTTGTGGAGGATCTCACATTTTTCATTATTTACGGTCAACTGCCACTTTTTGCACAATACAGACATCTTGTCTAAATTGCAATTCTGTTATAGTCTTTGTTGACTCTAATAAACGGTAAGACTTTAATAAAAGGTAATTGGTACCACCATCTGCAAATAATGTAAGAGGGCTGTTCAGATTGTCTCCTACTATGTTTATGTTAATTAGGAACAGCCGAGGATATATAAGACTTCCTTTGGGAAAGCCTTATATCAATTCTGTTTTAGTCGATGCCTTTCCGTCAGATACTACGAACTGTGACATTCCTGACAGGAAATCACGAACTCAGTCACACAACTGAAACGGTACGCCATAGGCACGTCATTTGATTAGAAGCCGCCTGTGAGGAATAGTATCAAATGGCTCTGAACACTATGGGACTTAACTTCTGAGGTCATCAGTCCCCTAGAACTTACAACTACTTAAACCTAACTAACCTAATGACATCACACACACCCATGCCCGAGGCAGGATTCGAACCTGCGACCGTAGCGGTCGCGCGGTTCCAGACTGTAGCGTCTAGAACCGCTCGGCCATCCCCCGGCCGGCGGAATAGTATCAAACGAATTTTGAAAATCTAGAAATATGGCATCAATTTGAGGTCCCCTGTCTATGCACACATTACTTCGTGAGAATAAAGAGCTAGCCGTGTTTCACAAGAACTATGCCTGCAGAATACGTGCTGAGTATGTATCAAGTGATCGTTTCCCTCGAGGTAATTCATAATACTCGAACACAGTACACGTACCAAGAACACGTCAGTGATTCATCGGATTACTTCCTTTCTTCAGTATTGGTGTAGAAAGATATTTGACAAAATATACATAGATGTTAAGGTTATTCTGTAAAGTGTTGACATGTGCTTCGGTCATCTTCATTCATAAGAAATAGATGTATTCTTGTGCTGTGTTCAGTTCCTCCATTGGTACGGCTTATTGGGTCTTATTAACCACTATTCATAGACTTCAAGGAGACACTTAAAACATCACAGTCAACTCTGATGTACTAAACAACTGCAATATCTATGTGTACTTTTGTTGAATGTTTTGTATTGCCATTGCTACCTGAAGATGAGGTTTGTACTTCGAAACATGTTGCCTGATTAAATAAACAGAATTTAAAATGCACCTATGATACCACACAAAAAAAGACGAATATATCCTGGACAGAGCTAGGGATGTAAATCAAGGGATCTAGCTTTTTGACTTATTTAGCAGCTTCAGACACATTCAGGTCAAAACATCTTGATGCATTCGCTCCATTTAGTTGTTAGTATTAGTACCCATGTCATGCGGTACAACGTATCATGTCAAGTAAAGTAACACGATACATGATGTTACTGCACGTGGAACAAGTCAACCCCCAAAAATTTTATCCCCTTCCCCCAATTATAACTTTTTTAGCTATTAGATGTATGCTCTTCTGCCATATGATAGTACATGTTGTTTACTATGGCTGGTGAATCTTCTGGATTTTGGACGAGGAATCAGGGAATTTAACCTATAAATTTCAAGATGCAGGTGTGCCAACACTTTGCAGCTGAGAGGGCTCACTGCTCTGGGGGAGTAGGGTTAACTCGTGAAAAAGCGCGAATATATTTTGATTTAAATGTCTACCAGATACGTCTTAAAGACCAGTTGCCTTGTTTTACATCCCTAACTCTGCCCTGGACATATTCGACTTTTTTGTGCCATGATAGCAGCATTTTCATTCATGTTCTAGACTTTTACTCTACCATAATTTTGACTTTATACCGCCATAGAATGGTAACCGATGTAGATTTTTGTTCACTCGGGCAGACGTGTGATGCGATGTAGGTTTTTTTATTATCTTTCGAACCACGTTTATATCATGACAATGGATAAAGGTTTCAGAAAACAAGAGGACGATTGTTAATTACACATATTTATCTACCTTCTTAAAAAATTTGAACCGATTCGCATAAATCTGAAAATATAAGTTTTGCCATTCGTGCACCCAGGTTCGTCGTTGAGTACACCATCGCAGGCGCTCCTGTCTGTGATGCAGCATCAAGGGTAACCGCAGTCGTGGTGTCCGAGCTGATAGTCCATACTGCTGCAAACGTTGTCAAACTGTTCGTGCAGACGGTTGTTGGCTTGCAAACGTCCCCATCTGTTGACTCAGGGATCGAGAGGTGGCTGCATGATCCGTTACAGCCATGCGGATAAGATGCCTGTCATCTCGACTGCTAGTGATACGAGGCCGTTGGGATCCAGCACGGCGTTCCGTATTACCCTCCTGAACCCACCGATTCCATATTCTGCTAACAGTCATTGGATCTCGACCAACGATAGCAGCAATGTCGCGATACGATAAACCGCAATCGCGATACGCTACAATCCGACCTTTATCATAGTCGGAAACGTGATGGTACGCATTTCTCCCCTTTGCACGAGGCATCACAACAACGTTTCATCAGGCGACGGCGGTCAACTGGTGTTTGTGTATGAGAAATCGGTTGGAAACTTTCCTCATGTCAGAACGTTTTAGGTGTCGCCACCGGCGCCAACCTTGTGTGAATGCTTTGAAAAGCTAATAATTTGCATATCACAGCATCTTCTTCCTGTCGGTTGAATTTCGCGTCTGTAGCACGTCATCTTCGTGGTGTAGCAATTTTAATGACCAGTAGTGTAAATCGACTAATTTTGTGAGTGGTAGTGATCTCTGAAAAACTTTTCGTATTGTAGATTATCACAAGTGTGGAAAGTTTGTGGAAGTTAATAATATTCCCTGCCAGGCCAATGACATAAAGAAAATAATTAAAATTTATTTAGCTGATTTGGCATTAATGGTTTGGGACACCCAGTAAAACGCGTCCGTCATATTCATTTTGCAGTGGGGTTATAACCCAGCCAGTATTTCGCTCGGTCTGACTGTTCAGTCTACGTCAGTACCAGCGGCAGCAGGACGCCACGTGTGTTTTGCTTCGCTCGCTCTTCTGCTAGTGGCCGGGTAGCGGAGCCGCTAACAGCTTTAGCAGGTGCGGGTACCCGGCCAGCCACAGGTGGTGGGGCTAGCAGCGGCCGGCCAGCTACTGGTGGGGGGGGGGGGGGTAGAGTGGGAATCGCTGAGGCGCCTGACCCGCGCTACTCAAAGCACGCACAGTGTTCGTCCGCTCTCCGACCTGCGCAACTCGCGAAAGCCAGACGCCCCCAGGCAGCAGAGAGTGGGCCATCGACACACGTCGCTACCACCAACGGTGTGCAGGGCCGCCACACCAGGCTACAACTCAGGTGAGATGCATACCAGTGAGCAGTGCCGCCACTGGCCAAACACACGCCTCCGTTCATCCGCTTATTTACTTAATATTGTTAAATAAAAATCGCTGGTTCCTTCGGTGTGTTACACATTGGGAGGTACGAGGCCTATTCGGAAAGTAAGGTCCGATCGGTCACAAAATGGAAACCCCTGTGAAAATCAAAAATGTTTTACTTACATCAGTTAGCTACACCTTCCAGCTACTTCTCTACATAGTCGCCGCTCCTATTTAGACATTTTTCGTAGTGTTGTACCAACTTTACAATACCCTCGACACAGAAGACTGCCGCCTATGCTTCCTGCCACTTCTCTACGCTAATCTACAGCTAGTTGCCTGCGTCATAACACTGTCTTCATACCCAGCGGCTCCTGTGAGCAGAGATGAAACTCAGGGAGAGTCTATTGTGGGTGATCAAACACTTCCCACCGAAAACGCTGCAGGAGCATCTTCATTGCCCCTGCACAGTGTGACCAAGAATTGTCATGCAAAAGAAAACGCACGACAACTATGTTATGTGGCCTGCATGACATTAGGCAAAATCGCTCATCAGGCCCTCATACTCGGCAGGAAACACTATTGTTCAAAGCATGTGTGCTCAGAATTGAAAAGAGCAACGTGACGCTATCGAGGGCATACTACAGGCACTTCCCATCGCATCTGTGCAAAGCTTGATCGAATTTTCACTGTGGTTTCCATTTCGCACCCCATCGGACCTTACTTTCCGAATAGCTCTCTGTTGCAATGGTTGCGACCATTTCTGAGATTCTTATTCCGGAAAGACATCAGGTATCACCCCACACGAGGGCTATCATTTTAATTTTTCCAATAACAATGAATGAAAAACTTTTTGGTATCAATTATGTTATTGTTTCTCAAAATATTCACCTTAAAAATTTATAGAGGTTTGGATGCGGTCGCGCCAATTCTAGAAACATAAGTTATTCTTTCCTTTTTTTATTCCTGTGATACTGGCACCTCGAAAACATGCTTTCAGGAGACTTAACACCATCTTTAGGTGATCAAAATCTAGTTTGACATAAGCGAACAAAAAAAATGAATTAAGTCAAAACATGCAAAAATTCATTAGTTCGATGTTTCTCACAATCAAACAACGATTTGTCTTACGTGCTGTGATATAGCTGGCATTGTTATTATATGACTATTATGCGACGTTATTCCTGGTGTCATCAGCAACAGCCCTTCGTTTATCACCTAAAGCAATCTGCATCTACATCGGCATGATTACTCTCTCAAATTTATAATTAAATCCCACCACCTTCAAGCTACTTCTCTACAGTTCCACTCACGAACAGCGCGTGAGGAAAAAAAAACACTTAAATCTTTACGTCCGAGGTCCGATTTCTTTTATTTTATTATGTTGATCATTCCTCCCAGTACAGCAGGGCGGCAACAAAATATTTTCACACTTTGAGGAGAAAGTTGGCGACTGAAAATTCACAAGAATATCCTGCCACAGGGAAAAAGGCGTGTGTTTTAATGGCTGCCATCCCAGTTGTTGTATCATATCCGTGTTACTCTCTTCCCTGTTTCACGATGTCTTCAGTCAACTTTTTCGGTTGTCTCCGTCAATTATATCTGAGGTGGATCCCACACCGCACAACAACACTCAAGAAGAGGGCGGACAAGCGTAGTATAAGCATTCTCTTTAATAAGCCTTTTACATTTTCTATGTATTCTGCCAATAAATCGCAGTCTTTGTTTTGGTGCCCCCCACAACATTGTCTAGGAAATCGTTTCAATTTAAGTTATTCGTAATCGTAATCCTTAAGTATGTAGTTGAGTTTACAGCCTTTAGGTTTGTGTGATCTGTCGTGTAACTGAAACTGAGCAGATTCTCATGTGGATTATTTCACATTTTTCATCGTTTACAGACAGTTGTCACTTTTTGCACCATGCAACGTCGAACCAATTGTAGAATCCTTTTCTTTTCACTACGATATTGGCACCCCGAAAGCGTGCTTCTTGCAGATTCAACAGCTTCTTTACATGATGTAAATTTCTGTCCACTCACTTCTAATTTGACAGAAGGGAGTAAAAAGTATTCGTTAGGCGACAATTCAGGTGGGTACAGACAGAGAGGTATTAGTTGATGTTTTTCGCATATTTTACACGGTATGACACAGCTGGCATCCTCGTGATTGAAAATGACGAGACATTTTTCCTGATTACATCAATGGCTTGTGGCAAATGAATTTTTATGGCATTATCTATTAACTCTTCTTCGATTCCTTTAAGCAATCATAGCAAAGTTGTGTAAAATGCATGAAAGGAGCTATATTAATTCTTTAGTACTGTACCAGTTGCGATAAGGTACTATCTTCTCAGCATGTAAAAGATTAATATTACTCAAATCTCACAACAATTTTGGATGTGGAAGACCGCATATTACCTATAAAATTTTCATAGTTGTGCAGATACAGGAAGGCAATATATGCTGTACCACAGAAAAGGGTACGATCCATTAGATAACACATAATGACCCATTATGGTAACCGATAATGAGCTATCTGTGGTAAAGCACTTTTTGCCTTTCACAACTGTGTTATTTGTAATAACTGGTTTTCCCGTTATTAAATTATTATAACATCTGAGTAATATTACTTTCATTCATGCCAAGAAACTGATACATTACCGAAAACGCTAGTAGTAGTAAAGAAGGATTAGTACAGCCCTATATCATGCATTTTACTGCTTTTGGACGGTGCTTGAAGAAAATGCTCGAGCTCTAATTGTACCAAAGAAAGTGCTCCATGGATGAACCGCTTTCATTAGTTTCAGGTCCTATCGTACGACATAAAACTAACTGTTGCTAACTTTCCAGCTCGTAATACGAGGATAATCCGAAAAGTAAGGCCTCCTATTTTTTTAGACGTACATAGACCTGTTTGTTTCTACAATGGTTTACATCAGGTTACAGCTTGAACATTTAGCTATTTTTCGACATAATCACCATTTCTGTCGATGCATTTTTGTGGGCGCTGTGGTAGTTTACGTATGCCCATGTTATACCAGCTCGACGCCATGCTGTTCAGAAAGCTATGAACCTCTTCTTTCACCTCATCGTCGGGGCTGAATCGCTGGGACCACAATTACCGCTGACAGGTACTGTGAGACTCTGATAAAACTCAAACGGGCAATTCAGAACCGGAGAAGAGAAATGTTGACCAACGGCGTACATATTCTCCATGACAACGCTCGCCCACACATCGCTCGGCAAATCGTTTCTCTGCTGCAACAGTTTCAATGGAACATAATCACCTGTTCCCTAAGTTAAAAGAACAATTGCCCGGAAAGCGATTCAGCCCCGACGATGAGGTGAAAGAAGAGGTTCATAACTTTCTGAACAGCATGGAGGCGAGCTGGTATGACATGGGCATACAAAAACAGTCACAAGGTCTACAAAAACGCATCGACAGAAATGGTGATTATGTCGAAAAATACACTCCTGGAAATTGAAATAAGAACACCGTGAATTCATTGTCCCAGGAAGGGGAAACTTTATTGACACATTCCTGGGGTCAGATACATCACATGATCACATTGACAGAACCACAGGCACATAGACACAGGCAACAGAGCATGCACAATGTCGGCACTAGTACAGTGTATATCCACCTTTCGCAGCAATGCAGGCTGCTATTCTCCCATGGAGACGATCGTAGAGATGCTGGATGTAGTCCTGTGGAACGGCTTGCCATGCCATTTCCACCTGGCGCCTCAGTTGGACCAGCGTTCGTGCTGGACGTGCAGACCGCGTGAGACGACGCTTCATCCAGTCCCAAACATGCTCAATGGGGGACAGATCCGGAGACCTTGCTGGCCAGGGTAGTTGACTTACACCTTCTAGAGCACGTTGGGTGGCACGGGATACATGCGGACGTGCATTGTCCTGTTGGAACAGCAAGTTCCCTTGCCGGTCTAGGAATGGTAGAACGATGGGTTCGATGACGGTTTGGATGTACCGTGCACTATTCAGTGTCCCCTCGACGATCACCAGTGGTGTACGGCCAGTGTAGGAGATCGCTCCCCACACCATGATGCCGGGTGTTGGCCCTGTGTGCCTCGGTCGTATGCAGTCCTGATTGTGGCGCTCACCTGCACGGCGCCAAACACGCATACGACCATCATTGGCACCAAGGCAGAAGCGACTCTCATCGCTGAAGACGACACGTCTCCATTCGTCCCTCCATTCACGCCTGTCGCGACACCACTGGAGGCGGGCTGCACGATGTTGGGGCGTGAGCGGAAGACGGCCTAACGGTGTGCGGGACCGTAGCCCAGCTTCATGGAGACGGTTGCGAATGGTCCTCGCCGATACCCCAGGAGCAACAGTGTCCCTAATTTGCTGGGAAGTGGCGGTGCGGTCCCCTACGGCACTGCGTAGGATCCTACGGTCTTGGCGTGCATCCGTGCGTCGCTGCGGTCCGGTCCCAGGTCGACGGGCACGTGCACCTTCCGCCGACCACTGGCGACAACATCGATGTACTGTGGAGACCTCACGCCCCACGTGTTGAGCAATTCGGCGGTACGTCCACCCGGCCTCCCGCATGGCCACTATACGCCCTCGCTCAAAGTCCGTCAACTACACATACGGTTCACGTCCACGCTGTCGCGGCATGCTACCAGTGTAAAAGACTGCGATGGGGCTCCGTATGCCACGGCAGACTGGCTGACACTGACGGCGGCGGTGCACAAATGCTGCGCAGCTAGCGCCATTCGACGGCCAACACCGCGGTTCCTGGTGTGTCCGCTGTGCCGTGCGTGTGATCATTGCTTGTACAGCCCTCTCGCAGTGTCCGGAGCAAGTATGGTGGGTCTGACACACCGGTGTCAATGTGTTCTTTTTTCCATTTCCAGGAGTGTAGCTAAATGTTCAAGCTGTAAAATGATGTAAACCATTGTAGAAATAAACAGTTCTATGTACTTGTAAAAAAATAGGAGACCTCACTTTTGGGATTACCCTCGTTTTCTCCGCTGGTGTGACGATGCTCTGCTCATATCCTCCACCGAATTTTTTGAGCCGTTTCTTACATGAACCGGAACGAGCATGTTATTTTCATTTCGGTTACATTGTGCGGAATCCATGGCAGCAGATCTAAAGATTCACGCAAAACATTGCAATCTTGGATGTGCCTCAAGGTGCTCCTGTTTTACGATAATTCACATGCAATTTATTTTCAGGTATCGATGGGTTTTTGGAACAACACATTTTGGGCGACCTTCACGAAATTCAGCGGTGTCGGGAGCACTACCACGAAGAGATATTGCAAACCAGTTTAAACATTCCTCCCTGAAAGTGATTCAATACCAGAAGCGGAACGAAGCAGTTCGATGCATTGTTGTTGGACTAGGACTTTACGAAAATTGCAAAAACTAACGCAACAGAAATCTTTCCATTTTTACGACACTCCTTCTCTAAACTGTCCCTGGAAGTAATCTACTCGGACAGTTTCAGAGTTTCCATTGTTCTAAGAGTGAAAACAGACGAATTTCACAAGAGTAGCAATGACATACCACATCGCGTCACCTGTCGGTCGTTTGTAATAACTCAGTAACTTAATTTTTATCCCCTACAGATGTAAGCATTTATATGCTCGAGAAAAGTTTTCTTTTTCAATGTGAAGAATGATTAATATTTAACGTTTACTCAAAAAAAGGAAAAAAGAAGCCGCTGTGTTCTGGTAGTTTTCTTTCTAAACAAGAAATTATGTTCATTTAAGGTTGCCGTATTGTGACACCCGAAAACGTTGGGGTGGCAATCATTAACACAATGGCACAAAGGCGTTATTTGTTGTGACTAGACCTTTTCACAAAATTTATATCACCAACTTTCTCCTCCGAATGGAAAAAATGTTCGAAATTGCAATCACTAAGTTTCTCCTTCGATTATGATAGTATTTTGTTAACTCCCGTCGACTTAGGACGACATAATCATCGTAATAAAATAAGAAAAAGCAGAGCTCACACGAAAAGATTTAAGGGTGTGTTTTCCTCGCGCGCTGGTCGAGTGTCGAACGGTAGAGAAATATTTTGAAAGTAATTCCGTGGACCCTCTGTCAGGCGCTTAAGCGCGAATTGCTGAGTTGTCACGCAGATGTTCATGTAGATACGGATGTATGCGAACGCTACATTAAACGTCGAAAATTCGGGAGTAATAGGGAGCGAAAGGCTATTTATAATTTGTACAGCAATCAAATGGCAGTTATAAGAGTCGAGGGGCACGAAAGGGAAGCAGTGGTTGAGAAGGGAGTGAGACACGGTTGTAGCATATCCCCAATGTTATTCATCCTGTATATTGAGTAAGCAGTAAAGGCAGAAAAAGAAAAATTTGAAGTAGAAATTAAAATCCATGGAGAAGTAATAAGAAGGTTGAGGCTTGTCGATAACATTGTAATTCTGTCAGAGACAGCAAAGGACTTGGAAGAGCAGCTGAATGGAATGGACAGTGTCTTGAAAAGAAGATATAAGATGAACATCAATAAAAGCAAAACGAGGATAATGGAATGTAGTCGAATTAAATAAGGCGATGCTGAGGGAATTAGATTAGGAAATGAGACACTTAAAGTAGTAGATGGATTTTGTTGTATAGGAAGCAAGATGACTGATGATGGTCGAAGTAGGGGGGATATAAAATGTAGACTGGCAATGGCAAGAAAAGCGTTTCTGAAGAAGAGAAATTTGATAACATCGACTATAGATTTAAGTGTCAGGAAGTCCTTTCTGAAAGTATTTGGATGGAGTGTAGCCATGTATAAATAGTTTAGAAAAGAAGAAAATATAAGCTTTTGAGATGTGGTGCTACAGAAGAATGCTGAAGATTAGGTGGGTAAATCCCATTATCAATGAGGAAGTACTGAATAGAATTGGGGAGAAGAGAAATTTGTGGTACAAACCGACCACCCCAAGAAGGGGTCGGTTGGTAGGCATCAAGGTACCACCAATTTAGTGCTGGAGGGAAGAGTGTGTGTGTGTGGGGGGGGGGGAGGGGTAAAAATCGTAGAGGGAGAGTGAGAGATGAATACAGTAAGCAAATTCAGTTGGATGTACGTTGCAGTGGAGACGAAGGGGCTTGCGCAGGAGAGCTGTATCAGACCAGTGTTTGGACTGAAGACCACAACAACAACAACATAGTAACACTAAGTCAATTAGGCAGTTGGTTGTACTCATTTCTAACAACGTCTTTTTATATTTGTGTTGATTTGAGCCAACGGACATCGCAACTCATGTTGCAAGTTCATTCAGTTCCTCGATTTAGTTTTCATCGCTACCATTGTCAAGATCTACTTTCACACCTGGAAATCGCAAATAATAGAGTCGGTATCGTTTTTTAAGAAAACAGTGCGTACTAACCACCGTCTTTTCGCAAAAATATTACAGTTCCGCTTCACAAGTACTTGTTTATAGTCTAACATGCTCGCAAAAACCAAGTTATTTTATTTTCGCTCTACTTTCGCTATGAGAAAACACTCCTAAATTCACCGAAATCGGCTTAAAACCTAGACTTCTACTTATGGAAAAATAGGGATAATAGATGCTGTTATAAATGGCTAATAACTTGTGGTGACTAGTGCCGCTGGATGAACAGTAAGAGAAATAAATATTATCAGAGTTAAACATGTTTTAGTGCCCTACTGGTAAACTATCAAGAAAAGGACCACAACTGTAACCGCTAAGCACGAATAAAAATGATTTTACAATACGAAGATGTGTCTTTTCTGTCACAGTACAAATTCATTTATTGTAAAACGCTCTTTCTCACCCACTGTTTTCCGTACTCAGACGGCATCTGATAGTGACTACTCCCAACTAGGTTATACTGTAAGTATGGACAGTGGATCGCAGAGGCGCAAATACCTCACCAGTTCAGTGTAGACTAGCACCACGAGAACGGTCGTAACATTTCCATGCCGTGACACACTGAAATCAGTGTCCTATATAAATACATCTGCTAATTGCACACAGTAAGGCACAAAGATTAGCATTGGCATATGAATAATACCAATGTACCAAGGAAAAGGTTGATAGAGTTGCATGGACTTCAGTATTTCATGTTAGAGCACATTTAAGGGACTCATTATACAGGGAGATGACATCATTACACATTTTTTGTGTACTGCAGGAAGTTGTTGGTTAATCAGTGATTGGTTAAAAGACTGGCAACTAACATTCAACACAACCAAATGTAATGTTATGCAAATGTGGGGAAAGCAGGCCCCAGAGTTTATGGAATAATCCTAAGAAAATATTCAGCTTTTCCGCTATGAAACAATGTATCTCAAATTGTTTGCACATCTTACACTGATAGCTGATGTCTAGATCGTTTACAGATTTCCTTACACGCTTCTATGAAACATACGAGGTCCTATGTTTCATAAAAGGATGTATGGAAATTTGTAAACAATCTAGACATCAGTTATCAGTGTATGATGTGCAAACAATTTGAGATACATTGCTTGATGGAGGAATAGCTGAACACTTTTTTATGATTATTACATAAACTCTGAGGTCTGCCCCCCCCCCCCCCCCCCCCCCCGACTCATGCATGTAACATTACGACTGGTTGTGTTGAATATCAATAACTGCAACAGCTCCACTTTGGCAGAAGAAATCTTGTGTAAGAAGAACCTACAGCACTATTAATTGAGCATATCAACAAACTCAGCTTCAAAATCGTTATACAGTGCCTGGTTCCCCGTATGACTGGCGGATCTGGATCCAAATTATACAGCATATACCCATTTTACTTGCTTTCAGATACGTATTTCAAAGCTTTGAATGATTGCTTATTTTACATTTTTGTTTCAAATGTCTTACTAAGCTGCGCATCAAATTTGATTTGTATCTTCTACCTATAATCTCGATTTCTTTGTTCCCAGCCTCTTTGTAATTCTGTTAACCACCTTTTATTCCTTGTCAGCGCCTTTCACATTGAGGTGTTTTGGCGAATCTTTTAATTTACAGAATCTCCGATGACGACGCTTACGTTCGGAAGTATGTATGGGTAAAAGAAGAACGAAATACAGGCAGTCAACGGACTTGATTCATAAAGTACATTTCTTTCTGTGTCATGCATTATGGGCTCGTCAAAAAAAGAATGTATTACAGGTTCTTGTTATTCAAGATTTAAGCTGCAAAGGAGGACCTGTACGAGCGACTAATAGCTCTTATACTCCTGCAAAGGATGTGTGGAAATATATAAATGATCAGTGGTTCAGCGTACCTCTGCTATAAGTGCAACAAATGGAAATTATTTTAGCTAAAATGTTAAATGACGTTCAAGTTGAACGTCCACTATCCGATGCGGTAAAATATCTGTGCACGGCTGCTGAGAAAGTGTGACTCGTCCAAGAAAAAGATTTCTTACAAAATTATCATCTGAGTACAGTTCGTCCACCCGGGTCCACTACCAAGACTGATGAAAACAACACAGAAAGCTGAAAGAAGTTTAGTGTGGTTTGCCACAGGTTAGTTTAGTCAGGTATGGAAGGTCAAAGAAGTGCTGAATAGTCTCCAATGATGAACTGCAAAAGTAAGAAACTCCGCAACACACAAAGATTCACTCTTAAAATCGTAAATACTCTCCCTCCAGGTACTGTGCAGTGATTTGTGCAGTATTTATTGCATTTGTAGAAGTAGATTCTGTCATCAAGCGAGTATGTGAGGTAGCATTGTGCAACAGATTTAATTGGATCAGTGGATTTTTTATTTTTATCTTATTTGACATACATGCAACCTGTTTCGCTGAGGAGTTCCCCGTGCAGGTCTTCACGTGAGACTTACCTACTACGTGCTGTCGCTGGTTACCTTGGGTCGCTTGGTTGCTGCCTATCAGACCTTGGTATACAGGTTTCGACTATGTCTGGTCTTTCCTGGGATACAGATAGCATTGTTTTGGAGGTACAATTTCCGGGACGTGACGTACGATATTCAAATCACTGCTCTAGTGATACCCGATGATAAGTATTACAATGTGAAATGAAATATGCCCAGCGTTGGAGACCTAATAGGTATTTTTGACGTCCAGCGTCTTTACCTAGACATTATGACACAGACGGCACGGGAAGAAATCTAATTTACCGAATACTCCTTCATGAGACATCTGCTTTCAGTGATTATTCCAGAGCATACTCTACACATATCTAAGAAAAAAAGTCCCCTTGAAGGAAAAGGATAAATTTTTTTGTGAAATAGATTAGAAAAACTGTTTACGTTCCTTTGAAAGATACAGCAAATGAGTTGCCGACTGCGAATTTAAAGTTTAATACGTAACTTAGGATCTCAGCATTTCAAAGAGTTCTATAGTATATTAGCTATACATGATTTCCAGTATCATTCAAAGACGACTCAATTGTTCCTCTAATCTGTTTTATTTATTACTTTTGGACAAATCATTTCATAAAACATTTGACAACTTTATACTTTTTTTTTTTTTTTTAATTTTCAAGTTTTGGCCAGTAAGATTGTAATGTGACATATTGAAATATCGATCCGTATTCTATCAGTTTCTTAATTACGCTGATTACTCTCAAGTAACTGAATCTTTCTTTGCAGAACTAGACCTCAGGCTGGTCAATTTGATACCCCGTTTGTCCATTTACCATTCTTCGCTTGGCTATCAAAATTAGGACAAGAGCCCATTTTATGATTTATAGAGAGGCTTGTTTTCAGTCTACTCAAACATTTGGCCGAAAGGAAGACTTAAAAGTTCACAGACGTAGTAGCTACGAGCAGTAACCTCTGTCAGTAATATAATTTGGTAGGACAGACTGATAACAGCCGAAGTAGAGAGGATATAAAATGTAGACCGGCAATGGCAAGAAAAGCGTTTCTGAAGAAGAGAAGTTTGTTAAGATCGACTAAAAATTGAAGTATTAGGAAGTCTTTTCTGAAGGTATCTGTATGGAGTCTAATCATGTATGAGAGTGAAATACGGGCGATGATCAGTTTGGACAAGAAGAGAATTGACTTGAGGAGTTACAAAAGAATGCTGAAGTTTAGATAGGTAGATCGTGTATCTAATGAGGAGCTACTGAATAGAATTAGGGGGAAAATAAATTTATGGGAAAACTTGACTAAAAGAAGGCATGTGTTGATTGGGCACATTTTGAGACAACAAGAGGTCACTAATTTTGTGTTAGAGGGAAGTGTGTGGGGCACGAATCGTAGAGGGGGACCAAGAGATGAATACAGCAAGCAGATTCAGAAGGATATAGGTTCCATCAGTTATTCCGAGATGGAGAGTCTTGCAGATAAAGCAGCATGGAAAGCACCATCAAATCAGTCTTTGGGTGAAGATGACCACAACAGTAACAGAATGAGTGTCGCTCCTAAACGTCTCATACAGTAGCTTCCTCTGTATTTTCCTCATTCCTGTGCCAGATGAAGGTGGAAATACAGTAAATATTAAAAATAACCATTCTGCTTTACTTGTTTCCTAATGGCACTCTCTTCGAATCTTCACTGAAGTTGCGAACAAGAATATCTGTCATTATCAACGATTCAGTCTCCATTGCTTGTGGCAGACTTCAGCCGAGATCGCGACCGAAGTTCTGCGAGTGACAGAGTGACAGAAAGGAACCATCGTAACTAGTCGTGGCCGTATAGGCTACGTTTTCGAACTGTGACTTTGTGGAATAATTATTTATTTGTATTTTCTGCTACCAGTCAGTTTTATTTGTTTTATGTTTAACTGAACATAACACAACGCGTTACGGACATGTTCTATCCACCATCATGGGTCTAAAGCATATACACTCCTGGAAATGGAAAAAAGAACACATTGACACCGGTGTGTCAGACCCACCATACTTGCTCCGGACACTGCGAGAGGGCTGTACAAGCAATGATCACACGCACGGCACAGCGGACACACCAGGAACCGCGGTGTTGGCCGTCGAATGGCGCTAGCTGCGCAGCATTTGTGCACCGCCGCCGTCAGTGTCAGCCAGTTTGCCGTGGCATACGGAGCTCCATCGCAGTCTTTAACACTGGTAGCATGCCGCGACAGCGTGGACGTGAACCGTATGTGCAGTTGACGGACTTTGAGCGAGGGCGTATAGTGGGCATGCGGGAGGCCGGGTGGACGTACCGCCGAATTGCTCAACACGTGGGGCGTGAGGTCTCCACAGTACATCGATGTTGTCGCCAGTGGTCGGCGGAAGGTGCACGTGCCCGTCGACCTGGGACCGGACCGCAGCGACGCACGGATGCACGCCAAGACCGTAGGATCCTACGCAGTGCCGTAGGGGACAGCACCGCCACTTCCCAGCAAATTAGGGACACTGTTGCTCCTGGGGTATCGGCGAGGACCATTCGCAACCGTCTCCATGAAGCTGGGCTACGGTCCCGCACACCGTTAGGCCGTCTTCCGCTCACGCCCCAACATCGTGCAGCCCGCCTCCAGTGGTGTCGCGACAGGCGTGAATGGAAGGACGAATGGAGACGTGTCGTCTTCAGCGATGAGAGTCGCTTCTGCCTTGGTGCCAACGATGGTCGTATGCGTGTTTGGCGCCGTGCAGGTGAGCGCCACAATCAGGACTGCATACGACCGAGGCACACAGGGCCAACACCCGGCATCATGGTGTGGGGAGCGATCTCCTACACTGGCCGTACACCACTGGTGATCGTCGAGGGGACACTGAATAGTGCACGGTACATCCAAACCGTCATCGAACCCATCGTTCTACCATTCCTAGACCGGCAAGGGAACTTGCTGTTCCAACAGGACAATGCACGTCCGCATGTATCCCGTGCCACCCAACGTGCTCTAGAAGGTGTAAGTCAACTACTCTGGCCAGCAAGATCTCCGGATCTGTCCCCCGTTGAGCATGTTTGGGACTGGATGAAGCGTCGTCTCACGCGGTCTGCACGTCCAGCACGAACGCTGGTCCAACTGAGGCGCCAGGTGGAAATGGCATGGCAAGCCGTTCCACAGGACTACATCCAGCATCTCTACGATCGTCTCCATGGGAGAATAGCAGCCTGCATTGCTGCGAAAGGTGGATATACACTGTACTAGTGCCGACATTGTGCATGCTCTGTTGCCTGTGTCTATGTGCCTGTGGTTCTGTCAGTGTGATCATGTGATGTATCTGACCCCAGGAATGTGTCAATAAAGTTTCCCCTTCCTGGGACAATGAATTCACGGTGTTCTTATTTCAATTTCCAGGAGTGTAGAAACGTGTTAGGCAAAAATAATTTTTGTTAAAGTAGATCAGCAGGAGCGTTTTGTTTACTGTTCGCTGCTGAAAGGACTGTTGGGGTATTTAGAGGCAAGGGAGGGGCAGTGGTTGGTCAAAAATCGGTATCCAGTGACGTTTTATGCTTGAACGGAGCTGTTCAAAAATGGCTCTGAGCACTATGGGACTTAACATCTGAGGTCATCAGTCCCTTAGAACTTAGAACTACTTAAACCTAACTAACCTAAGGACATCACACACATCCATTCCAGAGGCATGATTCGAACCTGCCGCCGCAGCGCTCGCGCGGTTCCAGACTGAAGCGCCTAAAACCGCTCGGCCACAGCGGCCGGATAACTGAGCTGTGTCTCTTTCCTTGTTCTGACTGGCATCACAGACTATGTGGTATACAGAATGTTGCATCCGTTAATTATATTGCAAAAATAGTGTGATAGGCTTTTTTATATGTCGTCAACACTATTATCACCATATTTTGTATTATGAATGGAAATTTCCATTTCGTCTACGAGTATGATATATATTCTTTTACTTTTCGGATTTTGTGCAAAATTTCAAGATTGTATTCGATTTTCAAAGGGTGGCCTGTGTCTTTAATGTGTGTTACTACTGCTGATTAGTTACTTTTATCCAGCTTGTAGTAGTCTATAACCTCTTCAAATTTAATTCTGAAATTTCTGCCTCTTTGGACTAAACAAAATTTGTTGTATTGGCTGCAGGTAAGTATGTAAGTGCCAGATGTACTAAGATCTTTATCTGGCTGTTTCTTTCTTATGAGTAAGCTTCATATACAGGTTGTTTTTAATGCTGAAGCTGATTTTTACATCTGTCTTTTCGAATAGCCTTGCAAATTTTTCAGACATTATGCCAAGTTATGGCATTTTTACGTATTTGATTGCTGTGGCATTGTCAGTCGTGAGTGTACTTTGATGTTGTTTGTCCAGTTTATTTTTCATTTCTAATGACGGATTAACTATTGAAGGATCATGACCATTTTTTACTGTGGTACACTTTATAATTTCCATTTATATTGAAAACGAAGCTTTGGGGCGGTAAAATGGTAAATAAACAACTATGGTATAAAAAAGCGTATCACGCGATTTTCGCAACATAATAATTGATACAAAACATCTGCTACCCACACAGGCTGTGGTGTCACTCCTAATAAATAACGAAACACAGCTCCACGTCAGCAGAAGACATCACTGGACAACGACTTGTGGCCTACCATCGCCAGCAGAGAACAGTAAACAAAAGTTCTGTGTTAATTCAGTTAAAGACAATTTACTCTCTTTGTCAGAAAAGTTCCAGGAGAGACCTTTTCACAAAAAAAAAGTGGAAAATTGCAGTTCCAAGTAATGGTAGTAGCTCATATCGAAGTGGTCCCCTAGGCTATCTATGCACAGCTGCCAGCGCTTCTAGAGGCTTTGAAAGCAAGCAGGCAAAAATTTCAACTGCGATGCTTGTAAGTTCATTTGTGACAGCCCGTTGGATGTCTGCGATATGTTGAGGAAAATTTCATTTCAGACGCCGTTTCAGTCACAGAAACATGAAAAAATTGCAGTGTGAGAGGTTGGGCGAATGTGGCAGTTGTGGGATGGCAATAACAGAATGTGTGCCCAGATACTCGGTAACAGATGGGGCAGTACTGGGTCTTGCTTTGTCAAACAGCAGGACCCAGTCCTGAGAATGTCACAAAACAGGGCGGTAACGTAGAATTGCTTGTCGTAAACGTTTCAAGACTTCGATGTAAATAGTTTGGTTCACTTTTTGACCTGGAGGAAGATATTCATGGGAAACTCCACCTTTAGTATCAAAGAATGCGATCAACACTGTCTTTGATTTCGAAAATTGTTGTTTGACTATTTTAGAGGCTGGTGATCCAGGATTCTGCCATTCGCCACTTTGACGATTCGTGTGATGGTCATACTGGTAGCACGAACTTTCATCCACAGCAATAATCTTTGACAGAAATGTGCGATCACTTGTGGCCCCATCCAGCAGTTCAGCAGAAATTCTTCGTCTTTTCTCTTTCTGTTAGTCTGTTAGCGTGCGCGGGACGAGTTTTGTATTAAATTTCCGTTTTCCTAAATCTTCGCGTAAATTCTTATGGCACATATCGCGATACAAATTAAGTCCTTCTCACATCGCACACACAGTTACATCACGGTTTTCTTGTAATAACGGCCTTACACGCTCCACGTTTGCGTCGGTATGTGCTGTGGGTGGACGACCACCTCTGGGATCGTATTGCACTAAATCTCTGCCTTCACGAAACCTTTTGCGCCACTCGAAAACACGACTTCTTGAAAGTGCATCGCCTGCATATTCTTGCTTAATCACCGTCCACGCTTCACCAGGTGTTTTCCCGAGCTGAACGCAGAACTTAATGTTCGCTCTTTTGTCACGGTCAGCGTCCATTGTGTCCTCGTAACTAAAGTGGCAAGAACCCAAACAGTATTTGCTAAGGACAGTCCTGCCGCCTAATGAGTTTGCGCGGAACATTGCCGAGATCATTTAGATGAGGCACACATACCAGGTAGCATAAAAACAACACTTGTCCCTTTTTAGTACTGCAAACTCAGAAATAAAAAAACCTTGCCCTGGAACTTTTCTGACAATGGGAGCAATTTTAAGTAACAATTTTCTATACCCATAAACGCCGGAAGATGGGCAGAACTTGTTCGAAACACGCTGTGTTACGTTAAATGAAGCATAAAACAAATTACGTAAAACAAATGAAAGCGACCAATACCAGATGCTATCGTGTTTGGATGCGTCCTTGACCATACCACGATTAAAGTTGATCTATTTTTCGGCACATCAACGTGTACTTTCCAACTTGTCTACAAGGGCTTGTGTACCACTAGCAGCCAGGTAACTCGGCCACAGAACAGTCGTAAAAGTATTTTGAGCGACAGGCACCGCAGAAGAGTGCCACGCATTATCCAATATTATCGATATAAAACCCGACAAAAATATCTGTCAGTGAAAGCATGACGATCTCAACCAGCTGCCGAGCTAACGTTGCCCAGGGAACTGCATACAATGCACATTTGAGGCAGGGTACTATTACTCTTAAGCAATCTTTATTTATTCATCAACGTCCATTCAGAGTAAGGGCCTTAGATTTAATTCATTTCTGCCAGCTCTGTTTCCAGTCTTTGAAGCACTTCCGGAACTCACTTCTCGTTATGTTGTTTAGCTCCTTCGGTGATTCTTTTTTTTTATCTCATCAGTGGTGGCAAAACGAAGTCGTTTGATAATTCAATTCAGTCTCGGTAATAGAGAGAAGTAACAGGGGGCCATGTCCGACGAATACGGTGGCTGACGCAACATAATGGTTTAGTTTTTTGCTAAAAAAAATCACGATCAAGCATTGAGATGTGTGAGCACGAGCATTACCGTGAAGAAATCTCCAAGAGTGGTTTTGCCACAGTTCTAGTTGTTTCCCTCGGATTGCTTCACGCAAACGGCCGCATAGCTTCCATGTACTATTCCTTGTTGACCGTACGAGATAAGGTGGTAACTCATCATACACTATCCCACTGTAACCGAAGGAAATAGTGAGGAGGACCTTCACGCCGGCCGGTGTGGCCGTGCGGTTAAAGGCGCTTCAGTCTGGAACCGCGTGACCGCTACGGTCGCAGGTTCGAATCCTGCCTCGGGCATGGATGTGTGTGATGTCCTTAGGTTAGTTAGGTTTAAGTAGTTCTAAGTTCTAGGCGACTGATGACCTCAGCAGTTAAGTCGCATAGTGCTCAGAGCCATTTGAACCATTTGAAGGACCTTCACATGTAACCGAACTTGTCTAATTTTTGTGGGTGTTGGCTCTTGAGGCAGTTTTCAGTGGGATGATTGGACCTTGGTTTCGACGTCATACCCATATACCCTCGCTTTGTCTCCTGTTATAACCTTCTTTAGATGTTCTGGATCGTTGTCGACTTCATACAGCAATTCCTAAGCGGTGTCTGTGCAACATAGTTTTTGCTCGAAATTCAATAATTTCGGAACAAACTTTATTGCTATACGTTTCATGCCAAAAAAATCCGAGAAAATTGCTTAGCATGAGCCAAAGGATATGTCATCATCAGCAATATCTCTGATGGTGATTCGGCGGTTTTACAGAACCATTTCCTTCACTCCTCCCACATTGTCATCAGTGCTAAGGCGTCCAAGGCGGTCGCCATTTTCAGCCTCTACTCGACCTTTTTTTATTTTTTATTTTTTTTTAATTTGTCTTACTTGTAGTAGAGTCACTAAAAGCTACAGTCAAAATTTCGAATGCGGTGTTACACTTTATTCCATTTTCCAACCAAAATTTAATGCAAATTCTTTGATCCACCTTTTTCGAAAGTGAAAATTCGCCAAGCACTCGAAAATACTTATACTCTTTTCGACTGTCATCAGTAAACTAAGTTCTGAAAGCAGTTGGAAATGCATACATACATCAGGAACATAGATAAAAAAACAGTTGAAAATCGGATGTACAAGCCCACACAGTTAAAATTTCAGGTTATTTTTTGATCAACCTCGTATAAAGATGCGAGACTTCAACGGGCCAAACAACAGAAGCTGGCCATTAGTTATTTTGAGCCATGTAGTGTGATCGGACGTTGTGGGATTTCACCTGTTCTCAAATGATGGAACCGTGGTGATGGGCGAATACGGTTTTTGACTCGCAGAGTGTGCAGGGTGTAGTTCGTTGTTATACCAGATTAATGGTCGTGTTCGGAGACGCCGTCGTCCAGAAGGCTGCTAGAAACATGTCCCGTCCAATGGACGCAGGGCGGTGGGGGCAGGATTATGCTACAGGGGACATTCACCGGGGTTTTCGTGGAACCTGTTGATTGGTTGGTTGATTTGGGGGTGGTGACCAAACAGCGAGGTCATCGAACCCATCCCATGAGGGAAGGATGGGAAAGGAAATCGGCTGTGCTCTTTCAAAGGAACCATCCCGGCATTTGCCTGAAGTGATTTAGGGAAATAACGGAAAACCTAAATGAGTATGGTCGGACGCTGATTTCAACCACTGTCCTCCCGAATGCGAGCCCAGTGTGCTAACCACTGTGCCACCTCGCTCGTTGTGGGGTCTGTGGTGGCGTTATTAGACGGCATGGCAGACGCTTAATACGTATTAATTATTGCGGACCGCCTAAATTCCTTCACGCCCCATGCCTTCCCTGACGGCACCGGCATCATCCAACAGGATGTCCTTGTGACAAGACCAAAATCGTGCTGCAGTGGTATCTGGAGGGTGACAGTGAACTCGCGTTGTTCTCTTGGCCAGCAACCCTGTGGAACACGTCTGGGATGCACGGGTACATGAGGTTCCAGACTCAACAAACGGTAGTTACGGAGATATTACTCCTCATCTCCTAAAAGTCGGAGACGATTCGATTTTTAGGGCTTGGTTAGGGGCTTGCGTGGATGCGGTAATCTGCTTCCGTAAGAGCAACTAATCTGCAGACGAAACCTGCGCCGATTAGGGTATCCACAGGTACATCGGTGGATATCCACAACAATAATTACGAGTGTTGCCCAGTAAGAAATTCACCCCACTGTTTCTCTCAGCCGAAAAGAATGCTACGAATGCGAAACGTTATGTAGATATTATTTGAACTCTCCCGAGTGAGCGCTCCAAGGGTAACTGGAAGACAATTTCAAAATGGGATCTGTAGGTGATACACGTTACAAGCAACATGCGGAGAAAGAAACTATGGGGAATATTCACAAACGTTTGTGCCAAATCTATGAAGTATCTGCCGTAGACAGAAGTACGGTAAGTAACTGGGCACAGAGGGTGAGTTCATCAGAAGGCGGTTCGGCGGACCTCCACGATTTGCAGCAGTCCACGGCTGTCACTCCTGACGCAGCCCCGTGGGCCTCCCACTGATTTGGGCCATTAAAGGGTGCCATTCGTGCCATTGATACAAGACATTTTGAGGACGATGAGGAAGTGATTCACACATTGAAGCGCCGGCTCCGCCACCAGAGCAAGGATTGGTACCGACTTACTTTCTTGACAACACTCGTAATAACAAAATTATCATTATTATTATCCATATGAATAAAAAGGTAAACGTTCATTTGTTCAGAATAATATATTACCGTAAGTTCTTCGCCGATTGCCTTTAAATTTGACACAGCGTTGCATTCGAATACACGTGTTTTAATGTATTTTTTAAATATATATATATAGGATCTGACATCATTCTCACTGCAACTACAGACCTGCTTAGGCGCTTAAGCAATTCTGTGGTATGTCCTTCCCAACTGAATTTACTATTGAGTTGTAATGCCAGAAATTTAACACTGTCAACCTCTTAGATCTGCATGTCTTCATATGTTATACACATGCTGGAAGGAAATGTCTTACAGGTTCTGAACTGCATATAGTGGGTCTTTTCAAAGTCTTTAAACCATTTATTAATGTCAGTGAAAATTTGATTACCTGCCATTTATCTGTACTTGAGTTCTACTTATTGCAATGTTTGTATCATCTGCAATCAAAACAAACTTAGCATCTGGCAGTGTAACAGACGAGAGGTCATTAATGTACAGAAGAAAAAGCAAAGGACCGAAGATGGAACCTTGAGGAACACCACATGTAATTAATTCCCAATCAGATGAAAACTAACTGCTTACTGCACAGGTATTTTACAACGACACCTTTTGTTTCCTATTAGATAGATAAGACTGAAACCATTTCGCGCCTTTGCCAGTGACACTATAATATTATACGTAAGAGAATTCTGGTGTTCACACAGACAAAGGCTTTTGACAGGTCAAAGAATATGCCAATAGCCTGGGTAAAAAGAGTTACAGATGCGGTGCGGATGCGGATATCATTCGTTTTTTCCGCAGCGGCCTCTAGAGTTGGCGAAACGGACATTGACCGAGTCCCGGGTTGCACCTGCGAACCTGCGGGTGGGTGAGGTGGGGAGGGCGGGTGTTCTCAGCAGAGCGGCCGGACCCGTTGCTCAGCCGGTCCTGACGTCACAGGAAGGCCTGCGGACCTTGACTCGGACCGCCACTACAGGCCGCGTGCGGAAACTGCGGCCCCTGACACTGCGCTACGGATGCGCAGTAAGGTGACAGAAGAAAGGCACACAAAGCGATGAGGCGGCCACAATCTGGTTAGGGGAGAAAGTGTCATTTTTGGGGAACGTAACTGTTCATAATTAATAAGTATTGATCACCAGGAGGTATGAGGTAGTCCGAATGTAAAAATCTGACAGTGCACTTATCGGATGGATGATCTTATAAACACACTGAATAGTCAAATAAACTGGTACACCTGCCTAATATCGTATAGGAACATCCGCGAGGACGCAGAAGTGACGCAACACGACGTGGCATGTCTGAAGTAGTGCTGGAGGGAATTGATACCTTGAGTCCTGTAGGGCTGTCCACAAATCCGTAAGAGTAAGAGGGGGTGGATAGCTCTTCTGAACAGCACGTTGCAAGGCACCCCAGATGCGCTCAATAATGTTCATGTCTGGAGAATTTGGTGGCCAGCGGAAGTGTTAAACTCAGAATCCACTCTGCGACAATTCTGGACGTGCAGGGTGCCGCATTGTCCTGCTGGAATTGCCCAATTCTGTCAGAATGCACAAAGGACGTGAATGGATGCAGGTGGTCAGACAGGATGCTTACGTACGTGTCACCCGTCACAGTCGTATCTAGACGTATCATGGGTCCCATATCACTCCAACTGCACACGCCCATTACGGAGCCTCGACCAGCTTGAACAGTCACCTGCTGACATGCAGCGTCCACGGATTCATGAGGTTGTCTCCATCCCTGTACACGTCTATCCGCTCGATATAATTTGAAACGAGACTCGTCCGACCAGGCAACATGTTTCCAGTCATCAACAGTCCACTGTAGGTGTTGACGGGATCAGGCGAAGCGAAGAGCTTTGTGCCGTGCGTGAATAGTACATGAGTGGGTGTTCGGCTCTAACAGCACATATCGATGATGTTTTGCTGAATGGTTCGCACGCTGACACTTGTTCATTCCTCAGCACTGAAATCTGCAGCAATTTGCGGAAGGATTGCACTTCAGTCACGTTGAACGGTTCTCTTCAGTCGTCGTTGGTCTCGTTCGTGCAGCATCTTTTTCCGGCTGCACGATGTGGGAGATTTTAGGTTATGCCGGATTCCTGATATTCACTGTACATTCGTGAAATGGTCGTACGGAAAAATCACCACTTCATCGCTACCTCGGAGAAGCTGGGTCCCATCGCTCGTGTACCGACTGTAACGCCACGTTAAAACTCACTTAAATGTTGATAACCTGCCATTGTAGCAGCAGTAAGCGATGTAACAATTGCGCCAGACACTTGTAGTCTTATATAGACGATGCCGACCGCAGCGGCGTATTCTGTATTTGAATACGCATGCCTGTACGAGTTTCTTTGGCGCTTCAGTGTATTTTAGTTGGAGTTGTCTCCCTCTGGAATGGCAGCAGCCGGCCGCTGTGGCTGTTGGTAAGAACGGCCGGTACAGTCCTGAACTTACAAGTGTTGCGTCACGCCCTAGTTGTTCAGGAAGCACTTTGTGTCTTATAGTTTATTTTAAGGTCCAGCCAAACCACTGCATTTTAACGATGTATAACTGAACGAACATCCTGTCTGTAACCCTAAAAAGTCCATTTGACGGATTGTACTCTACTATCCTGTGAAACTGTAGAATTCGCAGTCTTTGTAACTTTCTAATTAATTTGAACAAATAAACAGCTACTGCTTCAGAGCCGCCATCAGACCTGTAAGATGGAAAGAAAAATAAAAGTATTTCGGAACTTGTAAAACATGTACGTGAGGCGAGTACATACACACGAAAAACACGGCTGCGATGTGGAGGACGCGTACTGCTTAGTCCCTTAACTGAACTTAATGACAGTATACGTGGCACTTAAATAATGGGCACCGGTGAAAGACGGGATGACAGATCTTTAATAAGTAAATATTTACCATTAGTAATTAGACATCAGAAAGTACAGCGAAAGTGAGTTAATATTTTAGCGAAGTTCAGAAATGGTTGAAATGGCTCTAAACACTATGGGACTTAACTTCTAAGTCCCCTAAGAACTACTGAAACCTATCTAACCTAAAGACATAACACACATCCATGCCCGAGGCAGGATTCGAACCTGTGACCGTAGCAGTAGCGCGGTTCCGGACTGAAGCGCCTAGAACCGCTCGGCCACAGCGGCCGGTTTTAGCGAAGTGACACAAGAAAATATAGTGCATTTTCTCTGTACAAAAGGGTATTACTTAATTACAAATAAGGAAACTGATATACCAAAAAGGAGTAGCAGTGTTATAAATTTTCCTGAAAGTACTGAACATGTGAACTAAAATATGCATGTATGTGTCTTAAAGGCGACATCGGTAGCTGTCCTACTGCACGGACAATGCATCAGCATGCAGTAGCCGTAGAACGAGCAATGGCGCAGTGCTAGCCACTCTGTCAGCTTAGAGGGAACCACCGGCTCGTGTTGCACTACCTGATAATACTACAATGTAGCCTGTTATAGCACATCTTTAAGAATGTCAAAGCAGACACTGCAGCCAGAGGCAAATTTCTCATTAAGGGAGTTCCCGCGGTTGTTTTTGGGTTAGCAAGGATTTCATTTCGTATCAGTGCGTTAATTACCCTACCTTCTTGTTAGCGACGTAAATATTTGAATCATATTGAATAACGGTGTTCAAAATAGGTTACAAGATGAAGGACACGAAAAGTAAAAGAAGGGTAGTGAAGGGTAAAGTGGTGTATTAAAGTAATGCCAGTCGACGGTGAGGGAAACGAGTGTACAGAATGAGGCTCTGAAAGTAGTGCATACGGTTTGCCATTTAGGCAGCATAATAACTGATGATGGCCTAAGACGAGAGGGTATAAAATGCTGACCGACATTAACAATAGAAGTGTTTCTAAAAAAAGAGACATATTTTAACATCTAATATAAATTTAAGTGTTAGTAAGTCGTTCATGAAAGTACTCCACCGGTCATTAAAATTGCTACATCACGAAGATGACGTGTTACAGACGCGAAATTTAACCGACAGGAAGAAGAAGCTGTGATATGCAAATGATTAGCTTTCCAGAGCATTCACACAATGCTGGCGCCGGTGACGACTCCTACAACGTTCTGACATGAGGAAAGTTTCCAACCGATTTCTCATACACAAACAGCGGCCGACCGGCGCTGCCTGGTGAAACGTTGTTGTGATGCCTCGTGTAAGGGGGAGAAATGCGTACCATTACGTTTCTGACTTTTGTAAAGGTCGGATTGTAGGCTATCGCGATTGCGGTTTATCGTATCGCGACATTGGTGCTCGCGTTGGTCGAGATCCAATGACTGTTAGCAGAATATGGAATCCGTGGGTTCACGAGGATAGTACGGAACGCCGTGCTGGATCCCAACGGCCTCGTATCACTAGCAGTCGAGATGACAGGCATCTTATTCGCAGGGCTGTAACGGATCGTGCAGCCACGTCTCGATCCCTGAGTCAATAGATGGGGTCGTCTGCATGACAACAACCATCTGCACGAACAGTTCGACGACGTTTGCAGCAGCTTGGACTATCAGCTCGGAGACGATGGCTGGGGTTACCCTTGACGCTGCAACACAGACAGGAGCGCCTGCGATGGTGTACTCATCGACGAACCTGGGTGCACGAATGGCAAAACGTCATTTTTTCTGATGAATCCAGGTTCTGTTTACGTCATCATGATGGTCGCACCCGTGTTTGGCGACATCGCAGTGAACGCACATTGGAAGCGTGTATTCGTCATCGCCATACTGCCGTATCACCCGACGTGATGGTATGGGGTGCCATTGGTTACACGTATCGGTCACCTCTTGTTCGCATTGATGGCACTTTGAACAGTGGACTTATATTTCAGATGTGTTACGACCCGTGGCTCTACCCTTTATTCGATCCCTGAGATCCCTACATTTCAGCAGTGTAATGCACGACCGCATGTTGCAGGTCCTGTACGGGCCTTTTTGGATACAGAACATGTTCGACTGCTGCCCTGGCCAGCACATTTTCCAGATCTCTCACCAATTGAAAACGTCTGCTGAATGGTGGCCGAGCAACTGGCTCGTCACAATACGCCGGTCACTAATCTTGATGAACTGTGGTAACGTGTTGAAGCTGCATGGGCAGCTGTACCTGTACACGCCATCCAAGCTGTTTTTGACTCAATGCCCAGACATATCAAGGCCGTTATTACGGCCAGAGGTACTGGGTATTGATTTCTCAGGATCTATGCACACAAATTGCGTGAAAATATAATCACATGTCAGTTGTAGTATAATATATCTGTTCAATACCCGTTTATCATCTGCATTTCTTCTTGGCATGGCAATTTTAATGGCCAGTAGTGTATTTGACTGGAGTGTAGCCATATATGAAAGTGAAACGTGGAAGATAGTAAAGAGAGGAAGAGAAGACTTTGAAATGCGAATGATGAAAATTAGATGCGTACATCGAGATCCTGACAGAGTTAGGGCTCAACTCGACTAGAAGAAGGGATCGGTTGATAGTACACGCTCTCAGGCTGTAAGGAATCGTCAGTTTGTTATGGACGGATGTGTGCGGGCGGAGACTTTAGAGGGAAGCAGGACTTGTCCCACAGTGAGCAGGTACAAGTGGATGTAGGGTACAGTAGTTATACAGAGATGAAAAGGCTAGCTTAGCACAGAGAGCTCTCTAAACCCGTCTTCCGACTGTAGGCCACTACAAAAACGACTACTCTTGGCGTGACTTGAAGTGCCGGCGATGTGTTCCCCTTATGCGGTCCTATTACTGAGGTGGTAAGTACGTTACTTGCTTAGCGTGATAAACTTCCTGCATGTCTGGTCGATGTACACTATTCACTACTATCACGCTTTAAGTTATAGACTCCATAACTCGAATATACGTCATTTTCGTGACATGAAATAGTGTACTTCAGTTTATTTTCAAGCGTGCCTGTGACCTGAATACCTATGTTAGCGAAGCCGTTGGTGCGTAAACACACGAGTGATAATATTATTGCAAGTGACCTGTTTCATAAAGCTGTGAGAGACTAATTCACAATCGCAGTTGGCTTCCTATGAAAACCTACCCTGTTCATACGATGAGCAGCTTGCAGGCTACAACGTCACATACCCACCGCCTAGCGATATCAACACGAACCGATCTACCGCCAGCAGGTAAACCCTAATGAACTATGAAATGATAATAAGACCCTAAGCTGTCGACAGGCATTGATATACATCAACGGGGACAGTTGAAAATGTGTGCCCCGACCGGTACGCGAACCCGGGATCTCCTGCTTACATGGCAGACCCTCTATTCATCTGAGCAACCGAGGGCACAGGATTTATCCCTTGCACGTTCCCCATGAGACCTACATTCCCAACTTAATGTCCACATACTACATTCGTAGTGCCCCTGTCTACTACACTCATTACTCGCGGTAGACAATCTTACCGAGTCCCGTAAGAGTTCGGGCAAAGCGTGTGCATCCAGCACAGAAGAAGGAGGTCAGTGGCCGGTTAGCCTTAACCATATATGAAGGTGGTATCTGTTCTTTCGGACGTGCCCGAATGAACAGATACCATCTTCATATATAATGAACTATGGCCGACGCCTAGCTCTGCTCGCTCCATTGCCCGTTCCTTCTACGGCTGCTGATGGGTCGCAAGACGACTGCAGACGTCGCTTTGGACAACCACCTCCTCATCACACTTACTTTTCTTTTACAAATATTTTCGTTCTTATCCTTTGTACGTTCAGGCATACAACACATAACCACAACCACTTTTAATGTATTACTTTATTATACGTAATTAAACCACGCTCGTTTATACTCATAAGTTAACCATTGCACAATTTTTTCTTATTTCATTTTACGAAAACGACTATTCCATGAGGCCCTTAGAGCCCAAGTGATGCAACTCACATTTTTCTTCTTTTGAAATAATTAACAGTCTACTAGGAATGTTATACAGAATTCAGTAGTACTTTGTGTATTACTTCTTTACCATATATGTTATGAGAATAGTTTTTTTTTCTGACTCAAACTAACAATTTCAATAAATTTTATCCAGTTACGGAACTGATATAAGGGCTATATCTCCTGTGATATAAACACTAAGGTACTTTATTTACTTCGAAAATATACTTGGCAGTCAGCATCACCGTATTTACGTTATGTTAGATAATGTTTGCCACTAAATGTCAATACTCTCATTTACACTCGGTGATAAATGTCTTCGGCATTGTTAGACTTTGAAACCTGTGGTGACGAAAAGGTGCCATGAAGGGAAATGTTTTTCCAAATAATTCTTCTTCTCATCTGTAACACTATGCATTCTTGTTCAGATATAGGTTTCAAGCCGAACTTGTGAAATCCCTTGTCCATTGAATGAATTTCCTTGAAAAAGAGTGTGAATGGCTCACTCTTTTGGTACCGAAATCACGACATTTTTAGCCAACACACGATGTTTGACACTCTGCCGTTTGGTGAGTGATTTTTATAAGTTTGTCACAGATAAGAAGTGATTCTTTGTCATTATAGCGACATGAAAGGGATTTATTTTCCTTGACTTGGCAATAATATTGTACCAGTCATTGGGGTATAATATCTGTTATGTTGCTGCAGTTTTCTACAGAGGGTAAATCGTCGTCACTGGGTAGATGGGTAAGGCCACTTTTTATGAACTTTTGGTCTATGATTTTAGTGTTCTCTTTTCACCTAAAAGTAGTTTTATTAACGTAACGGCTATTTTACAATTGCTGTTCTGTCCTGTAGATGTATCACTGTACAGGGTGTTTCAAAAAGAACTTAACAACTTTCAAAATTCATATAAATTTATTGAGATAAGATATAGAGCTGGGTTTAGTGTTGTGTTGTAGGGAAACACATCAAGTTTTCTCACCTTAAACTAAAGATGGTGTACGTGGCTTCCGTTGGTAATCCTGCACACATGCCATCGGAAGCCAATTTCTTCCCAAACTCGCTGTAGCATTGCGGAAGTAACTTGCTCAGTGGCGGCGTAAATTCTTGCTCCAACCACAGGTAGAGAAGCCGGCACAGGGGGTACAAACACAATATCCTTGTGGATCCCCATAAAAAAATCTAGTGATGTCAGGTCTGGGAAACGTGGGGGCAATGAAATTGGCGCATCACGGCCTGTCCTGTCGCTGAGAAAATCCCGGACGTCAACCAGGTAGTGGGATGGTGCACCATCTTGCATAAAGTAAACATTTCATTCTTGCTCATCCTCATTGATCTGTGGTACCAAAAACTGTCGTAACATATCCAGGTACACTGTCCCTTTGATGGTCCTCTCACGAAGAAAAAGAGGCTGTATATTTTTTTCTTCTTCAATGTACAAAAGTCGTTCAGTTTAGGGCTACCACTAACGTGTGGCAATGTTTGATGTGCATTTTCACCGCCCCAAATCCTACAGCTATGTGTGTTAACCTTACCACTTATGTGAAAAGTGAACTAGTCAGAAAAGATGATTTTGTCTAAGAAATGTTCATCCTCATGTATTCGATTTAACATATCCGCAGCAATTTTATCAGTCTTTTATTGCTTGTAGGGTGGTCAATCTGTACGGTTTCAAATTGAAACGGTTTCTCAGCACACGCAAAACAGTCGTACGTGTGAACTGCAGTTCGTGCGATTTCGTAGGGCTATTGACAAAATGTTGTCTCATTCGCTCAACGACGTCGTCAGATGTGTTTGAACGACTTGATGATTTTTCCGTGTCTTACCGAGCACCCTCTTTCTACAAATATTTATGCCATTCATAAATTGTAGACCTACTAGGAGCATCTTTAGCATACTTGGTACGGAAATTACTCAGAACTGTTGTTGCCGACTTCGATTCTTCAAACCAAAACACTCAGCTAGCACGCTTAGGTTCAGTGAACCATCTTTAACGTAACTGCCGCTAGTTCTTATGGCGCGATTCGGCACTAGCGAACTACGCGAGACAAAACTTGATGTATTTCCCTACAAAATGACACTAAAAACACCTATGTAGGTACTATGAATTAGTTTATATGAATTTTCAAAATTTGGAAAGTTCATTTTGAAACACCCTGTACATTACGACATAGTGCTCTTGTTTGACCAAAGGGGCACGAATTTATTGGGAAATTGGAGGTCCAGCCACTTCATGCCAACAGTGCATGAATCCTAAATTTGATGACAGCTCGTGCCAAATCAAGTTTCTAATAAGCTACGTACGCGTGGCAGCCAGTCAAGGAATATTTTAGGGAATTGCTCTAAATAATTTTATTTCAAAGGTAGCGCTCAAATCTGTACAAGTTTTCTCCCAAAGTAACTTCGATGGTGCCCACGTGACCCAAGTTGCCTGCCTTTCAATACCGAGGCAGTCCTGTCCAGCTGAAGCTGCTGACAAGAGACACCTTCAGTCCTCTGCTGAAGTTCGTTGGCAAGTTCACGCCATCGGTTTAGCCAATAGCGATCGTGGAACGCGAGTCACGTGTGTGGACGCTGGAGGGTTCTGCGGGGGAGAACGCACTGGCTTCTCTCTCTTGTGATCCAGACCTCGACTACAACAGACGCCTTTCTTGTGAGGCAGAGTTTCTGGCTCAAAGACCTGCCACCAGCAGAACTCCACATGATCCGTCACCCCTCCCGTTGCCAACTTTAATTTAGTTAGTTCGATATCCTAGACTGGACTACACCTGGGAACTTCCTACCGTAGGCGCGCCCCATTATTCCGTATACTGGAATATGTATTTGTCCAAATTTCCTGTTCTCATTAAACTCCAGCCCTGGTCGGCAACGCCCAGGCCCTAACCGATCGACAACCTATACATCTACCTATCCTGGTGGCTGACGTGACATCTCAGTTCACAAGGGCGTCGAGGTATCCGATAATCCTGTGGATCAACAGCGTATGATACGGCTTTTCTAAATCAAAAGAAAAGCAATAGTAGGAAGTCGTGCGGTCTAACGCATGGCTTTCTGGATTGGGAAGGAGCGCCTGGTCCCCAGCAAGAATCCGCCCAGCGGACTTGTGTCGAGGTCCGGTGTGCCGGCCAGTTTGTGGATGGCTTTTAGGCGGTTTTCCATCTGCCTCAGCGAATGCGGGCTGGTTCCCCTTGTTCCGCCTCAGCTACTCTATGTCGACGATTGCTGCGCAAACAAGTTCTCCGCTTTCGCGTACACCACCATTAATCTACCACGCGAACATAGGGGTTACACTCGTCTGGTGTGAGACGTTCCCTGGGGATGTCCACTGGGGGCCGAACTGCACAATAACCCTGAAAGAGTGATTCGGTGTGGGGCGGCGGAGGGGTGAAGTGTACTGCGGTAGTCGTCGTGGGGTTGTGGACCACTGCGGCTGCGGCGGGGAAGGAGCTTCTCCGTCGTTTCTAGGTTCAAATGGTTCAAATGGCTCTAAGCACTATGGGACTTAACGTCTGAGGTCATCAATCCCCTAGATTTAGAACTACTTAAACCTAACTAACCTAAGGACATCACAAACATCCATGCTCGAGGCACGATTTGAACCTGCGACCGTAGCAGCCGCGTGTTTCCGGACTAAAGCACTGGTTTCTAGGCCCCCGACTAACATACAATACAATACAATACCTGTATTCTTAATGAGTCCTTTGTGTCATCGCCTTTATAAAGTAATTAGCTTACATGCTTTCCGTGTGTAGAGATTAAAGTTCAAGTTTCACGAATCCTCACATTTCTTTAATTTTAATAATAGATCTGTTGATGAAATATCACCATGTCGACATATTTTTTTAAAAAAGTAGTGATATATATCGGCGATAATTTTCTCCGCGACATATCGACATCGGAATGAAGCATCGAATGGCAATGTTTTTATTTTGTATTATATACTTTTCGCAATGTTCGGTAAATATTTGAAATTGTATTTTTGAAATTATAGTAGAACATAATTTTACTTTCACTGTTTGAAGGAATCTAACAACTTTTTGAGCTTTCATCACGCTCCGTCTTTCTCTTTGACTGTGTGAAGCAAGTACAGATGGCACAAAGAAGAAGTCCGATAGCATTGCGACGGGGGCGGGGGGGATGCCGGTGTGAATGGAACAACAAGATTTCCGATGTGAAGAAATAGCAAACCAGAATTTTTAACGCAACTAGTGTGCTGTTTCTTCACATCGGCGTTCTTCAAAGACAGTTGCTGAAAATGGTGAACAAAACTCTAAGTGACAAGATTGGTCTCTGCGGTGTGCGGAGACGTCCGAGGGGAAATGCTGAGTTAATCGGCGCTCGGCGCAGCCAACAGAAACCAACGTTTAACTTGACCACGCAATTTTGGCACTACGACTGCTAGGTCGCTGGCGCTTGCAGAAATGAAAAAAAAAAAAAACCAGAGAAGTCGACATGAAGTGTTCCGGGCAAATCCGATACGTGAGGAAACTAACGACGGACTAATCGGACACCGTTTGTTGTGCCCCTTACATGGAGTTACCATTGTTAGCAAAGTCGTTATCGCCAAGAGTGAACGTGCAACGTTTTCCTTTCAATACTTGCTCTAAGGGGGATAACGGGCTGCTGGCTTGTTGATACACGGAATATCTAATGACAAATCAATACTTAGATATATACAACTATGGAACCGGCAGATTACTTACAATGTGCAGCCGATATTTTTATAGCCCTGAAAGTCGATTTTTTTCCCAGTGATATATCGATACTTTTTCTATATTCGATAGGCGATAATGATGTATTTTAAATATCGTTATATGGGATTCCCGGTATTTTTTAAAACATCAACAGTGCCAACAGATATGCGGTGGTAAACGTGGTACTTCGCAGAATCGGCCCTGTGAGGCTGGCCGAGACCTCGTCTGGCGAAACGGGTTTCTGGAACGTGTGTTGCGTCAGCGGCTCCCAGTTGCTGGAACGCATTAGCACGTCCACTGCAGGTGCTTCCCCGCGAAGTTCGCACGTGTCGAGTGAAACAACAGCTCTTCCGAAATAATGCTTCTCGCAGAATTCTTTGGTGTGACACGTCCGGGCATTTATGACTCCTAGACACGATAGACGATGCATCACGGCCCCATTCCTTCCATTTTTAATGAGCTTCTTTCGCTCTAGTTTCCTGCATGTTCCGGAAATAGCTTTCTTCTTACAACAGCACCAATTCCAACACCAGTAGAAGCGCGTCGAAATGAGCTATGGAGAACAAAGTGTTCCGGAGGATTAGTGGCAGCAAAAGAGAAGCTACCAACAGGCTGCCATCTCCAGTACGGCAGATGTAAGATCCTTGACGTACAACAGGAGTGACAATGTGCAAAAGTAGTTTAAAGAATTTGGAGGCATCAATGACGACGAATTTTGTGAAAGTTGTCAATGTCAATATAATTCACCAACAGTCATATACTTTAAGATATTATTTTATTCTGAAATAAACCAGTTTCATTTCATTAAGCCATCTTCAGGCTCCACAATGAAATGCAAAACTGGTCGCATTCAGAATAAAATAATATCTTAAAGTATATGCCTGTTGATGAATTTTATCGACATTGGCAATTACTTACCAGCCGATATCCCTTGGCTATGATGGACCAACAGAGAAATTTTGTGAATTGTGGGCGAGGCAGGACTGTTGAGAAGTTGTTGATGTGAGAAACTCCCTGTGACATGGAAGACTTGTTCATAGAGAATGACCTTGCCGAACTTACTGCTGAAAGTTGTAGTTACACAAAACGTGAAGTTCCCTAGGCCAATAATGTTAGTTGTAGTTTTAGGATCATATAGTGTTTTAGTGTTTTTTGGACTCAGGTAAATAAATAAAATTTAGGAGAAAAAAATGGTTCAAATGGTTCTGAGCACTATGGGACTCAACTGCTGAGGTCATTAGTCCCCTAGAACTTAGAACTAGTTAAATCTAACTAACCTAAGGACATCACAAACATCCATGCCCGAGGCAGGATTCGAACCTGCGACCGTAGCGGTCTCGCGGTTCCAGACTGCAGCGCCAGAACCGCGCGGCCACTTCGGCCGGCCAAAATTTAGGAGAAATAAACATTTTTTAAGCATCGGTTAAAGTGCGTTACTCGTTTAAGAGGCCTCCCTGTGAAAGGTAACTCCTATTTTCTGGTCGGATCTCGTTGTTTCAAGAACATCCAATTATGTGAGTGATCTTTCACTAACTCTGATGCTCGTCTACCATACCAAGTGTAGGAGTATGAAACTGTAATTTGGTTCCAATAATTACACGTCTGTTGTTTGAAACTGATAGACAATATTGTATTGAAAATAATCTCCATCGAAATTTATAAATTTCTCCCACCTCTCCGGCAGGCTTTGAGTGCCACGCCAGAAAAACAATTCTTCTTTTGAAGCAAACCAGTCAGCGAGCCATTTTCATACATTTTCATACGAATTGAAGAGTTGTTCATCGAAAGCGTGTCCCACTGATGCAAACAGATGATAATCGGACGGAGCCAAGTCTGGAGAAGCCGCATGCCCTAGTATTTCCCAACTGAACGCCACGATCGTTTCCCTCATCCGTTTTTCTATGTGTGACGCGGCGTCATCATGAAGCAATACGACTTTATATTGCCTTTTTCCATACTCCTGTGATTTTTAACGTAATGCTCTATTTAAATCGATCATTTGCTGTTGGTAGCGATCAGTGTTAACGGTTTCACCAGGTTTTAGCAGCTCATAATAGATGACATCCTTCTGGTCCCATTGTCTTCTTTCCAAAGCGATTTGATCTTGCAGTGGATGTCGATGGTTCGCCTGGATTCACCCACGATTTAAGACGCTTGGATTTCTCAAAATATATCCATTTTTCACCACCTGTCACTATTCGGTGGAGGAACTAGTTTCTTTTGTATTTGGCGAACAGCGTTCCACAAGTGGTCTTTCGATTTGCTTGCTTTCATTCAGTTCATGTGGAACCCATTTTTCCACTTTCTGCACGTTTCCCATAGCTTTCAGCCGAAGAGAAACGGCTTTCTGCGCCACATAAAGCTATTCCACGATTTTCTGTTGAGTTTATCATCTTCATCCAATAAGATCTGCAATTCACTGTCTTTGAACTTTTTCGACGGTTTCCCGCGCTCGTCGTTTCTCACGTCAAAATCACAACTTCTGAATTTTTTGAACCATTCCAGACACTGTGTTTTCCTACGAGCATGTTCGCCGAAAGCATCGACAAGCATTCGATGGAATTCTGCAGCAGTTTTCTTTAAATGATAGCAGAAAACCAATGCTGTCCGCAAATCTTAGTTCGTAGGTACAAAACTCGAATGTTTACGGGTTTGAAATATGTGGAACTTGGGTTACTGTGTGCTGACATTCGTCGTCAGCCATTACAGAGAGCAGATGACTTGCAGACGCGGTATCACGGGCCCTACACTGACGACTAGTACCATCTATATGGAAATTCCGGTTTCATACTTCTACACCTGGTATACACTGCTTCACATCTGTCTTAGATGTAACTAAGTGGCTAACGTAGATGTGTAAGCATGTAAAAGATATAGCTTTCTCAAATCACATGTTCATTTTGGGAACAAGAACATTGTAGTACTAACAAGGGAACCTCCCCATCGCAGCCTCCTCAGATTTAGTTATAAGTTGGCATAGTGGATAGACCTTGAAAAACGGAACACAGATGAATCGAGAAAACAGGAAGAAGTTGTGTGGAACTATGAAAAAAATAAGCAAAATATACAAACTGAGTAGTCCTTGCGCAAGATAAGCAACATCAAGGACAGTGTCAGCTAAGAGCGCCGTGGTCCCGTGGTTAGCGTGAGCGGCTGCGGAACGAGAGGTCCATGGTTCAAATTCTCCCTCGGGTGAAAAGTTTACTTTTTTTATCTTCGCAAAGTTATGATCTGTCCGTTCGTTCATTGACGTCTCTATTCACTGTAATAAGTTTAGTGTCTGTGTTTTGCGACCGCACCGCAAAACCGTGCGATTAGTAGACGAAAGGACGTGCCTCTCCAATGGGAACTGAAAACATTTGAACACAAGGACATAGGTCAACCGATTCCTCCACAGGAAAACACGTCTGATATATTCTATACGACACTGGTGACGGCACGTGCGTCACATGACAGGAATATGTTGTTGACCCACCTAACTTGTACACTTGGCGAATGGGTAAAAAGATTCTTCTAGTTTGCCCGATTTAGGTTTTCTTGTGGATGTGATAATCACTCCCAAAAAAGTGATGAAAACATAACGGACGGACAGATAATAATTGTCTGAAAGTAAAAAATTAAACTCATCACCCGAGGGAAGACTTGAACCACGGACCTCTCCTTCCGCAGCCACTCACGCTAACCACGGGACCACGGCGCTCTTAGCTTACACTGTCCTTGATGTTGCCTATCCTGCGCATGGACTACTCAGTTTGTATATTTTGCTTATTTTTTTCATAGTTCCACACAACTTCTTCCTGTTTTCTCGATTCATCTGTGTTCCGTTTTTCAAGGCCTATCCACTGTGCCAACTTATAACTAAATCTGAGTGGGGTGCGATGGGGAGGTTTCCTTGTAAGCGTAAGTTTTAAATTCACCGCAAGTTTCTTCTCTCCTTATTCTGAGGATGTTGAGGTCGGTAATCGCTTTGTGCTGTTCCAAACAAGTAGGCACCGGGTTTCAGCCCCTGTCTACCCTTCAGCGACAACAATACAAACCGAACACTACACTGCACAAACATCCGCAACAGTCTTCCTATATGATTCAGGTACACCCTTTAATGGGTCGGAGGAAGGCTACGGCGAACCACCCCCCGTAGTATAACTGCGTCTGTTCCCCCTACACTTGTATCCTGAGTACGGAACACTCATCCTGGTACAAGATCCAGTTTTTTTATATTAAGAACTGAAAATCATCGAAGTCAAGATCGCAAATATTTTTTGTTATTTCCCCTAATTGTTTCAGCTCTTCAGCTCGTAACGGATGAACACATCGTCAAAATCTATTTTATAATAACGACGTCCGTTACATAACGTGTAGGTAAAACCACTTTACACCGTTCATAACCAATCAACTAGAAAGAAGCTCAGGAAACTAAGGCGTTATATAATTAAATTTAGTAGCTAACATAATAAATGGCTCTGAGCACTATGGGACTTAACATCTATGGTCATCATTCCCCTAGAACTCAGAACTACTTAAACCTAACTAACCTAAGGACATCACACAACACCCAGTCATCACGAAGCAGAGAAAATCCCTGACCCCGCCGGGAATCGAACACGGGAACCCAGGCGCGGGAAGCAACAACGCTAACATAATACAATCAGTATATGTACTCCATGAAATTCCAGGCTTGCAGGCGGATGACGTCGATTTCTTGCCCCGATACTTCAGTTATATATCATTCAGGCGTGTTCACGTGAGTGTTTATCACTGGAGCCTGCTAGCTCACATCGCTAGCTTTAGATGGAGAAACTGGCGCGGAGACGCGTCCGCAAAGGCAGCAGCTTCGTGGGCGATCTCTGTCGAGTTTCGAGCACTGTTCGAATATTACTCCATCTATGGCGCGTAGGGGCCAGCGTAATGGTGATACTACACGCTCTATCTTTGTCGGAGTACTGGCTCGCGGAGTTAATATTCAGATGTCAAGTAAATAAAACTAGTTGTCGCTAGAGGTGTCTCTAGCCTTAAAATGTTTCCATTCTGTAGTACTAAAGAAATCACCGGGTCCTATGACTTATCCTTTATTAAGGAATCGGTGGAAATGACGAAAGATCTTATTAATCGTGATGGCGGCCATCAACTGGGTAAGGCGTGGGACACGGTGTTTTCTTTGACGCGTACGGAATGGAAACATTTTATACTAGTAACACCTCTAGCGACAGTTAATTTTATTTATTTCACATCCGTATTTTAACTCACGAGAGCACATTCCGACAGAGAGCGCTGGTGTACACTGAAGCGCCAATGAAACAAGTATAGGCACGCATATTCAAATGCAGAGATATGTAAACAGGCAGAATACGGAGATACGGTCGGCAACGCCTGTGTAAGACGTGAAGTGTCTGGTGCAGTTTTTAGATCGGTTACTGATGCCACAATGGCAGGTTATCAAGATTTAAGTGACGTTGAATGTGGTGTTATAGTCGGCATACGAGCGATGTGACAGAGTATCTCCGAGGTAGCGATGAAGTGGGGATTTTCCCGTAGGACCATTTCACGAGTGTACCGTGAATATCAGGAATCCGGTAAAACATCAAATCTCCGACATCGGTGCGGCCGGAAAAAGATCCTGCAAGAACGGGACCAACGACAGTTAATTGCAGCAGATTTCAGTCCTGGGCCATTGACAAGTGTCAGCGTGCGAACGATTCAACGAAACATTATCGGGCCGGCCGGTGTGCCGAGCGGTTCTAGGCGCGTCAGTCCGGAACCGCGCTGGTGCTACGGTTGCAGGTTCGAATCCTGCCTCGGGCATGGATGTGTGTGATGTCCTTAGGTTAGTTAGGTCTAAGTAGTTTTAAGTTCTAGGGGACTGATGACCTCAGATGTTAAGTCCCATAGTGCTCAGAGCCATTTGAACCATTTGAACCAAACATTATCGATATGGGCTTTCGGAGCCAAAGTCCCACTCGTGAATCCTTGGTGACTGCACAACACAAAGCTTTTCGCCTCACCTGGGCCCTTCAACACCGACATTGAACAGTCTGATGCTGGTCGGACGAGTCTAGTTTCAACTTGTATCGAACAGATGGATGTGTACGGGTATGGAGACAACCTCATGAATCCATGGACCCATCATGCCAACAGGGGACTGTTATGGCTGGTGGAGGCTATGTAACGGTGTGGGGTGTGTGCAGTTGGAATGATATGGGACCTCTCATACGCCTAGATACGACTGTGACAGGTGACACGTACGAAAGCATCCTGTCTGATCAACTGCATCCATTCATGTCCAATTTGCATTCCGAAGGAATTGTGCAATTCCAGCAAAACAATGCGACACCCCACATGTCCAGAATTGCAACAGAATGGCTCCAGAAACAGTCTTCTGAGTTTAAACACTTCCACCAAACTCCCCAGACATGAACATTATTGAACATATCTGGCATGCCTCGCAACGTGCTGTTCAGAAGAGATCTCCATCCGCTCATACTTTTGCGAATTTATGGACAGCCCTGCAGGATTCGTGTCGTCAGTTCCATTCAGCACTACTTCAGACATCAGTAGAGTCCATGCCGCGTCGTGTTGCGCCAGTTCTGCGTTCTCGCGGGGCCGCTACAGGATATTAGGTAGGTGTACGAGTGTTCTTTGGCTCTTCAGTGTATTATCTCATAAGAGAGATCATCATGAGCGCATTATTACATCGTGGTATAACAGAATAGCTTTGCAACCCATGACCATTACAACGATCAAGGATCATATTGTGTCAGTCATTAAATTTAACGGCATAACATTAGTTTTACCACTTCTCTTTCTGCTTGACTGGTTAAGAACGATGTACAGCTACTTGAGCTATATATTCTGTATGGATATTGTATTTTTTAAAAGATTTTAACGATGTGTTGAGCTGTTATGGTGGTTTGGCTAGTCAAGAATGTTTATGACCTGAAGATGGCTCATGTGTGGCTGAAACTAATAGTCAAAATATAAAAATAAAAACAAATAAAAAAATAAAAATAAAATAGAATATTTACGATATTTGCTTCCAGAATTTTCGATCTTTAATATGAAAGCTACAACAGATCACTATCTCCAACATGGACAATGTCCGCAAACATGAAGAAGAGACAGTGCTGCAAAATCGGATAGATCTGCTTCAAGTTTCCAGTAGATTAGAAGCTATGCTTTGCTGTCGGTTATTACATATCTAGTTGTAGCCGGTAGGCGAGCGTATTTCACCTTGCAACGATACGTATATGAGCATCACGAACGCAGCCTGCTAAAAATGCGGCTACCGCCCTTGGACTGGCCGCTGATTTTGGCAGCCTTGTAGAGGTGACAGTCGCCACTTATAGCGCGACTGTGCGCCTTTAGGAGGCAGCTTAGCGCGCTGTTGTTTTGTCGCCGGCTCGTGGCGATGTGTTTTGACGCGTGGGCACGGGCGTCGCGCGACTGTAGCGGACTACAGTAGCTTTCGCGTGGGGGTGCCCACTGCCTCGTGACGTCACGCCAGCTGCAGAGAGAGAGAGAGAGAGAGAGAGAGGGGGGGGGGGGATTCGGGTCGCGCGGGCCCAGAGGCGGCGGCAGCTGCTGCCGGCGTTATTACTGCCCGAATTCTGACGGCCTCTGCACAACCAGAGGCGCAGCACCTGTCTAACGGAACGCCTGTCTGTCCTATACGGGTACTGCTGCTGTCTGCACGGTTACGTGCCACCTACTGTGGGGGTCTGAACGTCCGTGTAAACATTCGCATTCACACACAGCTCCAATACTCATTACTTCCACGCTCATCTCTCTTCACTGTTGTAAGACTTTTAGCAAAAAACTCAACACATAATGAGGGTTCGCTTATATTTTAAGGTGTGATTTTTAGATCGGAATATTCTTCTTATCTGTAGAATAACTTAATTTTTACCAAAAACCAGGACTTGGCAACTCCGATCAGTAACGGATTTCATTGCGTCTATAAATGCTACACATACTGTAAGCATCTTGTCACAGGAGACCTGCAGGGTAACGAATAACAAGCGCTTTTCCAATACAGACATATATACACTGGAGAGCCAAAGAAATTGGTACACCTGCCTAATATCGTGTAGGGGACCCGTGAGCACGGAGAAGTGCCGCAACACGACGTGCCATGGACTCGATTAATGTCTGAAGTAGTGTTGAAGGGAACTGACACCATGAATCATGCAGGGCTGTCCATAAATCCGTAAGAGTACGAGCGGGTGGACATCTCTTCTGAACAGCACGTTGCAAGGCATCCCAGATATGATCAATAATGTTCATTTGCGAGGAGTTTGGTAGCCAGGGGAAGTGTCCTGCTGGAATTGCACAAATCCGTCGGAATGCACAATGGACATGATCAGGTGATCAGACAGGATTCTTACGTACGTGTCACCTGTCAGAATCGTATCTAGAGGTATCAGGGGTCCAGTATCATTCCAACTGCACACGTCCCACAACATTACAGAACTTCCAACAGCTTGGACAGTCCCCTGCTGACATGCAGGGTCCAAGGATTCATGACGTTGCCTCCGTAACCGTATTCGTCCATCCGTTCGATACAAGCTGAAACTAGACTCGTCCGACCAGGCAACATGTTTCCAGTTAACAACATCCCAGTGTGTGTGTTGACGGGCCCAGGCGAGGCGTAAAGCTTGGTGTCGTGCAGTTATCAAGAGTTTGGACCTTCGCCTCAGAAAGCCCATATCGACGATGTTTCGTTGAGTGGCCTCACGATGACACTAGTTGATGACCAAGAATTGAAATTTTCAGGAATTTGAGGAAGGGTTGCACTTCTGTCACGTTGAACGATTCTCCTCAGTCGTCGTTGGTCCCGTTCTTGCAAGATCTTTTTCTTGCCGCACCGATGTATGACATTTGATCTTTTACCGGATTCCTGATATTCACGGTACACTCGTGAAATGGTGGTACGGGAAAATCCGCACTTCATCGCCACCTCGGAGATGCTGAGTCCTATCGCTCGTGCGCCGACTATAACACCACATTCAAACTCACTTAAATCTCGATAATCTGCCATTGTAGCAGCAGTAACCGTTCTAACAACTGCGCCAGACACTTGTTACTGACCACAGACGCGTATTCTGCCTGTTTACATATCTCTGTATTTGAATACACATGCGTATACCTTTTTATTTGGCGCTTCAGTTTTTATATATATATATATATATATATGTGTGTGTGTGTGTTATTTCTACCCTTTTGGTTTCAAGTTGGTGTATATCTGCAAAAATCAGAATCAGAAGCCTAGAACCGGATTTTTATGAATGCCGCAGGTGAGGACCTATTCATTCGTCGCAGTGACTTCGATTTAATGCGACTGCAAGCTCCCAAGCGTCTTGCATTCGCTATGAGTATGAACGAGGCAAAGGGCCAGTCGCTTTGTGTGGTAGACAGTAAACTTCCTGGCCAACGCCGGACACTGCAGCCAGTGTAGTTATATTTTCACAGTCGAACAAGTTAATGGTTTATGAGTAAGGTGCTACCCCGTTTTGAAAATAAACTTGCGTAAACAGTTCATTACACTCATACAGACTCATTTACTATGACAAATCAACTCTAATTTGTTTCGTTTTTAACGAGTGCGAAATTAAGGGTTAACTTGGGAGTCAACAGTTAACCGGCTTTTGATGTGCTTCACTGTATGAGCATTTAATGTACTTGCTCGTACAGCGTAACGCGCAGCGGGCTAGTTCGTGAGACAGGGAGATGCACCCTATCCCACATCGACCCTTCGCGTAGGATTAGTGACAGTGGTTTGGTACATCGGGCAGCCTGAGTACGGTTTTAGGCTGTTGCCCACGCTGGTTTAGGAAAATACTGGGCTGGTCCGCTAATTCCGCCTCAGACAATACGATAAGCAAACAGACCACGAGTTAAAGTACATTAAGAAACAGAAAATAGTTTGAACGATTCTCAGGCAGGTGGCGCACACGAGCTTCTACTCTCAGGTTTCTCTGACGACTCTGGTTTCAGGAAGGGTATTGGTTGTTTGGTTTGTGGGCTGGTTCAATAATGGCTCTGAGCACTATGAGACTTTTAACATCTGAGGTCATCTGTCCCTAGACTTTAGAACTACTTAAACTGAACTAACCTAAGGACATCACACACATCCATGCCCGAGGCAGGATTCGAACCTCCGACCGTAGCAGTTGAGCGGTTCCGGACCGAAGCGCCTAGAACCGCTCGGCCACAGAGGCCGGCTGGTTTGTGGGAAGGGACCAAACTGCGAGGTCAGCGGTCCCATTGGATTAGGGAAGGATGGTGAAGGAAGTCGGCCTTTTCCTTTCAAAGGAACCACCCCGGCATTTTCCTGAAGCGATTTAGGGAAGTCACGGAAAACCTAAATCAGGATGGCCGGACGCGGGTTTGAACCGTCGTCCTCCCGAATGGGCGTTCCGGTGTGCTAACCACTGCGCCACCTCGCTCGGTAACGATATCGGACCACAACTTTTAATAAAAAGTGAAATTTGACAAATCCTGACAAAGTAGACCCCAAATTACACGGGATAAAAACTAGGGAATCTGAATTTTTAATAACTCTGAAAAACGCCAGGCATAGAACACTCAAGACTAGGCTCCTACTTTGAGTATAAGCGAGCTTATTCACTGAAAAACTGTAGGAAATGATATGAAACAATTCTGAATTTATTATGATATCACGCATTGCGAGGCTTAGCGCTGGGACTATGTGATACACTTCAGTATTCAGACTTACGCACACTCTATCTTTTCTCGATCTGTTCGAGGCCTGAGAGTGCAGTTTTACCCCAGTAGAAGACCTCACAGCTGGATAAACTAGCCACAATTACCCGCGCCAATATTATGTTCTCATTCCGATTGTTCACTGCCGTCGGTATCAGTGCGGGATGGTGTGATAGGAATTAAAGATTATACTATGTGCACCATATTTCAAGAAGGAAACTGTCGGCAGGTGCTACTGAACAAGTTCATAGATATTTTTCAAAGGAAGCCCATATAAAGAGTTGGAATGATACACTCGCCTTATTGTATATCACACCTTAAGCAAATGACCTCTATGTGGATCAGTATTGCAGTTCCTCCAATTCAGGAAGCTGTGAAAGAACACTTTTGAATTCTGTGGTAGCCTGTACGTCCCCCACCTCAGGATCTCTGCGCAAACACACGTCCCAGATGTTTCAGTTTAGTTTGGATTTGCGGTACTCAGTCTTTGATAAATCGGTCCAATTGGACAAAGCTGTCGAACACGCCTGAATGGGAATTTGAACACCACTGCTCTTGGATATGAATCCGTTGTCCTTTTTCTTTTCTCTCTCTCTATTTTTGATGCGGTCCGCCACGAATTCCTCTGCATCTCAGTGTAGCACTTGCACCCTACGTCCTCAATTATTTGCTGGATGTATTCCAATCTCGGTCTTCCTCTACAGTTCATTCCCTCTACAGCTCCCTCTAGTACCATGGAACTCATTCCCTGATGCCTTAACAGATGCTCTATAATCCTGTCTCATCTCCTTGTCACTGTTTTCCACATATTCCATTCATCACCGATTCTGCAAACGACCTCCTCATTCCTTGCCCTATCAGTCCTCCTAATTTCCAACATTGGTCTATAGCGCCACACCTCAAATGCTTGGATTCTCGTCTGCTCCAGTTTTCCCACAGTCCGTGTTTCACTACAATACAATACTGTGCTCCCAACGCAGTGTCTCAGAAATTTCTCCCACAAATTAAGGCCTATGTTTGATACTAGTAGACTTCTCATGTCCAGGGATGCCTTTTTTGTCAGTGCTAGTTTGCTTTCGATGTTCTTCTTGCTCCATCCGGCATTGGTTATTTTGCTGCCTAGGTAGTACAAGTCCCTAACTTCAGCTTCTTCGTGACCATCAGTCCTGATGTTAAGTTTCTCGCTGTTCACATTTGTGCTACTTCTCATTAGTTTCGCCTTTCTTCGATTTACTCTCAATCTACATTCTGTACTCATTAGATTGTTCATTTTATTCAGCAGATCGTGTAATTGTTATTCACTTTCAGTCAGGATAGCAATGTCATCAGCGAATCGATCACTGATCTGTTTTCACTTGGAATTTTGATCACAGTAGTGAACCTTTCTTTTATTTCCATCATTGCATCTTCGAAGTACGGACTGAACGATAGGAGCGGAATACTACACAACTGTCTTACACACTTCTTAATCCAATATCATCGTTCTTGGTCGTCCACTCTAATTATTCCCTTTTGGCTCTTGTGCATATTGCACACTCCTGGAAATGGAAAAAAGAACACATTGACACCGGTGTGTCAGACCCACCATACTTGCTCCGGACACTGCGAGAGGGCTGTACAAGCAATGATCACACGCACGGCACAGCGGACACACCAGGAACCGCGCCGGCCGAAGTGGCCGTGCGGTTAAAGGGGCTGCAGTCTGGAACCGCAAGGCCGCTACGGTCGCAGGTTCGAATCCTGCCTCGGGCATGGATGTTTGTGATGTCCTTAGGTTAGTTAGATTTAACTAGTTCTAAGTTCTAGGGGACTAATGACCTCAGCAGTTGAGTCCCATAGTGCTCAGAGCCATTTTTGAACCACACCAGGAACCGCGGTGTTGGCCGTCGAATGGCGCTAGCTGCGCAGCATTTGTGCACCGCCGCCGTCAGTGTCAGCCACTTTGCCGTGGCATACGGAGCTCCATCGCAGTCTTTAACACTGGTAGCATGCCGCGACAGCGTGGACGTGAACCGTATGTGCAGTTGACGGACTTTGAGCGAGGGCGTATAGTGGCCATGCGGGAGGCCGGGTGGACGTACCGCCGAATTGCTCACCACGTGGGGCGTGAGGTCTCCACAGTACATCGATGTTGTCGCCAGTGGTCGGCGGAAGGTGCACGTGCCCGTCGACCTGGGACCGGACCGCAGCGACGCACGGATGCACGCCAAGACCGTAGGATCCTACGCAGTGCCGTAGGGGACCGCACCGCCACTTCCCAGCAAATTAGGGACACTGTTGCTCCTGGGGTATCGGCGAGGACCATTCGCAACCGTGTCCATGAAGCTGGGCTACGGTCCCGCACACCGTTAGGCCGTCTTCCGCTCACGCCCCAACATCGTGCAGCCCGCCTCCAGTGGTGTCGCGACAGGCGTGAATGGAGGGACGAATGGAGACGTGTCGTCTTCAGCGATGAGAGTCGCTTCTGCCTTGGTGCCAATGATGGTCGTATGCGTGTTTGGCGCCGTGCAGGTGAGCGCCACAATCAGGACTGCATACGACCGAGGCACACAGGGCCAGCACCCGGCATCATGGTGTGGGGAGCGATCTCCTACACTGGACGTACACCACTGGTGATCGTCGAGGGGACACTGAATAGTGCACGGTACATCCAAACCGTCATCGAACCCATCGTTCTACCATTCCTAGACCGGCAAGGGAACTTGCTGTTCCAACAGGACAATGCACGTCCGCATGTATCCCGTGCCACCCAACGTGCTCTAGAAGGTGTAAGTCAACTACCCTGGCCAGCAAGGTCTCCGGATCTGTCCCCCATTGAGCATGTTTGGGACTGGATGAAGCGTCGTCTCACGCGGTCTGCACGTCCAGCACGAACGCTGGTCCAACTGAGGCGCCAGGTGGAAATGGCATGGCAAGCCGTTCCACAGGACTACATCCAGCATCTCTACGATCGTCTCCATGGGAGAATAGCAGCCTGCATTGCTGCGAAAGATGGATATACACTGTACTAGTGCCGACATTGTGCATGCTCTGTTGCCTGTGCCTATGTGCCTGTGGTTCTGTCAGTGTGATCATGTGATGTATCTGATCCCAGGAATGTGTCAATAAAGTTTCCCCTTCCTGGGACAATGAATTCACATTGTTCTTATTTCAATTTCCAGGAGTGTAGAGACGAGGTATAAAACGCCAGTGCATTGGCGGAGCTGTCGTTTGTACTCATGAGCTTCATATGAAAAGCCTTCCAACGTAACTATGGTCGCACTACGGCAATTAACAGACTTTGAGCGCGGAATAGTAGTTGAAGCTAGAAGCATTGGACATTGTATTTCGAAAATTGTCAGAAAATTCAACATTCCGAGATCCAAGGTGTGAAGAGCCTGTAGAGAATACAAAAATTTATGGCATTACTTATCACCGCGGACGACGCAGTGCAGCGCCGTTTCCGTATAATTGTTAGTATTAGCAGACAAGCAACACTGCGAGAAATAACCGTATAAATCAATTTGGGGCGTACAATGAACTTATCCTTTGGGACAGTGCGGCGAAATTTGGCGTTAAATGGCCGTGATAGCAGACGACCGACGCGAGTGCCTTTGCTAATAGCACAACATCACCTGCGCCGCCTCTCCTAGGCTCTTGACCAAACTGATGGTAGGGCTGCAGTATTGCGCATACCCCACGATGACATCGACCCAACTTGTCAACAAGACACTGTAGAAGCTAGTAGTAGCTCCACAATGGTGTGGGCTGTGTTAACATGGAGCAGATTAGGTCGTTTTGTACAACTGTACCGATCATTGACAGGAAATGATTACGTTCCGTTACTTTCAGACCATTTGCAGCCGTTCATGGACTTCATGTTCCCAAACGACAATGGAATTTTTGTGGTTGACAATGCGCTATGTCACTGGGCCACAGTTGTTCGCGATTGTTTTAAACGAGATTGTGGACAATTAGAGTGAATGATTTGGCCACCCAGATCACTCAGTATGAATCCCGTTGAACATTTATGGGACATACTCGAGATGTCAGTTCGTGCAGAAAATCTACCACAGGCAACACAATCGCTTGGACGACTATAGAGTCAGCATGGTTCAGTATTTTTTTAGGGGACTTCCAACTACTTGTTGAGTTCAAAATGGTTCAAATGGCTCTGAGCACTATGGGAGTTAACATCTGAGGTCATCAGTCGCGGTTCCATGCTGTAGCGCCTAGAACCGCTCGGCCAACCCGGCCGGCACTTGTTGAGTCCATGCCACGTCGAGTTGCTGGCCTATGCGTGACAAAAGGAGGTCCGAAGCAATATTAGGAGGTATCGCATAACTTTTATCACTTCACTGTATTTTACACCGTCAATAGCCATAGATTTATACAGGAAGCGCCTGATGTATATTATCGCGTGATATTCTGCAGCACGCAGTGTGCAAAACGTCATGACAGAAAAACGTTTTCCTTGGCACTGGTCGATTCAGTGTAAATCAACTCTAGTAACGAAGTGTTGTTTCTGAATTTAAGTCACGATGAAACAGGTTTCTCATTCAGGGAAGACTTGTTCCCGGATGACCAATGGACGCGTGGGTCCACCCCACCTGTGCCTGATGCTTATTCATAGCTGTAGAACAAATGGCCTTCGGACAGCTTGTGGAATGGAAGGTCAGGGACGCATCACACGGAGAGACCACAATCTGCAATCAAGGCTGTGTCACGTGGCCAAGAAAAACGCCACTCTGCTGCAAGTGCTGGTTACTGTCCGCGACCCGTTTTTGTACGCGTTATGCTATTCTGTGAATTATCACCTTTTCCTTTTTGTCTTATTTATGCCCATTCTTTGGAACGAATTCACTTCACTGCATCGACTGATGGGTAGCCAGGCCGTGCACATCCTCACCTTCCAACAGCGTGACGTCGCTTAATTTGAAGGCCAGCAGCTTCCTCACCGAGGAATTACTTCACTGAACTGGCAGCCCACAAAATTTACCTTTTTTTCATGTTGAGAAATTAGAAGGAGCAATCTGTTTTACCTGGAGGTAACTTTCTAAAGCCAAGATACCATAAATATTTTTTCTTTACAATGTCTAGTTTCGACAGACTTTGTTTTATCTTCAGGTCCTCATGTGACTTGGACTTCACGGTTATGGCTGGTTTCATGCAGCTCTCCTCGCATTGTCAATATGTAAAATGTTACACATTGACAATGCGTTCACAAACCCAGAAAAGTTTTATTGATTGGTTGAAGTACCAATCAGCAGCTGATCAAGTGCTGATTGGAAGAGCTTCATCGAGTAAGCACTGCGTCTTCTAAGTCGGGAGTCTGTGCACCGGGTGGTTATAATTAAACTTTAGAACACGGGAATCAATTACCGTACGAGTACCAAACTTGGTAACATTAATGCTAAGGGCGTGGGTAAGAGAAATAATGCAGAATCAATTCAATTGAAACACTTTTGATGTGCTGCTACGGCACATCACACCATTACGTACCGACACCATTACTGCTACAAGAGGGCCTCAATGTGGCGCCCATCAGTGTTCAGAAGAGTCTGAAACCGCAGGATTGTATCCTGAACTGCAGAACGACGCATGTATGCTGGCTACCTCTGTTGATATGCTGCGCTTCAGATCAGCACATGTGTGAATGTTCCCCTGGTAAACCCTGTGCTTCCGGTAGCCCACAGCCAGAAATCACAGGGAGTGAGATCAGGTGATCGTGCCGGCCAAGCGTTTGGAAACGATCGGTTGATAATTCGATAGTTTCCAAATGTGTTTCGCAGAAGCAGGTGAACTTCACGAGCGGTGTGCGGTGGGACGCCATCTTGCGTGAGACTGTTGAGTTCAATGCGTCTCTCTCGTGTAGAGCGGGTATGACATGCTGGCGAAGTGGCGAAGTATATCGTAGTAACGCTGGTCAGTCACACTGCACGTCTTTGGTCCTCGAGCACCAAATCGTTCGAAAAGAATGGGACAATGATAAACGTAGCCGTATAGCCACACCATACGGTGACACGTTCGCCATTCAGAGCAACTTCATGCACAGTGACTAGAGATGAAGATCCCCACGCTGGGAAATTCTGTTTGTTCACCTCACCCGTCAGAGAAAAATGAGCTTCGTCTGTCCATAGGATGGTCCAGGGTCAAACCTCGTCAACTTCAGTCGTTGCGAGAAAGTGGAGAGCGAGGTTAACACGTCGTTGTGTGTCCTGTGGTGAAGCTGCTGTGCGATATGGGTCTTGTACGGCTACAATTTGAAATGGCTCTAACAAGGGAACCTCCCCATCGCACCCCCCTCAGATTTAGTTATAAGTTGGCACAGTGGATAGGCCTTGAAAACCTGAACACAGATCAATCGAGAAAACAGGAAGAAGTTGTGTGGAACTATAAAAAAATAAGCAAAATATACAAACTGAGTAGTCCACGCGAAGATATGCAACATCATGGCCATTCAGAGACTAGGAGCGCTGTGGTCCTGTGGTTAGCGTGAGCAGCTGCGGAACGAGAGGTCCTTGGTTCAAGTCTCCCCTCAAGCGAAAAATTTTTCTTTATTTTAGCAAAGTTACGATCCACCCATACGTTCATTGACGTCTCTGTTCACTGTAATAAGTTGTGTCTGCGTTTTGCGGCCGCACCGCAAAACCGTGCGATTAGTAGACGAACGGACGTGCCTCTCCAATGGGAACCGATTCCTCCACAGGAAAACACGTCTGATATATTCTATAAACACTGGTGACGGCATGTGCGTCACATGACAGGAATATGTTGTCGACCCACCTAACTTGTACACTTGGCGAATGGGTAAAAAGATTCTTCTACGTTGCCCGATTTAGGTTTTCCTGTGGATGTGATAATTACTCCCAAAAAAGTGATGAAAAGATAAGAGTTTGAAACATAAACTGCAACAAATGAATCCAAAAGTCTCACACTCGCACACTTTTCCCTGTGCTCTGTCAAAACAGATGTTTTTCACGTTTTCAAATTTTTCCGTGTGTAGACCGTCAAATCCTGCATATGTCCAAGCAAATCTGAACATGTCCTGGAATTTTGGAGAGCGAAGTTGATTATGTGTGAGTGCCTGAACTTTGATAATTGTCTGAAAATAAAGAATTAAACTTTTTGCTCGAAGAAAGACTTGAACCAAGGACCTCTAGTTCCGCAGCTGCTCACGCTAACCACGGGACCACGGCGCTCCTATGTTCTGTCGGTACTTGATGTTGCCTATCTTGCGCATGGACTACTCAGTTTGTATATTTTGCTTATTTTTTCATAGTTCCACACAACTTCTTCCTGTTTTCTCGATTGATCTGTGTTCAGTTTTTCAAGGTCTATCCACTGTGGCAACTTATAACTAAATCTGAGGGGGGTGAGATGGGGAGGTTCCCTTGTAAGAACTATGGGACTTAACATCTGAGGTCCCCTAGACTTTGAACTACTTAAACCTAACTAACCTAAGGATATCACACACATCCACGCCCGAGGTTGGATTCGAACCTGCGATCGTAGCAGCAGCGCGGTTCCGGACTGAAGCGCCTAGAACCGCTCGGCCACAGCGGCCGGCGGCTACTATTTGAGAATGGTTCGAAGTACCTTCCGTATAGTGGACCACGGGATGTTCAACTGTCGATACACAACACGCGCACTGCCCGGTGATCGGGAATTGCGCGCAGCGTTGCCGTAGCAACAGCGATTTCTTCAACCACCTGTGGAGCAACCGGTCGTCGGCCTGTTCCCTTGAGCGACGCCCAGTTCTCCAGTTGATTTGAACTTAATCATTCTCCGTACAGCAGCTGGAGAAAGAGAACCCTACCGTAATTCTTTCAGCCGGCGATATACTCGAAGTGCAGCTGCAGTATTACTGTTGTTTTGGTAATAGAGCTTCACTAATAATGCCCTACTCATTTTGTCCAAGCTTATGTTGACACGTCAGCAAGTGCACTGCGACTGGTCAGGTGCGTAAGGCTATGAATCAAGATGACTGATCACCGCACCTGGTGGCAATAGTTGGAACCGAACGGTGGACTGTGATGCATAGAATTCGTTGCACCCCATACAGAGGACATTAATGCTATCAAGTTTGGTACTCGTACGGGTAATTAGTATCCGTCTTATTACATGTTAAATAGGGAAGGTTAATTATAACCACCCGGTAGTTCGTCGCCCTCCTCAATAGTTGTACTGTGGTACCAATTGTCGTATATCACTTAATCAGGATGTGAGCTGGATGTCTTTTTCGCGCGAATTTGGTCCTGTGCAACTCTTCCGCTTTTCTGATGCTTCCATTTGCTCGCCCATACACAACAACCATGTCTCCATGCTGGGTCACCTGGCTCAACTCCATCTGGTTAGGGCTGATCAAAGTACGAGTAAACACAGACTGCAGTCTACTACAGCAGAGATACTGTGCGCCAGGCTTGTTCACGTCAGGACAAAGTACGCCATCTGCATTGGATCAGATGAGTTATTATCCCAACCTCTGTACGTAAGTGCTCGTCGGTATTTGCATATCCTACAATCTTAGCAAGAACACTAGTGGCGCATGTAGTCCACTGTCAGAGGTACATATCAGAACGATTTTCTAATATAACTTCCGGTTCGGTCGTTTCCGGACCACGGCCTCTTACGTCAAACTGATACATTCACTCTTCCGTCACCTCTGTATCCTTGTGACGTCATCACTAAATCACCCTGTATAGCAAAGTGAAAAAGCGTTTAACATTTGACTCCGTTTATCGGCCTAGTGTGGGTAACCTTTCCATGCCTTTGAGGTGCAGTTTGTGGGCAGAGAAGACTCAAGGACAGTTTCGCGGCAGTTATCAGTCGGCGACTTCCTCCTGTGTTTTGGAAACTCGAGAGCGATAATGGGACATCGTTAAGGCACGCCAAGTCTGTGCAGGCGATAAGCTAGTCAGGTATTTACCGCCGACGTAGCGAAACAATGCGGTCTGGCGGTAAAGAGATCTGCGACGGTGGAAAAAAGAACCACTGCCAGTGGGCGAGATTGGATTCTGGTTTCTATTGGTGATGGTCACTTCTATTCTGGGGAAAAAAATCAACAAGCAGTTGGTGTTTAGGACTAGGCGGGTGTCTTCACAGTAAATTCTACATAACTAATCATCACCTAAAAGCATGTACGTCTTTTTATTTTATTAGCATTTGAGCGTTCCCCGTACAGCCACCCACGTAAGTAATGACATACAACTGATACAGATACAGTAGAAAATTGATAAAAACGAACAGTAATTATGAAGACATAAAACAAAAAGAAAAGGAAATTGAAATAACGTACTGAGACTACAAAAAGTTATTTAGTTTACGTGAGTTCATACCTTCCATTTCACCTCCGTTATAAAGTGTGGGTGGGCAATAAAACCTGTAGCTGTTACTAATCACAGTGACTGAGATGCCGCAGATATCACAGTTGGCCGAATTTCGTCCTTTTTTCTGTGAACCTTGGACACTGCTAAGTAGTCTGGCTTCGATTTCAGTGAGAAGAAGTCGCAATTAAAAGTTGCACGTAGCAACTGAGATTAGCAATTAACTTTCAACGCTGTGTGCCATCTCTTAGCCGAAGTTCGTACTTCTTTCTAACAAGGGAACCTCCCCATCGCACCCCCCCTCAGATTTAGTTATAAGTTGGCACAGTGGATAGGCCTTGAAAAAGTGAACACAGATCAATCGAGAAAACAGGAAGAAGTTGTGTGGAACTATGAAAAAAATAAGCAAAATATACAAACTAAGTAGTCTATGCACAAGATAGGCAACATTAAGGATAATGTGAGCTCAGGAGCGCCGTGGTCCCGTGGTTAGCGCGAGCAGCTGCGGATTGTAGGGTCCTTGGTTCAAGTCTAGCCTCGAGTAAAAAGTTCAATTCTTTATTTTCAGACAATTATTATCTGTCCGTCCGTCCGTCCTATGCGAGGTAACTGCGCCGTAGTATGGGGACGCTACACTTACACAAACATCGAAACACACGACGTAAGTCGACTACAGCGCAGAGAAGAGAGTATTCCTGCTAACGAGGCTCCCTGGCTGGCAGTTGACTGTTCGCTACTTTGGACGAGAGTGCATTAAATACGTGAGATGTATTCCGTGGGCAATATGAATCCAGCAAATATAGCTCGCGACTTCAATAACAACGTCAATGAATATTGGAGAGGCACGTCCTTTTGTCTACTAATCGCAAAACACAGACAATAAACTTATTACAGAGACGTCAATCAACGAACGGACAGATCATAACTTTGCGAAAATAAAGAAAGTAAATTTTTCACTAGAGGGAAAACTTGAATCAAGGACCTCTCATTCCGCAGCTGCTCACGCTAACCACGGGACCACGGGGCTCCTGAGCTCACGCTCTCCTTAATGTTCCCTATCTTGCGCATAGACTACTTAGTTTGTATATTTTGCTTATTTTTTTCATAGTTCCACACAACTTCTTCCTGTTTTCTCGATTGATCTGTGTTCAGTTTTTCAAGGCTTATCCACTGTGCCAACTTATAACTAAATCTGAGTGGGGTGCGATGGGGAGGTTCCCTTGTGAGAACCTTTTGTCTTACATGTTGAATGTATAAGTTACTTATGGTCGAAGGCATGAATGAAGAAGCTAGTTTGCAGCAAGAAAAATTTTGTGTTTGATGTCCTACCTGACAGCAGCTCTGATATGTTTGACTAGTGTGTGCCATTGGACACCACGTCCCATCCCCTTTCCACCAACACCCGAGATCAAAGTTAGACTGAAAGGTGACAATTCGTTTGAGAATTATTGAGGCTCACGAATGTGTTAATAAACAGATCTGTAGCGTTTCCTAATATTTACATTCGTGTCACATTTAAACATATTTAAGGGAAATTCCATCATAAAAACTAAAACTGCAAGTTGGTTTCAGAAAACATATGTTGGGGTAATGTCCAAGGCTCCGACGAGTATTTTCATGCGCATTATACACATATAATAAACTATTAAAAATGCGATTAGGGGTTCGGTATGTAAATTTTACCAAATGTTTAACAACAGTGTATTCACAAGACGTGCTATTTTTTTCACCTCTATAATACACAAGAAGGCTAAATATGTGTGTATATTTTTGAGTATTGCGGTTTAACAGGAAAATCAACACTTTCCACCGTTTTGACTTGCACATCGTTAGCCTTAAAACACTCAACCTTCCAACCAAACCTAGACCACGCCGACGCCGCAAGCAGAGGATGAAGAGAAACACAAAGTATATGACGATATTGAAGAGGTAAGTCAGCACTTAAATGGACATGAAAATGTATTAATCATGGCTGATTGGAATGCGGTTGTAGGGGAAATAGTAGAGGAAAGGGTTACGGGGGACGATGGATAGGATGGTAGGAATGAGGATGGACAAAGGATAGTAGAGTTCGGCGATAAATTTCCGTTAATAACGGCGAATAATATGTTCAAGAATCACAAGAGGAGGAGGTATACGTGGAAAACACCCGGAGACATGGGAAGCTTCCCAGGTTCGGAGTATGGTAGCAATAAACTGAGACCAGCCACTTGTAAGCGCAGGCTTCCGCGGCCGTTGTCACTGTCAATATAACTCTTCCGGGCTGTTGACTACATGGCCAATATACGAAATTCTCCGACGTTTCGGCCACTATTGCAAACGACCTTCCTAAAGTCTCCATGTTGCGGTAGACTAGAGTCTAACTCAGCACAAAGCCCTGAGGAAGACCGTTTACAGTAGTGCCCGAAACGTCGGAAAATTTTATATACTGACAATGCCAAATACAGCCCTCAAGCATTTTATTCCCCGTCCATTTGGTTTATCTATTACTGAGTCATTGTATATCTTCATAACTCTGCACATTGCTACCGTCACGTATTTGTGCAATATGAATGTAGTTGGGATTCATTAATACTATAATCAAAGTGACGACGCTATGATACTTCATGAAACATAGAACCGGTATCACTTCATTGAGAGCATCATGTCAGTCACTGCACCAAGTTGATTCCAAGACGAATTATTGCAGTTTATAATGGACAAAATTTTCTCATGAATGGAAATCATAAGAACGCAGCTTACACTCCCTGCTGAGTCACTGTAATGTAGAACACGAACAGTAGCAGTTCATTTTATCACGTGTTGGTCCTAATGCCCTACGCCTAACATGTGGCTATAGAAGCCGCGAAAAAACAACAACTTGGAAGCGTGAAGATGTACTTTCCTGTTAGTGGCCCAGTTTCCTCTATCATTGGACGTGAAGAGCATCGTCAGCACGTAACTACACTCTGTGGGACGTGGCGAACGATGCAACACGGCTGTGCTACATAAGATGCGCCGCAAACGGACATGTAGCACAAACCACGGGGGTCACCTTAACAAAATTACCGTGCTGACGTCACTTATACTACACAGTCGCACTAAAGCCGTTCCCCTACAAACCGTTACCGTTGCTGCGTCGCTGCTTATGAGAATTCTCACACCCGGAAGGTGGACGATTATTGACTTAAAGTGTTGAGGCGGTATGTCAACGCAAAACAAAAGTATCAGTGCGCTGGCCACGATTGCCATGCTATCTGAGGACAGTATAGGTTTACATAAGAACTATGACTTACAGTCTCCACGGGGAGAGGTATGAAATTTTCCTCTGAAACGCTCTGCGACGTCCTCTTATTGGTTGTCACTGATCAAAAGTATCTGGACACCTCCGCCACGAATTCCTTTCCTGGGCCATCCTCTTCATCTCCGAGTAGCCCTTGCAAACTATGTCCTCAATTATTTCTTCTTCTACAGTTTTTGCCCTCTACAATTCCATCTAGTACCATGGAAGTCATTCCCTCATGTCTTAACAGATGTCCTATCATCCTGTCCCTTCTCCTTGTCAGTGTCTTCCACGTATACTTCTCCTCTCCGATTTTGCGCAGAACCTCCTCATCCCTTACCTTATTTTCAACACTCGTGTGTAGCAATACATCTCAGATTCTTTGATTCTCTTCTGTTCTAATTTTCGCACAGTCCATGTTTCACTGCCATACAGTGCTGTGCTCCAAACGTACATTTTCAGAAATTTCTTCCTCAAATTAAGGCCTATGTTTGATACTAGTACACCACGCTTGGCCAGGAATGCCCATTTTGCCAGTGCTACTCTGGTTTTAATGTCCTCCTTGCTCCGTCCGTCATTGGTTATTTTGCTGCCTAGGTAGCAGAATTCCTTGACTTCATCCACTTCTTGATCATCAGTCCTGATATTACCTTTCTCGCTGTTCTCTTTTCTGCCATTTCGCACTACTTTCATCTTTCATCAATTTACTCTCAATCAATATTTTGTACTGATTAGACAGTGCTTTCCATTCAACTGATCGTGTAATTCTTCTCCACTTTCTCTCAGGATAGCATTGTCATCAGCGAGTCATATCATTGATATACTTTCACCTGTAATTTTAATTCTACTCCTGAACCTTCCTTTTATTTCCTTTATTGTTTTTTCGATGTACAGATTGAACAATAGGGGCGAAAGGCTACATCTCTCTCTTACACCCTTTCTAATCCGAGCACTCTTATTATTTCCTGTTGGCTCCCTTACATATTGTATATTACCCGTCTCTCCCTATAGCTTAGCCCTATTCTTTCGATCACCTTACACCATTCTACATTGTCGAACGCTTTTACCAGGTCGACAAATCCTCTGAAAATGGCTTGACTTTTCTTTGGTCTTGCTTCCATTATCAACCGCAACGTCAGAATTGCGTCTTTGATGTCCTTTCCTTTCGTACAGCCAAACTGATGGTCATCTAACACATCCATCAAATTCTGATTCTAATACTGGATCCCCTATCACTTCTATATCGACTCCTGTTCCTTCTTCTGTCGCACCAGACAAATCTTCACCCTTATAGATGCTTTCAGTGTACACTTAGCACATATCCGCTCTCTCCTCTGCACTTAACAGTGGAATTCCTTGCGCCTGAACTCTGCTGGAGAGTCTTTCACTGAGGTGTGTGGATGTCCGTGGAGGAATGGCAGCCCATTCTTCCTCAAGAGCTGAAACCACAGAAGGTGGTTATGTTGGACGCTCTGGTCTGGAACTACGTCGAACTAAGTCAGCCTTGCTCCTAATGGGTTTCCGTTGAGTTCAAGTTAGGACTTTGGCCAGATCACCCCCAATTCAGGAATGTCAATGTCCACATGCCACCAGTTCAAAAATGCTATTTTATGGTACGCGGCAACCCGGTGTCCTTCACAGTCATCAATGAACGTCTGCCACTGTTCACGCCCCTTATATATCCAACCAGACCTAATAACACGTACAACACTAACGCACGCTGACGTCTGTTCTACCTATCATAGGGGATTGAAACTCTAATCATTTGCATAACCTCCGACTGAGTGTACTTGTACAAAGTTCCATTGACATCCATCCGTACGTTCTGATTGCTTCACTTTTTCTCTTAGGCAATGTGCATACATTTGAACGTACTTACTGTGGTCAAGCCTTGGTATCCCTCTACCAGTTTTACCCTCATATTTCCCTTGTCTCCATTACGGAACTAAGTATTCTTTGATGCCTCTGAATGTACTCTACCAACCGATCCCTACTTTTAGCCAAATTGTGTAATAAATGTGTCTTCTCTCCAGCTATATGTAGTACCTTTTCGTTTGTTATACGCCCTAGCCACCTAATCTTCAGCAGTCTTCTACAACACCACATTTCCAAATTTTTTGTTCTGTCTTCTCAGTCTTGTTTATCGTCTTTTTTTTTTTTTTTTTTTTTTTTTTTTACGTTTCACTTTTATACATGGCTACGTTCCAGTGGGAAACCTACAGAAAAGACTTCGTAGCACTGAAATCTATATCCGATGTTTCTCTTTTTCCGAAACACTTTTCTTGTTATTTCCAGTGCGAGTTTTATCCCTCTACATCCGCCATCGTCAATTATTTAGTTGCCGATGCCGACACTCACAGTTTGTCACGACCAAATCTTATTCCTTCAGAATCGTCTGATTTGATTCGATTACATTCACTTCGCTCGTTTTACTTTTGTTGACGTTCATTTTTCAACCTCTTTTTAAGACAATATCCATTCCGTATAGCTATCACTTGGTTTAAGAATCATGAAAGAAGGTTGTATACATGGAAGAATCTGGAGATACTAAAAGGTATCAGGTAGATTATATAATGGTAAGACAGAGATTTAGGAACCAGCTTTTAAATTGTAAGACATTTCCAGGGGCAGATGTGGACTCTGACCACAATCTATTGGTTATGAACTGTAGACTAAAACTGAAGAAACTGCAAAAAGGTGGGAATTTAAGGAGATGGGACCTGGATAAACTGAAAGAACCAAAGGTTGTACAGAGTTTCAGGGAGAGCATAAGGGAACAATTGACAGGCATGGGGGAAAGAAATACAGTAGAAGAAGAATGGATAGCTTTGAGGGACGAAATAGTGAAGGCAGCAGGGGATCAAATAGGTAAAAAGACGAGGGCTAGTAGAAACCCTTGGGTAACAGAAGAAATATTGAATTTAATTGATGAAAGGAGAAAATATAAAAATGCAGAAATGAAGCAGGCAAAAAGGAATACAAACGTCTCAAAAATGATATCGACAGGAAGTGCAAAATGGCTAAGCAGGGATGGCTAGAGGACAAATGTAAGGATGTAGAACCTTATCTCACTAGGGCTAAGATAGATACTGCCTACAGGAAAATTAAAGAGACCTTTGGAGAAAAGAGAACCACTTGCATGAATATCAAGAGCTTTGATGGAAACCCAGTTCTAAGCAAAGAAGGGAAAGCAGAAAGGTGGAAGGAGTATATAGAGGGTCTATACAAGGGCGATGTACTTGAGGACAATATTATGGAAATGGAAGAGGATGTAGATGAAGATGAAATGGGAGATATGATACTGCGTGAAGAGTTTGACAGAGCATAGAAAGACCTGAGCCGAAACAAGGCCCCCGGAGTTGACAACATTCCATTAGAACTACTGACAGCCTTGGGAGAGCCAGTCCTGACAAAACTCTACCATCTGGTGAGCAAGATGTATGAGATAGGCGAAATACCCTCAGACTTCAAGAAGAATATAATAATTCCAATCCCAAAGAAAGCAGGTGTTGACAGATGTGAAAATTACCGAACTATCAGTTTAATAAGTCACAGCTGCAAAATACTAACGCGAATTCTTTACAGGCGAATGGAAAAACTGATAGAAGCCGACCTCGGGGAAGAACAGTTTGGATTCCGTAGAAATGTTGGAACACGTGAGGCAGTACTGACCCTACGACTTACCTTAGAAGAAAGATTAAGGAAAGGCAAACCTACGTTTCTAGCATTTGTAGACTTAGAGAAAGCTTTTGACGATGTTGATTGGAATACGCTCTTCCAAATTCTGAAGGCTGCAGGGTTAAAAGTAAAGGGAGCGAAAGGCTATTTACAATTTGTACAGAAAGCAGATGGCAGTTATAAGAGTCGAGGGGTATGAAAGGGAGGCAGTGGTTGGGAAGGGAGTTAGACAGGGTTCTAGCCTATCCCCGATGTTATTCAATCTGTATATTGAGCAAGCAATAAAGGAAACAAAAGAAAAGTTCGGAGTAGGTATTAAAATCTGTGGTGTCACCGCCAGACACCACACTTGCTAGGTGGTAGCTTAAATCGGCCGCGGTCCATTAGTACATGTTGGACCCGCGTGTCGCCACTGTCAGGATCGCAGACCGAGCGCCACCACAAGGCAGGTCTCGAGAGACTGACTAGCACTCGCCCCAGTTGTACGGACGACATTGCTAGCGACTACACGTACGAAGCCTTTCTCTCATTTGCCGAGAGACAGTTAGAATAGCCTTCAGCTAAGTCCATGGCTACGACCTAGCAAGGCGCCATTAACCATATCTGGAGAGATTCTCACTTGTATTATCAAGAGATATGTACCACAAGGAAATTAAAGTTAAGTAAACCTAAGCTCCGTTCTTTTCTTTATAGCACTCATAAGTATCCTGTTTCAGACTTAACGCAAGACGGCGAGAGTTGACGCGTGGCCTTCCGGCTACTTCTCAGTGTGGCGTAGCTAGCTTGTTACGCCACAACAAAATCCATGGAGAAGAAATAAAAACTTTGAGGTTCACCGATGACATTGTAATTCTGTCAGAGACAGCAAAGGACTTGGAAGATCAGTTGAACGGAATGGACAGTGTCTTGAAAGGAGGGTATAAGATGAACATCAACAAAAGCAAAACGAGGATAATGGAATGTAGTCAAATTAAATCGGGTGATGATGAGGGAATTAGATTAGAATATGAGACACTTAAAGTAGTAAAGGAGTTTTGCTATTTGGGGAGCAAAATAACTGATGATGGTCGAAGTAGAGAGGATATAAAATGTAGACCGGCAATGGCAAGGAAAGCGTTTCTGAAGAAGAAAAATTTGTTAACATCTAGTATAGATTTAAATGTCAGGAAGTCGTTTCTGAAAGTATTTGTATGGAGTGTAGCCATGTATGGAAGTGAAACGTGGACGATAAATAGCTTGGACAAGAAGAGAATAGAAGCTTTCGAAATGTGGTGCTACAGAAGAATGCTGAAGATTAGATGGGTAGATCACATAACTAATGAGGAGGTATTGAATAGAATTGGGGAGAAGAGGAGCATGTGGCACAACGTGACTAGAAGAAAGGATCGGTTGGTAGGACATATTCTGAAACATCGAGGGATCACCAATTTAGTATTGGAGGGCAGCGTGGAGGGTAAAAATCGTAGAGGGAGACCAAGAGATGAATACACTAGGCAGATTCAGAAGGATGGAAGCTGCAGTAGGAACTGGGAGATGAAGAAGCTTGCACAGAATAGAGTAGCATGGAGAGCTGCATCAAACCAGTCTCAGGACTGAAGACCACAACAACATCAACATCCATTCCGTTCAACTGACCTTCCATGTCTTTAGCTTTTATTTAGGATTTATGGCAATGTTTCCTTTCTTCTACATTGAAGAAAATTATGAAGATACACAAACTTGCATCGCCACTTGCTCACACGCACTATTTACAACACTCTAGTTTTCCGTATCGTATTGTAACATTCTGCATACATGATGAGTGACGCAGCCTTATGATATTTATTTCACAAAGAGTTCAACATGTTGAAACATTACTACAGACATATGAGTATTTTTCTTCATCTACATCTACGAGCACATCACACTACGCATGCTAGCTAATGGTGTGTGGCGGAGGGTACTTCCGGTGGCATTATCTGATCCCTCCATCCCTGTTCCACTCGCGAATAGTGCGTGGGAAGAATGGTTATCGGTAAGCCTCTGTATTGGCTCTAATTTCTCGAATTTTCTCCTCGTGGTCCATACGCGAGATGTAGATGGGGGGAAGTAATATGTTGTCCGACTCCTCCTGAAAAGTACTGTCACGAAATTTCAATAGTAAATCTCTCCGTGATGCACAACGCCTCTCTTGTAACGTCTGCCAGCGGAGTTTGTTTAGCATCTCCGTAACGCACTCTCGCCAGGTAAACTATGCCGGGACGAAACGCGCCCCTTCGTTGGATCTTCTCTATCTCTCCACCAGTCCTACTTGATAGGAATTCCAGATAGATGAACAATATTCAAGAATCTGGCGAACAAGAGCCTTATAAACCACTTCTTCCGTGGATGAGCTACATTTCCTTAAGATTCTTCCTATGAATCTCAGTCTGTTGTCTTCTTTTCCTACCATCTATTTTATATGGTCATTCCACTTAAGGTCGCTCTGGATGGATACGACTAGATATTTTACGGCAGACGCTGTCTCCAGCTGTTTTTCATTCATAGTGTAGCTGTACAGTGGTGGCTTTCTTTTCCTATGTATACGCAATGTGTTACATTTATTTACGTTCAGGGTCAACTGCCAGAGCCTGCACCATTCATCAATTCTCTGCATGTCTTTCTGCAAATTCTAACTGTCTTTGGTATATATAACAGCATCATATGCCTTTTTTTTTTTTTTTTGTAATAGAGGTGGAGCCCCTCCACTCCCACACAGGCACGATGGCCAACTCAAAAGGTCTACTGCCATCTCTGCATAAAGGGTTAGTTTTTACTAAAGTGAGGTGTCGCAGGATGTGGGTACTGCTATGTTTGCGTACGTCTGGTTAAGGTTAACCATTAATACGCGCTCATCTGGAGAGAGATTGGGTCGAAGTCAAGCGAAGGGTAGCGGTTTGAAGGGCAGAGGAAAAAAAGTGCCAAGGCAAGAGCCAAGGGAAAAAAAAACCTCTGCGATGGTTAGGTTGGGTGGTAAGAGCAGTAGCGGATGTCTTGCTGCCTGCAACAGGTCATGCAAGGGTAGGCTTTGTTAGTAGTGGGTATCATGCATATCGATACCTTTGACGTTGTGCGCTGGTGGTGCTCGGCAGCTACCGCTGGGTGCCGGTGTAGAGCTCTCGTTCAGCGTCAGCAACCTACAACAGTTAGGTTTATTATCGTTTTTGTGTCCGATAGGTCATATATCAGATGCACAGTGTAAGGTAATGTTGGCGGTTTGTTTGTGCGTCAGTGGGCGAGCTCGTCGGTGTCCCTGCTGTGGCCTGTTGGTCGGCTCTAATAGCAGCTGGTAATTACCATTCAGTGTTGCTGATATGCAGGGGCTTGCCGACGTTTGTCGCTTGTTTGTGTAAGTTAGTTTACCATAGGTGGTTATGCCCTAGCTAGTAGTTCCTTAGGCCGCTTGTGCTTCCACCTATGGTTGTGATCGTAGTTTTCCAGAGTGAGGATGAAAGGATTGTTCGAGTGTCTCTAGTTCCTTTATAGTCGCGTGTTTTTTGAATACTTCTTCGATGATTTCAAGGCGGTATTCTTGGTGAAGATCCAGAGTGCGTGTGTAGAGTGGAGCGTTGCTAATGATTCGTAGCACTTTGTTCTGTATGATCTGCAGGCGGCGCAGTCGTGTAGGAGCTGCATGTCCCCAGACGGGAACTGAGTGCGTCATCATAGGTCTAATCAGTGTCATGTATATGGACCTCGACACCCTTCTATTCAGTGTGCTTTCCCTATTTCCCTTTCTAGTGGATCATTTATAGTATATATCGTAAATAACAACGGTCCTATCACACTTCCCTGTGGTACTCCGGATATTACTTTTACATATGTAGATTTAGTCCCGTAAAGAGCGACGTGTTGAGTTCTACCTGCAAGAAAGTCTTGAATCCAATCGCAGGTCTGCTCCGATACATCGTAAGTTCGTATTTTTTTCATTAAACGGCAATGCGGGACGGTGTCAAATACCTTACTAAAATCAAGAAACACTGCGTCAACTTGAGTGCCGTTGCCCACTGCGCTGTGGACCTCATGGAAGAGCAGAGCAAGCTGAGTTTTGCAGAATCTCTGTCTGCGGAAACCATGTTGATTCTTTTACAGGAGATGTTCATTTTCCGAAAACGTCATAATTCTCGAGCATAAAACATGTTCCATAATTCTACAACAGGTTGACGTCAACGATACAGGTCTGTAATTGTGTGGATGTGTCCTACGGCATTTCTTAAAAACTGGAATGACCTGCGCTTTTTCCAATCGTTAGGTACCTTTTGTTGCTGAAGCGATCTACAATAAATTACTGCTGGAAGAGGACCACGTTCTTTCGCATAATCTTTATAGAATCTTATAGGTATCTCATCTAGTCCTGACGCCTTTCCACTACTAAGCGACTGTAGTTGATTTTCAATTCCGCAATCGATTATCTCAGTATCTGCCACTTCGACGTTCGTACGACGATTGAAAGGAGTGACAGTGTTACGATCTTCCGCGTTGGAACAACTTGGGAAGACCGAATTCAGTATTTCGGCCTTCTCTCTGTTATGTTCCGTTTCGGCACAGGCGTGGTCACTGAGAGAATGAATAGATGATTTTGACCCACATACTTATGTTACACACGACCAAAATCTCTTAGGGTTTTTACTCACGTCGGTTGACAACGTCTGACCTTCAAAATCACTGAACGCTTTCTTATTGTTCTCCTTATGCTAGTTTTCACTTCGTTCAGTTTTTATTTGTCAGCTAAGTTTTTACTTCTCTTGAATTTGATATGAGGTGCTCCTTGTTTACGTAGCGCTTTTTTAACATGGCTTGGTTGTCGTGTGGTTGTTACTTCTCAATATACCGAAATATTGAATTCTAATGATTTCCACTACTAAAAGCAATAACGTTTGTTATTGTAATATTCACTCACTTGCTCTTCAACGCAAATACATTCCACTATTTCTGGTATCTATCTGAGCCCCGTTTACTCATGCTTTAACGGCAGTCAATGTAAATCACTGAAAATATTGCGTAGAAGTTTCTAAGACAGGTATTACAGCGAAGGTAAACACTGTACTCTTGTTTTCAGGAACTTTGGAGTGTCGTAAGAAGGTATATTATTACATTTACAGAACTTCTCGATAATGATCACTGAAGCAACAAAATACTTTCCCCTTGACGTGCTGTCGTTTTCCGAAGACGAATTCGATATTTTCAATTATTTACGAAATATTTTGAATAGTCATCGATCATTGGTTTGATGCTGCCATCCACGGTTTTGTTTCTGTAACAAATCCTTTTACATGTCTCTGCGTATGGTGCTTTATATCGTCAGGCAGTATTAAACATTATTTACACAGTGAAACTGTGAAATTGCGATAGTAATACAATGAAGAACTCGTTTTTTTAGAAGAGTAGAAATCGTCTCGAAAGTGTGACTAATTCTTTCATGAACAGACACGCGACCGCTACGGTAGCAGGTTCGAATCCTGCCTCGGGCATGGATGAGTGTGATGCCCTTACGTTGGTTATGTTTAAGTAGTTCTAAGTTCTAGAGGACTGATGACCTCAGAAGTTAAGTCCCATAGCGCTCAGAGCTATTTGAACCATTTGTGTGTGTGTGTGTGTGTGTGTGTGTGTGTGTGTGTGTGTGTGTGTGTGTGTGCACGAGGGAGAGAGACGGACTTGAGCGAGTGGGCATTTCAGACGGCACGGCAGAATTTTCGTTATCGACACCGAAGCCAACTCCCACGGTGTAAGAGATGTGTTTACGAGGGATTAAGAGGGTTCGTTTCGCACGCGTGAGAAATCCGCGTCCGGCTGTCCTGATTTAAGTTTCCCGTGATTTCCGTAAGTCGCTCCAGGCAGATGCCGCTTTGAAAGGTCACGGCCGATTTCCTTCCCCATCCTTCGAGCTTGCTCACCGTCTCTAGTGACCTCGATGTTGACGGGATGTTCAACCCTAATCTTGTTTCCTTCTTTTTTTGTATGCTCATGCGGTTTCTACTTGCTCATCCGCTCTTTTCTTTTTCTGAAATCTTGCCAAAGCGATACGCTGTTGCCATATATATTAGCAACCTAGTAACCTTGAATTTTTTCGGTACTTGACTCTACTTATAAGTCTGAAACCTTCAGCGATGTGTAAATCTGTGAATTCTGCAGGTAATAATTTCTGCGCTGCCGTTGCGCAGCAACGCCTTCTGAACTTTGTGTGCCGAAACGCGCCACCCGCAGTGAAAGCTGTCCGCCTGCTTTAGCGGGAGCTGCTTCTGTTGCAACACGTCTTGGTTGCCAACTAAAGAGTATTGGGAAATACTTTAATTTTAGTCGCTTTGTGGTGTATGTTGATTAGCAGCAGCGAACGACCTGTTCAGTAAAAAGGCCAACTCACCAGGAAGGTTTCACAATCTGAGGCTGCAGGTGATCTGATTGTCTGCTGCTGTACATGATCAAACCTGCTCTCGACCCACTCGCCAGTTCGAGGTCGCTAATGCAAAACAGAGCGGAGGCGCAAGATGTGACGATAAGTAATTCGCATGCAAATGCTGTAATAAGTTTACCCATATTGTGACTTGCTGTGGCAGTTATGAACTGCAGTAAATAAAGTGCCATTTCTGACTCAGTGTCCTACATTTAAGGGTACTAAGCCTTCGTATTCAGACATCTGTCAGAAAGAATTTAATTATTGAAACTGTCTGCTCATATACACACATATAAAAAGGTTTGCATCACCTTGGTTCCGAGAGTTCCGGAACCCGTGCAGTAATTTGGAACAGAGATCCGCCCTTTTATTGCTAATGAAAACCGCACATTGCATGTTGTACCACGAGATCTTCAGAGGTTCTGGTCCAGATTGCTGTACACACTGGTACCTCTAATACCCGTAGCACGTCCTCTTGCATTGATGGATGCCTATATTCGTCGTGGCATACTGTCCACAAGTTCATCAAGGCACTGTTGGTCCAGAATGTCCCACTCCTGAACGGCGATTCGGGGTACATCCCTCAGAGTCACGTCGTCCCTTTTCAATCCATCCCAGTCATGTTCGTTAGGGTTCATGTCTGGAGAAGATACCACCCTAGTCGAGCGATGTCGTTATCCTGAAGCAAGTCATTCACAAGATGTGCACTGTTCTGGGCGCGAATTGTCATCCATGAAGACGAATGCTTCGCCAATATGCTGCCGACATGCTTGCACTATAGGTTGCAGGATGGCATTCGCGTATCATACAGCCGTTACGGCGACTTCCATGTCCACCAGCGCAGTATATCGGCCCCACATAATGCCATCCCAAAAGAGCAGGGAACCTCCACCTTGCTGCATTCTCTGGACAGTGTGTCTAAGGCGTTCAGCCCGACCGCGTTGCCTCCAAACACGTCTCCGACGATTGTCTGGTTGAAGGCATATGCGAAACTCATCGGTGAAGAGAAGGTGATGCCAATCCTGAGCGCTCCATTCGGCTTGTTGTTGGGCGCATCTGTACCGCGCTGCATGGTGTCGTGGTTGCAAAGATGGACCACGCCATGGACGTCGGGAATGAAGCTGTGTATCATGCAGCCTATTGCACACAGTTTGAGTCGTAACACAACGTCCTGTGGCTGCACGAAAAGCATTTTTGAACATGGTGGCGTTGCTGCCAGGTTTCCTCCGAGCCATAGTAAGTAGGTAGCCGTCATCCTTTGCAGTAGGAGCCCTTGGGCGGCCTGAGCGAGGCATGTCATCGACAGTTCATGTCTCTCTGTACCTCCTCCATGTCCGAACAACATCGCTTTGGTTCACAGCGAGACGTCTGGACACTTCCCTTGTTGAGATCCCTTCCTGGCACAATGCGGACGCGATCGAACCGCGGTATTGACCGTCTAGGCATGGTTGAACTACAGAAAACTCGAGCCGTGTACCTCCTTTCTGGTGGCATGACTGGAACTGATCGGCTGTTGAACCGCCTCCGTCTTATCGGCACCGAGCGAGGTGGCGCAGTGGTTAGCACATTGGACTAGCGGCACGGTTACACATCACGATCGGTACCCTCCGGGACCTCACTGAATCTCCTCCTACACCTTTCAGGCTTTTGACACGTGATCACATTAATCTGACTGGACAGTGTAGTTACACACCCAGCATTCGTCCACGATAATTATGCGACCAGATAAGTAACCTAGACACGATTGCAACATTTCCACTGCTGTTTTGGTTAGGCGAACTTCTTCAGTGGCTGCGAACATCACGGAACCCAAAGGATGGTTATCTTTGTCATGTTCAGAATGTCGTGCAAGACGCTGAAAACTGATCCATGAATCGTTTTTCCGTTTTTCCACTATCGCTTCGATGTTGATATGCCGGCTTCCAACACTGGGGCCTTCCAGTTTCCTTCCAATCACGGTTGTCCACTGTGAGATGCACTATCGCTTCCAACTTCCTACTTAGTCATTTAGTCTTGTTTGATCACAATGAGATCGTCTTCCCCACCTAAATAACGTACATATGATCAACCGAGCGAGGTCGCGCAGTGATTAGGACATTGGACTCGCATTCGAGAGGACTACGGTTCAAACGAGTCACCCTGATTTAGGTTTTCCGTGATTTCCCTAAATCGCGTCTGGGCACGGTTGACTTCCGTCCCCATCCTTCTCTAATACGATGGGACCGGTGACCTCGTTGTTTGGTCCCCTCTCCATATCAACCAACAGATCAACATATGATCATGCTTTATCGCCGTACACTTCCACTAACTTAGCCTCGATTGTTGCGATGTTTTTTCACATTCAAATGGAGACAACGAAACAGTTGGTAAAGCGGGTGTAGGTTGAGATTCATTGGGAGAGTGCTTAGAAAATGTAGTCCATCAACAAAGGAGGTGTCTTACAAAACACTCGTTCGACCTATACTTGAGTATTGCACATCAGTGTGGGATCCGTACCAGGTCGGGATGACAGAGAAGATCCAAAGAAGAGAGGCGCGTTTCGTCACAGGGTTATTCGGTAAGCGTGATAGCGTTACGGAGATGTTTAGAAAAATCAAGTGGCAGACTCTGCAAGAGAGGCGCTCTGCATCGCGCTGTAGCTTGCTGTCCAGGTTTCGAGAGGGTACGTTTCTGGATGAGGTATTGAATATATTGCTTCCCCTTCTTATACCTCCCGAGGAGATCACGAATGTAAAATTACAGAGATTCGAACGCACACGGAGGCTTTCCGGCAGTCGTTCTTCCCGCGAACCATACGCGACTGGAACAGGAAAGGTCCCCCTATTGCGCTTAAGACAAAGGTAAATTCGGAAGGATATGAACGCACTATGTACTGCGTACAGTAGGGAAACAGTTCGGAGAAGAAGGCATGGCAACACACCTTGTCATAAGATGACAGTGGCACGTAAAGTGCCCTCCGCCACACACCGTTGGGTGGCTTGTGGAGTATAAATGTAGATGTAGATGTATCCAATACTCCAGTTTATGAATGGGCAGCCCCATTAGAATTTTGGTTCCTCCCGCAACGTGCTGCAGTACTGCAGCGCAAGGATTTCGAAGTTATGTGAGGGACGTTGGAATGTGCCTACAAACAGCTAAAAAAAAGGATACGAAGTTATTTCTATGGAGGTGATAATTAAACATGGTGACTAGCCTCGGAGTTCTGTTTAGACACTTACAAAGCTACAGAAATAACTTTCTACCTAATATCTGCGAAGTATGCTGTTCAGCAAGGGCTCTCACAACTTATCAAGCGTTGTTCGTGGTCGCCGACAACCTATACTATCTATCCAAAAATATCTGCACACCTGTCACTGGACATTGATATGAGCAGTGCCGACCCTTCGCCTTTATGACGGCTTGATCTCTGCTGGTGATACTTCCATTGAGGTATCTGAGTGTCTGTGGCGAAACAGCAGCCCAATCTTCCTCAAGACACGAATCCATCGAACGTAGTAGTGCACATGGATGCTGGGACCTGGAGCGACATCGACGTTCTAACTTAGGCTAAAGGTGTTCCACTGGATTCAGATCTGTATTATTGGCAGGGCAGTCTATTTGAAGAATGTTACTGTTCACATACTATTTCCCTCATCTTATGCCTTCTTCTCCGAACTGTTTCCCTACTGTACGCAGTACATAGTGCGTTCATATCCTTCCGAATTTACCTTTGTCTTAAGCGCAATAGGGAGACCTCATTTTAAACATGAACAACATCCTTGTACCGTATCATTAAATCCTCCATACTTGAGTGTACACCATATATGTCGTGGCAGGTAACATTCACCAGATGTTCGCGAAACTCAAGTCCTTCTATCAAATTGCGACAGAGTATATCATGATTCATCATTCCAGGTCACACGTTTCGAGTCTTCCACTGTCCAGTAGCGTCGCTGTATGTTCCACCTCAAGTGTTGCTTAGCACTGATTGCAGAAAATTGTGATTTGTGAAGTGAACCTCGACCATTGTTAGCCTTTTTTTTTTTTAACTTCCTACGAAAACTCGTTGTGGTAGATGGACCGCTGGTAGCACGTTGGAACTTATGACTGATTCATTACTGAGTGCGATTTCTTACAATCAATTTGTTCAGTGAAACTTCCTGGCAGATTAAAACTAAGTGCCGGACCGAGACTCGAACTCGGAACCTTTGCCTTTTGCGGGCAAGTGCTCTAGCAACTGAGCTACCCAAGCACGACTCACGCCCTGTACTCACAGTTTTACTTCCGCCAGTACTTCGTCTCCTACTTTCGAAACTTCACAGAAGCTCTCCTGCGAACCTTGCAGAAGTAGCACTCCTGGAGAGTGAAAATCTCATTCTGTAAACATCCCCCAGGCTCTGGCTAAGCCATGTCTCCGCAATATCCTTTCTTCCAGGGGTGCTAGTTCTGCAAGGTTCGCAGGAGAGCTTCTGTGAAGTTTGGAAAGTAGAATACGAGGTACTGGCGGAAGTAAAACTGTGAGGACAGGGCGTAAGTCGTGCTTGGGTAGCTCAGTTGGTAGAGCACTTGCCCGCGAAAGGCAAAGGTCCCGAGTTCGAGTCTAGGTCCAGCACACAGTTTTAATCTGCCAGCGAGTTTCATATCAGCGGACACTCCGCTGCAGAGTGAAAATCTCATTCTAGTTTGTTCAGTGTTCAACAGTCCCTGTCATTCCCTACACGAGGACTGCCAGATACTGGCGTAGGTGTGGCTATTCCTTCGCATTTCCATTTCATAATCAAGTGATCAAGCGTCGACTTGGGGAGCTTCAGAGGGGTTGTAATGTCCCTGATGAATTTTCTACTCTGGGGACATCCAACGACTAATTCAAGATCGAAGTCACTGAACTCTCTCTTGCCGGCCGAAGTGGCCGTGCGGTTAAAGGCGCTGCAGTCTGGAACCGCAAGACCGCTACGGTCGCAGGTTCGAATCCTGCCTCGGGCATGGATGTTTGTGATGTCCTTAGGTTAGTTAGGTTTACCTAGTTCTAAGTTCTAGGGGACTAATGACCTCAGCAGTTGAGTCCCATAGTGCTCAGAGCCATTTGAACCATTTTTGAACTCTCTCTTGACTGACCCATTCTGCTATTTCTGTTAACAAACCGACACCCCCGCCAACTTCTGTATTGGCAGGAACGCCTCTCGTGACATCTAGTGTTCAAATGTGCGTTACATAGGGTGTCCGGATACTTTTGAGCAGGTAGTGTACCCCCACTATCCACAGTGACAGCTTGTACTGCCGGACTGGCGGTCACGTTCAGTTGCGATGGCAGTTGCTGGGTGCGCTCTTCTGCCGCTGCTGAGTCGGATGGCTGTGGCGGTGAGCGGCCCGCAGGTAACCGGTGCTATCCGGCTGAATGGCAGCCAGTCAGGCAGCTGGCGCCGCTCCTCGGGCCCGCGCTTTGGCAGAAAGCGCCGGCCTTGGTGGCCGGGCAGCGCGCACCGCGGGACGTCACCAGCGAGTGAGGCCGGGTCAGGGGTCGCGGGATGCGCGTCTCCCACCCCTCCCCTACCTGTTGCTTGCTCTCGAGGCCGCGCAAGACATTCAAGGCACGCCGGATGGCTCTCTAGATCCACAACGCTGATGGTGGACAAACAACGTCCGTAAACCTTAATTCTTCACAGCCTTGGTGGCACGTCATTCGCCGGCCGAAGTGGCCGTGCGGTTAAAGGTGCTGCAGTCTGGAGCCGCAAGACCGCTACGGTCGCAGGTTCGAATCCTGCCTCGGGCATGGATGTTTGTGATGTCCTTAGGTTAGTTAGGTTTAACTAGTTCTAGGGGACTAATGACCTGAGCAGTTGAGTCCCATAGCGCTCAGAGCCATTTGAACCATTTTTGCACGTCATTCAGTGTTCCCGCTTCGCACTAAACTTTCTTTCCGCCTCGGCATAAGAGTTTCCGTCGCGTTAAGAAACAAGTCTAGTGTGAGAATAGCGTGAGACGACCATTTTTTTTTTTTTTTCAGACTGCATTACAACTGCTACGGCCTGCTATCTTATTAACACAGGCGTCTTAGCCAGTAGTCATGACAACCACAGAGCAGCAAAAATTGTGCTACGCAGTTGAGAAAAAAATTGTTCAAATGGCTCTAAGCACTGTGGGACCTAACATCTAAGGTCATCAGCTGAGTGGTCAGCGCGACAGACTGTCAATCCCAAGGGCCCGGGTACGATTCCCGGCTGGGTCGGAGATTTTCTTCGCTGAGGGACTGGGTGTTGGGTTGTCCTAATCATCATCATTTCATCCCCATCGACGCGCAAGTCGCCGAAGTGACGTCGAATCGAAAGACTTGCACCAGGCGAGCGGTCTACCCGACTGGAGGCCCTCGTCACACGCCATCATCATCATCATCAGTCCCATAGAACTTAGAACTATTTAAACCACGCACGACCGTGGACGGCATCCGCCCACTATTACTTTGGTCTGACCAAATCGAATTTTCCCTAAGAGGAATGTTCGCGTGGATACTTACTAAAATGGGTAGCACCAGTTGGGGACGCTGGACTTGGTCCACTTCCCAAGGTGGTGTCGGTGAGGGTCGATCTATTTTTTCTTGTCTCCTTAAACTACACATAAATTTATAATTTCCATCTTCCAGATTCCTGTATTTTTCTTATGTAATTGCTCTAAATAAATAAAATATAACACTACAGTGCGGACAAAACAACTCCACGCAGCCCCACCTCCACGTGCTGCTGCATGCACAACAGTCCCCGTGGTCTCAGCTGCAGCCGGCCGTTGTCGCGAAGCGCTTCGAGGCGCTTCAGTCCGAAACCGCGCGACTGCTACGGTCGCAGGTTCGAATCCTGCCTCTGGCATGGATGTCTGTGATGTCCTTATGTTAGTTAGGTTTCAGCAGTTCTAAGTTCTAGGGGACTGATGAGCTCAGATGTTAAGTCCCATAGTGCTCAGAGCCATTTGTACCATTTTTTTCTCAACTGCGTACCACAACTTTGCTGCGATGTGGTTGCCATGGCTACTGGCTAAGACGCCTGTGTTAATAAGATAGCAGGCCGTAGCAGTTGTAATGCAGTCTCAAAAAAAAATCGTCTTACACTTTTCTCACACTAGACTTGTTTCTAAACGCGAAGAACGCCAGACGCTCTTCCAAACATTATTGGCACACACTCTGAAGCCAGCTGCTACCGCATGCACAATAAATTATCTGACACTGAACCGCTACTAAAATTCAGTGAAGCTCACATAATGCAAGGCTGTGAAATCTGGTTGAAACACGAAAATGACAGCAGTGAGATGATTGGGGTAATTCTAGATGTACACTGATAAGACAAAACAGTATGACCACCTGCTTAATAGCTTTTTTCCGTCTTTGGAACGAAATACATCACTGATTCTGCGTATCAGAGATCCGACAGTCTGTTGGTAGGTTCGTGGAGGTATAAATGTCTGCACACAGCTCATGTAATTCGCGTAAATAACGTGCCGCTTATTTGCGTACACGGTGATGGCGTCCGAAAGCGAGCCAGATGGGTTCCATAGGACTTACGTCAGGCGAATTTCGTCGCCGAGACACCAACGTGAGTGCAAACCACGATTCTAGTTCTGAGACAGATAATTACGCTGCTCGAAGATGACGTCGTCGTCGGGGAAGACATGAAGCGTCAAGCGATGCAGGTGGTTCGCAGCCGTCAGCGTACTTTCGATTACTACCACAGGTCAAATACAAGCGTAGGAGAATGCCTCCCATAGCATTATACTGTTCCCACCAGCGTGCGTCCGAGGCGCGCTGCACGTTTCGAGCCGCCCTTCACCTCGATGACGGCGTTTGTGGAGACGACATTCGACGTAGCGTAGCAAAAATTTGATTAAACCGAAGAGTGGAAAACTTTCCATTGATCGACGGTCGTATACCGATGATCCCATGCCCTCTGCAATCGCAACTGACGCTGTCGTTGGGTCAACATGTGAACAAGTAGGGTGGTCAGCTGTGAAGCTCCACGTTCAACAATGCACGATGAACGGTTTTGTGCCCCGCCTGGTAGGCGGCGCGTGGGTCTGCTCCTGCAAACTGAAGGGTAGGCCGAATGTAGGAAGTGAGTAGGAGCAGGAAAAGGTGAAATGCTTCGTTACTGCGTATAGGTGATAGCTCTTTTACTAGTGTATGAACATAGACAACTGATAATACTTAGCTTTGCACTGAAGTGAGCACGTAGGTGCGAAGCTGTACATCAATCAATTTACACTGGAAAAATCTGTAGTGGCTCGCCCACTATGAAATAGAAACATTGTTGCTTGGTCGTCTACTCGGAATCAAAAGGACTGAATCCGGAGCGGAGCTTTTAGAGCTGCACAGCGCCGGTTAAAGGGCGCTGTCGTCGGTGTCGGTGTCGTAGTGGCAACCTAAGAACCTGTACCTATGCCGTGACATCGTAGCTATCGATACCGCAAAACGGTGTGTTCCGAAACATTTGTGTGTGAACCAGCATTGTGATCTTTTGCAGAGATGCAACAGATCACCATCTATCCTACTTTACACAGCAGACTAGCCTCCGAAAGCCACTTTCTGTGAAGAGTCGTGGAAATCCAACCATTCAGAGCCTAGTGGTAGTTTCACTGTCCTTCTACCTCTTTCTGTAGATGCTCACGATAGTAGCACGTGAAAATTCGACCAGCGTCGCCGTTTTCGAGATACTCGTTCACAGGCTCTGCGCAATAATAATCTCCCCTATGTCAAAGTCACTTATCTCAGTGAATTTCTTCATTTGGAGCCATATCTTCTCCAGGGTGAATCCCCGTCCGTGTCTGCTCCGGTTACATACTTTTGTTACCGCGTCACGTGTCCGTAACGCCACCAGGCGGCATCCAACATCGCGGTGGGCAGTGGTCATAATGTTTTGGCTGATCAGTGTACATCGAAAAGATAGACTAATGCGAAATGGAGATGATGTATTAATGCAGTTCAAAAAATGTTCGAATGTGTGTGAAATCTTATGGGACTTAACTGCTAAGGTCATCAGTCCCTAAGCTTACACACTACTTAACCTAAATTATCCTAAGGACAAACACACACACCCATGCCCGAGGGAGGACTCGAACCTCCGCCGGGACCAGCCGCACAGTCCATGACTGCAGCGCCTAATACCGCTCGGCGAATCTCGCTCGGCATTAATGCAGTACACAAGAATCCACCTAGATGGAAATGGAAGCAGAATGCGACGTCGTTTGGGCAACACCCAGTATCAAAAGTGTGCATAAATGTCTAATTGATCCTTACCACCAGATTTAGCCCAGATGTAAGTGAATACTTTAAAGAAATCCTCAACTCGCTAGTTCGTATATTTATCAACCCTACTGTCATCATCAGTAGAACATTTAATCATACTACAATAATATGAGATTATTACCGTTTTGTCAGTGCTGGTCATGACAAGACGTAGTGCAAAACAATACTGAATACTGTCTCTGAAAAAAACCCAGAACAAATTTTTTCGAATCTCAATCGTGATGGTTATACTGGGTGTCCTAAAAAACACCGACAAACTTTAGGGACGGGTTCCTTACACCGAATCAAGAAAAAAGTGTCTAGTCAGCAAGGGTTCTGAAGCGCATACCTTGAGAGATATGGACACTTGCCCAATCTCGATACTCTTCTACTGTAATCTCCTTGCTTTACATACTCTGGGAAGAGGTACTATGGACCAAAACAAGAAACGAAATAGCTACTAAACATGGGCTCTACAATATATATCTTAAGAGCTATGAGCACTTCTTCAGTAGAAGAGATGCGTTTCACACTAGCGAAGATGAACACTCACAGCTCTTAAAGTACCTAAGCTTTTTAGACCCCGTGTTTACCAGTCTCTGTTTCCTTGTTTTGGTCAATACTTCCTTCTCTCAAAACACTGGAAGCGAGGACCTTGCAGTAATAGAGATATGTTTCATGGTATCGAAAATGAACAAGCGGTCATACCCCTTAAAGTATGCATTTTAGAGCCTAGGTTTACTGGATATGTTTCACTTACTTCTGTTTAAGTATCCTGTCCCTAAAGTTTATCGGTATTTTCTTGGGACACCTTGTGTTGGATCTAACAGCACAAGGAGATCTGATTTCTATGAAGATGTTCACGACGAAACAATAGTAGTAACAATGGTTACCAAAACTCAAAGAGGAACTGAAACAACAAGAAAGTTGTATATATTTAGCAAATTAAATAAAAAGATAATTATGTCATATCTCAAAGACGAACTCAAAAGATTCACCTCTGGACATGAGCCTGTAAGAGAACTGTGGCTGAACTTTAATATGTTACTATGCACTGGATACATACGTGGCTAGTAGAACGGTACGCGATAGGAGGGGCCATCTGTATACAGACGTCTAAAGGCACAGATAAAACTGCACAAAAGTTGTAAAACACATCATGAAGCTATAGAAATATACTAAGTGATACGCATTTAGCTGTCAAATGGACTGTGGGCGAAGTCTTCAGTGAGTAGCGTCGGCAAATCTTACGATAACACCAGTTACAAAAAACGAAGAAATTCTTATCCAATATAAAGGCTCTCATTGACATGCAAAGTTAGTGTCCAGACACTATGAATAACAAAGGAACTGATATTGATGGTAGTAAAGTAAAAGCAGAAATCATAAACTCCATTTTCAAATGTTTCTTTACGAAATAACCAGTATTAAACGAGGAATCTAGAAATATACTACAGCCCTCTATGTGGTTCTACCGGCGAGATCGAGAAAACAAAGAATAATCACAGTATTCACAGAGGCGTTTAAGCAGCTATTCTTCCTGTGCTCCATACTTGAAAGGAACAGGGGAAAACCTTAACAAATGGTACAGTGGGAAGTGCCCTCGCCGATGCACTACGCAGTGGTCTGCAGAGTACACGTGTACACGTAGATCATACGGAACGTGGACCTCAACATGACGCTCTGCACAGCAGCTGTCGTCTCTATCAGGTGCACAGAGTTTGTTTATAAAAATTTATGTGCGTAAAATAGCAATGTTAGCTCTTAATATGGGGTACAATGAGAGTTACCCTCTCCCATGAGCTACACAGTGATTTGTAGAGCACGAATATGGATGAAGATGTAAAAGACGACCTGGCGTCAAAGTAATTCAAAAAAGTGTAGCTATGATTGTTCACTTTGTGATTATTTTTGTAATTTGTATCAATTCTTCTGTTTGGGATATAAGGTTTGAACGTGTGTCTCATAACTTCTTTTCGGCTTCCTGTCCAAATCTAGATGATAATGTTCTGCTAAATGTTGATGCGTGCACTTCACAATATGATCAAAGCAACACTCGAAGTTTTTAATTGGTCTCATGGGAATATTGTTATTATGTATTCCATGTATCTTCATTGCGCTTGTAATGCTGGAAATGTTTGTGCTAGCTGTTGTTTCTGTGTTTTTAGCAGATTTTGAGATTTTCTGTGTACTTTTTCATATAAATTTAGAACCCATTAGTAGGATGATATTTTAGTACAATTTTAACCAAGAAGACGGTGAACGTTACGTAATTTCCTTTGTATCAGAGATGATTTCATGATCGCAAGTATACATCTGGAGGTGGTTGGTAGTTAGGTCCAGCCAGTAACTTTTTTTTTTCTTTTCGTCTTGCATCTGTACAAGCTGGATGACCTATGTCATTCAGTGAACCCAGCTGAAATACTGAGTAAGGTTTCTCTTCTTTTCCTCACAATTAGTCATCAATGTTACTTTCCCATAGACAACAGCATCGTCAGTTATATATCTGATAGCGCTATTGACACTATGCGATAAGTCATAAATGTTGTTCGTTGTGGTCTCCAGTCCAAAGACTGGAAACTCCGTGTTAGTCTATCCTGCGGGAGACCATCTGTGCATAACTATCGGAACCTAAATCTACATTAATTCGCTATCTGCTTGCTGTATTCGTCGCTTGGTCTCCCTCTACAATTTCTACCCACCTAACCTCCTTCCATGACCAAACTGAATATTCCTTCATACCTATGGGTGTGTCCTGTCAACCAGTAAGTTGTTTTATTTGAGTTGTACCATACCTTTCTTTTTCCCAATTCGTATTAGTACCTCCTTATAGGTTATTCGACCTACCTATCTAATCTTTAACATTTTTCTATAGCACCACATTTCAAATTAGATTTTATTCGTAGAATAATAACCTTTGAACTGTTTGCATCAAGGGTGATACTGTCCTACAAGGACATCGAACGTTGTATGTGGATGTTAACAGACTACAAATTTATTGTACGTACTGCTGCTCTGCTATTATGTTTTTCTAAGTACATGTGCTGCATTATACAAGGGTAAGTCAATTATTATCCGCAAAGTAATTATAAAATTTTATTGTAATCAAATAGGAATCTTACAAGAACATCATTTTTCGACATAGTCTCCTTGCGTTTCAACGCACTTGCTCCATCGTTGTACAAGCTTCCTGATGCCCTCATAAAAGAAGGTTCTCGGTTGAGCTGCGAGCCAGAAATGCACCGCTTCTTTTACTGCTTCGTCCGAGGTAAATCGACAGCCCCTTAATGCCTGTTTGAGTGGACCAAACAAGTGATAGAAGGGGCAAGATCGGGACTATATGGAAGATGATACAGTACTTCAAATTTTAGGTTCTGGAGCGTTTCAGCAGTGTGGGCAGCAGTATGAGGACGGGCACTGTCGTGCAACAACACAACAAATTTTGGCAGCAATCCTCGGCGTTTGCTCCAAATTGCAGGCTTTGGCCTGACAGTGACCATCTCACTGTAACGTACACTGTTTATTGTTGTGCCCCTTTCCCCATAATGTTCCAGTACTGGACCTTGTGCGTCCCAAACATCCGTAAGCATCAGTTTTCCTGGGGACGGTTGTGTCTTGAACTTTTCCTTGCACGGCGAATTTGGATGTTTCCATTCCATACTCCACCGTTTACTCTCCGGATCGTAATGAGGGATTCATGTTCCATCACCAGTAATGATCCTATCTAAGAAGTTGACCCCTTCGTTACCATAGCGATCCTAATGTTTTTTGCAGATGTCCAAACGCGTTTGTTTATGCAACTGTGTGAGTTGTTTTGGGACCCGTTTTGCACACACTTTATGAAACCCAAGTCTGTTGTGGATTATTTCGTAGGCAGAACCGTGACTAATTTGCAGACGATGTGCCACTTCGTCAATAGTTAATCGTGTGTCTAAGAGAATCATTTCACTTGAACGCTCAATGGTTTCTTCATTTGTGTCGTTAAACGGTCGTCCGGCTCCTTCATCGTGCGTAACACTTGTACCATCATTTCGGAATTTTTCAATCCATTCGTAGACACTCTGTTGTGGCAAAACGCTGTAACCGTACTGCACCGAAAGTCTTCGGTGAATTTCGGCCCCTGATACACCTTCCGAACACAAAAAACGGATCACTGAACGCTGTTCTTCTTTGGTGCAAATTGACAGCAGAGCAGCCATGATTAACAGCATGGCAGCGATAACGAAACTGACCTAACAGCTTGAAAACTGCAAAGATATTACAACAAACATACAAAGGATGCGTCATCAACGTAAAACGACAGTACCAAAATAAACAAAAATGTAACTACATTGCGGATAATAATTTATTTAGCCACGTATCTTTGTAGATGCTTGACAGAGGCACATAAACAGAAAACTGCAAGAGCACAACAAGAAAAAAAGCTGAATACGGAGAATGACATCATTTACTGAATGTATATTAGCTGTGTACCTGCATTGCAAGAAGTTAATTAAAAAGTTTATTGAGCTCTTCGTAATGTATAGGTTTCCAGGAGATTTGACTGACGACAAAACATTCCGACTTTTCGTCAAATAAAAGGGCATACTTTATCGTTAGTTTTAAAGCTAACCTAGGACTGATTTTCGCAGATAACAGACATTCATTGATTTGCAGACACACATGCCAACTTCAGATACTCCCAGCTGTCACAGGCAGCGAGAGCTTCGCACGTGGATGTTGGTCTCGCATACACATCACCGTCATTAAGCTTCGCGCTGTCAGTATTCGATGATATCACCTTCCGGTCGCTGCGACAAGGGCAGCTCCGAGTCGGGATGAGTGCGCCAATCTATTCCTCACACCGCGCAGCAGTAAATATCTGTCGTCGGTGCGAATCACAAGACCTTGACCTCCTTGAATGAGCGCCCTCAATTCATGCCACAGTCTACGAGTAACACGTCGAGAGACTTCTTACGACCAACCCTAGTTACCCGACACAGCCCTCAGTATGTCAGTACAATGTAACCTCACCAACTCGTGAAAAAGCGAGTAGAATTATTCCAGAAAACCCCTGATTCTTTAAAGAATCCAACTCCAGTGTATAAAACAGCTTTAAACGCTACATTCCTTTACAAATGAGTTAATGTATTAAATGTTTGACGTTTAGCACCTGAGACTCTTATGGTTAAAGACGCAGAACGCTAATTGTGTTGTTTTTATTAGTGTCGGATTACTCACCCGCTGACTAATGACAAAGCCAAAAAGCCGATGCTGAAGTTTTACTGTATCAGCAGAGGAAATTAGTAAACAATAAGCTTTTTCCTTTCATTATTTTGTGGGGGGATTGGTGAGAAAAAGTTCTGAAAACTTTGAAATAATGTGTAAAGTTATTTGGAAGCTGGTAAGTGCTCTCATTCACAAATATTGGATGTTACAGTCGGAGTTACTGGGCATTGTCAGTTATGCTACTTCAAGACACATACAGGGTGTCCCAGAAAAGCTGAGACCAACTTCGAAGGGTTGTTGAGGCTGCCTTGAAGAATAAATCGAGGAAACGTCATCCAACAAGGCTACAGAGCGTCGAAGTTACAGGTGCCGGCGCCTTTAACTAGGCCACCGCTCCGGCACTATTCGTGACTCTGTACGCTGACGGACGGCAGGCGGAACGTCTCGCAGAGTTGTTCGTTATTCAGTGGACGCCACTGAATGCCCCGATCACCCATGGAGAAGATGGAGCTACCTGCTGAGTAGAAAGGCCTTCTCTCCTGTGAATATGATGCTCTGTTGTCTCGATGGACATTGGTTTCCATTTGTTGTTTATTTTTCTCCTGTAATCCTAAAAAAATTCAGTGTTTTTCGGTATACGGGAGAAAAATAAATTGCAGATGGAAATCCAAGTCCGAAATCGTTATCCACCAAGACAATAGAGCATCGAAATCTACATCTACATCTCCATCTACATTTGTACTCCGCAAGCCACCCAACGGTGTGTGGCGGAGGGCACATAACATGCAACTGTCATTACCTCCCTTTCCTGCTCCAGTCGCGTATGGTTCGCGGGAAGAACGACTACCGGAAAGCTTCCGTGCGCGCTCGAATCTCTCTAATTTTACATTCGTGATCTCCTCGGGAGGTATAAGTAGGGGGAAGCAATATATTCGATATCTCATCCAGAAACGCACCCTCTCGAAACCTGGCGAGCAAGCTACACCGCGATGCACAGCGCCTCTCTTGCAGAGTCTGCCACTTGAGTTTGCTACACATCTCCGTAAAGCTATCACGCTTAACAAATAACCCTGTGACGAAACGCGCCGCTCTTCTTTGGATCTTCTCTATCTCCTCTGTCAACCCGATATGGTACGGATCCCACACTGATGAGCAATACCCAAGTATATGTCGAACGAGTGTTTTGTAAGCCACCTCCTTCGTTTATGGACTACATTTTCTAAGGACTCTCCCAATGACTCTCAACCTGGCACCCGCCTTACCAACAATTAATTTTATATGATCATTCCACTTCCAATCGTTCCGTACGCATACTCCCAGATATTTTACAGAAGTCACTGCTGTCAGTGTTTGTTCCGCTATCGTATAATTATACAATAAAGGTCCTTTCTTTCTATGTATTCGCAATACATTACATTTGTCTATGTTAAGGGACAGTTGCCACTCCCTGAACCAAGTGCCTATCCGCTGCAGATCTTCCTGCATTTCGCTACAATTTTCTAATGCTGCAACTTCTCTGTATACTACAGCATCATCCGCGAAAAGCCGCATGGAACTTCCGACACTATCTACTAGGTCATTTATATATATTGTGAAAATCAATGGTCCCATATCACTCCTCTGTGGCACGCCAAAGGTTACGTTAACGTCTGTAGACGTCTCTCCATTGATAACAACATGCTGTGTCCTGTTTTCTAAAAACTCTTCAATCCAGCGACACAGCTGGTCTGATATTGCGTAGGCTCTTACTTTGTTTATCAGGCGAAAGTGCGGAACTGTATCGAACGCCTTCCGGAAGTCAAGGAAAATGTCATCTACCTGTGAGCCTGTATCTAATATTTTCTGGGTCTCATGAACAAATAAAGTGAGCTGGGTCTCACACGATCGCTGTTTCCGGAATACATGTTGATTCCTATAGAGTAGATTATGGGTTTCCAGAAATGACATGATACGCGAGCAAAAAACATGTTCTGGAATTCTACAACAGATCGATGTCAGAGATATTGGCCTATAGTTTTGCGCATCTGCTCGACGACTCTTCTTGAAAACTGGAACTACCTGTGCTCTTTTCCAATCATTTGGAACCTTCCTTCCTCTAGAGACTTGCGGTACACGGCTGTTAGAAGGGGGGCGGGGGGGGGGGGCAAGTTCTTTCTTGCACTCTGTGTAGAATCGAATTGGTATCCCTTCAGGTCCAGTGGACTTTCCTCTGTTGAGTGATTTCAGTTGGTTTTCTATTCCTTGGACTCTTATTTCGATGTCAACCATTTCTTCGTTCGTGCGAGGATTTAGAGAAGGAACTGCAGTTGCGGTCTTCCTCTGTGAAACAGCTTTGGGAAAAGGTGTTTAGTATTTCTTTACGCATGTTATCCTCTGTTTCAATGCCATTATCATCCCAGAGTGTCTGGATATGCTGTTTCGAGCCACTTAATGATTTAACGCAAGTCCAGAACTTCCTAGGATTTTCTGGCGAGTCGGTACATAGAATTTTACTTTCGAATTCACTGCACGCTTTACCCATAGCCCTCCTTACGCTAACTTTGACATCGTTTAGCTTCTGTTTCCCTGAGAGGTTTTGGCTGTGTTTAAATCTGCAGTGAAGATCTCTTTGCTTTCGCAGTAGTTTCCTAATCGTAGGAGGCAAGGCATGAGTATGGACGGCGACCATCTGACGCCGTTCCCAGCTATGTAACGGCTAAGAAATGGGACAAGCGGCTTCGGGGAACTGGAAGTCTTATTCGATGTCAGGCTACCACGATAAGCACGCAATTCGAATGGCTGTTGTTGAATTAATCCGTATGTTCTTCCAGCGGAGTCCTCGTGAGTCAATCCGACAAGCAGTAGGCAGTTACAGTTACCTCGTTCGACGGTATACGATGTCGTCCATAAAATGCAGCGCCTATGGGCGTACAAACTGCAGCTTCATCACAAAATCAAGCCTGAGGGCAGGCCGCTACGGCATTTTCAGAGGCAGTTCTGGCAAAATTGCTTGAAAACGAGGCGTCTCTCGATTTCGTGTCCTTCTCGAACGAGGCTACACTCCATACTTCCGGCACATAAACGTGCACAATTGCCACAGATGAACAGCCCACGTGGTGAGCGATTACGAACATGGCTTTTCGAACGTGAATGTGTGACGTAGATTGTTAGAAAACAGGGTTATAGGCCCTTTCTTCTTTGTGAAGTCTACAGTTAATGCAACAACATACAGGGCGACAATTATTAAACCACATACAAAAAAGTAAATTAGTTACAAACTACAGCGTGCACAAACTTTGTTCAACATGTAAATGTCCCTATAGATATTCGGATTTACGTTATGATATGTTCGATATGCCTCCTATCTTCGTCGATGATATGGCGCACACGAACGCAAAGTTCTGCATGACCCACTGGAATGCCGGAACATCGATGCTGTCGATGATCTCGTCAGTGGCTGTTTCCAGCTCAGCAATGGTTTTGAGGTTATTGTTATACACCTTGTGTTTAATATAGCGTCACAAAAAGCAGTCGCATGTCTTCAGATCCGGAGAATATGTCGGCAAATCGAGACCCTTGTCAGTGGCCTCTGGGTGTAAGTAGGCTGTTTAGGTTTTTTTAATGGTAACGCCACGTAGCGCTCTGTATGAAAATCACTGGCTGTGCTGTGTGCAGTCTGTGGCTGGTTTGCATTGTTGTTGTCTGTTGTAGTGTTGGGCAGTTGGCTGTTAACGGCGCGTATCGTTGCGCAGTTGGAGGTGAGCCGCCAGCAGTGGTGGATGTGGGGAAGTGAGATGGCGGATTTTTGAGAGCGGATGATCTGGACGTGTGTCCATCAGAAACAGTACATTTGTAATAATGGATGTCATGAACTGCTATATATATTATGACTTTTGAACACTATTAAGGTAAATAGATTGTTTGTTCTCCATCAAAATCTTTCATTTGGTAACTATGCCTATCAGTAGTTATTGCCTTCAGTAGTTTGAATCTTCTATTTAGCTGGCAGTAGTGGCGCTCGCTGTATTGCAGTAGTTCGAGTAACGAAGATTTTTGTGAGGTAAGTGATTTGTGAAATGTGTAGGTTAATGTTAGTCAGGGCCATTCTTTTGTAGGGATTTTTGAAAGTCAGATTGCATTGCGCTAAAAAATATTGTGTGTCGTTTTAGTGTTGATCAGAATAAGTAAAGAGAGTAATGTCTGAGTACGTTCAGTTTTGCTCAGCTGTTTGAAAATCAAATAATGTAAGAGGTTTATCAGCACAGTAATTCATTAAGTTTTTCTAAGGGGACGTTTCATGGGTACCTCAGAGCCAGATTGCGGTCCCCACACTGCTCCTCCAGGACATCAAACAATTTCGACGGGGTGGAGCTCCGTCTTGTATGAACCACATCTTGTCGAAATCAGGGTCACTTCGGATAATGGGGATGAAATCATCTTCCAGAAGCTTCACGCACCGTTCGGTAATCACCGTGCCATTAAGGAGTGTCACACTGATTATTCCGTGACTGGACGTTGCACGCCACACTGTCAGCCGTAGAGGGCGAAAAGTCTTCTCGATCGCGAATTGCGGATTCTCCGTCCGCAAATGCGTCAACTTGGCTTATTCTACATCTACATTTATACTCCGCAAGCCACCCAACGGTGTGTGGCGGAGGGCACTTTACATGCCACTGTCATTACCTCCCTTTCCTGTTCCAGTCGCGTATGGTTAGCGGGAAGAACGACTGCCGGAAAGCCTCCGTGCGCGCTCGAATCTCTCAACTTTTATATTCGTGATCTCCTCGTGAGCTATAAGTAGGGGGAAGCAACGCACGCTCTCGATACCTGGACAGCAAGCTACACCGCGATGCAGAGCGCCTCTCTTGCAGAGTCTGCCACTTGAGTTTGCTACACATCTCCGTAACGCTATCACGCTTACCATATAACCCTGTGACGAAACGCGCCGCTCTTCTTTGGAACTTCTGTATCTCCTTTGTCAACCCGACCTGGTACGAATCCCACAGTGATGAGCAAGTATAGGTCGAACGAGTGGTTTTTAAGTCACCTCGTTTGTTTATGGACTACACTTTCTAAGGACTCCCCCAATGAATCTCAATCTGGCACCCGCCTTACCAACAATTAATTTTATATGATCATTCCACTTCAAATCGTTCCGTACACATACTCCCAGATATTTTACAGACGTAACTGCTACCAGTGTTTGTTTCGCTATCATATAATCATACAATAAAGGCTCCTTCTTTCTATGTATTTACATTTGTCTATGTTAAGGGTCAGTTGCCAATTCCCCTGCCCGGGTTCCCGGGTTCGATTCCCGGCGGGGTCAGGGATTTTCTCTGCCTCGTGATGACTGGGTGTTGTGTCATGTCCTTAGGTTAGTTAGGTTTAAGTGGTTCTAAGTTCTAGGGGACTGATGACCATAGATGTTAAGTCCCATAGTGCTCAGAGCCATTTGAACCAAGTTGCCAATTCCTGCACCAACTGCCTATCTGCTGCAGATCATCCTGCATTTCGCTGCAGTTTTCTAATGCTGCAACTTCTCTGTATACTACAGCATCATCCGCGGAAAGCCGCATGGAACTTCCGACACTATCTACTAGGTCATTTATATACATTGTGAAAACCAATGGTCCCATAACACTCCCCTGTGGCACGCCAGAGGTCACTTTAACGTCTGTAGACGTCTACCCATTGAGAACAACATGCTATGTTCTGTTTGCAAAAAACTCTTCAATCCAGCCACACAGCTAGTCTGATATTCCGTAGGCTCTTACTTTGACGAACCCATCCAAATGAAAGTGGGCTTAGTTGCCAAACCAAACCATACAGACTCTCATCATGCCCCGTGCCCAACCGTGCACATTGAACGTCCTAACGCAAACCGTTCATCAGTTACGACGATTTTATTTGACATAGTTCAATAATTGTCACCCTGGATTTAGATATGTTGGAGCTGAATGCTGTGCCACAACTTCCTCGTCAGCGATCTTTCAACAAGATGGTCACCAAGCAATTTTATGAACGCTGTGAGGGATTTATTGGATCATGAGTTCCCAGATCGCGGGGTTGTGAGAGGTTGTTCATCGACTGATTGGCCCCGGCGAAGCTCAGACTTTATGTCAGTAGATTTATTTCTGTGGGCGTTTATCAATAATCAAGTCCACCAGCTATCAGTTCGTGACCTACCAGATTTGTGCCATCGCATTCGTGCTATCGCAAATATTACGTCTTCAGTGCTGCAAAACACTATGAGAGAAGTGTGATGCAGATTAGATATCTGTTGCGCCGCTAATTGTGCGCCTGCGGAGGTGTATCAGGTGCGGAGAGAAAAAAAAAAAACGATTAGGTGTTATCAAATTCGTAGAAACATGCCGTCAATAAATAATTCTCAACCTGTTATATTTTATATTATTATCACAAACGTTTTGTATCCTGGGCAACCGCAGCTGTTGAAAGGCATGATGTTAGGAAGAACTCCGCTAACAGCTGGTAAAATTGTTTATTAAAACACGAGCGGTTTCGCGGCTTAAAGCCGCATCATCAGGTGAACCTACATGATAAAAAGCCAAGTACAGTGTAACCACATTTTGTGGATATTAAAATTTGTAAAGTAAAGTCTAAAACATACTCAAAGCGTTAAAAGATCATAGGCATACCCATCGCTCCAAGTCAAAATTTACTATTCAGAGTATATCGAAGTTCAAACGTGTGTGATATCTCATGGGACTTAACTGCTAAGGTCATCAGTCCCTAAGCTTACACACTACTTAACCTAAATTATCCTAAGGACAAACACACACACACCCATGCCCGAGGGAGGACTCGAACCTCCGCCGGGACCAGCCGCACAGTCCATGACTGCAGCGCCCCAGACCGCTCGGCTCAGAGTATATCGTCAATACTTGGCGAGGAAAGGTAAAGAAGACGTGCCCCACTCTTTAAAATTTGCCTTCATCTGAAAAGAAAAAAAATATATATTATAGTGAGTGGGCGCTGAAATCTTTTTTAAAAAGAGGCAGGAAACCGGAAGTGTTTTAATAAACAACCATTTTCCCAGCTGTAAGCGGAGTTCTTCCTAACATCATTAAATTGTTATATACATAACGCGGACACCCTCTCGTTAACGCTGGTAACTAAACGGTCTTCAGAAGTGTCCCAAAAGTCTGCTAATACTGAAAGGTAAGGCGGCCAGAGGCGTCCGTCAAGGTGTTAACACCACCCCACCAATTTATTTGCGACGGAAACAGGAAAGAGAACAATTGGCAGTAGTATAAGGCACCCTCTGCCATGCTCTGTACAGATTCTTGCGGAGTATGTATGTGGATGTATTCGTAGACGTGGAAAAATGTTTATCAGAATGGAGGATGCTTGTCTGACTGACTTGTAGTGGAGACACTCAGTGGGGAGACGAGTGTAGAGCAGTGTGTGTTGTGACGCAGAGATGTAAAGAAGCCACTCTTGCAGCATTAAGAGATACGCAGAAAGTACCGCCGTATAGGTTCCGTTCCCCCCGTACATTCTGCTGCACTGGTGCGTGGAAGTACTGGGAAACAGACGCCGGTACCTCGATGTGAAGGAAGACTAGCGGTCCCGTGTTGCACGGATTACATAAGTAACAGTCGTGTAGCGGCGAGCGCTTCGTGGAGCTGCGTACGTCAGGCACACATTGGTGCTTCCGATGATGATGACTCGCACGCGTGTGGAAACGTTCCAACTGAGGAAGTGAGCCGCGGCCAGGACTGATCGCCTCTCAGGACTCGCACTCAGCAATGTGAGCGGTGTAACTGACTCGTCGGGAGTTCTGGTCTACATTGTTGGCGACAAGAGCCGATCCCCAACGTGAGACGGAGAACTTGCATTCAGATGTGGATTCGAACACTCCATGTCCGTTCTTGACAACACCGAGTACACATGGCAACGGAGTCCTCAGTTCTGGCTTTCTCGAACTGCCCGATAGTGGTAGGGAGTGCAGCAACCGGGATGCTTCCAGACGAAATCATCTCCAAACGGAATTCGACTGCTGCTCACACCCATTCTGTTATACGAGAGAGGTAGCCTAGCAGAGGGCTCATCGAACCACCTTCACAATCCTCTATTATTCCAATCTCGTATAGCGCGAGGAAAGAACGAACACCTGTATCTTTCCGTATGAGCTCAGATTCCCCATATTTTATCATGGTGATCGCATCTCCCTACGTAGGTCGGCGCCAACAAAATATTTTTACCTTCGGAGGAGAAAATTAGTGATTGGAATTTCGTAAGAAGATTCCCTCGCAACGAAAAACGACTTTGTTTTAATGATGTCCAGCCCAAATCCTGTATCATTACAGTGACACTCTCTCCCATATTTCGCGATAATACAAAACGTGCTGTCCTTCTTTGAACTTTTGCGATGTATTCCGTCAATCCTATCTGGCAAGAATCCCACATCGCGCAGCAGTATTTTAAAAGAGGACGGACAACCATAGTATAGGCAGTCTCCTTAATAGATCTGTCACACTTTCTAAGTGTCCTGCCAATATAACGCACTCTCTGGTTAGCCTTACCCACAACATTTTCTATGTGTTCCTTCCAATTTAAGTTGTACGTAATTGTAATTCCTAGGTATTTTTTTGAATTTACGGCTTTATATTTGACTGATTTATCGTGTAACTGAAGTTTAACGGATTCCTTTTACCACTCATGTGAACGACTTCACACTTTTCGTTACTTAGGGTCAACTGCCAATTTCCGCACCATACAGATATCTTTTCTAAATCGTTCTGCAATTTCTTTTGATCTTCTGATGACTTTATTAGTCGATAAACGACAGCGTCATATGAAAACAACGTAAGACGGCTGCTCAGATTGTCTCCCAAATCGTTTATATAGATAAGGAACAGCAAAGCGCCTGAACACTACTTTGGGGAACGCCAGAAATCACATGTGTTTTACTCAATGACTTTCCGTCAATTACTACGAACTGTGACCTCTCTGACAGGAAATCACGAATCCAGTCACATAACTGAGATGATATTCTGTAAGCACGGAATTTCATTACAAGTCGCTTGTGTGGTACAGTGTCAAAAGCCTTCCGGAAATCCAGAATACGGAACCAATCTGAAATCCCTTGTCAATAGCACTAAACACTTCATGCAAATAAAGCGCTAGTTGTGTTTCACAAGAAAGATGTTTTCCAAATCTATGTTAACTGTGTGTCAATAGACCGTTTTGTTCGAGGTAATTCATGATCTTCGAATACATGTTCCAGAATCTTGCTGCATAACGACGTTAATGATATGGGCCTGTAATTTAGTGGATTACTCCTATTAACTTTCTTGAATATTCGTTGACCTGTGCAACTTTCCAGTCTTTGGGTACGGATCATTCGTCGAGCGAACGGTTGTATATGATTATTAAGTATGGAGCTAATGCATCACCATACTATAAAAGGAACCTAACTGGTATACAGTCTGGAGCGGAAGACTTCCAAGACTTCCTTTTATTAAGTGATTTAAGTTGCTTCACTACTTCGAGGGTATTTACTTCTACGCTATGTTGGCAGCTGTTCTTGGTTCGAATTCTGGAATATTTACTTCGTCCTCTTTTGTGAAGGCATTTTGGAAAGCTGTGTTTAGTAACTCTGCTTTGGCAGCACTGTCTTCGATAGCATCTCCAATGCTATCGCACAGAGATTGCATTGATTGTTTATTGCCACTAACATACTTCGCATACTACCAGAATCTCTTTGGATATTCTGGCAGGTTTCAAGACAAAGTTTCGTTGCGGAAACTATTATAAGCATCTCGCATTGAAGTCCGCGCTAAATTTCGATCTTATGTGAAAGATGGCCAATCTTGGGGATATTGCGTCTGTTTAAATTTTCTCATATTTGTTTCGTTGTTTCCGCAACAGTGTTCTGATCCGTTTTGTGTACCAAGGAGGATCAGCTCCTTCGTTTGTTAATTTATTTTGTATACATCTCTCGATTGCTGCCGATACTATTTCTTTTAATTCAAGCCACATCTGGTCTACACTTATATTATTAATTTGGAAAGAATGGAGACTGTCTCTCAGGAAGGCGTCAAGTAAATTTTTATCTGGTTTTTTGAGTAGGTATATTTTTCGTTTATTTTTGGATTTGGGGGTTACAATATTCAATCTCGCTACAACAACCCTGTGTTCACTAATCACTCTATCCGTTTTGATGCTCGTTATTAACTCTGGATTATTTGTTTATAAGAGGTCAAGTGTGTTTTCACAACCGTTCACTACTCGCGTGGGCTCATGATCTAACTGCTCGAAATAAATTTCAGAGAATGTTTTTAGCACAATTTCGGATGATGTTTTATCCGTACCTCCGGAATTAAACATGTATTTTCGCCAACCTGTCGAGGGTAAATTAAAGTCACCACCAACTATGATCGTATGAGTCGGGTACATGTTTGGAATCAAACTCAAGTTTTCTTTGAACCCTTCAGCAACTGTATCATCTGAATTGGGAGGTCGGTAGGTCGGTGAAAGGATCGAACTTTTGTTTTATTCCGGTTGCCAACTGTGACTTCTGCCCATACTAACTCACATGAACTATCTACTTCAATTTCGCGACAAGGTAAACTACTTCTAACAGCAACAAACACGCCACCTTCAACAATTTTTAGCCTATCCTATCGGAAAACCATTAGGTTCTTCGCAAAAATTTCGGCGAAGCTTATCTCCAGCTTTAGCCAACTTTCAGTGCCTATAACGATTTGAGCATCAGTGGTTTCTATTAGCGCTTGGAGCTCTGGTACTTTCCAAACACAATTACGACAATTTACAACTGTTTACCGATGGTTCCTGTATCTACATTCTTCCTGTGTTCGGCCTGCACCCTTTGTGACTGAAGCCCTTCTTCTGTTTTCCCGTGACCCTCTAACCTAAAAAAAACCGCCCAGTCCACGCCACACAGCCCCTGCTACCCGTGTAGCAGCCTCCTGCGTATAGTGGACACCTGACCTTTTCAGCGGAACCCGAAATCCAACCACCCCTTGGCGCAAGTCGAGGAATTTGCAGCCTACACGGTCGCAGAACCGCCTGAGCCTCTGATTCAGACCCTCCACTCGGCTCTGTGCCAGAGGTCCGCAATCGTCCTGTCGACTAAGCTGGAAATGGTCAGCTCTGCTTTCATTTTGCAGTTGGCAGCTCGAAACCAAAGAGAATCTCCTCTGATCCAAAGTGACACACATAATTGGTACCGACGTGTGCCACCACCTGCAGTTGGCTTCGCACAACGCTCTTCATGGCATCCGGGAAGATCCGTTCCACGTTTGGATTGACTCCACCCGGTATGCACACGAAGCGCACATTGGTTTTCTTCCCCTTCTTGGCAGCCATGTCCATAAGGGGCCTAATAACGCGCCTAACGTTGGAGCTCCCAACTATCAATAATCCCTCTTTGCAGGCTGAGAGGTTTCTCAGCAATAGGTCAGGCGACGGCATCTGGCTCAGCGACAATGTCAGCCACAAACAGCACCTGGAATCTGTTTGTCAGACAAACCGAGAAAGCCTCACGTGAGGCCGCCAGGGAACTTTCGCCGCCTGCTAAGCGCCGGGGCGACCTCCCACTCGACCACAAGCGAGGGGTCAACCTCATTGCGAGCAGTAACTGGGCTGGCCACCGGTGAGGACCGATCGGAGGACTCGCAGATGCTGGACGCCCGTTGGATCCCCACAGCCGGTTCACAACAGTGGTGCCCATCCACTGCAATCTCGAACTGTGTAACCAAGCCCATCACAAACTGGAGCTGAGAGCGAAGTGGCACCAACTCGGCTCGCATCCGCACACAACAATGGCAGTCCTTGTCCGTACTAAAGACCGCGGAAAACTAAATCATGCAGATAAATGGACTATCGGCCCGTGCTGAGCAACTCTACTGTAGACACTGACGAAAATGCAGGACATGTGTCTAATAAATTAGATTAACCGCATTGATTCAAAAACCTAACTACCGAAGCACTTAAGTGAAACTAAATAATTCGCACCTGATTAGGAACGTGTAACATGTTACGAAATCCGTTTACTTTCCGACGCAAACTAACTGTGGCCATTAAATATTAAATTAACACGTAGAAACTCAAGAGACTAAACTATCAAAGCATACAGATGATATTATAAAATTCGCTCCTGGTTAGGAATTCGTAAAAGCCACAAACTCGGCTACTTCCCCGTTGCTGCGTGTGTCTCGGCTTGCTGCTGCTGCTAATTCTAGGTGTTGGGTTTGTATCTTTTTTGTGCTGTGTAATACGAATGAGCTGCCAACATAAGTAGTCACGTAAATTGGAGACTTCGTAAGCATTACGAAGTCCATGCTATCACCCCAGTTTCCCACACTAACTGTACTAAGACAAAGGGATGGGCTTTTCTGCCTACTCTTCATTTTGGCACTCGAAAGACTGGTGCGTGAATCGCATATTCAGACAAGAGGTACTATCCACTGTAAGTCCGTACAACTATTGCTATATGCAGATGATGCGGGCGTAATGAGTAGAACATTTAGAGATCTATAAAGTGCCTTCTCAGCTCTAAAACCGAGGGCAGAGAGGATGGGCCTGAAAATTAATGAAGGGAAGACCCAGTATACGTATAATGGTACAAATCAACCTTTACAGCCCACAGTCACCTGTAACACCTATTCCCGACCTATTTTATATCTGTATCGCTACTTTTGTGTCAATTTGCTGTGTTGCTTATGTAGAGTGTTGTATATGTCATGGAAATTTTTGATATGTATATATATATTTCAGTTATGTGAACTTTTGAACGATGTTGTTTAAACTGTGCTTGAGGATTTAAATAACTACTGGAATGATCGTTATATAATGTACAGCAAATGGCTTGGTCCATAGTGAGGAAATGGAAAGGATGTGGGGAAGCCTCGCAGCTACGGAAGTACCCTGGTGGAGTGGGAAAGGTGTGGTTGGCGCGCAAGTAGGAACTCGTCCCTTGTCACGAGTAAGGAGTCTGGGCTGAGATGTACTGTGGTTAACATCTCGCTAGCAGTAGAGGTGCATTGTGGCTCAAATTCTTAGAGTTTTGAGGCCAGAGGAGCTTAAGAGCAGCATTTATGGGCCTCGGATGCTGAATTCGGTGATACCATTATCATGGCATTGTTTTTGACCCTATAAAAATATAATTGCGACACCAAGAAGATCTGTAACAGGGCGAGGTCAACAGTACTGCCTTGACTGCATCGCCGCCAAGTTAACAGCCATTGCAAATTGCGCCACCAGTACCGCCAGTCTTCATCTAAACTGTTTACATTTGGCACTCTTTAAGTGGCCCAGGTATTTGTGAAATTTTCGTTGATTTTAATAATAATCGTGGTGTTGCTAGAAGCTCTACATTACACCAGTGATTATCCCAAGTCACAAACCTGGACAGAAATCCTAGCCTACTGAATTTATTTCCAAGTGTCGTAATTCATAATGGAAGGTCTCATTCGCCAGCTTTAAAAATACTTGTGATTGCTTTCTAATGTGTGGAGTTACAGTGTTTAAAGTTCAGATTTATAGTTTAAGAAATACTTCACTTCCAGTGCATTTTTAAAGCTATCTGCAGTCATTTCCTTAAATAATTTGCCTTACTTCAAAATCTGTCGGAAAATAGTAAAATTGATCTTAAGTGATCAGAATTACCAAGTTTTATCAGTGTAAATAATTGATCTTAAGTGATCAGAATTACCAAGTTTTATCAGTGTTCATTTCATGAGGAAATGTTTGAACTTGAATTTAATGTTGCGTTGTCATTTGCACAGCCAAATACATTTTGAGTAGGTTAAAAGACTGCTTATCAAAGCACACTTGTTATTTAAAGAGTTATAGTTTGTTGTACTATATTTAATTAATAATTATTGATGAAAATACTTACTATTTCTCATAGATACTTGTGTAGCGCTGTTAATGAGCATGGTTCTTCAAACCATGAAAGTTTAGGGAGTCTCATGCACGATCTAGTTAATGAAGCAAATCAAAGGCTCCTTCAGAGCCAGTATAGTTAGATTTGCATTCTGTTTAATGGATTCAAACCGAGTTTCTGAAAGAAATATTTACTGTGCTAGCTATTCTATTCCAAGCTGGTTAATGCACGGGCATAGAGACACTGTACTAAGCATTGATGTTATACAGTATGATCAGAACCCTGATTTATATCAGAATTATTTAATGCTCTTCCCTGTTTAGTATTGCTTCTGGTTTCGTGTGTGTTGGTGATTGGTTCTACAAACTGCTGCACCTAGTTCATTTAAGGAACGTGTTCTTGAAAGGCGTATGTTATTGTTTGCTATCTCATTGGCCATTTGTTTGTCTGACTTGCAAGTTTGTAGAACATTTATCTGCAAGGTTGGTTACTGTATTATAGTGTAAACAGATACAAAGAAAAGAGTTTTGTGTGTGTGTGTGTGTGTGTGTGCTGCTTTATTTTATTGCTTGACACAAGAATACCTAATTAGGCTGGCGATTGATATCAATATGTAATATTAGAACTTGCTTTTCTGCTGGGAGAACGTCTGTTTCCGACCCACCAGTTTACTGTTGGTTATACTCTGCTGGTGCGTTTCGGAAACGAATCCCAGTTTGATTGTTCTGTTCCCATTAGGTTACCCCTCGGTCACAATTTTCTCAAAAATTCCTCGCAGATGGTTAACGTTAGGATCGACTGCCGTTTAAGGTGGTCGGATTACCGTTACAAACCCTTGATGGAATGACTTTTGAGCAAGTGGAATGTTTCACTTATCTGGGCGCAAAGACAGAAGCTAATGGCAGCAGCCGGCCGAAGTGGCGCTGCAGTCTGGAACCGCAAGACCGCTACGGTCGCAGGTTCGAATCCTGCCTCGGGCATGGATGTTTGTGATGTCCTTAGGTTAGTTAGGTTTAACTAGTTCTAAGTTATAGGGGACTAATAACCTCAGCAGTTGAGTCCCATAGTGCTCAGAGCCATTTGAACCATTTTTAATGGCAGCAATTCGACTGAAATTATGGCAAGCGCGTGTGTTTCTAGTCGATGTTATTTTGGAATGCTGCGACATTTTAAATTCAAACTTCCATCACGAGAGACTAAGTGCCTACTCTATAAAACGCTGATACGACCAGTACTTAAGTATGGTACAGGAACATGAACGATTACAAAGCAGGGTGAAAGTAGACTGAGAACACACGAAAGAAGTATACGGAAGAGAATCTTTGGCCCTGTGGATGAAAATGGGACTGGAGGAGGCGAGAGAATGACGAGCTTTATGACTGCTATAAGGTTCAGGAGTGGAATTAAAATACAAGGTGAAAGGATATCAATGATACGATTCGCTGATGACATTGCTATCCTGAGTGAAAGTGAAGAAGAATTAAATGATCTGCTGAACGGAATGAACAGTCTAATGAGTACACAGTATGGTTTGAGAGTAAATCGGAGAAAGACGAAGGTAATGAGAAGTAGTAGAAACGAGAACAGCGAGAAACTTAACATCAGGATTGATGGTAACGAAGTCAATGAAGTTAAGGAATTCTGCTATCTAGGCAGTAAAATAACCAATGACGGACGGAGCAAGGAGGACATCAAAAGCAGACTCGCTATGGCAAAAAAGGCATTTCTGGCCAAGAGAAGTCTACTAATATCAAATACCGGCCTTAATTTGAGGAAAAAATTTCTGAGGATGTACGTCTGAGTACAGCATTGTATGGTAGTGAAACATGGACTGTGGGAAAACCGGAACAGAAGAGAATCGAAGCATTTGAGATGTGGTGCTATAGACGAATGTTGAAAATGAGGTGGACTGATAAGGTAAGGAATGAGGAGGTTCTACGCAGAATCGGAGAGGAAAGGAATATGTGGAAAACACTGATAAGGAGAAGGGACAGGATGATTGGACATCTGCTAAGACATGAGGGAATGACTTCCATGGTACTAGAGGGAGCTGTAGAGGGCAAAAACTGTAGAGGAAGACAGAGATTGGAATACGTCAAGCAATTAATTCAGGACGTAGGTTGCAAGTGCTATTCTGAGATGAAGAGGTTAGCACAGGAAAGGAATTCGTGGCGGGCCGCATGAAACCAGTCAGTAGACTGATGAACAACAAAAAAAAGAGGAGGATGATGTGGTCAAGTTCATGAAGTTGTGTAGATTGAGATGGGCTGGACATGTAAGGCGACTTGAAGAGACAGATCCTGCAAGGAGAGCCTGCCGCAGTGAACCTAGACGAAGAAGAGCAAGATCGAGGTTGAGATGAAGTGATGAGGCTGGAGAAGACGCTACCCGAGTTGGATGCCGTAACTGGAGGTCTACAGATAAGTCCAGAGAGGAATGGCGAAAAATTATCGAGGTGGTAAGTCCCATCCTGGGATGTAGTGCCAGTGGAAGAAGAAGAAGAAGCAACCAGATGCAGACCACAGGTGTACGTGACGAGCTTCAGTGGGATCGATGTAATACTTCTCGGCGATACGCCTGATGGGCCGGCTACGGCATCTCCCTGTCCCATCTTTTCATTTCCTTTCTCGACGCCGACGTAGCTCTCACATTCGCTCGACACTGCGCTCTTTAAGCTTTCTGGACTCCTTTCGATGCGAGCTTTCCTCTTACTTGCGTTTTCTGTAATTTAGTGCATATTTACGAGCCATGTGAGATGAAATTTTTAATTATTCTGCAACTTCCAGTTTAATACCGATTTTCACTCATAATCCGGGGAATATTTTTACTGTCTCAGTTTGGGTCCTAGAAGAACTCCGCAAGTTCTTCACAACGATACCCGAAACAACGCATTTCCACGCTACACCGGTTTACATCTACATCTATATGGGTACTCTGGAAATCACACTTAAGTGCCTGGCAAAGGGTTTATCGATCCACCTTCACAATAATTCCCTATTGTTCCAATGTCGAACAGCGCACGGAAATAACGAACACCTTTATCTTCTCGTGCGAGCTCTTATTTCGATTATTTTATGATGATCGTTTCCCCCTATGTAGATCGGCATCAGTAAAATATTTTTGCATTCGGAAGAGAAAGTTGGGGATTGAAATTTCGTGAGAAGATTCCGCCGCAACGAAAAACGTCCCAAATCGTGTATCATGTCAGTGACATTCTCTCCCATATTTCACGATAGTACAAAACGTGCTGCTCTCCTTTGAACTTTATCGATGTACTCCGTTAATCCGGTCTGGTAAGAATGCCAGACCACGCAGCAGTACTCCAAAAGAGAACGGACAAGCTTAGTGTAGGCAGTCTCGTTAGTAGATCTGTTACATTTTCTAAATGTCCTGCCAATAAAACACAGGTTTTGGTTTGCGTTCCTCACAACATTTTCTATCTATTCTTTCTAATTTAAGTTGCTCGTAATTATAATTCCTAGGTATTTAGGTGGACTGATAAGGTAAGGAATGAGGAGGTTCTACGCAGAATCGGAGAGGAAAGGAATATGTGGAAAACACTGATAAGGAGAAGGGACAGGATGATTGGACATCTGCTAAGACATGAGGGAATGACTTCCATGGTACTAGAGGGAGCTGTAGAGGGCAAAACCTGTAGAGGAAGACAGAGATTGGATTACGTCAAGCAAATAATTGAGGACGTAGGTTGCAAGTGCTATTCTGAGTTGAAGAGGTTAGCACAGGAAAGGAATTCGTGGCGGGCCGCATCAAACTAGTCAGTAGACTACACAAACGTAATTCGAAGCAATCGCGTGTATGCGCCTACACTGGCACAGGCAAACCAAAGCCTTCGGGGCAAAACAGACATGATCTATCCGTTATACATTCATTCACTGTTTTCGCCTTATTAGTCTAGTAGTTATTAAGGTATATCCACGGGATGCCTCTTTCCTCGTGCGCAATTGCAGACGCATGGGAGGAAAGGGCGTGCACAAAATTTGTGGAAAAAAATCATGTCGTTATTTCCGTTGTAGTGTCCACACGTTGCGTCATTGTGCAAGCAGTCTCCTAAGGACCCCTTTCTTTGCTCGGGAGCTTCTGCTGCACTTATTATGACGAAAAGTCGATAGGAAAAAGAAAACGCAAAAGAGACTGAAGGTGAAGAGATACCTAAATAACTAAGTCTCAACTATTTATTTCGCATTTTGAAACCAAAAACAAGTAAAGAAGGTTCTTAGTGGTTGTATGACGGATAATTAACTTTCACTGCACCATTCGTATCTATTCTATAAAATAATTGTTTATACCACTTTAATCATGAAATATTGTATGTTGATTAACAGTATAGGATAAATTTACAGCCGGCCGTGGTAGCCGAGCGTTTCTAGGCGCTACAGTCTGGAACCGCGAGACCGCTACGGTCGCAGGTTCGAATCCTGCCTCGGGCATGGATGTGTATGATGTCCTTAGGTTAGTTAGGTTTCAGTAGTTCTAAGTTCTAGGGAACTGATGACCTCAGAAGATAAGTCCCATAGTTCTCAGAGCCATTTGATAAATTTACAAATTTCATATAGCCCTATGCAAAAATCCACTACAACGGAGATTGTGTTTTCCAATTTTGCATCATCAGTGTTCTCCATTTCTATTTATAGCAATTTGTTGAGGAACTACACGTACCCTACAATTTCTTTTGTTCAGATATCAGGCTCCTCAGTTGTTGTGCTATTAAGTCGCCATGGCATGAATACTCGTCCACACTTGAATACACATTTTTCTGTTTTAAACGTGGCTGTTATTCAGCAGCCGTATACTAGTTTCAACAGAGAATTACACAGCCAACCGAATGCACATAACTGTTAGGTACATTGACCTGGGCTTGGACATCTACTAAGGGTGTCTTCATCAGATTGAAGTTTTCATAAATCGTAAAATTACATTGCTAATAACCAGTGGTCGGAATTTAGAGCAGCCATGCTCAAGTCAAAAGTGAAATAAAACGTTCTAGCCTTTGCCTTGTATGCCTACGTGGGAACATCACCAGTGTTGTTCCAAGCTGGGCACAAGTGGAACTTCTGGCTTGAGCGTAGTTGCTCTAAATTCTGACCATTGCTTTTTAGCAATGTAATTTTACGATTTCTCAGAATTTCATTCTGATGAAGACACCCTTATTAGGTGTCGAAAAAAAATATGGTTCAGATGGCTCTAATCACTATGGGACTTAACATCTGAAGTCTTCAGTTTCCTAGACTTAGAACAACTTAAACCTAACTAAGGACAGTACACATCCATGCCCGAGGCAAGATTCGAACCTGCGACCGTAGCAGGCGCGCGGTTCCGGACTGAAGCGCCTAGAACCGCTCGGCCACAGCAGTAGGTGTCGAAACCTAGGCCATTATGCCCAACAGTTATATGCAACCGGTTGGCTGTATAATCCTGTGTTGATACATTTTTCATAAATTTTTCGCGTATTCTTCTCTGTTTTCCTACTTCGACACTTACTGTGTCTTATTCTTTACAGTAATATGATCGGAGACTTTTTACCTAATATTTGACGCTACGGGCATCACATGTCAAATTTTTATTCAAATAATCTTTAGAAGTGGCATCCCATACGAACTTTCATTGTCTGTAATCCTTTAAAAATTTTTAAGTGTGCTTCCTTTGCAGTCAACAGACGTTATCGCACATAAATCGCTTCACAGCAAAACCTCTACACACTACCCAGTGAAAAACACATGGGCACCAGCTGCCTGTCGTCTGCTTAAAAAATTCATATTCCCACTGAAGGCGGGTAGCAATGTGGTTAACGCTCGACCTCCATTTACAGAAAAGCACGCATGCACAAAAGCACAGGAGTAGTTGCGCTGTTGGAAATTTACGCAAACGCACTAAGTTGTTCAAAAAAAGCGCATCGTGTGAACGCACCATTACTGTTGTTCTTGTTATGATCTTTAGTCCAAAGACTGGTTTTATGCAGCTCTCAATGCTTCTCTATCCTGTGCAAACCTCTTCATCTCCGAGTAACTACATCCTTCTGAATGTGCTTAATGTATTCATTTCTTGGTCTCCCTCTACGATTTTTAGCCCCCACACTTCCCTCCAGTGCTAAATTGACGATCCCTTGATGTCTCAGAATGTGTCCTAACAACTGATCCCTTCTTTTAGTCGGGTTGTCTCTTCTCCCCAATTCTACTCAGTACCTCCTCATTAGTTACGTGATCTACCCATCTAGTCTTCAGCATTCTTCTGTAGCACTTCTCAAAAGCTTTTATTCACCTCTTGTCTAAACTGTTTATTGTCCATGTTTCACTGCCATACGTGGCTACACTTTATAAAAATGCTTTCAGAAAAGACTTCCTGACAAATCTACACTCGATATTAACAAATTTCTCTTCTCCAGAAACGCTTTCTTGCAATTCGCAGTCTACATTTTATATCCTCCCAACTTCTACCATCACCAGTTGTTTTGCTCCCCACATAGCAGAATTGATCATCTGCTTTAAGTGTATAATTTCCTAATTTAATTACCTTGGCCTCACCTGATTTAATTCGAATACATTCCATTAGCGATTCAAATCTGACGCTGTTTTGTCAAACAAGAAATAAAGATCGACGAACGAATAAACGTTTTCACTTTGAAGTCATTGCCGAGTGTTATTGGTAGTCTAGGGAGCGTCTTAGAAGCTTTATTTTTCCGACGTGATACACAGAACTCCACGACTGCTCCTCATATACGCCGCAGCTACCGGGAGTCAGCCTATACAGCACACGTGGCGTTGGTTACATGGAGCGGGCGCACAGTGGCTGGACGAGAAGAGATGGCGCCCGCGACTCTGGTTGTCAGGCGTCACGCACGGCGACTAAGTGGGTCGGGGAACCCCCTACCTCTCTGGCTGCCGCGCACGGCCGCGCAGCACGCTGCACGGTGCGTGACGCAGTTGCTTAATGCCGGCCGGCGGTGATCGTGATTCAGCACGTGGCACACTCGCTGTCCATAAAATTAAGCACGGCATCTCTGTTCTCCTTAGCCCTGACCTTAGGTTTTGCGAATAAGAAGTTTATATTGGTAATCAATACCTTCTTGTGGAAGAATACGCGAATAAAACACTAAATTTTTAAAGATACTGTTGCGGTGCAGAATATATGCAACATGAGGACTTACATACGTTTCTTATCCCTGTAATAACATGTTTGCAGTGACTGCTTTGGTGGATTTCATTTATGAACTGACTACTGACTTACGTAAGTATGTTTACACCACACAAAATATTTTCTGTTATTATATCTGATAATACAATCATAATTTTTTTACATTTCTGGTATTTTTTTGGATTTGCAAAAAATAGTTCCTTTTGTCTGTAAAAAAGAGGTGTACAGGTATTTCACTTCTAGTGCACTACACAAAGTTTTGGACACGAAATATGGAAAAATAAAAAGGTTTTCTAAGTTTAAACACTTGGGGGAAGTCATACAAGAACAGGTTTGAAAAAACCTGCAAACGAAATTCGCTGTCAAAAAATGGCAACTGCATTCGGATTAACACAAAATATTTACAATAAAAAATCACTTTCTAAATTCAGTAAACTTAGGCATTACACCACTGTAATCATTCATGAATGTGTTTATGGACCAGAAACTTCAGTTTTAAATACGAAGAGGGATACTGAAGAAATTCAAAAGAAAGAAAGAAAGATTATTAGGAAAATATTAGTCCCCAAAATTACTGATGCAGAAACATATAGGCTGAGAAGTAATAAGGTAATAGAAGAATAAACGTACATGGTGACATGAGAAAACGAAGACTTAAATTTTATGAGCACATTAAAAGAATGGCACCCCTTAGGTTCACAAAACAAATAGTAGGTTTTTACGAAAACAGAAATAAGACCAAAAACTGAGCCGATTTAATGGATCGCTGCCATTAAGGAGGAGCTTAAAGTAGCCGGTGTATCTCAGGCACACCTTACAGACAGATAAACATTCAGACGAAAGATATCTCATTGGAAGGTTCGTGACAGGGAAACTACAAAACGTACTGGAACACCGTGATCCGATGAAAGATACTTCATTCTGAAAGGATGAAACAAATTTGGGCGCAAAAGAAGACCTACCGTCAAAAGTGACATTGACTGATTGTACCTCGCGTGGTCCTATAGGGCCTATGCGTGAATAATAATAATAAATGTGAAACTCATTTATCAGGCCAACCCGCATGTGAACCGTATTTTCTAGGTTTTACTCATCATCTGAGTTAGCTGCATGGCATGAAATATCCTTGCTATTGGTAACAGTGCACTCTTTTCTGTTCGGGAGGGGGGGGGGGGGGGGGGAGAGATCCTCGTTGCAACTGCATGATCTTTGTCACCACTATATAACGGACCTATACTCTCTGATGTATAAAAGATTTTGTGAGACGTGTACCTAATGTTCTGCAATTAATGGAAACAAGGCATCAATTCCAAGAACAATGTTTAAGGAAAGAATGCAGGTTGTTATATCCTGATCATAGGTGCAACGGGTTTTGTCAAGTACTACAACGATCTAAATATGAAAATGATGATAACAATTCACCGTGGATAGCAATAATTTGGAATAATTGAATGGTTGAATACATTTAGATCGCAGAATAATTACGGTCGCCACTCAAAAACGAGCAAAAGTTAAATTTGGTTAATGACTGACTTGCCTTTAAAAATCGCGTAATAACTGGGAGTGAATAATAAAATAGAAACTGAACAAGATGCACTCGCTCGAGCATAGATCTTAAAGACACGTGTGACGTGAACAAAATGACGCTAATTCCGAATACATTGATATTATTTATAGTTACGAACACCAATGAAAGGTGATGACCAGCTACACTTTATGGAAAGTTGAATGAATTACGTAACTCGTGATGCCTGTTTGAAAATCTGCCGAAATATAATCGAAATTAGTTAGTTTCTTAACGGTTGGTTCTCAAATTAAGGCCGTAAATGGTTTCATTTATAGCAACAACTATTTGTCAGTGCCAATGTTACGAGGATGTAATAACCACACGAAATGTGAAACAGAACATGAAATCATAAGATTACTTTGGCTGCAAAAGTGTCAAAATAGTTTATTTTTCATTGAGATATAAACTGCTTTTGAGTAACTTTTGGTTTCACTGATTGTCTGCTGCAGTAGTGCAACACTGTTTGAAGAATTGTAATTACTACTACCTCAAATAATTATTAGTATGAAAGTTGTAAAATGAATCGCCTTTATTTTCTTTTCATTACTTCATTCATTTGTGACTTTTTAGGGAATTTTGGTGAAACTTCGGGAGCCTGCTGATGGTTAATGACGTAGGTCAGTCAGCTTCACTCAATGTGTTTATGAGTTCACTAAACAACACTGTAGAAACTATTAAAAATTAGGTACTATGCTGGCAAGCCTTGTACTCAATTACAAAACAAATGACTAGACCTTATTTTGTGACGGATTGTTTGTGGTGCGACGTAACGTTTTTTGTGGTATCCATTACCGGCAAAATGCTCTTCTTGGTTATCGAGCGGCTTGGATGACTCTCGGCCACACACTAATTTTCCTTACTTACCAAATCTTCTTATGACCATACACTGTGCCCATACACGTACTCGCATACTTATATATTTTGCCTTGCCACACATCACCAAGCCAGCTCCAGAACAATCACTATTTGGCGTTAGTATGTCAACATTTCATACTTCACACAGATGATTACCGACTCTCTTCTACTACGGCTGCACGTGATCGAGCCAACGATGCTATTGTCATATTAAAAGATATTCTTTGGGCTACGTACGGTATGAATTTCCCTGACATTGCCAGCGTGTTTACCGCAAAGCATTGCAACAATTATTTCTTGCATACTCTTCTAGCATCGTTACAGTTCCGTAAACAATAATTACTATTAAATCTTATAAGTACATGTTGTTGTTGTTGTTGTGGTCTTCAGTCCTTAGACTGGTTTGATGCAGCTCTCCATGCTACTCTATCCTGTGCAAGCTTCTTCATCTCCCAGTACCTACTGCAACCTACATCCTTCTGAATCTGCTTAGTGTATTGATCTCTTGGTCTCCCTCTACGATTTTTACCCTCCACGCTGCCCTCCAGTGCTAAATTTGTGATCCCTTGATGCCTCAAAACATGTCCTACCAACCGATCCCTTCTTCTAGTCAAGTTGTGCCACAAACTTCTCTTCTCCCCAATCCTATTCAATACCTCCTCATTAGTTACGTGATCTACCCACCTTATCTTCAGCATTCTTCTGTAGCACCACATTTCGAAAGCTTCTATTCTCTTCTTGTCCATACTAGTTATCGTCCATGTCTCACTTCCATACATGGCTACACTCCATACAAATACTTTCAGAAACGACTTCCTGACACCTAAATCTATACTCGATGTTAACAAATTTCTCTTCTTGAGAAACGCTTTCGTTGCCATTGCCAGTCTACATTTTATGTCCTCTCTACTTCGACCATCATCGGTTATTTTACTCCCTAAATAGCAAAACTCCTTTACTACTTTAAGTGTCTCATTTCCTAATCTAATTCCCTCAGCATCACCCGACTTAATTTGACTACATTCCATTATCCTCGTTTTGCTTTTGTTGATGTTCATCTTATATCCTCCTTTCAAGACACTGTCCATTCCGTTATAAGTACATATAATTTCAAAAAATTGTTTTAAAATCGTAGAATCAAGTGAAGTAAAATACGTGAGGTTCTGTTTTGTAGTGCTATAATTCCTTCATTTCTTCTTCAATATCTTCTTATTCTTCCCTTCTCTTTTGTGAATGTGAAAATATTTGCCGAATGTAGAACCACTGCTATATCGAAAAAAACGTATCTCTGTATTGTTGTGAGGAAATATACGCTCACTTATTCAGTAATACCAGCACATTGCAGCATATTCTACATCTACATTTGAAACTTCCTGGCAGATTAAAACTGTGTGCCGGACCGAGACTCGAACTTAGAACCTTTTCTACATCTACACTTACTTGGATACTCTGAAAATCACATTTAAGTGCCCAGTAGAGGGTTCATCGAAACACCTTCACAATAGTTATCTATTATTCCAATCTCGTACAATGCGCGGATAAAAACCAACATCCACATCTTTCGATGCGAGCACTGATTAACTTTATTTTGTTATGGTGACTATTTCTCCCTATGTAGGGCGTTGTCTGAACACATTATAGTTCAAAATTAATAAAAATAAGTAGTTATTAACTTTATTTCTCGTTCCCAAGCTGACACTGCTATAAACAGCTTTCTTGCATCAGATGCTGAAACCTACTGAGTTTTTTGCAGAAACGAAAACAAATGATGATCGAAAAGCACAGGGTGTAAATTTCATGTTACAAAGAGGCAAAGCAAGTTTAGTTAATTGCCTGAGTTAAAGAAATAATTAAAGTTGGATGTGACACACAATATTAACTGGAACAAGTGAAGATATTTCTATTGGTGACTCTGAGGACGGTGTACTGAACAACATTGAATCGGTATTTATGTCACCACCAGATTAATTAGTTTGGTTAGTACCTCCAAGTACTTGTGGCAAGAGCAAGCCATTAATGCTTATTTTCCCTGGGGCAGCAGATCAGGTGTTGAAGTGGGGATACGTGGATGTAAAACGTTTAGTATGTACTGACAGGCATAGTTCACTTAGTGGCGAAGTACGTCCGTGCAGAAAACATCAGGCCGTAACGTTTGTGACATGTTTGTCGGAAGACGGGTTCATGCAGAGAAAATACAGCCAACACACTGATGTGTGTATGTGTTAAAGTACCAGATTTAAAAATATCTACACTTACATCAGTTGCATCCTATATATGTTACATGAGGACTGTGGAGCTTATGAGGACCATATCCAGCAGTTGTTGGGCAAAGGCGGCACCATACCTAACAACACTAGTATTGTTTGCGACGCTTACGAGGAATTCCCAAACGGATATATTGGAGAACGTTTAACTCGAAACTGGGTTGAAAATAATTTTCTTTCATCTTAAAATAATTTCGTTGTAAACGATTCATGTGAGTACAAATATATTACCGCTCTGGTAAAACTTTATTGCAGTACAGGAATTCAGCTTCGTTCCAAATTCACCCTTATATTTAGACACCGTAATTTAAAATCTATGTAAAATATATTATTGGTAGTTTTTTCTGAAAAATGTCGTCTTTATAGCATCTTTTTTAGTATTAGATGAACGGCAATTGTTCGCTACCGTAAATTCTTTTATGGAATTCGTCATTCGAAAGCGCTTTGCACACTCCTTTGCATAATGTTCTGTGTATCCGTTGAAATGTAGACAGGAACTACAATGTTAATTTCACTTTCAAATCTGTGGTCCACGTCTACACTGATGCTATCTTTCGAGCTTTAAATGATCTCCAAAACGTCTTCGTCTGTCATAATCGACACTGTGCACATATAGTTATCGACTGCAAAGAAGTTCATCCGGTGATTCTAGGACGTTGTAAATACTGAGAAACTAAACCGATTTCTCTGGCACTGCGCATAAAAACTACGCAGTTCCTCTGTTCAAAAACGAAAAAACGCGTAATAATTTTCACATAAAATTAACTTTTTTCCATACGCAGTTCATCGGCTGCGACATACCCCTATCACTGTATTCGAAAACTGACTGAAGTATTATTTATGTTTACAAGAGTCCACACTTCTGCGAAATTTTAGAAATGACAATTTTTCTACGTAATCTCTTATTAAATGCATTTATTCAGGATCGCGATTTCGACCCATTACGCTATTCTAAGTGATAGCTCGCTACGAAGCGTCAATGCGTAATTGTTCCTTTCAAGAGAAGATTGCACCCACGTCAAACATGTTTACGAGTCTTTGTCATATACATAAAGTAATCATGTCATATGATCACATAATTTTCACTTTACGGCCACCAATGTGACTGGATGTGTTTTGACAGTAGCAGTATCCAAAGAGAAGATCTAACATAGCCACACCAGAACCCATTTTTTTTCCTTTTGTTCGGCTGAACAAAGAAAAAATATCCATTAATATGAGTGATGTGGTCGCAGAAGGCAGCTGTATTTTCATCCGAGAATTGAAATCGTTTCGTGTTAAACCTTTTTCTGTGGTAAAATAAAGTGCTGAATTACATAGTATTTTGTCTGGAGTGCAATGTTATATCTTATTAACCGATTTTTCGTGTTTACCACGTTCTTGTTAAATGTCTTTCACTCAATTATAAGTGCGAAATCATCGATCGGTTCGCCTGTGATTGATAATGACAGAGGTTGTCTCTGCACTGCACGTGATTATAAACAAACATGCTAAAATTACACATACACTAGGTTATCGCTGTATAGGACGTATTTTCCGAGAATTTAATTGCTGATTATGCCCAAGGTTTTCGGGGGTTTCCCTTGGTTATAAGGAGAACAGAATCTGAGCATATGGGGGATAGATTCTCGAAGAAAGGGCTATACATCGAGGAAATAGACTGGAAAATTTATGCACCCTTGATAACACAAGTCGTCAAACTAAGCAGTTTTGTGTCGGCATCCTTGCCTGTTACAATTTCAAGTTAACTACAATTGACCTCTCCGTCTCTTCTTAGGTCGCCCCACACTTCTCTTCACCTGGTTTGTGTATTTGTATATTAATTTAGGTATTCGCTCATCTCCCATCATTGAGTGTGTTCATTTTCTCAGTTCCATCACACTGGATTGTAATACCCACCACCTTGCTACACCGAAAAGCCAAAGAAACTGCCTAGTATCGAGTAGAGCCCCCGCGAGCACCCAGAAGTGCCACAACACTACGTGGAGTAGTGCTGGAGTAACCTGACACCATGAATCCTGCAGAGCAGTCCATACATACGTAGGAGTACGAGGGGGTGCAGATCTTTTCTGAACAGCACGTTCCAAGGCTGGGGAGTTTGGTGGCCGGTGGAAGTGTTTAAACTCGGAACAGTGTTTCTGGAGCCACTCCGTAGCAATTCTGGAGGTGTGGGGAGTCGGAGTGTCCTGCTGGAATTTCCCAAGTCCATCGGAATGCACAATGGACATGAATGGACGCAGGTGATCAGACAGGATGTTTATGTACGTGTCACCTACCAAGATCATATGTAGACGTATCAGAGGTCCATATCACTCCAACTGGACACGCCCCACACCAGTACAGTACCTCCAGCAGCTTGAACAGTTCCCAGCTGACATGTAGTGTACATGGATTCATGAGGTTGTCTCCATATCCATACACGTCCATCCGCTCGATACAGTTTGAAACGAGACTCGTCCGACCAGGCAACGTGTTTCCAGTCATCAACAGTCCAATGTCGGTGTTCACGGAACCAGGCGACGCGTAAATCTTGTGTCATGCAGTCATTGAGAGTACACGAGTGGGCCTTCGGCTCCGAGAGCCCATATCGATAGTGTTTCGTTCAATGGTTCGCACGCTGCCACTTGTTGATGGTCCAGCATTGAAATCTGCAGCAATTTGCTGAGGAGTTGTACGTCTGTCACGTTGAACGATTCTCTTCAGTCATCGTTGGTCCCGTTCTTGCAGGATCTTTTTCCGGCCGCATCGATCTCTGAGATTTGATGTTTTACTGGTACCTGCTATTCACGGTATACTCTTGAAATGGTCTTTCGGGAAAATCCCCTCTTCATCGATATCACGGAGATGCTGTGTCCTACCGCTCGTGCGCCGACTATAACACCATGTTCAAACTCACTTAAAACATGATAACCTGCCATAGTAGCAGGAGTAACAGATATAACAACTACGCCAGACACTTGTCTTATATAGCCGTTGCCACCCGCTTCGCCGTATTTGAATACGCATTCCTATACCAATTTCCTTGGCGCTTCAGTGTATGATTCAATGAAATTACAAAACCGTCGAAGTCGCACAGAAGTTCGTTTTTATGTAAATGGCCACCAGTTTTGGACCTTAGTCCATTATAAAGCCGTCCATAATCCCACCATAACACCAAAACGTGTGGCAATGGTCGTATTCCTGGTATGGTTGGCTAAGTGCGAGGTACTTTGCATACGACAGTTTAGTGCACGCAGTACTGGCCGAATCTCTCTAATGCTTTCTGGAAGTCCCTCAGTTTTTTAATAGTATTCGTATTAAATGTCCATTTTTCATTGAAGTCAGTTAAAATGGTATTATAGATCGACTTTTCAAGCCTGCTTTTAGTCTTAGTATGCTCAGAGAGTGATGACGGTCGCAGGTTCGAATCCTGCCTCGGGCATGGATGTGTGTGATGTCCTTAGGTTAGTTAGGTTTAAGTAGTTCTAAGTTCTAGCGGACTGATGACCACAGATGTTAAGTCCCATAGTGCTCAGAGCCATTTTTTTGATGACGGTCATGTTGTGTAGGTGGACTGTGATGAAGTACTATAATTTAACCAGTAGCCAGTATATGGAACAAGAGTGTAAAGAGCGTATTGCATGACAACTGTAAGTCTCTGTTTGTCGAAATTTGTTGCGTTTCAAGCTACTGAAATGATAGTAAGTGGCCCGCCACTTGAGGAAAGTAGCTAATGGTGTAAGGAAAGCTCCCTCTCTAGGACGGGACTGTTTTGAAAAGGTGACCAGTGTACGAAGTAGCGTGATTCAAGGTCATCCACTAGCACATGATCAAAGACAATGTTTATCTCTACACAACAGGACGTGGCAGCTCACGCACAGTATAACAATAAACTGCGGTGCGCTTTGCAAACACAATGGGACGCGCCATATCTCCCCAACGTGTCCGCAGTCCCTCTGTGGAGGAAGTTTATATCTAGCTAGATTATGGTTTCCACACCACTCACGTTAACACGTAGTAATGCCTGATAAGGACAACAGGCATCGGAACTTAGTGGTTTCGAGCACAGCAGAACTGTGATCGCCTAGGGAACTGGACGATTCACCTATTTTATCCATATTTGGCATATACACTCCTGGAAATTGAAATAAGAACACCGTGAATTCATTGTCCCAGGAAGGGGAAACTTTATTGACACATTCCTGGGGTCAGATACATCACATGATCACACTGACAGAACCACAGGCACATAGACACAGGCAACAGAGCATGCACAATGTCGGCACTAGTACAGTGTATATCCACCTTTCGCAGCAATGCAGGCTGCTATTCTCCCATGGAGACGATCGTAGAGATGCTGGATGTAGTCCTGTGGAACGGCTTGCCATGCCATTTCCACCTGGCGCCTCAGTTGGACCAGCGTTCGTGCCGGACGTGCAGACCGCGTGAGACGACGCTTCATCCAGTCCCAAACATGCTCAATGGGGGACAGATCCGGAGATCTTGCTGGCCAGGGTAGTTGACTTACACCTTCTAGAGCACGTTGGGTGGCACGGGATACATGCGGACGTGCATTGTCCTGTTGGAACAGCAAGTTACCTTGCCGGTCTAGGAATGGTAGAACGATGGGTTCGATGACGGTTTGGATGTACCGTGCACTATTCAGTGTCCCCGCGACGATCACCAGTGGTGTACGGCCAGTGTAGGAGATCGCTCCCCACACCATGATGCCGGGTGTTGGCCCTGTGTGCCTCGGTCGTATGCAGTCCTGATTGTGGCGCTCACCTGCACGGCGCCAAACACGCATACGACCATCATTGGCACCAAGGCAGAAGCGACTCTCATCGCTGAAGACGACACGTCTCCATTCGTCCCTCCATTCACGCCTGTCGCGACACCACTGGAGGCGGGCTGCACGATGTTGGGGCGTGAGCGGAAGACGGCCTAACGGTGTGCGGGACCGTAGCGCAGCTTCATGGAGACGGTTGCGAATGGTCCTCGCCGATACCCCAGGAGCAACAGTGTCCCTAATTTGCTGGGAAGTGGCGGTGCGGTCCCCTACGGCACTGCGTAGGATCCTACGGTCTTGGCGTGCATCCGTGCGTCGCTGCGGTCCGATCCCAGGTCGACGGGCACGTGCACCTTCCGCCGACCACTGGCGACAACATCGATGTACTGTGGAGACCTCACGCCCCACGTGTTGAGCAATTCGGCGGTACGTCCACCCGGCCTCCCGCATGCCCACTATACGCCCTCGCTCAAAGTCCGTCAACTGCACATACGGTTCACGTCCACGCTGTCGCGGCATGCTACCAGTGTTAAAGACTGCGATGGAGCTCCTTATGCCACGGCAAACTGGCTGACACTGACGGCGGCGGTGCACAAATGCTGCGCAGCTAGCGCCATTCGACGGCCAACACCGCGGTTCCTGGTGTGTCCGCTGTGCCGTGCGTGTGATCATTGCTTGTACAGCCCTCTCGCAGTGTCCGGAGCAAGTATGGTGGGTCTGACACACCGGTGTCAATGTGTTCTTTTTTCCATTTCCAGGAGTGTAGTTATGAGCTACCTTACGTTTATTCACTAATGTGGCAGTATCGTGTTTGCAGCATCATCAGTGGCCACCACATCATATGAGCGGTTCTTTATGTATCCTTAAAGATTCAAGCGAGACAATCAACAGCAGGGTGAGGTGTCTACGTGTATAAATGTAATTCCAATTTATCATCAATCTAATCTACATTGTATATAAAGAGTAATTAGAAATTCAACATGTCGCGAACCTTTACGGTCAAAGTTAATCAGATCCTAGTGGATAGCAAACAGAGTATTTTGATGTAAAGAACTAATATTTGGCTTTTTATTGACATAAACTGCTTACACTGTATCGTAAAAACTAAAATTCACATGAACTGCAAAGTGAGGACCGTCAGTCGCAATTAATTCCCTACTTACCACTGAAGCATAAGAACGGGTTTATTTGCACACGTTATCACAGGACTGTAGAAGCTGATGTGTTCTTAGAAGTCTGGTTTTCACGGATACGTTGACGGAAAATGATTGATGAATCTCTTGGCTTGAACGATCCAGTTGTGTTAAGTTTCTATGCACGGTGATAAAGGTCTTCCAGTTCGTTTAACGCCAGTTGATAAACTTTTCTCTCTTACATTCGTTACCAATTTCGGCCTACGCCCTACTAAAACACACATAAAAATATATCTGAAGTTTCCCGTATCGAGTAATGCTCCCTCACAAAGACATATGAATTGAGGGACTGAGAGTAGAAATGATGTAGGTACATGCTGAAGCAAACTCAGTAAATAGCAGTTCAATGGCTGTTTATAAATTATGTGAGTTACTAATGAAACATCCGATTTTTTCCTAATGGTTGGTTGATCTGCATGTACTTATAGTTATAGGTGAGGATAGGCACTACCTCTGCATTTTTTTTATGTATTAAATTATATGACCTTGCATCTTAAAACTTCTTAGAGTAAAACGGGTACAAATGTGAAAACATTTTATTTAATGCGCTGTACTTTGAAGAACATTTTCATTACAACACCCTTGATATACTCGTACGTAATACAATAGATGTTCACTAGAAAACAAGTGAGTAATTAAAGCGAAATTAATATAATAGAATGAAAAACAGGTAAACAGCAAATAAAATTAAAAAACACAACGAAAATATATTAGTGTGGTTCCAACACATACACTATGTGATCAAAAGTATCTGGACACCTGGCTGAAAATGACTTACAAGTTCGTGGTGCCCTCCATAGGTAATGCTGGAATTGAGTATGGTGTTGGCCCACCCTTAGCCTTGCTGACACTTTCCACTCCCGCAGGCATACGTTCAATCAGGTGCTGGACGGTTTCTTGGGGAACGGCAGCCCATTCTTCACCGAGTGCTGACTGAGGAGGGGTTTCTGTTTCGATCGGTGAGGCCTGGCACGAAGTCGCTATTCCAAAACATCCCGAAGGTGTTCTATAGGATTCAGGTCAGGGCTCTGTGCAGGCCAGTCCATTACAGGAATGTTATTCTCGTGTAACCAATCCGTAACAGGCCGTGCATTTTGAATAGTCGATCGATCGTGTTGAAAGATGCAATCGCCATCCTCTAATTTCTCTTCAACAGAAAGAAGGTGCTTAAAACATCAATGTGGGCCTGTGCTGTGATAGTACCACTCAAAACAACAAGGGATGCAAGCCCCCTCCATGAAAAACACGACCACGCCATAATACCGCCGTCTCCGAATTTTACTGTTGGCACTACACACTCTGACACATGACGTTCACCGGGTATTCGCCATACCCACACCATGCCATTGAATCGCCACATTGTGTACTCCGCACAACGTTTTTTCACTGTTCAATCGCCCAATGTTACACGAAACGAGGCGTCGTTTGGCATTTACCGGCTTGATGTGTGGCTTACGAACAGCAGCTCGACCATAAAATCCAAGTTTTCTCACCTCCCGCCTAACTGTCATAGTACTTGCAGTGGATCCTGATGCAATTTGGAATTCCTGTGTGATGGTCTGGATAGATGTCTACCTATTACAAATTACGATCGTCTTCAACTGTCGGCGGTCTCTCTCAGTCAACAGACGAGGTCGGTCTGTACGCTTTTGTGCTGTACGTGTCCCTTCACGTTTCTACTTCACTGTCACATAGGAAACAGTGTACCTAGGGATGTTTAGGAGCGTGGAAATCTCGCGTACAGACGTATGACACGAGTGTCACCCAATCACCTGACCAAGCTCGAAGTCCGTGAGTTCCATGGAGCGCCCCATTCTGCTCTCTCACGATGTCTAATGACTACTGAGGTACTTGGCAGCAGATGGCAGCACAATGCACCTAATATGAGAAACGTACGTATTTGGGGGTGTCCGGATATTTTTATCACATAGTGTACGAGAGATTATTCGTAGTCTCTTTCTATAATCCCCTAACTGTCAGCATCTATAAAATGATAGCTATTTCCTTCTGTGGCAGCCCCTGAAGACTGTTCTCCCTGGGAAACACTCGTCAAGCTGTAAATTTATGTTGTGCATTTTCTCAGTCTTCCTCGTCCCCTTCGTTGACCTCGTTCTATTCTTCCTCAAGTCCCTCTTCTTACACCCACGTCCGGGAAATGGATACAGTATTTTACAGAACTCACGGTAAAGTGGAGGAATGTAGTGTTTAATCTCCAGAAGATTTTTCAATTTCTCAAGCTTTATTTCAAACTCAGCTTGTGCAAACGCTGCAGAAGAAGTATTGATAGAGCATCAGTATCGGGCCTCGGAGAGTTCGCTTCTACAGACTCACGATCACGGTTTAGTGAATACTTGAAAGAGGATTTTCTTTCCTGATTCTGATCCACCTGGTATTCTTCCGTTGTAATTTGTTTACTTCTGCGCCTTTAACAACTTTATCCTTTGCTATGGCATCAATGGCTGTAATTGAAAGAAAGGTTTGGTTTTTCGTTTCGACTGTAGAAAATTTTCTGCTCGCCAACTACCCTATATCTATCCTGTCTTGTTGAGCAGTTATGTGTCTGAAGTTTTTTTTTTTTTTTTGTCTTTTCAGAGAGAAAAATCTGTATCACGTTCCATATACACTGATTATGTAGCATTATGACCACCGAACTTTTATCGATATAAGTCCAACTAGGCGATAGCAGCGTCACCTGGCGAAGAAAGAGTGCTAGTCAGACACATGCACGGTGCATGTAGTAACAGTGAGCGTGCTGTCCGTGTGTAGAATGGCGAAGGCACGCCATCTATCTGAGTTTAACCGAGGGCAGATTGTGACGGCCCGGAGGCTCGGCGCGCGCACTTAGGAACCTGCACGACTTCTCGGGCGTTCGAGGAGTGCTGTGGCGCGTGTCTTCCACTCGTGGCGAAACCAAAATCAAACCACCTCCAGACGTCGTGGGGTTGGCCGGCCACTCCTCATTACTGACGTCGGATATCTTTGGCTGGGGAGTCTAGTAAAACGGGACAACGGCTAACTGTGGTGGAACTAACATCAGACTTTAATGCTGGGTAGAGTAAAAGTGTGTCTGAACACACAGTGCACCGAACAGCCCTAACGATGGGCCTCCGCAGCAGACGACGCATGAATGTGCCAATGTTAACACCGCGACTTGGGCAACTGCGACTGAAATGGGCAGTCGGCCGTCGACACTGAACGTTGGAGCAGTGGCAGAGTGTTTCATGATCTGTGCATCCCGATACCTTCTTCATCATGCCGATGGGAGGACGCGAATCCGTCATCTATTTTTTTTTTTTTTTTTTTTTTTTTTTTTTTTGTGGCAAGTTCCTATGGGACCAAACTGCTAAGGTCATCGGTCCCTAGGCTCACATACAACTTAATCTAACTTACGCTAAGGATAACACTTACACCCAAGCCGGAGGGAGGACTCGAACTTCCGACAGAGGGAGCCGCGCGAACCGTGGCAAGACGCCCAAGACCGCGTGGCTACCCCGCGCTAATCCGTCGTCTTCCAGGGTAACAGCTCGTTGTTGACACGTGTACAGCGGGACGGAGACAAACTGGCAGTGGCTCCATTATGCTCCGGGGAACATTCACTTGGGCTTCCATTGGTCCAGTGGAGCTCGTCTCAGACTCCATGAAGGTCAAGGAGTATCGTACACCGGTTGCAGACCACGTACTACTGCTCATGACGATCCTGTTTCCTGACGGCAGTGGCATTTTTCAACAAGATAATACGTCATGTCACAAGGCCAGGAGTGCGATTGGGCGGTTCGAAGAACACAGCGGCTAGTTCCAGTTGATTGTGCCTCCATGCCACCAGATCTGAACCCGATCGAAAACATCTGGGATGTGATTGAACGTGGCATCAGAGCTCATCGCCTTCTCCCCGGAATTCATGGGCATTATGTGACATGCGTGTGCATATGTGGTGGCAACTCCATCCAGCGAGCTACCAAACCCTCACTGCGTCCATGCCAAGACGCGTCGCCGCTATTACCCGTGCCAAAGGTGGACATACCGGCTATTAGGTAGGTGGTCACAATATTCTGGCTGGTCAGTCTATGTATGACTACCTACAAGGAACTTACGACCTGTTGTGTCAATATGCTGATTTTGCCTCAAGATGTACAAGCTGTATTTGAAAATATGGCCTATTGAGCAGCTCTGAGTGGCCGTGCAGTTTAAGGCCCCATGTCACGGGCTGTGCGGCCGCTCCCGCCGGAGGTTCGAGTCCTCCCTCGGGTATGTGTGTGTGTGTGTGTGTGTGTGTGTGTGTGTGTGTTGTTCAAAAATGGTTCAAATGGCTCTGAGCACTATGGGATTTAACATCTGAGGTCATCAGTCCGCTAGAACGTAGAACTACTTAAACCTAACTAACCTAAGGATATCACACACATCCATTCCGAGGCAGGATTCGAACCGGCGACCGTAGCAGTCGCGCGGTTTCGCACTGAAGCGCCTAGAACCACTCGGCCACACCGGGCGGCTGTGTGTGTTGTTCTTAGTTTAAGTTGTAGTAGTATGTAAGTCTAGGGGCAGATGACCCCAGCAGTTTGGTTCTATAGGAATTCACACGCATTTGAACATTTATGGCCCATTGAAACATAGCATAAATATTACTATAAGTACTCTTAAAATCATGTACATCAGGCTATTGCTGTAATTTCAAAAAATACACATCTCAGCCTTAATTAAAGATAGCTGAGTTCTCCTTCTGTCGACCATTTCACTTGTACTAGTTGTGTTGTGGATTGGCCAGAGGTCCAACCCGTATGAATAGAGGAAGCCGAAAGGCACGCGTTTAGCTCACGCAGGCTGGCGTGAGGTCTGGAACAGGACAAGGAATTTAGACTTCAGAAAAAAGGAGGTAACTGGTGGAAAACTTAACTTTAATCTATTAATGTTGAACGTAGCTCTTGTCTGTACATTATTTACAATACCAATAGTAACTGAACATGGCGCCTTGCTAGGTCGTAGCAAATGACGTAGCTGAAGGCTATGCTAACTGTCGTCTCGGCAAATGAGAGCGTAATTTGTCAGTGAACCATCGCTAGCAAAGTCGGCTGTACAACTTGGGCGAGTGCTAGGAAGTCTCTCTAGACCTGCCGTGTGCCGGCGCTCGGTCTGCAATCACTGATAGTGGCGAAACGCGGGTCCGACGTATAGTAACGAACCGCGGCCGATTTAAAGGCTACCACCTAGCAAGTTGTATTCCAAATGCAGTCAACGCATTTGCTTACAGCTGAGCCGGCCTCTGTGACCGAGCTGTTCTAGGCGCTTCAGTCTGGAACCGCGCTGCTGCTACGGTCGCAGGTTCGAATCCTGCCTCGGGCATGGATGTGTGTGATGTCTTTAGGTTAGTTAGGGTTAAGTAGTATGTAAGTCTAGGGGACTGATGAACACAGATGTTGTCCCATAGCGCTTACAGCCATTTGAACCATTTTGAGCTTGCAGCTGAATCATCACAGTGTGCGGCACTGTGCAGGAAATCGCGTTTGGTTCTTTTACTGAGAAGAGTTCCACGCTTTAGCTCATCAAATGTGCGTTTAAATCATTTTCTTGTGAAACGTCGCTTGCACCAGTTGTACTCTCAGCACCTCTGTTGTGATCAGTCATAAACGGCACTATGCACACATCACACACTACCATGTACTGTCTCTCGGGATAGCCTCACCCCGTCAGTGCGGTAGACTGATGCTGATTACGAAACATACCCAGTTTACAAACGCGTGTGGTATACCAAAGATCTTTCGAAATTTGAAATATTCATGTCCCACCTTCGGCTTACTGCCTCAACATATTCCATTTTATGTCTTTTATATAATTCATAACCTGAAGGCTTATAATAACTTCTAGCATACTTAATAAAAACTTTTTCTCACACCGTTTTAGGTGACATCAATGGCCGGAAACTTCGCGCATGTCCTTGATGCAGGCAGCATCAGCTTCTTCTGACGGCTGTGGAGGACACAGCCAAGTTCACGGACGTTTGCCGAACTGCTGTGTGCTGACGTCAGCAGTATCGAGAGTTCCCCACTGCAAGGAAATTATAGGGTGCCCTCGGTGCATAAATATATTAGGCTTGTGCAAGGGTGAAGGTGATGCACAGTTTGTCGAAAGGACGCCCCACGCGTGACCTGCCGCTAACAGTACAATTATGGCTTACTCACTTGCACATACTTTTCGTCCCACCTGACATTAACAACACTTACATTTAGCTCTTCTCCTCGACTCATCAAGCGACATATACCGGGCGGTTATAATTAAACTTTCCCTATTTAACACGTTATAGCACGGAAACTAATTACTGGTCGAGTGCCAAACTTGGTACGATTAATGTCAAGGATGTGGGGAAGAGAGGTAATGCAAAATCAATTCAACTGAAACACTTTTAATATTCTGCTACGATACGTCATACCATTACATATCGGTACCATTACTGCTAAAAAGGGGGCTCAATATGGCACCCGTAAGTGTCCAAAAGAGTCTGAAACTGCAGGATTGCATTCTGCACAGCAGAACGAAGCATGTCCGTAGGTATGCTGGCTACCTCCCTTGATCAGGTCAGTACGTGTGAGAATCTTCCCCTGGTAAACCCCGTCCTTCAGATATCCCCACAACCATAAATCACAGGGAATGAGATCAGGTGACCGTGCCGGCAAAGTATATGGAAACGATTGGCTGATAATTCGATCGTTTCCAGATGAATGATAATTAATTGAAACCCTCAGCTGCCGACAGGTGTTGTTGATGTACCTCGATGGGGACAGCTGAAAATATGTGCCCCGACCGGGACTCGATCCAGGGATCTCCTGCTTACATGGCAGACGCTTTATCCATCTGAGCCACCGAGGACACAGATTAATAGCGTGACTGCAGGGACTTATCCCTTGCAAACATCTATTAGGTACGTTACGTATGTAGATTGTGGACAGTTGAAATGTGGGTTTTGAGTGAACAATGAGCACGTAAAGATGCATAGGAATAGCGTCTCCCTCCAAATATGAGGGCCTGATTAGAGATTTCACCTGTGTCATGAAGCCCACATAACACAACTGTCGAGCAGTTCCTTCTTCATGCCAATCCTCGGCCGCACACTCTAACATTCTTGCGTGGTGTCTGTTTGTTCTATATCGTGTCTCCCTACCACTTTCGCGCAACGACGCTCTGAGCGTGTTTTTAGGGAATTGTCTAGTTTGAACCTGGGACCTGTTGCTGGTAAGGAGACGCCAGACCACACATGACATGTAGAATCCAGAAGAGTTCAGTGAGACTAGCGATGATATAACCAAATACTTAATGATTTCAGTGTCAGCTCCACTGCACTCCCTGTAAAAGAATCTTAATACTAACTAAATTTAGTGGAAGGGGTTCAAGTCTTTCCTATTTTTAGTTAGCTGGTAAAATAACGTCGAAAAAGCAGTTAAGTTTACCATTGGAAATTTTATTCTACTCACAAAGCATTGTTTATAAATTGCACTATTGATAAAAGGAAATGTTTTAATACAGGATGGTAAAAACCAACTGCGTTCAACAAAAATGTGAACGAATATTCCCTGAATGGGTTTCCAAGTTCTACAATGGATCGAAGGATGACCTATGCCATATCACATCTATAATCTAGGTTTAAATTAAGTTTCACAACAGAGAAAACTATCAAAATGGTCTACAGTGACCCTCAATTATCTTTAATTATTTACCTAACTTGTCGTAAATTACAGTGGCTGATGTGGCTTCTCAATAACTATATAACAGAAAAATCATCGCGTTTCAGATTTTTACTTCAAGTGGCAAATGTGACCACCATGAGCTTTAATTGACTATCGACACTAGTATTACGCAAAAAGGGGATGTAACAGATGAGACTTCTGCAGTTCTGAGTGAAGCTTTATGCGCTGTTATGCGGTATCGCGTGCGTTCATTACCTTGTCGGTGTTCGTCAGGGGAAGGCGGGCAGCACAGCTCCACTCACCTCGCCGTCTCGGAAGCAACTCTCTCCTAACTTCTCCTTACTACAATTTACCGAAGTTGGTTTAAAAAAACTATCTGGCTGTGTTTTCATCTGACCAATCAGGGTCTCAATGTTAACCTTAAGCTCCGCCTGCAAAAATTCTGTCTATCCAATGAGAAACGTTATACTTTTCGTGGTGGGGCAATGTTTTTAAAGTTTGCAACGTAACAGAGATGCGAAAAAGTCTCACGCTAAAACATGCGGCTGGGGTGGCCCTTTTTGTGTTATCGCAAGATCTATACTGTTCTTCTGGAGGGCTCTAGCTTTTAACATGGGCTGAGGGGTGGTCCTGACGTAACAGAGACGCGTAAAAGTCTCACGCTAAAACATGCGGCTGGGGTGGCCCTTTTTGTGTTATCGTAAGATCTATACTGTTCTTCTAGAGGGCTCTAGCTTTTAACATGGGCTGGGGGGTGGTCCTGACGTAACAGAGACGCGAAAAAGTCTCACGCTAGAACATGCGGCTGGGGTGGCCCTTTTTGTGTTATCGTAAGATCTATACTGTTCTTCTGGAGGGCTCTAGCTTTTAACATGGTCTGGGGGGTGGTCCTGACCTAACAGAGACGCGAAAAAGTCTCACGCTAAGGCTCTAGCTTTTAACATGGGCTGGGGGGTGGTCCTAACGGTTAGCTGGTAACGTGGGTGTCCGTCCCTTATCGTAGGGCCATCTAACTTAACACGGTTCTGGTCTCGACTTCTGTTCTCGTTTCTACACTCGGAACTGCGTCTGTCTCACGGTGGGAAGGCATCCTTGTGTTAGTCTGTGGTATTCCATTTGTTCACTCGTTGCTCGTATGACTTTGCTTAATTTAATGTCACGATTTATTCGGAGCTATGTGACGTGCTACTGGATTTGTTTATCATGTCAGGGTTTTCATGGAAGGTGTTGGATTTGCCTGACACCTTAGAACACTGCAGGGGCAATGAAGACGCTCCTGCAGCGTTTCCGATGAGAAGTGTTTGATTACCCACAATACAGTCCGTAACTGGCTCCCCCTGAGTCTCATGTCTGCTCACAAGAACCGCTGGCTATGAAGACAAAATTTTTCCAGACAACGTGCTGAAGACCAGTGCAGATAACTGGCCGAAAGCACAGGCGGCTGCTTTCTATGATGAGGATATTGGAAAGTAGATACAACACTACGACCACACACGATGTTGGAGCTACGAGTATGTAGGGAAGTAGGTGGAAGGTGTACCTAACTGTTCCAAATATAACGTTTGTGGTTTTCACTGTTGTTTTCATTTCACGACCGATCGGAACTTACTTCCTGGACAACCTTCGTATATTGTTTTAATGGGCTACGAAATGCGTAAAAAGTTTGAAGTAAATCCGTGATCTGAGAGAGGAAATTTCGTCGACCATCAGGGATTCAAACCGGCGTGCCACGGAGTCGAGCGTCGCCGCTCAGGTGTGCGTTAGCGACCTCGGCAACGGGGCCGAGTGTAAAGGAATACACAGGTCCAAAAAACTTTAAGACACTCTGCAAAAGAAGCTACATTTTCGCTTGTATCGTATCGAGTTCTGAGGCGGGGAACTGTGTCTAAGTGGAAAGGCTGACGAAATTCCTCGGAAGCGCGTGGCGCAAATTACGTGCTCGGGAATTCTCCGCGCGTCGTACGGTAGACGGCCGACAACGCACAGCACGACACAGTCTGTGCACACAGTTAGGAAAGCCGCGCGCGTTGTTGCGTACGTCTGCTCAGACGCTGCAGTGCGACCGCTGTAAGTGGGGCGAGGGTCTGCAGACTGGACGAACATAAGCTCCGGAGGCCCGAAACCGAATCTGTACAGTAAACTGAAAAAGCCTGTTGCAGTTATTTCTACATGACACCACTTCGGTGACTTGAGCGTGTTTGTGCTGAAGATGAGATGAGATGAGATGATTAGGGCAACGCAGACATCTAGCCCCTGTGGTGAAGGAAAATGTTCGACACGCTCACTAACCGAACCCGGGACCGCGTGACCTACAGGCAGCGATACTGAGCACTAGAACACGAGGTGCGGCCCGTACTCGTTTTCGGAGGCTGCGTATTATACGTCATGCATGAATTTACTAACGAGAAAAAAGTGATGTATGGGAAAAAATAAATGTCGCTTTATTTTAGTTTATATGTGTAATACAAATTTCTTTTGACCTTGTATTAAGCAAAAGATTGTTTAATCTTGTCTCATTACCGCCGTTTGAAGAAAAAAAGGGTAACAAACAGTCTAAAACGTAAAAATTACAAAAATCTGACATTTCAGAATTTTTTAAAATTTGCAGATTGCAATGTTATATACACTATGTGACTTCTCGAAATAATTTCTCTCTAAAGTAACGCAAACGAACATTCTCAACTTAAAACATCTCGCAATCGGTCTGAACAACCCATTGCCAAGCACCTCCATGTTTTCTTTGTCTCAGTGGCTGCTTACGCCGTATACAAACCGCAGTTATACATTCCGGAAAAAAAGCGACGCACCACGAAGGAGTTGTGCAAATTGGTCACAAATTGGTATTCAAGCAGGTATCGAAGGAAAACGCAAAACTGTAAACCTTGGCGGCCGGCCGCAGTGGCCGAGTGGTTCTAGGCGCTTCAGTCTGGAACCGTCCGACCGCTACTGTCGCAGGTTCGAATCCTGCCTCGAGCATCGATGTGTGTGATGTCCTTAGGTTGGTTAGGTTTAAGTAGTTCTAAGTTCTAGGGGACTGATTGTAGTGGACTGTTAAGGCAGCCAGTCCACAGTGAAGTAGCCGAAAGGGCACGCGTCAACTCACGCCGTCTGGCGTTAAGTCTGGAACAGGATTCGTAATGAATGTGATAAAGAAAAGAACGTAGCTACTAGAACACTTAACTTTTATATCGTCCTTTGGTATACAGCATTCTTGATGATACAAGTGAGACTCTATCTTGAGGTACATGCCATGGTACAAATGGCTAATGGCGCCTTGCTAGGTCGTAGCCATTAACTTAGCTGAAGGCTATTCTAACTGTCTCTCGGCAAATGAGAGAAAGGCTTCGTCAGTGTAGTCGCTAGCAACGTCGTCGTACAACTGGGGCGAGTGCTAGTACGTCTCTCGAGACCTGCCTTGTGGTGGCGCTCGGTCTGCGATCCTGACAGTGGCGACACGCGGGTCCGACATGTACTAATGGACCGCGGCCGATTTAAGCTACCACCTAGCAAGTGTGGTGTCTGGCGGTGACACCACACTGATGACCTCAGATGTTAAGTCCCATAGTGCTCATGGCCGTTCGTAAACCTTGGTGGCCGATGGGTGAATTTTTGACGCTGCAGCGCCATTTCACTGCGCAGCTGGCTAGGACTACACAGGAGACAGGTCGATAACAGGGCATAAAATCTTTGCGAATTTCGTTCCGTTTACTCAGTTGGACAGTAACTATGCCTCGCAGACAGGCGCGTAAACACCAAACGCAGATTTCAGAATTTGAGAAAGGACGTGTAGTTCTACATCTACATCTACATACATACTCCGCAATGCACCACACGGTGCGTGGTGGAGGGTACCTCGTACCACAACTAGCATCTTCTCTCCTTGTTCCACTCCCAAACAGAACGAGGGAAAAATGACCACCTGTATGCCTCTGTACGAGCCCTAATTTCTCTTATCTTATCTTGGTGGTCTTTCCGCGAAATGTAAGTTGGCGGCAGTAAAATTGTACTGCAGTCAGCCTCAAATGCTGGTTCTCTAAATTTCCTCAGTGCCGATTCACGAAAAGAACGCCTCCTTTCCTCAAGAGACTCCCACCCGAGTTCCTGAAGCATTTCCGTAACACTCGCGTGATGATTAAACCCAGCAGTAACAAATCTAGCAGCCCGCTTCTGAATTGCTTCTATGTCCTCCCTCAATCCGACCTGATAGGGATCCCAAACGCTCGAACAGTACTCAAGAATAGGTCGTAGTAATCTGAGATTAGTTCCACAGATGTGTAGGGAGTGGGTGAACCAAGGCCGAAAACGCGTCAGGAAGGAAGCAGTCGACCTAGAAAGACGACAGACTTGAGGACCCAGCAAACATCAGAGAGGCACTCAGAGCACCGGATTCGTCGTCATCATCGATCCGACGTGCAACTGGTGCTTCGGTGACCACAGGGACCATTAATGGGCGGCTCGCCGAGACGGGGCTGTGCTCACGGTACCCCTTGCGTCGACTACCATTGACCTCTGTACACAAAACAAGCCTGTATGGAGTGATTCGGGCACATTCGGTCTGAAACCTCATCGCGCAGAGTAGAATCGTCTTCAGTGATGAGTACCACATCGAACTGAGCCCCGAAGACCAGCGAACTGTGCTGGAGGCGTCCCAGACAATGGTGTGATACCAACCTGACTGGCGAAAGACGGTCACGGCCCGACAACCAGGAGTGATGATCTGATTTGCCATTTTAAGCGTAGCAGGAGCCGTTTGGTTGTCATCCGCGGCACCTCTGCAGCACAGCGATGGGTCGACGGTACTCTGTTGTCGTTTCGTCGGCCTTCACGGCAAGCCATTCTGGGCTTACATTTCAGCAAGATAATGCCCGCCCGCACACGACACGAGTTTCTAAACCTTGTCTTCGTGCTTGCCAAATCCGGCAAGGTTGCCGAACCTCTCTCGGATTGAGAATGTCTGGAGGATTGTAGACAGGTCTGTTCCACGAGCTCGAGAGTTTGACGATTTGACACGCCAATTGGACAGAATTTGGCACGCTGTCTCTCAAGAGCACATCTAAGAACCCAATCGCTCTTTGATTGAAACAACTGTCGAGATCGCAATAACATTTGTTTATCATTACGTTATTGCGATCTCGACTGTTGTTTTAATCAAAGTTAGTACTAGATCGTTGCGCTCCGCAGACAATGCTGTCTAAATTTATGTACCCAAATCAATCAATGCTAAGCCGATTAACTGCTTACATAAGGGCCAGCTGTGGACCAACTCGTTACTGACTTAGTAAATTTTTGAAGCTATTTCTTCTCAATAAATCATCAATTTTTTATGAAATTGTGATCACTTGTTTTTATCTGTTCGTGTACATCACATTTACTCATATCTGTCCCGGATCATTCCTTCGTACTGCGTCTGTTTCCTTTTTCCTTAAAGTCTTCTCTCTGGTCGTGGTTGTGTTTGACTTTGCATTCTCTTACTTTTTTCTTGTATTCACCCTCTCTCAGTTTCTAGCCTGCTTATGGTGATATTTTCTCTTTCACAAAAAAAAAAATCTTTCTGAACTACACAGTAAAATGTTAAGGGTTGCTTATAGCTGTATGGGATGTAGATGCAGAGCTCAACGCAACAAATATATTACAGCTTAGAAAGCCGACCTGCTGTGGCCGAGCGGTTCTAGGCGCTTCAGTCCGCCACCACGCTGCTGCTACGGTCGCAGGATCGAATCCTGCCTTGGACATGGATGTGTGTGATGTCCTTAGGTTAGTTAGATTTAAGTAGTTATTAGGGGACTGATGACCTCAGATGTTACTTCCCATAGTGCTTAGAGCCATTTGAACCATTTGAAACAGCTTAGAAAACACAGTCCTGAAGAACTAAATTCGTCATTTCATTTTCTTTTGTAGACAGAAGTTAAAAAAAATGAGGTCGAACGGATGAGCAACAGCTCACATTACCCTCTCTGATTTCGGCCTCTGCGGAGCAATGTGCTGCCATCCCTGCACAGATATTCGGACACCTGTTCCTAGCAGAGTTCAAGTCGCCATAAAGCCGGAATTTTGCAAAAACAGACATAATGTCTTATGGGATAACAGCAATCAGTGATTCTATAATGTTACTTAAAATCCGTCTTGATTGCAAATTTTTTTATTCATATGACCGGTTTCGGTTCATTCAGAACCATCTTCAGATCTGATATTTCAGTTACAGGAGTAACCCGTCCAAATCCAGCAACTTTCACATGCTGGATTTGGACGGGTTACTCCTGTAACTGAAATATCAGATCGGAAGATGGTTCTGAATGAACCGAAACCGGTCATATGAATAAAAAAATTTGCAATCAAGACGGATTTTAAGTAACATTATAAAGCCGGAAGGTGGGCTAACTACATACTGAAGTCCACTAGTATATGTCCCGATAAAAAAGTAAACTCCGTCCGAACAGACAATTAAAGCCCAAAGGTACCGGCCGGCAACCGTGTCATCCTGTCCTCAGGCGTCACCGGAGGCGGATATGGAGGGGCATGTGGTCAGCACACCGCTCTCCCGGCCGTGTGTCAGTTCACGAGACCGGAGCCGCTACTTCTCAATCACGTAGCTCCTCAGTTTGACTCACTAGGGCTGAGTGCACCCCGCTTGCCAACAGCGCTCGGCAGACCGGATGGTCACCCATCCAAGTGCTAGCCCAGCCAGATAGCGCTTAACATTGGTGATCTGACGGAAACCGCTGTTACCATTGCGGCAAGGCAGTTGGCATAAATGTCTGGATACTTTTGATCAAACTGTGTTGAACAGGAAGAGGAGGAGGAGAAGGAAGAGGAGAAATACTGTGGTTCACGATGGACGTTGCAGCCTTCAACAAGGCCACACGTAGTGGAATAACGGTTGCGGTCTCAGCAGCCTTCAGGCTGTTGACTGCTTCTCTGTTTTTCTACAGTTTTACGCTTCGCGGAATATTTAGGGAAGGGCAATGCTGTGGTCTATTGTTGCTGTACCGTCGATATCAGGAAGGTGACACAGCACTGGTGGCATCTCCGCCGGCCGAAGTGGCCGTGCGGTTAAAGGCGCTGCAGTCTGGAACCGCAAGACCGCTACGGTCGCAGGTTCGAATCCTGCCTCGGGCATGGATGTGTGTGATGTGCTTAGGTTAGTTAGGTTTAAGTAGTTCTAAGTTCTAGGGGACTGATGACCACAGCAGTTGAGTCCCATAGTGCTCAGAGCCATTTGGTGGCATCTCCGCTATGCAAGGTCAGGAGTGGAAAGCGACGAAGATTTACATCTAGGTACATAGCCCGCAAGCTGCAATATGGTGTATGGTGGAGGGTACCTTGTACCACTACTAGTCAATTTCCTCCCTGATCCATTCGTAAATGCAGCGAGGGAACAACTAACTGTCTACACTTTCTTTCGAGCCCTAATTTCTGTTATTCCGACTTCGCGGTCCTTAGTGAATCGCTCGGTGACGGCAATAGAATCGTACAGCACTAAGGCCAGAAAAACAGTTTTCTAAATTTTCTCAATTTGTTTCCCGAAAGTAACGTCGCCTTACCTCCCTATCAAGTTCATGAAGCATCCCTGTAATACTTGCGTGCTGATCGAACTTACCGGTAACAAATCTTGGCCAACCACTGTGGACGAGCGGTTCTAGGTGCTTCAGTCCGGAACCGCGCTGCTGCTACGGTCGCAGGTTCGAATCCTGCCTCAGGCAAAGTTCATTAAGTGGTTTCTCTATTGGATTTACGATCGCCAGCCTGTCTAGGCGAGAAATGGTTAAGTTTCAGAAAAGCAAAAGAAGTAAATTTGCCCTACTTTCTTGCTGTTCCCTAACATAACTTCACAAATAAATATAAATTTTCAGGAAATGGTTCTGAGAAAGGCACGGGAATCTTTTAGCTTCTACACCCACATACATATACTGTTTTGAACTAGAAATGCCACGAATTTATAACCAAGAAATTAAATATTTAAATGTTCTAATAGTATAGTACACATATTTAAATCTATTACGACACTTTGTTTGTATCTTTCTCTTAACAAATGATTTTTCAAAAGCCAAAGGTAGGATATGGTCACTCTATGTTGTCATTCAGTATTTTTATGCAACCCTACTTCAGTGTTACTGAGCCGCATAAGCAATTTTCTTTTTATAACTCTTTGTACTTTACTGAATTTCATTCCTAGCTGAAAGAGTCTTATTTTTACTTCATGGAGAGAAGTAAAATTAAAACTCTTTCAGTTAGTAATGAAATTCAGTAAAGTAACTTATTTACTCACATTCACTTTACTTACAGCCACAAAGAGAGTAAGAACATTAAAATCGTTAAATTTGTCTGAAAACATCTACTTCAATACTTACGCAAAATTTCACTTCAGTACTTCTTCTACATAAATCATACAATACTTCTGCCCTCATTTTAAAAGTTAGTTCACAACAATTATTTCCACATATTTATTCAAAGATAAAATTAGTGATCTTAGATACTGAATAAAGCACTTTCAATGTTTTTATGAAAGATTTACTTGGAATAATCAAACACCAGGAAACGATCCTATCTAGGTGAATGATTAGGAATAAAAATAAAAGGTGAGACAAATTGTGTTTAACGCAATAATTAATCAAAAGTTAATTATATGTTAATGGTTCTTGCTTCTACGATTCTAATTATACAGTTCGTAACCTGTGGGCTGTAAGTATTAGATTTGGCGGATAGCCATGATACGGCGGAAAAGTTTTTTGACGTATGGACTAATTAATTATTCTTGGCTTCGTTTTAACGTCTATAACATACCCCAACAACGCGTACCAAAGCCGTAATAATTCAGCAGTCGTCACCCGAGGCTACTGTGCAACAGTTTCCAGGCAAGGCATCGCCTGCTCCATCCGAGTGTTGCCTCTTCCATTGCTGCCTACAGACTGTGTCCTCTCGTTCGCGCTCGCTCTACAAGTAGCGCGCCAAAAACCCAAGCCAACTTTTTGCTTTCCACAGTAACTTCCATAGGGTAGAAAAGCACTCCATCCTTTACATATCGTACACAATGTCCCTAAGCGTGTACCATTTTATATACAAATGACAACTTACGCAAATAAATAAATTTATGTACATGAACATTTTCATTTCATTAATACGAGGGCAGTTCAATAAGTAATGCAACACATTTTTTTTCTGAAACAGGGGTTGTTTTATTCAGCATTGAAATACACCGGATTATTCCCCAATCTTTTAGCTACACAACACTATTTTTCAACGTAATCTCCATTCAATGCTACGGCCTTACTCCACCTTGAAATGAGGGCCTGTATGCCTGCACGGTACCATTCCACTGGTCGATGTCGGAGCCAACGTCGTACTGCATCAATAACTTCTTCATCATCCGCGTAGTGCGTCCCACGGATTGCGTCCTTCATTGGGCCAAACATATGGAAATCCGACGGTGCGAGATCGGGGCTGTAGGGTGCATGAGGAAGAACAGTCCACTGAAGTTTTGTGAGCTCCTCTCGGGTGCGAAGACTTGTGTGAGGTCTTGCGTTGTCATGAAGAAGGAGAAGTTCGTTCTGATTTTTGTGCCTACGAACACGCTGAAGTCGTTTCTTCAATTTCTGAAGAGTAGCACAATACACTTCAGAGTTGATCGTTTGACCATGGGGAAGGACATCGAACAGAATAACCCCTTCAGCGTCCCAGAAGACTGTAACCGTGACTTTACCGGCTGAGGGTATGGCTTTAAACTTTTTCTTGGTAGGGGAGTGGGTGTGGCGCCACTCCATTGATTGCCGTTTTGTTTCAGGTTCGAAGTGATGAACCCATGTAACAATCTTTGACAAGAAATTGTCACCCTCAGCCACATGACGAGCAAGCAATTCCGCACAGATGGTTCTCCTTTGCTCTTTATGGTGTTCGGTTAGACAACGAGGGACCCAGCGGGAACAAACCTTTGAATATCCCAACTGGTGAACAATTATGACAGCACTACCAACAGAGATGTCAAGTTGAGCACTGAGTTGTTTGATGGTGATCCGTCGATCATCTCGAACGAGTGTGTTCGCACGCTCCGCCATTGCAGGAGTCACAGCTGTGCACGGCCGGCCCGCACGCGGGAGATCAGACAGTCTTGCTTGACCTTGCGGCGATGATGACACACGCTTTGCCCAACGACTCACCGTGCTTTTGTCCACTGCCAGATCACCGTAGACATTCTGCAAGCGCCTATGAATATCTGAGATGCCCTGGTTTTCCGCCAAAAGAAACTCGATCACTGCCCGTTGTTTGCAACGCACATCCGTTACAGACGCCATTTTAACAGCTCCGTACAGCGCTGCCACCTGTCGGAAGTCAATGAAACTATACGAGACGAAGCGGGAGTGTTTGAAAATATTCCACAAGAAATTTCCGGTTTTTTCAACCAAAATTGGCCGAGAAAAAAAATGTGTTGCATTACTTATTGAACTGCCCTCGTACATGAAAAAACGTTATTTAGTAAATTATATACTTCATATATTTCTTTACATAAGTTACAAACACACATTGGCAGGGCACTCTAACATCACATATATCACACTTTCAATAGTCTTTGAATATCACAGTTATATTACGAAAAATTTTAATAAATTAGATGACTGATTGAATAATAGTCTCCTGGTGCACTGCTAACAATATCCTTGTCTCTGAAGAACACATCCTGTCCAGGACAAAGTACCGCGTCCTGTTACTTAAGAAGTCTTCGAGCGACTCACATATCTGGAAACCTTTTCAGAATGCTCGGACTCCCGTTAACAGTCTCAAGTGTGGCACTGTGTCAAACTTTTTCCGGAAATCTAAGCTTAGGGAACCTGCCTTTACCTTTCGTCCATGTTTCGCAGGATATCTTGAGGGAAAAAGAGCAAATTGAGTCTTGCACAGGCGATGCATTCTAGATCCGTAGTAATTTGTGGATGAGAAGCTTTACTGTCTCAGTGAAATTTATTATATTCTGTTCTGGTTCTATCTGTGTATACGTTCAAGCGGCCATCCATATTGAACTGAGGCAACCCTACCAGATATGTTTACTGAATATCAATAGCCATCTGACACTCACTCTCTGAACAAGCAGTAAAGAAAGCCAAGGAGAAATTTTGAAAGGGGTTAAATTTCGTGGAGAAGAATAAACCTCTGAGGTCCGCCGAAAACACTGCAGTTCTTTCAGAGACTTTAAACGACTTGAGAGATCATTTTTACAGAATGATTAATCTCCAGAGAAGAGCTTATGGCATTAAAATTAACAGAAGTAGAAAACGGTAATGGAACGGAGAAGAACTAAATCAGAAGATTCCGGAACTCTGGTTCCTTCAATTTATACACGTCCCGTCTCTTTAATTTGCAGTCTTACTGCAATTTTTCAGTTTCAATCTGTAGTTCATAAGCAGTGAATTATACTCAGAGTCCACATCTGTGCAGGGAAAAGGTTTGCAGTCTAAAATTTGATTTCTAAATAGTTTTCTTGCCATCATGTACCGTGTGTCAAACTTTCTGGGGTCGGAAGGTTTCTTCCGTGTATACAATCTAACCTCATAATCTCTAAATTAAATATTAGAAACGATTAAATTGAACTCTATCCAAAATTCTACAAGGCTGTTTGCCGATCCATTCCACTCCTCCACTCCCTATTCCTTATTTTCCCTCGACTTAATTTTACTCCTATAGAATTCCTGTCGGCACTCACCATTACATTTTCGTTTCCCATATGTGAATAGTTTATTTATCCCATCATACGTTCTTTCGATCTCTCCGTGATCTGCGGAACTAGTGGACATGTAATCTTGTACATCTACATCTACATTTACACTCCGCAAGCCATCAAACGGTGTGTGGCGGAGGGCACTTTACGTGCCACTGTCATTACCTCCCTTTCCTGTTCCAGTCGCGTATGGTTCGCGGGAAGAACGACTGCCGGAAAGCCTCCGTGCGCGCTCGAATCTCTCTAATTTTACATTCGTGATCTCCTCGGGAGGTATAAGTAGGGGGAAGCAATATATTCGATACCTCATCCAGAAACGCACCCTCTCGAAACCTGTACAGCAAGCTACACCGCGATTCAGAGCGCCTCTCTTGCAGAGTCTGCCACTTGAGTTTGGTAAACATCTCCGTAACGCTATCACGCTTACCAAATAATCCTGTGACGAAACGCGCCGCTCTTCTTTGGATCTTCTCTATCTGCTCCGTCAACCCGATCTGGTACGGATCCCACACTGATGAGCAATACTCAAGCATAGGTCGAACGAGTGTTTTGTAAGACACCTCCTTTGTTGATGGACTAAATTTTCTAAGGACTCTCCCAATGAATCTCAACCTGGTACCCGCCTTACCAACAATTAATGTTATACGATCATTCCACTTCAAATCGTTCCGCACGCATACTCCCAGATATTTTACAGAAGTAACTGCTACCAGTGTTTGTTCCACTATCATATAATCATACAATAAAGGATCCTTCGTTCTATGTATTCGCAACACATTACATTTGTCTATGTTACGGGTCAGTTGCCACTCCCTTCACCAAGTGCCTATCCGCTGCAGATCTTTCTGCATTTCGCTACAATTTTCAAATGGTGCAACTTCTCTGTATACTGAAGCATCATCCGCGAAAAGCCGTATGGAACTTCCAACACTATCTACTAGGTCATTTAAATATATTGTGAAAAGCAATGGTCCCATAACACTCCCCTGTGGCACTTTAACGTCTGTAGACGTCTCTCCATTGAGAACAACATGCTATGTTCTGTTTGCTAAAAACTCTTCAATCCAGCCACACAGCTTGTCTGATATTCCGTAGGCTCTTACTTTGTTTATCAGGCGACAGTGCAGAATTGTATCGAACGCCTTCCGGAACTCAAGGAAAATAGCATCTACCTGCGAGCCTGTATCTAATATTTTCTGGGTCTCATGAACAAGTAAAGCGAGTTGGGTCTCACACGATCGGTGTTTCCGGAATCCATGTTGATTCCTCCAGAAACGACATGATACGCGAGCAAAAAACATGTTCTAAAATTCTACAACAGATCGACGTCAGAGATATAGGTCTATAGTTTTGCGCATATGCTCGACGACCCTTCTTGAAGACTGGGACTACCTGTGCTCTTTTCCATTCATTTGGAACCTTCCGTTCCTCTAGAGACTTGCGGTACACGACTGTTAGAAGGGGGGCAAGTTCTTTCGCGTACTCTGTGCAGAATCGAATTGGTATCCCGTCAGGTCCAGTGGACTTTCCTCTGTTGAGTGATTCCAATTGCTTTTCTATTCCTTGGAGAGGTGGGAATTCGTTTTGTGTGAATCGTTGCTACGATAATGCGTTCACTGATCTGTTCATTGTGGCTGACACGCTTCTGGATTATCTCATAATAGGCTGAAACAATTCCAGGTTGCTCAAGAGCTGTTATCTAAACTGTCGTTGATAGCAAGTGAAAAGCTTTCTCAGAAACTATTACCGGCAATCCCATTCAAATTGGCAATTTCGTCCAGGATTTGTAAATGCTCCATTGTGCTCGATCCTCTTCCAAAGTCAGTTTGTATCTTTGATCATTAAAATCTAATGGGTATTCCGTGTGGTTTGTGATACTTTTCTACAACAGTTATTATTTATCTGATTTTGATCGAAGTTTCCCTTAGAATTTAGCGTTAGTAATGACGATTAGTACTTTATTGGTCTCTCTCTTACATTTCTCTTAGTAAATGCGGTGTCTTTATAATTAACAGTCCCAAAGAAAGATGTAAGTTGACGAACAGTATGAAGCATCCAGCTACCGTGTGGTCAGGTATGAATCTGGCGTAAGATTTGGCTGAGTCACGCGCGCGCCATACAGGAGAAAAAGAGAAAGAGAGAGGGAGGGAGGGAGGGAGGGAGGGAGGGAGGGAGGGAGGGAGCGAGAAAGAGCACAGCAGGTGAATGTGTGGGTGAGCGTTGGCTGTGGCCTCCTTTCAGCTTGCATCACGTTGTTCCCTACACAACGTAGAATAGCAGGCGGCGCGTATTAACCTTATCTTAACTGCTGCTAACGTTTAAGTTCAGAGGTCTCTCATTACAGGAAACGTCTCTATATGTCTCCTTCTCTGTGTAGCGTACGTTACACGAGAGACTTTCGGTACGTACATCCAGTCTCTCCAGCCAACACAGACGTATCGAACATGTGGCAGCTCCTCAGCAACAAAAGAAACGAAGAAAAGTTCCAATCGTTCTGTGCAATTACTGCCGTTGTCTTATTGGATTGTCATAAATGAAATAGTTCCATACTGCATGTAATTTATATTCATTTATTTCGTTAATCGTCCATACAACAATCACGACAAGTTTACGAGACAGCTATTTCCACTTATTGTTTTTCCGTTTGAACCAGATGTTTTTCATTAATTTATTGTCACTATCACGGTGTTTATCCGGCTATTTGACACCATTTTCCCTATTTTTCATCCCAGAAAATTGCATATTTCACGCTAGCTATTCAAACAATATCTCGGATTTGTGTGTCTCCTGGTTGTATGCCTATGTCCCATCTGTCATTATGGAGGTTCATCTACCAGGATATTCTTCTCTTCAGTTTTGAGGCACGTTTCATACATCTGGAGTCAATGATTCTTTGAACGTCGCCATAAACCGAACTCGGCATTTGGGCGTTGTATCCATATTTTTCTGATTTAGAATTTATTTCCTGTTACTATCCTTTTCAAGTAAACACGTTTTTATAATTTCTGCACAGTACATTCTATAAGATCTTTCTTGTACAACTTTCTCGTAGAGGATAAGACACTCAGAGTCATAAGACAGACTTGTTTCACGACAGAGTTATAATTATGATATACATGGAAAGATGCCCTTTTTGTAATTGTTTCGTACGATTTCGGAAGCCATTCCTATATTTCTGGCTCTCCCTCCCAAGGCTTCTAAATCTACGCCATTCATTCTTCCAGTTATTTAAAGCTTTTCTTATTCGATTTATTGTTCCACACCTGGTGTTTAGCTCATTTGCATTGTACATCACTGTAGTTTATTCGAAAGATATTCGCAAGACAGTTTGTTCTGCTGCTTGTTTCGATACGTTAATTTGCTGTCTTTCCGGCTGAAAATCTGTCATTGTGGCACCATCGCCTGTAGAAGCCAAACAGTCTATTTCCACACGATTCTTCTGAGAGCCAATCCTTAAACGTTTAAACAGGTTCCAAAGATTTGGTTACTCAGGTCATTTTTCTGCGACATGTTTCCGAGTTAGTGTAGATGTATATATACAAAGTGTATTATGCTACGTGAAGCAAGAGATATAAGTCTTAGGGATTTTTTTCAACATTTACAAATGCACGTGATCTACCTAATGTTTATTAGGAAAAAAACATGTGCCCACGCGCTCCAGTGTAATAACATGGGTCACCAAACCCACAAGATTCGTGGATGTACTTACTTTTGAGAATTTTGGTATTTTCTTTTTTCTACAGCGGTTCATATTCGCGCTTCATTTCATGTTTTGAGAATATTTCGTAGACATGTCGCCAATGGGACAAACTGAACGAAACACTTCAAGTGAAATTTTTCAAATTTATCAAATGTAAACAATGACACTGATGGAGTACTAAATATTAAATTCGACTGCTGATATCAGTGTGACGAACATGAAACGTGGCATGCGAATATAGTTTCGGCAAGAGACGTTGCACTTTGGGCTCATGTATACACTGAACAACCAGAACATTGTGACCACCTACCTAACAGCTGGTATGTCCACCTTTGGCACGGATAACAGCGACGACGCGTCGTGCCTTGGGAGCAAAGAGGCCTTGGTTGGGCGCTGGAGGGAGTCGGCACCACATCTGCCAACGCAAGTCATCAAATTCCCGTAAATTCCGGGAAGGGGGCGATGGACTCTGACGTAACTTTCAATCACATCCCAGATGTGTTCGATACGGTTCGGGTCTGGTAAGTTGGGCAACACATCAATTGAAAGACGCCGCTGTGTTCTTCGAACCACTCCATCACACTCCTGACCTTGTGACATGACGCATTATCTTGCTGAAAAACGCCACTGTCGTCGGGAAACATGGCAGTCATGAAAGCGTGTGCGTGGTCTGCAACCAGTGTATGATATTCCTCGGCCGTGATAGTGCGTTGCATGAGCTTCACTGCACCCATCGAGGGCGACGTGAATGTTCCCCAGAGCATAATGGAGCGGTCGTCAGCTTGTCTCCGTCCTGCAGTACAGGTCTCGAGGAGCTGTTCCACTGGAAGACGGCGGATTCGCGCCCTTCCATCAGTATGATGAAGTGGGTATCGGGATTGATCAGGCCACGCAACGCTCAGCCACTGCGCCAACATCCAGTGCAGATTTCCGTCGCAGTTGCCGATGTCGTGGTGTTAACATTGGCACTTGGGTCGTCGGCTACGGAGGCCCATTGTTAGGAGTGTTCGATGCTTTTACTGTGCCCAGCATTGATGTATGTTGTTAGTTCCGCCACAGTTCGCCGCCTGTCCTGTTTTAACAGTGTGCCCAGCCTACGACGTCCGACATCTGTAATGATGGGTGGCCGCCCAATCCAACGACGTCTCCACATGGTTTCACCTTGATTTTTCCACGTGTTGAAGGCAATCACCACAGAGGTCCCCGAGCAGTTTCCGAAATGCTCGTACTGAACCTCCGGGCCGTCACAATCTGCCCTCTGTCAAAGATAGACCGCGTGCCATAATTTTCTGGCTGACCAGTATACGTATTTTAAGGCGTTGATGTACTCCGAACTACCACTTATTCCTTTGGTCGTTGTAGATTCTTCGTGTCATATCACCCTAGAAATAGCGAACACCTTTGAAACACTAATACCGTAAACTGATGTCGTAACTCGCAACCTTGACGTTTAAAATTATATAAAATTTAAGGTAAAAAGACTGCTTTAGTGTAATTATTTAAAAAATCAACTTAGTCGTGAAGATGAATCGATTTGTTAATAAAGGACAACACCTACCCTGAAGAGCTCCAACATTAAAGTATGTGATGTCCCGCTGCTAATTTTAACTGGGAAGTGGCAATATAGGAATGTGCTTGCAATTACATACTACTTCTCCACATTCCATTGAAGGAATAAAATCGCATCATCAAGAAGGAGTTGGCAGGCATGATTCTACATCTAAAATATGATGTCTATTCAGAATTTGTGCCAATGAAATTGAAGGATGCAAGTCAGGTTTTGCCCTCTACAGCTCCTTCTAGTACGATGAACGTCATTCCCTGATGTCTTAATATATGTCCTATCATCTTGTCCCTTCTCCTTGTCAATGTTTTTTACATGTTCCTTCCTCCCCGGTTCTGCACAAACATCCTCCTTCCTTACGTTATCGGTCCACCTAATTTTCAACATTCGTCTGTAGCACGACGTCTCAAATGCTTCGATTCTCTTCTGTTCCGGTTTTCGCAAAGTCTATGTTTCACTACCATACAGTGCTGTACTCCCTCGACACTGTTTACTTCTAATGCTATCAATAAATTATTGATTCTGACAGCGCGAGGTTTTATGTATGTAAATAAGCATTGTGTGTCTCTTCGTACAGTTAGTGTAGGACGGAAACTGTATTTTAAATAGCTAACCAGAGCAAACACTCCGGAGGCCAAAAAAGTGGACCAACACAGTCGCGTTCTAAAAAATGGCTCTGAGCACTATGGGACTCAACTGCTGTGGTCATAAGTCCCCTAGAACTTAGAACTACTTAAACCTAACTAACCTAAGGACATCACACACATCCATGCCCGAGTCAGGATTCGAACCTGCGACCGTAGCGGTCGTGCGGTTCCAGACTGTAGCGCCTTTAACCGCTCGGCCACTCCGGCCGGCACAGTCGCGTTCTTTTGCTGCCAATTGTGCTGTTACGTGCATTCACAGTGTGTTTGTATTCCAGTCGGCGAGTAGACATAACAGGACAACTCGCACCATCTGTAGACGATAACATGGGCGGTCTTAGAAATCCTGTGGAAAGAAACGGAAACAACAACGTTGTGGAACACTCGGAAGCACAGAATTGGGCAATCGTGCCGAGAAATGCCTGAGATATCGCACGTCACAGTACTACATAGAGGTTATGTGTTGTAGCATTACTAAGAGTGGCGTGCAGCAAAAATGTAACAGATTATCTTATTTTACTGAAAGCAGGTTGCCTGTATTCAGTATTCTAATAATAGTTTCAGTGCGACGGCATTATGACACCTTACTGGGAGGGCATGTATGGCCGTGTCTTACTACTCTACTTGTCGGCGTCGGAGTTAACGACTTGCTGCAGCCGGCCGCGGTGGTCTCGCGGTTAAGGCGCTTCAGTCCGGAACCGCGCGACTGCTACGGTCGCAGGTTCGAATCCTGCCTCGGGCATGGATGTGTGTGATGTCCTTAGGTTAGTTAGGTTTAAGTAGTTCTAAGTTCTAGGGGACTGATGACCACAGAAGTTGAGTCCCATAGTGCTCAGAGCCATTTGAACCATTTTGACTTGCTGCATCAATAACCTCCACATCATCCACGTCCTGCATCCCGCGGAGAGCAGCCTTCACTGGGCCAAACAGATGGAAGTCGGAAAGTGCGAGGTCCTGGGTGTAGGTTGGATGAGGAAGAACAAACCAATGAAGTTTCGTGATAATGATCGAAGTAGACGAATTGAATTAAAATTTGTACTGCGGCCGGGACTCGAACCCGGGTCTTCTTGCTTGATAGGCATAAATGCTAACCATTGCACCACCCCAGTACGAGGGTTAACATTGCTGCACAATATGTAAGAGGAAAATGAACTGAAGTTTGTGTTGGGGAGGGCACTCAGCTTAGGTAGTTCAAGCAGCAGTGTTGGCCGTCGTACTGCGAATAGTTAGCATTTCTGCCTCGCAAGCAAGAAGACCCGTGTTCGAGTCCCGGTCGCAGCACAAATTTTAATACATTTCGTCTAATTCGATCATTATCGTAGACAATGAAAAGAGACTTAAATATCTGAGGGAAACATTTAATTGTAAGATCTATGAGGCCTTGCGATATCATGGAGTAGGAGAAACTCGTTTGCAAATAACACGCTGAAGTTTCTTCAGTTTACTGAGGCTATGACAGTACACTTCAGAGTTAGTCATTGTACCATGAGAGAGGGCATTACACAGAATAACCAATTCAGAGTCCCAGAATACCGTCGCCACAACCTATTCGGTGGAGTTTGCGGTTTTTCTCGAGAGGAGAGGTGATATGCCGCCACCCCATAGATTGCCGTTTTGTTTGCAGTTCGAAGAGGTGAACCTAAGTTTATCGGCTGTGCCGATGTTCGACAAAATAATTGTCACGGACAGCCTTGAAACGTGCAACTAATTCAGTACAGACGGCCCTTCGTTGCTCTTTTTGACCTTATGTTAAACGGCGAAGAACCCAAATTTGACTACCCCAAATGGTCGACAAGTGTGACAGCGCCACCAACAGAGACGTCCAGATGAGCAGCGGAGTGTCTGATTGTGTTACATCGATCACCTCCAATGAGAGTGTCCGCACGTTCCAACACTGCTGAAGCCACAGGTGTCTGCGGCCATCACGCCGAAGATCGGACAGGTTGGCGCGACCTTATTGCTATGATGACAGACGTCTCGCCCAACGAATCGCCGTGCTTTTGTTCACTGCCAGGTCTCCGTAGGCATTCTGGAAGCGCCTATGATTATCTGTGATGCTCTCGTTTCCCGGCAGAAGAAATTCAACGACAGCTCCTTTCTTGGAACACACCCCCCCCCCCCTTACGGACCCCATTTTGAAGGTTATTTATAGCACCGCCACCTATTGGAACTTGATCAAACTATCGGAGCTCAAGCGTCAATATTCCTTGATGTCCCACAACAAGTGCCGAACTTTTTCAACCGAAATGGGCAGAGATAAGAAACGTGTTGCATTACTTACTGAACGCCCCTCGAACGTTTTCGTTTCTGTATTTTATAGGCCACTTCACTGTGATCAAAGTACACTTAACAGAAACAATAGTAAATGGGGTAACAATCCGAATAAATGATAATTACTTTGTTTCTCTGCAAAGGGCCGCCGCAAAGCAGGGGTCCTCTTACTAAAACCGTAAAAAGTGTCCCTGGGAAAGCTCTGAAATTTTATCGGTTCGATTCGGGTTGACTCTAAACAACGAGCAGATGGACTTTGTACATCTCCCACCAGCATGCAACGAATGAATCAAAGAACGTTACACCTGAGAAAGGCACACGTAGCGAGCAGCGGCTACATAAGGACTGTAACAAGTGGCACATCGTATCCCGAGCAGAGGGAAGTCTGTTGTGCTCAGTTATCTCGGCTCACTGTGAAACTAGCTGGCGTTTCAATCTCTGGGACACGGCTCGGCTACAGACGTCTTGCGCTCCGGCACGCAGGTGTTCCCACAACGGCGGCACTTAAACGGACCGCTGCACTCAGATCTCACGCTCAAAAAGGCAAGCACAAGGTCTCGTGAACGAAAGCACGTGTCTGAAACATGAGTAGAACACGCAACAGACTTCTCGGAATCAGGTAACGGCACATTTTATGCCAATAATACCACGTCTTGTGTTCCGAGAAAGAAATGAAATTTATTGAACGAAGAGGAGGATGCACTACGCAAATCTCAAGGGTTATCACAAGCCTTGAGGATCAAATTAAAGTGGCAGAGGTTTCTAAACAGAGCCTTTGATGAGCTCACCAGAATAAAAAATAGTAGTCGCCATCTTGAGTGAGCATACTAATCACTTTGCGGGTCTGCAGATGGTATAGAGCTCGTTATCCTTAACCGCTGAAGTAAGGCGTGGCAGTGAAGTGGCATGCAGCCAGTCGGGTCTGTGTAAACGGTGGAGTACAATAGGTCGTGACAGGAGGGTAGAAGGGAGATATCGTGTTTAGACGTAATAGTGACCGCACCTTGAATGAACTTCATCGATTTGTTGCTGTATCGATGCGCACTGTCCAAAGTGTTTGCAAGGACTGGCTCGAAGACTTCGTAGGTAACAGAACGCAGTATGTTGTCCTCGAGGGCGAGTGTTCATCAGAGAACGGGATAACGTCAGGAGTGCCCCATGGAAGTGTGATAGGACCGTTGCTGTTTTCTGTATACACAAATGATCTGGCAGGCAGGATGGGTAGCAATCTATGGTTGTTCAATGAAGATGCTGTGGTGTACAGGAAGGTGTCGAAGATAAGTGACTCTAAGCTGACATGAGATGACCTACACAAAACTGTCAGGTCAATTGAGGCCACGTCACAGCTACACGTAGTCTCCATAAATCAGTTATGTTGGCCACTGAGGCGTCGTATATATGGTTCGCGATAACACAGCATCAAGTAAGGCCTGAAGAGGGTGCACTGGAGCGCCGAAAGTGGTAGCCATACAATAAATGATATCATAAGGACAGCTGAAGGCGTTTAATTTTCTTACAAATTTCTAGTTGGTGTTATCAATGGCCGCTGGCTCCAAATGTAGAAAAATACAGGGTGTTACAAAAAGGTACGGCCAAACTTTCTGGAAACATTCCTCACACACAAAGAAAGAAAAGATGTTATGTGGACATGTGTCCGGAAACGCTTAGTTTCCATGTTAGAGCTCGTTTTATTACTTCTCTTCAAATCACATTAATCATGGAATGGAAACACACAGCAACAGAACGTACCAGAGTTACTTCAAACACTTTGTTACAGCAAATGTTCAAAATGTCCTCCGTTAGCGACGATACATGCATCCACCCTCCGTCGCATGGAATCCCTGATGCGCTGATGCAGCCCTGGAGAATGGCGCATTGTATCACAGCCGTCCACAATACGAGCACGTAGAGTCTCTACATTTGGTACCGGGGTTGCGTAGACAAGAGCTTTCAAATGCCCCCATAAATGAAAGTCAAGAGGGTTGAGGTCAGGAGAACGTGGAGGCCATGGAATTGGTCCGCCTCTACCAATCCATCGGTCACCGAATCTGTTGTTGAGAAACGTACGAACACTTCGACTGAAATGTGCGGGAGCTCCATCGTGCATGAACCACATGTTGTGTCGTACTTGTAAAGGCACATGTTCTAGCAGCATAGGTAGAGTATCCCGTATGAAATCATGATAACGTGCTCCATTGAGCGTAGGTGGAAGAACATGGGGCCCAATCAAGACATCACCAACAATGCCTGCCCAAACGTTCACAGAAAATCTGTGTTGATGACGTGATTGCACAATTGCGTGCGGGTTCTCGTCAGCCCACACATGTTGATTGTGAAAATTTACAATTTGATCACGTTGGAATGAAGCCTCATCTGTAAAGAGAACATTTGCACTGAAATGAGGATTGACACATTGTCGGATGAACCATTCGCAGAAGTGTACCCGTGGAGGACAATCAGCTGCTGATAGAGCCTGCACACGCTGTACATGGTACGGAAGCAACTGGTCCTCCCGTAGCACTCTCCATACAGTGACGTGGTCAACGTTACCTTGTACAGCAGCAATTTCTCTGACGCTGACATTAGGGTTATCGTCAACTGCACGAAGAATTGCCTCGTCCATTGCAGGTGTCCTCGTCGTTCTAGGTCTTCCCCAGTCGCGAGTCATAGGCTGGAATGTTCCGTGCCTCCTAAGACCCCGATCAATTGCTTCGTACGTCTTCCTGTCGGGATACCTTCGTTCTAGAAATCTGTCTCGATACAAACGTACCGCGCCACGGCTATTGCCCCGTACTAATCCATACATCAAATGGGCGTCTGCCAACTCCGCATTTGTAAACATTGCACTGACTGCAAAACCACGTTCGTGATGAACACTAACCTGTTGATGCTATGTACTGACGTGCTTGATGCTAGTACTGTAGAGCAATGAGTCGCATGTCAACACAAGCACCGAAGTCAACATTACCTTCCTTCAATTGGGCCAACTGGCTGTGAATCGAGGAAGTACAGTACATACTGACGAAACTAAAATGAGTTCTAACATGGAAATTAAGCGTTTCCGGACACATGTCCACATAACATCTTTTCTTTATTTGTGTGTGAGGAATGTTTCCTGAAACTTTGGCCGTACCTTTTTGTAACACCCTGTATAAGTTAAAGCAGATGAGAAGAAAAGCAAATACGTAATGTATTAGTGTCCTGTTTGACATAGTCACACTGTTTAAATATCTGGGCGTAACGTTGCGAACATGTATTGTGGTGGGGAAGGCGAATGGTCGTCTTCGGTTTGTTGGGACAATTATAAGCAAGTGTGGTTCATCTATGAAGGATACCGCATATAGGACTCTAGTGCGACCAATTCTTGAGTACTGTTCAAGTATTCGGGATCAGCAACAGGTAAGATTGAAAGAAGACATCGAAGCAGTTCAGTGGCGAGCTGCTAGATTTATTACCCATAGGTTCGATCAGCATGCAAATGTTACGGATATGCTTCGGGAGCTCAAGCGAGAATCCCTGGAGGGAAGAAGACGTTTATTTCGATGAATGCTACAGAGAAAGTTTAGAGAACTGGCATTTGAAGCTGACTGCAGAACGATCCTACTGCCACCAACATACATTTCACATAGCGATCAATATTAATAAAGTACGAGAAATTGCGGCTCATACTCATTTTAGTATAGCCCAGTGTTGGATAGACCGTCAGACAGAGCACCTCATGTTCTGCTGCTAATAAGCCGAGTTTACCATTTGTTACATATTTTTACGAGCTTCAAACGGGAGCGACTGCAGTAATGGATAGGAACTGTGATGCAGGTTGAGTTGACGACCCTTCGCTCACGGCTCCAGGCTGTGTTGGCTTCCGTCACATAGCTTGAAGCTGCTGTCAAGGTGCATCACTGTGGGGGATCGAACTCGGGGATGCGAGGGGCGTCGAGCACGTTGCACGTGTCCCCCTATGGGTACATTGCTGTGGCCACCCTCCACTGAGGTTGAGCCCTCACCCGTGGTAGAGTGGGAGATCATTCCGAAGTCTGGCAGGTAGCAAAAACTTTCCGAGGGGCCGATCATAGGACCTCCCTGGTTCGTTTGACGAACAGGTTACGGGCGTTATCTGTAGTTGACAATGTTTCTAAGCTGGATGCAATCGTCCACCCTGTACCCTGTTCCAGAGGAAGCTTCTCAGCCCGCAAGATCTGGGCATTTGCAAAGGGTGGGTTTGCTGGTAGTTGGGAGCTCCAGCGTTAGGCACGTAATGGAGCTCCTTAGGAACATATCTGCCAAGGGGGGGGGGGGGGGGGGGGAAGGAAGCCAGTGTGCACTCCATGTGCGTAATGGGAGAAGTCATTCTGGAAGTGGAAAGGCTGCTTGCGTAATTGCGACAGCACCTAACGGATACTGCTCCGTGTAGTTGCTCTTCGAAACTGTGGTGTCGCCGCCAGACACCACACTTGCTAGGTGGTAGCCTTTAAATCGGCCGCAGTCCGTTAGTATACGTCGGACCCGCGTGTCGCCACTGTAAGTGATTGCAGACCGAGCGCCGGCACACGGCAGGTCTAGAGAGACTTCCTAGCTCTCGCCCCAGTTGTACAACCGACTTTGCTAGCGATGGTTCACTAACAAAATACGCTCTCATTTGCCGAGACGATAGTTTAGCATAGCCTTCAGCTACGTCATTTGCTACGACCTCGCAAGGCGCCATTATCAGTTACTATTGATATTGATTCATGTCCCGTCAAGACCGACGTTCTTCATTAACGGATTAAAGTTAAGTATTCCACCAGCTACGTCCGTTTTTCTAAATTCTAATTTCCTTGTCCTGTTCCAGACCTCACGCAAGCCTGCGTGAGCTAAACGCGTGCCTTTCGACCTCCTCTAGTAACACGGTGTTGGCTCTCCTGCCAACCAAAACAGAAACAGCTGTCCATACGAGCGTCTTTATGAGCTGTTACTCGTGCTTTAGGTACTTGCGCAGTGCACGGCTCTCTTTAAGAACAATAGCTTGCTGCAACCGCAGGGACGCGCCACGCACGTCTGCTTTCATACCTCGGTGGTTCTCTGAAAATAATAACCTGTAGCTGTGACCCTGCAGTCAAATAGTCTACGCATTGGCTACAATTTCGACTTAATAAAATACAAAGAAAAACAAAATAAAAGTAAAACGAATAATGTAATAACAAGGTTTCTATTGCAACATCTGTAGTTCATGTGAAGGACAGAGAATTATCTTGAATAACTTTGTTCAAGAAAGTATCTCTCAAATAAAGGGGAAGTGGACCTACGGTATTCAGTTAAAATACAGACAGAAAATGCCTTTATCAACTGCAGTAAAGTTACTTTGAGTACGTTATGAGAATAGTAGCGAAATTCCCAAACTAGTCATCGAAGATACGTGAAAAGTCAGTTTCGCAATCACAATAACCGAAATATTTACCAGTTCAAAACAGAGTTCAAGATGATGATTTACAAATTATCATAAGCGATACAAATAACAGTAACTCATACTCAGTCTATCGTCGGTTCCATAAATGAAGCGGAAAAAAGTTAGTCCTACAATGGAGATCATTCAGATCTCTCGAAACGTAAAGTACCTTCAGAAGTTAAAGTATGGTAGCGGCCGTTCACTGCCCAGAATCAAACACCTCCACGACCTAGTATCCCTCGTTACGACTGACAAGTCTGCGTCTTTCCATCACTTGACATGAGGTGTCCAAAATCGCTTCCTTGAGTTCTTCAGTCAAAAAGTCCTAGTCTCCACTTGATTCCCGTAGGGTTCCGCTATTTTCCGCTTTTCCATTGGCTGAAAGATGTCCCCAGCAAAAATTACGATTTTCAATATCGTTACGAAAACCCTGTGTTCGCTAATCCCTGGATCGGTTTTGATGCTCATTATAAACTCAGGATTATTTGTTGCTAAGAGGTCAAATGTATTTTCACAATACAACGACTTTCATACATGCGAACTAAAACAAGATAATAAAAAAACCTCTGAGCGAAGTAGGTCTATGTCATATCTTTGTGTGAAGATCTTTGTACAAAGAAGCAATCGTAAAGCACACGCTGAATGTTGGCAAAGTTTCGATATCACAGTGTATAGGAATACATATTCTGTAAGAGAGTGATGTGGTACCAACTGTCCATCAAAATGGAAACAGACAGCTGGAAATTAATAACAAAAGCCGCCCATACAGTTGCAGTAAGTAAAAAATTAAATTTTGAATCCTAATCGGCATGTAAATAATACTGATGGCGATGCATTACAGCATGTTCCGTCTTCTTGTCACAGAGCCAGCACCGAGCATAACTCTTGGAAATGCTGTGTAACCTTATGTACATCACGTGAACAAGACCTTGAGAGTGTTCGAAAACCGATTCGTGGAATAAATAACTATTTAAAAAATGACTAGTTGCAGGTTTCTGTATTTACATTGAACAAACAGTCACAGGTTCTTAAACATCCGTAATGAATAAGCTCAATCTATGACAACAATATTTAAATAAAAGAAATCTTATAAATATTCGGTCACATTAAGACCATGTAAAATGATTACAAATAAAGGTTTGTTCACAAATAAATAGCTAGAATTCTTGCGCAAGTTCACTCACTGTAAATGACAACGAATTGTCGTTAAATTTTGTCTAAACAATTATTTATACCCGCGTCTTTTTGGGTTTCTTTTCAGCTGTGGTGTCCGCTAGTACATATGATTGACCACTTTTAAATTAGCACATTGTTTTATTAGCACTTGCAATCAACATTTAAATGAAGTTATCGGCAAAATAGTAAGTTGTTTATTAAATAGAAACATAAGTATGACAGAATATGAGGTACTGATACTGTGTTCATTTGCTGTATAATTGTGGATGATCATGATGTTTGGTTTGTGGGCTGCTCAACTGCGCAGACATCAGCACCCGTAAAATGTCCCAATTTGTACACAGCCCAATTCTTTTACACAGTCCAGTCTAGCCACTCTCACGAATGATGATGCTGATGATGATGAAACGATGAGGACAACACAAACAGCTAGTCCCCAGGCAGAGAAAATCACCAACCGGCCGAGAATCGAACCTGGGAACCCGTGATCCAGAGGTGGCAACGCTAGCCACTGGACCACGAGCTGTGGACATGTAAATGTGGAGACAACAATATTCTGACAAACATTTGGGTAATGAAAAGATATAAAGTGAAAAGATATAAAAATCAAGAAATATATTAGACATAGATATGTAGCTTTCAGAGATGATATCTATAATGCAATTTTATCATCTGAGATATCGCCTAAAGCAATTATAAGTCGTTAATTAAGAGATTCATTGTGCAGATGTTTATTCGCTGTGAAATGTTACCTGCTGTAGTTTTGAAGATATCGCAATGTTGTTGTGTCACTGGACATTTTTCTGAGATCGTAAATGTATTTAGATTTGCATTTATATTTGACTGAAAATTATTATAGACTCTCAAAGGGCTGTGAGAAGCCACCTTTCAGATTGTGTGGGAGTCCGCCATTGCTGATCACCCCGCATTATGCTAAGCGAGCGACCACTGCCCAACTGCCCTCTTTTCGGACTTTCGCACATGGAGCTACACTGCTCGCCTTCGCCCCTGGCTGGCCTCTAGCAACTGTTGTAACCCACGCTGAGCCCCATGCCTGGTAGTGTCCAGCCGTACAGCAAATTCACCTCACCTCAGTACCAGTTCTTGGCGGCCGATTAGCTCGCCTACATATGCGGAACGTTAGATGAATAATAATCGGTGAAACCCGATAGGAATAGCTGATGTCTTTGAATCAGCTTTTGAGCGAACATTGCAAAGGTAGCTGTGTGCAACGGAGGTTTGGATTCGGGTGCCTCCATAAACGTCATCTGTCACAGTGGCAGGTAAAGTTATAGTTCTCAAGTGTACCAAACAACACAGAAAATGGTCAGTAGCTGACTGCAGGCCTATGATGTGGTGGGAAGAGTGGAGAGTTTTCCTGCTTCAGAATGAGGCAAAGCGTCGAATGCACTGAGGGCCCAAATACGAGTTTAACCTACAGCAAATGGAGGATATAGTTCAGGCCTGAGTTGGCTCTGTGATGTTTCACCGACGATTTGTCTTAGAATGACTTGGGTAGACTCATTCAGGTTACTGTGCATAGGAAACAGGCAGTTAATTTCAACATGCTCAGTCGCCAAGTGTTATCCATTCTTGTACATCTTCATTAATATACTTTCTACGCTGCCATCTTCCAAGATGGCAACAGTCGCTTCCATATGGCTGCACACGTACGTTCGTACATTGCTGGCTTGAGGGCACCTTATTAAGCCTAAACCACCAAGTCGCAACCCCACAGAAAAATTTCTGGGACCATCTAAAACAGTGGCAGTCAACATTCCTGCAGTTTGGTAGACCTGCGGGATCTGACCGTCAATAAGTGGCTTCAGCTGTGTTAGCCGAATGTAGGAAATGTTTTCACGTAGCTCTGTTTCCATTCTTAAAACATGATCATTTCGATGAACTTATTGTTATATGGATACATCGTCAATAGTAACAAAAATCAACCATCTGGAATATATGAGTCACAAGAAACACGTCTTTCCTGGCTGCATGAATGGGTATAACGCTACAAGCCACCTCCTGCAACGTCTGCTCATCATCCATTGTTGTATGCCGACATGCATCACCACACAGTTCTACTTGAAAGGCTTAACAGTATATCGCTGTAAGAGGAAGTCACCTTCTAACATGATTCTAATATTTATGATAATGTGCAAAGTATTAAATCCAATGCATAGTTTGCTCTTCAGTGTGTTAAAACGTACATGCATATGTGCATAATGATGACTGTTTGAGTTCTGCTTAGACGGAAAATAAAAAAAAAGTAAATAAAAATAAATAATCTTCAAATAGGATACAATAAAATGTACCCTCTGTGGAGAAAGTGTAGACGACCATTGATCAAGAGCATCAGTGAGGTCTGTCGGAGCTGGTCCTAGCTCGTCGAGGAACTGGCTGTACTGCTGCTGTTCTGGCCTTATAAAGCCGGCGGTGGCCGGCGGAGTACTCCAACAACTTTCCCTGTATCTGTGAGGCGACCTCTGCAGAATAAGGTTTGCATCAGTCTCTAGCAAGTTCTGTTTGTTTTGAAGAATTGTTTTCCTCTTGGTTGCGCCTGCAAGTGCTTGTGTATGTTATATGGTACACAGGGGTGTCTTGAGTGTAGCCTGCCTGGCAGGGGCCGTATGTGGCAGCCGTAGTTTAAGTAGTGTCTCAGAGAATGGATGTAGGCATATTTGTATTTTTTTGTTTATCAAATGTGTTAATTGATTAGCCATAAAATTATGACCTGCTGCCTAATTGCCAGTAGGTCGACCTTCGGGACGGATAACAGTAGCGACACATCGTCGCATGGGAGTATTTTGTGGCCTTGGTAGGTCTCTGGAGGAAGCTGGCACCACATCTTCACACATAATCACTAAATTCCCGCAAATTCCGGAGAGGGGGCCGATGAGCTTTGACGTCAAGTTCAATCTCATCCCAGATGTGTTCTATCGGTTCAGATCTGGCGAGCTGTGGGGCCAACATATCAACTGGAACTCTTCGCTGTGTTCCTCGAACCACTCCATCACTCTCCTGGCATTGTTACATGGCGCATTATCTTGTTCAAAAATGCCATTGCTGTTGGGAAACATGATCGTCGTGAAGGGGAGTATGAGGTCTGCAACCTCTGTACGATATTCCTCGGCCGTCATGGTACCTTGCACGAACTCCAGCCTGCCGCTGTGGCCGAGCGATTCTAGGCGCTTCAGTCCGGAACCGCGCTGCTGCTACGGTCACAGGTTCGAATCCTGTCTGGGGCATGGAAGTGTTTGATGTCCTTATGTTAGTTAGGTTTAAGTAGTTCTAAGTTCTAGGAGACTGATGACCTCAGATGTTAAGTCCCATAGTGCTTGGAACCATTTGAACCATTTGCACGAGCTCCACTGGACCCATGGATCACCACGTGAATGTTCCTCAGAGCATAATGGAGCCACTGCCAGCCTGTCTCCGACCTGCCGTACAGGTACCAAGGAGCTGTTCCCCTGGAAGACGACGGATTCGCGCCCTTCCATCGGCATGACGAAGAAGTTATCGGGATTCATCAGACCATGCAACACTCTGCCACTGCACTAACATCCAGTGCCAATGGCCATGTGCCCATTTCAGTGATAGTCGACGATGTCATTGTGTTAATGTTGGCACATGCACGGGTCATTGGCTGTGGAGACCCATCGTTAGAAGTGTTTGACGCACTGTGTGTTCAGACTCACTTGAACTGCGCCCAGTATTTAAGTATGATGTTACTTCCACCACAGTTCTCCCCCTGTACTGTTTTACCAGTTTGAGCGGTCTGCAATGTCCGACATACAGGGTGGTCGCCCAACCTCACGATGTCTGGAAGTGGTTTCACATTGGTTTCACCACGTGTTGAGGACACTCATCACAGCATTCCTCGAACACCCAACAAGTCGTGCAGTTTCTGAAACGCCAGTGCCGAGCCGCTGGGCCATCAGAATCTGTCCTCGGTAAAACTCAGATAGACTGCGCGCCTTCCCCATTCCACACACGAACAGCACACTCACTGATACTACATGCACTGTGCGTTGTCTGACTAGCAGTCATTCCTTGTCATGTAACGCTGCCAACGTCTGGGCAGGTTTATATCGATCATTGGTCAGTCATCATAATGTTCTGGCTAATCAGTGTACCATTACAAGGTAAAATTACATTGGTATTTGTAAGTGTACTTCTACCCCAAATGACGGATACTACATACACTACTGGCCATTAAAAGTGCTACACCACGACGATGACGTGCTACAGACGCGACAGGAAGAATATCATGTGATACGCAAATGATTAGCTTTTCAGAGCATTCACGCAAGGTTGGCGCCGGTGGTGACACCTACAATGTTCTGACATGAGAAAAGTTTCCAACCGATTTCTCATACACAAACAGCGGTTGACCGGCGTTACCTGGTGAAACGTCGTTGTGATGCCTCGTGTAAGGAGGAGAAATGCGTACCATCACGTTTCCGACTTTGATAATGGTCGGATTGTAGCCTATCGCGATTGCGGTTTATCGTATCGCGATATTGCTGCTCGCGTTGGTCGAGATCCAATTACTATTAACAGAATATGGAATCTCTGGGCTCAGGAGGGTAATACGGAACGCCGTGTTGGATCCCAACGGCCTCGTATCACTAGCAGTCGAGATGACAGGCATCTTATCCACATGGCTGTAACGGATCGTGCAACCACGTCTCGATCCCTGAGTCAACAAATGGGACGTTTGCAAGACAACAACCATCTGCACGAACAGTTCGACGGCGTTTGCAGCAGCATGGACTATCAGTTCGGAGACCATGGCTGCGGTTACCCTTGACGCTGCATCACAGACAGGAGCGCCTGCCATGGTGTACTCACCGACGAACCTGGGTGCACGAATGGCAAAACGTCATTTTTTCGGACGAATCCAGGTTCTGTTTACAGCATCATGATGGTCGCATCCGTGTTTGGCGACATCGCGGTGAACGCACATTAGAAGCGTGTATTCGTCATCGCCATACTGGCGTATCACCCGCCGTGATGGTATGGGGTGCCATTGGTTACACGTCTCGGTCACCTCTTGTTCGCATTCACGGCACTTTGAACAGTGGGCGCTACATTTCAGATGTGTTACGACCCGTGGCTCTTTCCTTCATTCGATCCCCGCGAAACCCTACATTTCGACAGGATAATGCACGACCGCATGTTGCAGGTCTTGTACGGACCTTTCTAGATACAGAAAATATTTGACTGCTGCCCTGGCCATCATATTCTCCAGATCTATCACGAATTGAAAACGTCTGGTCAATGGTGGCCGAGCAACTGGCTCGTAACAATACGCCAGTCACTACTCTTTATGAACTCTGGTATCGTTTTTAAGCTGCATGGGCAGCTGCACCTGTACACGCCATCCATGCTCTGTTTGACGCAATGCCCAGGCGTATAAAGGCCGTTATTACGGCCACAGGTGGTTGTTCCGGGTACTGATTGCTCAGGATCTATGCACCTAAATTGCGTGAAAATGTAATCACATGTCAGTTCTAGTATAATATATTTGTCCAATGAATACCCGTTTATCATGTGCACTTCTTCTTGGTGTAGCAATTTTTATGGCCAGTAGTGTCACTAAAGAAAGAGGTGTACATTCGTCGCCAGTGTCCCGTATGACGTGGGCAGTGGGCAGGGGTTCACATTCACGAGCACGGCCTGACCATTACCACACAGCCAGATGAGTCACGCTACTCGATTGGCTGAGCGAGCAACACTGGTGGCGGGTAGTAATGAGGCGATCTGGCGCGCTGAATGGCGTCCCGGCGGTGTGTCGTCAGACGGGCGGCCGCCGGAAGTGGTCCGCGTCCGCACTTCCGGTGGCCCGCAAGGTCGCTGCCGGCCTCTGCGCCGGCTGCTCGTTGCCTGAGGTCGCCACTGCGTGTACACCCCGCTCTGGCTCACCCAGCAGCCGCCTGTGTGAGGGTCGCTGTCTAGTGGACGGCCTGTCACCCAGACAGACAGACAGCGGTCTGGCGCTCCTGGCTGGCTGAGGTGCTCAAGTTGCCACGTCCTGGCAGCCTCCAAAACGACTTACGTATGGAGAGTGTGATGCAAGTCTAAACGGCCCATGCCTAATATCTGTATCAATATCGACCCACAAAATAGTGCCCTTTCATAGATGGAATTAACTCTGTTTGTTTACTATACGTTTTTGGAAATTGTTCACTAGCCTCCTCTTTGATTATAATAGTCAGTTATTGTTAGATGGAGAGCTTGTGAGCCCAAAACCGTTTGACCATGTAAACGAACACACTACAGCGTCATGTGCTTTGTTTTTCATTCTTTATAGAGGCAGGAAGGGTAATGGGCACTGTGTGTGTTTAGATTAGATTTACTTTCGTTCCAATTGATCCGTAGTGAGGAGGTCCTCCAGGATGTAGAACATGTCAGAAAAACAACAATACATGACAAATATTTACAACTCAAACAAATAAGCAATGTACCATTCCACAAGTCCCAAGTGGAATGATCGTCATTTTTTAATGAACACTGTATGAAAGATTCATTTTACAAATACTAATGCACTGAATTTAAAATAAAAAAAGTTTTTTTAATTTATTTATAAGGTAATAAAAGTGTAATACAACTGCTATAATACTTATTTACAATGAACACATTGCTGCACTGGAATGGTGCAGAAGTTAGATTGTACTTACACACACGCAGACACACATACACACTTATTTACAATGAACACATTAATGCACTGAAACTGTGCAGAAGTTATATTGTACTGACATATATACACACACAAATCAGTTGGTTCTACTGAGAAATTCATCAATGGAGTAGGAGGAGTTGGCCACCAGTAAATCCTTTAGGCTTCTCTTAAACTGAATTTCATTGGTTGTTAAGCTTTTTATGGCTGCTGGCAAGTTATTGAAAATGTGTGTTCCTGAATAATGCACACCTTTTTGTACAAGACTAAGTGATTTTAAATCCTTGTGAAGATTATTCTTATTTCTAGTATTGATTCCATGAATTGAACTGTTGGTTTGAAAAAGTGACATATTTTTAATGACAAATTTCATTAAAGAATAAATATATTGGGAAGCAGTAGTTAGTATCCCTAGTTCCCTAAACAGACTCCTGCAGGATGTTCTTGAGTTCACACCACATATAACTTTTACTGCACGTTTTTGTGCCCAGAAAACTTTAGCTTGGCTTGATTAATTACCCCAAAAAATAATCCCATATGACATTATGGAATGAAAGTAAGCATAGTATACCAGCTTTTTCATTTTTGTATCCCCTATGTCTGACACAATTCGCATTGCAAATAGAGACGCTTCAGCAGTTCTGTGGTGTGCTTTCTCCAGTTGAATTTATTATCAAGCTGTAATCCCAAGAATTTAACACTGTCCACTTCTTCTATCTTCTTGTCATCATATGTTAGACATATACTCTTGGGACACCCCTTACAAGTTCTGAACTGCATGTAGTGTGTTTTTTCAAAGTTTAGTGACAAAGAATTGGCTAGGAACCAGTGATTAATGTCCACAAATATTTTATTGGCTGATCTTTCTAAGACTACACTTGATTTGCTATTTATTGCAATGTTTGTATCATCGGCAAACAAAACAAACTTGGCATCTGGTAATGTTACTGATGAAAGGACATTGATATACACAAGAAAAAGTAAGAGCCCCAAAATGGAACCTTGTGGGACCCCACATGTAATTAGTTCCCAGTTGGATGATGCCTGATAGCTTGATACATGTCTCTTTCCTAATAACACCCTTTGTTTCCTGCCAGAGATATAAGATTTGAACCATTTTGCAGCATTTCCTGTTACACTATAATATTCTAATTTACTTCAAAGGATATTTTGTGTGTGTGTGTGTGTGTGTGTGTGTGTGTGTGTGTGTGTGTGTGTTTGTGTGTGTGCGCGCGCGTGCGCCTGTGTGTCAGAGAAAGAGACAGACAAAATATATGTGCTATTTTAAGTTATGAATTACTGAGAATGTAGTTTTTTTGTTGTTTATCTACATCTACTTACATACTACGCAAGCCACCGTATATTGCATACTGGATGGTACCCTGTATCACTACTGGTATTTCCTTATCTGCTCCAATCGCAAATACAGCAAGGGAACAACGACGGCCTGTATGCCTCCGAATGAGCCCTCATTTCTCTTATTTTATGTTCGAGGTCTCGAAATCTACTCCGGCGCTACTAGAATCGTTTGGCAGTTACCTTAAAATCCCAGTTCTCTAAATTTTCTCAATATCATTCCTCGGAAAGAACGTCGCCTTCCCTTAAACGCTTCCCATTTGAGTTTCCAAAGCACCACGTAATGTTTGCATGGTGTTCGAATGTACCGGTAGCAAATCTAGAATTCCGCCTTTAAACTGCTTCGAAGTCTTTCTTTATTCCGACCTGGAGCGGGTCCCAGACACTCAAGCAGTGTTCTAGAATGTGTCTCACAATGGCTATACGCTGTCTCTACAGAGGAACCACACTTTCCTAAGACTCTTCTAATAAACTGAAGTCGATAATTCGCCTTCCCTGCTATAATCCTTAAGTGTTCGTTTCATTTCACATCCCCTTGCAACGTTAAGCCTAGATACTTAATCGAAGTGACTGTTTCAAGCAGGATACTACTAATGCTATATTCGAACAAAACAGGTATGTATTTCCTACTCATCCGCCTAACTTGCATTTTTCTACATGTAGAGATTGCTGCCATTCGTCAGACCAACTAAAATGGTTCAAATGGCTCTAAGTACTATGGGACTTAACATCTGAGGTCATCAGTCCCCTAGACTTAGAACTACTTAAACCAAACCAACCTAAGGACATCGCACACATCCATGCCCGAGGCAGGAATCGAACCTGCGACTGTAGCAAATGCGGGGTTCCGGACTGAAGTGCCTAGAACCGCTCGCTCACAGCGGCCGGCACAGACCAACTAGAAATTTTGTATAAGTCTTCTCGTATCCTCCGACAGTCATGTAATTTTCGTGAAAGCCAAGATCGCTTTATTTAAGACCTTAAGTCCACTTACTAATTTCGGCAGAATCGTGTTGTCATCTTCAGATTGGCATTACACTTTGCCTATATGATCGTCGACATTTTGAGAGAAAAAGTCGTTTTTTATTATATTTACACTTTAAAGATTAAGCACCATTGTATTGAAACTAGTAATTGGAATAAATGTCTTAAAATCAAGCGATCTTGGCTTCCTGTTACTTAACTAGTCTACGAATCACTGACATATCTGAGTACCTATTCCGTATCCTTGTACCAACTGTTGGCAGTTGATGGTTGGAGTGCTGAAACATTATCTGCGTATCCAGTAGTGCTGGAAACTGATGTGTTATGCATGGGGATCTTTTCAACCTGTACCGCATCAAAAACAGCCTGAAAATGACGCACTGAAGCACTGAAACTGGTAGCGACAAAATAAAATAAAATCATAAGGACGACTGTAGGTGTTTTTATTTGTCACGACAATAAACGGGCGTCATCCCAGAGACCTCCTGCTAAAGGGATGGACATAAAAAAGCTAAATGTCAATCAAGAAAAGAAGAAGAACATGGTGCAATTTAGTACTGGAGGAATACAGATCTTGACAAAATGTTGATGCATCTGTTATAGTCGAGTTTAAACACTGTGGAAGGAAGACTAAGCTATAAAATAATCTTCGATGAAATATTGCCTATAAAATATGCACGCAGGAACCTTAGTCAACATAGAACGGACAGGTCGACTTCCTGCCGGTTCATGAATTATCTAAGGAAAAGAAGTCGAAATAGTAAGCATGTGAAATGTGACATTCCCGAAGAATGTACAAAATTGAAGGATAAAGTATCAAGTCATGTTGTTGTTGTTGTGGTCTTCAGTCCTCAGACTGGTTTGATGCAGCTCTCCATGCTACTCTATCCTGTGCAAGCTTCTTCATCTCCCAGTACCTACTGCAACCTACATCCTTCTGAATCTGCTTAGTGTATTGATCTCTTGGTCTCCCTCTACGATATTACCCTCCACGCTACCCTCCAATGCTAAAATTGTTATCCCTTGATGCCTCAAAACATGTCCTACCAACCGATCCCTTCTTCTAGTCAAGTTGTGCCACAAACTTCTCTTCTCCCCAATCCTATTCAATACCTCCTCATTAGTTACGTGATCTACCCACCTTATCTTCAGCATTCTTTTGTAGCACCACATTTCGAAAGCTTCTATTCTCTTCTTGTCCAAACTATTTATCGTCCATGTTTCACTTCCATACATGGCTACACTCCATACAAATACTTTCAGAAACGACTTCCTGACACTTTAATCTATAATCGATGTTAACAATTTTCTCTTCTTCCGAAACTACTTCCTTGCCATTGCCAGTCTACATTTTATATCCTCTCTACTTCGACCATCATCAGTTATTTTACTCCCTAAATAGCAAAACTCCTTTACTACTTTAAGTGTCTCATTTCCTAATCTAATCCCCTCAGCATCACCCAATTCAATTTGACTACATTCCATTATCCTCGTTTTGCTTTTGTTGATGTTCATCTTATATCCTCCTTTCAAGACACTGTCCATTCCGTTCAACTGCTCTTCCAAGTCCTTTGCTGTCTCTGACAGAATTACAATGTCATCGGCGAACCTCAAAGTTTTTATTTCTTCTCCATGGGTTTTAATACCTACTCCCAATTTTTCTTTTGTTTCCTTTACTGCTTGCTCAATATACAGATTGAATAACATCGGGGAGAGGCTACAACCCTGTCTCACTCCTTTCCCAACCACTGCTTCCCTTTCATGCCCCTCGACTCTTATAACTGCCATCTGGTTTCTGTACAAATTGTAAATAGCCTTTCGCTCCTTGTATTTTACCCCTGCCACCTTTAGAATTTGAAAGAAAGTATTCCAGTTAACGTTGTCAAAAGCTTTCTCTAAGTCTACAAATGCTAGAAACGTAGGTTTGCCTTTTCTTAATCTTTCTTCTAAGATAAGTCGTAAGGTTAGTATTGCCTCACGTGTTCCAACATTTCTACGGAATCCAAACTGATCTTCCCCGAGGTCCGCTTCTACCAGTTTTTCCATTCGTCTGTAAAGAATTCGCGTTAGTATTTTGCAGCTGTGACTTATTAAACTGATAGTTCGGTAATTTTCGCATCTGTCAACACCTGCTTTCTTTGGGATTGGAATTATTATATTCTTCTTGAAGTCTGTGGGTATTTCGCCTGTCTCATACATCTTGCTCACCAGATGGTAGAGTTCTGTCATGACTGGCTCTCCCAAGGCCATCAGTAGTTCTAATGGAATGTTGTCTACTCCCGGGGCCTTGTTTCGACTCAGGTCTTTCAGTGCTCTGTCAAACTCTTCACGCAGTATCTTATCTCCCATTTCATCTTCATCTACATCCTCTTCCATTTCCATAATATTGTCCTCAAGTACATCGCCCTTGTATAAACCCTCTATATACTCCTTCCACTTTTCTGCCTTCCCTTCTTTGCTTAGAACTGGGTTGCCATCTGAGCTCTTGATATTCATACAAGTGGTTCTCTACTCTCCAAAGGTCTCTTTAATTTTCCTGTAGGCAGTATCTATCTTACCCCTAGTGAGACAAGCCTCTACATCCTTACATTTGTCCTCTAGCCATCCCTGCTTAGCCATTTTGCACTTCCTGTCGATCTCATTTTTGAGACGTTTGTATTCCTTTTTGCCTGCTTCATTTACTGCATTTTTATATTTTCTCCTTTCATCAATTAAATTCAATATTTCTTCTGTTACCCAAGGATTTCTATTAGCCCTCGTCTTTTTACCTACTTGATCCTCTGCTGCCTTCACTACTTCATCCCTCAGAGCTACCCATTCTTCTTCTACTGTAATTCTTTCCCCCATTCCTGTCAATTCTTCCCTTATGCTCTCCCTGAAACTCTCTACAACCTCTGGTTCTTTCAGTTTATCCAGGTCCCATCTTCTTAAATTCCCACCTTTTTGCAGTTTCTTCAGTTTCAATCTGCAGCTCATAACCAATAGATTGTGGTCAGAATCCACATCTGCCCCTGGAAATGTCTTACAATTTAAAACCAGGTTCCTAAGTCTCTGTCTTACCATTATATAATCTATCTGATACCTTTTAGTATCTCCAGGATTCTTCCAGGTATACAACCTTCTTTTATGATTCTTGAACCAAGTGTTAGCTATGATTAAGTCATGCTCTGTGCAAAATTCTACAAGGCGACTTCCTCTTTCATTTCTTCCCCCCCCCCCCCCCCCCCAATCCATATTCACCTACTATGTTTCCTTCTCTCCCTTTTCCTACTGACGAATTCCAGTCACCCATGACTATTAAATTTTCGTCTCCCTTCACTACCTGAATAATTTCTTTTATCTCGTCATACATTTCATCAATTTCTTCATCATCTGCAGAGCTAGTTGGCATATAAACTTGTACTACTGTAGTAGACATGGGCTTCGTGTCTATCTTGGCCACAATAATGCGTTCACTATGCTGTTTGTAGTAGCTAACCCGCACTCCTATTTTTTTATTAATTATTAAACCTACTCCTGCATTACCCCTATTTGATTTTGTATTTATAACCCTGTAATCACCTGACCAAAAGTCTTGTTCCTCCTGCCACCGAACTTCACTAATTCCCACTATATCTAACTTTAACCTATCCATTTCCCTTTTTAAATTTTCTAACCTACCTGCCCAATTAAGGGATCTGACATTCCACGCTCCGATCCGTAGAGTGCCAGTTTTCTTTCTCCTGATAACGACGTCCTCTTGAGTAGTCCCCGCCCGGAGATCCGAATGGGGGACTATTTTACCTCCGGAATATTTTACCCAAGAGGACGCCATCATCATTTAATCATACAGTAAAGCTGCATGTCATGATCAAGTCATGAAGAACTGAAAAGGGAACATCAGGAGAGCAAACGATGGAAGATAGCGCTGTGAGACATATGATATAGCGTCTAAGAATAGTAAACTTGTTTTGGAAGGAGTAGTAGACGAGAAAAATACCTGGATCAGGCAAAGACTAGGTTATGTTAAAGAAATTGTTGGGTGTGGTAAGTAAGTAGCGATTAGAACATTAGAACAACATAGGAAAAAATGGAACGTAGCACCAAAACAGTTGAAGCTTTCAAAATAAAAATGGCAGCGACTTCATCGTGCACTCACTTCTTCATCGTCAGTGACCCTGTTCGGGTTAAGTTATACTCCATATTACCTTACCACACCAATTATAGGATTAGAATGTACTGCATAATATTATAACTGCCGCGAGGGGTAGCCGCGAGGTCTAGGCGCGTTGCACGGTCCGTGCGGCTTCCCCCGTCGGAGATTCGAGTCCTCTCTCGGGCATGGGATTGTTTGTTGTCCATAGCGTAAGTTAGTTTAAGTTAGATTAAGTAGTTTGTAGGCGTACGGAGCGATGAGCTCAGCAGTTTGGTCCGCTGATGATTTTAACGTCGGACACATGCAACTGAACTCTTCATGCTACAGACAAGATCGCTGGCACATGAAAGACAGGCTTCAACGGTTAACGCTGTTTCCACCTGAAACAAAGGGTGTGTTTCGTGCCCATGTAACCTTTCCGTGACTGCAGGCTCTCTTTACTTTATCGTAAACATGACAGAGTTGTCAGATCGTTGTGTAACGATGTGGAGAACAAAAAACACTTAAGCGTCTTCGCGTGAGTACCCTTGTTATCATGTAGGAAATCCAGTCGATAGTAAATTTTTGATGACGTGTCATGAAACTTTACAGGGATTTCCACGCAGTGACTATGAATACCCTCTGTTTATGAGATTGAACAACTCATATTGGAAGTTTATGGACATCTTCTAGGACAAAAATACTTGGAAGAAAAATACATAATTGCGTTATGTCAGTACATCGTGGAGACCAATTTGTTGCTCCACTGCAACTGACACATCGACATATTAGCCCTGTTAAAATGATTTCCATGCTGAAAAATAGCATCTTATGATGTTCAAGTAACTAAACAGCAACAGACTATTTCTGCACATCAATATAGGGAGATGAGAGGGGACGTGAAGCTCTGTTATTACTGTTATATTATTATTATTATTACTTTCCTCGCTCGGTGGGAAATGAGATGAAGGATGGCTATATAGATGATGGCGAGAGACATAGCTGAGAATCAAAAGCAAGATATGGCGGAAAAGATCTAGATTTTCCAGCCACAGCACAAGGATGGACGGCAGCATGGTGTTCAGGACGATATGGAACGCAAAGTGCTTAATGTTCATCAACTGTATAAAATAGATCAGGGGCGTATTGGATACAGAAAAAAGGACCAAAAACCCATACATAGAAGTGTAGACAAGAACTAAGATCACAGAAGCAGAGGCAATCAGGAGGAACGAGAGAACGAAGATGTATTGCAAAGAAAGAAGCCACTCTGATCCGAAGGGCTCAAAACGAACCAGAAAGAGAAAGCTTCACAACCATTCTGTCTTTTGTAAGCCCTCGTCATCAATTTTTGAAAGGCCTGGTCGCCTTTGCTTGGAAGCCGGGTTGCCACTGTTGTTACGGTAGGCCGAGTTTGTGCAGTGCACCTCTAAGACTGTTTCTCCCTGCCACTTTTACACAGCTATGCCCCAAGGTCAGGTAACAGGACAGCAGAACGAAGGTTCTACAACACCCCTGAATAATAAAGTCTGCAACACTGCTTGTAAAAAGGCACTCAATGGTAAATAATCTTAGGTTAACTTCACAGTACACAGCAAATTTTATTTACAACTGTCTGTTCACTTCTAAGACTTCACCAAACGACGTTTCCTATCTAAGACAGCCCTCGACGATCGTCTATAACCAAGTGGGCGAGAGCTGCTCTTCTGTCTTCCGAGTGAGCTTCCGTCCGTTGTCGTCCGGTCATTGGCGGATTTTAATCAGGTGGCAACTGGCCGAGGCGAAATTGATATCTCCGTCCTCAGCGCCGCCCGAGGCTCTGTTGGATCTCGTGTAAGTGGCGAGCCTCTATGGCACCGGCACCAGCTCGCATCTTTGCGCCTGTGCTGCTTTTGCCCTGGCTGTGTCTTGTTCGGACGATACAGCAGTGACAGATTTTGATAACATTTCTAAGTGGTGCAAAGACTTGCAAGTTGCTTTATAGGTTCAAAAATTACGGTACCGCTGAAATATCATTTAATTGCCACTGAAAACACTCAGCTGGTAAAAATACGTTGGTGTCGCAGTTTATAGGCTGAGTCGTACGTGAAGAAAGTAGCAAACTTTTGTTCATTGGTAAGATACTGACGAAAGTGCAATCTACGAGAGAGATTGGTTAATGAACACTAGTGCAACAAAAAATGGTTCAAATGGCTCTGAGCACTATGCGACTTAACTTCTGAGGTCATTAGTCGCCTAGAACTTAGAACTAATTAAACCTAACTAGCCTAAGGACAGCACACACGTCAATGCCCGAGGCAGGATTCGAACCTGCGACCATAGCGGTCGCTCGGCTTCAGGCTGTAGCGCCTAGAACCGCACGGCCACTCCAGCCGGCCACTCGTGCAACATATCCGAGGTTATTGCTCATGTGTTGCGGGACCTGTACCAAGCAGGAATAACAGGGGACAATGAACGTAAAGGGAAAAGGGCTATGCACGCTCTGAGAAATTTTTATTTCAAATAAAGGCTTATGTTGCGTACTAGTCAAATTATTTTGCGAGTAATTACCTCTCAGTCTGTGCTATTTTGCTTCTTATATCCTCCTTGCTTGGTCCGCAATGTGTTAGTTTGCTTCTGCAATAGCATAAATCCCCACTTTTCCCCTACCACCTTTGCCGGTAGTTTCATTTCTGGTGATACTCAATACTTTTGTCTTTCTCTTATTTACTGTCATTATTTATGCTACGTTTAGTGGACAGTTCAATCGACTCAACAGTTCCGGCATATTTTTCTCACTTTGACGGAAGACAGCTGTGCCGTCTGCTAATCTTGATATTTCGTAGATTAGATTAGATTAGATTAGTACTTGTTCCATACATCATGAATACGACACTTCGTAATGATGTGGAACGTGTCAGGTTAATAAAAGGTGTCTATACAAGATATTACATTACACAAAATATTACATGATACTTCATAATTTTAATTTTTTTTGTGGAGGTTGAGGAAATTACCCACTTACTACATCCAAAAATTCATCGAATGAGTAGAAGGAGTTGCCATTAAGAAATTCTTTTAATTTCCTTTTAAATGCTATATGGCTGTCAGACTTTTGATGCTATTAGGTAAGTGACCAAAGACTTTTGTGGCAGCATAATTTACCCCCTTCTGAGCCAAAGTTAGATTTAACCTTGAATAGTGAAGATCATCCTTTTTCCTAGTGTTACAGCCATGTACACTGCTATTACTTTTGAATTCGTACTGTGACCGAGGCTGATGGGGCGGTTCTAAGAGTATTTGGTAACACAGCGGTTCAAATCTCCGTCCAACCACCCACATTATCGGCTTTTTCCAATTTTCTGAAATCGCTTAAGGCAAATTCCGGAATGGTTCGTTTGTAAAGACACGACTGTTTTCCTTAGCCACTCTTCCGCCAAACGACATTCTACTAGGTCACTAAGGATAGCGTCATCGACAACACTTTAAACCCTAATTTTCATTCTTTCCTTCCGCACCTAGATCCTTACGACACGCTAGTGAAGTTGCCCAGGATGGTGATGGTTCAAATGGCTCTGAGCACTATGGGACTTAACTTCTAAGGTCATCAGTCCCCTAGAACTTAGAACTACTTAAACCTAACTAACCTAAGGACATCACACACATCAATTCCCGAGGCAGGATTCGAACCTGCGACCGTAGCGGTCGCCCGGTTCCAGTCTGAAGCGCCTAGAACAGCTGGACCACAGCGGCCGGCGCGTGGACAGCTGTAAATTCCCAAATGTTCTTTCCTGTTCCACTATGGCGTGTGCAGGAGGTGGGTTGTATTATACCAGTACCATAGTGAGTGCGGAATCGGAAAACCAACAACATTCCTGATTCTGCAAGTCGTCCGCATATGTCGTCAGTTATGCAAAGTCTACTAGGCAGCGATTACTATCTCAGCCTAATACCAGCGGCGTGCTTTGTTGGCGGCAGAGTGAATTCGCAGGGCAGTGGTGTTGCGTGAGCGGAAGGCCGCGGCTTTGCTGATATGTGGTAGGTGCCCCCGGCAGGCTATGTGCTCACCAATACTGCAGTGGCCACGAATAGCAGCCCGGCCCAAAGATGTTCTGCGCTGAACTGACGATCTTTTGAGACTCCGGCAGTCCTGGATGAAGACGCCGTAGAGACGCTCTTCCTTTAGCGGCACCGACTCGGGACACGAAACCATCATGTCTAGTGGGTATCACACAAAATGCTCACAGTAGCAAGAATAGCAACTCTGGAAGACAGGAATTTGTTTCCTGAGGATGTTTGTCTGGAGTGTAGCCTTGTTTGGAATTGAAAAGTTGACGATAAGCATTTCAGTGAAGACGAGAACTAAAGTGCTGGAAAGGCTGAAGATTAGATGCGTAGATTGAATATTTATCTAACAATATAAGGAACAGGCAGATTGCTACTCACCGCAATGATGGCACGTTAAGTTGCAGACAGGCACAACGAAAAGGCAGTTGCACATTAGTTCTCGGCCAAAGCCTTAGTCAGAATTCCGATCAGAGCCCCCTGAGGTGGCGGCCATACTTGTATGAGGTGTGCTTACGTGTGCGAGTGAATGTGTGTGTGTGTGTTTCCTTCTCTGACGAAGGCTTTTGCCGAAGCTAATGTGTAAGTGTCTTTTCATTGTGCCTGTCTGAAACTCTTTGCCGTGAGTAGCAACCTGTGTTTTCCTTAAATTGTTGATATTCCAACCTGGAATTTAGCTTGTTCGAATAATTAATGAGTAGGTACTGAATCGAATTGAGGAAAAAAGAAATTTATGGCACAACTAGACTAATAGAAGTGATCGGTTGATGGGACACACCCTGAGGCATCAAGGAATTGTGAATTTGGTAAAGGAGGGTTGTGTGTGTGTGTGTGGGGGGGGGGGGGGGGGTGAAGGGGATTAGTATTTTACCGGAAGACGAAGGGGTAAATATGGTAACGAACTTCAAATGGATATCGGTTGCACTATTTGTTCAGAGATTAAGAGGCTTTCCCAGTATAGAGTATCGCCGTGAGATGCATCAAACCAGTCTTCGGATTACTAGAAGCAAAGTGCAGATGTTGACAGAACGCTGGAAAAAAGTCTTAGTCGAGACCTTGAGGGGATGATGTCATACCGGTTTCGTGGTCGAGTGATGGTCTCAAGATTTTCAAGGTTCACATGCGGAACAATAGTTTTCAACATTTAGGAATACATGAATACTGTAACGGAGATCAGATAAAAAAACTGAGAACAATGCCAGTAATTAGAGACGAAACCAGCTTCCGGTCCGTAGGAGGAACTGAGAAGCTTATATAAGGCGGAAACTTCACGGCTGCTGAATACGAAGTGGTATCTATAATGGAATGGAATCTCTCTTGGTATGTTAAAACAGCATTCAGCAGCCTCTCAGTATAATACGTTGTATTCTCTGAATGCGTAGACAGAAATTTTCCTCTCAGTAAATACATCGAAGAGCCAAAGAAACTGGTACACCTGCCTACGATCGTGTAGGGCCTCCACGAGTACGCAGAAGTGCCACAAACCGACATAGACTCATCTCATGTCTGAAATAATGCTTTGACGCCGTGAATCCTACAGGGCTCTCCATAAATCCGTAGGAGTACGACGGGGTGGAGATCTCTCGTGAACAGCACGTTGCAAGCCATTTCAGACATGCTCAATGATGTTCATGTCTGGGGAGCTTGCTGGCCGGTGGAAGTATTTAAACTCATAAGAGGGTTCCTAGCGCCACTCTGTAACAATTATGGACGTGTGGGATGTCGCACTGTCTTGCTGGAATTGCCCATGTCGATCGGAATGCACATGAATGGACATGAATGAATGCAGGTGATGCGACAGGATGCTTACGTACGTGTCCCCTGTCAGAGCCCTATCTAGACGTGTCAGGTGTTCCATATCACTCCAACTGCACACGCCCCACACCATTACAGAGCCGCCACCAGCTTGAACAGTCCCCTGCTAATGTGCAGAGTCCATGGATTCATGAGGTTGTCTCCATACCCGTACACGTCCATCCACTCGATACAATTTGAAACGAGACTCGTTCGACCAGGTAACATGTTTCTACTCATCAACAGTCCCATGTCGGTGTTGAAGGGCCCAGGCGAGGCGTAAAGCTTTGTGTCGTGCAGTCATGAAGTGTACACGGGTGGGCCTTCAGCTCCGAAAGCCCATATCGATGGTGTTTCGTTTAATGGTTCGCACGCTGACACTTGTTGGTGGCCCAGAATTGAAATCTGCAGCAATTTGCGAAAGGGTTGCACTTCTGTCACGTTGAACGATTCTCTTCAGACGTCGTCGGTCCCGTTCTTGCAGGATCTTTTTCGGGCCGCAGCGATATCTGAGATTTGATGTTTTACCTGATTCCTGATATTCAGGGTACACTCGTGAAATGGTCGTACGCGAAAATCCCCATTTCATCGCTGCCTCGTTGACACTGTGTCCCATTGCTCGTGTTTCGACTATACTACCACGTTCAAACTCACTTACCTCTTGATAACCTGCCATTGTGGCAGCAGTAACCGATCCTTCAACTGCGCCAGGCACTTGTTGTGTTACGTATTCGTTGCCGACTGCTGTGCCGTATTCTGCCTGTTTACACATGCCTATACCAGTTTCTTTGGCGCTTCGGTGTGAAATAAAATTGTGTACATGGTGAGGCAACTAAGGGCACCGCATGCATAACCAGATCGACGAAATCACTGACAAAGTGAACCATCAAGCAGACATGGGACGCTAACGTAGCTTCGTATATGTTCAGACCACTTTTAACACTTTTCCCTAATAACTGAAGCTTTAGTTCTGTCACGGGAAAAGCTAAGTATAAAACTAACGTGCCGTGAAACACGCTAATGTTACCCTCGGAGACGATTTTAAAGTTCGACCGTGCGTGTGTCTAATGGAAAATGGTATCGATCTATAATTCCGAATTTTGTGCAGTTGACAGTACAACCAAACGGGCCTTAACCTTGGGAGCTAACAGAAGTGGTAAAATTGTAAGCGAATGAAAAAAGTGAGCGAACGCCAGCCTAATTACGCACATTAATTTGGAAACACGTATTTGTGGAAATTGGTTATTAGTTATTGAAGTTACTTTTGTTGAGACTTCCTTTTGAATAGCAGACAGGATACAAACTGACACATTGCACTCTGTACTGTGTGTAGTAGCAGTTAGTAATAACACACAAACCAGTAAATTATGGGGAGCAAAATTGCACCGAACTCATACTAATGACGGCCACAGTCAATAGCATTTACTTCATCAAAATACTGAAACATCACTGCATGAAGTGCAGAACTAATTTTGGACATGAGGGGCTTATATCTTGACTGACATGAATAACACGAATAAAGATGAAGAACATCTTAAGTGCACTGTTTAAGCTCCTTAGTAACAGTAATAGTGCATTTTTTAATAGGAGGACAATATGATGGGGCCCATAAACTGGTATAGTTTCACTAGCCAAGGTTCTTTGATTATTGCAAAAGTAGAAAGTATCTCTAAAAGCTAATGATTCACTTAAATTACTTTGCAAAGTAATAAAATGCAACACTGGTCTTAATTAACTTCAAAAGGAACCATTCATGATGAATACCAAAACTACTCTATATTTGGAAATGTACATAGCTTTACTTCTGACAGTACTACCGCAAATCGATTCATTAAAGATTTATATGTAGTTGTACTTTAATCACATGTGAAGCAGGTATTCTCTGCAATAATATTTACACAATCTTGCACTGTAATCCTACAAAACTATATTTTATAATAAACTATGGATACTTTAGTAAAATCCTATCCAACTTCACTCTTATGGTTTTAGCTTTTAAATAATTAAGGGTTTCACTTTCCTATTGATTGATCTTTAAATTTTTGTTCTTCAACTTCCTACTTTAATAATTTCACTTGGAGTTGTTCATAAACAAAACATCCAAATTTAACTTTCTTTTGCTACTCGTTTTACTTTGGACAAAAAGTCACTTTCAAACACATGAATGCCAGAATTGTTCATTTAAATCAGGATACTCGGTTTTAGTGGCACTCACGTGAGGTAGGTTCGTGATCAGGATTGAAGTTATGGTTTCGAACACGAATTGACGTTTTATGTAATTATTATTGAAAAGACACACAAATTTACTGGTCCATGCCAATATACAATACGTAACTGAATGTATGAAGTCTGTGAAGCAGTGGCGAAGATCAGTAGCAGGCGAAATGGCGGCTAACTGTACACAAGGCTCTTGATGAACGAATGATCTATAAAATCTCATCTTCGCGTCGGATTTTCAACATATTAGAGACATTCCATCATTCCGTGAATACCAAATAATAGCCAGATCCACATCCGAGGCAAATCCCTTCTAATGCAGCTTCCAGTTGTTCTCTTAGCACCGTCGAGGTGTACCGTGCTAAGGCTAGTCACACACTGCGTGCCGTTCACACAAATGAGCCGCTCAGTCCGACCGCCAAACCCACCTTTTACAGCGTGCCCGTGCCACTTTCGTTGCGGGGGGACTTCCCTACAGCGTTTACATACTACAAATACAGGTGCCCTAAGCACTAACCAGCTTTTAACAAACATACTTCTGTCATAAACATATTCATATGCCGTGCGAAGTGGCCACGAGGTTTGAGGTGTCTTGCCACGGACTGCGCGACCCCTCCCGCCGGAGGTTCGAGAGCTCCCTCGGGTGTTTGTATTGTTCTTAGCATAAGCTGGTTTAAGTAGTGTGTAAGTCTAGGTACTGATGACCTAAGCAGTTTCGTGCCTTAGGAATTCACACACACACACATTCATATTATAATAATCTAAACTTCAACATTTTGTTTTGCTTTTTTCATATATGGCAACGGCCTAGCCGCAGTGGCTACACCGGTTCCCCTGAGATCACCGAAGTTAAGCGCTGTCGGGCGTGGTCGGCACTTGGATGGGTGACCATCCAGGCCGCCATGCATTGTTACCAGTTTTCAGGGTCCTCTCAGCCTCGTGATGCCAACTGAGGAGTTACTCGACCGAATAGTAGCGGCTTCGGTCAAGTATACCATCACAACGACCGGGAGAGCGGTGTGCTGACCCCGCGCCACTCGTATCCGCATCCTCCACTGAGAATGACACGGCGGTCGGATGGCCTGGTAGGCCACTCGTGGCCTGACGACGGAGTGTTTTTTTTTTTCATATATACATTAATTTTCTTGCCGTACATCAAGGAGTTCAAACAACACAGACTGCACACTTCATAGATTGCAGATATAGTTACTTAAAATAAACCTACTCCTAATCGATGTAAGTGTTACACACTGGCGAGTATTTAAGTGATCAGAGCAGCATATTGAGGAGAAGAAAAAAGTCTTGATACAGATGTTGAAATTACTGTATATTTATACGCCAATGACGCGTTCTTCGCCTAATTCGTGGCATCTTCGAATTGCTCGATAAATGTTGATAAGCAATCAATAAAATTCTTCTTGGTTTGAGGCCGCGCTGTCATCTGTAAAATTCGGACGTTTCGGCGACTGTTGCAAGGCGCCTTCCTCAGGGTGTGTTGCTAACTGCTGTTAGCAGCAGCAGCAACAGCAGTTAGCAACACACCCTGAGGAAGGCGGCTTGCAACAGTCGCCGAAACGTCGGAATTTTACAGATGACAATGCGGCCTCAAACCCAGAAGAATTTTATTGACTGTGACAACGGCCGCGGAAGCCTACGTTTACATTTACGTTGATATGCATGTTATGGATATCGACGATAAAACATCCGAAAAATAAATTATCTTTGTCATGTGCAAGAAGGAAAGTAGAGGCAAGTAATACGCTCCCGCCATGTATTAAAAACATAGCATCCGATAACCTTACCGGAACGCGTAATGTGGTCCCGTGAATACAAGGAAAGATCAGCCCAGTACAGGGAGTATAACTGGAGCATATATTTGCCACCATTATTCTTCTTGCGCATGACAGGTGCCATTTATTTTTGTGGATGTTTTATCATTGATATCCATAACTTGATTATCAACATTTACCGACGAATCTGAAGAGGCCTCGAAACAGCTGAAACACTAGTCATGGTGAATAAATAACCGGTAATTTCAAAATCGCAACCAAGACTGTTTTCTTCTCCTCATTCTGCATAATTGTTGCAGTACCACCACGCCATGGAGTGGAAAACCTCTTCCAACATTGTGCAGAGGCGAGGCGGTGTTACTCTTCGAGTCATTGTGAGGGAAGCCATACAGTGTGACTTCAGGTCACGTTAGTATCTTGGGTCATAGCACGACGACACGTCACGGACACCCTTCAACTTTATGTTCTCTCTCTTGTGAGAGTGTTTCGGAGCCATTTTTCAACAGGACAATGATCGTACACACTTAGAACGTGTCCCTACGTAAAGCTGTGGGCCAGCTTGCCTCATGAGATTATACAAGGGCTTTACGAAAATAGTACCAACCGATTCAGTGAGCGCATCCAAGCCAGTGGGTATGTGACGTCATACTGACAGATGGAGTCATACTGCCATGTTCTTTGTAACTTTGGTTTAATTTTGTGACAACTGCAGTAGCACTACATACTACGAGTGTTCAAAAAGTCTCTCCGCAGAGCCGTATGATTGTCAGCCGCGCGTGCCGTGTCATTGTTCGCCTGCCTGGGTTTTTCAACGAAACAATAAACGCACAACGATACTGCAGTGTTATTCTGTAACCACTCATAGGAGAACTTGTCTGGAGTGAAATACTGAACGGTTATTTTCGACAAGATGGTGCAACCGCGCATACAGCTCGCGTTTCAATGTCACTGCTTGCTAATGTTTTTGGTGATCGCATAATTTCACAGGGGCTTTAGTATCCACGATCGCCTGACCTAACACCACCTGACTTAATTCTGGGGTACAGCGAAAGCAAATGACTATAAAAACCGTCCTAAATCCATCGATCAATTGAAAACTGCAATATCCACTTTCACTGCTTCTGTTACAGAAGAAATGTTGCAGCTTGTGTTTTGAAACATGAGTGGACGAATTGAATTGTGTATTCAACAACAGGGGGGACACTTACAACATTTAATGTGAAAATTTGTAAGTAAAAATGAATATTCAATAAATTAATAACTTGTATTTCATTGAGTTTCATTCCGGTATATTCACTGCGGCATACGGCACGCGCGGCTAACAATCATACGGCACTGCGGCGAGACTTTTTGAACACCCCGTATCTCAGCCCGTGAACTATCATTTCGTCTCCTTCTCCCTCCCGGGTCCTCACTTTTTTGGTCAGACAGTGTATATCGAGGAGCGGTAGTTACTAAGCTGTAGTGGACAATCTAAGAACATTTCCTGACGTGCGCAAGTAGTTTTTAAATGTCGAATTATTGCACCGCCTTTTTTCCGTAGCAACGGAAAAAGCCTTCGAATAGGACGTCAACAACACAACTATTTGTGTAATATGACACACTAGTAGCAAAGTAAAAGAGCCACAAACCACTGTTCAGCCCTCAGGAGAAAGGGCCTCCAAAACGTACGCCATGTGATGCCAAATACAGCCGAACACGTTACTCAGTATGTTTATTATTGTGACTGTCAGATCAAGTCTGAAAAAGGTTGACGAAGACTGGCGTGCCACAGGGGAGTGTTATGGTTCAAATGGCTCTGAGCACTGGGACTTAACATCTATGGTCATCAGTCCCCTAGAACTTAGAACTAGTTAAACCTAACCTAAGGACATGACACAACACCCAGTCATCACGAGGCAGAGAAAATCCCTGACCCCGCCGGGAATCGAACCCGGGAACCCGGGCGTGGGAAGCGAGAACGCTACCGCACGACCACGAGCTGCGGACGAGTGTTATGGGACCATTGCTTTTCACAATATATATAAATGACCTAGTAGATAGTGTCGGAAGTTCCATGCGGCTTTTCGCGGATGATACTGTAGTACACAGAGAAGTTGCAGCATTAGGAAATTGCAGCGAAATGCAGGAAGATATGCAGCGCATAGGCACTTGGTGCAGGGAGTGGCAACTGACCCTTAACCTAGATGTAATGTATTGCGAATACATAGAAAGAAGGATAAGATATGATAGCGGAACAAACACTGGTAGCAGTTACTTCTGTAAAATATCTGGGACTATACGTACGGGACGTTTGAAGTTGAACGATCATATAAAATTATTTGTTCGTAAGGCGGGTGCCAGGTTGAGATTCATTGGGAGAGTCCTTAGAAAATGTAGTCCATCAACAAAGGAGGTGGCTTACAAAACACTCGTTCGACATATACTTGATTATTGCTCATCAGTGTGGGATCCGTACCAGGTCGGGTTGACAGAGGAGATAGAGAAGATCCAAAGAAGAGCGGCGCGTTTCGTCACAGGGTCATTTGGTAAGCGTGATAGCGTTACGGAGATGTTTACCAAACTCAAGTGGCAGACTCTGCAAGAGAGGCGCTCTGCATCGCGGTGTAGCTTGCTGTACAGGTTTCGAGAGGGTGCGTTTCTGGATGAGGTATCGAATATATTGCTTCCCCCTACTTATACCTCCCGAGGAGATCACGAATGTAGAATTAGAGAGATTCGAGCGCGCACGGAGGCTTTCCGGCAGTCGTTCTTCCCGCGAACCATACGCGACTGGAACAGGAAAGGGAGGTAATGACAGTGGCACGTAAAGTGCCCTCCGCCACATACCGTTGGGTGGCTTGCGGAGCATAAATGTAGATGTAAACTTCATATTTACTTAACAAAACACAGATCGCAGATCAGACGCTATAAAACGTAGCCTTGTAACAACAAGACAACTATATGGGAAAAAGAAAAATCTGTTAACATCGAATATTAATTTAGGTCTTAGGAAGTCGTTTCTGAAAATTAGAAGGAAGGTCAGCGTTGGCCGTAATTTTGATGGTTTATTGACAGCAAAATCGATTTTCAATCACATAGTGATTATCTCCAGTGCTGTAGTGTACAAATTAAACACATAGGCACTGGTGTCAGGTTACTGTCGGTAACCAAAGCTATGAAACGATCACAGTAACAGATTTCGGAAAAGTATTTATCTGTAGTTTAACGTTATATGGAAATCAAGTGTGGGCAGTAAAGAATAAAGTAAAAGAAGAAGAGAAAGGGATCTTTGGGTATGCAGAGCAACAGAAGAGTTATGAAGATTAGTTCGGGATACTGTATAACTAAGAAAGAGTTACTGAATCGAATCGAAGAAAGAGCTTTATGACACACAAACGAGTGAAAGAATATGTCTGTTGATACGGCACATCCTGAGACATAAAGAAACTGTTCATGTGGAAATGAGGGCGGTGGAGTGTGGCCGGTAAGCCTGCCTGAGTGGCCGAGCGGTTCTAGGCGCTACAGTCTGGAATCGCGCGACCACTGCGGTCGCAGGTTCGAATCCGGCCTCGGGCATGGATGTATGTGCTGTCCTTAGGTTAGTTAGGTTTAAGTAGTTCTAAGTTCTAGGGACTGATGACCTCAGAAGTTAAGTCCCATAGTGCTCAGAGCCATTTGAACAATTTTTGTGAGCGGTAAACATTGCTGAGTGAGACCAGGGCGTGAATTCGTGTAAGCAGGTTCAAATTGGTGTAAGTTGTAGTAGCTGTATACAGGTGAAGAGGTTGCACAGTACGGACGAGCGTGGCGAGCTACGTCAAAAGAGTCATCGGACTGAAAACCACATAAGGCAGCAATAAGTTGTCTCCATACATGTAATATTATACCATTTCTGTTCCAAATTTTATTCAGTATGTGATCGCAGTTGACAATGGGTGACCAGATAGTTGATCATTTCTTTGGTTGGTACTGGATAGCAATTTTGCATTCCTGGGAATTAATTTGAGCTGATGGCAGACAGCGTTCCTGTGAGAGCGACGATCGATAGATGTGAGTTTAGAATAGTAGATGTGCCATGTGCGACCGAGAGGGATGCGTTATTGCTCTAACGGTAACAGAGAGCAGGCAGTGGCTTTATAATCCTGAGGGCGATCTCTCTATAGCCAGGGTAATGAACTGATGCTAGACGAGCAACTTCCGCTACAAAATCGGTGAAAACAGCCAGGCGCTGTGAGCTAGACGTGGACAGCGATAACATCTTGCAAGATAAGGAGGCATCCTGTTGGTAAGGAATGCAGGGGGTCATGAACGGCGGATGACCTGTTGCAGATCTTCTCACGAGACACAGCGAGCTACGTTTCGCGTCAAGAAGCAGAGAGTCAAGAAGCAAAGAGCGCACACGCGGCCGCCGCATGTCTTGCTGGAAAAATGCGTATGGAGTGTAACCAGGGCTCTCCTACAGGTATCGAAAAGGGCACAGCGTGCGGGCAGCGACCTAGAGAATTCACTGACAAGAGTATCAGTGAAGGGTCTTACTGTTAAAATTTGTAAAGTGGCGATCTCGCCGCTAGGAGTGAGTTAAATCGTTTCTCTGTAAACAAAGTGACGATTCTTTGCTTCTCTGTGGAGAGCGAATACTTGAGTTGGGTTTCTGTTCCTGGATTTTGAGCAAACAGAAATCTCGACCTGTCTTCTGGTCGTACATTACATTACATTAATACTTGTCCCATAGATCGTGAATGTGACATTTCGTAATGATGTGGAAGGCGTCAATTTAACACAAGTTTTCGTTACATGATATAATCCTTTTTTGTTACAATTGTTACTTCATATCTAAAATTCATCTATTGACTAGGAGTTGTCATTCAGAAATTCTTTTAACTTGTTTCTAAATGCTGGTTATATTCTGATTACACGCTTTTATGCAGTGAATACTTCTTTTCTTAATGATGATTTACTCCAAAATATGATGCGATATGAAAGATGTGTATGAAAATAGGCATTGTAGGCTAATTTGATGATATGTTTATCACAAAAATTAGCAATATCTGTTACAGCATATGTAAATGAACATAAACGTTTCGGCAGATGATCAATGTGTTTCTTCCAATTGAATTTCTCACCAATCCACACACCCAGAAATTTTGAATCTTCTGCCTTGGCTACAAACTTCCGTTCAAAGTCTATATTTATCAGTGGTGTTGTGCCGTTTACTGTACAGAACTGTATATACTGTATTTTCTCGAAACTTAATGAGAGTCCATTTGCAGAAAACCAATTAATAATTTTCTAAAAGACCTTTTTTACAACTTCCTCAGCTAATAATTGTTAGTTGTGTGTGATTACTATACTTGTATCATCAGCGAAAAAACTAGCTTTGAATCTTCATGACTACAGAGTGGCGAATCATTAACATTTATTGAGAAAAATAAGGGACCCAAGACTGAACCCTGTGGGATACCATTCGTGATACCTCCCAAGTTAGAAGACTCTGCTGATTTTTACATACCAACTGCACTGTTAATTTCAACCATGTGCTGAAGTAGTTTCCGTTCTAGGAGTTTGCGGTCGGTATATTATGCACACTGTGTAGACAGAATTTATAAGTACGCAGCATACATTTTCTGCACGGCAACGAATGGCACTGAGCAGATCGACGCTTCAGTAGCAAATCTCCCAGTCCTGTAATCGGTGGTATACTCACCACAGCACGGTAGACAGGGAAACAACCATGGTAAATGTGTTGAGTCATATTTACCACTCAGGCTGGAGGTCTTATGTTTCACAGACAGAGCTAATCAGTTTCAATAAACTTAGTGAGTCCGTTCGATAAACAGGGATTGGATTTCGGTGACAGTCACAAATGTTGTCGCACTCTCAAAATTAGGTTAAGGGTAGGATTTAACATGCTGTACACATTTTTGCATTTTTCTGTTCTTTCAAAGTAAATACCTCTAAGGTACTTAGTTGTATACATACTAGTAATATATATATATATATATATATATATATATATATATATATATATATATATATATTCAACGTTATCTCATGACTAAACCAACAACTGCAGAATTTAAGCTGCCGAAAATCCTAGAACTGTTGTGGACGAGAAAGTCACGCTGTGGCGTGTATTTACTACAGCAGTCGTGATCGGACCCTGTTTCTTTGAAGAAATGCGGGATGCCGCATTTCAAACTGTCAGTGTGATGGGCGTGATGTACAACGATATTTTACAGAGTCGCATCATACCTAACCCGGCAGATAAACCGCTGCTGGAAGATAAGACTTTTATGCAGTGTGGCGCTCCACCCCGTACTGCTTCGTGCGTGAAAGATTTCTTGCCCGCGTCGTTTGGTGAGGATCGAGTACTAGCAGCCACATCCGTCATGCCTGGCATCCCGCGTTCTCAGACCTCATCTGTGTGGTTGTTGGTTGTGGGGTCACCTGAAGTCGCACCTCTGTCGTGATCGTCAGATCCCATTAAGGATGCTTAAAGACAAAATCCGGCGACAGTTTCTCGCAATCCCATTGATATGCTATACAGTGCTGTTCAGAGCTGCAGGTATTGTTGATCAATGACAGCTGACATGTTGAGCATTTGTTATGAAGAACATCTTCTTTGCAAAAAATCAATTGTTATGCTAATTATTGCTTTTCTATGAAGCGCCATCTGTTGGTCATTTTGCGCATTTTTTTAAAAAATTCCAATAAAAGCCTAGCTAATGTCAAGCATGTGTGACAGTTTTCATGTCTCTAGCTACTTCATTCCATGAAATATCGCATTTTCAAATGTTAATGGACTTTTGGGTCAGCCTGTACATACTTTAATGAAAGACGTTTATAACGCGTGTCTAAATTTAACTGTACTTGAAACTAAATGACAAAAGATTCATAACATTTCTAACGCGCTATTTCCGAAACCATCGCAATGTCTCATCCTGTTCCCACAGCCTCAATATTCTTCCTGAGAAAGGCCTAGTACAGTAGTTAAATAAGCACATGTGTCGTCGTTGTGTTCCAGTACTACACTTTGCTGGAGGACTGCTGCGCAGACGAGGACATGGCTGAGGAGAAGCGCGGCCTGGAACTGGAGCTGGAACTCAGGGAGCGGCCGCCTCCCGCCACCCCAGCCGCCATAGTGCCAGCCGACCAGCACGTGGCCTCCACGTGAGTACCCCGTGCCTAGCCAGAGCTACATTATCTCTTTGTTATTTGGTTAATGCCAAGCTTCTGTCGCACCATTACAATCTGTTCAAAAGTATCCAAATAACCATATGTGTTGTGGAACTAACTATTATATGTAAAGAGAGGCGTACCGTGCAGTTTGAAAGGAGACGGCGAATGCTGTGCCCGTAATAGTGAAGCAGTAAGAGCATAATTGTTCGGTCACCACAGGTTAGTGACTTACAACGTGGTCTAGCCACTGGCTGTAACCTAAATAACAAACATTTCCATCAGGGACTTATCAACCCTTCTACAGCTGGCAAAGGCCATTGTTGGCAATGTCCATGTGAAGCGGGAACCTGAAGGAACAAGGAAAGCTAAACCAAGACGAGGCAAAAATTTTCCCATTCCATCATGGCAGGCTTCTACAGCAACCGGTTTAAAAGTGTTTCAGAACAAAAACAGACTCGGATGCGAAATTATTTAATGTGAGTGACGCGTTTCACCCTTTTGGGGCGTCATCAGATTGTGTAAAAGTATCTGGATACATGACACAAAGTAGAGACCAATATCCGGTTACCTTGGTGACAATTTCACATTATATATGGTTTTATGACTGATACGCCAGGTATCCAGCCACATTTACAGTGTCTGATGATGCTCCAAAAGGGTGAAACGCGTTATTGACAGTAAATAATTTCGTATTCGGGACTGTTTTTGTTCTGAAATAAGACCAGGCAGGCCTCATATACTGATGGAGAGCGAGTGAGTAGCATTGCGCAGAGCAGTTGCAAAGAACCGCATCAATTCTGTGGACACATTCACCCTCGAGCTCTGAAGCGCTGTCAGCACCCAGCTAGCACAGTTACTGTGGCCGGCCGGTGTGGCCGTGCGGTTAAAGGCGCTTCAGTCTGGAACCGCGTGACCGCTACGGTCGCAGGTTCGAATCCTGCCTCGGGCATGGATGTGTGTGACGTCCTTAGGTTAGTTAGGTTTAATTAGTTCTAAGTTCTAGGCGACTGATGACCTCAGAAGTTAAGTCGCATAGTGCTCAGAGCCATTTGAACCCATTTGAACAGTTACTGTGGGTCTGCTTTATAGAGTGAATGGGGTACAATGGTCGATGAGCTCCTCAGAAGCGACAAATATCTGTAGTCAGTGCGAAGCGATGCTTGAAGTGGTGTGGGAGCGATACCACTGCACAGTGGATGACTGGGAACGAGTGGCAATGAGAATAAAGGGTTTTGGGTTCGTCGAAAGCCTGGAAAACTTTACCTGTCATGTGTAATGCCGATAGTGAAGTTCGGAGCTGGTGCTGTTACGGTACGGGGGTGTTTTTTGTGGTTTAGTGTGCGATCCCATTATTGCGCTTATGAAAACGCTAAATGTAGAAGGATATGAACAGATTTTACAGCATTGAGTTCTGCATGCAGTGGAGGAAAATTTCAAAGACGATGACACTATCACGTGACTGTACACCATCTCATACAGCAGAATCGGCGAGGCAATGGTTTGTGATCAATAGCATTCCTGAAACGGACTCGCCTGCCCAGAGTTCCGACATGGCAACGGAACTCCTCTGGGGTGACTTGGAGCGCCAACCTTCTCAGGTTTCTCCTCGTGGAGAAGAATGGCCTGCCATTTCTTCATAAACAGTCGGACACCTCGTTTGAAATGTCCTGAGCAGAGGTCAAGAGGCCACTAATAGTGATAATGGGGCTAATAATAATATTGACAATAACAATGACAATAATAACGATAATGATAGTGGCACATATAGAGAGTGACAATTATTGAACTACACGAAAAAATTGTAAATTAGTTACAAACTACTGTGTGGACACACTTTATTCAACATGAAAACGTCATTACAGATATTCGTATTTAGGTTATGACATGTTCCATATGCCTACCGTCATTTGCGATGATGTGGCGCAGACGAATAGCGAAATTCTGAATGACCCGCTGAGGTGTCAGAACATCGATGCTGTCCATGACCTGAATGGCTGTTTTCAGCTCAGCAATGGCTTTGGGGTTATTTCTGTGCACCTTGTGTTTAATGCAGCCCCACAAGAGAAGTCGCACGTGTTGAGATCTGGAATATATGGCGGCCAATCGAGGCCCATGCCAGTGGCCTCTGGGTTCCCCACAGTCAGAATACAGTCCCCAGAGTGCTCCTCCAGGATATCAAACACTCTCCTGCTTCGATGGGGTCGAGCTCCGTCTCGCACGAACCACATCTGGTTGAAATCAGGGTGACTTTGAATAATTCGCATAAAATCATCTTCCAAAACCTTCATGTACTGTTCGGTACACCGCACCGATTATTCCGTGACTGGACATTGCATACCACACAGTGACTAGTTGTGGGTGAAGAGACTTGACGATCGCGGAAGCGGATTCTCAGTCCCCCAAACGTTCCAATTTTGCTTATTGAAGCCTTCCAAATGAAAGTGGGTTTCGTCGCTAAACCAAACCATATGCCATCACGCCCCGCGGCCAACCGTAAAGTGTGAACGTCCTAATGCACACCGGTTAGAAGTTATTTTATGCAGTTCAATAATTGTCACCATGTAAGAAGAATTTATACAGGGTGTTACAAAAAGGTACGGCCAAACTTTCAGGAAACATTCCTCACACACAAATAAAGAAAATATGTTATGTGGACATGTGTCCGGAAACGCTTACCTTCCATGTTAGAACTCATTTTAGTTTCGTCAGTATGTACTGTACTTCCTCGATTCACAGCCAGTTGGCCCAATTGAAGGACGGTAATGTTGACTTCGGTGCTTGTGTTGACATGCTACTCATTGCTCTGCAGTACTAGCATCAAGCAAGTCAGTACGCAGCATCAACAGGTTAGTGTTGATCACGAACGTGGTTTTGCAGTCAGTGCAATGTTTACAAATGCGGAGTTGGCAGATGTATGGATTAGCACGGGGCAATAGCCGTGGCGCGGTACGTTTGTATCGAGGCAGATGTCCAGAACGAAGGTGTCCCGACAGGAAGACGTTCGAAGCAATTGATCGGCGTCTTAGGGATCACGGAACATTCCAGTCTATGACTCGCGACTGGGGAAGACCTAGAACGACGAGGACACCTGCAATGGACGAGGCAATTCTTCGTGCAGTTGACGATAACCCTAATGTCAGCGTCAGAGAAGTTGCTGCTGTACAAGGTAACGTTGACCACGTCACTGTATGAAGAGTGCTACGGGAGAACCAGTTGTTTCCGTACCATGTACCGCGTTTGCAGGCACTATCAGCAGCTGATTGGCCCCCACGGGTACACTTCTGCGAATGGTTCATCCAACAATGTGTCAATCCTCATTTCAGTGCAAATGTTCTCTTTACGGATGAGGCTTCATTCCAACGTGATCAAATTGTAAATTTTCACAATCAACATGTGTGGGCTGACGAGAATCCGCACGCAATTGTGCAATCACGTCATCAACACAGATTTTCTGTGAACGTTTGGGCAGGCATTGTTGGTGATGTCTTGTTGGGCCCCATGTTCTTCCACCTACGCTCAATGGAGCACGTTATGATGATTTCATACGGGATACTCTACCTGTGCTGCTACAACATGTGCCTTTACAAGTACGACACAACATGTGGTTCATGCACGATGGAGCTCCTGCACATTTCAGTCGAAGTATTCGTACGCCTCTCAACAACAGATTCGGTGACCGATGGATTGGTAGAGGCGGACCAATTCCATGGCCTGCACGCTCTCCTGACCTCAACCCTCTTGACTTTCATTTATGGGGGCATTTGAAAGCTCTTGTCTACGCAACCCCGGTACCAAATGTAGACTCTTCGTGCTCGTATTGTGGACGGCTGTGATACAATACGCCATTCTCCAGGGCTGCGTCAGCGCAGCAGGGATTCCATGCGGCGGAGGGTGGATGCATGTATCGTCGCTAACGGAGGACATTTTGAACATTTGCTGTAACAAAGTGTTTGAAGTAACTCTGGTACGTTCTGTTGCTGTGTGTTTCCATTCCATGATTAATGTGATTTGAAGAGAAGTAATAAAACGAGCTCTAACATGGAAAGTAAGCGTTTCCGGACACATGTCCACATAACATCTTTTCTTTCTTTGTGTGTGAGGAATGTTTCCAGAAAGTTTGGCCGTACCTTTTTGTAACACCCTGTATAAGTAGAAAATAGATGTTTTCTGATACAGCGAGTTCTGGGGAAAGGAAGTTTAAGGAGACTGCACCAGCTAAGAATCCTGGAAAACGAGGAAGATTTGGCTGAAGAGAAGGATGTACAAAGACAACGACTGCGTACAGGGACAATGGTAATCATTATTTTTGCTTTAGCAGATACGCAATTAACTATCTTCTGAACCTGGAGATGTTATTCGAATCTGTAATATATTGTGGGCGATTATTGCAGAGTCGGTTTCCTACTACGGAGAAGGACTTCGAGAAAGCTACAAGATCTGACCCGTGTCTAGATATGTGAAATGCCATACTACTCCTCTCAAGTTGAATGTTTGTTAAACCTGCACAAGGATCTGAAAACCGCACATATAAGAAAGAATTTGATTCTGAGACGTTCAGTTTCAGGTCCAGGACGTCTAGCATTTAGCTTGCAAAATTATCCTAACTATTAGTAACAACGCATCTGACTTACTAGAAATGAATTTGATACTTTTTAGTAATACATCTGATTGTGACTTCATGCGTATGTAGACGAGCGATCCGGCAGTCCAGTATTGGTACGAGGTGAGATGAAATTGTTGTATGGCTAAAAGCTAGTGGGCCCAGGACTCATGGGCGCTAAGGACGAGTCCAGGTACAAAGACGAACAGCTGGGAATGTGGATGGCTGTTGCTCGCATGGCTTTTGTGCAAGACAGGAACCAAATGTCAGACAAGCTGAAAGACGGCTGTTTGAGAATCTACAATATTTTACAGTCAAGTATTAAAGCAAACCTGAATACAGTTGTGATCTCAGAAGAATGAGGCACATCAAATGACTCATCAATATTTTCAGGGCATTTAAAACTTCAGAAGTTAATATTTCACAGTGAATAAATCAGGGGGGTCTGGAAGACTGGCTTAGTCAAGGCCTCAGCACGAACTTCATTGGAAATCTTTTGGTTGATCGACAGCATCATCTAGAATACTTTACCACAAAAGCCAGTTACTACTATTGGACATTATTCAGGAGAAACGGTAACAGTTTCTGATCTCTGTTTATCAGAATACTGTAAGCCTCCACCGAAGTTTAGATTCCCAATGATAGTAGCATGACACAAAAGCATCTTACCTATACCGTATCCAAAAAAAGGAAAAATGGATCAACTTTGTAATTAATGTAACAGTATTCGCTCTAAAACTCACAAAATCAGTGTCTCTCTGTACCAGTGTAAAAGGCATTTCAGTTGCATAACTGAATTTATGATCTTTTTCCAAACATGAGACATCTTCATGATGTCACGATATATCATAGCATCTTTGTCACTCATATCTTTGTAAGCACTTTCTATTGTATCAAAACATGTGGTGTGTACTAAAAATCTTTTCTGTGACATCTACACTGTTCAAAAAGATAAATTTACGTGAGCAACGATAAGAATGCAGTGGGAATGTATTCACATCTGTTAGAAGAATGTAATGAAAAACACTCCAAACCGACATTTCACGTAAGTCACATCCAGTGAAAATCTGTAACGCAACCATCTGTGTGGCGTGCTTATAATTATGTATTATTTATATTTTAGGACAATTAATCTGTAAAAAAACGTTGTAATGAAAGCATGAAAACCGTCTGAAGATGAATCCTAACGATTCGAAACCGGTAACGGTGCCCTTTGACTAAAGGTTCAAATGGTTCAAATGGCTCTGAGCACTATGGGACTTAACTGCTGAGGTCATCAATCCCCTAGAACTTAGAACTAATTAAACCTAACTAACCTAAGGACATCACACACATCCATGCCCGAAGCAGGATTCGAACCTGCGACCGTAGCGGTCGCGCGGATCCAGGCTGAAGCTTGACTAAAGGAACTGAAAATAAATTTGTGGCTGGTTGCTGTCTCAACACCATCAACCTTTGTCTTCAAATAACAGCCACGGTCTCCAACCATGTCATCATATGACAAAATTGCAAAAAGCATCCAATCCTGACAGCAAAAATGTTGTATGTACTCCTATGTGATAGCCTCGCCGTACCCTGATCACAGTGATCAGGTAGAGGCCGATAAATCATGTAGTCTAACACTAAGAAACTACTTAACATACTGAAACTACACTGACGGAAGAAACAACACCGAGAAATAACACAGGCCAACGAAAAAAAAATTAACTTTTTTTACTTTGATCATCATTATAGACTTTTATGAGCTGAATCCGGATCTAGCCTTAGTTTTTGTATCACCCATAGTTTTTGAGCAATATGCTTTTTATTACATAGTATAAAAATCCTATGCTATACGATAAATGGGGAAATTAATGAAACGGTCACAACTTTGTTGCAACATAAGAATGGTTAGTATTTACAGTAAGCTACTTAAAATGACGATATGTGTTAATAGAGGTTTCACTTGTCAGCTGGAATTAGTTTGTATTTTCTTTCTCTTTTTTCTTTGAAGCTTCTTGTGTAGCTTTTTCTACAATGAGTCGCTTGCTGAACTTCTCGGTGAAGTGACCAACAATAGTCCCCCATCATGTTGGTGTTCCAGCGGCCTTGGTAGCGTTTCTCCATCACTTTAACGTCTCGGTGGAAACGCTCTTCTTGCTCCTCACTAACATCTACCATACTGTCCGGAAAGTAATCAAGGTGACTTCAAAAAGTGAACTTTCAGTCTCATTAAACATCCTTAAGTTTTAAACTTCTTTAACGTTGTAGCTATAATAGAAACGTATTCTCGGCCTTTTTCATGTCCTAAAAACTTTGTAACGACTTGCTTGATGATGTCAGGTCCGAGAAATATGCCTTCTTTTAGTTTAGCTTCTGAAAGGTGTGGAAACTTTTGGCTGAGATACTTGAAACATGGTCCATCTTTAGGCAAAGCCTTTACAATCTGTTTCATTAGGCCTAACTTTATATGCACCGAAGTGGTAGGAGTACGTCTTTTGGATCTACAAGATTTTTGCGTAGAATGTTCTTCTCACCAGGTTTTAAAGACGCCCTCATAGGCCAGTTCTTTCTGCACCAATGTTGCTCCCTAGCCCTACTGTCCGTTCACACAAGAAACAAGGAAATTTCGTAAAGCCACCTTGCAGTCCAAGGAGCATGCATATTACTTTTACATCGCCACATACCATACAACCATGAGCAGAATAGCCTATGTTATTAGCACTATTTATAGGTTTTCATAGCTTCCTTTCATGTGTACAGAAAGTCCAACAGGTATAGATGCATACATGTTACCATTGTGCAATAAAACAGACTTTAAACTAGTTTTGGATGAATCAATAAACAGCCTCCAGTCTTCCTTTTTGTTTTCAATATCAAACTCATTCATCAGACTGGGAATGTCTGAGCGGTACATTAAATTACTTTCTTGTTGAAAAAACTTGGAAAATTGCTGCTCTCTCTAGCTATACATATATATGCTGGTTCCAACTGCCAATAAGTTCTTTTCTTTTAATCTAGAGCCAAGCAATTCAGCTTTTTCTTTCGTTAAGCCCAGATCCCTAATCAAAAAAGCTCGGTCTTAGTAAACAATCTGGGCTCTAGACTTTCTGTATTACAATGGAATTCATCATCATCTGGTTCATATAAATCACATCGTACATCGGAAAATACTTGTGTTGGAATAGAATTTAAATCATCTGGGCGTTCAGGAACCGGCAAATCTACACCATGCCCTACTGGACGGATGGCGGACGGAAGGTTGGGGTAGCTTATTACCTTCTTTTTTTCGAATTATGACCAGTAATATCAACACTACAAAAGTAGCAATCATCGGAATGATTTCTTGGCTCCCTCCATATCATAGGAACAGCAAATCGAAAGGCATTTTTCTCCTTTTTGGATCATTTTCTCAGATCTTCGCCATAAACATAACGAACCTTATGCGGCGCCCAAGATTTATCTTTATAACCAAATTTAAATTCAAAGTATGATAGCTAACCCTTTTTCACAAAGTCTATAGTGTTTCTTTGGTGTTTTTTAATCACAAATTCACCACAAATATAACAAAAGATGTCAGCAGAGTTTTTACAACCACGATTAGACATTGTACTGAGCACATGTACAGGGAACGGGAAAATGAGGTTAGGTTGACAGTAAACAAAAGATAATCTTTTAGCACAAAAATAGAATCGACCTTTTTTTGTCAGGAAATGTTTTTCAGCAGTGCTACCAACGTCATCTACATTCATTACACCTCCTTTAAATTATTTCAACTGTATAAAAGGTGTTAAATTCTTTAAAAAACCGCTTAATTTAATAAATTTAACTGTAAAATGTTTAGAAATGGTGGGTGATACAGTTTTTTAAGTATCATATTTGGATTTCCCACCCTATAGAAAAATAAGAATAACGTATTTTCAGCAAAAACGTTTCCCATCATTGGCCTGTGTAATTAATGTAGGATATTGAAAGTTTGGGAGTATATTAACTAGTTAACATATTTCAGAGATTAGCACTGCAAGAGCACAGTTTAATGTAACCACAAGACAAACAATTGCAAATGTGAAATTCTGGTACACTAATAATCGTTGTAACCGCCAGAAAGTTGAATGCAAGCATGCAAAAGTGCATGCATTGTGTTGCACAGGTACCGGATGTCAGTTCATGGGATGGAATTCCATGCCTGTTGCATTTGGTCGTTCAATAGAGGGACGGTGGTTAATGCCGTTTGTGGATGATGCTACAGTTGTCGTCCGATGAAGTGTCATATTTGCACTATTGGAGGCAAATCCGGTCATAGAGCAGGCCAAGACAACATGTCGACACTCTATAGAGCACCTTGGGTTTCGACAGTGGTATGTCGACAAGCGTTATCCTGTTGGAAAACACTCCCTGGAATGTTGTTCACGAATGGCAGGCAACAGATCGAATCATCAGACTGATTTATCAATTTGAAGTCAGACTGCGTGTGATAACCACGAGAGTTCTAATGCTGTCACACATAATCTCAACATAGACCATAGCTCCAGGAGTGGGTACAGGATGTCTAGCACGTAGACAGGTTATTTGGAGGCTCTCGACTGGCGTCCTTCCAACCAATACACGGCCATCCCTGGCACCGAGGCACAACCAGCTATCATCAGAAAACACATCAGACCTCCTCCCTGCACTTCATGAGCTGTTGCTTGACAACACTGAAGTTACAAATGGCGGGTGTTTGGGGTCAGTGGAATGCACGCTACAGGGCGTCTGGCTCGGAACTGTCCTTGAAGTGACCGATTTGTAACAGTTTCTTGTGTCACTGTGAGCCAACTGCTGCTCAAAATGCGCCGGAGCCATGGTCTTCCCTCTCGGTAATGCCACCTGGCCGTCCTGAGCCCAGTCTTCTTACGACTATCGCTGCCAGCAATTATCTACAGTGGCTAAATCCCGTCCAAGTATTTCTGCAGTAGCACAGAAGGAACATCCACTTACACGATCCTTCAAACTCATTGTGGTGTAGCTGTTTCGTCAGCTTAAAGGATTTCTTGACTAACATCAGCTCACCACGTCCAATCTCAATGTTAACTAACGCTCACGACTATTACAGCGCGTATTGAAAACGAACCTGATTTGCATTTTCCGCGAAATTTTATTCGACGTCATCTTTCATTTGCAGAAACACGCCTACCAACTTTCGTTTTTGTAGCACAACTTCTACTTGGTGTCGCGATTTTTCTGTCTGTTTATGTGTCCTACCGGTCTCGATCACAGAGTCTTCACTTATGCAAGCAATTGCTGTAATCGGCAGAAGTTCTTATGTATACTTTGCTAGATCATCAATCGTGGAACAAACAATACTATGGAGAAATGGTTTAGTCATAGCTTAACTTATCGATTCTCTAGTGGAATGTGTGCTCTTTGCAAACAGCAAAGAGTTTTAATTCTTCCAATATGTCTTCCGTTTTCAATCTCCCCACAATCTCTCCAACACGCTACGCTGGACTAGCAAACCTGGAAGAAAGAATATGAATATGCTGCTCGAAATCACCCCTAGAGACAGGTTAAGCCATCATATCTGCGTTATCTTTTCTTCCAGGAGTGCGATTCCATCATAAATATGTGCAGGAACAAACAAACCAACTGTTCTCGACCCGTCTCTTAAAGATCGTAATAAAGGTTCGATATCTACAAAAATTCTCTCTAAATGTGTGCAGAAATATGAAATCGAGGCAGTTTAAAACATTTTATGTGCGCAATACTGCTGGGTACTTTTTACCCAACTGTAAAGACTGCTCTTCAACTTCATAAAAGAGTGAAATATTCAAAATCACTCGTAATTGTGGGAAATCCTATATAGGCTAGTCTGGTAGGACAATGTCTACCTGCTTGAAGGAATACCACATAATATGGAGTCTTAGAAATGAGACTACTTTTCCGGACCACCTGCTTAAAAATGCCACAATTACAAGCAAAAAAGGAGGATTATGAAGTAATTTGGAGTGATGGAAATTAACGAACATATGTCCACTTGCTCAAGCTTAGTACCGAATGATCAGAAAGTTCCTTTACTCACCATTTCCGACAGACGTTTCACTTGTATGTCACGTAGTTCATTATTTAATATTTCACATATTTTATCTAATTTAAATAGCCTTCCATCGCATTTTTACTGAAGTAATTTCTCTAGTTTTAGTCCTTAATGAAATGTTAACAGTTGTCATATTTGGAAACCAACATAGATACTCTGTGATCAACTAGTAGAATATCTTTGATCTCTCAAAAATTTCAAAGCCACATATATTTACCTTTGGGCCTGACGATGGCGTGAAAGCCCAATTTCGGTTTATAAAATAATATATATTGTACAAGTGTCGCCCAGAAAGTAATGTACCGCATTTTTCCTTCAACAGTTATTTATTGAACATAATGAGAATTACACACACGAAAGAATGGTGTTTTATCTACACACCATGTTTTTTCCACGTAATATCCATCCTGTTCTATGGCCTCCCTCTAGCACGAAACAAGGGCGTGTATGTCCTGTCGGTACCAATCCTCGTCCTAGTGGCGGAGACAGTGCTTCACTGTGTGAATCACCTCCACATAGTCCTCAAAATGTCTTCTACTTATGGCATCTTTTAATGGCCCAAACAAGTGGAAGTCCGAGGGGGCTATGTCCGGTTTGTAAGGTGTGACAGCCGTGGATGGTCTCCCTGACCTCTGCAAATCGTGGAGCTCCGCCGAATCGCCTTCTGATAACCTCTAACCTCACACTCCGTGCCCAGCGACTAACTGTACTTCTGTCGACAGCAGATGCTCCATACAGTGGCGGATACAAAAATTTTGCACCCCTAGGCACACCATATATGCCCCCCCCCCTCTCCCCAAAAAAAAAGGTGTTTCAAATATTAACTATTTCCCTATCATTTCACAGTTGCCGTTTTGGGTGGGAGCGCTGTGAACTGTCTCCGTACTCTGCTATTCGTTGTTCTGAGCGACGCGTCAGCGGTCTAGTCGCGCTCAATCAAAATGTAATATGGTTCCTGAACTGTACTTCGTGTACGGCAGCGGATAAAGCAAACTTAAAACTGCATTGTGTTAACGCATTCTTCTGTTGAAAGACAACAGAAACGAACACGGGGAAATAACCATTCTTTTATGGCCTAAAAATTCAGGAGAGCGTGTAGGAGACAACGGATTTTTGTTATACATGCACTTTTAATATGTTCTTTTACACGAAACCTTTGACAATGAAAATAAAAAAAGTTGTGTTATGATCTAAAAATTGAAGCGAACATGTCACACACTAGAAATTAATATGTACTTTTACAGAGATGCGTTAAAAATTAAAATTAAACTGTCATTTACGATCTAATAACTTGAATGTGTAGCAGCTAAAAAAAACACGTTCGATATTAATATATGAATCCATAGGAAAGTGTAAGAAATGAAAATGAAATAGAAATTTCGGTACACGAATTAATAACTAAATACTGATGAACAAACACAGAACTGGATTTGTTATTACATAATTTTACAGACTAATGCGGTCCCGCAGCGGTCGCAGGTTCGAATCCTGCCTCGGGCATGGATGTGTGTGATGTCCTTAGGCTAGGTTTAAGTAGTTCTCAGAGCCATTTGAAGCATTAGACTAATGTGGAAAAATCAAATTTGTTTTATAATCTAATAGTTAACGTAAAAGCAGTAGGGTCTGTGTAGCTAAATGCTGCATAATAAGTGTGCACAATACCTTTAATTTATGTAAAGACTGAACAGTTTTATACTGCAGCTACTGTTCTCACCATAGCTCTTTCTAACGGCATTAGCAAAGCTTTTACGTATTTATCTACAGAACTGAACTACGTTATTTATTAACACTTTTTCATCTGAGCGTACTCTCCGCTAACGTATATTTCCGCGATAACTATACATTTCAGGAGACGTCAGGAATACGCATCAGTTGTAATATACTAGAGTATCAGTATGACTTGAGTGTTCAGCGCTGAGCAGCCTGGGTCATTCGGGTCTGCGCATAAACGAGATTTAGTTCCGTTTTCTACCATCGGCAATTGTAAAATAAACGGGTAATACGTAGTTTGTAAATCCAATGAATGAGCTCTAGCCGGCCGGGGCGCCCGAGCGGCTCTGGCGCTACAGTCTGGAACCACGCGACCGCTACGGTCGTAGGTTCGAATCCTGCTTCGGGCATGGATGTATGTGATGTCCTTAGGTAAGTTAAACCTAACTTCTAAGTTCTAGGGGACTGATGACCTCAGCAGTTAAGTCCCATAATGCTCAGAGCCATTTGAACCTTTTTTTTTTTTTTTGAATGAGCTCTAAGTTATAATAAAAATCACATTTTAATCTTAAATTTTTAAAACTAATATGAATAACTAAACAAACTCACCAGTCAGCAAAGTTTGCGTATGGCTTTGATGGCAGAAAACTCGTTGATCATATCTTCATAGTTCAGACGGTTATTAGTTAGGAGGTCGGCTTCGATGTAAAGAATGGACAAAGCGTTCAATCCCTCCTCGGACAACGTAGAACGTAGGTACGATTTCAGTCTTGTAAGAGCCCAAAACGAGCCTTCTACTGAACAATTTGTAAGTGCCGTACATAAAAATACTCTAAGAGCAATGTCAACATTCGGAAACACGGACTGTAACCTCTCTTTTTGTAAAAATGTACTCATTTTGACTGGTATATCACTAATATCAGAAGATTTCAAAAGTTCCGCGAAATGTACACATTCAATAGGGAAGGAAGGCTCTAAATCTGTGTCATATGATGCTTGGAGTTTTGCTGCACGTTCAACAATATCGTCAGGTGAGCTTTCCTTAAGGTTAGTGAAAACTGTGAAGGAGTCCAACAGTGTTCTATAGCTTTCCTTCCTCCTCAATAATTCGACGTACAAGTTGTCGAGTACTGGGAGAAATGTTTCGACTCTAAATTTTTCCCTTCCAGTCAGAAAAATTTCTTCAGGGTCCACTTCTTCGTCATCATGAAGATTGCGTTTTCGTGATCTTTTATAGGTGCATTCATAGTCTATTTCAGTCACAATCTCCATAGTTTTATTTTCATAATAGTCGAACATGCCATGAATAGATGCAATAAATCCTACAAGTGATTATAATTCATGCACTATTTTAGTATCAATATTTACATTTGCAATTTCAGATTTACACTATTAAATCTCTGGAGTATGTCCTTCCAGACTGTCATCATGAATACTGTTTCTAGTATGCCGAGTTGATTCAGTAAAGCTGAAGCCTCATTTCGCACAAGTGGTTTTTCAAATGTATTATTGGCAGTATGTGTGAGGGCATTGATAACGCCCTCCCAGTTTTCGTATAGACTTACACTTCCTCTCTTGCTGAGCAACATGTTTTTGATAAAGGTTTTACCGTTTTGCTTCCTGCACTCATGAAAGAAAGAAGTTGATCCCAGCGCTGTGTAAAGGCAGAGGAAAATTATAAAGGTTTTGCACTATATTGAAAAATGAACATGCTTCTCGACAAAAGCTTGCAGCACTAACATCATACACATCCATGCCCGAGGCAGGATTCGAACCTGCGACCGTAGCAGCAGCGCGGTTCCGGACTGAAGCGCCTAGAACCTCTCTTCCACAGCGGCCGGCGCTTGCGTTGTCATATGACTTGCCTCTACAATCAGTAATATTGATGGAATTTGTAGACAGGACTTTTAGTACGACCTCAGCTAAGTTTTCGGACTTGTGTCCCGGGTTTTGTAAAAAAGAGAAGGAAACATTCAACACGTTCGCCAGTCTCGTTCATATATCTTAATATGAAAGTAATTGATCAGTATGTGAAATGTCTGCAGTAGAATCTACTATTATAGACAAATAATTGTCCTGTTTTATTTCACTTACGATAATTCTTTTTATTCGGTCAGAAAGAAGCCCTATTATTTCATCACAGATTGTTGAAGAAGGATAACTTCTATGTCCCTGCCCTGGATTTCCACATCGTTCAATGTGCTCTGCGAGAAAAAGATCGAACTCGGCTATAAGTTCAAGACACATCATAAATTGACCATTATATAATGAATGGAATCTTCCAACGTGTCCATGTAGGGGGAATCCACGACTTGTTAGCTTCCTCACAACTGCAAATACCCTTTTCAACACACTGCGCCAGTACAGTTTTTCTGTCTCAGCATATGACTTGAAATGGTTACTACCAGAGCACTTGCCCGCGAAAGGCAAAGGTTCCGAGTTCGAGTCTCGGTCCGGCACACAGTTTTAATCTTCCAGAAAGTTTCATATCAGCGTACACTCCGCTGCAGAGTAGAAATCTCATTCAAGAAACATCCCCCAGGCTGTGGCTAAGCCATGTCTCCGTAATATCCTTTCTTTCAGGAGTGCTAGTTCTGCAAGGTTCGCAGGAGAACTTCTGTAAAGTTTGGAAGGTAGGAGACGAGGTACTGGCAGAAGTAAAGCTGTGAGGACAGGGCGTGAGTCGTGCTTGGGTAGCTCATTGGTAGTGCACTTGCCCGCGAAAGGCAAAGGTCCAGAGTTCGAGTCTCGGTCCGGCACACCGTTTTAATCTGCCAGAAAGTTTCAAATCAGCTCACACTCGGCTGCAGAGTGGAAATCTCATTCTGGTTACTTATTGTTGCAAGTGACATATATTGTGATTCTTCAATTTCTCCAGGCGTATTTCATGACGAAATAAATCACGTGTGAACCGCCTGGTGTGTATGTGTGTACAAAGGACACAATATTTCGGCAATCGATCTTCTTGCCATCATCAGGTGTGCTGATATACTGCCAAGGGACGTCAGGCGTAATGTACACTACTGGCCATTAAAATTGCTACACCACGAAGGTGACGTGCTACAGACGCGAAATTTAACCGACAGGAAGAAGATGCTATGAGATGCAAATGATTAGCTTTTCAGAGCATTCACACAAGGTTGGCGCCGGTGGCGACACCCACAACGTGCTGACATGAGGAAATTTTCCCACCGATTTCTCATACACAAACAGCAGTTGACCGACGTTGCCTGGTGAAACATTGGTGTGATGCCTCGTGTAAGGAGGAGAAATGCGAACCATCACGTTTCCGACTTTGATAATCGTCGGATTGTAGCCTACTACGATTGCGGTTTATCGTATCGCGACACTGCTGCTCGCGTTGGTCGAGATTCAATGACTGTTTGCAGAATATGGAATCGGTGGGTTCAGGAGGGTAATACGGAACGATGTGCTGGATCCCAACGCCCTCGTATCACTTGCAGTCGAGATGACAGGCATCTTATCCGCATGACTGTAACGGATCGTGCAGCACGTCTCGAAATGGTTCAAATGGCTCTGAGCACTATGGGACTCAACTGCTGAGGTCATTAGTCCCCTAGAACTTAGAACTAGTTAAACCTAACTAACCTAAGGACATCACAAACACCCATGCCCAAGGCAGGATTCGAACCTGCGACCGTAGCGGTCTTGCGGTTCCAGACTGCAGCGCCTTTAACCGCACGGCCACTTCGGCCGGCAGCACGTCTCGATCCCTGAGTCAACAGATGGGGACGTTTGCTAGACAACAACGATCTACACGAACAGTTCGACGACGTTTGAAGCAGCATGGACTATCAGCTCGGAGACCGTGGCTGCGGTTACCATTGACGCTGAATCACAGACAGGAGCGCCTGCGATGGTGTACTCAACGACGAACCTGGGTGCACGAATGGCAAAACGTTATTTTTTCGGATGAATCCAGGTTCTGTTTACAGCATCATGATGGTGGCATCCTTGTTTGGCGACATCACGGTGAACGCACATTGGACGCGTGTATTCGTCATCGCCATACTGGCGTATCACCCGGCGTGATGGTATGGGGTGCCATTGGTTACACATCTCGGTCACCTCTTGTTCGTATTGACGGCACTTTGAACAGTGTACGTTACATTTCAGATGTATTACGACCCGTGGCTCTACCCTTCATTCGATCCCTGCGAAACCCTACGTTTCAGCAGGATAATGCACGACCGCATGTTGCAGGTCCTGCACGGGCCTTTCTGGATACAGTAAATGTTCGGCTGCTGCCCTGACCAGCACATACTCCAGATCTCTCATCAATTGAAAACGTCTGGTCAATGGTGGCCGAGCAACTGGCTCGTCACAAAACGCCAGTCACTATTCTTGATGGACTGTGATATCGTGTTGAATCTGCCTGGGCAGCTGTACCTGTACACGCCATCCAAGCTCTGTTATATAAGGCTGTTATTACGGGCAGAGGTGGTTGTTCTGGGTACTGATTTCTCAGGATCTATGCACCCAAATTGCGTGAAAATGTAGACACATGTCAGTTCTAGCATAATATATTTGTCCAATGAATACCCGTTTGTCATCTGCATTTCTTCCTGGTGTCGCAATTTTAATGGCCAGTAGTGTATGTATCAGATTCCCCCTCCCCCTCCATTGGGTGCTCTCTCCGCCGTTGGCGCCACGGCTCGACGCGCTGCTTATGGCCCAGCGTCTGGGCTTCGGCCAGGCCGAGCAGCAAGCGCTGTGTGTACCCTATCCCAGATAGAGCAGGTTAGCGGACCGGGCTAGCCGGCCCTGTTAGGATGATAGGCGTTGCGGACGCTGGGGAGCCAGGATCCCACGCGAGGGTGGCAAGCGCGCGCTCCCCACGAAAAGGCAGCTGTGACAGGGAAAGAATAGATAACGCGAATAGGGCCATCTCAGGCATGAACACCAACCAACCACAAACACAACGCACAGAAAATGCAATGATAACAGGACACCGAGACACCCCACAACAAGAAAATGTACACAACACTGTCCAGCACCACCCGGTCACGTAGTCCGCAGCTCGTGGTCGTGCGGTAGCGTTGTCGCTTCCCGCACCCGGGTTCCCGGGTTCGATTCCCGGCGGGGTCACGTATTTTCTCTGCCTCGTGATGACTGGGTGTTGTGTGATGTCCTTAGGTTAGTTAGGTTTACGTAGTTCTAAGTTCTAGGGGACTGATGACCATAGATGTTAAGTCCCACAGTGCTCAGAGCCATTTGAACCATTTTTGAACCCGGTCATGTCACAACAAATGGAAGAACATTTTTGTAACTGCTCAAAAACAACCACAAGACACGAACATGGATACATCTTTCGAAGAGTCTGAAGCGCCTTCATCTTCCGATGCGGAAGACGCTGAAATGCAGGACTTCAATCAACATGAGCAAGACGAACAAGGATATACTACCGTCCAATATAAAAGACAGCACCGGACACCACAAAACGTACCCAACCCAAGAAAACGCCGTGCAGGAATTCCTACAACAAACAGATTTGACCCGATCGCGCCTGCCGATACTAATCAGCCATCACAGATCAGAATACAACAACCAATCAGGAACGAGCCGCACCGGCGGAACAGCTGAATTACAGAATCTTGCCGACCACAATCCATTATACCGACAAATACATCGAGTTCAACAATGCACTCAAAAATGAACTGAAGGGAACACTTAAAGCACATCAAGGAGATCGTGTAAAATACCACTTTGAATGAGAAGACCACGCAAAAGCACTACAGTTCTTCAGACAATACAAGATTCCCTTTTTTACTCAACAAGCTTTCGAAAACATAGAACTGAGAGTCGTAATTAAAAAACTGCCAGCACAAATAACCGAAGTCGAACTAACATATGCACTACAAGAAAAAGGTACACCCAAGCAAAGGTATACTACTACAAAATACGAGATGAAAAAAACAAACAATCTCATCCCACTTCCCACATAAGCAGTAACACTTCCGAAAGGCAAGGACAGTCAAAAATTTTACTACCTCAAATACATCCTACACACAAAAATAAGAGTGGAAAACTATAAACGAAAAGACGGACCATCTCAATGCAAAAAGTGCCAACGCTTCGAGCACACTGCAAGCTACTATGAACTCCCGCCGCGATGTGTGCGTTGCGCGGGTTCACACGAGCCTAAGAACTTTACCTCACCACGGACATCACCACCAAAATGTGTGAACTGCGACGAGGCGCATCCAGTTTCATTTCTAGGATGCAAGAAAACATACTCCAAAACAGGACACGACAGACAACGCATATTATACAGCAAGCTACTCCTCCAATGCCATCCACTTCACAACCGGCAACCTCATCCCGTCTGCCAACAACCCAGCAACCGTCTGTACCACAACCATCTACCGCTCAGCCAGTTAACGCACAACAATACAGAAGAGAGAAAAAAACATCCATCAATTCGCGACTCTGAAGTAACGGCCCATTCTCGTCTACTGTAGAACACAACAAATACTACTCAGATGCAACAGTAAATAGACCCAGCACAAAATATGACAAAGCATGTGGTCCGAGCACGGGGCTCACAACCCGAACCACATGCCACTGTTAAGCAATAATGAAGGACTGGGTCCCTTACTTCGATTGCACATAATTCATTAAGGTCAATCCAACACATTTATTTCAAATAACATAAATGAAGTTACATTTGAATCTGTCTGACATTAAACAGGAATAAATAAAATTTTCAATATCAGCTGATTTAGTGCGTGAAGTGCGAGTTAAGCCAATAACCAGATAAACTAAACAATTCTCCGTAATTCAAAAGAGAGAGAAAAACAAAATTGAATCATTAAATTACAGCATTAAGGAATTCCAAAAGATGTCCAATCGAACCCCCCCCCCCCTTTCAGTTGAGGCACAAATTCTTTCCCCTTTCTAGGCGGAGGCTGAGCCAGAAACACAGAATGCCACAAAAAAACACAGTTTTGCTGTGAAATCTTACAGGACACCCGGAAGCAGCTACAGACAAGGGGTCGTCACCCACAAATAACACTGGCTAAGAGTCAGGCTGGGAGCACATCCTACGAGAACTTGTTCACTGACAAACATCCAAAAAACCTTACAATACTACTCCAAAGAACACACTGAAGTGGGGAGCAGTCATTCACCCGACAGAACACTTCAAAATGAGTTAAGTAACACAGTTGCGTGCCCCAGAAAACTGAATGACATTAAATACACTTCACTTCAGGAATAACAAATACTCATTAACATTACGCCACTCCTGCTTGAACTGCAGTGTCCCAAAGAAACAGGCGCTTATTCTGAAAGAACAATTTTTTTATATATGTTTAAATTACAGCATTAAGGAATTCCAAAAGATGTCCAATCGAACGCCCCACCCTCTTTCAGTTGAGGTACAAATTCTTTCCCCTTTCTAGGCGGAGGCTGAGCCAGAAACACAGAATGCCACAAAAACACAGTTTTGCTGTGAAATCTTACAGGACACCCGGAAGCAGCTACAGACAAGGGGTCGTCACCCACAAATAACACTGGCTAAGAGTCAGGCTGGGAGCACATCCTACGAGAACTTGTTCACACTATGCTCACCACAAACTGTAGACATTCAGAACGAACATCCGCTTGCGGTGGTTGCCAGAAGGACGAAGCAACCAACAGGCCCACGCCGTGCTTCTCACACAGGCACCTCAATTTGTACAAACATCTAGGCCAACACCAACCCCGGACTCCCCTCTCACTGCGAGGCTTGGCACAGTTTATATGAAATGCCTTCCAGGCAAGCAGTAACCGCCGCAGGAGTTTCACGATTAGCTAGCAGCCCCAGCGTAACAGGCGTCACACATGTGTTTACGCCTCAGCTACAACTCCGCCAGTCTCCCCGGGCGCCCCGAGCCGACTCTCTCTCGCCGTCCCGCGCGCCCCAGCCGAAAACGCAAAGATGCTCATGCCCGGGGAGGCGCCAAAGATAACAAGCCGATCGCTGATGATCGACCAGCGATCTGGCTCAGCATGTTCAATGACCTCGGTCAGCATTGTGGAGCCTTTTTCTCAAGCACTAACAGATATTGCAACACTCCTCACCAACTTACAGCAAAAAATCACATCTTTCGTCAGTCTTTCCGAGGGAATCATCAAGGCATTCGTTGCGCCTTAAAAATGGCACACGAAGGGCAAACACGACACCTAAAATTCTGCAACTGGAACGCGAACTGACTCAAACTGAAACAAACAGGACTTAATGAATTTAACGCCCGACATCGACTAGACATAATCGCAGTAAGAGAGACTCATTTTACTCCGACGACGACGTTTAGACTACGTAATATGCACACCTACAGAACAGACCGACAGGACCGAAGAGGCAGCGCACAGCTATTTTCATAAAAAGGAACATCACACATCACCATGAGACATTTCCACGACTTCAATCACTAGAAGCAACCGCAGTCACCGTACACACCGCCATCGTAAATATAACCATAGTTGCAGCTTACATCAGTCCAAATAAACAACTAATTAAAGAAGACCTTACGACAATTTTTCATCGCTTTCCGAAAATTCTGATGCTAGGAAACTTCAATGCAAAACACGAATCATGGAACTAAATCAGAAAAACAAATGGTTCAAATGGCTCTAAGCACTATGGGACTCAACATCTGAGGCCATCAGTCCTCTAGACTTAGAACTACTTAAACCTACCTAACCTAAAGACATCACACACATCCATGCCCGAGGCAGGATTTGAACCTGCGACCTGAAGCGCAGACAACCGCTCGGCCACATCGGCCGACAAGACAAACAGAAAAGGACGACAACTATACGACGCCCAAGACGAACTGGAATACACAATCCCCGCTCCACACCAGCCTACGAGAATCCCGAATGTCCAAAACCAAATTGCAAATGTCCTTGACATTGCCCTAATTAAGAATATAAGTCCCAACTTACAACTACGTACTATTAACGATCTTTCATCTGATCACAAACCTGTCCTCGGACTCATCCATCGAACAGCTCTACAAGTACCAGTACCACAACAGATTCAAGTAAACTGGGACCAATACAGGCGTCACTTAACCAACATCCGTCCTACAATGAACTTAGACGAAAAAAATATATCATCCCAGTAGAAGCCCTCACTAAAAAAATTAAAATAGCCGCAAAAAGAGCATCAACAATATACATTAATCCGGAACCTTACCACGAGACATTTCCTCTATTACTAGAAGAATTAAAAATGCAAAGGAATAGATATAGAAGAATAAATGAAGAAACTATCAAGAGAATTACACAAACAAGTAACAGAATGGCGTCAGCAAACCTGGGAAGTTAAAATTACAGACATCCTCTTGCAAACACCCGATGACTGGAAAGTAGTCAGAAACATTAGAGAACTACCAACTCCGTACACAGCTGTCAATGGACCAGAAGGACTAATATTTGAGGCATTAGCAAAATCGGAACTATTGGCCGACGAATGCAATCTACAAATGTCTTTACCAAATAATGAACAACAAAATCCAAACAACAGAGAAAACGAAACCGACAGAATTCGACAGCTCCTATAACATTTCCGAGACACACCGTCAACATACGGACCTTTACTCACAACACCAGCGGAAATAAAGAAGTTAATATCAAAAACGAAATACACAGCCCCAGGTACTGATCAAATATCCAACATTCACTTAAAACATCTACCAAGAAAAGCCATAGTTTTATTGATAAGAATAGTCAACAGCTTTTTAATACTGGAATATTTTCCAGACAACGAAAACTGCAGAAATAGTACCCATTCCAAAACCGGGGAAAAACCCTACGGAAGCAGTAAATCATAGACCAATATGCTTACTCCCAAGGCTCGCAAAAGTACTTGAAAGAATAATTTTAAAACGTTTACAACTCTACCTCACTAAACACAACATAATGCGCCCAGAACAATTCGCTTTCACTTCAAAATTATCAGCAGAGTTACAGTTAATCAGAATCACCGAATACATCCAAAACAACTTCAATCCCAGCAAATCCACAGCAGCAGTATTTTCCGACATATCCAAAGCCTATGACAAAGTATGGAAGGAAAATTTAATAATTAAACTACATCAGATTACACCCATTCCAGATTGTTACATAAAAATTATCGATAGCTTCTTGCAAAACAGACAATTATTGGTCACAATCCAAGGAAAAAGACAAACCACCAAAATACCCGATGCCGGAATTCCACAAGGATCAGCCATATCACCGATACTCTTCAATTTATACATCAACGATCTACCTACTTTGCCGCATGTAACCTTGAGCCTATATGCAGATGACACGGCCTTCCTTACATCCGGACACAATATTGACGTAATAACAGCAAGAGCCCAACGACAAATTGATATCATGGAAACATGGGCAGACCAGAACAAAATCACCTTTAATGCAACCAAAACAGCACCAGTATTTTTCACGAAAAAGAGGCAACCCAGACTACAAGTAGCAGATCAAACTATACCATGGAGCTCGAAGACAAAGTATCTTGGAATACAACTTGACCAATCCCTAACCTTCAAAGACAACACCATAGAACGGAAAGAAAGGCACAAGAAATTATCAACATCTTAATACCCTTCTTTAAAAGCAAAGAACTAAATACAAAAACAACAACTATGCAAATCTACAATTCAACCAGCAATATTATACGGAGCCGCAGCATGGGGCACTACCTGTAAAATTAATATCGAACAGCTGCAAATACTACAAACTACATGCATGAGATGGTCCCTCGCTGTACTTCGCTGGACGGGGACAACTGAAATGCATGAACAACTAAATGAAAAGTCTATTATGGAAAAAATTCAAGTTCACGCTCAAAAAATCTTCCAAAAAATCGATGCGTGCAGACAACATACCCCTCAACTTACAACCGTCGCTACAATAGAACCCCAACCATGGCACAAATATAAAGTCCCCAAAGCAATAGTTCCAGGATAACACCATTAAAACCATTGGAAAAGACAGTTAATTTCATGACCATGACTACCAACCAGAACAGGAAACTTCAAGAAAGCAACAGACAAATTTTTTCAGAAAACTAAATATGAAAAAAAAATTCCCAACAAGAAATGGCATACTAACAGAAGGACCAAGGACCCAAAAATGAGAGCCCAGTTACTACTGAATGCTGTAAAGATGTGCAAAACCTACCTTTTCCTAAAAACACAAATACAAGCAGAGACACTTGGGACAACACTTGAAAAAAAAAAAAGCGTCTGAGTGTTCCCTCGTAGATCCGCGGCCAGGAAGGTTGTCGGCGGCGTTTCGGAAGTTCCTCTCCCTGCCCTCGAAGTCAGTCAGTCGATTGCCGAAATATTGTCTCCTTTGTACACTCACACCAGGCTGTTCGCCCGAGATTTATTTCGACTTTTTGCTTGTAAAGAGTGATAACTCAGAATTTTTGTGTTCAAGTGAATTCTCAATATGAGATAAAACATTAGATATATTTTTCCAATCTGCAATACCATTAGTAGCAATCGCGGCCTTACCTCCGAACAATTTACATGGTGTACAAAAAGCAGCACTGGTGCTACAGGAGTAAACTAGAAAATCGCGCAAAGTTGATTCACCATTTAAAAGTTTACTTTATCGCCTATTCTTGAATTAGAAAAATTACTGTTACAATTTTGGTTAATGTCACGTTGTAAGAGAATGTCGATTGTTGATTCAGTGACACACCAATTTGCCGGATCATCACTAACGAGGTTATTTCTTTTTGTAATGTCTGACTCGACACCTAGTTTTCCGTGAAACTCGGAATCAGGAACAATTTGCTTTTCTTCTTTTTTAACTTTTGTATCGTTTACTTCTTGTACAACAGCTGCAGAGCTAGAAACATCATTTGTACTACTTGAACTCGAAGTCGAACCAGCAACATTTTTTGCGAAAAATTTATCTGCTCTGCCAAGCGTTTTTAGAGCATTGGCTTCTCGTTCTCGCCTTTCCTTCGATAATTTCCGAAATGCCAACCAACTTAATTTTGCACGTTTGCTTTTTTCACTGTTATTCCTGTTAAGGCACTTACAAAATTGTCAACCAACGGTCAAAACAAAAGAAAAAAATTATAAAAGGAAAGAAAGAAAGACTGTATCTAGTTCCAATCGTACTACACCGCACATGAACACAAAGCTCTTTACTTTAAACACGGTACACGAGCACAAAGATCTTTCCTTTAAACACGGAGCGATAAACTGACCAACTCGGATTACTCGACGTAACTGTGCTATGAAGAACGACAATGCAGAATAATTTAATTTCATTGTCGCCTGTTTCTCCGCTTTCAGTGAACAGAAGAAGCACACCTGACGGCTGGAATTCGTCTCGTAAAGAAAACGAGACAGTCCCTTTTTTGGCTTCTGTTTCCCGCGTCTCCGGAATTTTAGCTGGGACGCAAATATGTTCCGAATATTCTTGACTCTGTCTTTCTAATTTAGAAAGCAAATAATTTTTGCAGTTTCTTGCAGTGATGTGTGCTGAATCGACTCTTATCCCACTTATTCTTATAGCATTTTAGCAGTTTCTGTGGGCAAAGACGACAAACCACAAAGTTTAAGTAGTCTTGTTGGCACTTGATGTCGTGTGTTGTCATTTGTGTGAACACTACTGTTATCTCTACACACATATGCACCTTTTGTTCCAAAATAACCTTTCCTCGAAGAAAAAAGCTTAATTAAGTAATTAAGAAGTTTAATATAAAATTTCCAATTCCACGTACTACTCGATTGCACAGAATGGGAACTTTGATATCGTGCAGGCTGCAGCACAATAAATGAGACAAACGAAAGTTGGTTTCTTCGTATTTTTTCGCCAAAAATAGTAGCTAAGTACATAAATAAATAAAATTTTTAAACTGTTGTGATGTGTATTCCACACATTATTAGATATTCTGCTTATGTTCTTTTCGTATAAACATGTGTTCGAAAATGTAAAACATTCCCAGTATCAACATGTTTTGTCATACAGGTGTCATTAAATCAAAGCTCAGATATTGAAGACCACAGAGCGTTAACATTAATCACAGTAATGGAGGGTTGACGTGATATTTCCCCGTAATTTCTACAAGAAATTTAAGTAGAGTCGTGTTTTACACACTGAGGCCGACACATGTTACAGTATTTAAGAAACTGCTGATTAGTTTATCACAGCTTTTAGGGGACCCGGTATTTTCACGGGGAGAATATGGTAGGGTTTAGTAGAAGCCGGCAACATTCTCGGAATAATAACGTTTCAAATATTGCATTGTAGATTGCTGTCCTGACAGCTTACTTCAAAATATTTTGAACAATCATGAAGATGATACCAATGTTAAATTCCAATCAGTCACCAATTACACTATATTTCCACGATTGTTTTGTCGAATTTCGTTCTTAAGGCTTATTTAAACGAGCAAGTTGTTCAACCATATTAAAAATTTTTGTAGTTTGTAAGCGCAGTTATTTTAAAATGTAAAAGGTTAAAATAAGTACAGAGCAAAAATTGCCGCCCCCCTTGAGGTGCCGCCCCTAGTCCCGTGGCAAGTGGACCTTTTTGAAAATCCGCCACTGCCTCCATAGTCTTTGTACAAGCGTTTTTGAATATTGCCCACAGTGAGAAATTCAATGACGGCACGTTACTGGTAACGTACGTCACCTACAGACGACATCTTGAAACTGTCCTGCAGCTACGCTATCTGTCGGAAGTGACGAAAACTTGGCGGTTCTCACTCACGAGACTTCAAATAATAAAGACGTAACGTTTCGCATCCGTAGCATTGTTTTCGGCTGCATTACAGTCTGGGCAACCCTCCTAGAATATTACAGCACTGTCGTGATGAAGTTAGGTTAGTGGTATTTAACGTCCCGTCGACAACGAGGTCATTAGAGACGGAGCGCAAGCTCAGGTTAGGGAGGGATGAAGAAGGAAATCGGCCGTGCCCTTTCAAAGGAACCATCCCGGCATTTGCCTGAAACGATTTAGGGAAATCACGGAAAACCTAAATCAGGATGGCCGGAGACGGGATTGAACCGCCGTCCTCCCGAATGCGAGTCCAGTGTGCTAACCACTGCGCCACCTCGCTCGGTTCGTGATGAAGTACAAAATACTCTACACAATAGCACAGTGAATTAATGTAAGAATGCAAAAGAGCATTTGTGAGATTTCGAAAGTGATAGGGGGGAAGAAATAGAACTGAAGCTGTAAGGTAGTGTTGTGTAACGGAGTGCCGAGAGTCTTACATGAATATCTCAGTTGATGAGATCATTGCCCGCGAAAGAGAAGGTTACTTGATCGGATATCCGTTCGGTAGTTTTAACCTGCTTAGAAAGTTCGAAAATGCACACTCGGCTATAGAGTGGTAGATTCATTCGGAAGTAAAGTGACAGACCTGAAGTGGATACCTCACGGTGGGTCTGGCAGCTTTCAGGAAGTTAGCAGAAGTGCAACGCGTCTACGCCTGCCACAACACTGCAGCTACAGCCAGGCAAAGTTTCAGCTTTCAGCACACAAAGTCGTGTTCGCCGCTGAAGTGCTTACGATGGCCCCTGTAACATCGCCTCTCTGTGCTGCCGGTGGATGGCGTGTCTGGAAATTCACCCCCATCCTCAATTTGTGACCCTACAATCATTTACATTTTTCATGATCCCAAGACGTCTTTTCGGTAGAAGTGTGCTACACCATCTATATCAAAGGCGCCTTGTTTTCAAGTAGTTTAGCATACGAAAGATGTTCTGGGATTTAGATCGGCTAAGACCTTCAACATTTAGCTGTGAAATACTAATGTTACGACCCAAATATCCCGTTGGTAGGTCCTAAGAAGAAGGGTTCCGATGTAGTTGCACGTCGATGATTAAGCCAGAGATCTACACTACTGGCCATTAAAATGCTACACCAAGATGAAATGCAGATGATAAACGGGTATTCATTGGACAAATATATTATACTAGAACTGACATGTAATTACATTTTCACGCAATTTGGGTGCATAGATCCTGAGAAATCAGTACCCAGATCAACTACCTCTGGCCTTAATAACGGCCGTGATACGCCTGGGCATTGAGTCAAAGAGAGCTTGGTTCAAATGGCTCTGAGCACTATGGGACTCAACTGCTGTGGTCATAAGTCCCCTAGAACTTAGAACTACTTAAACCTAACTAACCTAAGGACATCACACACATCCATGCCCGAGGCAGGATTCGAACCTGCGACCGTAGCAGTCGCACGGTTCCGGACTGCGCGCCTAGAACCGCGAGACCACCGCGGCCGGCAAAGAGAGCTTGGATGGCGTGTACAGGTACAGCCGCCCATGCAGCTTCAACACGATACCACAGTTCATCAAGAGTAGTGACTGGCGTATTGTGACGAGCCAGTTGCTCGGTCACCTTTGACCAGACGTTTTCAATTGGTGAGAGATCTGGAGAATGTGCTGGCGAGGGCTTCAATCGAACATTTGTTGTATCCAGAAAGGCCCGTACAGGACCTGCAACATGCGGTCGTGCATTATCCTGCTGAAATGTAGGGTTTCGCAGGGATCGAATGAAAGGAAGAGCCACGGGTCGTAAAACATCTGAAATGTAACGTCCGCTGTTAAAGTGCCGTCAATGCGAACAAGAGGTGACCGAGACGTGTAAGCAATGGCACCCCATACCATCGCGCCGGGTGATACGCCAGTATGGCGATGACGAATACACGTTTCGAATGTGCGTTCACCGCGAAGTCGCCAAACACGGATGCGACCGTCATGATGCTGTAAACATACCCTGTATTCATCCGAAATAATTACGTTTTGCCATTCATGCACCCAGGATCGTCGTTGAGTACACCATCCCGTCTGTGATGCATCGTCAAGGGTAACCGCAGCCATGGCCTCCGAGCTGACAGTCCATACTGCTGCAAACGTCGTCGAACTGTTCGTGCAGATGGTTGTCGTCTTGGAAACGTCCCCATCTGTTGACTCAGGGATCGAGACGTGGCTTCACGATCCGTTACAGCCATGCGGATAAGATGCCTGTCATTTCAGCTGCTAGTGATTGGGATCCAGCACGGCGTTCCGTATTACCCTCCTGAACCCACCGATTCCATATGCTAACAGTCATTGGATCTCGACCAACGCGAGCAGCAATGTCGCGATACGATAACCGGCAATCGCGATAGGCTACAATCCGATCTTTATCAAAGTCGGAAACGTGATGGTACGCATTTCTCCTCCTTATACGAGGCATCACAACAACGTTTCACCAGGCAACGCCGGTCAACTGCTGTCTGTGTATGAGAAATCGGTTGGAAACTTTCCTCATGTCAGCACGTTGTAGGTGTCGCCACCGGTGCCAACCTTGTGTGAATGCTCTGAAAAGCTAATAATTTGCATATCGCAGCATCTTCTTCCTGTCGGTTAAATTTCGCGTCTGTAGCACGTCATCTTTGTGGTGCAGGAATTTTAATGGCCAGTAATGTATAATACACACGAGTAAGTCTGGCTGCCAGCTTAGATACTCTTTTAACATCGCACAGTGAATAAGTACAGCTTAAGGTACGTGCTGCAGTACAGCATAATAGTTCACGTAAGGCGAAAACCTGTCTAGCTGAATGCTGCAATGAGGACTATAACAGGATCCAAAATTTCTACCCCTCTCCCAACCGCTGGTTACCATCTCTAGTAACATAACACCACTATATCTGCATAGATCGAAAGCCTTTTCGAAGATTTGATGTTCCTGGAGTTGGAATGATCCCATTATAAGAGACAATCAAATATAATCGAGACAGATGGAAGACACTAAGTAAATTGTTTATCAATTCAAAAATTATCGCTCATTGTTAACACTGTAATTTACGTGAAAATACTGTAAGACGACGCGGCATAAGACATCACTTATGTCTTGACATTCTTTTATTTTCCATCAGTCTTACGCACTTTGACTTTCCGTAATTTTCAAAGGCTTTTCTATATCAGTCATATAAAAAAATTAGATACGTTGTATCACGTCAACATTCCCGAGCACGAGACAAGTGCAAACTGCAGTTTCCGTCTATCTCGTGCTCGAGAATGTTGACGTGATACAACGTATCTAATTTTTTTATATGATTGACATAGAAATGCCTTTGAAAATTAGGAAATTCGAAGCACGTAAGGTTGTTGGAAAATAAAAGTGTTGTTAAGACATAAGTAAAGTTATTAAAGCTGTTAATACATTTATACCACTCTGAGACAAGACAGTGTCTTCACAGAAAATGTTTGCTGTTGCCTACTGAACGATGAATGTACCCAGGCGTGTGAAGCAAATCGATAGCCACGATTGTCTTTCTTCACGTCTTCAAAAATATGGAAGTCGCATGGTGAGAGATGGGGACTGTTTGGAGGCCGTGGGAGGGCCCACATGTTGCAAAGATTGTTTCGTCTACGCTGTAGAAGTTCCGCTGGGATGTCTAGGTTGTTTCGTCTACGCTGCAGAAGTTTCGCTGGGATGCCTTTACATAGCCTTCGTACAGTCCCGATCTCTTCCTTTTTATTTATTTATTTATTTATTTATTTATTTATTTTTTTTATATCTGAAGCCAAATATCGCGTAGAGCCCTAGCGAGCACGCAGAAATGTCGCAACACGACGGGGCATTCACTCGAATAATGACTGAAGTAGTGCTGGAGGGAACTGACACCATGAATCCTGCAGGGTTGTCCATAAATCCTTAAGATTACAAGTGGGTGGAGATCTCTTCTGAACAGCACGTTGCAAGGCATACCAGATATGCTCAGTAATGTTCATGTCTGGGGAGTTTGGTGGCCAGCGGAAGTGTTTAAATTCAGAAGAGAGTTGCTGGAGCCACTCTGCAGCAATTCTGGACGTGTGAGGAATCGCATTGTCCTGCTGGAACTGCCCAACTCCGTCGGAATGCACAATGGACATGAATGGTTGCAGGTGAATAGACAGGATGCTTACGTATGACTCACCTGTCAGAATCGTATCTTGACGTATCAGGGGTCCCCCCATATCACTCCAACTTCAGACGCCCCACACCATTACAGAGCCTCCACCAACTTGAACAGCGCCTGCTGACATGCAGTGTCCATGGATTCATGACATTGTCTCCAAGCCCGTATGCGTCCATCCGCTCGATAGAAACTGAAACGAGGCTCGTCCGACCAGGCAACATGTTTCCATTCATCAACAGTCCAATATCGCTGTTGACGGGCCCAGGCGAGGCGTAAAGCTTTGTACCGTGCAGTCATCAAGGGTACACGAGTGTGCCTTCGGCTCGGAGAGCCCATATCAATGATGTTTCGTTGAATAGTTCACACTCTGACATTTGCTGACAGCCAAGCATCGAAATCTGCAACAGTTTGCGGAAGGGTTGCACTTCTGTCATGTTGAACGACTCTTTTCAGTCGTCGGCGGTCCTGTTCCTGCAGGATCTTCTTCCGTCCGCAGCGATGTTGGTGATTTGATGTTTTACCGGATTCATGACATTCACGGTAGACTCGTTAAATGGTTGTACAGGAAAATCTCCACTTCATCGCTACTTCGGAGATGCTGTGCCCTATCGCTCGTGCGCCGACTGTAAAACCACGTTCAAACTCACTTAAATGTTGATAATCTGCCATTCTAGCAGCAGTAACCGATCTAACAACTGCGCCAGTCACTTTTTGTCTTTTGTCTTACATAGGCGTAGCGGCCGCAGCGCCGTATTCTGCCAGTTTACATATTTTAATACGCATGTGTATTCCAGTTGCTTTGGAACTTGAGTGTTCAACCCAGGCAATGACCCATCGTATTGACGGAATCGCTGCAAGCAGTGGATTTCAGCAGAGCCAGAATGTAGTCAGAAACGTGGACTACTTCTGCCACGAGGAATATCAGACGCTCGTAGGACCTAGCACACGGGCAGCAGGCATGAAATTAGCCTACCGCGACGTGCTTGGAAGGCAATTAAGAGGTTTCGTACAGGGCTTGTGCCATCAGTGAAGAAAAGGCTTCATCTTCTCAACGTGACTGTGGCAGTGACGATCAGACCATCAAACGCATTGTGAGAAGCTATGGCTGACGAGTGTACTATGGAAATATAGAAGAAATATAAGTGATATATGCCGTCTTTGAATGGATTAGCAATTTAGATAATAATTGTAGATTTAGTGGTTTAGTTCCGTTCAATTTGTAAAATTATACAACTGATATACGTTAGATGCACTTCAGTCGGAGTAGTCATATGCTAAATAAAGAAATAAATAGATATGGATAACATTAGCCATACTAACATGTCCTCACAAAAGTAACAGATTCATGGAGGCATTTACCTAGAATGTGAATCGTTTGTCAGACAGTCTGATACATGAAATCATTTATGCACTGTTCTCCAGAAAACCATTTCTGACTGCTTTGACTTTCTAATTTTCGCGGTACAGAGGTATGCCAATGCTAACTCATTTTAGTGGTCAATAGCCAGAATGAGGTGTAAATGTTTTTATGGGACTCTCAAAACTGTTTCGACAGTTTCTAGAGCCATTGGAATGTACGTTACAGCTGTTGACATGAGGCTGTAAAGCGCCGACCTTGTGTATTACTACGTTCGTGGAAAAATGACAGCCATCACAACTGTGTACCTATTGTGAGAGATTAACACGTAAAGCGTTTCAGTGCATATTCCTTCAGCACAAGAGTCCATAAATTATACGGCCACGCTAATCACACGTCCGGCGGAAAATTTGTGATTGCTTGGCACACATAAAATATTTTATGAGATCATTCAAAGTCTCAGTTCAAATGCGCCCATGGAGTACGCTACAACTGTCATTGCTTTTAAATGTCTCGCAGTAATCTTACGAACTACGGGTTTTAAGAGCCTTGTCCGTGAAACCTGGATCTGCGAACTTCTTATCGTCTGTCAAGGTCACCGCGCAAACGGTTTGTGTCGTTAATTGTGTTGTGGAACGCTGTGTCTAAATTTATGGCACATATTTTTCGGAATGCAGTTCATGCTTAGTGACGACTTTATATTTTGGCTTGAAAGGTGTCCTGGCGGAATATGTGTCTACTCTGTCGCAATCATATCTTCTGTGCCTTCTGGATTCCATAGAAATCCGTTACGTAACTGCAGTGCCATAAAGGCTGTAGCAGTATAGATAAAGCAGGTACTAGGAAGCCACGAACGTCTCAGGATATGGCTGGAGGAAGAAAGCTTATCAATAAGGTTGGAGGGCAGCAGTAGATGTTGCATGAAAATTAAATTAACAGGAAGTGAAAACAGATCACATCGGAATGTTAATATTCGCATTATTATTAACATAAAGCATCCACGAGCGCATTCTTTTCGACAGTAAAGTCTATTGAAGTCAAATGTTCATCTTGTGATCTTTCATGACTAACGAGGCTTCCTACGCTGTTTTGAATAGGTCATACATTTTCTTCTCCGGTGGCAGCGCATTTTATCATCGGCCAAGAACCGTCTGTGGGATATAGAAAATAACTTGTCAGTGCCAACTGATTCAGCCACTGACGAATTTAAGTGAACATTTGACTACAATGAAATTTATTAAGGCAAAATTAAAGTAGCAGTTTCAAATATACATTGTACATTCAATTCAAACCACTTTGTATTAACGAGGATGCCGAGTAGAAATCTTAACCTTAAACGTCGTGGCATCAGGGAATAAAGGTAAGTTACACGTAAATTTTAGACATTAATTACATGTGATGTCATTTTTCTATGCTGTAATTTTCACCCATACATCTGAAGATGCTCTCGTATGAAGAATGAAAGTACTAGTAAGGAAAATAATATTCGATTTATCGTGATTTATCTTTACGTTAAAGACCGTACATTAAAAGTAAAGTTGTTAATCTGTTAGGTGTAACGGAAATTCTCTGTTAAATGCGCAAGACAGGGCGAAAATATGGTAAAAGTACGTGGAAGATGTTAGAGTGGAGAAGAACTGCTCCGAAGTATGATGAAAGTGCTGGAGGGAGTTAATGTGGAAGGTGATCCAGTGATTCTGCCAGAGTTTGACAGAGCTCTGAATGATCTGACTCCGTAAAAATTAGTGGCAACCGACGGTATGCCTTTGTAGTTACTGGAAACTGTGGGAGCAGTAGAAACTAGAAGGTTATTTGAGGTACTGTCAAAAATCTATGAAGCGGATGAATAATCAACATATTTACGGCTAACTGTCATTACATTACCATAGAAGGCACTAGGGGGAAAATTTAGAAACTATCAGACTACTACGATGACGGGCCGTTTGAAGTGCTAAACAGAATACATCTACTTGAATACTCTGCAAATCACATTTAAGTGCCTGAAAGAGGGTTCACCGAACCACTTTCACAATAATTCTATATTATTCCAGTTCCGTACAGCAGGCGAAAAAACCGAACACCTATATTTTTCCGGGCGAGCTATCATCTCCCTTTTTTTATTATGATGATCGTTTCTCCCTATGTAGGTCGGCGTCAACAAAATATTTTCGCATTCGGAGGAGAAAGTTGGTGATTGAAATTTCTTGGTTGCGCGGGATTAGCCGAGCGGCCTAGGGCGCTGCAATTAGGATCAGTTGCCAATTTTTGCACCATGCAGATATCTTTTCTAAATCGTTTTGCGTTTCTTTCTGATGACTTTAGGAGTCGATAAACGACAGCATCATCTGCAAACAACCTAAGACGGCTGCTCAGATTGTCTCCTAAATCTTTTATGTAGATAAGGAACAGCAAAGGGCCTATAGTTCTACCTTGGGGAACGCCAGAAATCACTTCTGTTTTACTCGCTGACTTTCCGTCAGTTATTAAAATGTAGACTTTCACGGCCGGAAACGTCATGTCCATCATAATTATCCGGGCTGTTATGCCGTGGTCGGTTGATGAATTCTGTGTCAATTCCCAACGTTTCGTCCCCGTCTGCGGAAGAAGATGTGTACCACCCTTCCACCACTGGGTGATGGCAACGGCGATCGACGGCAGCGGACAGCGGCCAATTGCACTGACGTTTTCAAAACACGTGACTTGACGCCTCGGCGCGGGAGCGCGCGGACACGGAATTTAGCGGCAGTCAGTAGCGAGCCAGTGGGTGTGTTGAACCTTCCATCGAGCTACAGACCCCCTTGAAGATGTCCTCCGCAGACGGAGACGAAATGTTGGGAATTGACACAGAATTCACCAACCGACCACGGCATAACAGCCCAGATAATTATAATGTACATTTCCGTCAGTTACTACGAACTGTGAACTATCTGACAGGAAATCACGAATCCAGTCGCATAACTGAGACGATATTCCATAAGCACGCAATTCCAATACGAGCCGCCTATTGGTCTCTTTCTGAACCTCAAGGAACACTACCGCCACTTTTCGAAATTTTATGGAACTTTTAAAGTTCCGCCAGACACCGTCAGGTGGCTTGCGGAGTATGGATGTAGATGTAGATGTAGATGAATCACCCTTGTAAATGGAAATTAAATGTTGCAGTATATATTTGTAAAAGTTATGTTACAAATATTGGTAAAAGGATCACAAACTTGTCCACTTTTACGGCACTTTTAAGGTAACGCCTTAGCTCTTCGAATTGATTATGTGGAGGTTGTGAAACCAAGATCACCTGATCGAATGTAACACTGCTGACTCGCTGTTAAAGTGGAATGCTGTATGAAGACATTTTTACGTTTCTTGTTTCAGGCTGCAGTTGGCACAGAGCGCTGAGCTGCAATCGCGAGAGAAGCTAGACGAGTACGACCCTTTCGACAAGAGGGAGAACAAGAGCGTCAGGTAAGCGAGAAACTCTCGTGATGCACACACGTTACGTGTGACCTACCGGACATTTTACCTGATATAATACCTAAACCTATGTCAAAATTGTGCTTCCAGCTGTTGAATACAGTGGTGGTATCCAGGAAAGCCTTTTTCGAGGAAGCTCTCAGTAGTTGGAGCTGGTGATAAAACGTCTGCATGTATCTGTGACATTTGTCACTTCTGTCATATCTCACCATGTTATGAACAGGTATCCTGGCTACGCGCAGGCAAGTGCAGAGATTTCGACACACACTGTCTGCATTACCATTTTTTCGCCACGGACACCCCCTAATATCTTTCCTTGGCTTTAACATTTTTATCGGAACAGCACATTAGAAAACAATATTCCCACCAGAGTGATATCCTTTTTGTCTCACTGCATCACACAGTCGACGTCTATAAATCCTCTCCGGTAGACGGATCGCAGCTTCAGTACTGTCTGCCTCACTATGCCAGGAACTGAATAAAATCACTAGCTTCAGAAGACAGCTGAGGACCCAGTTCCTACAACAACATTATTACCTGGTCTCATATTTGTTCCCACCATTTACCCCAGTACAGATAAATACTCTCCTTCGATTTTCTCAAGCTCTCTAGCACAGGAAGTCTAACTGAATTACTCATTCTTGAAACTCATTTCATCATGAAGCATCTCATGTTTGTACATTTTATTTTATTTATTTATTTATCAGGTTCGGTGGAACTATCCGAGGCAAAACTACTTGGCAGTGGAACGAGTCAAAACATAATTTACATAATGTTGAAACCAAACTATGCTTATCCATTATGGATATTTTAAACCCGTGACTGTTAACTGAATGTAAATACATAAAACTGCAACCAGTGACTTTTTTGAATAGTTATTTATTATTTCATGAATTGGTTTTCAAACCTTTTCAGTTTCATCTTCCAGAGAGAAAGTTCTAAAACCGGTTCATAAAATAATAAATAACTATTCGAAAAAGTGACTGGCTGCAGTTTAAGGAATTTACAACTTGATAACAAAATTTATACACAAAGAATTACAGAAATGATAAAATACATAAAATCAGAGTAGACAAATAAATGGGACGTCACGGAGAAAACTGCGACGAACCACCTTACAGAGTAAGAGGAGTTGACCACAATGAAATCTTTCAGCTTGGATTTGAATACTTGTGGCTTATTACTCATTTTATCCATTTCTCCTGGGAGGATCTTGAAAATGAAACCTGTTGAGCAGTGCACACCTTTCTGTTAAGTGTTTAAGGAAGTGTCGTCCAATTTTGTACAGTTTTCATATATGGTGATAAATGAATCAATGTTACAGTTTTTTTCTGAATGAGTGAATATTATCAACAAGAAATCCCGTGGAGGAATATATGTACAGGGATTGTAGAATTAAAGTCCAGGTACACTTGCACAGTGATATACCCGAAGTTCTCCAACTGCAGATCAATCTGACCTATCTTTTCTGGGCTGACAGAGTATTTGGTGAGGGCACAGAATTGGCCCAAAATATTACACCAAACGACGTAACAGAGTAGGCATAAGCAGAGTAAACAGCCCATCCTGTTTGAATATCACTGACAATGGAGATCATTTCTATAGTGAATACAACAGCAGTTAGTTTCTGTGCAACACCTCGAACATGATACTTCCAAGAAAGATTTCCATCTACCCTCAGTCCTAAGAATTCAAAATTGTCGACGTCAGTGATTGTCTGACAACCTTCGGCGAACAAAATTTCGCTTCTACGACAGTTCTCTATCAGAAAGTGAAAGCATTCTTTTTTGTTAGAGTTAAGAGTTAATCTGTTCTCTGAAATGAATGTGCCGATGCTACTGTCTGTCCTATTAGCTACATCATTTACACTATGCTCCACACCTTTCACAATAACACTTGTGCCATCTCCAAACAGAAACATTTTTGAGTCATCTGTCGTGCTTTGTGGAATATCACTGATATACTACATAGCAAGAAGAGGAACGGGACCGAGACCGAATCCTGAGGGACCCCCACTTTAGATTGCCACACACACAAAAGAATACACAGAGTTTCAAATGGATACTCCCTTCCTCAAGCCAAACGAAACGACTCATAGCAAATTATTTGTACTGAGGTGTGCTAGTACTCTCCTGCACATTGCTTACTCAGAAAAATTTTGGCTGGTAACTATCTACGTTACGTGTTTTCACCCTTTTTGTAAAGTGGTTTCTCCAAATAGCATTTCAATCTCTCAGAAAACTGATCACCCTAAGAAGATTCGTTTCACACGTTATTGAGTACAGAATTAATGTACGGTGCACTGATCTTCATAATTATAATTGGAACTTCATCACATCCATGGCAGTCTTTACTCTTTAGTGATATTGAGCGTGAGAATCGCTGCTGAAATTCCTCTGAGCTCATTGTAACAAGTTTAATCTTGTATTCGTGGTCGCTGCAGAAACAATACAGACGATACCTAGCGAATTGTAAGATTCCTCTCTTGAAATTGTTTCCTGAACCTTTGCAAACAGACTTCTCTTGGCCAGGAATGCCCTTTCTGCCAGGTCGAGTCTGTGCTTGATGTCCTCCTTGCTCCGTCCGTCATTGGTTATTTTACTGTCTAGGTAGCAGAATTCCTTAACTTCATCTGCTTCGTGACCATCAATTTTGATCTTAAGTTTCTCGCTGTTCTCATTTCTGCTGCTTCTCATTATTTCGTCTTTCTTTCATTTACTCTCAGTCCATACTCTGTACTCATTACACCGTTTATTCAATTCAGCAGACCATGTAATTCTTCTTCACTTCCACTCAGGATAGCAATGTCATCACCGAGTCGTATCATCAATATCCTTCCAATTCCACAGGTTCTAATTCCACTTCTGAACCTTTCTTTTATTTCCATCATTGCTTCTTCGATGTACAGATTGAATAGCAGGGGCGAAAGACTACATCTCTGTCTTACACTCTTTTCAATCGGAGCACTTCGTTCTTGGTCTTCCACACTTATTATTTCCTCTTGGCTCTTGTACATATTGTATATTACCCGTCTCTCTCTATAGATTACTCCTATACTTTTCAGAATTTTGAACATTTTGCACCATTTTACATCGGCGGAAACATTTTCCAGGTCGACAAATCCTATCAACGTGTCTTGATTTTTCTTTAGTCTTGCGTCCATTATCAACCGCAGGGTCAGAATTGCTTCTTTGGTGCCTTCATTACTTTTAAAGCCAAACTGATCGTCTTCTAACACATCCTCATTCCATTGTGTATATTATTCTTGTAAACTATGCATACCATACTAATATCAGTCGTTATCGAATACCTTTACATGTCACGACTTCTCACCCTCTCACCCACCCCTTGGTTTGGCTAGGGTGCTGTACCTCCACGGTAGTTTTTACAAATAATTGTACAAGTAATGAGTGTCGTATATACGAAATTTGGATGAAATTTCTCAATACATTTATGAGTTATACTTCTACGTCACCCAATTCGGAGACTTAGCAGCACGCCTGTTGGAGTTAGGTCGTTCTTACCCCATCACAAAAATTAAGAGGCGCGCACATAAGTAAATTTTGATTTAGCAACACATGGAAAATGAACGAACACACGCTCTCTCTCTCTCTCTCTCTCTCTCTCTCACACACACACACACACACACACACACACACACACACACACACACATATATATATATATATATATATATATATATATATATATATATATATATATATATGTCACACACACACACACACACACATATATATATATATATATATATATATAATGTTCATATGACACACACACACACACACACATATATATTATTCAGCATATCTTGTGCCTTGCAACGTGTGTTCAGAAGAGGTCTCCACCGCCTCCTAATGTTACAATTTATGGACAGCCTTGTAAGAGTCATGGTGTCAATTCCCTTCAGCAGTACCTTAGACATTATTCGACTCCATGCCACGTCGTGTTGCGGCACTCCTGTGTGCTCGCGGCGGCCCTAAACGATATTATTAGGCAGGTTGCGGCGGGGCGTGGTTTAATTTGCTTTTCGTCGTTCGTCGTACTGTTCAAACTTAAAGTCCACCTACCTCCGTACGGCGTCCACTGACTGTCCCTTTGCTCTGTAGATACTGGCAAAACGACGTAAAACCAGCGTTGAAGAAAGACGTCGCCTAATATCTATCCTGCAAAGTCCGCGTAAACTCTCGTAGCAGTTCCTGTACTGTGATTTAACATAATATCGGGTGGTAATGTGGTGAATTTCGACTGAAATAAGTGTCCTAATATTTTCAGACGAGTAATGTTTATTGCTGAATAACACAAATTTACGCGCTACCAAGTCCTTAGTTATTAAAAAACTATTCTTCAATTCTTAATTCTCAGTCAAACCACAAATTTCACACGCAAAGCAGTCAGAATTTTGCACAAGTCCAACCCGACAGGAGATGCGATCTCAGTCACTGATCCGCTACTCTGAGTTAAAAAAAAATGGCTCTAAGCACTATGGGACTTAACATCTGAGGTCATCAGTCTCCTAGAACTTAGAACTACTTAAACCTAACTAACCTAAGGACATCACACACATCCACGCCCGAGGCAGGATTGGAACGTGTGACCGTAGCAGTCACTCGGTTCCGGACTGAAGCGCCTAGAACCGCTCGGCCACCGCGGCCGGCTGAGTTTTACATTCAGTCTTTTTCAGTGATCTTTATAACAAAAGATGCTCGCCAAATATTCTATAGTTAAGTACAGAATACGCCACACGGAATTTTCATAAAGGCCGAAGGTTCACATGCTACTAACTTTCCAAAAAAACACTCCCAAAACTCCAAACTTTCATCAAACTGGTCGTAACGGTATCTGCGTTAGTCACGACACGTATTAAACGCGAGGAACTCAGTATTCCTTCATTTTACACATAATGAGAATCATCATATTTAACATGTCCTTCCGTGTCCGAAGCTGGCGAGCGACTCTCCTTGATGCTGATTCTATCACAGCATATCTATCTAGCAGTGCGCAGGAACTGCTAGATTCATTGATTTGTTTGACTGGCCAATCAGAATCATCGTTCGAGATCATTCTCGCTCCAAAACTGGCCTGTGCCAATCACTATTCACAGATGCAACTACTTCATTCTAGCATGCAAATACTAATATAATGTTTAACAAATCCAAAGGAAAGGAAAAACTAGAAATAAATTTAGAAAATGATTATACTAGCAACTGTTTTTCTCTCTGCCTTCTTAAAAAGCAAGTACCTTTAGACATTGAAACGTCCCCTTTGAAAAATTTAATGAATGACTGTGCTGACAAACCCCTACGTTATTTAATTTTCAAACAGCTGAGCGAAACTGAACGTACTCAGACTTTCACTAAACGGAGACACAATATTTTTAGCGCAACGCAATCTGACTTTCAAAAATCCCTACAAAAGAATGGCCCTGACTAACAATAACCTATACCTTTCATGAATCACTTACCTCACAAAAATCTTCGTTACTCAAACTACTGCATTACAGCGTGCGCCATTAGTGCCAGCTGAATAAAAGGTTCCAGCTACTGAGGGCACTAACTACTGATAGGCATAGCAAATGAAAGATTTTGATAGAGAACAAACAATGTATCTACCTTAATAGTGTTCAAAAGTCATAATACATATCTCAGTTCATGACATACAGTCTTACAAATTTACTGTCTCTGATGGACACACGTCCAGATTATCCGCTCTCAAAACTCCGCCATCTCTCTCCCCACATACACCACTGCTGAACGCTCACCGCCCACTGCGCAACGCTACGCGCTGTTAACAGCCAACTGCCCAACACCACAATAGCAAATTCCAACAATGCAAACCAGCCACAGACTGCACACAGCACAGCCAGTGATTTTCATGTAGAGCGCTACATGGCGTTACCAACATAAAAACCTAAACAGCCTACTTACAACATACGTCATCATCAAAGTGGACACAAATATCTTTCCCACACTATGATTGCGTAATGTATTACATAAATTTAATCTGAAAATTTAACGTATGTCCCACATACACACTCTCACTCTCTCTCAGTTACTCCCACACCAATATTAGACACAAATAACACTTTTGGCTGATTTTTATATTACTAAAATGAAAAATAATTAAAGTTATAATATGAAAATCTCAAGTAATTAATTCTGCACAATGACAGTTCTGTTTATGTTTTCAAATTATACCAACAGATAAATTGTTATAGTTCCTAACTGAATTTAATTCCCTAAGTGTCAGTTTTTGACTTTTTTAAGTAATTTTTTCTACCTCCGAAACTACACTCCTGGAAATTGAAATAAGAACACCGTGTATTCATTGTCCCAGGAAGGGGAAACTTTATTGACACATTCCTGGGGTCAGATACATCACATGATCACACTGACAGAACCACAGGCACATAGACACAGGCAACAGAGCATGCACAATGTCGGCACTAGTACAGTGTATATCCACCTTTCGCAGCAATGCAGGCTGCTATTCTCCCATGGAGACGATCGTAGAGATGCTGGATGTAGTCCTGTGGAACGGCTTGCCATGCCATTTCCACCTGGCGCCTCAGTTGGACCAGCGTTCGTGCTGGACGTGCAGACCGCGTGAGACGACGCTTCATCCATTCCCAAACATGCTCAATGGGGGACAGATCCGGAGATCTTGCTGGCCAGGGTAGTTGACTTACACCTTCTAGAGCACGTTGGGTGGCACGGGATACATGCGGACGTGCATTGTCCTGTTGGAACAGCAAGTTCCCTTGCCGGTCTAGGAATGGTAGAACGATGGGTTCGATGACGGTTTGGATGTACCGTGCACTATTCAGTGTCCCCTCGACGATCACCAGTGGTGTACGGCCAGTGTAGGAGATCGCTCCCCACACCATGATGCCGGGTGTTGGCCCTGTGTGCCTCGGTCGTATGCAGTCCTGATTGTGGCGCTCACCTGCACGGCGCCAAACACGCATACGACCATCATTGGCACCAAGGCAGAAGCGACTCTCATCGCTGAAGACGACACGTCTCCATTCGTCCCTCCATTCACGCCTGTCGCGACACCACTGGAGGCGGGCTGCACGATGTTGGGGCGTGAGCGGAAGACGGCCTAACGGTGTGCGGGACCGTAGCCCAGCTTCATGGAGACGGTTGAGAATGGTCCTCGCCGATACCCCAGGAGCAACAGTGTCCCTAATTTGCTGGGAAGTGGCGGTGCGGTCCCCTACGGCACTGCGTAGGATCCTACGGTCTTGGCGTGCATCCGTGCGTCGCTGCGGTCCGGTCCCAGGTCGACGGGCACGTGCACCTTCCGCCGACCACTGGCGACAACATCGATGTACTGTGGAGACCTCACGCCCCACGTGTTGAGCAATTCGGCGGTACGTCCACCCGTCCTCCCACATGCCCACTATACGCCCTCGCTCAAAGTCCGTCAACTGCACATACGGTTCACGTCCACGCTGTCGCGACATGCTACCAGTGTTAAAGACTGCGATGGAGCTCCGTATGCCACGGCAAACTGGCTGACACTGACGGCGGCGGTGCACAAATGCTGCGCAGCTAGCGCCATTCGACGGCCAACACCGCGGTTCCTGGTGTGTCCGCTGTGCCGTGCGTGTGATCATTGCTTGTACAGCCCTCTCGCAGTGTCCGGAGCAAGTATGGTGGGTCTGACACACCGGTGTCAATGTGTTCTTTTTTCCATTTCCAGGAGTGTATGATAGTTACAACGTTGAAATTTTTATACATTCTTCTCCTGAATAACAAAAACTTGTGCACCGATTTCGAAAATGATTGGATGATATTTAAAATAGTTTATTTAGGTTCATAGATGGTATGAATATACTGTCGCTCGAAGTGACACAAGAGTCATTCTCATGCTGCAGTAGCAGCAGGTACACATGACTCATTGGTAAGACACAACTTGCAGTTTCTTTCACAGCCTCTGCCTCCAATACTGCGGCCTGTACTGCAATGTATGTTATCGCGCAAAAACTCGCGTCGTCACAAGGTGAACCAGTTTCTTGGCTCTTCATAAACATTAATCTAGTCTATGCTACGTCATGTAGCGGCACTTCTGCGTAATATCGTGTAGGGCCGCGACGAGCCCGCAGAAGTGCTGCAGCACAACGTGGCATGGGCTCTACTAATGTCTGAAGTAGTGCTGGAGGGAACTGACACCATGAATCCTGCAGGGCTGTACGTAAATCCGTAAGGGTACGAAGGGGTGTAGGTTTCTTCTGAACAGCACGTTGCAACGCATCCCAGATATGCTCAATAATGTTATGGACGTGTGGAGTGTCGCATTGTCCCGCTGGAAACACAATGGACATAATTGGATGCAGGTGATCAGACGGAATGCTTATGTGCGTGTCGCCTGTCAGAATCGTATCTAGATGTGTCAGGGGTCACATCACACTCCAACTACAGACGTCCCACACCATTACAGAGCCTCTACCAGCTTCAACAGTTCCCTGCTGACATGCAGGGTTCGTGGTTTCATGTGGTTGTCTCCATACCCGTACACGTACTCGACAAAATTTGAAACGAGACTCGTCCGACCAGGCAACATGTTTCCAGTCATCAGCAGTCCAATGTCGCTGTTGACCGGCCCAGTCGAGGCGTAAAGCTTTATGTCGTGCACTCATCAAGGGTACAAGAGTCGGCCTTCGGCTCCGAAAGCCCATATCGTTTCGTGGAATAGTTCGCACGCTGACTTTGTTCATGGCCTAGCACTGAAGTCTGCAGCAATTTGCGGAGGAGTTGCATTTCTGTCAAGTTGAACCATTCTCTTCAGGCGTCGGTGGTCCCGTTCTTGCCGCGCGGGATTAGCCGAGCGGTCTCGGGCGCTGCAGTCATGGACTGTGCGGCTGGTCCCGGCGGAGGTTCGAGTCCTCCCTCGGGCATGGGTGTGTGTGTTTGTCCTTAGGATAATTTAGGTTAAGTAGTGTGTAAGCTTAGCGACTGATGATCTCAGCAGTTAAGTCCCATAATATTTCACACACATTTGAACATCTTTTGGTCCCGTTCTTGCAGAATCTTTTTCCGGCCGCAGCGATCTCGGAAATTTATGTTTTACCGGATTGCTGATATTCACGGTACACTCTTGAAATTGTCGTAAGGGAAAATCTCCATCGGTACCTCGGAGATGCTGTGTCCCATCGCTCGTACCCAAACTGTAACACCACGTTCAAACTCACTTAAATCTTGATAACCTGCCATTGTAGCAGCAGTAACCGATCTAACAACTGCGCCAAAAACTTGTTGTCTTATACAAAATGTTCAAATGTGTGTGAAATCGTATGGGACTTAACTGCTAAGGTCATCAGTCCCTAAGCTTAGACACTACTTAACCTAAATTATCCTTAGGACAAACACACACACCCATGCCCGATGAAGGACTCGAACTTCCGCCGGGACCAGCCGCACAGGCCATGACTGCAGCGCCTTAACCCGCTCGGCTAATCCCGCAGGACTGTATTATACAGGCGTTGCCGATCGTAGCGCCGTATTCTGCCTGCTTACATATCTCTATATTTGACTACGCATGCCTATACCAGTTTCTTTGGCGCTTCAGTGTGTATAGTCAGATGCATACGTGAGGAGACCGTTACGTGAAGCGGGAGTGTATCGTGCGAGCCCGTGTGTGTTGCAGCGATGGCGGCGCGCTGATGCACCTGCTGAAGGGCAGTCTGGGCACGGGCATTCTGGCGATGCCCATGGCCTTCCGCAACTCGGGGCTCGCCTTCGGCGCCGTCGCCACGCTCGTCATCGGCTTCGTCTGCACCCACTGCGTCGGCATGCTGGTGAGTGCACTACACTTTAACCCGACACTGCAAACTACCGGGTGATCAAAAAGTCAGTATAAATTTGAAAACTGAATAAATCACGGAATAATGTAGATAGAGAGGTACAAGTTGACACACGTGCTTGGAATGACCTGGGGTTTTATTAGAACCAAAAAAATAGAAAAGTTCAAAGAATGTCCGACAGATGGCGCTTCATCTGATCAGAATAGCAATAATTAGCATAAGTAAAGCAAAGATGATGTTCTTTACAGGAAATGTTCAATATGTCTACCATCATTCCTCAACAATTGCTGTAGTCGAGGAATAATGTTGTGAACAGCACTCTAAAGCATGTCCGGAGTTATGGTGAGGCATTGGCATCGGATGTTGTCTTTCGGCATCCCTAGAGATCACGATACACTTGCGACTTCAGGTAACCCCAAAGCCAATAATGACACGGAATGACGTCTGGGGACCTGGGAGGCCAAGCATGACGAAAGTGGCGGCTGAGCACATGATAAACACCAAACGAAGCGCGCAAGAGATCTTTCACGCGTCTATCAATATGGGGTGGTTCTAACAAAACCCCATGCCATCCCAAGCATGTGTGTCAATTTTTACCTATCTATCTACATTATTCAGTGGTTTATTAAGTTTTCAAATTTATACTGACTTTTTGATCACCCGGTACAACTCAACCTGCTGTACATCAAGTTTAGTTATAATTGATTGCGTGTATGCAAACCTCTCGTAAAAGATCTGTTACCATCCTCGCCACTAGATTACCCGGGGTCTTGTTTTTATTGCGAAACCCCTTTATCAACATTCTATAAGTCTAAAATTGACATTTTTGGTGAATTTCATCAACTTCCCCCGCCCGTGATGCAATATTTCCATTACCGTCGGTGTATTTCTTTGTTTCGAAGGACTTGCCAGATATACGGAGTATTTGGTGTATCGTAACCAACCCAACTAACTACTTTTTACTCGGAAGATATATACTGATAAGACGAAATATTACGCCCAACGCGATGCTGGGTGGCGTTGCGGGAACGAGACGCGGTAAGGGAAGCATGGCAGCGGAGCAGAGACGGTGGCGAATTATTCTAGCGGCGATACAGGCCACAAGGGAGAATTCCTTTTACATAAGCAACTTTGACAAAGGGCAGGTTGTTATTACATATTGTGAACCATTAGCTCGAAAACGGCGAAGCTGGTCGAATGTTCACGTGCTACTGTCGTGACAGTCTATGAAAAGAGGTAGGAGAACAGAGAAACTACCACTAGGCGCTAAATGGTTGGGCGGCGTCCGCGAGCCTTGACAGAACATGTGATTCTGAGGTTTGTCTACTCCGTAAAGTTGGATAGATGGCGGTGTTTGGCACTTGTGGCGAAAGAGTGCAATCACTGAGCACACACAAGTGTTTCGGAGAATAACATTCAGCCCACGTTGTTGAACACTGGGCTTCGCAGCAGACGACCCCTACGTGTTCACATGTTGACCCAACGACATCTTCAGTTACGTTTGCAGGTGGCACGGAAACGGCGGGATTGGACCGTAGATCAATGGAAAGCTTTCGAATCTTCGGGGGAACTACGTTGTTGCTACACTAAGTTCCTGGTTGTCTCCTTAAACGCCGCCGTCGAGGTGAACGATGTATCTAAACGTGCAGCGAGCCACGAACGCAGGTGGGTGGGAGCTGTATTGTGCCATGGGAGACATTCTCCTGCTCTTGCACGGGACTTACGGTAGTAATCGAAGACACGCCGACAGCTGCTAACCACCTGCAACCCTTCATGCCCGATGTCTGCCCTGACGGCGATGTCATCTTTCAGCAGTATAACTGTCCATGCCTCGGAACCAGAATCGTTATACAGTGGTTTGAGCACGACTATAGTGAACTCACGTTGATGCCTCGGCGACCAAATATGCCTGATGTAAATCCTTTGCATACGCAAATCATCGGCCCTTATTTAAGCGAATTACGGAACCTGCGCTGAGACATCTAATGCCACATACCGCCACTTACGTGACCTGTGCAGAGACATCTAATGCCATATACCTCCACAAACCTATCAACAACTGTTGGATCAGTGATACGCAGAATCAGTGACGTATTTCCAAAGACGGACAAACAAGCTATTAAGCATGTGGTCATAATGTTTTCGCTCATCAGTATAAACTAAACTCCGCCCGAACAGACCATGAAAGCCCAACGGTACTGATTGGCCGCCGTGTCATTCTAAGCCTGCATGTGTCCGTGGGTGCGGATACGTAGAAGCATATGGTCAGCGCACCGCTCACCCGGCCGTATGTCAGTTTCCGAGACCGGAGCCGCTACTTCTCAGTCAAGCAGTTCCTCAGTTTGTCTCACAAGGGCAGAGTGCCCCCCGCTTGCTAACAGCGCTCGGCAGACCGGATGGTCACCCATCCAAGTGATAGCCCAGCCCGACAGAGCTTAATTTCGATGATCTGACGGGAACCGCTGTTACTACTACGGTAAGGCCGTTGGCCTTGGAATTGCCCTGTTGCCGTTCGTCGGTTGACGGGCAGCGCTATGGTTGTCGATTCACACATTCTGTTCGCGAACTAACAGCTGTTGACTGGTTTGTTCACGGTACGTCTCAAAACGAAGCTGCAATAGGTATGTCGAGACTCTGGCGGATTCGCCCCCAGGCCTCCAGAGTGGAAGGCTGTCGCGCTACCACCGAGCGTGCGGGCCGCCGTGGATACATCGCGATCTCTGGCAGGCAAAGCATTCGTGACCATGCGTTGTCCAGGGCATCCGGCAACAGGGCAGTCCCACGGCCAATCGGAGCGCGTGGCGCCAAATTACCGTAGTTTAAAAACTGGGCGTTCTCGACCTACATAATGTTAGTTATTTTGGTTTCTACTGCCATCAGCTATCCAAAAAGATTTCGTAACACAATTTTTCTACATCCTATATGTACCACACACACACACACACACACACACACACACACACATATATATATATATATGTGTGTGTGTGTGTGTGTGTGTGTGTGTGTGTGTGTGTAAATGCGTCTAATATATGCAGAATGTAAGCAGAACGGTATTGATTGGGGTGTATTATCCTCGTATCTGTATATGTTTACTGTCAATTCCAGTAAGTAGACCCATACGTTACCCCAGGTACCTTCGCTGTCAGCTGGTACAGGACAGTGAAAGTCAGTTTTGTGTTACTTTTTTAATGACGTTATATTTACGTGAATAGTACACTGTGATATGTTTCTGAACAGGTGTTGAGGAGCAGAAGTGGATTACTGATTAGAAAAATAGAGGATGGTACTTCAACAAGGACGTACTGCTCTTCATGTCATCGTAACGAACATGGTTACAAGAAAGGCAGACATATTCTCATGGTATTGATACATCATTTTTGTGATATGGATTGTTAAGGTAAATGGCACACCATTTATAAAGGGTGTTTCCGTAAGAGCGTGCAAAAATTTAACAGGATACTCCACTGAGCAATTTGAGGTAGGGAACCTGGGATCGGAGAAGCCAGATTAAGGAGATAATAGGAACGAAAACACATTACAGTGTACTTTTTTATTTACATTAATTGCAGTTAACTGCAAATACCCTCACTGACACAATAAACGTACCATTTTTAATCCTACAAAAGTGCTGAAACTGACGGCCATTAACATCAGTGAAAGAATGACATTGGCGAACAAGAGTCTGACGCACCGTGACAAATGTCCCTGGTACTTTTCGAATCACACCACAGGCAGCTACAATTCTGGCAACTGATTCCATCTCCTTATCTACTGGGGCTTCATACGCAAGTCGCTTTAAATACACTCCTGGAAATTGAAATAAGAACACCGTGAATTCATTGTCCCAGGAAGGGGAAACTTTATTGACACATTCCTGGGGTCAGATACATCACATGATCACACTGACAGAACCACAGGCACATAGACACAGGCAACAGAGCATGCACAATGTCGGCACTAGTACAGTGTATATCCACCTTTCGCAGCAATGCAGGCTGCTATTCTCCCATGGAGACGATCGTAGAGATGCTGGATGTAGTCCTGTGGAACGGCTTGCCATGCCATTTCCACCTGGCGCCTCAGTTGGACCAGCGTTCGTGCTGGACGTGCAGACCGCGTGAGACGACGCTTCATCCAGTCCCAAACATGCTCAATGGGGGACAGATCCGGAGATCTTGCTGGCCAGGATAGTTGACTTACACCTTCTAGAGCACGTTGGGTGGCACGGGATACATGCGGACGTGCATTGTCCTGTTGGAACAGCAAGTTCCCTTGCCGGTCTAGGAATGGTAGAACGATGGGTTCGATGACGGTTTGGATGTACCGTGCACTATTCAGTGTCCCCTCGACGATCACCAGTGGTGTACGGCCAGTGTAGGAGATCGCTCCCCACACCATGATGCCGGGTGTTGGCCCTGTGTGCCTCGGTCGTATGCAGTCCTGATTGTGGCGCTCACCTGCACGGTGCCAAACACGCATACGACCATCATTGGCACCAAGGCAGAAGCGACTCTCATCGCTGAAGACGACACGTCTCCATTCGTCCCTCCATTCACGCCTGTCGCGACACCACTGGAGGCGGGCTGCACGATGTTGGGGCGTGAGCGGAAGACGGCCTAACGGTGTGCGGGACCGTAGCCCAGCTTCATGGAGACGGTTGCGAATGGTCCTCGCCGATACCCCAGGAGCAACAGTGTCCCTAATTTGCTGGGAAGTGGCGGTGCGGTCCCCTACGGCACTGCGTAGGATCCTACGGTCTTGGCGTGCATCCGTGCGTCGCTGCGGTCCGGTCCCAGGTCGACGGGCACGTGCACCTTCCGCCGACCACTGGCGACAACATCGATGTACTGTGGAGACCTCACGCCCCACGTGTTGAGCAATTCGGCGGTACGTCCACCCGGCCTCCCGCATGCCCACTATACGCCCTCGCTCAAAGTCCGTCAACTGCACATACGGTTCACGTCCACGCTGTCGCGGCATGCTACCAGTGTTAAAGACTGCGATGGAGCTCCGTATGCCACGGCAAACTGGCTGACACTGACGGCGGCGGTGCACAAATGCTGCGCAGCTAGCGCCATTCGACGGCCAACACCGCGGTTCCTGGTGTGTCCGCTGTGCCGTGCGTGTGATCATTGCTTGTACAGCCCTCTCACGGTGTCCGGAGCAAGTATGGTGGGTCTGACACACCGGTGTCAATGTGTTCTTTTTTCCATTTCCAGGAGTGTATCTCCAAAGGAAATAATCAAATGGATTCAGGTCAGTTGGCCTAGCAGGCCATGGAATAGGATCTCCCCTTCCAATCCAGCGACCTGGAAATACAGTTCTGATATGGCTGCAGATACCCACACTGAAGTGAGGTGGTGCACCGTCATGTTGTACCCACATTCTCTGACAAACGGGCAATGGTACGTTCTCCAACATCACAGTTAGGACTCTTTGCACGAACGTCAAGTACAGGTGGGCCATTCAGCAGGCCTATTGCTTCATGACTTCCTAGTAATCATGCTGGTCCATTAGTTTCCTTGCTGGAAATAAATAATGTACGTGTAAATAAACTGCACAGTTCTTGTAAACTTGTACGCATAATATTTTTGAATGACCAGGGAAACGAATGTGCTAGACAAAGCGGTAGACATGTTTACTTCCATACCTCATTAAACTGTCTTCTCCGACCCCAGGTTGCCTACCTCATATTCTTCAGTGGTGAATTCTCTATGTCCTGTTACATTTTTGCATGCTCTTACGGAACCACCTTGTAGGTTGGAGCACAATTAAAAATGAAGTTACAATAACTTAGCATTACAGATCAAAAAAGGAAAAAGAGAACAATTAATAAATAAAATATTTTAAATCCTGGTTACCAGTTTCGGTCTTCAAGACCATCCTCAGACCAAAGTTCCAGGTCACATAAACAACCAATGCAGAGAGCTGCTGTATGTTACTAGCTGGTAGCTGCGCCGAACTGCTGAGCACTGCAGCTGCCAGTCGGTGCTACACAGCGGCTCCGTGCACTGGTCCTTCGCATCACCTGGAGCCTTTGCCTGAGGATGACCTTAAAGACCGACACCGGTAACCCGAATTAAATACAAAAATTTCTTCCTACCGGGATTGTTCCTTTTATTAAACGACGATCGCAGTGTTCTGCAATGGTGCCAAAAATGATGTTGTTGTTGTGGTCTTCAGTCCTGAGACTGGTTTGATGCAGCTCTCCATGCTACTCTATCCTGTGCAAGCTTGTTCATCTCCCAGTACCTACCGCAACCTATATCCTTCTGAATCTGCTTACTGTATTCATCTCTTGGTCTCCCTCTACGATTTTTACCCTCCAATACTAAATTGGTGATCCCTTGATGCCTTGGAACATGTCCTACCAACCGATCCCTTCTTCTAGTCAAGTTGTGCCACAAACTTCTCTTCTCCCCAATTCTATTCAATACCTCCGCATTAGTTATGTGATCTACTCACCTAATCTTCAGCATTCTTCTGTAGCACCACATTTCGAAAGTTTCTGTTCTGTTCTTGTCCAAACTATTTATTGTCCATGTTTCACTTCCATACATGGCTACACTCCATACAAATACTTTCAGAAACGACTTCCTGACACTTAAATCTATACTCGATGTTAACAAATTTCTCTTCTTCAGAAACGCTTTCCTTTTATATCCTCTCTACTTCGACCATCATCAGCTATTTTGCTCCCCAAATAGCAAAACTCCTTTACTACTTTAAGTGTCTCATTTCCTAATCTAATTCCCTCAGTATCACCCGAGTTAACTCGACAACATTCCATTATCCTCGTTTTGCTTTTGTTGATGTTCATCTTATATCATCCTTTCAAGACACTGTCCATTCCGTTCCACTGCTCTTCCAAGTCCTTTGCCGTCTCTGACAGAATTACAATGTAATCGGCGAACCTCATAGTTTTTACTTCTTCTCCATGGTTTTTAATACCTACTGCGAATTTTTCTTTTGTTTCCTTTATTGCTTGCTCAATATACAGATTGAATAACATCGGGGAGAGGCTACAGTCCTGTCTTACTCCCATCCCAACCACTGCTTCCCTTTCATGTCGCTCAACTCTTATAACTGCCATCTGGTTTCTGTACAAATTGTAAATAGTCTTTGGCTCCCTGTATTTTACCCCTGCCACCTTCAGAATTTGAAAGAGAGTATTCCAGTCAACATTGTCAAAAGCTTTCTCTAAGTCTACAAATGCTAGAAACGTTGGTTTGCCTTTTCTTAATCTATTTTGTAAGATAAGTCGTAGGGTCAGTATTGCCTCACGTGTTCCAATATTTCTAAGGAATCCAAACCGATCTTCCCCGAGGTCGGCTTCTACCAGTTTTTCCATTTCCAGTGATAGTCGAAGTTTATTTAGACCCTTTACCTGCGCTGGCGTTCGTGTTCGCGGCAGTCTACTGCAGTGATTATCCCGCGGTTCTTCTCCACGCCGGCAGGTGTCGGTGTCTCAGTCGCTGTGTCGGCGCACCCGCACGCCCTCGCTGGACTACGCGCAGACCGCGGAGGTCGCCTTCCTCACGGGGCCCCCGGCTACCAGGGGATGGGCCACCACTGCCAGGTAGGCTCTGCGCACGCTCCGTAATGCTGCTATTAACGCTGCTGCTGGTTTTTTTTTTTTCTTTTTCCTTTATTGGGTTTCGATTCCCCCTGAAGGGGGCGGGCTGGCAGCAGCTTACTACGCCGCTCTTCAGCCTACAGAATTTGTTTTAAAAAGATGAAGATAATAAAAAATAACAGTTGGCGATAAAATCGGTGACTTAAAGGTAAAATGGAAAAAAATTCTGGAAATTAAAACAGAAAACACAGGGTTGATGATGCTAAGAAAATACACAGGAAGCAGAAAAATAACAGACAGACAATTGAAAAACACGGCGACAGTCTGGTTTCTGTTCGCAAGAGATATAAAATGCACACCCAGCGACAGCATGATTTCTGTTCGCAACACTGTGGAAAGACGGACAACACTGAACACTCACTTAAACACTGCACTAAAAAGTTGGCACAAATATGACATACCACAGCCGAGAGCAGGTGGGGGGGGGGTGGAAACAGGAGAGATGATGGGAAAATAAAAAAGGGGGGGAAGGAGAGGAAAAGTGAAGGGGGAAGGGGAGAAAGGAGCCAATGGAGAATAAGGACCCATAAGAGGGGTGGGGGGCGCCGAGCAGACGTCCCAGGGAGTGGGGAAGGCAGAGGAGGGGAATACAAAAGGACTCAGGAGGGGGGGGGGAGAAGGGAGATAGGGAGAGGTTGGGCGGGGAGAAAACACAGGATTGAAGTGGGGAGGAAGAGGGAGCCCAGGGAAAGGACGGAGGAAAGGAGGGGATGAGTATCAGAGTTGATAGGAGGGATAAATGGAGGTAGAGAGGGCATCCGGGAGGGGGAGTTGATGGAAGCCACCTTGGGAAAGGATATGTAGGGTGTAGAGATGGAGGCTAGGGGGGATACAACAGTGAAGACGTGGCAGGGGGCGGGGATGGGAGAGGAGAGGAGCGACCAGGGGGTGAGGGGGTTCAAGGCGGCGGGAGGTGTAGAGGATGCGGATATGTTCGAGGAATAGGAGCAGATGGGGGAAAGGAATGAGGTCATACAGGATTCGCGTGGGGGACGGGAGGCGTATACAGAAGGCGAGGTGGAGTGCATGACGCTCAAGGATCTGGAGGGACTTATAGAATTTGGGGTGGGGCAGATATCCAGGCAGGACTGGCATAACAGAGTATGGGACGGATTAAGGATTTGTAGGTGTGGAGGATGGTAGAGGGGTGCAACCCCCATGTTCGGCCAGAGAGGAGTTTGAGGAGTCGGAGGCGGTTGTGGGCTGGTGCTGGTATAGCGCCTGGCAAAAGAGCTGAACCACCCTGAAGACGTGTTCGGGTGTCAATGTGACACCATCAACAGGTAGGTACTGTGAGGTGGCAAAAGTCGAGGAATAGCAATATGAACATACAGGGTGGTCCATTCGTCGTGACCGAGCCAAATATCACACGAAATAAGCGTCAAACGAAAAAACTACAAAGAACGAAACTTGTCTAGTTTGAAGGGGGAAACCAGATGGCGCTATGGTTAGCCCGCTAGATGGCGCTGCTATAGGTCAAATGGATAGCAACTGCGTTTTTTTTAAATAGAAACCCCCACTTTTTTATTACATATTCGCATAGTACGTAAAGAAATATGAATATTTTAGTTGGACCATTTTCTTCGCCTTGCGATAGATGGCGCTGTAATAGTCACAAACGTATGGGTCACAACTTTAGACGAACAGTTGGTAACAGGTAGGTTTTTTAAATTAAAATACAGAACATAGGTACGTTTGAACATTTTATTTCGGTTGTTCAATGTGATACATGTACCTTTGTGAACTTATCATTTCTGAGAACGCATGCTGTTAGAGCTGTAAATACCACATTAATGCAATAAATGCTCAAACCTCAATGCATTTGCCAATACGTGTGACGACATTCTCCTCAACAGCGAGTAGTTCGCCTTCCCTAATGTTCACACATGCATTGACAATGCGCTGACGCATGTTGTCAGGCGTTGTCGGTGGATCACGATGGCAAATATCGTTCTACTTTCCCCACAGAAAGAAATCCTGGGACGTCATATCCGGTGAACGTATGGGCCATCTTATGGTGCTTCGACGACTAATCCACTTGTCATGAAATATGCTATTCAATACCGCTTTAAACGCACGCGAGCTATGTGCCGTACATCCATCATGTTGGAAGTACATTTGCCATTCTGTCATGCAGTGAAACATCTTGTAGTAACAGCGGTAGAACATTACGTAGGAAATCAGCATATGCACCATTTAGATTGCCATCGATGAAATGGGGGCCAATTATCCTTCCTCCCATAATGCCGCACCATACATTAACCCGCCAAAGCCGTTGATGTTCCACTTGTCGCAGCCATCGTGGATTTTCCGTTGCCCAATAGCGCATATTATGCCGGTTTACATTACCGCTGTTGGTGAATGACGTTTGTCGCTAAGTAGAACGCGTGCAAAAAATCTGTCATCGTCCCGTAATTTCTCTTGTGCCCAGTGGCAGAACTGTACACGACGTTCAATGTCGTCGCCATGCAATTCCTGGTGAATAGAAATATGGCACGGGTGCAATCGATGTTGATGTAGCATTCTCAACACCGAAGTTTTTGAGATTCCTGATTCTCGCGCAGTTTGTCTGCTACTCATCTGCGGATTAGCCGCGACAGCAGCTGAAACACCTACTTGAGCATTATCATTTGTTGCAGGTCGTGATTGACGTTTCACATGTGGCTGAACACTCCCTGTTTCCTTAAATAACGTAACTATCCGGGGAACGGTTCGGACACTTGAATGATGTCGTCCAGGATACCGAGCAGAATGCATAGCACACGCCCATTGGCCATTTTGATCACAATAGCCATACATCAACACGATATGGACCTTTTCCGCAATTAGTAAACGGTCCATTTTAACACGGGTATTGTATCACGAAGCAAATCCCGTCCGCACTGGCGGAATGTTACGTGATACCACGTACTTATACGTTTGTGACTATTACAGCGCCATTTATCACAAAGCGAAAAAAATGGTACAACTTAAACATTCAAATTTCTTTACGTACTACACGAACATGTAATAAAAATGGGGTTTCCTATTTTAAAAAACGCAATTGATATCCGTTTGACCTATGGCAGCACCGTCTAATGGGCCAACCATAGCGCCATCTGGTTTCCCCCTTCAAGCTAGACGAGTTTCGTTCTTTGTAGTTTTTTCGTTTGATGCTTATTTCGTGAGATATTTGGCACGGTCATTATCAATGGACCACACTGTATGTAGATGTCGGTGGCATCGTGTACACAATGTGAGAAAGGCCAGTGCTTTGGCGGGGCTGTTATTTGTACTCAGGTGTTGTGGAAAGGCGTCCGACGTGATTATCACCGCACGACGGGAATTAGCACACTTTGAACGCTTAATAGTAATTGGAGCTGGACATGCGAGACATTCTATTTCGGGAATCTTTAGGGAATTCAATATCCCGAGTTCCAGTGTTGAAAATACCAAATTTAAGGGTTTATCTCTCACCATGTACAACGCAGTGGTCCACAGTGTTCACTTAACGACCCAGAGCAATGGCGTTTGCGTAGAGTGGTCAGTGCTAACGAGCAACACTACGTGAAATAATCGCAGAAATCAGTGTGGGACGTCGACGAATGTATCTATTAGGACAGTGCGGCGACATCTGGCTTTAGTGGCAGCAGACAACCGACGCGAGAGCCTTTGCTAACAGCGCGACATCCACTGCAGCGCCTCTTCTGCGATTGTGGCCATATGCGTCGGACCAGAGACGACTGGGAAATCGTGGCCAGGTCAGACGAGACGTGATTTCAGTTGTGAAGAGCTGACGGTAGGTTTCGAGTGTGGCACAGACCCCACGAAGTCATGGACCCACGATGTCCACAGGGCACTATGCACGCTAGTTCTGGTCCCATAACGGTGTCAGCTGTGTTTACATAGAATGAACTGACTCCTATGGATGCTCGGCTACTTGGAGACCATTTGCAGCCATTCACGCACTTCGTGTTTCAAAACAACGATGGAATTTTTATGGATGACAATGAGCCATGTCACCAGGCCATAGTTATTCGGGATTGATTTGCAGAACATTCTGGACAACTGGAGCGAATGGTTTGGCCACCCATATAGCCCTACATGAATCTATCGAACACCTGGGCACACAATCGAGAGGTCAGTTCGTGCGCAAACTCTTGCAATCGCAACACTTTCTAAATTATGGACTGCTATAGAGGCAGCGTTGCTGTACGAGGTGTGGCTAGAAAAAAACCGGACTAGTACTGGTGAAACAATAAAACGAATGCAATAAGGCTGAAAGTCGCGTGGCCTGTCACGTGACTCTCGCTCCGCCTACTGCTCGAGTTTCATCTGCCTCCTGCACTCAGTCTGCCCGTGGCGTCTGTTTTAAGTAGTTGACGTTTTGTCTGTGCGTCGGAAAATGTTGAGTGTACAGAAAGAACAGCGTGTTAACATCAAATTTTGTTTCAAACTAGGAAAATCTGCAAGTGAAACGTTTGTAATGTTACAACAAGTGTTCGGCGATGATTGTTTATCGCGAACACAAGTGTTTGAGTGGTTTAAACGATTTAAAGATGGCTGCGAAGACACCAGTGATGACACTCGCACTGGCAGACCATTGTCAGCAAAAACTGATGCAAACATTGAAAAAATCGGTAAACTTGTTCGACAAGATCGCCGTTTAACAATCAGAGCAGTGTCTGAGTTAACAGGAGTTGACAAGGAAAGTGTCGAACAAGTTTACCGATTTTTTCAATGTTTGCATCAGTTTTTGCTGACAATGGACTGCCAGTGCGAATGTCATCACTGGTGTCTTCGCGGCCATCTTTAAATCGTTTAAACCACTCAAACACTTGTGTTCGCGATAAACAATCATCGCCGTACACTTGTTGTAACATTACAAACGTTTCACTTGCAGATTTTCCTAGTTTGAAACAAAATTTGATGTTAACACGCTGTTCTTTCTGTACACTCAACATTTTCCGACGCACAGACAAAACGTCAACTACTTAAAACAGACGCCACGGGCAGACTGAGTGCAGGAGGCAGATGAAACTCGAGCAGTAGGCGGAGCGAGAGTCACGTGACAGGCCACGCGACTTTCAGCCTTATTGCATTCGTTTTATTGTTTCACCAGAACTAGTCCGGTTTTTTTCTAGCCACACCTCGTATCACCTCGTATACTTCTACACTGGAGTTCCAACGACTTGTTGAGTCCATGTCACGTCGATTTCCTGCACTAAGTCGGGGAAAACGAGGTCCGACACGATTTTAGGAGGCATTATTGTCTTTTGTCACCGCAGTGTAAATGATTACAGTTGCAGTTCTCTGTGATTGATAGAATGGCCACCATAGTTCCTTAATGGAGTTTCTGTTTAGAGTTCATACCTGCCCTGCTGGAGTGTATAAGGTCCTTGAATGCCATCAGATACTGAGTGATCGGTGAACGAACACACCGCATACTCGTGAGATAGGGTTTCAAAGGTATCTCATTCTCGGTCTCCATTTGAGCAGCCCGTCGAAGAGTGCACATGTCCAGATGTGTAAGGCATTCGGGTGTGACGTGCGTCTGATATTGGACTGCAAGGAAACGTGAAAGGATGCATACTCGTTCTACGGTCCGACCACGGCTGACCACCACAGAGGAGGCTCGCCGTATTGTGCACCAAACACATCGTAACCACTTCCCATCTGCGTCTGCCGTCCAAGTAATCGACACTTTGCAACATTCGGTGTCGTCTCATGCCATTGGTCAGAGACCAACAGCAACCGTACCAGCGAATTACCGTTCCATGCACGGACTGCCGTTAAGACTACAACAAGAAAGGTTGCGTCTGGAGTGATTCCGTGGGCTGATGACGCACAGCGTCGCGTTTTGATAAGATGAATCCTCCGTCGCTGAGATGGCGGCGGTCTGGGAAGAGGTCCCATTGTTCCAATGTTTTTGGCAGGCACAGCGTTGTAATGGTGCGATGAGCCATCGGGTATGACTTCAGGTCACGGCAGGTAGTCATTGAGGGCACTCTGACGGCACAACACTACGTCACACAAACCCGGCGCCCTCATTCGTCACCTCTCACCCAGCAGTATCGTCCTCCCATTTTTCAACAGGACAATACTCGTCCACACATCACCATATTCAGGTACTGCATTGGTCGGAAAGATCCTCATATCTGAGTGGTATCAGCTCTGACGTCTACTCCGTCCCAAGGCCAACATTCATAATTTCAAGGACCACCTTATCCCAGGATACGATGCAATGGCCTTTTGACATCTTTGCCACTCAAATCAGTGCATCCATCCAGCTTAGAAAGGGTGCAGTATCATATTGATAAGGGACCTCATATTGCCAAATAATTTAGAAATTTCACTCAGTTTTGTAACCACCGAAACAACATGACTTTCGCTGTCAACACGTGCAGTTTCATCTGATTTCCTCATACACTTCTGGGTGCTTCACTTTTTTGTCGTGCAGTGTACATGTGCTAATCAGATATCTAATAAAGATAGGGAAAACACGAGGTGCACTGCTCTCGCGAACCACATTTGTTGAGATTAATAAAATGGTCTAGTTTGTTATACTATAACAGTTGCTGCTACAGTCACGATTTTCCTTCATTTATTTTCAGCACGATAGGTTTCGGGAAGTTATTCCTATTAAGTGTATTGTTAGTGTGTTACACTATAAGTGTGATTATTGCAGTGTCCTGATGACTTTACACATACAGTGTTACGTAGCTACACGGTCTTTGCTAAAGGTCTCGAAACTTCAAAGGTGATAATGGAACACTGAAACATAAATCTTAAAATTATACACTCTACAGTCTCATTAATGTGAACGGTTGTCAAATCCTGAATAACCTCCTCTTGCAGCGCCCACCACGCTCTTCTGGACGTCAGATAAACCGCTCTGTTTCCGCACTAGGGCAACGACTGCACTGTTTTACGTGTTCTCCGACACACTTTATATGCACTCTGCTGCCCGTACTGCCACCTACCGTTTGTGAACGGTTATTGTGCATTGACGTCGAACATAGGCGGTGCTCACATTAACGTAATTCGACCGTGTATTAAAAGGAAATGCATACAGGGTAAATCTTAAATGACGGATGCGAAATGTCAACAATCAGAGAAAATTCTGCGTCAGTCAGCACTTAATCAGTCTGTAAATAAAGTATAAGGGTACTGCGACATCACTAATCCTTAACAGCCAGATATATGCGGGTTCGAATAATTACCTATTCCGCCAAATCGCTAGCCAACTTGGTGTCTGGCTAAAGTGCTCGCGATGTTATTCGTTTTTATAACTTTGTAAAATTTATATCCTGAATAAATACGTAAAGATCACATAAAAGTATACACAAAGAACATTTCAGCAGCAAAGACGAATTTATATTTTAGTGCCTAGGGCGAACAAACTGAATATTTACGTACTGTTAGGCGAATTCTTGTAATAATTATGTATTACACTATTGAGCTCCAGTGACAACTAGTATGCACAAGCAGTAATTTTTAAGTATTACAGTAAACTACATATCAGGTTGTAACGCGCCCGGGAGTACAAATGGGGGCGGAGGACCCTTGAACTGGTTGCCGTTTCGTGACCGTTTCTTGCCCGTGCGCCCTGTCCACTCCACGCACCTGGTAATCCCGCGGCGGTCGTACTGTTCTGCTCCACACTGCTGCTGGCTTGCCTGACATTATCTATCAAAATATGCAAGCGGGTTTAGGGGAGCCACATAACGTCAAGCACAACACTGTCCTACGTCTGGTATGAACATCTATAATCTGAGACGATAAGGAATCACAGGTTGCACTGTTTACATTCTAAGTCGTAAACGTTTATCCCAATTAACAATCTTGATGATTATCTGTCCACAATATCACTCAAGACGAGCGTACGCGTAACCGACACGACGCGGTTGATTGTTGATGATGCGGAAGCCGAATGGTCGAACGAAAGTTCTTACGCTCGTCACACATACAGATATCTGGTAATAGTCCTCCTTGTCACTAGTAATGATATAGCACTGTTTGTAAAGCTAATTTTTCAGTTTTGAGTTCTCACTTGTACGAGCGTGCGCGTAACCGTCGCGGCGAGGCTGATTGTTGATAATGTGGAAACGCACGTGAGCACGTCCTCACGCTCGCTACAAATCACTGTCACTTGATTGCACTCTTTTATGGTAACTAATTTTTACTGATTCACATCAGTTCATTCCGGGAGACCGAACACGGCGCGGATGATCGATGCTGTGCGACACGCAACGAGAGGATACATAAGTACGTTATTTATGGCACTGCTCATTTTCAATTACTTCTTGACTCACTTTCCTCTGAACCATTTCCATATGTCATCACTTTACTGTAATAGCACTTGTAGCAACACTTCAACTTCCATACTAACAGTGCCTCTCACATGCAGAGCTACTCACTACACAACATATCAGTTCCGTGTCCCACGCTCGACTCGACAGACGCGGCTGCCCGCAAAGATACTCCGCAACCAAGCCAGCGATATGACAGTACGCTTCCAAGGTGAAGAACTAAAATAAAATTAAGTCTTTTATGTCCTCATATTGTGATTGCATATAATGTTCTGGATACACTTAATTATCGCCCAGCTGAACTTCGGCGTTTTCTATGGTGTGATGGCTGTAGTGGAATAGACATATCCTCCTGGACAAATGATTATAGCCTACCTACGGGAGCTCAGAGATCAATACTTTATAATTTCTTTTTTTCTTCTTCTTTTCTTTTGTGACGAAATATAATAAATATTGTTCTTCATGTGTGAGGGAACATTCACTTTATTAAAAGCGCTACAGAACTGTTGGGCGCGCCACCACATTTACTACAGCCGGCCGCGGTGGTCTAGCGGTTCTGGCGCTGCAGTCCGGAGCCGCGGGACTGCTACGGTCGTGGGTTCGAATCCCGCCTCGGGCATGGGTGTGTGTGATGTCCTTAGGTTATTTAGGTTTAAGTAGTTCTAAGTTCTAGGGGACTTATGACCTAAGATGTTGAGTCTCATAGTGCTCAGAGCCATTTGAACCATTTTTGAACATTTACTACTCGTTCGTTCATACGCTCCTAACGCTTCTCTAATTCAGAGTCACGTCATATGCAAGGGCTACCCGGAACATAAAGTCCGATCGATTGCGAAATGGAAATCACAGTTAAAGTCCGATGAAGCTTTTCACAGGTGTGTTGGGCAGTATGTCTAGTATGCCCGTCGATCGCGGCACTTCGCTTTTTTCACCTCTGAGCGCACAGTGCGCACCAAAAGCTGCCTAGAATATAGTGTCTCCGGCCAAGTACTAGCGCCTGTGACAGATTTAGCCTAATTTCATGCAGGCAACACAGCGTAACTGTCGTGCATTTCCTTCTTCACGACAATACTCGGCCGCACACACCAAGGGGAAGTGATGAAGATCCTGCAGCGGTTTCAATGGAAACTGTTTGGTCTCTCACTGTACTGCCCGTATTTGGCCACCCCTCATTTTCATATCTTTGCTGGCATGAAACATTGGTTACGAGAACAACATTTTGGCACAGACATCGAGCTGCAGATCAGGATATAGAAATGGCGAAAAGCACAGGCGGCTGTCTTCTTATGACAAGGGTATTGGAAAGTTGGTACAACGGTACGACATGTTTCTAAGTTGGAGCGGCAGCTATATACAGAAGCAGCTGGTAGGTGTAGCTAAATGTTGCAAATAAAACATTTTTGATTTTTATTTTGGTTTCCACTTCGCGAGGTATCGGATGTTGCTTTCCGAATAGCCCTCGTAACACAGGACCATACTATTCGCTATAATTTACGTGCACTTCAACATGATTAATGAATGTCAGCAGAATCCAATCATTTTTCTGACAGAGGTTTCCAGATGCGAATAACTTCCTGGTCTTCCGAGAAGATTAAAAGTGTGCAGTCTGCCAGGAAGTTTCATACCGGCGCACACTTCACTGCAGAGTAAGAATTCATTTTGGTACTTTCTAGTCATTAGCACTGCATGAAAGTACCGAACATAGTCGAACTGTTTAGTCGACGAGCAGCTCACAACAGTGCTACTGTGCAAGTGGTGATGATACAGATCAGAGCAACGGCAAAGCACCATTTACGAATTATCGAAAATATTCATTTAAATAGTTCATTCCTTCTCGAGCACACATTTCCATCCCCCAGTCCTCGGTAGCTCCACACAAATATTCCCATTCAACAGCAACACTCCCACCAAAAAGTACATTGGCATTGTGAAACATTATCTATACACTAATGATAACATAAAAGGCTTTTTTAAACAAGAATTACGAAAGAAATTAAATTTTGAGTTGAGATTAGGAACAAATTCGCCACTGACCGCAAGCATGTTCTTTGCGTCGTGACCGATTTCGAGACTACTACCCGCATCTTTGGATGCAGCCGGTATGTATACACACTAACAAGGAACCCCTTGAGTGGGAAGTCACAAAGGGCCCGTGATGTTTATGGCATTTTACGCCCCACATATTGCCTACCTAACAACCATAATATTGGCTGCTAATAGCAACAGAGGTGATACTGGAGGTATCCAATGGTGAGCATAGCATAAGACTACGGATCGTATTGGAATTGTTTAGTCGACGAGTAACTCACAACAGCAGAGCAATGACAACAAATACAGCAAACATTGCATTATATATACAACGGTTGCCAGGGTTGACATACAGTCAGGAAGGAACCCACAGAATTTCGCAGAGTGAGAAAGATGTGCCAAACGAAATATCACCGTTTCTTCAAGATGAGTCAGTCGAATTTGTGGTGTCGTATACGCTCGACTGTGTGGACAATGTACATGAGGAGTACAATGATGAAGATACGTGCTTAACAAGTAAACTTGATACTGAAATATGCGTCGAGCCATGCCATCATCCTTGTCGGACAGGGAGCAACAAATCCCGTCTCTAGTGTAAAGTAGCAAAGAAGAGTCCTTGTCCAAGGAGCAGATACTAAAGATAATTACGTACACAGAAGATCGTCCATGGCATAGTAAAGAAACGAACAGATTTCGAATAAGTCCTAGCAATATGACAGTGAAGTGCATAAGAAAAGGTATAGATATTCGAGGGAGGACAAGGTGCACTTGTTACAAAAACTGGTGTTTCCGCGTTTCAAGGACACTGTATTCAATTTGCAGAATATCCATGATCGTGGCCAACTATGTTATCCACATCAAACTGCGCGCGATATAGATTACAAGTGATTTCAAGGGAAGCAGTGGATGGTTGCATAACTTCAGACAGTGCTGCAGAATTGGGATACGTAAAACAACGAAATTTCAAGCCAAGCGTCAACTTGACGATGCACATCAAACTGTGGAATCGGCCAGAAAATTTGTAGATGAAATAAAAAAAACCTTATCCCAACGTACAGTAAGGCATTTGTTTCCGACGTATCGTAGTATGAAGAGGAAACGCATATGAAAGGTACCAAGAGAATTGTATCAATATCTGCTAACATCAATGCCTTAATGCATTCATATACAATTATGCCGACTGTTAACCTTGATAGTAAATTGCGTGGAAGGTTATTTATCGTGCTGCTAGAAGTTGGAGGTACTCTGCCCAAAGTGGGAAAATCGTATACAACTACGGTATGAGTACTGCTTCTGACGAATTCGGCGATAAAAATAGCTTGCTTTTCTTTGGTTCCTGGTTTGCGTATAAAAATCATACTCTTTAGAGTAAGCTATCCCTCCTGAAAAGTGTGTGACGTTGCATTTCATACCACCTGGAACCACTAGACAAATTCAGCCTCTGGATGTTCTTTCGTCCTTTTCTTTTTTTTTTTTTTTTTTCATGCAGGTACGCGTTAAAGAGTAACCAGTTTCATAATAAGCTCCACGAAATGCTGTTTCGTATTGGGTTGCATGTCATCACATTCCAGTAATTCTCATCACTCCATTATCACAATTTGATTTTATATGCTGTCCTTAAAAGTGGATACTTAATGAATACTTAAATGAACGTCCTGTACAGCTTGTAACTCCCAAGGAGTTTGCCTTCGATCTTCAGGATACGAACCTTTGCGATCACCGTGCCGGGCCAATTTTCATTCGGTGTTCATGGTGCCAGTTAAAGATTTGTTTTGAACATTTAATGAATGTCGACGATGTCTATTTTGTGATGTATAATTCATACATCCCATAGAAGGTTGACCTCTGCACCTCCTGGAAACTCATTTTCTGTCGCCCTCCTGACCTACATGGTGAGTCGTTGGCAGCTAATACTTTTCCTGTCACAATTATTAACACAAAATTCCGAAATGAGCCCTATTAAAGATTATTGAATTTGCGACCTCCCACTCAAGGTGTTCCTTCCCAAAAAGAAATGAGAAAAAACCAGAAAGCGAAGCACCAAGAAGGAATTATCCGAAAATTGAGCTTCACAAACTGAACAAATCAATTACGTGTTGGTCCACATCTGAAGGGTATGCAAGGAGTTATCGTACCAAATTCTGTCCAACTGGCTCGTTAGATCGTCAAAATGACGAGCTGCTCTGAGGGCCCTGCGCATCGTGATCCGAATGTTCACAATTGGCGAGAGATTAGGCGACCTCGCTGGAAAAGGTAGCGTTTGGCAAGTGGGAAGACAAGCAGTAGAAGTTCTCGCCGTGTGCGGGCAGGCATTATCTTGCTGAAATTTAAGCCCAGTATGGCTTGCAATGATGTGCACCAAACTGGGCGTAGAATATAATTGACGTACCACTGTGCTGTAAGGACTCCGCGAATGACTACCAAGGGGTCCTGCTGTGAAATGAAGTGTCAACCCAGGCCATCACTCATGGTTGTCGGGTCGTGTGATGGGCGACAGTCATGTTGGTATCCCACCACCGTCGGGGGCGCCTCCATACATGTTTTAGGTCTGTAATCTCATAGACTGGCCTAGAATTGTATTCAGTGATCAGTCCTGCTTCAAAATGAGCCCCGACGACATTTCCGTCGGCTCTGGATGCCGTACAAAAGTCTTGATGAGCAGGACTTACTTGGGCTGAGTACATCTACATACTGAAAAAACGAAACTATAAATATTTGCCGGAACACCTCTTGAAATTCACCTGACAACCCATATGAAAGACACACGGTCCCGTGGTAGATTTCACGACATCATTTAGTATATAACATAGGTTTCAGTAATCATCATGAGTTATACACCATTTAAGCCTAGAAATTGCAGCAAAAAAAAGTGCCTCAGTATCGTTTTGGTGGTACATGTTGCTTTTGCTGTTCTCCATCGTCAACGTAGGATGCTGACAAAATACGTGAGGTGCCGCTGATGTCAATATAAACATGGGCGCTATTCCAAGCACATCACACATTTATTGAATGAGGTACAAACTTCAACAGAGCTTTGTACACACATCAAAAAAGTTTTGCATCACCTTGGTTCCGAGAGTTCCGAAACCTCTACAAATGATTGGAATAGAGATCAACATAAACATCATTTCCGTCCTTTTTATTGCACATGAAAACCACATATTGCATGTTGTACCACCATACACTGAGACCTTCAGAGGTGGTGGTCCAGACTGCTGTACACACCGGTACCTCTAATACCCAGTAACACGTCCTCTTGCATTGATGCACGCCTGTATTCTTCGTGGCATACTATCCACAAGTTCATCAAGGCACTTTTGGTCCAAATTGTCCCACTCCTCAACGGCGATTCAGCGTAGATCCCTCAGAGTGGTTGGTAGGTCACGTCGTCCATAAACAGCCCTTTTCAATCTACCCCAGGCAAGTTCAGTAGGGTTCATGGAGAACATGCTGGCCACTCTAATCTAGAGATATCGATATCCTGAAGGAAGTCATTCACAAGATGTGCACGATGGGGCACGAACTGCATCCGAGAAGACGAATGCCTCGCCAATATGCTGCTAATGTGGTTGCGCTATCGGACGAAGGATGGCATTCAGGTATCGTACAGCCGTTACGGCGCCCTCCGTGACCACCTGCGGCGTATGTCGGCCCCACATAATGCCACCTCAAAACCTCCACCTTGCTGCACTCGCCGACGGTGTGTTCAAGGCGTTCAGCCTGACCGGGTTTCCTCCAAACACGTCTCCGACAACTGTCAGGTTGAAGGAATATGCGACACTCATAGGTGAAGGGAACGTGATGCCAGTCTTGAGCGGTTCATTCGGCTTGTTGTTAGACCCATCTGAACCGTGCTGTATGGTGTCGTGATTGCAAAGATGGACCTCGTCGTGGAGTCGGGAGTGAAGTTGCGTATCATGCAGCGTATTGCGCACGGTTTGAATCGTAACGCTACGTCCTGTGGCTGCACGAAAAGCAATATTCAACATGGTGGCGTTGCTGTCAGGGTTCCTCAGAGCCAAATCCGTAGGTAGCGATCATCTAGTGCAGTAGTAGCCCTTGGGCGGACTGAACGAGGCATTTCATCGACAGTTCCTGTCTCTCTGTCAGTCAATGTCCGAAAAACATCGCTTTGGTTCACTCCGAGGCGCCTGGACACTTCCCTTGTTGAGAGCTCTTCCTGGCACAAAGTAACAATGCGGACGCAATCGAACTGCGATATTGACCGTCTACGCATGGTTGAACTACAGACAACACGAGCCGTGTACCTTCTTCCGGGTGGAATGACTGGAACTGATCGGCTGTCGGACCCCCTCCGTCTAATAGGCGCTGCTCGTGCACGGTTGTTTACATCTTTGGGCGGGTTTAGTGACATCTCTGGTCAAAGGTAGTGTGTGTGTGTGATAGAATATCCAAAGTCAGCGTCTGTCTTCAAGAGTTTTGGAAATCAGGGTGATGCAAATCTTTTTTTGATATGTGTATAATATTCCTAGTCTGCGACAGTCCTGCTCTGAGCCTAAGACCAGTTGGTGCACTAAACAATACTCTAGCCAGCTTAGGCACTGTCTAAGATCTTCAGATCCACTTTGGACCGGTGAGCGGTATTGTTCGGAGTTGTTGCAGCGACTCGAACTGAAACGTTGGAGCACCACTAGAAGACTTTCTCAGACGAACCCTCTACGACACAGTATCGGTTAAACCGCGTAGCGCTACATACGTAGTTGTGCGCGGTGATACCACGTCTCGGCATTATTTGTGTCTCGGACTGAGTAACTTGAAAACTAGCCCCGCGCTGCTAGCGGCATCTGCAGACAGCCGCTAGAATTTTCTCGCGGATGGACTGCGCCTGGGTGTTTATGCTGACCCGCTTAGCCCCTGATGCTGAAGGGAAGTTTATCTGCTGGGGGTTACGACTCTGGATCAGAACGTGTATAAAAACACTTTTCAGCAATGCACTGGAGCTTAACTTAGAGTAGATATTATGATTTTTAGAGATTTTTGCTCCACATGCCTGGACCCTTGTGTTTCAGGAGGATCACGAACGGCACCCTGCTGGCTACCTACTACAGCACGAGCGTCGTCTACGTTGTCTTCATCGCCACCTCTGTCAAGCAGGTGCGTATATGGCTGGCTGCTGCCGTATTAACTACAAGGAGGCTCACTCTCTCCACGGTATCGGTGGTAATCTCTCCACGACTGGAGTTCACAGTTTTTATCACTGACTCTAATGGGTCTAACCCCCAGTCGGGAAATTTTTTACTTCTATTACAAGTGACTGAGCACAAAGAGCGACTAAGCGCTATAATTAGCGCTGGAAACATTTTTGGCTATCAATGACATTTTTTAATTTAATTTTACTGGCATTTTGTATACTCACCCTGGAGCTAGCACGTTTGATGATAAGACATGTTGTTGGTTCAACGATGGCGAACGTTAAATGGAAGAACCAACATGCTATTGTGACGATAAAAGCATTGACCGCTCCAACTCAACAACGCTCCCAATCACACGACAATTAGATGTATGTTTTGATCAGACACAAAATGACAACTGTTGCACACTCATGATAATCTTCGGATCCAGAGTCATGTCACAGTTTCCCGTTTACTAGATTGAAAAGGGGCGTAAAAGGGAAACGTTTCTGGACGTAGAAGATCTGAAACAAAAATCAGATGGCGTCTCTGCCAGGTGGAACGGGATTTTTGGTAGGTTTGGAACTCGTATGTATGAGAAAACGTACCACCACAGCTGTATCTTGAGAATGCCTTCATTCTGTCACGCCATCCTCAATCCCTACTACTGATAAGAGTATTTTATTTTCTTGGTGCATTTACTGTGGAATCCTTGTTACTACCACACGTGGGCGAGCGTTCATCAGTGCTGTATACTCCACACTGTGTTGTCTCCAACGACATTGTGTCGAATATAGACCCTTGATGAAAAGTTAGCGCACTTTTGAAAGTGAAAAGGACCCCACAGTAAATGCGCCAAGAAAATAAAATACTCTTATCAGTAGTCAGTAGTGGGGATTTAGGATGGTGTGATAGAATGAAGACATTCTCAAGATGCAGCTGTGGTGGTACGTTTTCCACATATACATCATGAGCTGAAATCCCTCGGCCATGCAATAAGATGAACATCCTAAATTGAACATATCGTATCTGTTGTGAAAATGGAGCACAGGTTTAGAATGGTTAGTAATTGTAGTACATGTCTCCAAACTGTCAGCATAATGTATCTGACGAAAATGTTCGTATTAACGTCTACAAACGCCAAAAATCTTTATTCTTAAGCATAGACGCTAGTGCAGATTGCGAAAATTAACTGATACCGTGATGGCGGGAAAACAGAGGAGAGATACTGCTGATGTGGGTGAAGGATCACGTGGAATCAAGAGCATATTGTACAGCAAAACCAGCTATAATGATCCCTGCCCTGAAAGACATTATCTCATGGGATACGTGATCTGTCAGTGGCTATTGATACAGTTGTCAGAAGTTATCAGTTCCTGTGGGTGGTTCGAACAGCCCTGGACCACTTGTGGTGACAATGTAAAATGGAGAGTACATAACAACGGTGGTGGTGTCTCAGTAAGGTCAATGTTCCACTTGTGGTGTCTGGCATCGCTGGTACCTCTGATTCTAGGTGTCAGTTAATTGGGTGTATTTGCAAGTGAGAAAGTACTTTCGTTAAGAAAAGCTTGTGGCGTTGCTCGTATGGGATGGCAGCTGGTGACTGGTGTCATTGACAACTTACTTTAAGTGTCCTGTCAGTTACTGCACTTGCACTGACCGATGAGGATTCACTTGCAATGAAATATGGCCATATGACTGTATGTTAGTCCTACGTCTGGTCACCACATCGGCATCCATTAGAATAACGTCACTGGTAGTTTAGTAGTATAGATATCTTTACTCGTGAATATTCGACATTTATGGTACCACTTTTAGTACAAACAGAATATCCGCTTATGTGTGCCGAAAAGTCTGATATGGTCCAGTTGGCGTCCATCAGCTTGGTGCAGCATTTGTGCTAGTAACCCGGAGTGTAGATGGCGGGGGAAGTGTAAGTACTGTCATCTGGGGGCCCGCGTTTGGTAGGAGTAGCATGATGTAAAGCAAACATGATGGTGGTGATGCTGTTGCTGGCCAAATGTGGCTTGCTCCATTTTTTACTCTATGTATTTGTATTTTGTGATGATATGCATCTTGGAGGATTTAGTTTAACAGTCACAACTCTATACATACGTATGTATGTTTAGGCGATGAGCAGCTATAAGATGTAGACTGTCTGATCAAAAGTATCCAGACACATATTAGTGGACATTTGTATGAAGTGTGTCGTTGTTTAGCCTTTATGATGGCTTGATCTCTGCTGGGGATATTTTCAATAAGGTGTCTGAATATCTGTGGAGGAACAGCAGCCCATTCTTCCCCAAGAGCCGAAATGAGAGACAGCTGTGATGTTGGACGCTGGGGTCGTCATTATAGCTCATACCAAAGGTGTTCCCTTGGGTCATGTCGGGACTCTGGGCAGACCAGTCTATTCGAGGATTGCTAATATCCACAGACGATTACCTGACAGAGTCTGCTTTATGATAGATGGCATTGACATGCTAATATAGACAGTCATCATCATCTCTGACCTGTTCCACTACACAGTGCTGCGAAACATGTTAAATCCTTCCAAAAAAAAAAAAACACTACACACCCCTACCGTAACACCACCTCCTCTGTACTTCAACATTACAATTACACATGATAAAATACTCCAGGCATCCACCTAATCCAAACGCTTCTATCAGTTATCCCAAGGGTACAGAGTGATTCATCACTCAAAATGACTTAGTTCCAGTCATCCATTGTCCAGTGGCGTTGCTCTTCACACAACCCAATGTGTGATTATCATTTCCTACAGCGATGTGTGGTTTATGAAGAGTTGCTCAACCATTGCACCCCATTATTTCTTCACTTCCTACATACAGTAATTGTCCTAGCTTGACTGCTAGTACTGATTCCGACTCAATCCGCTGATTTGACACGAAATTTTACAACAACCATCAGCAATACAAGCCCCTGTCCGTCAGTACATGAGGAATGAGTGGCCTTGCTTTAGCTGTGGATGTTTTGGGCCTGTATGCTTTACTATCACACCGCCAGCAGTCGACTTGGGTAGTTTTAATGGGGTTCGGACATCCCTGATCAATCTGTTTAGTCCACATCGAACTCACTGAGCACTTCAGACTGCCGTATTCCGCTGTTACTGCTTCCCTACCAACAACACAATACTCACCAAATCATTTTGTATTGGCAAGGCCACCTGTATCCATATTTACTGGTCAATAACACATTATATCGATGTCCAGGTATTTTTAATCAGATATTGTGGCATCCTACAACTGGGATTTAATGTCATGCAGCAGAATCTTTTATTTCACACTGGGCAGCACTAGCTACACTGAAGAGCCAAAGCAACTGGTACAACTAATATCGTGTAGGGCCCCCATGTTCAAGTCGCAATCGATGTGGCTTGGAGTCGATTAGTGTCTGAAGTAGTGCTGTAGGGAATTGAGTCCATGATTTCTGCAGGGCTGTCCATGAATCCGTAAGACTACGAATGGGTGGAAAGCTCTTCTGAACAGCATGTTACAAAGCGTCCCAGAATTGCTCAATAATGTTCATATCTGGGGAGTTTGGCGGCCAGCGAAAGCGTTTAAACTCAGGAGAGTATTCGGGGGCCACTCTGTGGCAATTTGGACGTGTGGGGTGTCGCATTGTCCTGCTGGAATTGTCCAAGTCCATCGGAATGCGCAACAGACATGAATGGATGGAAATGATCAGACAGGATGTTTATGTACGAGTTGATGTCATCTGTCAGAGTCGTATCTAGACGTATCTGGGGTCCTATACCACTCCAAATGCACATGCCCCACACCATTAAGGAGCCTCCACAAGCTTTAACAGTCCCCTGTTGACATGCAGGGTCCATGGATTCATAAGGTTGTCTACATAACTGTATACGTCCATTTGCTCGATACAATATGAAACGAGACTCGTGCAACCAGGCAACATGTTTCCAGTCAGCAACAGTGTTGAAAGGCCCAGGTGAGGCTTAAAACTTTGTATCGTGCAGTCATGAAGGGTACACTAGTGAGCCGTCAGGTCTGAAAGCCCATATCGATGATGTTTCATTGAATGGTTTGCCACTGACCCTTGTTGAAGGCCCAGCACTGAAATCTGCAGCAATTTACAGTAGGGTTGCACTTCTGTCTCGTTGAACGATTCTCTTCAGTCATCGTTGGTCCCATTGTGCAGGATCTTTTTCCAGCTTCAGCAATGTCAGAGATTTGATGTTTCACCGGATTCCTGATACTCATGGTAAAATGGTAAAATCCCCACTTCATCGCTACCTTGCAGATACTGTGTCCCATCAGTTATGCACCAGCTATAACACCACTTTCAGTCCACTTAAATCTTGATAACCTGCCACTGTAGCAGCTGTACCCGATCTAACAACTGCACCAGACGCTTGCAGATCTTATATAGGCGTTGCCGACCGCAGCGCCGTATTCTGCCAGTTTAAATAGCTCTGTAGTTGAATACATGTGCCTATACCAGTTTCTTTGGCGCTTCAGTGTATATGTCAGGGTAACAGGTTTTCTGGCACACTCCTAGGCCCACTGCTTCACTTTCGTCTCACATGAGATGTGACATACAGTAATTTTGCTGATTCGTGCTACATACCCCTCAATGAGCGAGTGCGATGGCAACAAATAACGAATCCATTAGACAGATTCCCACAATGACGACAAATTCCCCAACTACTGTGCTTCTATGGTTACCATCGAAACATAACAGAACAAATTCCCCTAGTACTGTGCTTCAATGGTCAGCAGCAAAACATAACAGCACACATCGCAGAGTAAGTTTCAGAACATGTCTGTAATGTTTATATCACAAGAGATGCTTTGCTCTTGTCGACAGGTGGGGGACCACCTGTGGCAGGAGAAGGATGTGCGGCTCTACATGGCAATGGCAATGCCGCTGTTGATGGCCATCGGCCTGGTGCGGCAGCTGCGCTGGCTGGTGCCGTTCTCACTGATGGCCAACGGGTTCATCGTGGTGAGCTTTGGCATCACTCTGGCTTACATCTTCACGGACCTGCCACCGACTGACCACGACCGTTCCATGCTGGCCTCTCCTGCCCAGATCCCACTCTTCTTCAGCACAGTTATCTTTGCTATGGAAGGCATTGGTGTGGTGAGTAAACTTCGCAAGTAGCTTCCTACCACTTACTCTCAGTTCAATGGTATGCCAAATTTAAGGAGACATTTATTAAGCAGCAACCACAGAAGCCTGCTGTTCAGGAATTGCTAACCATGGAAAATGCTCAACAAACGGTAATATTAACTCATTGCCAGCTGGTGTTGTCTTAAATGGACCTAAAACATCGAGCCTGATCGTTTCAAATGGTTTTGCAGCCTCTGGCAACCTAAGAAGTGGAATTCTTTTATGGCTTGGATTAGCCTACTGTACACATGGTAAGCAGTGTCTAACATACTGACTCACATGACTATTTCTCGTATGCCACTATAATTATTGTGCTACTTTCCTATTTGCCTCTCTTCATCCACCAAGAATGAACAGCACATGATTATATGGCTGTGTGATACTTCATTCCTCAGTGACTGGATCCACAAAGTGTGGTACATATTTTGTTAATTTGCAGAATAAGCCTTCATATGCTATAAACTGAAGTATGAACTAAACGTCTGACAATTTGTGTCAGCTGTCTGCACTGTCTCAGTCAGTCTCACACTTCACAAGTAAGCACATTATTTCTGTCATCATGGGAAAAGATGAATTCTGTGTCAAAATCAGGAAACACCAGCACCTGGTTAATGCGTTTTTCAGTGCCTTAAAGTCACATTTGCATTCTGCCAACCATTCAAATTAACACCTTTTTCAGCAAATGATTTAATTGTTGAGCAGTTTATGCAGAGTTTATGACAAATTTTCACTAATAGCACGGAGGGCTAGAAAATACTGTAGCTTTTTCATTGTTTGATGGATTGCCGATATTGAACAGGGATTGGCTCATAAACCCTCTTCACTAGTAACATACACACAAGTACATGACTGTCCAAATTTACATTTATCGATACTTAGCATAAGACACACTGCGTATAGGCTGCTAGGATACTAAATAATTCCTCCAACCATTTTACACGTTTGTTCATTTTTCTGAAAATATTATAATATCATCAAGCTATACATAAATGATCTAGGTTTTAGGTCATGCAAAATCTCATCTAACAATTTTTTCAATGTGATTGGCTCATTTTTAAGTCCAAATAGGATCCTGTGGTGTTGAAAATGCCCCCACGGGATTGTAAATGCTGTTTTAGGTATGTTTCTGGTACTATCTCTGTCTGATGGTAGCCACTCTCCTAATTCATTGTGTAGAACTATTTACTTCAGCCTAAGTTATCAGTTGTTTCTGTGGTATTTGGTAACGATTGATGGGTTTAGGTTATGGTTTGAGCATTCAGGTACTTGTAGTTGAATCAAAAGCTATACTCTGTGATGTTGTTTGTCGCGTTTTTCAGGAACAGGACCTCAGGTTCCCCAGAGTGACTGTCACTGGGTTCTATATTGCTCTCTGTCAGATGTTGGTCAATGAACTGTTCCATAAGTGGTTGTAAAAATGGTTCAAATGGCTCTGAGCACTATGGGACTTGACAGCTATGGTCATCAGTCCCCCAGAACTTAGAGCTACTTAAACCTAACTAACCTAAGGACATCACACAACTCACAGTCTAAGTGGTTGTAAACACTTTGTTATATGATACTGTTTCTTCTAAACTGGAGCTTTATATCTTCTTGGTATGTCGTGTTGGGTAACAGAAGACAAGGATAATGGATCCCGTACATTAAACAACTCCTTAAAATGTAACAGTACTGCTTCCATAGCTCGCTTTTCACTGCCCTGCAGATGACGAACTTTGTCATGTAACGTAGACTTGCTGATGGTATGCTTGTGACCTATCTATATTCTCTTCAGCCAAAAGATCCAACGAGGCGATCATTAAGTCCTTCGATTGATTCACGTCTGCCATATCGAAATTATCCAGGTTAACTGCAGCCATAGATTCACCATTCACATTACTTACAAACTCTACACTTCTGTGTAAGAAACAGTGGATTATATTCAGATTCTTGTTTCTTTCAAGTGGCTCAACCACACATAAAATTTCTTGTGGTAAGTCTGTTCCTACAGAGACCAAAACTAATTTCCCTCTACTTGACAGTATGTTATCATGGGAACCGAACATAAGCTTGCGTGTTTGCAGCACAGTGGACAACACCTTCATGATTGGTTTTGCCTTGTGAAATTGCCTCGCTTGTGGTGGTATTACCCGATGGAAACAAAATGCTTCCAAGCTCTACTGTATGCTGTGAAAATCGATTTTAGCATAATATTTAGTAAGTTAGTTGAAGTGGTTCAGTCAGCCCGATAATTGCAGAATACCGTTCAACAACCTGTGGTAACACATCTATATGCTCGTAGAAATTCTTAGCCCCAATGTTAAACTTGGGCAGCATTTTCTTCAATGAATTTATTTCATTATCACCAACTCTATGCTGCCTTTAACGTGGAGATCCTAGTCTCTTTTTACGCAAGAGATCTCGGGCAACAGCCCATACATCCGCCACGGCATCTATTAAAAGTGACAGAACCCCGGACTGACGTATTAGGACATGCATTGATACTATGATACAGTGCACGGCTAGGCATTAGCCGGAATCTAGACTTGCTCCATAAAACCTGTAAGAAAAGGACGACTGACTGCCGTGCTCCATCATTTTGAAAGTCATGTCGGAGTCGCCGAGTGCATCCACATTCCTAATGCAAGGTAACTTGATACTAAAAACACATGTTCCTCGCACCAACGTAGCTCCACAATTAGCATTTCATCTCTGTACTTAATCGTGCAGTAGTACATTTTATTGGGCATGCTTTCTGATGGCTGATACAGACCCATACGCTTTTAACGAACGCTTTTGCCGATGCCGATTTTCTCGTTTCTTGCTACTGCTCTCCTTTGTTTTGGGACTTACTTGTCCACACTCGTAGCACTCTGGCTGACGTCAGTATTTTTGGAGATGGCCCCCACGTCCACAGCGGTGATATTTTATTACTGAAGTAAAAACACAATGGTCACTACGATGCGTTACCACTATATCTATTTCTTGCAGTTTATGGCGATCTTAATAGCAGTGGGCAAATAAGAAAGATCATCCAGTCTAACCCTACCTGTCATTTCAGTGATAATGCCGTGCAAGAATGCGTCAAGAGCCCCATTATTGGCTTCAAAGCGCAGCACCCTATTGACTTTCTCGTTCCACATTAGCTTATATGTTTGGAAATCGATCTCTCAGATCCCATCTGAGTATGATTTGATGGACTCTTTATACTTCTGAGCGAACGTTTTCAATTTCTCCCTAAGGAAGTGTGTACTTTTCCATTTACGATACTACTGTCATAACACCTCAGCAAACTGTTGCAATATTCATGCGTACCACAGGGCCTCATGCTAAGTAACATACAGCTTAGTCTCTCCAGTCAGCCACAAATTGGCCGGCATGTCCCGTTAAACGAACCGCCCAGATTGGCTGCAGCTAAAACGTCATTGAGAAACACAGTTATATCCTCAGTTGCCTTGCCGTAAATAGGAGTTATCAAATTTTCCGATGCAGATTCGCTAGAAGGAGAGGGTACACTCGGAATAGTCTTCACTTCCCGAGCTGCCCTAGTTCTTGTTGCTCCTCGGCAGTCAGTACATCTGCCTGATTCTTGTAATGTTCTACTTCCCCAGTTTTCTGTTTAAGCACGGCTTTTCACGTAACTCTCTGCTCCGTCATAGTGGCAACATAATCATCTATACTATCTGTACATGTTTCTGTCAGCATCTTGTATTCTACTAGTGCCCAAACAATAAAGAAATATACAATACAAAAGGATGTAAACATGCCGTTAACTCTACAGAGCACACAATACACAAGTTAGTCTAGTTCTTACAGTGTATCACAGACCATCTATATTCACTATAATCTCATTCCAAATGACACCAACTTCAACTAGCGAAACATATGACTAGCACAGCCTTCATGCATGGAATCTTGTGCTCAGGAGGATTGCAAATGTGAAAAAGACTCGCGGCATTATTATCCCTAAAATCAGACAGGTCAGGAGGTTCACATGGCTGTATAAGAGTTACCTTTAGCTTAAAATAAACGTCCCTGTAATCTACTATAGCCAATGAATTATGCAATGAAAAAGACCAATTAAAAGGTAAACAAAATGGTTCTCAGTGACCACCCTGTACTGTGTGAAGTGTCGACTACAAGATGGGTAGTTTTGAAGGCGACATCAGAAACTGTCAATTTCAGGGCCACTTCTACCAACTGTATTGGTTACTCCTGAAGTTCAGGATTATGGGTGAAGTGGTGGCGCTTCTGGTGCAACATGTTGAGACCTGGGAACCCATTAGGGTGTCTGTCATAAGTCCGAAGGCATTAGTTAAATAGCGTTGTGTAGAAACATATTTGTTATTAGAGATTTTACAAGATGGATTGTCTTTTCTGGTGTGGCAGAAATCACACTGAATCACACACCCGTGCATGGTGAGGGTTTTGGGCGTAGCCCTCTGGAGGCAGGAGTGTTTCACAGGTCAGGACCCAACATCAGTGTCGTGCAGTTAGCGGGATCGTGAGTCCAGAGGCGCACGCCGACAGTGACTCACTACCAGCGAGTGCGGCACATCTCGGCACTCTCAGAGACGAACACACGCTTAGGCGCGTACCAATAGCATATAGTGGCCAGCAGGTGTCGTGAAGGTTGAAGGCCTGAACCTCAATCAGTAGCACAGCATATAGCCAGGTCCAGCAGGTTTGCAGTCACTCGGTATGGCCCTTCGCGAGGGGCAGACACAGATTGTCTGCATCTTCCATTACCCATGGATGTGACCAAACAGTAGTGGCAGCTTTGCAACAACTAAGTACCACCATAGTCAGATGGCTGCAGCCTGAGGCGAAGCCTTGATACCGGCAGCAGAGACCACATCATGATTCGAAAACCCAGTTACCCTAGCGAGTCTGCCATTCCGTCGGAATCAGAGTTCTGAAGACCTGACATCAGCCCTGAGGCTTCTGAAACAAGGTTATTTAAGCTGGAATTAATGCCGTCACGGCAGGCGATGTGGTCATTTCCCATCATTGAGCGGAGGTTTCAGTAGTTTAATGCCTCCATACATTTCAACAGTGCTAGGATTCCATGAAGCAGCTGAGCTCGTATGTTACATAAATCATAACATATTATGTGGCTCGTAGAATGACGTATTCGGTACTGTCATACTGTACCGTTTGCACTCCTCATATACTGATTGTCTCAATGTGGCAATGCGTTACTAGTGGTGCCCTGTGTTCTGCAACATTGGTGCTCTTTGCAGCCTCCACATTCTGATTGTGACACACGGTATGAGTGGGACTTGGTTCTCTGCACTCTGTGCCAAGTACTAATTTTGAAACTCTATTCGTGCACCCAGGAATTGGTCTAAAGTGCAACACTGCATTCAAGAGCTCTATCACATTTACCCAAAGGAAAAAAATTATGTACCACCCTGTTTTGCTGTTCTTTTTTTTCGAAATATACACACACTGGAAACGGAACACCGATTAACTACTCTTTAACACTCAACTTTAATTATTTTTCATACTTTCGTATGGAGAGGTAGTAATTTTAGACTTTATTATGTAAAGTCATTTATGAAATCGCTTTCATTTAAGGAAATCATGGTTGGTTTGCAGGTTTCACTTATTTGAATGATTTACACCCGCACATGGTGTTGCTCCACAACCCTGAATTCATTGTAGAATATCGCTTTTGTAATATCCAGTTGGTCACAGCACCTGGAGTTACATCCCCTCCTCTTTCCAGTTACACATTTCATGTAGCTGATCTTAAGTACTGCGACTATGCATGTGTCACCACCAACAGCACAGATGTGGAAGCTATCAAAACTGGACGACGAAGCAGCCACCAGAAGACTAAGTCGGGACGAATCCCCAAAGTTCGCGCTCTGAACACCTTTCCCAGTGGAATCGACACACACATGTGCTCAGAGCAAATCCAAACCACTGAATGCTTTGGCATTCATCTCAATACAGGCTAATCTCTTCGCCTCAGTTGTTCATGAACCATTTAAAATATCTTAACTGTGTTTTGATATAAAGAATTGTGAAAAGTTCCTCATTAAATAATGTGTTGTTTCTTTTCATACTTATATTAATTGCAGAGATATCAGTATCAGTTTCCCTTTTCAAATGGAACTATAGTACTTCCTGCATCTAATATTGTAATTCTTGAGGAATTCAACGGCGTTTTACTCTTCAAATTCGGGTTGGTAATTTAGGAGTGATTATAGTAATTGTGGCTTACGATTTATCTGCTTTGAAAGTGAAACCGATTGCTGTATTATTTTGAAGTTTCTGCTGTTTTATGGAACTGTCACGTCAAACTGAGGGGGCACTTCAGCTTGACGCAGCTAAGAGAGTCTACTTGCAAATGAGCAGTGGGGGAGGAATTCTTAGTTTAAAACTGATAGCAATGACGCTTGGATACATGGGATGGGACTACGGTAACGGTTCTCCTCTTGTTTCTGCCTCAGCTTTGAAAGAATGGTGTACGTGAAAAACGGAACGAATTTGTAAAACAGTGAATTTTCGGCGGCGTGGTTACGTTCTCACCTACAGAAAGGGTCTCTCACTTGTCGGTGATTTCTTCTTCAGCAATTGTTCACACATCGGCACTTTTAGAAAACGAATAATGGTTCTCAAGTGGATCACTTGTAGTAACTGTGGTTGCACTAAAAAATTCTAAAAGGAGCATCCAAAGTTTTCTAGTCTCGGATTAACTTAACTATTAAATGATAAATAACTTTCGAATGACCGTATTGATATATCGTTACTTCTTTTATACAAAAACCCCGTCGAGGCTGTGTTAGACTCAATTTACAGTACAGACATTCTCAAGAAATCGCAGTCATTCGTAATTGCCAGTTTATGGTATCCAGTCGAGCCCGTTAGCGAAAAATATATACAGGAATGTTCTGTGTTTTCCAATGCTCGCTCAAACATTCCTCAAATCGTTAAACGTTTAGTTCTCGGTCCCGACTTGCTCAGTGCTCCACACAGACTTCAGTTATTCAAAACGTGACAGAATTTTCCGTGTTCGTCTTTCTTGTTTGTCAGTAAACACTTTCGAACATACTGATCCCATTAACTCATAATTACGCAAATTCACTACACCCATTCAGAGCTCCCAGTACAGGCGTCCGATCATGTGGATAGCTGTGCTGAGAATCGAGCTAGATTCCGCAAAGGAGCTCTGTAGCCCACAAAATACGCGCGAATGTATTGTTTTCTGACTGGCCGAGAAACTTCATAGCAAATCCACTATCAGAAGTAAACCACTGTATCCTGCGTCTTATACCATGAACCAGTCATTACATACCACCTTTGCAGAGCGATTTATTAGACGAAGAAATTTATAAAACCCACAAATAACAAACACTCTTTGACCAATTGAATTATTTGAATATGTTTCTTGTTTCCCCAGTAACAAAAACTGGCGAATTATACATTCCAAATCTCCTCTGAGCGTATAACTGTCTTGCTCCACTCAGTCCCAGTACCCACGCTACCATTTACTCAGTTAACAGACATAACAATATTCGTTTCCCGTATTAGTTCGCATTCACACCTTCATTCTTACTAATAACAATACATATTGCCTGAGCAATAATTCCTAAAAGACATAACATTCCAAGATAACATTTATTTTCCAAAACATATAGTTCTGACAGCTTAAGATTTCATGTTCTGTACTACAGCGACATTGTTCGGCCACAGCCGTTAACTAATCGGAAATACCCTAAAATATTCATCTGTCACGAGAGTTGTGACTCATCGTTTGAATGGAGCCAGCTGCTCTAGACCGATTTCAGTACGCGCGATACAAGCCGTTACAGCTCAAATTGAGATATAATGATTGTTAAATATTTCTTCGCATCATGAGCTTAATGTCGAGATACACTCTTGCACTGCACAATTATTTTAGCAACTGCAACAAAAAGGATATCACAAAATAATATGGTCATGAACATTTCCTTAAAATTACATTTATGCCATCAAAGGTTCCAATTCCCCACCGTCTACTGCAATACTTGTTGTAGTCACTGGTGCAAAGGTTTATGGACACAATGAAGAGATCTTCTGATGATGTGACGCAAGAACGGATGGAAGCTGTTTGCGCGCAATACACGAACAGCGCTAGTCTACTATCTCCATGTACCTTGGTCCTCATTTCAATTACGCTAATATACCCTTTGCATTCTCTGCGAGAGCGATACGAAGGGGAGTTGGGGGGTGGGGCGCGGGTGTAGTAGATTTCTAGTTTCAGCATTAAATATTAATTCTGCAAGTTTTTCACTGAGAAAAGGCTCCAAATCAGAAATGCTGGAGTACTTCTCTGTCAGATATGTAAAATATACCCCAACCGTCAGATGAGCGCCTTCTACGATTTCCGCTAGCCTCGTAAGTCAACGCTGGAGGTAATGGGGGGCGAGCGTACTCCTCCGACACTCCGATTTGCTCAGCAATTAACCGGATCCGTTAAACCGAGTACCACCAATACGTCGCCACTGTAATTTTTCCTCCTATCTACGTAACTATGTAGTTATGTAGGTCTCAGTTCGTTCGAGCAATCAATCATTCATAATAGGAAACACAGTCATAACTCAGTCACTCAAAATGATTCAGAAATTTTACTTGTTAGAATGAAATCAGGCGATGATTCTTCTTCTCTGCAGGCTCGTGCTTTGCAACAGTCTGCTAATCTGTACAAATAAAATGCCTCGTAATTTTGGGAGCGTTGTATATTCAGTCGGGAAACCTCAGATCAAGCGGATATTTGGCTTTGATGAAGTTTAACCTTCCGAAGAAGTAACGGAGCTCTTGGGTTATTAAATGCAGGTTCGTATCTAGTCTTTCGGAAGTTCCTTTCTCATTAACAACCACGCAATATATCGATGAATATCATTAATTCTCAAATGTCAAATAATGTAAATTGTTACTCACCTTTTGTATGAAGGAGCTATATATATATATATATATATATATATATATATATATATATATATATATATATATATATATCCCTTTTAATGGTACAATTTCGTATCAGTTATCTTTTGTCATAAATCTCAATATTCAGATTAAAATTCTTCAAACAATGCTCAGGCTAATCGGCACGAAGACAATCTCGGAAGCTTTTTTCCTAACAACCACCAGAGAGAGTACTCCAAAAAATAATTATGCGCTCATGGCATAGCTATTGTATGAAATTACTTTGCGCATGGATTCTGTGAGTATGAAGATAGAAAATTAGTAAACGTCATTCAAGGGTAGAATTGCATCAGAATAATTCATCGAATATAAAGAGATATTACACCCTACCATATCATAATGGAATACTGTGTACTCTCGCAACCCAAAAGCGGTGGTAACCAACCCCGGAATAATATGACGTAAATGATGGATGATCCACATTACTGCCTTTTCTCCCTATTAGGCAACGCGTGCAATCTGGTAAATACTCCCAGCGACCTGCTCGTGTCCAGAACAGCATGTGCGCCTAACGCTGGGAGACAAGGCATCCCACCTTACCGCAGTGTGAAGCAGCTACGTCGCTGTAGGCGTTAAATACGGCCTAATATCACGCATAATAACACATTTACTGAAGCATGCATGTAAGTATAAAGTAGGGAACGACTTTCTGGCTCTCTTGACGCTCGTCAGGAGCTACCACTGCAAAATCTAACTTAGCTGCTAAAGTTTAATTCTGTAGCTTCCCTGAAATATATTCTGGCACGCTTGCTGTGTTCATCCACAAGACGGAGAATGAATATATACAAAAACTAAACTGATGTAGTGTTCCTGGCGGACCAGAAACGTTCAACACTGTTGCCAAGTTAAGAAATTGCGGGAATTGGGAATTTCGGGCCACTTACATTTTCACACACTGTTCACGAACACAAACGTCTCCGTTTGGTGGGGTGCCGTGACTGGGAGGCATGGACAGTTCACGATGAGCACCGAATTTTGTTCAGCTTTGAATCGTGGTTCTGCACTTCCTCGGATGTCCGTAAGCATCCTTATGGGCACCAGTTTCTCTGATTTTCCAGTCGCAGTCGTTTAGGGAGACGTATGCGGAAGGAAGTAAAATGTTTGCCGCCTCTTCGTGAGAGTTCCGCTCTCGGAAATTTAGCAGTAAATTTCTCCGTAAAGTTAAGCACCACTTTTGTAACGTCTGCCACTGCAGTCTTTTGTACGTTTGCGTGATGCACTTGTTAATCGAAATCGGTACGAAAGTCACCGCTCATCTTTCTGTCTTCTCTGCCGCTTCCAACATGGTAAGCGTAACAGACTGACGTGCAATAGCGAAGAATCGAGGACATTGTGAGCCACTTCTATTGTGAATGCATTCTATTTCTTACATATAGTTTTATTTTGTCGTCGCAGGTTACATAGATCTGTGCCAATACTTTCAGCTACTTTACTGTAGCTAATGTCTCCAGTAATTAGTTGCCAATTGTGGCATTGACCTGCAATGTGTCTTCCCGACTATTTATGTACAATATGTTACTTCTGTCTATGCTGAAGCTACACTTCCAGGCCCCACTCAAGCCGTCGACCCTCTGTAAGTCTTCCTGATTTCGTCACATCATTCTGGCTTCCCATCTATCCTGTATACAACGGTGTTCTCTGTGAACAGCCTCCCGCATAGTTCCATCTTATCCACGAGACCGTTTAGATACACAGTGTACCAGTTAAGTAATGAGACTAATATTTGTCGCAGGAACATTTTCAAAAACTCTACAGCTGTGGTTACCCTTTCACCCTCTAGACTGTGTTGGACACACAGGCGCTTGGGTCACGACGATGACTCAGCCAGAACGTGCACAGCTGCAGCGAAAGTAACGTCGTGCAAGCAGGGGCGGTCTAACGTAGCGCAGTCGATCAAAGACGCGAGATAAGGTTCCACTGTATGCTAGTAAAGTGCCATCATAAGTTTACAAAGGCATGCAACGTGTTTACAAGAATGATTGTCTTAGTCGTGCTCAAGTGTTCCGCTGATTTTCAGCATTTTAGAATGTAAGATGAGCTACACATCGACGTCCTTTATCTGTTCGGGCGGTTGACAATGTGGAAAAAGCCAATGATAGACAAATTACAACACTTAATGTCAGTAAGTAAACGTATAGGTCCATTAATAGAAGAGAAAGATTTATGCCCGGTTTGTGCTTCATTCACTGAAGGAAGAGCAGAGAGCACATAGAACTGCATGCTGCGCCAGTGTCATCGCAGCAGGTGATGAAGGTCCTAAACTACTTACACGAATTTTACTTCAGGATGAATGTTGGTGTTTTCAGTTGGACCCAGAAACGAAAGATGAGACTGTGCGATGACATGAAGTATCGTCCCCGAGGCAGAAGTAAGTCAGGTTGGAGAAATCACATATCAAGACAATGGTGACGGTTTTTCCGATGCTTCTGGAGTGATAAATCGTGAATAACTCTCTGAGGGCACAACAGTAAGAGGAAATTACTACTTAGGATTCATGTGTCGTGTCAGGTAGCATCCGTTCCAAAGCAAGAGCTAGATTTTTCTGCATGATATGGCAAGAAAGGAAGAATGAATTGACTGTTGGTGTTAATAACGATCATCCTCCTTTACCTCCTCTGCATTACTGCAGATGACGTGTCACTGAGCACATTTGTTCTGTGCATGCAGAACACGTGAGGCGCCTAGTTGCTTCCACTGCACTGTGTGGAATGCGAAGGTTCTGTTATAGTTCACTAACCTGCTGTCTTCAAGTTGATATCCCCAGCGCAGAAAACAGCACGCAGGTCGTAGGTTCTGTATCTTGGGACTGAAACTGACTTTCAGCGAGGTTCTGTTCTGAAATAATGTATCACTTCTTTGGGATGCCACTCGCGAATTTTAATATAGCCACACGAGAAGACTACATGATCTTAACACAACACCTGATACAGCAAAGTACATGATCAAACACAATGTTTACGAAAATGTATCTTTACACTATTTGTGGCACGTATCTGTGCCTCATGACTACCGGAGTGAATCTTTTAATACTGAATACTGGCAAACACATCCTGCCACAGACAACATGACTGTACATCTCCACTGCCTAATCCAGAGTGACGAACAGGAACTTAAATAAAAATTGGAAACACACCCTACGACAGGCAACATGTCTGTTCTTCTCGACTGCCTAATCCAGAGTGACGAACAGCCCGAAACACTTGGCGCACCATAACAGAAAAGGCGTGACCCGAACGCTTACGAAGTGCTTAGTCTGCAATTTCGTCAGTCTTTTGTTTTTGATTTAAATTGTTTTTAATAATTCTAAAATGACTGATTGATAGTCAGCTGTTGAGAAATATTTATATTAAAAAGTGAAGTCATTCCAATGAGTAGTTTAACTAATAATAATAATTATACTTTAACGTTTTGGCGCCCTTGCTCCGAACACAGAAGCCAATCACCGAGCAGTAGCATTATGCAAGCGGTCTTTCTCACGGGAATGGTACCGAATCTAACATCTGTCACAGGTACCTCACACCACATTTCGTCATCTATATACTTCTTGCATCTCCACTGCTCTGGGAACATCTTCTTGGAGCCTAATATGATGGCTGACTAACCCACAAATATTACAATGACAATGTACCGGCTCACTGCGCGCTAGTTGTGAACAGTTCTTAACATCAAAACGGACCTACGTGCTCGAACACCCACCCTATTCACCCGGTATAGTTCCTGCAGACTCTTTGCTATTTCAGAAAAGTAAATGTTCTTTAAAAAGGAAACATTTGAGTGACACCGAGGACACCCAACGCGCTGTGACTGACAGACTGAAAGAGGCACACAATCAGGAGTACAGGCGTTTCTCTCAGTAACTTGCACGATTGATGTAAACTTTGTGTGGAGGTGGAAACGGGATTATTTTGAGTCCATGTAACTGCGAAACTGAAATAAAGTTCTTAGTTTGGACGTAATGCTGGTAGTCGTATTTGCTAATTAGGCGCACTGTGCGTATCGTGTCGAGTAACGGCCCTATAAAACTACCTTCGAGTAGTCCTGAAGTTAGATTACATCTCACTGTTCCTCATTGTTAAAAATTATCTAATGAGCTTCGTCAGCTAGAAAGTTCTAAAACCAGTCACAATGCTGGTTAGATTTTCTGTAAGCTTGTATTTTGTTCTGAAAGTGATCTGCATGAAATCCCTTCTGTAAGTAAAGGTTTGCGGAGTCACTCTGGCAGCCGCTATACAAGGCCTTCTACACTGAAGCGCCAAAGAAACTGATATAGGCGTGCGTATTCAAATACAGAGATACAGTATGTAATAAGGGCAGAATACGGCGCTGCTGTTGGCAACGGCTAAATAGGAAAACGAGTGTCTGGCGCAATTGTTAGATCGCTTACTGCTGCTACAACTGCAGGTTATCAAGATTTAAGTGAGTTTTAACGTGGTGGCATAGTCGACGTACGAGCGAGGGGGCACAGTATCTCCAAGGTAGCGATGAAGTGGGGGTTTCCCCGTACGACCATTTCACGAGTATACCGGGAGTATCGGATATCCGGCAAAACAAGAACTCTCGGACATCGCTGCGGCCGGAAAAGATTCTGCAAGAAAAGGACCAACGACGACTGAAGAGAGTCGTTCAACGTGACAAAAGTGCAAACCTTCCGCAAATTGCTGCAGATTTCAATGCTCGACCATCAACAAGTGTCCGCGTGCCAACCATTCAACGAAACATGCATGGCTCTATTTAAAAAGAGCTGTTCGAGGTAGTCACATGGTCGAGCCGCAGGTATCTGCGTTCGTATCCCGCAGCTAATTCACTGCACCTAATACCCTGTAGCTGTTATCCTGCAGTCAGTCTATGCAGTGACAAGATTGCCAGTTAGTAAAATACACAGAAATAAAAAAGAAAAGATATACGAATAATAGAAAGAGTACTATTCTAAAACCTGTAATTGATGTAGACGACGGGGAATTATGCTGAATAACGTTTATTCAAGAAATTACAAAGCAGATAAACGGCAAGTGGTCGCACGATATTCAGTTGAAATGCAGACAGAAAATATCCTTATAAAACGCAGTAAACTTATGTTGGGAGCGTTTTGAGAGTGGCAGCAAGAACTCCAAACTAAAGAATCATCAGAGATACACGAAAACTAAGTCTGTTTCACAATCGCTATACACAAAATATTCTCCAGCTCAAAGTTGTTCAGAGTTCAACATGATGATTTATAGCTTATCATACGCGGTACGAAGAACAGCAACTCATAATCTTCTGTACTCAGTTCCGTAATTCAAGCGGAGAAAGTGAGAGTCCTACTCTGGGGCGCATTCACACCTCTCGAAGTATAAAGTCTCATCGAAAGTACTGTAGCGGCCGCTCACCGCCCAAAATCAGTCACCTTACCTCAGGCAGGTCTGCCTTCTTCCAGCACTCGACGTAAAGTCCAGAATGGCTCCCATTAGCTCTTCACTCGAAAAAGTTCCAGTCATCACGTGACTCCAGCAGTGTTCCCCCATCGTCCAACTCTGGCTGAATCAGGCCGTCCCCACCAAGAATACCGTACATCGTTCTCAAGCTCCATCACCATGAACTTCTTTACTTAAAACGTCCACTACATCCGTCGATACATTGTAGATATCACCAACAATACCTCCGTAACTTCCGCCAATACACTATAACTGCTACTTCTGCGTCGTCCCACATTAGAATTCGCAGTACATTCGAACTTCGCCAACTCGGATCTACCTTTGTCTCCGTTACATTTTCTCTACTTTCAGATTGCTGCAATACTTTGGATTTTGAGCTCCCATGCAACACTTTACTTTGACATTCATTCTTCCACGTCCACTCATAATTCATGCTTTCATCAAGAGCCATCGCTTGACGTCCATCAATAGAACCACCTTCGCAGCTATCTTCACATATTTCCATCTATGCAAAATCATTTATATTACACTGCTGGCCACCGTAAATGCAACACCCTCAAGGAAGCATCCGAATCGAGTGAAATTTACACCATGAGTTTGCAGCGATGAGATATGCAACTGATTAGAATTTCAGCGCAGACGCACATCACGCGCGCCTGTGGCGCCACCTCATAGCGCCATTTAAGGCTTGGCGATTTCGACGAGTGTACGTTCGGCACGTGTGTTTACCTTGTGGTTGTTTCACAAGACGATCAGTTATGCCTCGTAGACAACAGCGAACATCTTTTGATCAAGTATCCGAGTTCGACAGAGGAAGGATAGTGGCTTACCGAGAATGTGGATTATCATACAGAGAAATCGCTAGTCGTGTTGGACGAAACCAAACAACTGTAATGCGGATATGTGACCGTTGGATGCAGGAGGGTACGACGGACCGACGTGGTCGATCGCATTCACCTCGGTGCACCACTGCACGTGCTGATAGGCAAATTGTGCGCATGGCAGTGACGGATCGCTCAGTGACATCCCGAACCATAGCACAGCACATTGTGTCTGTAACGCATCATCCAGTGTCTGCGCGTACCATTCGACGCCGTTTACAGCAGAGTGGTCTGTCCGCAAGACGTCCATTGCTTCGTCTACCATTGACGCAGAACCACAGACGTCTCCGTCGCCAATGGTGTGATGACAGACGAATGTGGACGGCAGAATGGAATGACGTTGTCTTTACTGACGAGGCACGCTTCTGTCTGCAGCACCACGATGGTCGGTCGGATTCGAGTGTGGAGACACCGTGGAGAGAGGATGCTGTACAGCTGCATTATGCACCGCCACACTGGTCTTGCACCGGGTATTATGGTATGGGGCGGTATTGGATATTACTCTCGCACGCCTCTAGTACGCATTGCCGGTACTTTAAATAGCCGGCGCTACATATCCGAGGTGCTGGAGCCAGTTGTCCTTCCTTACCTTCAGGGCTCGGCCACAGCCATATTTAACAGGATAATGCGCGACCACACGTGGCACGCATTGTCCAAAGGTTCTTCGTCAATAACCAGATTGAATCGCTTCCCTGGCCGGCTCGCTCTCCGGATCTTTCGCCGATAGAAAACATGTGGTCCATGGTTGCTCAACGAGTGACCCAGATTACATCCCCAGCTGCCACACCAGATGATCTTTGGCAACGTGTGGAAGCTGCTTGGGCTGCTGTACCCCAGGAACACATCCAACGTCTCTTTGACTCAATGCCGAGACGTGTGGCAGCGGTGATCTCCAACAATGGCGGCTACTCTGGCTACTGATTCTGGCAGGAACCACATGTCACAGACGTCTGTAAACGTAATCATTTGATACTTGGTCAACATGTTATCTTCAAAATAAATTTTGTTGTGCTACCTCTTGTCTTTCTTGGTGTTGCATTTACGGTGGCCAGCAGTGTATTTTCACATACTTTACTACAATTGTTGCTACTGACTAGAGCCTCGTCAGAATTCGTCACACATTCCGCCTTCACCAAATTCTTATCCACTTCAGCCTCTCTTCTGATCACAGAATCTTTCAACAAACATACATTCGTTCCATCACTTACTTCCCTTTCACAAAATAAATATTTCTGCCACATATCCTCATTATAAAATTTCTCTACGCATTTAACAATCTTTCTTGTGTTCCCTTTACGGTTGCGCTTATTCCTCATTCTATTCTTATTTGTTATAGCCTCCATCTCCAACATTTTAGGTTTATTTGCCGAATTTTCGACACTCATTGATTGTTTAAATTAACGTGTCCTCTTCAACACCGGCTTATTTAGCCATCTCGAGACCTTCGATGCGGGGATCTCTAATTTCCCGACCTCGTATTCTGGGTTTTCATTTCATGAGGCTTCTGCCCCTCAGGCCCTGGTTCGATTCCCGGCTGGGTCGGAGATTTTCTCCGCTGAGGGACTGGGTGTTGTGTTGTCCTCATTACCATTTCATCATCACCAGTGGAAGGCAACTGGAAACCACCACTGGTATCACTTTCCTAGACGCTCACGCGGCGCGGTGGACCTCTCTGACGGAATTCCCCCACGGCAAGACCTGCCGTAAGGCAGAACACAGAGTCTTAGTCTGCCCCTCAAATCTTCGTTCATGATTTTGATTTTCGTTATGAAAGTTCCCGTCCCCATTTCTCCTGCGAAAAGTATTATTATGATAACTATTTTGGTGATTAGTAGAACTCCCGGTTTGGTACCCATTACACTGTCTACTGTTCCAATTATGTGGCTTGAATTTCAACGCCTGTTCAAGTTTTTTAATGAAATCTGAAAACTCTTCAACGGAACTTGTCGGACTGTGGACAAAATACCAGCAGACGATTTATATGCGTCATCATAGCCAGCTCACGCACTCAAAAATCTCACATCGACCCGCCTCCGTGTTTGAAACTTGGTCCGTTTAGGAACTCATTCTGAAGTATTAATCTCTGCTTCCAACTCTTATCTATTTTCCTTCATCTCTTTTTCACACTCTACCACTCTACCAGACAAATTGCCAATCGACTTACTGGTCACTTCCTCAAGTGCATTTTGCCTCAGCTCACAATTCTTAACATCACCACCCAGGTCTTAATGTGTCTTTTCCAAAAATCTTTTTCCACAGTGTCGATTCTGGCATGAACTAAACCACCCTCCTCAGAAATGTTATCTATATCTGCTCTTACATCTAATTTTGAATCAATCATTCCTTCTATATCAGATTTCATTTCCTTCATCTCAGCTTCTACTGTTTCTGCTATACTTGTCTCTACCGAACCTATCTCTGTCTTTATTGAACCTATCTCTGTACCCAATACCCCCATACCCCATTTTAGAGTCCATATTTGTCCGAATTTCCTTTAGCTGTGGCCGTGCGGTTAAAGGCGCTGCAGTCTGGAACCGCAAGACCGCTACGGTCGCAGGTTCGAATCCTGCCTCGGGCATGGTTGTTTGTGATGTCCTTAGGTTAGTTAGGTTTAACTAGTTCTAAGTTCTAGGGGACTAATGACGTCAGCAGTTGAGTCCCATAGTGCTCAGAGCCATTTGAACCATTTTGAACCTTTAGCTGTGCCACTCAATAATTCGCAAATACATATCCCTTTTCTGATTTCGGACTATCTTCCCCACTAACATCGACTCTATTAACTACCACGTTCAGATGTAGGTCTAACTAGCCCATTAACATTACCTAAACCACACAGACTACGTGACTGCTTCATCGCTGGAAGCCCTATCACTGACAGTGACGCTGCAGTTTCACACATTTTAACACTCCCGGCGCATATACTTAACATGCCAGTCATGCTGACTGTTTCTGCTGTACTGTTGCTGCTCCAAGTGCCGTTGCTGATGAACTCGAAGTCGCAATCGGTGGCTCGCTTTGCCGTAGCCGCTGCTGGCGTCGACGTCTCTCGTCCGGGATATGATTCTAATCCCTTTAGAATTGCAAATGCAACTCTAACTCGTTGCAATATTCTGTGCGTGATAGGTAGAATGTTCAAAAAAATGGTTCTGAGCACTATGGGACTTAACATCTGAGGTCATCAGTCCCCTAGAACGTAGAACTACTTAAACCTAACTAACCTAAGGACATCACACACATCCATCCCCGAGGCACGATTCGAACCTGCGACTGTAGCGGTCGCGCGGTTCCAGACTGAAGCGCCTAGAACCGCTCGGTCACACCGGCCGGCAGGTAGAATGTGTGGGGGGACTCCGAACATAAGGTTTTGCAGCAGTTGCGTGGGTGAGGATTGGAAGCAACAACTAGGTGTGGGGAAGTTCGCCGCGGAACTTCAAGAGAGAAGAAGAAGGCTAAGCATAGGCGTGCTGAATCCTAGTCTGCAGTGTCCAGTAGCAGCGGAGATCCCGGACGTGCCCCCAATTGCGGCTGTACCAAACAGTTGTTGCTGCTGAGTAGTTGCTCTTCCAAACAGCAATTCATACGAGCAAACCAGTTGCATCTTTATCTGCGATTACTCGTACTTTAGGTACTGGAACTATGCACGACTTTGCTTAAAAAGAACTGCTCGAGCGGAGCAAGTCTGCTTCCATGCCTCCTGCAGCTAATTCGCTGCAAATAATAAACTGTAGCTGTTACCCTGCAGTCAAATAGACTATACGTTGACTAGAACTGCGAGCTAATAAAATACGCGTAAATATAAAATAAAAGATAAACGAATAATTCAATAGCGTTCTATTCTAATGTTTGTAACTGATGTAGAACACAGAGACTTATGTTGAATAACGTTTATTCAAGAAAGGACATCTCAAATAAACTGGAAGTGGTCATACGATATTTAGTTGAAACACATAAATAAAATATCCTCATCAAAAGCAGTAGAGTTACATTGAGAGCGTCACGAGAATGGTAGCAAATTGCCCAAAAGTAAGTAGTCATAAAAAATAAACGAAAGCTAAGTCCACGACTCAATCACAATACACAAAATATTCTCCAGCTCAAAATTGTTCCGAGTTCAACATGATGATTTACAAATTATCATAGGCGATACGAAGAACAGCAACTCATAATCTTCCGTGCTCAGTTCCATAATTTAAGATTGGATTATATCAGATTTACTTTCATTCCAATTGATCCGTAGTGAGGAGGTCCTCCAGGATGTGGAACATGTCAGAAAAACAACAATACATGACAAATATTTACAACTAAAACAAATAAGCTAATGTACCATTCCACAGGTCCCAAGTGGAATGATCGTCATTTTTTAGTGAACACTATATGAAAGAGTAATTTTACAAGTACTAATGCACTGAGAGGATGTTAAGAGTCCTACTCTGGAACACATTCAGACCTCTCGAAATAAAGTCCCCTCAAAAGTATTGGAGCGGCCGTTCACCACCCAGAATCAATCACCTATACGACTGAATGACGCACGTTGCCATAGGCAGTTGCGGCTTCTTCCTGCACTCGACATTAAGTCCAGAATCGCTTCCACGAACTCTTCACTCGAAAAGTCCCAGTCTTCACTTGACTTCAGCAGTTTTACGCAAGTGTCTAACTCTCATTGGCTAAAGCCCACCCCACCAAACGTAGATCGTCCTCAAGACCTACACACATGATTTGACTCGTCTTGGCCACTTTTCCATACTAAGCTAATATCTTACAACAAGTAATAGTCGGTTCCTAAAAAGATAAGCCAGTGTTCTTGCACTTCTTCGCTCATATTAAATGACTACATTATTACCAAATATTATTTAAACAATTATTTATGCCTTGCTAACAGAAGCATCTTTTGATTCTCTTTTCAGTTCTGATGTCCGCCGATTGGCCAGTTTCAGATTAGCACAGGTTTTCCAATAGCACTTGCTATCAAAATTTAAATAAAGTGACTGGAAAAATCCTAAACGGTCCAGTAAATAAAAACTCAAGTGTGACAAAATACGGGGACTATTCGGAAAGTAAGGTCCGGTCGGTCGCGAAATGGAAACCACTGTGAAAATCAAAACTTTTTTATTTGCAATACTTAGCTAGGCTTTGCAGCTGCTGCTTACATAGCCGCCGCTCAGACTCAGACATTTCTCGTAGCGTTGTACCAAATTTCCAGTGTACTTGTCATAGAAGGCAGCTACCTTCGGTTTCTGCCACATCTCTACGCTGATCTACAGCTCGTTGTCTGTGCCAAAATGTTCACGTAAGCAGATACGACACTCAGTGGGAACCAGTTACGGACTGTACTGTGGGTCATCAAACATTTCAGATCGAAAACGCTGCAGGAGCATTTTCATTGCCTCTGCAGAGTGCGAGCGAGAATTGTCATGAAGAAGGAAACGCATGACAGTTATGTTATGTTGGCTCATGATATCAGGCGAAATCTCCAACCAACCAACACTTTGCGGAAGATACTATTTTCTAGGCGTCTTTACGTGTTAACTGCGCGCTCAGAACAGAAACGAGCGACGTTATTCAATCGGCAGGCATACCAGAGACACTGTCCAACACATCTGTGCAAAGTTTCATCGGATTTTCACTGTCTTTTCCATTTCGCGACTGATCGGACCTTACGTTGCGAATAGCCCTCGTATGAGGTATCGATGCTGCACTCACTTGCTGTGTAAATATGGAGAATAGGATAGTTTGACTAAAACTTGTGTAATGGAAGCAATATAAAAGACGTCGTAAATCAGTAAATACGCAGCTTTCAGGGATGATGGCTATAGTGCTGTGTATCATCTGAGATGTTATGTTGAAATCGCGTGATGCGATTATAACTTGTTGATTCGGCGGTTCATTGCCGAAATGTATATTCGCTGTGAGATATTAACTTCTGTAATTGTAAAGATATTGAAATACTGTTGTGTCATCGGATGTGCCTCACTTTCCTCAGATCGCACATCCATTCAGATTTACATTAACTTTGTTGTGAGTCGTTGTTGTATCTCAAAGAGCTGTAACTTAGCCATCTTCAATATCTTCTGACACTCCGCTGTTTCCTGGAGCATTGTCTCCCACGCAAAGGTCATGCGAGCAGCAGCCGTCCAGATTCCCACCTTCGGGATTTTCCCCACATCCGGTCCTCTGGTAACGGGCATCGCGCGCCTGGAGAAGCCGTCGCTTCCCGCCCGGCAACGTCTTTCTATCGACCCTGCGGCCGCACAACTTCGCAAACAAATTCACCTTACCTTGCCCGAATTCTAGGCGGCAGATTAGCTCGCCTACATACACCACTGGTCATTAAAATTGCTACACCACGAAGATGACGTGCTACAGACGCGAAATTTAACCGACAGGAAGAAGATGCTGTGATATGCAAATGATTAGCTTTACAGAGCATTCATACAAGGTTGGCGCCGGTGGCGACACCTACAACGTGCTGACATGAGGAAAGTTTCCAACCAATTTCTCATACACAAACAGCAGTTGACCGGCGTTGCCTGGTGAAACGTTGTTGTGATTCCTCGTGTAAGGAGGAGAAATGCGTACCATCACGTTTCCGACTTTGATAAAGGTCGGATTGTAGCCTATCGCGATTGCGGTTTATCGTATCGCGACATTGCTGCTCGCGTTGGTCGACATCCAGCGACTGTTAGCAGAATATGGAATCGGTGGGTTCAGGAGGGTAATACAGAACGTCGTGCTGGATCCCAACGGCTTCGTATCACTAGCAGTCGAGATGACAAGCATCTTATCCGCATGGCTGTAACGGATCGTGCAGCCACGTCTCGATCCCTGAGTCAACACATGGGGACGTTTCAGGACAACAACCATCTGGACGAACAGTTCGACGACGTTTGCAGCAGCATGGACTATCAGCTCGGAGACCATGGCTGCGGTAACCCTTGACGCTGCATCACAGACAGGAGCGTCTGCGATGGTGTACTCAACGACGAACCTGGATGCACGAATGGTAAAACTTCATTTTTTCGTATGAATCCAGGTTCTGTTCACAGCATCATGATGGTCGCATGCGTGTTTAGCGACATCGCAGTGAACCCGTGTATTCGTCATCGCCATACTGGCGTATCACCCTGCGTGATGGTATGGGGTGCCATTGGTTATACGTTTCGGTCACCTCTTGTTCGCACTGACGGCACTCTGAACAGTGGACGCTACATTTCAGATGTGTTACGACCCGTGGCTCGAACCTTCATTCGATCCCTGCGAAACCCTACATTTCAGCAGGATAATGGACGACCGCATGTTACAGGTCCTGCACGGGCCTTTCTGGATACAGAAAATGTTCGACTGCTGCCCTGGCCAGCACATTCTCCAGATCTATCACCAATTGAAAACGTCTGGTCAATGGTGGCCGAGCAAGTGGCTCGTCACAATACGACAGTCACTACTCTTGATGAACTGTGGTATCGTGTTGAAGGTGCATGGGCCGCTGTGCTTGTACACGCCATCCAAGCTCAGTTTGACTCAATGCCCAGGCTAATCGAGGCCGTTATTACGGCCAGTGGTGGTTGTTCTGCGTACTGATTTCTCAGGATCTATGCACCCAAATTGCGTGAAAATGTAATCACATGTCAGTTCTAGTATAATATATTTGTCCAATGAATGCCCGTTCATCATCTGCATTTCTTCTTGGTGTAGCAATTTTAATGGCCAATAGTGTACACATAACGTTACAAAGTCGTAGATAAGCTTCCGCTCGATGTAAAGCTCGTTAAAATGATGATGTGTGCGTGTATACGTGTGCAGGTCCTGCCCGTGGAGAACAGCATGAAGACGCCGCAGCACTTCCTGGGCTGCCCCGGCGTGCTCAACATCGCCATGGTGATCGTCATCTCGCTGTACGCCGTCATCGGCTTCTTCGGTTACGTCAAGTATGGCGAGGCCACCATGGGCAGCGTTACGCTCAACCTGCCCGTCGAGGACATGTGAGTACCAGGCAGTTACCCCACGTACAGCCCAGCTCTCACCTGTCTCGCAACAAGAGTTCCTCTTCGCGGGTAATTTCCACAAAGTTTATTCTGGAGTGTACAGCGCGTTATAATGTGAGCTGATGAAATAACGTTGCGACCACCACTCAAAGTTGCCTGCGTCAATATATACAACAGAAACAGAAGTCCGCATGTTCCATCGCTACCTCAACACTCAATACAGAAGCAAATAGTTGAAGCTGAAAATGCGTACAAAAAACAAAAGGTGAGCTGTCATTTCACAACGTGTAAGTGTTGTAAGGGGTGAACCTCCCCTTACATATTGAGAACAATATATCTTTGCCTCTGTAAACGTATATGATCACTGATACCGATGTTAATATTTACAGGGTTAGGGAAAGGCGGGGAGGCGGTTGTTACACATTTGAGACTGGGCATGCAGGCCTGCCGTTGAATACCAAAACAGGAAATTAGGTACAATAAAGAGGATCTATTTAAATGTACAGTGTACAAGGGACGCGCCGATGGTCGGAAGTTACGAAGTTTAGGCCAGTCTAGGAGGTCGAACAATTCATTCAAACGGGCAACGGAAGGGGAAGCGGTTCATGTTAACTTACGTTGGTGGCCGGTCGTGAAAAGCAGTCCCAGAGGCTCTGCCTTCCGAGAAGACGTCCGTTCTGCTCCAAGTCTGGATTACAAGAGAGAGAAGCAACTGTGTTCTGCACGGCAGAACAATCCAGCGTCCACACACGTGATCGGTATCCCGCGCGCGCTATTACCTAAAACCAATGGCGTGAATTCGCTAACAGTTCCAGCAGAGGGCTCAAGGCGTCTCTCGTCAGCAGTTTTAACTGGACAGAACTGCCTCGGATTTGAAAGACAAGCGACTTGTGTCACGTAGGCACGGCGTAAGTAACTCGGGGAGAAAACTTGTAAAGATTTCACTGGGCCTTTGAAATAAATTTTTTAAACAAATTCCTTAAAATATTCCTAGACTGGCTGCCAACATGTACACCTCACGCAGGTCTCAGTAGGTACTATCGATGGTGGAGCGCCCAGTGCGCCAGAGAGGAGTCAGTGTTGAGACTCCGGGCAAGCAAGTTCTTGACTGATCAGCGAGCAGGGCGGATTTCGGCTGGACGGCCGACCGCATTTACTATTTTTTAACGGCTGTGTGTGTGTCACCCAACGCCGTGGGCCTGACCTCCAGCAAATACTTAAATGGCGTTAGTGATTTGTTTGATGTGTTTAAGCGTTCATTTGTACACCGCGACAATCGTGCCGGATACCCACGATTTCGATTGCAGTGAGGAATGTGCATTCATTGCCGCATGGAGAATACTGGCGTGTGACGACACAAATAGGCGACCTGTGATGAGTTAAACGTTATTACTTTGTCAGACGAAGGGAGTAACTGCCTCATTCGTGCTGTTCAGACAAAAGATATATGGTTCATATGTCTCTTAGCACTATGGGACTTAACAGCTGAGGTCATCAGACCCCTAGACCGTAGAACTACTTAAACCTAACTAACCTAAGGACGTCACACACATCCATGCCCGAGGCAGCATTCGAACCTGCGACAGTAGCGGTCGCGCGTTTCCAGACTTAAGCGCCTAGAACCGCTCGGCCACTCCGGCCGGCCCAAAAGATATAGAGCATTAACAACATCATGTACCGATTATTGTTACCTGACATCCTAATTAGCTTTCTTCGATTTGATACGAAACAACAACCGTGCAAATATTAACCGATCAGCCTCATCAGTTGCATACGGTCAAACTATTTAAAACTGTTAGGCTATAATCCTCTACTCAATAACGGTTGGTTGAATAGGAGTGTTTCAGTGTCAAGAGCACAGAACATATAATCAGCTGGCTGTATTACTTCATTTTTAACTTGTAAAATTTTTCTTCCGATTCCTTCAAATATATATTGTTTTATTCTTATACTAATTTAGTTTGAAGTCTTCTTAAAAATACAAAAACAAATTTATTGAAAGAAAATACAAATGAAAATGAAAATCTTTCAAAAGCAACGTTACTCGATGTAGCCCCCTTCAGCCGCAATGACCGCCTCAAATGTAGTCCTGAAGTGATCGCACACTCTCAATAGCGCTGACTATATTAGCGAATGCTGCTTCGATAGCGGTGCATAGAAGCGGCATTACGATGCCTCGTGTTACTTGCAACTCTTTCCATTACGCCCCGAACATAATAGTCGAGGGCTATTCAGAGGCCGAAACTCCTTTGACCAGCCCGCATCTCGTGGTCGTGCGGTAGCGTTCTCGCTTCCCACGCCCGGGTTCCCGGGTTCGATTCCCGGCGGGGTCAGGGATTTTCTCTGCCTCGTGATGGCTGGGTGTTGTGTGCTGTCCTTAGGTTAGTTAGGTTTAAGTAGTTCTAAGTTCTAGGGGACTGATGACCATAGATGTTAAGTCCCATAGTGCTCAGAGCCATTTGAACCATTTGAGCCACTCCTTTGACCACAAAATGTCAACGTTATCCGAGAGCCAATTTTGGACTAAATGGCTCGTATGAGGTCCTCCTCTGCCATCCGACGCGTTGTTCGCTCGCTGACATTTAAAACTGACGCCAGTTTCCCCACCGATTACCCCGAGTCCTCCGAAATCAGCACCTGAGCCTTTTCGATGACTGCCGCAGTTCGTGACAGTCGTTTCCTCGAATGAGGTTTCCTCGCCGGGTTAGCGAAACCTTGTCCAGACTTCTCCGAAGCATTATACTCCACCGCAATACCGTAAACAGTTGATCTCGGGTACCCGAACAATCGAGATTTTTCAATGGGTGAACACCCAGCGCGAAGACTTTCGATAATCGCGGCTCTTCGGCTGTACTCCGAACTTGTTCATAACATCTGGGCCATTTTGAGATTCCGACTGTTTACTAGGTGCCTATGGCTTTCAAGAACGCCAGTCGTGGCCTCCGGCGGAACTACGATATGGCGGGAAATTCAAATTACTGTATACTACAGGCAAGTCAGTCTCCTAGAAGAAATTATGGAGAGAAGTAGACTTAGATGGTTCGGTCACATGAAAAGAATGCGTCACGATGAATAGACATCTACATCTACATCTACATTTATACTCCGCAAGCCACCCAACGGTGTGTGGTGGAGGGCACTTTACGTGCCACTGCATTTCCTCCCTTTCCTGTTCCAGTCGCGTATGGTTCGCGGGAAGAACGACTTCCGAAAAGCCTCCTTGCGCGCTCGAACCTCTCTGATTTTACATCCGTGAACTTGTCGGGAGGTATAAGTAGGGGGAAGCAATATATTCGATACCTCATCCAGAAATGCACCCTCTCGAAACCTGGACAGCAAGCTACACTGCGATGCAGAGCGCCTCTCTTGCAGAGTCTGTCACTTGAGTTTGCTAAACATCTCCATAACGCTATCACGCTTACCAAATAACCCTGTGACGAAACGAGCCGCTCTTCTTTGGATTTCTCTGTCTCCTCTGTCAACCTGACCTGATACGGATCCCACACTGATGAGCAATACTCAAGTATAGGTCGAACGAGTGTTTTGTAAGCCACTTCCATTGTTGATGGACTACATTTTCTAAGGACTCTCCCAATGAATCTCAATCTGGCACCTGCCTTACCAATAATTAATTTTACATGATCATTCAATTTCAATTCGTTCCGTACGTATACTCCCAGATATTTTACAGAAGTAACTGGTACCAGTGTTTGCTCCGCTATCACATAATTCTATGTTAAGGGTCAGTTGCCACTCCCTGCACCAAGTGCCTATCCGCTGCTGATATTCCTGCATTTCGCTACAATTTTCTAATGCTGCAACTTTTCTGTATATTACAGCATCATCCGCGAAAAGCCGCATGGAACTCCCGACACTATCTACTAGGTCATTTATGTATATTGTGAAAAGCAATGGTCCCATAACACTCTCCTGTGGCACGCCAGAGGTTACTTTAACGTCTGTAGACGTCTCTCCATTGAGGACAACATGAAGTGTTCAGTTTGCTACAAGCTCTTCAATCCAGCCACACAGCTGGTCTGATATTCAGTAGGCTCTTACTTTGTTTATCAGGTGACAGTGCGGAACTGTATCGAACGACTTCCGGAAGTCAAGGAAAATGGCATCTACATGGGAACCTGTATCTAATATTTTCTGGGTCTCATGAACAAATAAAGGCGAGTTGGGTCTCACACGATCGCTGTTTCCGGAATCCATGTTGGTTCCTACAGAATAGATTCTGTGTTTCCGGAAATGACATGATACGAGAGCAAAAAACATTTTCTAAAATTCTACCTGGCGAAGAATGATGTGCACCGACGAAGAGTGCAGTGGGAGGAAATGCTGAACGATAAACTGTGGGAGAATAGAGAAGCTTGGAAGAGGCTCTGTGAACGACCTATGTAAGCAGAAAAGTTTCATGAAGAAGAAGAAGAGGAAGAGAAGAAGAAGAACAACCGTAACAAGAGGAGGTAAATTTTTCAATATCATCAAATGGCTCTCAGCACTATGGGACTTAACATCTGTGGTCATCAGTCCCCTAGAACTTAGAACTACTTAAACCTAACTAACCTAAGGACATCACATACATCCATGCCCGAGGCAGGATTCGAACCTGCGACCGTAGCAGTCGCGCGGTTCCAGACTGAGCGCCAAGAACCGCGAGACCACCGCGGCCGGCTCCAATATCATCAGTTAAAGGGAAGGTAGTTCATGCCTGTCCTATTTACACGTAACAAGAAACAAGTATTACTTGCACACTGTAATTGCAGACCTGAAGGAAAAATTAAAATATGACGGTAAACAATGAAAATGTTTTCTGCTGTGAGCACAGCAAGGACAGTATGAGACCAGTGGTGGCGCTATTATAAGATTTAGACTCAGTGTTGGGATGCGAGGTGAACTCTGGAAAGGTCGATTTTCAGTACAGTGCGTCAGGCAAGGATTGGCCGCACCGGGTTACAAAACGACAGTTACCGTCGACGGTGCTCTGAGCACTCAATCCATGGGGTCAGAACCATGGTGCCAGAAACTACTGCGGCCTAGAGAACGGCGGCTGAGCGTCTGCTTTTGTTCTACGGAACAGTGGCAGGCAATATTCACACGGAGGAGGAGCACCAGAAAATCAGCGAGCATACTGTAATGAATAATAGTGCTGATTTAGTCACCCCTTTAGAAATATCACAGTGGTGACTATGGAGCTCTGTAGGTGGAGCGGATCTGCTACCAGGCGGAGGTATGGCTTTCCGTCCATGACGTAAGTCACAAAACTGAAGTGACGTCTGTGTGCCAGTAGGCTGTATGGAATAAGCGCAGCGATGTCAGTCGACGTTTGGGCATCACTGATTGGCGGCAAGGAACTATCGCGATGGACGCGCCCGTGATTCGAGTTGCCGGATTTGTTGGTGTATCAGCTAGTATTCCGCAAGGACTGGTGCATCCCTCGAAGTTACAGTAACACGGTTAAGGACAGTGGTTGTACCCAGAAATGACCGAAGATGAGAGTCGGGCGTTCTCGCTTCCCACGCCCGGGTTCCCGGGTTCGATTCCCGGCGGGGTCAGGGATTTTCTCTGCCTCGTGATGGCTGGGTGTTGTGTGATGTCCTTAGGTTAGTTAGGTTTAAGTAGTTCTAAGTTCTAGGGGACTGATGACCATAGATGTTAAGTCCCATAGTGCTCAGAGCCATTTGAACCATTTGAGAGTCGGGTCTTGTAAACACGAAAGTAATCGCTGCTGTCAATGAAGACAGGTCCATCTCATGCAGATTCCGAGACATCATTGCGGAAGGAAACGCATGGAATGAACATTTGCAGTCAGCTAGCTGTCAAAAGGCTATTGGTCACAGCGACACATGAAACTGCACATCGGCCAGCTGGGGTGGCCGAGCGGTTCTAGACGCTAGAGTAAGGAACTGCACGACCGCTAGCGTCGCAGGTTCGAATCCTGCCTCGGTCGTAGATGTGAGTGATGTCCTTAGGTTAGTTAGGTTTAAATAGTTGCAAGTTCTAGGGGTCTGATGACCTTAGAAGTTAAACTCCCATAGTGCTCAGAGCCATTTGAACCAGTTTTGAAACTGCACATCCTTGAAGGGCCAGACAAAACTGAAGATGACAGAAGGCATTTACTGCGCTGCGACGAGTCACGATTTTGGCTCTTCTATATCTTCGACAGGGCGAATCACCTAAAACTTGCACCGCAAAAAAATATTGCGGAACTGGAAAGTGCTCAAAAATACACTCCTGGAAATGGAAAAAAAGAACACATTGACACCGGTGTGTCAGACCCACCATACTTGCTCCGGACACTGCGAAAGGGCTGTACAAGCAATGATCACACGCACGGCACAGCGGACACACCAGGAACCAGCCGGCCGAAGTGGCCGCGCGGTTCTGGCGCTGCAGTCTGGAACCGCGAGACCGCTACGGTCGCAGGTTCGAATCCTGCCTCGGGCATGGATGTGTGTCATGTCCTTAGGTTAGTTAGGTTTAACTAGTTCTAAGTTCTAGGGGACTAATGACCTCAGCAGTTGAGTCCCATAGTGCTCAGAGCCATTTTTGAACCACACCAGGAACCGCGGTGTTGGCCGTCGAATGGCGCTAGCTGCGCAGCATTTGTGCACCGCCGCCGTCAGTGTCAGCCAGTTTGCCGTGGCATACGGAGCTCCATCGCAGTCTTTAACACTGGTAGCATGCCGCGACAGCGTGAACGTGAACCGTATGTGCAGTTGACGGACTTTGAGCGAGGGCGTATAGTGGGCATGCGGGAGGCCGGGTGGACGTACCGCCGAATTGCTCAACACGTGGGGCGTGAGGTCTCCACAGTACATCGATGTTGTCGCCAGTGGTCGGCGGAAGGTGCACGTGCCCGTCGACCTGGGACCGGACCGCAGCGACGCACGGATGCACGCCAAGACCGTAGGATCCTACGCAGTGCCGTAGGGGACCGCACCGCCACTTCCCAGCAAATTAGGCACACTGTTGCTCCTGGGGTATCGGCGAGGACCATTCGCAACCGTCTCCATGAAGCTGGGCTACGGTCCCGCACACCGTTAGGCCGTCTTCCGCTCGCGCCCCAACATCGTGCAGCCCCCCTCCAGTGGTGTCGCGACAGGCGTGAATGAAGGGACGAATGGAGACGTGTCGTCTTCAGCGATGAGAGTCGCTTCTGCCTTGGTGCCAATGATGGTCGTATGCGTGTTTGGCGCCGTGCAGGTGAGCGCCACAATCAGGACTGCATACGACCGAGGCACACAGGGCCAACACCCGGCATCATGGTGTGGGGAGCGATCTCCTACACTGGCCGTACACCACTGGTGATCGTCGAGGGGACACTGAATAGTGCACGGTACATCCAAACCGTCATCGAACCCATCGTTCTACCATTCCTAGACCGGCAAGGGAACTTGCTGTTCCAACAGGACAATGCACGTCCGCATGTATCCCGTGCCACCCAACGTGCTCTAGAAGGTGTAAGTCAACTACCCTGGCCAGCAAGATCTCCGGATCTGTCCCCCATTGAGCATGTTTGGGACTGGATGAAGCGTCGTCTCACGCGGTCTGCACGTCCAGCACGAACGCTGGTCCAACTGAGGCGCCAGGTGGAAATGGCATGGCAAGCCGTTCCACAGGACTACATCCAGCATCTCTACTATCGTCTCCATGGGAGAATAGCAGCCTGCATTGCTGCGAAAGGTGGATATACACTGTACTAGTGCCGACATTGTGCATGCTCTGTTGCCTGTGTCTATGTGCCTGTGGTTCTGTCAGTGTGATCATGTGATGTATCGGACCCCAGAAATGTGTCAATAAAGTTTCACCTTCCTGGGACAATGAATTCACGGTGTTCTTATTTCAATTTCCAGGAGTGTATGTTCAAGTGTATGTGAAATCTTATGGGACAACTGCTAAGGTCTCAGTCCCTAAGCTTACACACTACTTAATCTAAATTATCCTAAGGACAAACACACACACCCATGCCCGGGACCAGCCTCACAGTCCACGACTGCAGCGCCTAAGACCGCTCGGCTAATCCCGCGCGGCTGGATAGTGCTATTGATGTGCAGTTTTCACCGAATAGATTGGTAGTCAGGGGCTCATATTGTTAGCCAATCAACAGATTGCAATAATACTTAGAAAGTTTACTTTTTGCGCAAACGTACGCTTTTTAAATGGAACAATGTCTATTGGCTTTAATAAAATGCAGGACAAATTGGAATGTCGATGGTGTTTACTGCAGGATTCTAGTTCGAGTCGTTTTGCGAGATACCGAATTTTGAAAAGTTTCCACACCCACACTTGTTTGCGCCATTCATCCTGCATAGCTTCTAGGCACGATGTTGTTATGTTTGCTTACAGTGTGCTTGTGTGTTGCGTGAGTGTGCATGCGACTTACTAGTCAGTTAATTTTTGACAGCCAAGCAGTAGGTCGTGAGTGGACGATAGTATTTAGCGATGCAGAAAAAGCCGACATGGTCATGGAGTATGGAGAGTGTGGAAAGAATGCTGTTCGTTTTTTACGATGTATGCGGCAAGATACGAGGGTTCTCCAGAAAGTAAGTTCCGATCCGTCGCGAAATGAAAACCACTGGGGAAATCTGGTAACGCTTTGCACAGATGTGTTGGGCACTGTCTCTAGTATGCCCGCCGATCGTGTCGCATCGCTCTTTTCAGTTTTGAGTGCACAGTGAGCACGTAAAGATGCGAAGAGAATAACGTCTCCGCCAAGTATGAGGGCCTGGTTAGAGATTTCGCCTGTGTCATGCAGCCCACATAACACAACTGTCGAGCAGTTCCTTCTTCATGCCAATTCTCGGCCGCACACTGCAGGGACAATGAAGACACTCCTGCAGCGTTTCCGACGAGAAGTGTTTGATCACCCACAATACAGTCCGTAATTGCCTCCCCCCCCCCCTGAGTCTCATCTCTGCTCACAAGAACCGCTGGCTATGAACTTTTTCCACAGGCAGCGAGCTGCAGACCAGTGCAGATAACTGGCCAAAAGCACAGGCAGCTGATTTCTATGACGAGGGTATTGGAAAGGTGATACAACACTACGACAACACTCGAAGCTGGAGCGGCGGCTATGTAGAGAAATAGGTGGAAGGTGTACCTAACTGTTGCAAATAAAACGTTTCTGGTTTTCACAGTGGTTTCCATTTCGCAACCGATCGGAACTTACTTTCTGGATAACCCTCGTATACCAATAGACGCCAACCATCTCTGCAATTATTTATCGACCTCTTCAACTAGTTACTTGGAAGTGGCGCTGTACCACCTAGACAACGTAACACAAGGAAACAAGTGACGATAGAAGAGGGGGAAGTTATTGTTCTTGTGGTTGTTGCAGTTGACCCGCACGTTAACCTCCCGCGCAATCGCATGAGGAAGTAGGATGTGGCAGTCCCTATCACATATCTCTCCATCAAGAGCTGTGTGGAAACGATTGTAAGAATCATGTTAACATCTGTACACGGGCATTAAAAGAGGATACTCTAGATCTATCATGTATCTAGTTTAGTGATGAAGCCACATTTACCAATGGTGGCCAGGTAAAGCGCTGAAATGTGCATTATTGGTCTGTTGACAATGCCCGTTGGCTTCGTCAGGTGGAACGCCAGTGTCCATGGAGTGTAAACATGTAATGTGGGATAATGAACCATGACCTCATAGGCTCGTGCTTCATAGATGGAACACTGAATGTGCACAAGCATCGTAGCTTCCTAACAGACTATCTTCCACGGATGCTACAAGATGTAGACTAGGAGGAACCTGTAGTACCAACTTGATGGCTGTCCTGCCCATACTGCACGAAGTACTACAGCATGTCTTCACGAACTGCTTCAAAATCGTTGGACTGAACGCAGAGAGCCTGTACTTTGGCCGCTCCGTTCCTCGGATTTGACGTCCGTACTTTTTTTCCTGTGTAGAAAGGTGAAAGATGCCGCCTACGAGCACATACTAACTACACCGGATGATACGCAACGACCTATTACTGCAGCCTCCTCGGACAGCTTCGCTAAAATTCTAGCATGTGTGCTGCAGTCATTCCGTACTAAACTGCAATAGTATGTTGCTGCTGACGGTCGTCATTTTGAACACAACCTGTGATGGTCAGTTGTGTTGTTACTGACCAGAATCCACGTAACTAATGTAAACACTTGTGTTGCTCTTCAGTGTGTGCTACCACAGATATAGTACAAGCGTCGGTGTGGGAACATTTCGAAACATGATATCTCGTAAACGACTCGCACTAGAATCCTGCAATAGTCCAGTTTACCCACCTTTTAGTCTGTTAATGTCAACAGGCATTGTTCCTTTTAAAAAATTGTGCGTTTGCACAAAAAGTACACCTTCTGTTATTACAATCTGTTGATTGCCTAACAATAAAAGCCCCTGACTACCAGCCGATTCTGCAAAAACAGCACAACAATAGCTCTTTTCGTTTCCGCAATATTTGCAGTGCAAAGTTTATGTGATACACCCCGTATATGAATGATACAACTATAAAACCGTTTTGTTTGCCTGTCTTTGTCTGTGTGTCTGTTAGTCTGTTTGAAGACACTAATCTCCAAAACTACTACACGAATTTTGATGGGTTTTCATAGGAATCTTCAGCGTAGCTTGGGGCAACGTGTAGGTTTACTTCATCAAGGTCAGATAATGAAAATATAGACGTCTTAGCATAAAGTTCTATCTAAAACAGTCGTATCTGTCTATTTCTCTGAACACGCTGGTGTCCAAACCTACTAGCCAAATTCTGATGGGATTTTCATAGGTAATTTGAGCGTCGCTTTGCTTTATTTAATCAAGAACAGATCCTGAAAAAATGAAAAAAAATGGGAGTCTGCTCAGCTTAGTAATTCGAGTGTCTACCACAGCGATGGCGTAGTACACCAAAGATCAAATTGGTGCTTTCAGTTTCGTAGAAAACCAAAGAACCACTAGAGGGGGCTGCTGGTTTCTTTACCTCAGCGACAGACGTATTTTCGAAGGTTCATGCCGTTGACAGAATTAAAGGCCGGAATCCTATATTTCCACATACAAACTAACATTGTGTTTACTAGCTAGGATATTCGGATTTAGTGATTTCGCTTTGTGTATTGAAAAACTTTAGGAAATTGTTTTATTTCTTTTCGTAGGTTTCACTTACAAGTGACAAGTGACAAAAGCCATCGGACGGCGATATGCACATTTACAAATGACGGTAGTATCGCGTACAAAAGGAATGAGAGGGCAGTGGGCTGGCGGAGCTGTCATTTGTACTCAGCTGATTCACGAGAGAGGGTTTCCGACGTAATGGCCGCTCGACGGGGATTAACAGGCTCTAAACGTGGAATAGTATTTGGACCTAGGCGCATGGGACATGCCAACTCGGAAATCTTCAGCATATTCAGTATTTCGAGATCCTCAGTGACAAGGGTGTACCGAGAATACCAAATTTCAGGCATTACCTTTCACCACGGACAACGCAGTGGTCGACGGCCTCCACTTAGCGATAGAGAACAGCGACGTTTTGCGAAGAATTGTTTGTGTTGACAGAAAAGCAACACTCCATGAAATAAGTGCAGAAATCAATGTGAGGCGTGCACGAACGTATCTGTTAGGACAGTGCGGTGAAATCTGGTATTAATGGGCCATGGCAGCAGACGACCGACCCGAGTGCCTTTGGTAACAGGAACACATCGTCTGCAGCGCCTCTCCTTGGTTCGTGACGATATCGGTTGGACCCTAGACTACTGGAATACTCATAAGGGCTCCGATTCAGTTGGTAAGAGCTGATGGTAGGGTTTGCGTGTGGCATAGACCCCACGAAGCCATGGACCCAAGTTGTCAACGAGGCACTGTGCAAGCCAGTGGTGGCTCTATAATGGTGTTGGCTGTGTTTAAATGGAATGGACTCGGTCCCCTGGTCCAAATGAATCGGTCATTGACCATTTGCAGCCATTCATGCTCTTCATGTTCCCAAACACTGATGGAATTTTTATAAATGATAATGCCCCATGTCACTGGACCACAATTTTTCACTATTGGTTTCTGGAACATCCTGCACAGTTCAGGCGCCGAAACTGGCCACCCTGTTCGCCCGACCTGAATCCCATCGAACATTCATGGTACTTAATCGATAGGTCAGTTCGTGCACAGAGTCGTGCACTGGCAACATTTGCAATTATGAACGGCTGTAGGGGCAGCATGGATCAACAGTGCTGCAAGGGACTTCCAACGACTTGTTGAGTCTACGCCACGTTGAACTGCTGCACTACACCTGACAATAGGAGGTCCGGCACGATATTAAATGGTACCCCATGACTTTTGACACCTCAGTCTATTACACGTATTTTACACGAGGATCGTCTCTGCCAAGGTTACCGGCATGATATTCCAAGTTCCGCATGTAAACTAGCACACATTTTACTCGCTTCTTATTTGTAGTGGCCGAGTGGTTCTAGGCGCTTCAGTCCGTGGCCGCGCTGCTGCTACGGTCGCAGGTTCGAATCCTGCCTCGTGCATGGAGGTGTGTGATACCCTTCGGTTAGTTAGGTTTCAGTAGTTCTAAGTCTAGGGGACTGATGACCTCCGATGTTAAGTCCCATAGTGCTTACAGCCATTTGAACCATTTTACTATTTGTACAACAGCTCTCACGCGTCGTGGTGTTGTTTGCAGCCTGGCGCAGGTGGTGAAGCTGCTGATCGCGGCGGCCATCTTGTTCACGTACGGCCTGCAGCTGTACGTGCCCACGCAGATCGTCATCTCGCCAGAACTGCGCTCCAGGCTGGGCAGCCGCTGGGAGACCACAGCCGAGGTCGCCTACCGGCTGCTGATCGTCGTCCTCTCAGGTCAGCGCTGGTGTACGAGCCGACAGCTCAGTCTCTTTCCTGAGTCTAAGACTCCTTTTTTAAAAGCAAAAAATGTACTGACAGTGAGTCATCGGTCTTCTAATGGGTTTGATGCAGCCAGCCACGAATTCCTCTCCTGTGAAAATCTCTTCGTGTCGGATTTTCACTTACACCTACAGCCCTGAGATATCTTTTAGGTGTAAAGGGTTCTACCACCAAAATACCGGGTGGTCGTAATTAACGTTCAGGTACTCAAGGAGCTATAGTCGAGAGCGCTAACGAGGTGCTTCCTGGACTCGGGTAGGCGCGCCGGCCCCGGATCTAGTCCGTCCGACGGATTAACGATGACGGCCGGTGTGCCAGCCAGTCTGGATGTGGTTTTTAGGCGGTTTTCCACATCCTACTAGGTGAATACTGGGCTGGTCCCCACGTCCCGCCTCAGTTACACGACTCGCAGACATTTGAAACACATTCACGCTATTTCACGATTTACACTGGACACAGACAGCTGGGGTACACTGATTCCGTCTTGGGGGGTATGGGGTGGCGGCAGGAAGGGCATTGGGCCACCCATTAACATTCACCATGCCAAATCCGTACTTAACCCTGCCGACCCTGCGCACAATGCGGAATAAAGGCAGTAGCAAAAGAAGAAAGAAGAAGACTCACGGAGCTATAGTGTGGCCTGCAATGATCGTATGGTAACGAAACTTGGTAAATACTATACTGAGTTAATGTGCAACCAATTTACGCTGACAAAAAAGAAAAAAATACGAGGGCGGTTCAGAAAGTAACCTCCGATTGGTCACAGTGCGGGTTGTGGGGGGGAGTAGCGACGCCATCTGTGCGTTCACGCACTCAACAGGTCAGTCGGCATCAAGCCGTGGTCGAGTGAACGTCGTACCTGCGCTAGTTTAGTTTTTGTGGCAGTTTGAAATGTGTGCTGCAATAGAAAACCCCGCCAAATGTGAAGTGCGTGCTGTCATAAGGTTTTTTACAGCCAAAGGATATTCTGCAGCAGCTATTCACCGTGAGCTTTGTGCCATGTACGGACCAAGAGTTATGAGTGAAGGAGTTGTCCGTGAATGGGTACGTTTATTTAAAAGTGGAGGAGAAAACGTTCATGATGAAGAGAGGAGTGGTAGACCATCATTGGTGACTGACGAACTCGTTCAGACAGTTGATGCAAAAGTTCGTGAAAATCGACGTTTCTCAATGTCGGAGTTGTCTACTGGTTTTCCACAGATTTCTAAGACTCTCTAAGCTCAAAGATGCGGTCACAGGCTGGCTCCAGGCACAAGCTGGTGATTTTTATGCAGAAGGAATTTCAAAGCTTGTGAAGAGATACGATAAGTGCCTCAATCGCTATGGAGACTATGTAGAAAAATAGTGCAAAGATGTAGTTGTAAGATGTATATATTAAAATATTTTTATTTAACTTGGTGTATTTTTTTAAATCAACCGGAGGTTACTTTCTGAACGGCCCTCGTAATTAATTCCAATTTTGGCCATCAGGTGCACATCTGGCGCTGATCTCGTCGTTGTCTCTGGTGCTCACACAGAATAAATTGTGTTAGCGGTGGTTAATAATAACACCAACATTATGCCGTTTCCATTTATTAGACCGCTTTGGCCCAAGCCCCGTTAGTAATCCATCAGATATGAAAGGATTTCATTTTGTAACATCTGCTAAACGTATTACAACATAATGAGAACAATTTACAGTGGTATAAACTGTAGGTACAAGCAGTTTTGTAGTTTATTTGACATTCATATACCTTACTTAAATCATTTTTAACATACAGGCTGTGATAAAATGTGATATGTACAACTGCACAATCAAAGAACATCTAGTCATAGATACTAGTCAATATTCCATTTTTGTGCAGCAATTTTGAGTGGAATGCACACCTACATATACATCTACATGGATAGTCTGCAAATCACATTTAAGTGCCTGGCAGTGGGTTCATTGAACCACCTTCACCATCCTCTATTGCTTCAATCTCGTATTAGCGCGTGGGAAGAACGAACACCTGTATCTTTCCGTACGAGCTCTGATTTCCCTTGTTTCATCGTGGTGATCGACTCTCCCTACGTAGGTCGGTGTCAACAAAATATTTTCGCATTCGGAGGAGAAAGCTGGTGATTGGAATTTCGTCGGAAGATTGCTCCGCAACGAAAAACGCCTTCCTTTTAATGATCTCCACCCCAAATACTGTATCAATTCAGTTACACTCTCTCCGCTACAAAACGTGCTGCACTTCTTTAAATGTTTTCGATATACTCCGTCAATCCTATCTGGTAAGGATCCCACACGGCGCAGCAGTGTTCTAAAAGAGGTCGGACAAGCGTAGAGTAGGCAGTCTCCTTAGCAGATGTGTTACATTTTTAAGTGTCCTGCCAATAAAACGCAGTCTTTGGTTAGCCTTCCCCACAACATTTTTTATGTGTTCTTCCAATTTAAGTAGTTCCCAATCGTAACTCCTAGGTATTTAGCTGAATTTATGTCCCTTAGATTTGACTGATTTATCGTGTAACCGAAGTTTAACGCATTCCTTTTAGTTGTCATGTAGACAACCTCACACATTTCGTTATTATGGTCAATTGCCAATCTTTGCACCATACAGATGTCTCTTCTAAACCGTTTTGCAATTTGTTTTGATGTTTTGATGGCTTTACTCGTGGTAAACGACAGCATCATTCGCAACAAACCTAAGATGGCTGCTCAGATTGTCTCCGAAATCTTTTATATAGATAAGGATCAGCAAAGGGCCTATTACACTACCTTGGGGAACGCTAGAAATTGTTTGTGTTTTAATCGCAGACTTTCCTTCAGTTACTACGAACTGTGATCTCTCTGCCAGGAAATCACGACTCCAGTCACATAACTGAGACGATATTCCATAAATACGCAATTTCACTACAAGCTGCTTGTCTCGTACAGTGTCAAAAGCCTTCCGGAAATCCAGGAATACGGAATCCATTTCAAATCCCTTGTCAATAGCACTCAACATTTCGTGTGAGTAAAGAGCTAGTTGTGTTTCACAAGAACGATGTTTCCTAAATCCATGTTGACTGTGTGTCAATAGACCATTTTCTTCGGGGTAATTCATAATGTTCGAACACAATATATGTTCCAAAATCCTGCTGCATATCGACGTTAACGATATGGTCCTGTATTTTAGTGGATTACTCCTAATAATGTTCTTGAATATTGGTGTGACCTGTGCTAATTTCCAGTCTTTGGGTACGGATCTTTCGTCGTGAGAATGGTTCTATATGAGCTACTGCATCAGCATACTCTGAAAGGAACGTAACTAGTATACAGTCTCACCAGAAGACTTGCATTTATTAAGTAATTTCAATCGCTTCACTACTCTAAGGATATTTACTTCTATGTCACTCATGTTGGCAGGTGTTCTTGATTCGTATTCTCGCGTTTTTATTTCGTCTTGTTTTGTGAAGGCATTACGGAAGGCTGTGTTTACTAACTCTACTATGGCAGCACTGTCTTCGATAGTATATCCATTGCAATCACGCAGCGAAGGCTTTTATTGTGTCTTGCCGCTAACATATTTCACATGCGACCATAATATCTTTAGAATTTCTGTAAGGTTTCGAAACAAAATTTCGCTATGCAAACTATTATAAACATTTCGCTAAATTTCGAGCTTCTATAAAAGATCACTAATCTTGGGGATATAACACAACTTCAAGTTTGCACTTATAATACATTACCATAAATGTCTAAAACACTCGAGGAAATTTTTATTTCTGAGGTCTGTTTATTCGCTGAGTACAAATTGTGGTTGTTCTTTTTCAATTTCTTCTAGAATGTCCATCAACCTGCATTTCTCTACCCTATGCATGCACCTTTGAAGATTCCTCGATGCTGTTGGTGTTACAATTATAGTTTTGTAGTTGTCCACTAAATGAAGATTTACATTTTATGTGACATCTCGCAACATTGCACAATACTTTCTTATCTCTGCCTGTATGTCAAAATCTGATAAGTACGATACATAAATGTCAAAAAGATAAAAGAAGAAGACATGTACAGCTATAAAACTGAGCGTACCTACTGTTAATCCCACTGTAAAGGGTTCTCGTTTCGTTGTATTATGTTTTGTAGAGGCCTGAAAATGGGTTAATGCCGAAATTGAAATCGCAAAACAAAATTCTATCAACTGAAAGCAAGATGAAACCCTATAAAAATTTATACAAGCTGTGGACTGGTAGTTCAAGAAAATAATTTCTGTAGGTGTTCCTGGCTTTCACAGCGCCAGATTTGCACCTGGTGGCTGAAACTGGAACTAATGTTTTCCAGTGTAAGTCGGTTCCGCATTAACGCACTAGAATATCTACCGAATTTCGCTTCCATAATTACGTCTGTGAGTAGTTGCACTTTATTTATAACCACCTGGTTCATCTTTTCATGGAAATAATATTGTATACTGGCTTATGTAACTTACATTAGAATCTACCTTCTTTTATTATGCCAGAAGTATTCAAAATACTTGGTTCAGTTTTGTTTATTTGTAAACCCAGGCCACCAATCGCATTTTAAAAATGTGAGACAAATGTCAGTTTTGACTTCAACTCGAATACGTCTATACATAATTTAGCTACAACAGGGGCAACAGCCACACTGAACTTCTTCAAAGAAAGAAGTTCCCTGGATTGGCTGTTATTCATTTAGATTTTATTATTGCTTTGCATACGTTGATGCTTTGTCTGTGAAGGTATTTTCAATGAACTGAATACACATGAGAAAAAATAATTAAAATCATATTGATTTTGTTCCTGTCACTTGTATAACCTTGCCCAAAGCCTGTCAAGGCAGGTTTTCTGATATGGATGCATTTGTTTTGAAAATGGCTACTCACCAGAATCGTCGAAGAACACAAAATAAAAATAAAATGGAAATGTGTAAGAGTAAATAAAGGAAAGTTTTTTCTTTCAAGAAATTAAACCACACTCTTGAAAATCACTACACAGTCAAAATTTGCAGTAGGGAAAAATCATAATAAAAGGATATTCTAATCCAAGCTACGACAGCTAAGAACATCAGTTATTTATGGTATATATCCCAATCTCTGTCTGCCCCTATAATTTTTATGGCAAACCGCTCAGTGTAGTACCATGGTAGATATTCCCTCGTTTCTTATCGCACTGTTCCTTCTTCTATTTAGTTTCTTCACATATTTCTTTCCTTGAAAAATCTGTGGAGAATCTGTTCATTTCTTATCTTGTCTGTCCTCTCAATTCTGAGCAGGCTGTCTCTTTTTGCCTGTGATAGTCTGCATCTTGTATCCCCCTTGCTCTGTCCCAGGGGTTCATTAAGCAATTAGTATAACAATAGGTTTTACTCTGAATGTATGCTTGCCCTTGATGTATGCAACCCAAATGAACAATGTGTGCCCATGCCACCATTGCCCTACTACTTAGGGCCTGTAGCTGTGACCTATCAGTTGCGCCTTGACTTCATATGCGTATAACCCTAAACATGGGTCTCATACTAGCCACATTCCTGATATGTATTGCCTACCTCACCGATTTTTGGCTCCACCTCATCTCTTCAACCCGCCTGACAGCACCTGCACACTTCATCAGCTTGTCTATACCCTACAACCTTGTCCTGTGTGCAATTTGAGTACTACTTTGCTGTTCCTTTGTCCTTACGCGGTCACCTCAAGGTCAGTCCGTCCTTCACTGCTGCCCACTACATGGAGCGCCCTCCTTTCGCTTTGTTGCAGTGGCGGTGGCGGCGGCGCTGCCCAACCTGGGCCCCGTCATCTCGCTGGTGGGCGCCGTCTGCTACTCGACGCTCGGTCTGCTGTGGCCCGCCGTCATCGAGACGGTTGCGCTATGGGAGCGAGGCGTCGGTCCGGCCTCGTGGCACCTCTTCAAGAACGCACTCATCGCCGTCTTCGCGGTCACCGCCCTCGTCTCCGGTTCCTACGCCAGCATCCTCGAGATCGCAGAGGCCTACGGCTGATGACGTCACCGGCAGCCCGCGACTCTACCGCGGCCGTGTGTCCGAATACTCCCACATCGCTGCCGGACACACAGCCGACACACTGTGCTATTTATGTTCTCTCATCTCCTATATATGTCATGACTGTGCGAAATCTCCCCCGAGGACGCAAACAAGCAGATGCTGGTTGGAAACTGATTTTAGAAAACCGACCATTAAACTGATCCTGCAAAGTATTTCTCTACTTCAAGCTCTGCTAGTGATCCTAACATACCAGTGACAAAACGTCTTGCCAAAACCCAAGAATCTCCGGTCAAGACATGAAAGCAATCACCTGGTGATAGGCGAGCGTTATCGCGCTGTTCCTACATACCCCATATCCATTCTCAGATTCATTGTTATTTATGTTTTTCCATAACATGTTTGTTTGCACGGCCATCTTCGTAGCAGCTGTTAAAATCAATTATTATTGGTTTCTCCATCTGAAGATCGCTGCAAATAATTGAAGAGTGTTTTGTACCACATGCATTTCGCTTTTCTTTATAAAGCATCTTCTGTGGTCATTCTGCAAATATTGATACATATTTGTATGTTTTTGGACTATCTTAGATCAAAAACAGTACTTTGTTTACAAAGTTGGAGTGCAGGAAGAACAGTGGTTTGCAAAATGTGTGAAACAGGTGCAGGAACATCGTAAATTTGAAAAAAAGTACTCTTTTTAATCTAAACCAACCAAAGATATACAAACATCTATCCATGTTTGCAGAATGACCACAGCAGATGCTTTGTAAACAAAAGCAAAACGTGTCTGGTGCAAAATCCTCCTTAATCAACTACAGTAAGCTTAAGTTGGAGAAATCACTACCAATTGATATTCTTCCATATTTATCTCCACCACAACTACGTGAAATGCCTGTAGCAACAGCAAAAAATAATTTTTCCGTTTCTTGGTGGATACTGATTTTAGGAATTATTTCTGTGAGCTTCACATGAGGTGAAGCTTCAGAGGATAAATCAATAACAATTGTATTCTTCCATATTTATCTCTACCACAACTACGTGAAATGCCTGTAGCAAGAGCAAAAAAAGTTTTTCTGTTTCTTGGTGGAAACTGATTTTAGGAATTATTTCTGTGAGCTTCACATGAGGTGTCTGGTATATCCTTCCTGCAAAATGTTCTCCTACGTTATCGTTTGGTCATAAACTGTATTTACCAATGACCAGTTTTCTTTTCCTTGCGCAAAGTAGCTCATTGAAAAATACCGTTGCCGCTTCTGGATCCTTAAACAAAATAACAGTTTAAAAGTAGAGCATTATTTCACACAGGCTGTTAAAAATCATCAATTTTTCCTAACTATGACTGACAGTATCAGCATTTATGCCATTGTCAGACACCATGAGAATATACCAGGGACGTAAAAGCAATAGAAAAATATTATAGAAGTATGAAGATCAATATATATAGATCATACCTGCAAGATGCATCAATCCTAGTGTTTTTATACCCTTATCACTGTTGTCAAACTTATTTCAAAAAAATTTATCGAAATTGTCATTTAATTACTTGGAATGTTATCTGTACGTGCTCTGAGAGTTCAGTCCCCAATGTCACTGAAAACGGTCAACCTAAGTAACACTTTGAGTCGTCGGAAGAGGTGGTAGACTTGCAGAGCGAAATGAGAAGTAACACGGGGATCATCAAACGACTCCCATGGCAATTTTTTAGTTATTTCTGTTGTGTGTGCATCTTTGAGCTGTTTAGGTGCCCTTAATAACCCAGTTTACTACAGCTAAGAGTTTTATTCGTAATTCTCAACAACGTTTCCCAACATACTTCTCGGATATCAGAGGAGCATAGCTTATCAGGAACAGGAATTTCTTCTCTCGGTAGAGCATTGTTATGATTTCCAGTCCACATTACAGATAAACTGCTTCTCTGTTCATTATTAGTATTTCAGCGGGCTTGCTTGAAACCACAACGCCATACCACCACTTTTCCTTCACTCGTGACAATACCTCCAGATATTTCACGCAGCTGACACTTGATTTTGGTAGGATTATGTCCCTAAAGAAATGTAATTGCTCGCCCATTTCACCATTTACTGCATGAAAATTATTAGTACGGCACTGTGTTACGCTGATTACAAAGACAGATAAAAATAACCTGACGGCAAGTGATGGAGTAACGCTCCCAACAGGCTATTTAATATTATTATGTGTGCGGAAACCAATCATAACTGCAATCAGTTTTTTTTTACATGCAAATGTACCTCCGTTTTGAACGAAGTCTCTTACTGAAGTTAAAATAACACCTTTTGCGAAATATTTTCAATGAATGAGCTTGTCACTTAACCTTTACCATATTTATTTTATAATACAGTATTAGACGTGATGAAGTTACCACAAAAATTTAGTGTTACACTGATTAATAACTGCTTTGCTAACCCTTCTGTACTAAAGAAAAGCTACTTCACTTTCTTCGTCAAGTTAGGTTGCCTGTTTTAAAGTGCATGAAATCTTTTCAGGATCAGTTTTATTTTGCCATGTAGTAAATAAATTTCTTGTACACTACAAATAATTACGTATATTTGTACTTAACGCAAAAGCATTGCTTATAAATGCTTCTGCCAAAGAAAATACATATAGAGCCACAATATACATCCTACGACAAGAACAAGTGTTACACGTTAAACATGTAGTACTTTGGTCGATGTATTGTCAGGCTGTGTACCTCAGCAGGCCATGAAAAAAATGTTAATCCTTCCGAGGAGATGAATATATATGACATACTATAAATTGATTGACTGTGGATTATTACGACTAGCGCCATGGTCTTTAGACTAATGGTAGCGGCTGTGTCTACATATTCACTGACCTCAACGTGTTCGAGTGTTTCGTCACTGCTGAACCACGAAGAGTGCTGAGATATCTGGAATCATACCCTGGAGATAACCTGTATTCAGTTCAATTGCTGGGTGAACCCTGCATATTGGACATTGATTAACTGAGGCAGCGTTTCACTGCTTTTTTTTATCGTATGAGCTGTGAATATCGTGTGATATTTTTCCAGTACAAACGTTTCTAAACGGCTGCATACAAGGAGGCAGACGTCCAATGATGTACTAGCTTGCAGTTCAGTTTACTGTGATAAAATTCTGTAGGCTACGAGAACTTCTGTTTCTTGTCGAGTGAGTAACGCATGTACATACGAACAAGTGCTGTATGCTAGCGTACGAGCTCGTAGAACGAGAGACAGTGAAATTCGGACACTGAGATGAAAACTATGAAGTGGATATTTATTGCAAGTAATTGTGTACCTGAAAATGGCAGCTGTTCATAATAAATGCAAGAATCTATTTCCGCTGCATCATGTAACCATCAGCTCAAGGTGACAGTCATTTCCAGTGAAATTAATGTTGCTAAAAACATATTTTCAAGTAAATTATTTACCATGTGGGAATACATTTTTGCTTCAAGATGATAGCTTTACCGAGTGTTGCATAGAAAAGAGACTATAACATCGATCTGTTCTGAATTTGTTGAATTGGCACTATGTTGTTATCCATAAATATTTTTGTGAGTATATTTCTGTTAGAAAATAAAATAAATGTATAAAGTGTTAATTCGCCTCACTTTTTACTACGTTATCCTCTTTGTAGTACCTGTCCTGAATAGCATGTCTTTCCATATTTATTGCAATTGTTTTAGGTATATGGGCAAATAATGTATGCTTTATTACCTCTGAATTCCAGACATGTTCAGAGAATTCTCATATACAAAAATTGAAAACATAATACATTTGTTTCCAATTATTTCTTCTACCTTTAGTTGCATTCATTTGGAGTACATGTTTGTAAAAATGACGGACTTAACTTTTAATTCCCAAGGCGAAAGTACAAAGTAGGCACATATACGACACGTAGAGTAAAGAAGTAAATTTCGTGACAGATCTCGGATTGTGTAGTGCCTTGACTACAGATTGAATCACAGCCTGGTCATTACCTGACATCTTTATCTCATCTCAGAAATAAAAGAAAACCAAATACATCACACTTGTGCTGTTTATGCACAAATAACATTTCATTGAGAGTTTTCAGGGTGCCGAATATTTTCTATTCAGAAAGCTACAAGCAAAATCAAATAAAATGAAAACTATCAAAGGTTAAACCAGATCAGTAGAAAATAAGGATAGTATTACCAGATCTTCGACTTCCTAGAAATTTATGTACACCAAATGAACATTTTGCATACATACTATATATTTGTACACGAAACATTTCAGGCGGAAATCGAAAATTGTTTTGAGTTAGTGTAATTTTTATGTGCAGCATTAAATTCTGAACAATATTTTAAAAAAAGGTTTCTGTTTCTGAATCTGAGTGCGTTATGACACGTCGAATATTTGTCATGGAAAAGAGGCGATTCGACATATTTGGTTTAAAAGTTTCAGTTTTGTTAGCACTGTTTCATTGAGCATATTAAAGAAACAAGTTATGCGTTCTTTATGTTACCCTTAAAATATCCTTTGTAAAATGGTAAATAGTTTCTTATGTTAGCATTGCACATTATGTGGTTAACCTCATCATTTGTATGGTAAATTAGAGTGTACATAAATTTAAAACCAAGTAAATAGGCTCCAGATTGAAGGAAATTAGTGAACACTGAGTTGCTTTTTCTGGCAGCACATTAGTATTTTTATTCCATGTTATGGCTAAACGCAGAGTGGCAACATCTATAGACATTTTTAACTCTCATATAAAAGAGGACCACTTGTCTTGTTTGGCATTTTTGTAACCACAAAATATTCTTTTATAGAAAGCTACTCCGAGTTCCTTAAAATGCCTCTAAAATTCTGGAGGTGGAATTTTGTGAAGCATCACATACACAGCTGTGAGATTTAGAAAAGGGACCGCTATTAAGCCAATGTTATTTCTCCATAACGATTAGACGTATGTTTTCAGGAGACTGCTTATTAAGGTGTTATTAACTCCTGTTTGTTTCAAATAACTTTCATATCGATACTGGCATATAGCGAATGATGTAAATTATTATAACACACACAAAAGAATAAAATGAATGTTTTAGATATTGTCGAATCTTTTTGCACGTAATCAAAATTTTATTTCTCCCGCAAGAGAACCGTTTTTGCTTTCCTTCTCTCATATATAAATTTCGTATCTTCATATATTACCTTGAACTATCTAGAATAACAAAAAGAGAAAAAAACAGATCGTGTCCGATTACAAGATCAGGTGCGAAAATCTGGAGCACTTCATCTCTCTTAAACACTTAGGACTAATACTAAGAAGTGATATGAATGGGCATGAACTTGTGAAATCATTGTTGCGAAAGGCGAATGGAAAATGAGATTCGTTGCAGGTTGCATGCGAAGTACACATTGTTGTTCTTGCGTTTATAGACATAATGAAGAGGGGATGAACGAATTCAGAAAAAGCAGGAAGTGTGTGCGACAGATGTGCTACCACTATCGTGTATCTCACGTATGGCTCGTGAAAATAAGACGAGAGATTTTCCCATACATGATATGCTTGTACGATAATACGCTGCGTTCCAAGAAGACGTTAATTTTGTACCATTTATATCATGTTAAGCAAATGTGTGAACTGTGTATATGTCATCCTGAACAGTACACAGGAAAATACGTTAACGGTCTAACACGTAAGGCCATATCTGGTAATTTTATATCAGATTGAATTTTTCAATTTTTTACTTTATATCTTACTACACTCCTGGAAATTGAAATAAGAACACCGTGAATTCATTGTCCCAGGAAGGGGAAACTTTATTGACACATTCCTGGGGTCAGATACATCACATGATCACACTGACAGAACCACGGGCACATAGACACAGGCAACAGAGCATGCACAATGTCGGCACTAGTACAGTGTATATCCACCTTTCGCAGCAATGCAGGCTGCTATTCTCCCATGGAGACGATCGTAGAGATGCTGGATGTAGTCCTGTGGAACGGCTTGCCATGCCATTTCCACCTGGCGCCTCAGTTGGACCAGCGTTCGTGCTGGACGTGCAGACCGCGTGAGACGACGCTTCATCCAGTCCCAAACATGCTCAATGGGGGACAGATCCGGAGATCTTGCTGGCCAGGGTAGTTGACTTACACCTTCTAGAGCACGTTGGGTGGCACGGGATACATGCGGACGTGCATTGTCCTGTTGGAACAGCAAGTTCCCTTGCCGGTCTAGGAATGGTAGAACGATGGGTTCGATGACGGTTTGGATGTACCGTGCACTATTCAGTGTCCCCTCGACGATCACCAGTGGTGTACGGCCAGTGTAGGAGATCGCTCCCCACACCATGATGCCGGGTGTTGGCCCTGTGTGCCTCGGTCGTATGCAGTCCTGATTGTGGCGCTCACCTGCACGGCGCCAAACACGCATACGACCATCATTGGCACCAAGGCAGAAGCGACTCTCATCGCTGAAGACGACACGTCTCCATTCGTCCCTCCATTCACGCCTGTCACGACACCACTGGAGGCGGGCTGCACGATGTTGGGGCGTGAGCGGAAGACGGCCTAACGGTGTGCGGGACCGTAGCCCAGCTTCATGGAGACGGTTGCGAATGGTCCTCGCCGATACCCCAGGAGCAACAGTGTCCCTAATTTGCTGGGAAGTGGCGGTGCGGTCCCCTACGGCACTGCGTAGGATCCTATGGTCTTGGCGTGCATCCGTGCGTCGCTGCGGTCCGGTCCCAGGTCGACGGGCACGTGCACCTTCCGCCGACCACTGGCGACAACATCGATGTACTGTGGAGACCTCACGCCCCACGTGTTGAGCAATTCGGCGGTACGTCCACCCGGCCTCCCGCATGCCCACTATACGCCCTCGCTCAAAGTCCGTCAACTGCACATACGGTTCACGTCCACGCTGTCGCGGCATGCTACCAGTGTTAAAGACTGCGATGGAGCTCCGTATGCCACGGCAAACTGGCTGACACTGATGGCGGCGGTGCACAAATGCTGCGCAGCTAGCGCCATTCGACGGCCAACACCGCGGTTCCTGGTGTGTCCGCTGTGCCGTGCGTGTGATCATTGCTTGTACAGCCCTCTCGCAGTGTCCGGAGCAAGTATGGTGGGTCTGACACACCGGTGTCAATGTGTTCTTTTTTCCATTTCCAGGAGTGTATTTGCATATTATTGTTTTCAGCATTGCACTCGATAATGTTGCGAACGACGAAATCTAGATTTTACACAGGAAATATACAGAAATATACAGTCAGACCACGGTGTTTTCCTTCAAAGAATCTAAATCTGCATCTATATCTACATCTACATCCACACACAGCAAGCTACCTGATGGTGTGTGGGGGAGGGTACCTTGAATACCTCTATCGGTTTTCCCTTCTATTCCAGTTTCGTATTGTTCGTGGAAAGAAAGATTGTCGGTATGCCTCTGTGTGAGCTCTAATCTCTCTGATTTTATCCTCATGGTCTCTTCGCGAGATATACTGCTTGACTCCTCGATGAAGGTATGTTCTCGAAACTTCAACAAAATCCCGTACCGAGCTACTGAGCGTCTCGATTGCAGACTATTCCTCTGGAGTTTATCTATCATCTCCGTAACGCTTTCGCGATTACTAAAAGATCTTCTCCGTTGGATCTTCTCTATCTCTTCTATCAACCCTATGTGGTTCAGATTCCACATCGGTGAGCAGTATTCAAGCAGTGGGCGAACAAGTGTATTGTAACCTACTTCCAGTGTTGCATTTCCTTAGGATTCTTCCAATGAATCGCAGTCTGGCATGTACTTTACCGACGATTAATTTTATGCGGTCATTCCATTTTAAACCACTCCTAATGCCTGCTCCCAGATAATTTATGGAATTAACTGCTTCCACTTGCTGACCTGCTATATTGTAGCTAAATGATAAAGGATCTTTCATTCTATGTATTCGCAGCACATTACACTCGTCTACGTTGAGGTTCAATTGCCATTCCCTGTACCATGCGTCAATTCGTTGCTGATCTACCTGCACTTCAGTACAATGTTCCCTTGATACACCCTCTCGATATACTACAGTATCATCCGCAAAACGGAAGACTTCTCTCCATTGAGAATGACATGCTGCGTTCTGGTATCTAGGAACTCTTCAATCCAGTAACACGGTTGGTCTGATAGTCCACATGCTCTTACTTTGTTCATTAATCGACTGTGGGGAACTGTATCCAACGCCTTGCGGAAACCAAGATATACGGCATCTACCTGGGAACCCGTGTCTATGGCCCTCTGAGTCTCGTGGACGAATAGCGAGAGCTGGGTTTCACACGATCGTCTTTTACGAAACCCATCCTGATTCCTACAGAGTAGATTTCTAGTCTCCTGAAAAGTCATTATGCTTGAACATAATACGTGTCCCAAAATTCTACAACTGATCGACGTTAGAGATGTAGGTCTATAGTTCTGCACGTCTCTTCGATGTCCCTCCGTGAAAACGGGGTGACTGTACCCTTTTCCAATCTTTTGGAATGCTACGCTCTTCTAGAGACCTACGGTACACCGCTGCACGAAGGGAGGCAAGTTCCTTCGCGTACTCTGCGTAAAACTGAACTGGTATCCCATCAGCCCCAGTGGCCTTTCCTCTTTTGAGCGATTATAATTGTTTTCCTGTCCCTCTGTCCTCTATTTCGATATCTACCATTTTGTCATCTGTGCGACAATCTAGAGAAGGAACTACAGTGCAGTCTTTCCCTGTAATTTTGTCTAGCTGTGGCTAGGCAGCATCGAAAACTTTTTAAGGTAAGAGGAGACTGGAGAGGAAATTACACTACTGGCCATTAAAACTGCTACGCCAAGAAGAAATGTAGATGATAAACGGATATTCACTGGACAAATATATTATACTAGAACTGACATGTGATTACATTTTCACGCAAGTTGGGTGCATAGATCCTGAGAAATCAGTACCCAGAACAACCACCCCTGGCCTTGATATGCCTGGGCATTGAGTCAAACAGAGCTTGGATGGCGTGTAAAGGTACAGCTACAGCTGCCCATGCAGCTTCAACACGATACCACAGTTCATCAAGAGTAGTGACTGGCGTATTGTGACGAGCTAGATGCTCGGCCACCATTGACCAGTCGTTTTCAGTTGGTGAGAGATCTGGAGAACGTTCTGGCCAGGGCAGCAGTCGAACATTTTCTGTATCCAGAAAGGCCCATACAGGACCTGCAACACGCGGTCGTGCATTATCCTGCTGAAATGTAGGGTTTCGCAGGGATCGAATGAAGGGTAGAGGCATGGGTCGTAACACATCTGAAATGTAACGTCAATGGGAACAAGAGGTGACCGAGACGTGTAACCAGTGGCACCCGATACCATCACGACGGGTGATACGCCAGTATGGCAATGACGAATACACACTTCCAATGTGCGTTCACCGGGATGTTGCCAAACACGGATGCAACCATCATGATGATGTAAACAGAACCTGGATCATCCGAAAAAATGACGTTTTGCCGTTCGTGCACCCAGGTTTGTCGTTGAGTACACCATCGCAGGCGCTCCTGTCTCTAATGCAGAGTGAAGGGTAACCGCAACCATGGTCTCCGAGCTGATAGTCCATGCCGCTGCAAACGTCGTCGAACTGTTCGTGCAGATGGTTGTTGTCTTGCAAACGTCCCCATCTGTTGACTCAGGAATCGAGACGTGGCTGCACGATCCTTTACAGCCATGCGGATAAGATGCTAGTGATACGAGTCCGTTGGAATCTATCACCCTCCTGAACCCTCCTGAACATTACCCTCCTGAACCCACTGATTCCATATTCTGCTAACAGTCATTGGATCTCGACCAAGCGAGGAGCAATGTCGCGATACGATAAACCGCAATCGCTACGGGCTACAATCCGACATTTATCAAAGTCGGAAACGAGATGGTACGCATTTCTCCTCGTTACACGAGGCATCACAGCAACGTTTCACCAGGCAACTCCGGTCAACTGCTGTTTGTGTATGAGAAATTGGTTAGAAAGTTTCCTTACGTCAGCACGCTGCAGGTGTCGCCACCGCCGCCAACCTTGTGTAATGCTCTGAAAAGCTAATCGTTTGCATATCACAGCATCTTCTTCCTGTCGGTTAAATTTCGCGTCTGTAGCACATCATCTTTGTGGTGTAGAAATTTTAATGGCCAGTATTGTAAGATAAGAGAGATTAGGAAAGGCGCGTAGACAGTAATTTTTTCCCTGAGTCAACACTTGAAGGAATAAGACAGAAGATCCCTAAAATCCCAATATTAACCACTAATTTTTGTAAACTGAATGAGCTGCACAATAGTTGCTATATCAACAGAACATGAGTAATGCCCCGTCTTCTTTTTAGGGTTCTGTATCTCAAGCTGTAAGAATGTAATCCTTAAAGGATCACTTGGCTGTCCATCTGTCTGCCTGTCCGACTGGTAAGGCCCTTCTCCATAGGAACGCGTAGACGTATAAAGTTAAAATTTTTGTCACGTACTGAAGTCTACGATCACTTAGTGGTGCTAAAATTGTAACCTTCTAAGTCAATGCATTCAATAGATACACCCATTCATTTCACATATTTTGATAATGCAAATCTCTCTCATTAAAACCTGTAGGGTACTTACTGTTGGCCTGGAACCACGATATTTGGCAAGAACCAAGATTTCACAACACAACTAAAGCAAAAAATCGTAAAATTTTTGATTTTTAATTATATCCTATAAAAAAACATTTTTGGCGTTTCTTATCACACTGTCTGTCCGAAAGTTAAGACCCTTTTTTTCTCAGGAAGAGCTAGACGCACATTCTAAGGTCTACAGTCCCTTATTGATGTAAAAATGTAAGCTTCTAGGTCAGTGAAATTAAAAGATGCAGCATGTCACATACTTTTATACCTACAAACTCACTGATCAGAAACTATAGGGTACTTCCCGTTAAGATAGACTTATAAAAATGAGCAAGAGGCGATTTTTCGCAGTTTATGTAAAGGAAAAAGTCCAAAAATTGTTAATTTGCAGTTACACCACACGAAAAAATAAATTTTTGTGGCTTGCTATCCGACTTAAAACTTGAAATTAAAGCAGTTGGAACTGATATGCCTAGTGATCGAATTTATTTAAAGTAGAAACGAATACAACAATCAGACGCAAATAATGTGTATTGCAAATCTAGATCTCGGTCACTGTGTGACCATATTCCGCGCAGCAAATTTAAGTTGAAGAAACATTATCTGCTTCGGTTTACTGTACTCTTTAATACTCAAAAATTAAAACATTCTCGAAAGACATGGAATTTTCGGGCCCGTTATCTTGCCAGTATCAACAACGATAACAGGCACAGGCACAAATCGTCGAGCTTCTCGATTCCCAGGATGCATGAACTATCGGTATAAATAAATAAATTTGTACGGAATCCTCAGAGCGTGTTACCTACTCGCTCTTGGCCAAGTTTTTTGGATTCATTGATAAGTTCTTAAGTTTATATGATTACTTACATGTTACATTTTTAATTTTATGAGGACAGCTTGGTTAGTCTTATAACACTTTTTTATTCCTTACAATTTACACCAGATGGTGGAATTTTAGTATTTCGAAACCGGTCGTGTAAGGAATAAAAATATTGTTGATTCAGAAACTGTTGTGCGGTTCCCTCAGTTTACGATATGGACTTGTACAATTTTGGCTGCCCCATAAGAAGAAGTCTTTGTGGATCCACCATTCATCTGGCAGTGGCTTTCGAAGTATCTCTGTAGATTTAAAAACTAATAGACCAGTAGGTTTCCCAAATGGGTTTCATTGGAAGTATTTTTCTTTGTTCAATATTGCAATTACTTCACTATGAAACTTCCGAAAGAGATGTCATTAACTTCGAGACGAATACAGCAGTAAAGTGTCACAAAAATAGAGGATATATGGTAAATTCTGACAAACATCCAGAGTATGAGAGTGATTGTTTTCATTGATAATGTACAAATTTCGACATGTAACCTGTGAAATTTTGTGAACGTGTGAAAATAGAAAAGTTGTGCAAGTCAGATAAGCACTATACTCAGATACTATCAGAGCATCATTCGTGTTGTCCCTGCATGATAGAAGTATAGCGACAGAATTAGTATCCACGTACAAATAACATCGATCATTTGTGTGTGAAAACAAATACAAGGTGAAATGTAGGTGGTGTAAAGTCTAATATTAGATGATGAAGGGAAAGGGCGATAAGAATCGACGATGTTTTACATGGGGAGACACAGAAAAAGAGGAAGTTACAAAAAAATAAATGAAAAGAGAGATGGAGAAGGAATGATAGAGTGAGAGAGAAAGATGGGGAAGAATAAATGATTGAAGAGGAAGAATAAATCGTTGAAAGGAAAAAAAAACACGTGAAAGGGGAGAATGAGAGAGATAAAGACAAGAGAGGTGGGGAGAGAGGGAAAAGAAAATGGAAAAGGAGAATGTAAGGACGCAAGGAGAGTGGGAAAATGTGGGAAGGGGGGAGAAGCAGAGAAGAAGTGAGGGAAAGAAAGAGGTAGAGCAAAAGAAGAGCAGAAAGAAGAAATAAGATGAACAAAATGGAGCAAAAGTCATAGGAATCGTTGGAGCAGAAGAAGATGTTTCTCTTATTACAGTTAAAAATATAGTGACTAAGTGAAAGTAAGCGTAGAGGCAACAAAGTTCGTTCAAGAAATCCTTGATGTAGTGTAAAAACCCACTGGTATCTTGGCGTGGCATAGGACATAGTACTTTCTCTAAAAAAATTACAGATCAGTAACTCACTGGAGAAGTGTTAAGCCGAGCCATTAAGTAGTTGTATGTGCCAGGAAGAACTTCCATGACCGCCATCTGCCACAGGCGATGCGCTTGCACACTAAGCAGACAGGTAGCAGGTCAGCAGATTTGAATCCCGCCTCTGAAGTGTCGATCGAAGCTGCAGCAGGCATTTGACAGGTGTAGTTGCCTGGGTTCCCCAGCGGCACCTTCGTCCTTGTCAGCGACGATATTCGGTATCGGCTTCCGGAACATTGCTCAGTATTTACAGCGGAGCTCTTCGCCCTGTATCAAGCCACGCAGTACACCCGGCAAGACAGGCTTTTCAGTTGTGTCATCTGCTCCTACTCTCTACATCTACATCTACGTGATATTTTTGCTATTCACAATTAAGTGCCTGGCAGATGGTTCAATGAACCACCTTCAAGCTATCTCTTTACCGTTCCACTCTCGAACGGCGCGCGGGAAAAACAAGCACTTAATTTGTTCTGTGCGAGCCCTGATTTCTCTTATTTTATCGTGATGATCGTTTCTCCCTATGTAGGTGGGTGGCAACAGAATGTTTTCGCAATCGGAAGAGAAAACGTGATTGAAATTTCTCGAGAAGATCCCGTCGCAACGAAAAACGCCTTTGCCACTGCAGTTCACGTTTCATGTCTGTGGCACTATCTCCGCTATTTCGCGGTAATACAAAACGAGCCGCCCTTCTCTGAATTTTTTCGATGTCATCCGTCAGCCCCACCTGATGCGGATCCCACACCGCACAGTAATACTCCAGAATAGGGCGGACAAGCGTGGTGTATGCAGTCTCTTTAGTAGACATGTTGCACCTTCTAAGTATTCTGCCAATGAATCGCAGTCTTTGATTTGCTCTATCCATAACATTATCTGTGTGATCGTTCCAGTTTAGGTTACTTGTAATTGTAATATCTAAGTATTTAGTTGAATTTACAGACTTCAGATTTGTGTTAGTTATGGCGTAATCGAAATTTAGCGGATTTCTTTTAGTACTCATGTGAATAACTTCACACTTTCCTTTATTAGGGTCAATTGCCACCTTTCGTACCACACAGATATCTTATCCAAATCATTTTGAAATTCGATTTGGTCATGTGATGACTTTCTCTCTCTCTCTATTCGTTTAGTCGGTTCCGACTCTTCGTGACCCCATGAACCAAATCACGCCACTTTTTCCTGTCTTGCACTTTCTCCCGTAGACCTTCCAGGTTGGAACACATTGCTTCTGTGATGCCATCAATCCATCTCATTCTCTGACGTCCTCTTCTTCTAGTTCCTTCAATCTTCCCCAGCATTAATGTTTTTTCCAGCGAGGCATGCCTTCGCATTGTGTGTCCAAAGTAGGTCAGCTTTTGTTTTAACATTAGACCTTCCAGGGAGAAATCTGGTTTAATTTGCTCCAATATTGATCTGTTGGTTCTCTTTTCAGTCCATGGAACTCTAAGAAGTTTCCTCCAACACCACAATTCGAAGGAGTCAATTCTTGCCGTTCAGCCTTTCTAATGGTCCAGGTCTCACATCCATACATCACAACTGGAAAGACCATAGCCCTCACAATACGGATCTTTGTTGCTAGTGTTATATCTCTGGACCTTATAACCTTGTCAAGGTTTGACATCGCCTGTCTACCGAGCAACAGGCGTCTCCGGATTTCATGGCTGCAGTCGCCATCAGCAGAGATCTGGGAACCGAGATAACTGAATGTGGTCACTACCTCCATGGTTTCTCCTGCTATATCCCACAAATTGGTAGGTGTAGTTGCCATAATTTTCGTTTTCTTCACATTCAGCATAAGACCGGCCTTTTCACTTTCGTCTTTCACCTTCAGTAAGATTGTTCTCAATTCTTCTTCACTTTCTGCCAACAGGATCGTATCATCCGCGTACCTGAGGTTGTTTACATTTATTCCAGCTATTTTAATTCCTGTTTCTCCTTCATCTAGCCTCACATTCCTCATAACATGTTCTGCATACAGATTGAATAAGTACGGTGACAGTATGCAGCCTTGCCGGACCCCTTTCTGAATCTTTATCCATTTCGTTGTTCCATACATAGTTCTCACCGTGGCTTCTTGGTCAAGGTATAAACTCCGTATCAGATGAATGAGGTGATCTGGTACACCCATGTTTTTCAGTACGTTCCATAATTTGTTGTGATCGACGCAGTCAAAGGCTTTGGCGTAGTCAATAAAGCAGAGGTACACATCTTTCTGGAATTCTCTCGCTTTTTCCATAATCCACCGAATGTTAGCAATTTGATCTCTAGTTCCTCTTCCTTTCCTAAATCCAGCTTGTTCTTCTGGTAGCTCTCGATCTAGATATTGGCGAAGTCTATTTTGTAAGATTTTCAACATAACTTTGCTAGCATGTGAAATAAGTGCGATTGTTCGGTAATCTGAGCATTCTTTAGAACTTCTCTTCTTTGGAATGGAGATGAATACTGATTTTTTCCAGTCTTCTGGCCACTGCTGCGTGATCCATATTTTTTGACATATTGAGTGCAGCACTTTCACTGCATCCTTTCCAGTGACTAAACAATTCTGCTGGTATTTCATCATGTCCACTAGTTTTGTTATCAGCCATATTTTCAAGGGCCCACTGGATTTCGCTCTCCACAATATCTGGCTCTAGTTCTAAATTAACATTAACATCAGCAGTAGGAGCCCTGTCATGATGCAGTTCTTTCTTGTATAGGTCTTCTACATATTCTGCCCATCTTTCCTTAACATCCTCTGCTTCACTCAGATCTTTTCCGTTTCTATCTTTTATCATTCCAATTTTTGCCTGGAATTTTCCTTTAATTTCTCTAATTTTCTTAGAAAGATCTCTTGTCTTCCCCATTCCGTTACTATCTTCAACTTCCTTGCACTGTTCATTAAAGAATATATTTTTATCTCTTCTAGCTAATTTCTGAAAATCTTTATTTAATTCAAACATAGCTGAGCTATCTCCCTTGATTTTTGCTTTCCTTCGTTCTTCTGCAACTTTCAGTGCCTCAACTGATAGCCATCTAGCCTTCTTACTGTTCCTTTTCTTGGGAATGTGTTTCTCTGCGGCCTCCTTGACATTATTAGCTACTTCTGTCCACATCTCTTGCGAGCTTTTCTCCTCCAGCTGTAATACATTAAATCTGTTTTGTACCTCTACAGCATAGTCGGAGGGTATAGAGTTAAGGTCGTATCTGCAAGTTGGGATACTTTTTACTACATTCTGAAGTTTCAGCCGAAATTTTGCAATCAGGAGCTCGTGATCTGACCCGCAGTCAGCCCCAGGTCTTGTTGTAGCTGACTGAACCGCGCTCTTCCACCTCTGATTACAAAGTATGTAATCAATTTGGTTCCGGTGTTGGCCATCTGGCGAAGTCCAGGTATATAGGCGTCGTTTTGGTAGTTGAAACAGTGTATTAGTAATTATCAATGAATTTTCTTGGCAGAATTCTAGGAGTCTCTGTCCAGCTTAATTTGTTGTACCAAGCCCATTGTTCCCTGTTATACCTTCTACAGCTTCATTTCCCACAAGCATTCCAATCTCCAACTATGAAGACGATATCCTTTTTTGGTGTTGACAGTAGTAATTCTTGTAAATCTCCATAGAACTGGTCAATAATTTCCTTTTAAGCATCGGTTGTTGGTGCATAAACTTGAATTACTTCTGATGTTGAGGGGCTGACCTTGAAGTCTGATGGACATCATTCTATCATTATTATATTTGCATCCCATTGCAGCTTTTCTCACTTTATCACTAACTATGAAGGCTACTCCATTACTTCTGTTGTTATTGTGCCCAGAATAATACACCATATGGCCATCCGAAGCAAATTCTCCCATGATGACTTTACAAGACGGTAAATGACAGCATCATCTGCAAATAATCTAAGAGGGCTGCTGAGATTGTCTCCTCTGTCGTTAATATAGATCAGGAACAATAGAGGGCCTATAACACTTCCTTGGGTAACGCCGGATATTACTTCTGTTTTACTCGATGACTTTCCGTCTGTTACTATGAACTGTGACCTTTCTGACAGAAAATCCAGTAGCACAACTGAGGCTATATTCCATAGGCACGCAATTTGGTTGGAAGACGCTTGTGAGGAACGGTATCGAAAGCCCTCTGGAAATCTGAGTGCCTTTCAGAGCTCCTGTGTGCTGTATACCGTGCATCCCTTAGTGCAACTGGTTCAGAAAAGCTTTCACTTGCTCATTCTTGATGGAGCCACTGTGATGTTTATGTGGGTTCCTGGTCACGTTAGTCTGACATGAAACGAGGCCGCTGACGCTACTGCCAAGGTTGTAGTCCTCGTACCTCGCCCCGTTAGTTCTCCTATTGCCTCAAATGATCAGTCTGCAGGTGGTGCCACTTTGGCAGTACATGTGTCACCAGAAATGTTTGTATCCAGTGCTTCACAACCAATCACGATCTGCTACATTTTGCGCTGTTCTCCAGCACATACTGATGAGCTATGGATATTCTACTTTCCTAGGATCTTACAAATGATCATTTCATGTTCACTGATGTTCATTTACTGATACTATTCCTGCCATTTTTACGTTGCGCCATTACTATTCTGTCCAGTTAGCTTTCAATTATGGAGTTTGTAAAATTTCGTTGATTGTTGAATTACACAGTTCATTACTGGGATTACTATAAGACACGGTTTCTTCATGTCAGAGCAACACACCGCCTCAGCCGTACGCACCCTCGCTAATCCTGCAGGTGTTCGTAACCTAATCCACCCTCCTTCCGCTAGATCGTCTTTACTTACCACCTGGACTCTCGCAACCGTCTTTAATTACCTCCTGGGCTCCCGTAATGAAATTTCATGATTTATTTGCCATCTTTTCGCTTGCTCGCATTTACCATCTACGTTCACTTCTTTTTGACAGTTGTTGTAATTACGTCTTTCACACCAGTCTATTCTTTGAATCAAAATGACGCTAAGTCTTGTTTATCTCACAAGTGATTATAAATCTTCATATTAATCTGACTACATCAACAGCTATTCACACCGTAACCTCAATTACAATGATGCCGATTCCTTTTTACATGAACAAATTTGTACTGCAATTTAAGTATAATTTATACCTTACTTTGTTTTCCATGCAGTCCTGAGTTTCTTGAGTGAGTTTCTTTTGACTCTCCGTTCTAATAGTATACCCAGACTTGTACTAGAATTCAGTTTTCATACGACAATACTTGTATGTTGCGCATATTGTAATCACTGGTCGTTACTCTTTGCATTGGGATTTGTATTTCTGGCTAACATAAGTTTCTTGTTCCTTTCTTCACTGTTAGATTATTCTTCAATTTGCTTACACTACACTCACACACCCTGTGTACTTTAATACTGTGTACGTCCCTTCTGCATTGTTGTGTATATGCAGTCATCAGCTTACTGTCGTTCTACGTACTATATGGCAAGGTATGTATTCCTAGCGTAAAAAGGGAACTGTTAATTTTTTGTCAAAGTGCATGCACGAGGGCGGGATGAAAAGTAACGCTCATATTTTTTATGTGAAAATCATAAAGCTTTTTAAGTAAAACAAACGTTAGTAACATTCTACGTCTTCAGTCTTTATGTCTACTTATTTGATCCTCTCTGCTGCTAGAGGGCTCCAAATTGTAGGACGAAACATGGCAGTGTGTAACATACCTGAGTCGGTGCATGAGAAATAAAGTGCTGTAATCGAGCTTCGAATGCGAGGAGTTCGACCACACACGGAGCACCCTCTCCTTCAGAATGACAATTCGAGATCACATACGAGCCCCGCGACATCTGCAACAATCTGACACCTTGGGTTCACTGCCACCCATCAACCTCCATACAGTGCCGACTTGGCCCCAACTGATTTTCACCTCTTTCCAGAACTTAAAGTACACCTTGAGGCCTTCACTTTGATAGTGATGAAGCAGTGCAAGCAGAGGTGAAGCTGTGACACCGTCAACACAGTCAAACATTCTGCAGCGACGGTATCAACAAACTGGTCCCTCGTTGGGAGAAATGTGTCCGTCGCCAGGGTGACAATGTTGAGACATAAAACGGAGACATGAAGAGTAAAGGTATAGAATGTTAATAACATTTGTTTTATGCAAAAGGCTTTAAGAGTTGGGAGCATTACTTTTCAGCACGCCCTCGTAACATTAGCTGCTAGGGTCCATGTGACATTTTATTGACAATTATGTTAACTAATTACGTTATAATTTATCCTCTCAGAATTTCTTCCCCTATATATTGAGAACAGCCCTGTTAAGTCACTGAAAAATCGTTCGGAGAAGCTTCCGCTACCTATCCCTGCGTTATGGGCTTCGACTAGTGAATTCAGGCCATATCTCTGTACTCCTACTCAAGAGTATCTGGAGGGGGACCCTTCAGATGTGTGACCTGGCTTCTGTAACTAATGTATCCTACTCCATAATATTAAACTCTTAGAGATGCGTTCACGCACCATCTTCTGGTCAGATGTGACGTTAAATTGGTAAACTAAAGTCCAAGTATGGACCCTTTATGCGGTAACTCAGAAGTTAATTTTATATCAACAACTTTGATTTTGTTTCTAATTGTCTGTCACGCACCGGATACACGCTATTATTTTGTACTTCTCAGCCTTGAATGGGAATGTTCCTGGAACCACTGTGTATCTACTTCGGCCATATCAGAGTCACTGTTAGAGATCTTTAGTTGCAAATAAACATGATAGGAAAATGGGAGTGCTACTGAATACTGAATTATTAATACTGGCAAATTCTCGTTTTCAAATCATCCAAAAATTTATTTGTAACTCTTTTATCTAACTATTAACATTTTATTACTGGCATTATAATTAACGTTCACTGCCTTTAGGCCATGAGGGCTTTATCGGACGATGGATTGATGACATATGTACTTACCGTGGATCGACCCCAACTACATATTGAAAATGCGAACGCAATTTTCTTCTGTTTTGAGGTGTTCATTGAATAATTCTAACACACGTCGCTGCCAACAATGGACATCATCACGTTTTACGGTTACCATTGTGCAATTCAGCCCTAAATTGCATGGAGACGATTAACGGATATGTACTCACTACTTCTACAGTAATTTCAAATTAATTTCTAGACTCGGATTTCCTCAACTTATAATGTGCCTCAGGTGCGTTATATTTCCCTTGCTGACATGTCAGTGCAAATGTTGTACATATCCCGTAGAGACGTAGGCGCTAGTATACTCACCAGAACACGTGTTTCAATTATATCGAAGACACGCTGTCAGGCCACTAATTCCTGAAACCTGAATAAACTGAAATATCCCTGCCTCCCCTCCCCCTCCCCATCAATTAAAAGAAAATATTATCTGCAAAAAGAAGAGTTTTGATTACTATTCCAACTTAAATATTTCACATGCTTACGTGTTGGGATGGCTGCTCATTTCATAGCCCTAAGGGAAGTACATCTGCTCCGTTATACTACTCCCATCCACAATGGCGCCAACTGCCAGTTCTTTCCACCCACGAACAGTGGTGGGAAGGTCAGCCAAAACAGCACTGGCTGATGGTACCTCGCCACCTACATCTTTGGTATCTTTCACCAAGGAGCAGAGTAGCGACTTAGTAAACTTCCGACTTCACCTGTACCGTCTTTGTCGGACCCCATCTCACTAGCAGAGAGCTCACTCACATAGACCCAATATGCAAAAATTTAAACAAAACTAAATTACTGAATGAGGATACAGCAAGGAAAGATGTCAGGAAGTGCACATATGCATAAGAATAATAAAATGAAACTTAAACGTCCTAATCTCTCTCAATGGTTAGGGTAGTGTACAATTGTAGCACATATATGACACGAGCTGACATTTCTTACCTATCTCACTAACAAAGATTCTGTTTATGGATAACTTTCTTAATTTTGAAAGATGGTTTCTTGTACATTAGTGTATTTGTTGACGCCAACCATTTGTAGAGCGAATATGGCCTGATACCCGGAAACTAGTAATAAACAAATATTAGTGAATCAAAACACATTTACTTTCCTTCCCAAACTTAAATAAAAAAGTGTTCAATAAGAAGTTACGAGATACTTCATTATCGTAATTACATAATGAACAAACGTAGACGCTGTCTTGATCACTTTTTATGTTTATTTATTCGCATAACAGGTTTCGATCTTTGTTATAGATCATCCTTCTGATACAGTATCCGACCGTAGCTCGTCACAAGAGCGAAAATCTTCTCTATAGGAACCAACATATAATATGCAAACAAGGATTTTGTGAAACAAAGTCTTCTCTCACTGGCGATCTGCCTTTCGCAGTAATTAGATATTTGATTTTTGGATGACCTGTAACAAAGATCTAAACCAATTTTCCAGATAAATACACGTCAAAAGGGGCACAGATGGTAACTGTTTTCTTGCAGTATTAAAGGTGATAACAGGGCCCTCGGCCGTCATGTTGTCAATTATAAGATTGGTTCAAATGGCTCTGAGCACTATGCGACTCAACTTCGGAGGTCATCAGTCGCCTAGAACTTAGAACTAACTAACCTAAGGACATCACACACATCCATGCCCGAGGCAGGATTCGAACCTGCGACCGTAGCGGTCGCTCGGTTCCAGACTGCAGCGCCTAGAACCGCACGGCCACTCCGGCCGGCAATTTTAAGACTGGCACACTGTTTTAGTTGGTCACTGACACCATAGAAACAGAATCGCGGGTGGAAGGTAGCACAGAAGATACTTGGAATTCCCACATGCCAAAGTCAACAGACAACGCCATTCTTTCAGGTGTGACCCCAGGATGTCTTAGTCAGTTAACACTGGTAATGTATAGTGGTCGTAACTTAGTGCGGGGTCACCTAGGAGGGAACGAGGGAAATTTAGAGCTCTTAATCCATCCATAACATATGCAAAGATAGTGAGCGAAAACCATGGATCTGTGTCCTAATCGTGAACAATAACACAAAATTAACTCCTCACGCCCGCATCTCGTGGTCGTGCGGTAGCGTTCTCGCTTCCCACACCCGGGTTCCCGGGTTCGATTCCCGGCGGGGTCAGGGATTTTCTCTGCCTCGTGATGGCTGGGTGTTGTGTGATGTCCTTAGGTTAGTTAGGTTTAAGTAGTTCTTAGGGGACTGATGACCATAGATGTTAAGTCCCATAGTGCTCAGAGCCATTTTAACCCATAACTCCTCACGGGATGGAACTTTACTTGCCAGATCACACCCGATATAAGGGCATGTGTCTGCATACAGAAAATCTTCTCTGCAGGAATCAACATGGATTCTTCGAATAACGAGAGCCTGAAACCTAATTCGCTTTGTTCGTGCACGAGGCCTAGAAGGCAGTAGGTGCGAACGCTTATGTTGATGCCGTGTTTCTGTTTTCCAGATTGGAATGGGGTGGTTTGCACGTCATATGTACCCGATAATCACCGATGCAGGACGAATCGTGTGAATTGGTGGTTCGTTTCTGACTGTGCACCAAACACGTCATAAAAAATCCTCAATACAGCGTTCCACGTTTGGTAAGCCCCCTGTAACCTGTGCAGCTTCCATCTTCGTCTATAGACCGCCCGCTGTAGCAGAGTGCATTGCGGTTTGCCGACTCTTCAGGTCTTCAACAACCTAACCGCTGTTTTCACACGTACATAGCCCACCAGTATTTTGACGCGACAGATGTTTACACTACTGTGGTAATAATATGAGTCTCATGAAATCATGCAATTAAAGTACACGTTTGATGAATTCATTGCGACTTACCAAAAGTGCGTGTGTTTGCTCTTATTTTTCTACCTAATGCTCTTTTTTTCTTCTTCTTCTTCTTCTTTTGGAATCTGCATGTGCCGCCTGTAACCTGTACATAGAACTGCTTATCGATTGGTAACATGACAGCTGGTGTAGCCAGTGTGAAGACAGTTTCAGGTAACCAATGAAAGCGAGAAATAAAGTTTCCTTTTAGCGCTGAAACTGAAAATTTCTGTGTTTTGTGTTTGCTCGTAAATGTTAGCCTTAATCGTCACGGTCAAAGTTAGTGTGGTCAACAGTTCTGCCGCAGTTTGTTGACCGCCGTTTTCTGGATTCATCGCGAATCACGAGGTTGTCTGCAACTTAGGGTACGAGTTTAAATTCGGGGCTCCAAAACACGTCGTCTTCCGCAGCTCAGTCATTGGTCACTTACGATCAGCTGTCACACCTCAAGGCGACCGCTTCCAACATTGCTGCAAGTTATACGTTAAGTAGCAGCACTTGTGAAGTATCCGTCACACTTATGTGTCGCTTATAACCGAGTGGCAGCTGGAAGGCAATGTGAAAACATTGTAGCGACAATCGAACTGTAATTTAATTTTATTAGGAAAATAACGATGAACGAGGTGCCCACGATAATGCTATCGGATTTTCTTGAAGTTTACTCTTGCAACCATGTGAAGCAATAGTACTTAAGATTTATCTTCACACCTCTTTTAGTTTATGAACAGTTGTGGGTCTAAATTATAAAAACTAACGCATTTCTTTCGTTCGTCGTCTTAGGTAAACTATTCCACATAATGGAATAAAGATGAGACACGGGCTAATGTTTACGAATATTATAACACGTCACAATTAAAAAGAATTAAAACCAAAAGTAATTTTTGGGGAACGGAATTCGAAAATGTTCCTTCGATTTCGTCGAAATTCGAATGTTTTGCCTTATTTGTTCAAGGGACAGGCCACCAAGTTTCAGCTTCGCAACAATGATCATAATATTTTCCGCTTTCCTTTTTTGTTGCTTCTTAGTTTCGAAAAATATGTATCATTACTTTAAAGAGGTAAGAGAAAGAGCTGGAATTGTATTCGACACAACAGACGTTGTTGTTGTTGTGGTCTTCAGTCCTGAGACTGGTTTGATGCAGCTCTCCATGCTACTCTATCCTGTGCAAGCTTCTTCATCTTCCAATACGTACTGCAGCCTACATCCTTCTGAATCTGCTTAGTGTATTCATCTCTTGGTCTCCCTCTACGATTTTTACCCTCCACGCTGTCCTCCAACACTAAATTGGTGATTCCTTGATGCCTCAGAACATGTCCTACCAACCGATCCCTTCTTCTAGTCAAGTTGTGCCACAAACTCCTATTCTCCTCAATCCTATTCAGTACCTCCTCATTAGTTATCTGATCTACCCATCTAATCTTCAGCATTCTTTTGTAGCACCACATTTCGAAAGCTTCTATTCTCTTCTTGTCCAAACTAGTTATCGCCCATGTTTCACTTCTATACATGGCTACACTCCATACATATACTTTCAGAAACGACTTCCTGACACTTAAATCTATACTCGATGTTAACAAATTTCTCTTCTTCAGAAACGCTTTCCTTGCCATTGCCAATCTACATTTTATATCCTCTCTACTTCGACCATCATGAGTTATTTTGCTCCCCAGATAGCAAAAGTCCTTTACTACTTTAAGTGTCTCATTTCCTAATCCCCTCAGCATCATCCAACTTAATTCGACTACATTCCATTATCCTCGTTTTGCTTTTAAGACACTGTCCATTCCGTTCCACTGCTCTTCCAAGTCCTTTGCTGTCTCTGACAGAATTACAATTTAATCGGCGAACCTCAAAGTTTTTATTTCTTCTCCATGGATTTTAATCTCCGAATTTTTCTTTTGTTTCCATTACTGCTTGCTCAATATACAGATTGAACAACATCGGGGAGAGGCTACAACCCTGCCTCAATCCCTTCCCAACCACTGCTTCCCTTTCATGTCCCTCGACTCTTATAACTGCCATCTGGTTTCTGTACAAATTCTAAATAGCCTTTGGCTCCCTGTATTTTACTCCTGCCACATTCGGAATTTGAAAGAGAGTATTCCAGTCAACATTGTCAAAAGCTTTCTCTAAGTCTACAAACGCTAGAAACGTAGATTTGCCTTTTCTTAATCTTGCTTCTAAAATAAGTCGTAGGGTCAGTATTGCCTCACGTGTTCCCATATTTCTACGGAATCCAAACTAATCTTCCACAAGGTCGGCTTCTACCAGTTTTTCCACTCGTCTGTAAAGAATTCGCGTTAGTATTTTGCAGCTGTGACTTATTAAACTGATAGTTCGGTAATTTGCACATCTGTCAACGCCTGCTTTCTTTGGGATTGGAATTATTACATTCTTCTTGAAGTCTGAGGGTATTTCGCCTGTCTCATACATTTTGCTCACCAGATGGTAGAGCTTTGTCTGGACTGGCCCTCCCAAGGCTGTCAGTAGTTCTAATGAAATGTTGTTTACTGCTGGGGCCTTGTTTCGACTCAGGTCTTTCAGTGCTATGTCAAACTCTTCACGCAGTATCATATCTCCCATTTCATCTTCATCTAAATCCTCTTCCATTTCCATAATATTATCCTCAAGTTCATCGCCCTTGTATAGACCCTCTGTATACTCCTTCCACCTTTCTGCTTTCCCTTCTTTGCTTAGAACTGGGTTTCCATCTGAGCTCTTGATATTCATACAAGTCGTTCTCTTTTCTCCAAAGGTCTCTTTAATTTTCCTGTAGGCTATATCTATCTTACCCCTAGTGAGATAAGCCTCTACATCCTTACATTTGTCCTCTAGCCATGCCTGCTTAGCCATTTTGCACTCCCTGTTGATCTCATTTTTGAGACGTTTGTATTCCTTTTTGCTTGCTTCATTTACTGCATTTTTATATTTTCTCCTTTCATCAATTAAATTCAATATTTCTTCTGTCACCCAAGAGTTTCTATTAGCCCTCGTCTTTTTACCTACTTGATCCTCTGCTGCCTTCACTACTTCATCCCTCAAAGCTACCCATTCTTCTTCTACTGTATTTCATTCCCCCATTTCTGTCAATTGTTCCCTTATGCTCTCCCTGAAACTCTGTACAACCTCTGGTTTAGTCAGTTTATCCAGGTCCCATCTCCTTAAATTCCCACCTTTTTGCAGTTTCTTCAGTTTTAATCTACAGTGTATTGTGGTCAGAATCCACATCTGCCCGTGGATATGTCTTACAATTTAAAACCTGGTTCCTAAGTCTCTGTCTTACCATTATATAATCTATCTGGTACCTTTTAGTATCTCCGGGATTCTTCCATGTATACAACCTTCTTTTATGATTCTTGAACCAAGTGTTAGCTATGATTAACTTATACTCTGTGCAAAATTCCACCAGGCGGCTTCTTCTTTCATTTCTTACCCCCAGTCCATATTCTCCTACTACGTTTCCTTCTCTCCCTTTTCCTACTACCGAATTCCAGTCACCCATGACTATTAAATTTTCGTCTCCCTTCACTACCTGAATAATTTCTTTTATTTCATCATACATTTCTTCAATTTCTTCGTCATCTGCAGAGCTAGTTGGCATATAGACTTGTACTACTGTCGTAGGCGTGGGCTTCGTGTCTATCTTGGCCACAACAATGCGTTCGCTGTGCTGTTTGTAGTAGCTTACCCGCATTCCTATTGTTTGATTCATTATTAAACCTACTCCTGCAATACCCCTATTTGATTTTGTATTTATAACCCTGTATTCACCTGACCAAAAGTCTTGTTCCTCCTGCCACCGAACTTCACTAATTCCCACTATATCCAACTTTAACCTATCCATTTCCCTTTTTAAATTTTCTAACCTACCTGCCCGATTAAGGGATCTGACATTCCACGCTCCGATCCGTATAACGCCAGTTTTCTTTCTCCTGATAACGACGTCCTCTTGAGTAGTCCCCGCCCGGAGATCAGAATGGGGTACTATATTACCTCCGGAATATTTTACCCAAGAGGACGCCATCATCATTTATTCATACAGTAAAGCTGCATGCCCTCGGGAAAAATTACGGCTGTAGTTTCCCCTTGCTTTCAGCCGTTAGCAGTACCAGCACAGCAAGGCCGTTTTGGTTAGTGTTACAAGGCCAGATCAGTCAATCATCCAGACTGTTGCCCCTGGAACTACTGAAAAGGCTGCTGCCCCTCTTCAGGAACCATACGTCTGTTTGGCCTCTCAACAGATACCCCTCCGTTGTGGTTGCACCTACGCTACTCCTATCTGTATCGCTGAGGCACGCTAACCTCCCCACCAACGGCAAGGTCTATGGTTCATGGTGGGGACAGACGTATATAACTGCTATTTTTTATTCCATATAGTGGGTGAAAACTAGTGAGTAGAACGAAAAACGAGACCAAGTTGCAAATCTTTACTTTAATTCATTTGATGATAGTTTCAGGCCGAGTCACATCTTCAAATCATCATAAAATGGCGTGTCTGAAGCTGTCAAAAATGTACAATGATCTTTTACAGTGCATACAGATAACAGTATTAGTATCAGTTATCTGTATGAGCTGTAAATGTTTAGTGCACGAATTTTGACATCTTGTAAAATGCCATTTTCGACTGTGTTATGATGATTTCAAAATGGTTCTCGGCCCGACATTACTTATGGAATGAATAAAAAGTGAAACTTGCAGCTTGGACTGTTTTTTTTTTTTTTTCTACTGATTAACAGAGGTTTCTGACCCAAGCAACTGCAGCATACTGGAAGTCCGTGAAAATTTGTGGTTATGTGGGCTACGTTGAGTGCCAAAGAGAGGGGTGCAGTTCGTTACAAGTATACAAGGAAAGCACCAAGAACATGATAAGACTCATGTGCAAAAAACACGTACATTCGACAGCTACAGTAATTTCAAAGACCGGTAAAGCACAATCAGGGACAACCGCGTGCAAATATGTGAGTTACATCTACGGCCCTTCAACGTTGTCAGTGGATATAGGTGTTTCAGAAGAACTAATCGGCAAAGGTAAGGTGTAAATAGCCTCTAATTATATAATATACGTGTAATAGTGTAATAAGCATTTTTTTACTATGTAGTTATTGTTACTACATTTTTTTTTTTTGCAAGAGGTAAAGAGGACATCTATAAAAAAATGAGGAATTTGTTGTGGTACATCGTGGAACATTCCCGCTTCAGCCTCTATAGTTTCGTGAAGTTCCGACAGTACGTCACCTTCAAAATGGCGTCTGTAACAGAGACGCGTTCCAAACGATCGCTCAAACCTGTCCGATCTACCGCGTACCTGCCGGCCGCATACAGCTGTAATTCCTGCTATGTTTGAACGTGCAGACACTCTCATTCGAGGTGATCGGTGGATCACGGTCAAACACCTCGCTGCACAACTGGACGTCTCCGTTGGTAGTGCTGACACAGTTCTCCACCAGTTGGGGTTCTCACAGGCGTGTGAGCGCTCAGTAACTCGCTGCCTAACGGAAGACCACAAATATCAACGAAACACGATTTCTGCAAAACTGCTTGCACATTACGAAGCTGATTGTTGTTGTTGTTGTGGTCTTCAGTCCTGAGACTGGTTTGATGCAGCTCTCCATGCTACTCTATCATGTGCAAGCTTCTTCATCTCGGGTTCATCTCCCAGCACCTACTGCAACCTACATCCTTCTGAATCTGCTTAGTGTATTCATCTCTTGGTCTCCCTCTACGATTTTTTTTTTTTTGGACGTCGTCATAGGCGATAAAATATGGATTCATCACTTCGAGCCGCAAACAAAATGGCAATCCATGGAGAGTTGCAACACCGCCTCTCCTCCGAAAAAAAAGTTCAAAATCGCATCCTCAACTGGTAAAGTCATGGCGACTGTTTTCTGGGACTCTGAAGGGGTTATTCTGTTGATGCCCTCCCTCAAGGTGCAACCATCTATTCTGAAATGTATTGTTATCCCCTAAAAAAAATCGAAAAAACGACTTCAGCGTGCATGTCGCAACAAAGATACAAAATAACTTCTCCATGACAACACTAGGCCTCACAGAAGACTGCGACCCAAGAGTAGCCCATAATAATTCTTTGGACTGTCCTTCCTCACCCATCCTACAGTCCAGATCTTGCACCTTCCGATTTCCATTTGTCCGACCCAGTGAAGGATGCACTATGTGGAAATCAGTACGTGGCTGATTGGGAGACTCTGTCCCGACTCCAACACAGTAGCGTGCTACCATGCGGGCACACAGATCCTACCAGTAAGTTCGCGTAAGGCCATAGCAGTGAAAGGAGATTATGTTGAAAAACATGATTTTGTATCGAAAAGAGAGGTGAATAATATGGTTTACTGGGATCCTGAATGAAACCAGATTGCATTCAAAAAAAGTTATATATTGCATTATTTATTGAATGTCCCTCATTCTACAAGATTTTTCGAGATGGATTGCCATATTGCAGTACTGAAGTGATTCAAGTAAGGAGATTTTGTTATGGGCCGGCCGGAGTGGCCGAGCGGTTCTAGGCGCTACAGTCTGGAACAGCGCGACCGATACGGTCGCAGGTTCGAATCCTGCTTCGGGCATGGATGTGTGTGATGTCCTTAGGTTAGTTAGGTTTAAGTAGTTCTAAGTTCTAGGGGACTGATGACCTCAGATGTTAAGTCCAATAGTGCTCAGAGCCATTTGAATCATTTTTGTTACGGTCTGGGGAATGTTTTCGTGGCATTCCCTGGATCATCTCGACATTCTGAAAGTCACAATGGATCAACACAATTATGCCTCTATCCTTGTCGACCATGTCCATCTCTACATGCAGTTTGTTTTACCTCGGCACGACAGCATCTACGAGCAGGACAATGCGACGTGTCACGCAGCTCTCAGTGTACGTCCGTGGTCCGAAGAGCACCAAGATGACTTTACCGTACTTCCCCGGTCACCAGGCTCCGCGGATGTAAACCCAGTGGAGAAACTGTGCGACCACCTCGAATCGGGTCGTTCGCGCCTTGTGACGTCAACCGAAAAACCTAGCCCAGCTGGTTACGGCACTGGGATCTCGCACCGGTCCACGATGCAGGAGATGGTTATTCAGGCTTGTAACAGGTGGTCACTTTGATGCGCCTAGGCAGTGTACATTGAGCATTATTTCGGTTTATTTCTTGGGTAAGTATCCTAAAAGTTGTAAATAATAGAGTTGCCACATAGAAAAAATGGCTCTGAGCACTATGGGACTTAACTTCTGAGGTCATCAGTCCCCTAGAACTTAGAACTACTTAAACCTAACTAACCTAAGGACATCACATACATCCATGCCCGATGCAGGATTCGAACCTGCGACCATAGCGGTCGCGCGGTTCCAGACTGTAGTGCCTAGAACCCCTCGGCTACTCTGGCCGGCTGCCACATAGAGACTCGACGTCACGACCCTTGGATTACGGTTTCGCACTCTTTCCGCTATGCCAATCACGGGTTGGATTCTACACTAAGACAAACAGCTACTGTCTCTCCCGACCAGCACAAAAATGGGATTTCTTCGAAACGCTTGATCATCTGGAGTACCCACTTCTGTCAGTTTCATTTCGACCAAGCCCTGAATATGCCACAAATCTGGACGAAATCGGTAATGGCAAATAGGAGTGATCCCCTTGTAATTATCAATGGAATTATCCAACTAGCTAAAGGCATCGTGCTGCTTCCGATGCCCACCACGATACCGTTACGATAATTACGTAATCATTCTACAGGCCTTGTCTAAAAATGAATCCGAAATAGTTCGAAAATGGTCACGAAAATTACCAGAATTTATTTATGTGGTTTGTTCCAATTGATTTAATACACAGTCACATTGTTTAAGCAATAATCACAATGGATACGTTTAACTTCATTATGTTATTTTAGTGGTGGTGTTTCCTTTCCTGTTGTGGTTCACACAGGATAAACCATTAGGTGCTGAGTAGGGACGACCAGACTTTTTCAAGTCGAGGAAGTGAAAACGTAAATAACCATAGTTTGCACGCAGTCATTAGCTGGGTTAACTAGGTAAGCTGGCTATATATTGTGCACATGATTTCAGCTGTCAACATAACTAGACATCCAGACATAAATGACAATTGGTACATGGTGACGACTATGTTTATTTTAGTCTATCTACAATTATCACAAGCCACTCGTATTTCCCAGTTTTTAATTTCAGTCTTTATCTGGAAATGTATGAAGACTTACATGCAAAAATTCAGGAACAGTAAGCTATTGTGGCATGCCCCACAAAGCATTTTGATATGAAGGTCCACCAAACAACACATTGCACAAGAATGTATAAACTCAGTTTGCAGTCACTCAAAAGATCTCTTTATACTAGTAGGGAAAGCAGAGCTACTAAACACCAACACCTCCAGCGCCTTGGAGCCATCGGACGGTCCTGGTGCACATATGTGGCAACTTATACAGTCTCAGAGCATGGATGTGTGTTCGAAGGAAACACTTCGCTGACAGTCTCTTATGACGTTCAGTTCTCCGTTTACTTTGCTGGTTTTGACAATGATGTAGGTATGCATGTGTTTACAAGGTACGTATGGTTCAGTTTTCCCAATAGCAGTCAGGGTCAAGTAATTACAATTTAGACTACAATCAAGTTCCATTCTGAGTGTTGCTTTCATTTACCCAGAGGCATCAACAGTAGAAGGAAGGAAGTAGAAACTATAATATTAACCATTGCAATACCAATGTGGAGCACTTTATGTCGACCTTATCAGAATGTTGCTATCTAGTCGTGTACCTTATACTTTAAAATTTGGAAAAATTGTTATTGTTTTAATGCTATCTTCTACCACATCCTCCAACTGTTTTAATTTTTCAGTAAAACTTAACCCGAAAATTTAAGTGTTAGTATTGGATGTGACTATTCACAACAAAATTCATAATCATATTTTCATGTTCAGGACGCTTTTATACTTCAGTATATATTTAAAAGCGTGTTGTGAATAAAAGTTAACGAGAATTAACGAAAACTGTATTTTTTATTTTTTTTTATTTGTCATAAAATACTGCCCTCGGTTTTGGAAAACAAGTGGGTATTGCTAATATTGTCCTAAATTAAATTTTCAGGTTCTGAAATGTACTTACACGTTAGTACCTATTTAAAAACTGTGTTGTTAATAACGAGTAACAACATTTAACGATTTTTTTCTAAACGTTTTTGTGGAGGAATGCATAAAGTATCCCCCACCCCTTCGGTAGTAAGCGTTACGGAAAATACATTGGTGTTGCTAGGGTTAATCACGGCTTATTACAGATATCTCACTTCACCAGGAGGACAGTAACTATGATGTAGTTCAACCATGTGCAAATCGCTATTTAGGTTGGACGCTGAGTTAATATGGTGTACCTGATGTCTATGAGAGTAGTGCTGCAGTGTCTCCTTCCTCTCTCTTTCTTGTATCTGCTAGGCAACAACTGTGTACCCTACAGTTTCAGAGACAACCGTCCTTTCTTCTGTCTCTCGTCCAACACTACCACACATCAAATTATGGCTATTCACGTAGCACGCTGCAGTTAGTTTACTTCAGTAACAATAAGCTTTTATGTCAGTTTATGGTTTACTGCAATAGGATGAAGTCTGTCATAAGAAGGCAGGAGGCAACTGTCCACTAGGCAGAGCATGAGATAGCAGAAATAGTTAGACCACTTCAAACACGATAATGGCCTAAGCTGGAATGAAGCAAAAGATGATAAAAATTCTGTCTGCAGAACGTTTGAGTAGTCACAGCAACCCTTGGAAACTGCAGTGTTGGCATCTGCACCATTGTTAGTATTACAAACTTCCAAAACAGCACTTCGGCCCTTGTGTGCTTGAGAGTCAGTGGAACGCATTTCACAGGGGTCGCAAATGCCCTTTCAGATATTTTGAGATCTTGTGTAGTGCTATGAGGACAGCAGGTGAGAACTACATCTTTGTTACGGAGCGTTGGGTGTAATATTAGACTTCATGCTGGCCATTGCATTATGTGCAGTGGGATCGCTGCTACTGGCCCTTTTGAGACAGCAGGTGGTTCTTCTCCACCAAGACAGTAGCCTCACCTGATTCTACCAATACTAACTGTTCTTATGAGACAACAGTAGTTGTCTATCTCCACAGTTGGTTGCAGTGAGCATACTAAAGCAGAGTGCATGTGTACCATCAGTGTACCACTGTTGCTGATGGCTACTATGGAGATAAAGTATGATGAATACCACACGTTCTCCACAATGATGACAGCATGTCCACAGGTGCACACAAACAGTTCGGTGTTTGCAGTACACCCCAGTTACTGTTGAGCTGCCATGAGACAGTAGGTGACGCTGAACACACGTGGCAGACAGAAAATTAGCAACACTGTAGTCTCAGGAGATCCACGTCACCAGGTCAGATGGATGCTGCAGATGTCACTGTGCCTTGTAAGACAGCAGGTGGCAGCTACTGCTATGTTGGCACACAGCAGCTGATGGCCACAGCTGTGGCAGACAGCAGGTGTCGGCTACCAATGCAGTAGCAGACAACAGATTTTGGCTACCCCGAGGCAGACAGCAGGTGGCGGCTACGCCCGTGGCAGACAGCAGCAGGCCCTCTGCAGCTGTCAGAAGCCATCCATACTCGCCAGCGTTGTGTGAGCAGCTCCACAACTTTCGCTGCTCCGGGAATGTGAGCGAGCTCCACCTCCGCGGTACTTGTCAGACAGCAGGTTGTAAGACCGCCTCACTGCGCTGTGTACCTGCAAAAGACAACACACTTTCGTTACTATACCTGCAATTGTCTCATATGCAATATAATGTAAAAGTCTGAATCCTCCAATAGCCAGTTCTCTCCCTTACCTCATATCTAAATCCTAACTCAGCCACATAAAATAATGCTATTGTACCTAAAAAAATAATACCTCCTGTTTTATGTCATACATACTAATAACTAAAAGCCAGTACCATTTACTGCTACACTTCCATTTCAAAACGCATTATTTTTTACAGTTACAAAGTCATTTTATACCACATTTGTTGAAATTGCTCTGTGTGTTCCCATTTCCACAACTATCCTATGACTGCACTGGGCACCTCGCTGTCGCATTTTTGTGTCATGTTTACCACATATTGTAGAGCTTACTACACATATGGAAGAGATATGCTGTGATGTAAATCAACATGTGTACTTCCAACGCAGACCTGCCCATATCTACACTCATTCGCAAGCGGTCTCCTCCACATTCACGGACAGTCTCTTATCCATGCACATTGAATGACCCTCTTTCCACCTAGCTTCACCCCATTCCCCTAACCCCCCCTCTACACAGACACATGAACATACTTTTTTGCAATTTCTAAAATGAAATTGCCGCCATTTGACTGTAAGTCTAGTGCAAAAATAAACTGAAACGAATAAAACATGTGGAAGACATAGTGTACGGCATATTGTGGTAACATAAGAATAACATAAATTTTAAGATGCATTTCTTACACAGTCATCAAATATCTGACATTTCTAAATGACATGTCGTCCTTGGAATACTACAACACATACGGTGTCATACACATCACTTATTTCATTATAAGATCTTAGTGCAAATTGAAAATTTGGGTACCTGACCTTACAAACTACTAGAATAGAACGCAACATCATCAGGGATTGCATTCTGAGGGACTATATTGTCACTCATTGATTTGTCACAGCCATCGGTGATTAGGTGGCGGTCGGGAGGCCTCTCTGTGCGCGCTGTTTTGACTTTGAAGGCAGTAACGGTGCTCAGTTTAGTAGTGAACAGTTTTCACAACATTCATTGTAGGGTACAACAATGCTCTACTGACGGATATGTACTCCGGCTGAACAGTTTCAGCCATTTGAATGTGATCACACTGTGGCCATGCGGGAAGCTGGATGAATGTACCGACGGATTTTGGGCACATTGTCTAAGTAGTATGTCAACAGTGGTCTGTGGAATATTCCCACACCTGAAGACCCAGTTCTGAACGTCTACGTAGTACAGACGCCGTCAAAATCGACGAACTGTGTCGTCTGGGACAACTGAGACCGATGTGCTTGCAGCAGGATTAAGATCACTTCTCCCTCTGGCCAGGCTACCACTGACACCTTACACCACCAAGCATGGTTACTCTCTTGTCGTGCAAGAACTGACTAGAAAGTCTAATGGGGGACTGTTCTCTTCAGTGATGATAGTGTGTTCTCCATGTATTCGAGTGACGGAGACGTGGTAAGGTGCCTGCTTCAGAGTGCATTTGTCTGCAACACACTGGTACCATCCCAAGCCTCATGTTGTGGTGGCCCGTCAGTTACAACTCGCAATCACATATGGTGTTTCTGCAGGGTAAATTAACCGTTGCCTGTTATATTACACAGCCTGTTATTCCTGTACTACTGCCATTTCTTCAACAGGATTGTGATGTCCTTTTTCAGCAGGACAATGCACGACCACGTACGGCTGCTGCGACGTGACGTCCTCTTCGTAGTGTACATCGCCTACCCAGGCTAACAAGGTCGCAGTTTCTCTCACAAATTGAACACTTGTAGGGCAGGATAAAGCAGTAACTTACACGTCCTGAAGGGCCTGTAAGAATCACTGCTGGTGTGCAACAAAAGGCGCAAGATGCTTGGGAAATACTGAGTGCCATTCGGTACCTTTATGTTATATTTTTTGGCGCCCTTTACTGTGACATGTGTGTTTCGTATGGACTGAATTTGTTATAGTACACACCTACAATTTGTCAATAAAATGACCTTGTCCTTGAGACTACTACATTTTTTCCGGAACTTTATGTGCTGTAAAATCCCGACGACATGTCGTTCAGATACATCGGATATTTAATGACTTCCTAAAAATTTATGTTGTTCCTAACTTACCAAATGGTATGCGTTGAACAATATGATACACAGGTTTTATTGGTTTCATTTCATCTTTGTACCTAATAATGGCTATAAAGCCAGTGTGAAATAAGTGACAATAAAGAACTTGCAGCCAAGCGGTGACAATTTCACTCAAAAAGTACTTTATGACTGTGGTCTCCAACGCAGGGAGGATCATTAACTTGTCATAAAAGTGGAACTGTCATCCACTTCATACATTCCTATCATATTTCATGATTTTTCAGTGTAATCAGTACACAGACTATAGGGACGATAGCAATAAAGTGGTACAAGACAAAACCATTTATTAAGTTATAAAGTAAGTGAAGATATATAAATAACAGAAGGGAAGTTGTCTGGCTTCCCAGCAGGTCAAAGTAGGCTTTGGCCCACCCTTCCCCTGACCAATGGTGCCAGCTGCGAAGGTGACATCAGGCGAGACTTGTTCTACAGAGTGTTGTGAATTGGCAGGAGCCAATTCACGGGTTTTGGAGGAAGCCGAAAGGCACGTGTTTAAGCTCACGCAGGCTGGCGTGAGGTCTGGAACAGGTAAAGTAATTATACTACCAAGAAAAGAACGTAGCTGCTGGAATACTTAACTTTAATCCATAATTGGAGAACATCGCTCTGACTGTACATGCATCCCAAGATAAATAACAAATGATAATGGCACCTTGCTAGGCCGTAGCAAATGACGTAGCTGACGGCTATGCTAACTATCGTCTCGGCTAATGAGAGCGTAATTTGTCAGTGAACCATCGCTAGCAAAGTCGGCTGTACAACTGGGGCGAGTGCTAGGACGTCTCTCTAGACCTGCCGTGTGGCGGCGTTCGGGCTGCAATCACTGACAGTGGCGACACGCGGGTCCGACGTATACTACCGGACCGCGGCCGATTTAAAGGCTACCACCTAGCAAGTGTGGTGTCTGGCGGTGACACCACACAGAGTACATGCACGGGGCAGTGCCAGGTAATAATGTACCTCTCTGTTGAGGAAGCAGAAGCTGATAGCGACGAAGGCCCCCTGCAGTCCGTCCAGCAGCAGCCCGAAGTAGGCGTAGAGCAGCTCCCAGGTGCAGGATGGGTTGGGCATCCGGTACAGGGACACCAGCAGGTTCAGGCCGAACAGTGGCAGCAGAGCCAGCGTCCCCCTCACCGCCTTCCTGTAAAACACAACAGGCGAGTCGCCTGCTCACCACTGCACACCCCAGAGGCACTTTTACTCCCATCATCACGTATGAGCCATTGTAGTCCCATCATCACGCCTTTATGTAGTCTAGTTGAGCTAGAGCAATTTTTTGCTAGGGAAGTTGAGTATTCATGAAGCTTAAACACTAACAGTTGAGCCGTGGTAAAAATTGCTGTTTTGAAGAGCGCGCCGCAGAGCGCAGTGTGAAGCAGTGGCCCTCCATTTCTGGCGGTGGCGCCGCTGTGGCAATCGCAGAGTTGGTGTCTCCCTCTGGTGGGAAAGGTTGCCTGTTCACGTGCATTTAAGGGGCGCTATGAGCTCGCCAGGTTCTCCTTTTCCTTGAACACATCCGCACACTATATACTGTCCGCCGCCTTGATCCCCCTCACCCCCTGGTGTCTCCCTTCCTCTCCACACCCAACCCGTTGCCGCGCCTTTACCGTTGTGTCCCACCCTCTCTCCATCTCCACACCCTGCATCTCCTTTCCCAACGCAACTTCCACCATCTACCCCTCCCGGATGATGAGCTTCGCCCTGACATCTACCCTTCGTACCAACTCTAACCCCATCTTCCTGCCTCCTCCTCACGGCTCCCTCTCCTCCCCTCCCTCCTCCTGAGTAGCTTCCCCCTCCTACTCCCCCTTCCTCTCTTGTGCTCCCTTTCAGTGTCTCTGCACTCCATCCTGCCTTGTCTTCCCTCTTCCTCTCCTGCCCCATGTGTCTCCTGCCTCTCAGTGTACCCGCTGACGCCACTACTCTCAGTATCCCACCGCTTCCCCTGCTACCCCTTGCTCTCCCCTCCTTTTCCATCCTCTCTGACCTTTCCCTCGGCAGGTCCCACCTGGAAGTTTTATTCTTCATCGTGTGTGCTCCAAGTAGGTTTTAAGTGTCTCTTCTGGAATGTTTTTAATACTGTGGCCGACTTTTAACCTGTGCATGTGCATTCAGTGTCTTCTTTGTGTTTTACAAATCGCCACCTGCGTTCTTTTAACTTTCTGGTGACTTTTTTAATTGTCCCCCATGAACGTCTCCATGTCATTGTATTTTTACCTCCATTTTCTCCCCTTACTCTGTTTTATGTTCCCCTTTTTTATCGCCATATATTTGTAACATTTTATTCTTGTTTTAGTTGTCATATCACTCGGTTCAAGAGCGGCGGATTGTGCCGCTGACAGCCCTCCCCTGCCCATATGTGGCAGGGGAATGAAATAACAACAAAGGAAAAAAAAACTCGCCAGGTTCAGTTGGTCAGCCGAGTCAGTGTGGGGCAGTCAGTGTATGTCGTCCAGAGTGCTAGTATGTGTTAGGCCGCCAGTCTGCTCGAGTTTTTTCAGGTAATGGTCATTGGCGGTTGGATCGATCGGTTGGTTGGTCGCGCACTGAGACACAAGATGCCTAGTCCGTCTTGAGCGTCGGTGCATGTGAGGTCGCCACGTCAGTCCAGTAGGCCGCGCCGTATAGTGAGGGGTAGTGGCTTCGCGGCCGACACGAGAGCAACAGGAGTCAACCCACGACATCGGTCTGGCCGGCGCGAGCTACGACGCCGTGAGACGGCAGATCGGCGCGCCTTCCTGGGTCCGTTGAAGCGGCTGGCAGCGGAGGGTTCGGGAGAGCGTTTTGGGAATGCTGCGCCAGGTCTTCGCCAGACATCGCAGTTTATTAAAAGTTAAGTGATTCGTGATATGTTGTTTCATTTACTTGCTAAATTCTACTTGTTTTCTTGGTCAGTCTCTCGTCCCCAGCTTGCTCGTCTGTCTCTCGTCCGCATTTGTTAGGCAGTTAGTGTCTGTCGATCTGCTATACGTTAATAGCTGCCTCTGTCATGTTTGTCGGATTTGGTGTTAACGAATTTATTGCTTGAAGTGTAACGGCCGAATTCCTGAAATATGTTTTTTATCTTGTCTATCATCTTGAAAGGCTGTATATGTGTAATGTAGAGCATGTTTGTATATTTTATGTAAGACAGCATTTCATTGGTTTTTCATTTAAATGGTCATTTTAGTATATAAAGTTGCGACTCTTCCACATAAGAGGTTTTCTTTTTAAATTCAAATGGCTCTGAACACTATGCGACTTAACTTCTGAGGTCATCAGTCGCCTAGAACTTAGAACTAATTAAACCTAACTAACCTAAGGACATCACACACATCCATGCCCGAGGCAGGATTCGAACCTGCGACCGTACCGGTCGCTCGGTTCCAGACTGTAGCGCCCAGAACCGCACGGCCACTCCGACCAGCTTTTAAAATCAAGTGGCACCTTCGGTGGCAAGTAATTTTTTTTTTTTTTTTAATATTAGTGTTTGTACCATTTCCATCCATCGTACGGGGTTCATAGTTTATGTGCTCGTGTGAGTTGTTACAATTTTTAGTTTAAAGTAATCTGGTGTGTTGCAGACTTGCACCAGTGTAGTCTTTCAGAGGTTGTTGTGAGTGGTCGTGACTACGGCCGTGTCAAAAGGGAGCGGCAAGGTTCTCCGACCGAAAGTTCATACAGTCAAATTTTGTTTTTGCTGCCTCCGAATAAATTGTAACTTGATATTTAGAGGATGCTTTCTGATTATAATTTTAAATCTGTTTATAAAAAAAAGGCCGTTAGGAAAAAAATTTCCATTCGTTGGAAGAAATTTAATTTGTTTCCATCAGTTACCCACTGGCAACTACTTTCACGCTCACATAGTGTGATTAAATGTGTTAATGTTCTTGATGAATCGCTAGTAAATAAAGTAAATTCTTAAGAAAAGGTTTTGAAAGAAAAATTCACGGTTCAACAGTATAACTAAAAATGACCTGTCCTCAGGACAAGAAGGCACCTCCTCATCACTTGCGAAATCACGCCAGACGAAGTTCGTGAACCAACATCAGGCCGTGTTGTATGTGGCATGAGGACAGCTCACATTGCAAAAATATGTCCACAGAATTACATTGGCTGATCATGCAATACGTGTGGATATTCCTGCCGAATACCTCATCCTAAATTACACCACAAAATGCGATGGAGATAGGATCCAGTCGTGGTGTCATGAGCCTTGTCGCATCGCGCAACAAGATGAACAAACTCGGTGGGAGGTGCGCCTTGATAACATGTTGGGGAATCTAGAAAACATTCTAATGAATGAAAAGGAAGATGAGGAAGAAACCTTACTTGAAAATATGGATGTACACTGAAACGCAAAAGAAACTGGTATAGGCAGACGCATTCAATTACAGAGGTATGTAAAGAGGCAGAATACTGTGCTGCGGTCGGCAAAGCCCACATAAGACAACAAGTGTCTGGCGCAGTTGTAAGATCGGATACTGCTGCTACAATGGAAAGTTATCAAGATTTAAATGAGCTTGAACGTGGTGTTACAATCGGTACACTAGTGATGGGACATTGCATCTCCGAGGTAGCGATGGAGTGGGGATTTTCCTGTACGACCATTTCAACGGTGCACCGTCATTATCAGGAATCTGATAAAACATCAAATCTCCAACATCGGTGCGGCCGGAGAAAGATCCTGTAAGAACGGGAACAACGACGCCTAAAGAGAATCTTTCAACGTGACAGAAGTGCGAGCGGATGGACGTGTACGATTATGGAGACAACCTCATGAATCCATGGACTCTGTATGTCAGCAGGGGATTGTTAAAACTGGTAGAGGCTCTGTAATGGTGTGGGTTGTGTGCAGCTGGGGTGATATGGGACCCCTGATACGTGTAGATACGACTCTGACAATTGACACGCACATAGACATTCTTTCTGGTCACCTGCATCCATTCATGTCCATTGTGCATTCGGACGGACTTGGGAAATTCCAGCAGGACAATGCGACACCGCACACGTCCAGAATCACTACAGAGTGGCTCCAGAAACACTCTTCTGAGTTTAAACACTTCTGCTGGCCACCAAACTCCCTAGACATGAACATTATTGAGCATATCTGGGATGCCATGCAACATGCTGTTCAGAAGAGATTTCCACTCCCTCCAGCACTACTTCAGGCATTAGTCGAGTCCATTCCACGTCGTGTTGCAACACTTCTTCGTGCTCGCGGGGACCCTACACTACAGTTGTACCAGTTTCTTTGCCTCTTCAGTGTATTTCTGCCGTAAACTGGAGCTTATTGAATTTTCAAATATGCATTCAGAGTGCACGAGCACACAGAATTGTTCGTGCCACCTTATCAGGTTCCACTGGCCTACGGTCACAAAATTTTCTTAGAGGTCAAGAGGATGCTAGACGATGACATCATCAAACTATACCAACTCCCACACTGTAGTAGATTTGTCCGACTGTTCTATTCGTTTGGTACTGGATTCACGCCAAATTAACAGCATCATAGAACCAGAAACACATCGTCCCGAGAAGCTGGAGGTGCTCCTACAAAACGTCCATGGCGTAACAGTATTCTCGTCCATCGATTTGCGGTCCACTTTCTGGCAAATTACATTCCACTAGGGCTGCAGGAAATACACTGCATTCCTCGACTCGATAGATGTTACCAATTCAAACGGCTACCCCTCGGGTTAAATATGTCCACAGCTGCCTTCAGTCGGGGACTCGATTGTATCTTAAAGTATTCTGTAAAACAGAGAATCACCTCTTATGTAGACTATCCCTTAATTTCGGAACCGACGTAGGAAGGACACAATCTGATCTTAAGGGAAATAGTATAGACCTTCAAGGCATGCGGCGTAATTGCCAACATTACGAAGTCAGTATTGGGATCTCACGAGTAAAATTCATTGGCCGTATAATCACCGCGGAATAATTCACACCAATCCGGGTAAGATAGTGGCGATAGCAAAATTTGCAACGCCAATAGCTAACAAACAGTTCCATTGCTTTCTTAGTGTTGCAGATTTCTACAAGAGAATCATTCACTTCAAGGAACTAGCAACCCCGCGGTTATGCTAGGTCACCGGGAAGAAGCTGTCGTGGCACTGGGACGCTGTAGCGGAAGACGAATTCCAGACCCTCAAAACCGAGTTGGTTAATGCACCGATTTTGTCGCACCAGAACCTGACAGAGGAATTTTGCGATGCAACGGACAGCTCATACTCTGGTCTGGGCACAGACTCCTGAAAGAAAGTGAAAATCTCATTCTGGAAACTTCCCCCAGGCTGTGGCTAAGCCATGTCTTCGCAATATCCTTTCTTTCAGGATTGCTAGTTCTGCAAGGTTCGCAGGAGAGCTTCTGCAAAGTTTGGAAGGTAGGAGACGAGGTACTGGCAGAAGTGAAGCTGTGAGGACGGGGCGTGAGTCGTGCTCGGATAGCTCAGTTGGTAGAGCACTTGCCCGCCAAAGGCAAAGGTCCCGAGTTCGAGTCTCGGTCCGGCACACAGTTGTAATCTGTCAGGAAGTTTCAGTGAAGACTCTTGTATTTCTGCCATAAAGGAAGAATCGAAATTTTTCGAAGCCAAACAAGACCGTCAATGTTCCATATCGGTTGCTGCGTAGTTTCTCTCGCATTCACTTAGGACATAGCTTCCAAAAGCGATGCTCTTAAACTCCGTGTTCCCCTCCCCCACCCCCCTTGCAGATCTCTGGAAGATGACTGTGCCCAGACCAGAGTATGAGCTGTCCGTTGCAACGCAAAATTCCTCTGTCAGGTTCGGGTGCGACAAAATCGGTGAATTAACCAACTCGGTTTTGAGGGTCTGGAATTCGTCTTCCGCTACAGCGTCCCAGTGCCACGACAGCTTCTTCCCGGTGACCTAGCATAACCGCGGGGTTGCTAGTTCCTTGAAGTGAATGATTCTCTTGTAGAAATCTGCAACACTAAGAAAGCAATGGAACTGTTTGTTAGTTATTGGCGCACACTGCGCTGCAGAGTGAAAATCTCATTCTGGAGCATCCCCCAGGCTGTGGCTAAGCCATGTCTCCGCAATATCTTTTCTTTCAGGGGTGCTAGTTCTGCAAGGTTCGCAGGAGAGCTTCTGTAAAGTTTGGAAGGTAGGAGACGAGGTACTGGCAGAAGTGAAGCTGTGAGGACGGGGCGTGGATCGTGTTCGTATAGCTCAGTTGGTAGTGCAATTGCCGCGAAAGGCAAAGGTCCCGAGTTCGAGTCTCGGTCCGGCACACAGTTTTAATCTGTCAGGAAGTTTCATATCAGCGCACACACCGCTGCAGAGTGAAAATCTCATTCTGGAAGAGTCTTCACTGATCACAAAACCTTGGAGTTCTTGCACACGGCGAAGCTCCGCAACAGACTCATGAGATGGGAGCTCATGATACAGGAGTACTATTTCACAATTACGCACATACTAGGAGAGGAGAACATCATCGCGGACGCGCTATCACGTTCACCTGTGGGATTGGAAAGAATTAGCGCAAACACACTAGAAAAACACTACAGCCTGTATTATACGAGGGCTATCCACAAAGTACATAACGTTTTGGAATAAAAATAAATAAAGTATTGGAAATTTTTTTATTATATACAGATGAAAGCCACACTTAAATACTACTTTTCTATATAGTTCCCATTTAAATTAAGGCACTTATTGTACCGATGAACGAGATTGGAAATTCCTTCGTCGTAAAACTCGGCCGCCTGCGCCTTCCTTCAACCACGTGGTTACCTTTTTGTGACAGAAAAGGTGTGATTTTTGTGGATTACCTGGAAAGAGGCACTACAATAAACTGTCAAAGGTATTTCCAAACTTTGCACAACCTCAGAAGAGCAATACAAAACAAGCGCAGGGGAAAGTTGGGCTCAAAGATCTTGCTGATTCACGACAACGCCCGGGCCCACACGGCAAATGCCACTCGTGAAGTTCTCGAATCTTTTAAGTGGGAGTTGTTTCCCCATCCGCCATACAGTCCCGCCCTGGCACCGAGCGACTTCCACTTATTCCCAGCAATGAAGAAGTGGTTGGCTATGCAGCGTTTTGATGACGACGCACAGCTTCAAGAAGAGGCAACCACATGGTTGAAGATGCAGGCGGCCAAATTTTACGACGAAGGAATTTCCAAGCTCGTCCATCGCTACGATAAGTGCCTTAATTTAAATGGCAGCTATGTAGAAAAGTAGTATTTAAGTGTGGCTTACATCTGTATATAATTAAAAAAATTCCCAATACTTTATTTATTTTTAATTCCAAAACGTAATGTACTTCGTGGATAGCCCTCGTATTAAAAAAGTGGCGACTGAGAATCACGTCACCACGAGCATAAAGGGCATCATCAGGGAACAAGACAAGGACCCAACTCTGTATGCTGCAAAGAAAAGGTTAAAGGACAGTACGGGAACTAAGCTCAGGCAGTTCTACCTACTGCAGAAGTGAATCTTGTTATTTCGCAGTGAAGGAGAAGGAGCGCCCTATCGTGTTTACATGACAGATGAGCTCGTAAACAAGGGCCTCTGGAACACCCATCTTAGCTACGCACTATTTGGAGCCAGGAAATGCTACCTGCAATTACGCACACTGTGCCACATTAAAGATATGGACAGAAGGATTAGGAAGGCCTTGGCAGAGTGTACAGCCTGTCCGAAATCAAACCATGGTACTATGCCAATGCTGGCACTTCTGCATCCCATAATTCCGTCTAAACTAAAGCACTTCGCTGTAAACGAAGTAATGGTATTGTGCACACAAGTAGAAGATATACACTGAAGTGCAAAGAAACTGTTATAGGCATGCCTATTCAAATACAGAGATATGTAAACAGGCATAATACAGCGCTGCGGTCGGCAACGCCTATATAAGACAACAAGGATCGGTTACTGCTGCTACAATGGCAGGTTATCAAGATTTAAGTGAATTTGAACTTGGTGTTATGGTCGGCGCACGAGCGACGGGACATAGCATCTCCGAGGTAGGGATGAAGTGGGGATTTTCCCGTACGACCATTTCACGAGTGTACCTTGAATATCAGGAATCCGGTAAAACAACAAATCTCCGACATCGCTGCTGCCAGAAAAAGATCCTGCAAGAACTGGACCAAACACGACTAAAGAGAATCGTTCAACGTGAAAGAAGTGCAAAATCTTCCGCAAATTGCTGCAGATTTCAATGCTGGGACATAAACAAGCGTCAACGTGCGAACCATTGAACGTAATATCATCGATATAGGCTTTCTGAGCCGAAACCCTGCATGTCAACAGGAGACTGTTCAGGCTGGTAGGGGCTCTGTAATAGTGTGGGGCGTGTGCAGTTGGACTGGTAAAGGACCCCTGATACGTATTGATACGACTCCGACAGGTGAAACGTACGTAAATATCCTGTCTGATCACCTGCATCCATTCATGTCCATTGTGCATTCGGATGGACTTGGGCGATTACAGTAGGACAATGCGACACCCCACACGTCTAGAATCGCTACAGAGTGGCTCCAGGAATACGCTTCTGAGTTTAAACATTTCCTCTGGCCACCGGACCCCCTGGACATGAACATTATTTAGCACATTTCGGATGGCTTGCAACGTGCTCTTCAGAAAAGATCTGCAACCCCGCCATCCCCCCCCCCCCCCTCCTCGTACTCTTGCGGATTTATGGATAGCCCTGAAGCATTCATGGTGTCAATCCCCTCCAGCACTACTTCAGACATTAGTCGAGTCCGTGCCACGCCGTGCTGTGGCACTTCTGCTGGGGTCCTACACGATATTAGATAGGTGCGCCTGTTTTTTGGCTCTTCAATGTAATTACATCCTGATGGTAGTGCGAGCTGAAATCTAAGTATGTCATCTTACCCCCTCTGAAGGAGGCAACCACACAGACAGTGTGCAGAGCCTTCTGCAAAGATTTCCTCAACCAGGTAGGTCATGTCGACAGGATTATGGACCCCAGTTCCGGGCAGAAAGATGAAAATCTGCTTTAGGAAAACACAGAATTAAACCGAGATAGCCGGCCGGTGTGGCCGTGCGGTTCTAGGTGCTTCAGTTTGGAACCGCGTGACCGCTACGGTCGCAGGTTCGAATCCTGCCTCGGGCATGGATGTGTGTGATGTCCTTAGGCTGGTTAGGTTTAAGTAGTTCTTAGTTCTAAGGGACTGATGACCTCATAAGTTAAGTCCCATAGTGCTCAGAGCCATTTGAACCATTATACCGAGATACGCATCCTTCGGGCATCCCCAATCGTCCCCATTACGTAGGATAACGAAAAGCCCGGGAACTGTTTGCCTTATATACTGTGCAAAACGATACGCTACGCGGGATGTATTCCTACACGACTTCCAGGATGTGGTGAACGAGTTGCCACAGGGAGTCATTAAGATAGGACAAGTGACAATTCTCAGGAAGAGCCAATCCATAGATCTAACCCGTAAAGTCGTGGACTTCCCCCTGAGATCCTGAATGCAACAGAAGCAAATTGTTGACCTGGCACTCAGGAGGCTACGTGAGGCGTGTTTGAAGAGGAAAGAGATCTGCGATAGAAAATCACGCGTAAGAGAATTCTGCATTGGTCAAAAGATGTTGATCAAACTTTCCTGTCTGTCTAGCAACCAGAAACAGCTGTGCCACAAATTTTACCCTGTCTACAGTGGACTTCTCCGAATCCGCAAGATCTCTCACATGTACACGCTGGAATTCGAAACCTTCAAATGAAGGAAATCTCTTGGTATTACCATATCTGTCACTTGAAACCATTTATAAAACAGGTGTTCAGTTAGGTTAGCATCAATTTGTACATAGAACATCAATGGATTAGCAAATTCTAGATGATGATGCGTGGCACAGTCTACATTATCCTTTTGTTGAATGTCTGTAATTGATGTGTTTTTAACTGTCATTTATTAGGTTATGGTATGGCTCCTTGAGTAACGTGTTCAAATGAGTAGCATGGTTGTTACATCATTGTGTCATCGCGTTCATTGCCTGATTGAAAATAATAGTCAGGATTGAATAGCTCCTCGTTTTAACTGACACCTTTTTGGTGATATGATAACCTCTGCACATTGACTGAACTAAGCTCAGGATCCAGCCTGCATTTCCCTTTGTGACAATTGGTCGTTATGCCCCCGTATCGCACTGTTGTTGTCCATTATCACGCTCCACGCAGCATAAGAATGCTAGTCACGTAACGATCGCATGATGAACATCAAATTCAGCAGAATAGTCTCGTAATAATATCACTATGGCCTGTGAGAGTATTTCTGTCCCTTCTCCGCGGTACCTTCTGCACGACCCAAGAGGAGAGCGTACCTTGCTTTTTGCTGTTTAGAGATTACGAGATTGTGGTCATGCCACTGCGCAAATTTGTCTCGATTTTCGGGTGTTTGTTATCAGCTGCCCACTCATTAGGTGGGTGGAGACACTATTCCTGTTGGGATTCCGGGCCATCGCCAGTCTACTCTAGGTCTTTTTATTTTGCGGGTGCCTTGAGAAAGCCGTAAGCGAAATACACTATAGGACATGAGCACGTACAGTGAGAGTCACTATGGTGTGTCGTACCTCAGTTTCAGGAAAAAGAGGGCAACAATAAAAACGGGACCACTGGTGAGGATAAGGACAGAGGAGAACTAATTTGCGTTTCTGTATTTTATTCCAGCGGAGATCCAACAAGAGGGAATCTTATTTTCGTAACATGTAAGGCAACAAATAAGCGGGAACCGATGGCATCTGTAAGTTTTAGATGTGCGAATGTAGGAGCAGGTGTGAGACAGAGTATCGATGCAGACAAACGGAAGCCTGTTTTCAGAATAGTTCGGCATTGGGTGACAATGCCGCCGAGAGTATCAAGAACAGAAGGAGTATACGTGGTGTAGCCATAATCTAAGAGAAGAGAGTGCTTGGAGGTAAAGTTGAGAGGTACTGGCTAAAGGAAATAAGTTAATACTAAGTGTTGTGTCGCCGGCCGCTGTAGCCGAGCGGCTCTAGGCGCTTCAGTCCGGAAACGCGCTGCTGCTACGGTCGCAGGTTCGAGTCCTGCCGTGGGTATGGATGTGTGTGATGTCCTTCGGTTAGTTAGGTTTAAGTAGTTCTTAGTCTAGGGGACTGATGACCTCAGGTGTTAAGTTCCATAGTGCTTTGCGTCATTTGATCCATTTTAAGTGCTGTGTGGAAAGAGCATGCTGGGTGAAGGGTGGATGCAGTGTCGGCCTATCATAGGGTAATGCATGAGGGAAATGGTACTAACACACAGACCAGAGACACTTCACACCATACATTTAAGACGACTGTAAATTTTAAGCATGTCATGTTTATTCTATATGAAAAACATATTTCTCCTTTTCATTTTTTATTGCAATCACTCAGGTAATTATATATGTCATCATACTGTATTTATGCAAAGACATTACTTCTTGGTTGTTGTTTTATTCATAAGAAGCTATGTACAAAAATCGATGTAAAACATTAGCAGTGAAACATAATACGAGGACTGTGCAGATTTTAGGACCTATCAAACCCACTACGGATGCGTGGTGTAGGGCGTCACAAGGCATCACACTGAGGACGGCGACAACGACCACGTGCCAGATTGAAGGAGAACGCCTGCAGTGGGCGCCTCAGAGACGTGCCGAGTGGAGGGGCAGTTACCAGCGCCGAAAGAATGCCAGAACAGCTCGGGGTCCATAGTCTGTAAGTAACCTTAAGAGCGAGCAGCACTTTTGGTGGGGGAAGTCCCCTTTCCCGGAACAAGGCTGCCACCGGACTACAGGGGCACCCAAAATCTGTTGCCCGTTACATCTCTAGCCGTGTAGATCGGCGTGCAGTGATAAACACTCCTGGAAATTGAAATAAGAACACCGTGAATTCATTGTCCCAGGAAGGGGAAACTTTATTGACACATTCCTGGGGTCAGATACATCACATGATCACACTGACAGAACCACAGGCACATAGACACAGGCAACAGAGCATGCACAATGTCGGCACTAGTACAGTGTATATCCACCTTTCGCAGCAATGCAGGCTGCTATTCTCCCATGGAGACGATCGTAGAGATGCTGGATGTAGTCCTGTGGAACGGCTTGCCATGCCATTTCCACCTGGCGCCTCAGATGGACCAGCGTTCCTGCTGGACGTGCAGACCGCGTGAGACGACGCTTCATCCAGTCCCAAACATGCTCAATGGGGGACAGATCCGGAGATCTTGCTGGCCAGGGTAGTTGACTTACACCTTCTAGAGCACGTTGGGTGGCACGGGATACATGCGGACGTGCATTGTCCTGTTGGAACAGCAAGTTCCCTTGCCGGTCTAGGAATGGTAGAACGATGGGTTCGATGACGGTTTGGATGTACCGTGCACTATTCAGTGTCCCCTCGACGATCACCAGTGGTGTACGGCCAGTGTAGGAGATCGCTCCCCACACCATGATGCCGGGTGTTGGCCCTGTGTGCCTCGGTCGTATGCAGTCCTGATTGTGGCGCTCACCTGCACGGCGCCAAACACGCATACGACCATCATTGGCACCAAGGCAGAAGCGACTCTCATCGGTGAAGACGACACGTCTCCATTCGTCCCTCCATTCACGCCTGTCGCGACACCACTGGAGGCGGGCTGCACGATGTTGGGGCGTGAGCGGAAGACGGCCTAACGGTGTGCGGGACCGTAGCCCAGCTTCATGGAGACGGTTGCGAATGGTCCTCGCCGATACCCCAGGAGCAACAGTGTCCCTAATTTGCTGGGAAGTGGCGGTGCGGTCCCCTACGGCACTGCGTAGGATCCTACGGTCTTGGCGTGCATCCGTGCGTCGCTGCGGTCCGGTCCCAGGTCGACCGACAGGCACGTGCACCTTCCGCCGACCACTGGCGACAACAATCGATGTACTGTGGAGACCTCACGCCCCACGTGTTGAGCAATTCGGCGGTACGTCCACCCGGCCTCCCGCATGCCCACTATACGCCCTCGCTCAAAGTCCGTCAACTGCACATACGGTTCACGTCCACGCTGTCGCGGCATGCTACCAGTGTTAAAGACTGCGATGGAGCTCCGTATGCCACGGCAAACTGGCTGACACTGACGGCGGCGGTGCAGAAATGCTGCGCAGCTAGCGCCATTCGACGGCCAACACCGCGGTTCCTGGTGTGTCCGCTGTGCCGTGCGTGTGATCATTGCTTGTACAGCCCTCTCGCAGTGTCCGGAGCAAGTATGGTGGGTCTGACACACCGGTGTCAATGTGTTCTTTTTTCCATTTCCAGGAGTGTACATCGTTTCTGTTCGTATGATCTTAGTTGCCAGGGTCAGTTAACTGTGTATACTTACTGATATACTTCGATTTCAGGAAGTGATGGACAATCGTCTAGCATTGCAAGAAAATGTGCAGAATAAGATGAAGAGGACGTATTTGTGGAGTAACGAGCAAACGTCAGCCTCGTCCAATAGGACGCTTAAGGAAGGAACGTGAAAATAGGCCGCATGGTTTAGTGGAATCGCCACGAAGGAAAACTAATAATCTTGGCAGGAAACTGATCGTTATAGACAGTTACAAAATCACATTAAACCTTTTATGCTTATCGAAAAATGGTTCAAATGGCTCTGAGCACTATGGGACTTAACTTCTGAGGTCATCAGTCCCCTAGAACGTAGAACTACTTAAACCTAACTAACCTAAGACCATCACACACATCCATGCCCGAGGCAGGATTCGAACCTGCGGCCGTAGCGGTCGCGCTGTTCCATCCGGCTCATACTTATGGAACACTAAATCTCTATCTCGGTCACTATTCACCTGATTCTGAGACATATTACTTGAATTTGTGCGCAATAGCTATTCTAAACACTGCTGAAATTTTCTTGGAAACATGTACGTGGATTCTGGACTTCTAAGCAAAAGCTTGACACACGAGGTGTGTTCACGTATTAATTTTTATTTTTTTGGTAAGAACTTTATTTGTTAATCTACAGCAACGTTATCCTCTTCAAAATATATTCCATTACATAATATATACTTGTGCCAGTGCTTTTTGCAATTCCCGAAATTCTTTAGGAACTGTTTCTTCGGGGTAGTTTTAGGTCTCTTAACTGGGCATTTTTAATCTCATCCATGCTTGTAAAACCGCTGTCCTTTAAGGTTCAAAATGGTTCAAATGGCTCTGAGCACTATGGGACTCAACATCTTAGGTCATAAGTCCCCTAGAACTTAGAACTACTTAAACCTAACTAACCTAAGTACATCACACACACCCATGCCCGAGGCAGGATTCGAACCTGCGACCGTAGCAGTCCCGCGGTTCCGGACTGCAGCGCCAGAACCGCACGGCCACCGCGGCCGGCCTGTCCTTTAAGGCCTGCTTTGAAATGTTTATGACACTTGTATGCCTTTGGTTCACTTATAACAGGCTCACCAAATGCAATATTTAACATTTTTAAAAATTTCATACATATCATTTCATTCCTATAACAAAATTTAATACAGATTCCCTAATCTATTTTTATACAAAACAAATAATTGTTGATGCTACCAAAACACATGTAAGCTTTTTGACGGCTGACAACAGAGTAAATACCCAATATGCATAACATTGTACACATACTTTTGAGACACGTTTGCGAAGACAGTGACAAAAAAGTGGTGCAAATCGGACTAATACAACATGTAAAATTATAAATTTAAGCTTACTTTTTAAACACTTATCGTGTTGCAAAAATTGTTAAGTTTCAATGCAGTCCTTCAGAGAAAACTTCTACCTTTTAGTAGAAACACAGATTAAGAACAAACCTCAAATTCTACACATTAATTGCATTATATGGGGTTCGTTTTACGAATAGCAATAGCGCAACATGCAATACATTCACATGAACAGGCATTCGGTTCTATGTTTCAAGTATAATCCTGGTTCAAAATGGTTCAAATGGCTCTGAGCACTATGGGACTCAACTGCTGAGGTCATTAGTCCCCTAGAACTTAGAACTAGTTAAACCTAACTAACCTAAGGACATCACAAACATCCATGCCCGAGGCAGGATTCGAACCTGCGACCGTAGCGGCCTTGCGGTTCCAGACTGCAGCGCCTTTAACCGCAAGGCCACTTCGGCCGGCGTATAATCCTGACTTTCATTCTTATCGTAATATTATTTACTCTATAATGTTGTTTCAGAAGAAGCTATCGTGTTTGGTATTCCTTATGGTCTTAATACATTTGTCTAAAAATGAACGGAGCCGAGAGGTATCTGTACACGGCGTCGCCACAGATTTAAAGCGCGCACCGCGGCAGGGCCGGTACTACGTTGTGAAACAGGCTGTAGAAGCGCCTAGGTTGACAGGGTGGGGACTCGCTCGTTCGCTCTTCAGTTTACCGACCGACTTATACCTGTCACCTCTGCAGCCCAGCGAAAGTGAAAGCCACCTCGTCGACAGCCTGGCAGCCGGCCTGGCGCCGAGTAATTGACAGCTGACAGCAACCACCTACCAAGCGGTTGTGAATGGGACCCCCAGACTAGAGGCTAGTCCCTGACGTCGAGAGAGACCCAGAGACGAGACGGCACCACAACGAGGCTAGGGGGGAACCCCCAAGCAGGCACACTCCCTCTACAGACGGCCTGCAGAACCAGGTGGCCACGATCTGAATGGGTTGCCCCTGCATTCCTGCACAATGACGCTGACAGGCACTGCCGATGGTGGAGACATCAGAAGCTACCCACTGTCACAGTGGCAGATAATGGCTGCACACCAGATCCAACTGTCTCGCCACCTAACCCAAGGGAAGTTTCCACTCTTTCAGCTACCCAATAGAGAGACAAGACAGGGGCACAGACGTCACTACCTGAGTTGAAGTTGTTCAGTGCCATGTGAACACATTGGTTTCGCATTCCCTCCCACCAGACAGCGCGCCAAACGGCCAATTGCTGCCAGGTCGAGATGATGCCAACAACAAAGCTGCCTTACTGATGCTGCCCTGGACCAGATAGGGGCCCATAGCCATCCGCTGCTGCTCCAACATCAAGCGCTGAGTAAAGGGCGGCCATCACTCTGGCACAGCCTCGCTGTACCTTGATGCTCAAATGGTTCAAATGGCTCTAAGCACTATGAGACCTAACATCTGAAGTCATCAGTCCCCTAGAGTTAGTACTACTTAAACCTAACTAAGGACATCACACACATCCCTGCCCGAGGCAGGTTTGAACCTATGTCTGTAGCAGCCGTGTGGCTCCTGACTGAAGCAACTACAACCGCTCGGCCACAGCGTCCGGCTACCTTGATGCTTCAGCCTGTGCGGAGACCATTTGTGTGCATGTTTAGCGCCATGTTCTACATGTGTCACTTTGTAAATGCAAATTGTCTTCTCAGTGACCCTTGTGGATGGACAGATAGGATGTTTTGTGACTCTGATTCTCATTTAATTCTGTATATTTTCTTGTGAAACTGATTTATTTTTGGAAAAACTGCTCGGGTGAAGATAATTTGTCAAGAGTCTATGTAAATTTTATTTGAAAACTGTGAATTTCATATGTCTAGTAACTACAATAAACAACATTAGCCGGCCGCAGTGGCCGTGCGGTTAAAGGCGCTGCAGTCTGGAACCGCAACACCGCTACGGTCGCAGGTTCGAATCCTGCCTCGGGCATGGATGTTTGTGATGTCCTTAGGTTAGTTAGGTTTAACTAGTTCTAAGTTCTAGGGGACTAATGACCTCAGCAGTTAAGTCCCATAGTGCTCAGAGCCATTTGAACCATTTGAAACAACATTACACTGCCCTATGAAATAAGCAGAACATATGGTACATGTTACTTGCTTGTTTTGATTTTGAGAATGAGTGTGGTTCTGAAGATTTAATTGTTTTCTGTTTGTGTATTATGTATGATTCAGACCTATTGTATCACTGGGTAGGGGTAAATCACTGGGCCACAGAACTGTGCAAATTCCACGGCATTTTGATATGATTAGGGACATAAGCCGTCTATGACCTCAGAAACTGTATGAGTGAGTAAAAATACTACCGCAAAGCCTTTTTAACTACTTAGCAATAATCTATCTGAAGGCTGTGTTGTAGCAGCTACCCTTGGGCCCACATGAATCATACTACACTCAACCATGTTCATCTGTAAGTCTTGCAGGCTTGCAGCTTTGTATAAGTGTGTGTCCACTGAAAAGTATAAGGTCAAGTTAAGATGTTGTCTTTATGTCCGGTCTTGATTGTCAAAGTCACGCACGACATTCATGTCTTCATTGTGATAACTCAGAGCTATTTAATGATTTCCTTCCATGTTACAAAAGAAAAATTCGGAGTAGGTATTAAAATCCACGGAGAAGAAATAAAAACTTTGAGGTTCGCCGATGACATTGTAATTCTGTCAGAGACAGCAAAGGACTCGGAAGAGCAGTTTAACGGAATGGACAGTGTCTTGAAAGGAGGATATAAGATGAACATCAACAAAAGCAAAACGGGGATAATGGAATGTAGTCGAATTACGCTGAGGGAATTAGATTAGGAAATGAGACACTTAAAGTAGTAAAGGAGTTTTGCTATTTGGGGAGCAAAATAACTGATGATGGTCGAAGTAGAGAGGATATAAAATGTAGACTGGCAATGGCGAGGAAAGCGTTTCTGAAGAAGAGAAATTTGTTAACATCGAGTATAGATTTAAGTGTCAGGAAGTCGTTTCTGAAAGTATTTGTATGGAGTGTAGCCATGTATGGAAGTGAAACATGGACAATAAATAGTTTGGACAAGAAGAGAATAGAAGCTTTCGAAATGTGGTGCTACAGAAGAATGCTGAAGATTAGGTGGGTAGATCACGTAACTAACGAGGAGGTATTGAATAGGATTGGGGAGAAGAGGAGTTTGTGGCACAACTTGACTAGAAGAAGGGATCGGTTGGTAGGACATGTCCTGAGGCATCAAGGGATCACAAATTTAGCATTAGAGGGCAGTGTGGAGGGTAAAAATCGTAGAGGAAGACCAAGAGATGAATACACTAAGCAGATTCAGAAGGATATAGGTTGCAGTAGGTACTGGGAGATAAAGGAGCTTGCACAGGATAGATTAGCATGGAGAACTGTATCAAACCAGTCTCAGGACTGAAGACCACAACAACACTTCCATGTTACGTCATGACATTTTGAAGTGGGACACTTCACATGTGAAAATCAGCGGTGGTTGGGAGCAGTGACACAGAACAAGTCACTGTCTCACGATTTTCGATATTCAAGGCTACTCTTTAATGTCAATTTTACACCCAAGACATCGTTTTTGTGAGACGGCAAGAAGTTATCAGCATGAGCAGCCACTGATGGGAGGGATTATTATGGTAGCTCTCCTTTGAATAGTATTTTACTGCAGTCGTCAACAAGCAGGCAGTTTGGTAATTCAACAATAAATCTTGCAGTGGACATTTGGGCCTAGGACGCCACATTAGGGATACAAAAATCTCAAAGCACTTACCAGGAGCAGAATACTGGTCTCAAGAACTTCTCGCACAGGTATGCAGACATGCGTTTGGCCGAAGAGGCGGAAAATCTGCCTACCTGGGCCTACCTGTTAGGCGCCTGTAGCCATGAACGGGTCAGGGGTGCGAGAGAAATCTAGGTCACCCGGCCAATGTCTTTCGACAATGTTTTAAATGCTCTTTGTGACAGGGATAGCAACCACAAAAATTCACGAGTTTCCATGTTCATCATGGACCGGACACTATTGAGCGAGCCATCAGGTGGTGTCATCCCTCTGCTTGCAGAGATTTTCTGCCTCAGGCCTTGAAACAAGATGGAACGCAACATTTATGCCGGCTCTGAAATGGTCTATGTTGGGACGTACACGCAATTTAGTTTTACCAAGGACCCTAGTTGGACACACTATAACGTTTGGACCATCCAGATAATGATCTACACGATAAATGGGTTATTCACGTTAGAGTTAATTGAAAACCCAAAATACGTTGCCTGAAGTGACCGTGGAATAAAAAAAAAAGAAACGAGTTTGGAGCACAACGTCTTCTCCTCTCTGCATAGGAATTAGTGACTCAGGTATGGGCTACTTTTTCAGAAAAGAGATAGATATTTAAAACATTGAACATAGCTGCTAAGGTTCAGTGACCGTGTCAGAATTATATTGCAACAAATAAGCCCTCGGTCACAAATATTAAGTTAAAATTGACCTGGTTTCGACGCTACTATGAGCGTCGTCTTCAGAATTATAGTAACTGTACTAAAACATTAGGTACATAGTACATTAATAAAATTAAAGTTTGTACTGACTCGAAAAGATGCAGTACTTACAAGTCACATATTAAAAAAGATCTATGCCGGAAAGGCGACGTCATGAAGACTTGTGATATGGCGAGCCGCTAAGGGCTGCTCGTACTGTGAACAAGGGTTGCAACAAGACTGAGGTGCCCACTTTAGAAAGTGTGGGCAAGTAAACATGGTGTTGCTACGAGCGCCATCTAGTAGCCGCAGAAACAACTAGGCTACTGTACATTCAAAATTAGACACATGAAATTGTGATGCAGCTGATTCAGGCATAACGTAAGCATTAATAATAACAGGATGAAGTTACATATTTATATGCTTTAAATAGAGATACATTTTGTAACGTAAAAACGTTAGTTATGACATACAAGAAAACAGCAAAGACGTGACAGGAAAACAACATTTCGGTAAACTGCATGAGGAAATCTGAATCAAAGATCAAGCAATGGCTTTATACAGACAAAAAAGTTTTTATTTCGCAGCTGCAGCTGTTCGTTCAGAATGAGGCCATCATGACGAGTGAGATGTTTGAAAATCTCCAATTCCTCTAAGACATCTAACCTACGCCCCTTCTTTTCGGTATGCAGAATATTGTTATCGCCTATGGCTTTAGGCACGTGTCCAGTAATTAAGAGATGATCGGAAAAGGATGAATTTAGGGGACTGGTGCCTTTCTTTCTCAAAAGATGTTCTTTATATCTGATGGTGAAAGCACGTCCGGTTTGCCCTATATAATAGGAGGAGCAGGTATCGCAGATGATCTTATAAACGCCAGAACTTTCTGTAGGGGAGCGAATGGATTTCAAATTATGAATGAAGTTTCTCTTTAGATTATTATTATTAGTAGCGAAGGCAACATTGCAGTTGTATTTGTTGCGAAGCATGCGCTGAATCTGATAGGAAATGGGTCCTATGAAAGGAATAGAAAAACGTTTTTTGGGTTAATTTCAGTGCATGAGGTGTTGAGCGTGGTAGTTCTTGCAGTTTTCTTTTTAAGGATATCGTCCACTATGTTAGGCGTATATTCATTATTGACTGCTATGGTTTTAAGTAAATTAATCTCCTCATTAAACTTTTCTGTTGAAAGTGGTATGAAGGTGGCTCGGTGGACGGCAGAGTGAAAAAAGGCCATTTTTTGAGACTGTGGATGAAAAGAGGAAGCAGGCACGATTTGGTCAGTATACGTTTCTTTTCGAAAAATATTAAAAGTGATGTTATTGTCTTCTATTGTAAGCGTCAAGTCTAAATAATTTAATTGGCTGTTATCGTTTTCGAGTTCAATAGTGAAAGAAATTTTTTCATGGAGGTCGTTAAAAAGTAAATATATGATCAGTTCTATCGGCGGGTCCGTTATAGATGACTAGAATATCATCAACGTATCTTGTGTAAGAAAGGATACCTAGTGAAGCGGCTGAGACACGGTTAAACAGCTTTTTTTTCCAAGGAATTGGAGCACCACTTTGGTGAAGTTTACCAAGGTTTGATGGAAAGCCAGGAGAGGAGAAACCTGGCCTTGTGATTCAGATTCCGGTCTGGAGAGGATTCTGGTCTAGACTTTTGTTATGAGTGGGCTGCACTTTGGACACTTGTCCTGGGCGTAACTTCACACAAGGACTGGTCTTGACTGCGGAGCCTGTGTTGAGGCTTAGCTGTACCAACGGTTTAGTCCTCAGTCGTCTCGGTCAACTCGCTGTGCCGAGGGCGATCTTATTCATGACAGGCTTGCAGCTTTCATGTTTGATCTCCTTGTGCGCACGGCCGTATAAGTGAGTCAAATTGGTTCATGGTATGACCGGCGAACGAGAGGGTCACACGTTGGAACCTGCCGAGATTTCAGGGTTGCATTAGAGAGTAGTAGCCATCCGTCCAAGAGATCGCCATCTGCGACACTGCATATTTTGTGTCTGTGATAATGAATTACAGGTGCCGCACATCACAGATACTTGTACCATGACCGTCATCTGAGGCAGCGCTACACATCTAGAAAGAGGTATAGTGCTGCTGCTCCAGCTTGTTAGGGCAAACAGAATCACAGCCTCGTCAATTGTTGTCAGCTGCAGAAACATAGTGTAACTTCCGGGTAGAATAAATCCATCAAAATCAGTGTGATAATTTCACGCTGTGTTATCCATGTGTTGAGTTAAGGGACTGATAAATTTGCTGTTTAGTCCATTTGTTCAACAAACCAACCAGCCAACCATGTTATGAGTCAGAGTACTTAGTTCAATCAGGCAAACCTTAGTCTTTGCCGACCAGTTGGCACCCAGCATCGTATTACTATTTGTTTCGCCTGTTTCTGTAGCCAATAACAACGGTTCAAATGGCTCTGATCACTATGGGTCTTAACTTCTGAGGTCATCAGTCCCCTAGAACTTAGAACTACTTAAACATAACTAACCTAAGGACGTCACACACATCCATGTCCGAGGCAGGATTCGAACCTGCGACCGTAGCGGTCGCGCGGTTGCAGACTGTAGCGCCTAGAGCCGCTCGACCACTACGGCCGGCTGTTGCCAATAGTTCATGTTTTATTTATCATCAAACTTAAGTGTATTGTCTTTCTATTTTTTAATCAATGAACTTGTGCCATAACTTTTTAAAAGGTCAATCTCACGTTGATATACTAATCAACCATCAACAACTGACTAAAATGATGACAGGGGCACCATTTCATTAATACTATTTCAGCACTCAAGCTCATTTAGATTCTGTTAAATGTGATAACCTGTAATGTAGGCTAACAACAACAAACACAGTTAAAGGGAAAAATCAGTTCAGGAGACACATTGGCCAGGTAGTCAAGTGGAAAATTTACTAGTTAAAGCGATTTCTGGTAGGGTGTAACCTCATAGTCTCTTGTAGCTGTACAAATCATACCGCAAGTCTGGTGTAGTCTTGCAACATTTTCGAGTGCTTTTTGTTGACAGGCTATTAGCTGAGTTCCCCTGTAGTCTTTGATTCCTCCCAGTTTTTGGTGACCAGTCACGTGAAGCCTTTCTTTCTTCCTTACACACTAAAAAAATAAAAAAATAAAAATAATAAGTGAGAAACGTTTAAAAAAATAAAAAATTAGACAGCAGTTTGTGAGCTGGCTTCCTCATTACTCAGGATCTTTTTATTTTGCTTTATTACTAATTATTATTTTTTTTTAATTTGCTGCTCGTATCACATAATGAATGTTCATGAAAGTACCAAGCCAATTTTCTAACAAAAAAAAAACGTGTGTAAGCACTTAGTTCTGTGGAACGGATCTCATTGCCAGCAGTTTGTTTTTATCTTCATTGGGCTTGGCTCTGAGCACTATGGGACTCAACTGCTGAGGTCATTAGTCCCCTAGAACTTAGAACTAGTTAAACCTAACTAACCTAAGGACATCACAAACATCCATGCCCGAGGCAGGATTCGAACCTGCGACCGTAGCGGTCTTGCGGTTCCAGACTGCAGTGCCTTTAACCGCACGGTCACTTCGGCCGGCTTTTATCTTCATTCCCACGTAATTCTAACAATAGCTTTTTAATGGTTGTGGAATTCATCAATATTTAATCATTCATTTACTAATTTCCTAATCTTAAACATGAAAAAAGGAGACAAAGTTGGTTTTTTTTTTTTTAAGGAGACTGGAACCAGAGAAAGGATATACGGAAACCTTCAATCAAATCAGTATAGTCATTTTGTTTATATTACTGTATCTTCATTTGTGACAAGTGTAATATGTAACCTATGGAGCACTACACGTATCAGGATGATACCGGTCGTAGAAGCATTGAAAACAATAGTTATTGCGACATACAGCAGATGTAATAAATGCCGAATTTTTGTTGTCGATGGTTTTTGTCAATATGTTTATTGCAAAAAAAAAACTCGATTTAGATTGATAAATGTTTCTTGGCCGCCACACAGTTTCGCGGCGTACGACGTGTATCGAAGCGTAGCACCGATTATTGGTATAGCTAATCACAAGGAAGCAGCGCGATTCGATACAGAGACATCACGCTTGTGCAACTAAGCGTTTACTAGCTCGGTTGCGGTCTCCCTGGATTTTAGAGACCATACGAAGTATGTAAACACGCCGAAATTTTCACACTCTTTTCTCTCGAAGGTAGTTGAGAGTTGCGTCTTCCTATTTACACACGATGAAGTCCTAGTTGTCCCCTACACACTCTGTCAATGCGAATCATATCGGTTCGGGGAACTTCGTATCGCCCGTTTGCGAAGCGAATTCGTTGATGGTGGGGGTATGATGCATTGCTGGTATACCAGCTGGATAGTATGGCACGATTGTTTTGCGAAATATATTACAGCCATCAAAATGTGGTACTTCTGTCGGTAAAGATCTGATTTTGACAGTTTGTCGCTCTGGAGTCGCACCGCATGTTACACATCGTAGATGAGATCAATTCCGAGACGTCTTCCGTCTGTAGTTACTGAATATGAGTCTATACTGTCTAAAGTGTTTCCACTGCAGTCCACCCCATTCCGTACGATGCAGAGAATGTTTCTTTCTTTATTTAACCTGATCTGATTAGGGCCACTGGGCTTTCTCTTACATTGGACAAAGATTACACACATACAGTATCAAAAAAATGGTTCAAATGGCTCTGAGCACTATGGGACTCAACATCTTAGGTCATAAGTCCCCTAGAACTTAGAACTACTTAAACCTAACTAACCTAACGACATCACACACAGCCATGCCCGAGGCAGGATTCGAACCTGCGACCATAGCAGTCCCGCGGTTCCGGACTGCAGCGCCAGAACCGCACGGCCACCGCGGCCGGCCATACAGTATCCATTTATCATAGTTACCTACGAAATAACAATTGTTGTATGAGAAGTAGTATTAAAATAATTTGAGTGTCTTAAGTGGAAATGTGAGTAGGTTAAACTAACTATGAACTAAGAAAGTTAATACTGGGTTTACTTGTACTGCTGCAGCTGCAGCCACCAATAGTAATAATAGTAACAGTAATAATGATAACAATAATAATGACAGTAATTGTGGCAATAGTGACAATAATTATAGCGGCATATACAGGAAGAATTTATGCCAACATAGACGTTTTCTGGTACTCCGAATTCTGGGGAGAGGAAGTTTAAGGACATTACATCGGCTAAAAATACTGGGAAATGATGAAGTTCACAATGGAAAGAGTAGTGTACAAGAGCAAAAGTGTGTACAGTGACAATGGTAATCGGTACTGTTGCTTTAGTAGATACGTCAGTACCTGTCTTCTGACGCTGGAGGTGTGCTTCAGTTCTCTAATGTAATGCAGAAAGCTGTTTCGGAGTCGGCTTCCTGCTACTCAGGAGGACTTGCAGAATGTGGCTGAACGATTCTTGATGTTAGCACCTCCTCCCCGCATGACTAAGATTTTGTTCAGTCAGCTTGTGACTACCGTATTTATAGAAACATTTCTGCTTCAGACAGACCGAGTCACGGTCTTATGAATGTTCCAGAAATATAGTAGCCACCGCTGGCCGCTTCGACATATCGTCAGTCGGCTCATAGTCTACTGGTGATTAAAACCGAAACACTAGGAAGGATAGGAAATAGCGAATTTTCAGACATTTTGCGTATACAGTAGAGCACAAGCAACATTTTCAGCTGATTTTGGGGCATACAGAGTGTTAAATTTAGTAGACAGAACTGTCACATCTAGCGGCAATATATGTAACGAGGCTGGACGTTGAACTGAAATGAGTTTCGATTATAAATTGGATCATTCCATGCCGATTCAACTCTATGCCAATCTTAGTGGCTAGCCTGTGATGGCGTGCCAGTTTATCCGCAGGTGTTTTCAGTGGACGGGAGATTTGTAGGACGCGATGGTTGGGGCAGAAGTCGAACTCCACCTGTATCGAGGTACATGAGTACGGCTTGGTGACATGTGACCTTGTTGAAATACAATGTCAGAGAGTTCTCTAAGGTAGAGCACAGAAACTGGCTTTTACGTACTGAAACGTAACGGTCGCTGTGCAAAACCAGAGGTAATCGCATTTTGTACCCAATGTAACACGATAATATCGCAGAAGGTGCTGGACCCGCATGATGACGACTCGTCGAATCTGGCAACACTTTTTCTTCTCTCAGCCTCGACACAGGGATACGGCTATCGTGATGCTGTGCGTAACACAGGGACTCGTCTGAAAAAACACCGTGATAACGCTGTGCGTTCTCTGATGTCGTTGAGAGGACCACAAGTTCGCGTCTCCTTCTGCTGCCGCTTCAGGAGAAGCCGCAACAATGGTCACTAGGCTGGCAATCCGTGAAGCTCCAGACGTCCTGCAAATACACTCCTGGAAATGGAAAAAATAACACATTGACACCGGTGTGTCAGACCCACCATACTTGCTCCGGACCCTGCGAGAGGGCTGTACAAGCAATGATCACACGCACGGCACAGCGGACACACCAGGAACCGCGGTGTTGGCCGTCGAATGGCGCTAGCTGCGCAGCATTTGTGCACCGCCGCCATCAGTGTCAGCCAGTTTGCCGTGGCATACGGAGCTCCATCGCAGTCTTGAACACTGGTAGCATGCGCGACAGCGTGGACGTGAACCGTATGTGCAGTTGACGGACTTTGAGCGAGGGCGTATAGTGGGCATGCGGGAGGCCGGGTGGACGTACCGCCGAATTGCTCAACACGTGGGGCGCGAGGTCTCCACAGTACATCGATGTTGTCGCCAGTGGTCGGCGGAAGGTGCACGTGCCCGTCGACCTGGGACCGGACCGCAGCGACGCACGGATGCACGCCAAGACCGTAGGATCCTACGCAGTGCCGTAGGGGACCGCACCGCCACTTCCCAGCAAATTAGGGACACTGTTGCTCCTGGGGTATCGGCGAGGACCATTCGCAACCGTCTCCATGAAGCTGGGCTACGGTCCCGCACACCGTTAGGCCGTCTTCCGCTCACGCCTCAACATCGTGCAGCCCGCCTCCAGTGGTGTCGCGACAGGCGTGAATGGAGGGACGAATGGAGACGTGTCGTCTTCACCGATGACAGTCGCTTCTGCCTTGGTGCCAATGATGGTCGTATGCGTGTTTGGCGCCGTGCAGGTGAGCGCCACAATCAGGACTGCATACGACCGAGGCACACAGGGCCAACACCCGGCATCATGGTGTGGGGAGCGATCTCCTACACTGGCCGTACACCACTGGTGATCGTCGAGGGGACACTGAATAGTGCACGGTACATCCAAACCGTCATCGAACCCATCGTTCTACCATTCCTAGACCGGCAAGGGAACTTGCTGTTCCAACAGGACAATGCACGTCCGCATGTATCCCGTGCCACCCAACGTGCTCTAGAAGGTGTAAGTCAACTACCCTGGCCAGCAAGATCTCCGGATCTGTCCCCCATTGAGCATGTTTGGGACTGGATGAAGCGTCGTCTCACGCAGTCTGCACGTCCAGCACGAACGCTGGTCCAACTGAGGCGCCAGGTGGAAATGGCATGGCAAGCCGTTCCACAGGACTACATCCAGCATCTCTACGATCGTCTCCATGGGAGAATAGCAGCCTGCATTGCTGCGAAAGGTGGATATACACTGTACTAGTGCCGACATTGTGCATGCTCTGTTGCCTGTGTCTATGTGCCTGTGGTTCTGTCAGTGTGATCATGTGATGTATCGGACCCCAGGAATGTGTCAATAAAGTTTCCCCTTCCTGGGACAATGAATTCACGGTGTTCTTATTTCAATTTCCAGGAGTGTACTTTTCTTGCTGCAAACAGGCCCATTTTCTGACTCAGTGTATGTTACGTGACTGTACAATCCTGCATGAACAGTACGCTGAGGTGACAAAACTCATCGGATACCTCGTAACACCGTGTCGCATCTCCTTTTACCCAGCACAGTGCAGCAGTTCGAGGTGGCATTGATTGAGCAAGTCGCCCTCAGTCTCCTGCACAAATACTGAGCCGTGCTGGCTCGATAGCCGTCCATAACTGCGAAAGTGCTGCCAGTGCAGGATTTTGTACGCGAACTGACCTCTCAATTATATCCCATAAATTTTCGTTCGGATTCATGTCGAAACATTTGGATGCTCAAATTATTCGCCTGAATCGCCCGGAATGTTCTTCAAATCAATCGCGAACAACTGTAGCCCGGTGAAATGCGCTTTGTCATCCATAATAATTCCATAATTGTTTGGGAATATGAAGGCTATGGCCTCCAGTATTACCATTTCCAGTCAATAATCGGTTCAACTGGAGCACAGGACCCAGTACATTCCATGTAAACGCAGCCCACACCGTAATGGAGCCACCAACAGCTTGCATACTGCCTTGATGAGAACCCTACGTCCATGACTCCGTGGAGTCTGCGCCATATTCTAACCCTACCGTCAGCTCTTACCAGCTAAAAATAGAATTCATCTGAGCAGGGCATGATTTTACGGTTGTCTAGGGTCCAACCGGTATGGTTACAAGCCCAGTATAGCCCCTGTCGTGCTATTAGCTCTGTTGTGCTGGCCGGCGGCGGTGGTCTCGCGGTTAAGGCGCACAGTCCGGAACCGAGCGACTGCTACGGTCGCAGGTTCGAATCCTGCCTTGGGCATGGATGTGTGTGATGTCCTTAGGTTAGTAAGGTTTAACTAGTTGTAAGTTCTAGGGGACTAATGACCTCAGCAGTTGAGTCCCATAGTGAACAGACCCATTTGAACCATTTGTGTGATGTCCTTAGGTTAGTTAGGTTTAAGTAGTTCTAAGTTCTAGGGGACTGATGACCACAGATGTTAAGTCTCATAGTGCTCAGAGCCATTTGAACCATTTGAATCTGTTGTGCTGCTGGCAAAGCCACTAGCGTCGGTCGTCTGCTGCCACAGCCCATTAACGCCAAATTTCTCTCCACTGTCCAACGGATACGGTCGTCGTACGTTCCATATTGATGTCTGTCGTTATTTCACGCAGTGTTGCTTGTCTGTTAGCACTGACAACTGTACGCACACGCTGCTGTTCTCCATAATTAAGTGAAGGCCGTTGGCCCTGCGTCGTCCGTAGTGAGAGGTAATGCCTGAAATTTATATTCTCGTCACATTCTTGACGCTGTGTAATTCAGAATATTGAATTCCCTAACGATTTCCGAAATGGATTGTTCCATGCGCCTACCTCCAAGTACCATTCCGCGTTCAAAGACTGTTGCGGGCACAATCACATCGGAAGTCTTTTCACATCTGTCACCTGCGTACAGATAACAGCTCCGCCAACGCACAGTCCTTTTATACCTTGTGTACACGATGCTGCCAACACCTATATACGCGCGTATCACTGTCCAATGCCTTTTGTTCAAATACACTCCTGGAAATTGAAATAAGAACACCGTGAATTCATTGTCCCAGGAAGGGGAACTTTATTGACACATTCCTGGGGTCAGATACATCACATGATCACACTGACAGAACCACAGGCACATAGACACAGGCAACAGAGCATGCACAATGTCGGCACTAGTACAGTGTACATCCACCTTTCGCAGCAATGCAGGCTGCTATTCTCCCATGGAGACGATCGTAGAGATGCTGGATGTAGTCCTGTGGAACGGCGTGCCATGCCATTTCCACCTGGCGCCTCAGTTGGACCAGCGTTCGTGCTGGACGTGCAGACCGCGTGAGACGACGCTTCATCCAGTCCCAAACATGCTCAATGGGGGACAGATCCGGAGATCTTGCTGGCCAGGGTAGTTGACTTACACCTTCTAGAGCACGTTGGGTGGCACGGGATACATGCGGACGTGCATTGTCCTGTTGGAACAGCAAGTTCCCTTGCCGGTCTAGGAATGGTAGAACGATGGGTTCGATGACGGTTTGGATGTACCGTGCACTATTCAGTGTCCCCTCGACGATCACCAGTGGTGTACGGCCAGTGTAGGAGATCGCTCCCCACACCATGATGCCGGGTGTTGGCCCTGTGTGCCTCGGTCGTATGCAGTCCTGATTGTGGCGCTCACCTGCACGGCGCCAAACACGCATACGACCATCATTGGCACCAAGGCAGAAGCGACTGTCATCGGTGAAGACGACACGTCTCCATTCGTCCCTCCATTCACGCCTGTCGCGACACCACTGGAGGCGGGCTGCACGATGTTGGGGCGTGAGCGGAAGACGGCCTAACGGTGTGCGGGACCGTAGCCCAGCTTCATGGAGACGGTTGCGAATGGCCCTCGCCGATACCCCAGGAGCAACAGTGTCCCTAATTTGCTGGGAAGTGGCGGTGCGGTCCCCTACGGCACTGCGTAGGATCCTACGGTCTTGGCGTGCATCCGTGCGTCGCTGCGGTCCGGTCCCAGGTCGACGGGCACGTGCACCTTCCGCCGACCACTGGCGACAACATCGATGTACTGTGGAGACCTCACGCCCCACGTGTTGAGCAATTCGGCGGTACGTCCACCCGGCCTCCCGCATGCCCACTATACGCCCTCGCTCAAAGTCCGTCAACTGCACATACGGTTCACGTCCACGCTGTCGCGGCATGCTACCAGTGTTAAAGACTGCGATGGAGCTCCGTATGCCACGGCAAACTGGCTGACACTGACGGCGGCGGTGCACAAATGCTGCGCAGCTAGCGCCATTCGACGGCCAACACCGCGGTTCCTGGTGTGTCCGCTGTGCCGTGCGTGTGATCATTGCTTGTACAGCCCTCTCGCAGTGTCCGGAGCAAGTATGGTGGGTCTGACACACCGGTGTCAATGTGTTCTTTTTTCCATTTCCAGGAGTGTAGTTCAAATGACTCTGAGCACTATGGGACTTAACTTCTGAGGTCATCAGTCCTCTAGAACTTAGAACTACTGAAACCTAACTAACTTAAGTACATCACACACATCCATGCCCGAGGCAGGATTCGAACCTGCGACCGTAGCAGTGTCGCGGTTCCACACTGAAGCGCCTAGAACCGCTCGGTCACCGCGGCCGGCAATACCTTTTGTCTCCTCAGTGTATGTCTGTCCGTCACTGGTCGCATGGATGCATTCAGATCCTTTTTCATGGCATTCTGTGTGACCCTCATGAACTTTCTGATTTCATATTCGCGTGACAACCGTCGTATCCCGACCCAATCGAGCACGAATATTGCGAAACGATAACCCCCCCCCATATGCTACAATCCTGCAGCTGTCCAACTCGGACACACGCTAGTAGAAGTTTGTTCTTTGAACCCAGACGTCTCACGAACAACCAACACTCAAACGTGAAATATGAAATAGAAACCTTCTGAGTAATACTTCTTTACGTACAGAATACAGATGGTGTGATGCCGACATACGATGTTGTTTTTCCGAAGTCCACTCGATCGCGCAATTAAAACCACATTGAAAATCCGATTTGTGCAAATGTTTTGTGCTCACATGAACCGCTGGCTATGAGGACAGCAGTTTGTTAACAGACAAGGAGCAGGGAATTTTCAGAGAGTAAAGGCGACTCTCTTCTACAACGACAGTATTGGAATGTTGGTACGACGCAAAAAAAAAAAAAGGTTCAAATGTCTCTGAGCACTGTGGGACTTAACATCTGAGGTCATCAGTCCCCTAGAACTTAGAACTACTTAAACCTAACCAACCTAAGGACATCACACACATCCATGCCCGAGGCAGGATTCGAACCTGCGAACGTAGCGGTCGCGCGGTTCCAGACCGATGCGCCTAGAACCACTCGGCCACAACGGCCGGCTTACGACGCTTCGACCAATGCGAAAGTCTGAGCGGCGACTATGTAGAGCAATAGTTGGAAGGTGTAGCTGAGTACTGCAAGTAAAACATTTTCCATTTTCATTGTGGTTTCCATTTCGTGACCGAAAAGACATTAAAAAAATAAGCTTCATGCCTTTGTGCGGTTGTGCTGAAATGTTAATCTTTTGCTTGTCCAAACGCCAATTTGACGCGTGTTTATACAGTTTTCATGCTGTTACAATTTTAACGGTCAGCAGTGTATTGTAGTGTTATCCTGGTTTATTTGAGAAGTGGCCCGATACTGCAATGCAGGCAGTGACTCACCAGACTAGGCAGGGATCTAGCTGGGCGCCTATGGACCTCGAGGAGGACAGGTCTGGGAGGATCTCTAGAGGGATGATCACCAGCGGTGGGCGCCGAGGGCGGTCTGGCGGCTCCAAGGGCGAATCTCTGCAACAGCCGTCCCAGGGAGCGCGTCAGTGTGTGTCCAAGCCTCCCACCAGCAGGTCTGTCTCGATCGTCGTAGAGAGGGCTCTCGTCACGTTCAAACTTCAGTGCTCCTTAGACTCGGGCGAACCTTCTTGACTGCGCTGGTTGAGGCATTTCTGATTACAGTAGGCTGTAACCCAAAGACACTTCGGTCTGGTGTCACTCTGTGAGGCACTCACTGAAAGGGAACACACAGAGGGTACTACACTGAAGAGCCAAAGAAACTGATACACCTGCCTAATATCGAGTAGGGCCCCCGCGAGCAAGCAGAAGTGCCGCAACACGACGTGGAATGGACTCGACTAATGTCTGAAGTACTGCTGGAGGGATTGACACCATGAGTCGTGGGAGCTGTCCATAAATCCGTAAGAGTACGAGGATGGAGGTCTTCTGAAGAGCACGTTTCAAAGCATCCCACATACGCTGGATAATGTTCATGACTGGGGATTTGGGCGGCCAGTGGAAATGTTTAAGCTCAGACGACTGTTCCTGGAGCCACTCTGTAACAAATCTGCACGTGTTGGGTGTCGCATTGTCTTGCTGGACTTGCCCAAGTCCGTCAGCATGTAGAATGGACATGAATGAACGAAGGTACATACGTGTCACCTGTCAGACTCGTATCTAGACATATCTAGACATATCAGGGGTCCCATATCACTCCAACTGCGCGGGCCCCACACCTCAGGCTTCAACTGTCCCCTGCTCACATGCAGGGTCCATGGATTCATGGGATTGTCTCCATACCTATACATGTCCATCCACTCGATACAACTTGATACCAGACTCGTCCGACCAGGCAATATGTTTCCAGTCCTCAACAGTCCAATGTCGGTGGCTACAGGCCCATGGGAGGCGTAAAGCTTTGTATCGTGCAGTCATCAAGGGTACACGGGTGGGCCTTCGGCTCCGAAAGACCATATCGATGATGTTTCGTTGAATGGTTCGCACGCTGACACTTGTTAATGGCCCAGCATTGAAATCTGCAGCAATTTGCGGAAGGGCTACACTTCTGTCACGTCGAACGATTCTCTTCAGACGTTGTTGATCCCGTTCTTGCAGGATCTTTTTCCGGCAGCAGCGATGTCGGAGATTTGAAGTTTTACCGGATTCTTGATATGCACGGTACACTCGTGAAATGGTCGTATGGGAAAACCCCCACTTCATCGCTACCTCAAAGATGCTGTGTCCCATCACTCGTGCGCCGTTCAAACTCACTTCAGTCTTGATAACCTGGCATTGTAGCAGCAGTAACCGATCTAACAGTTGTGACAGACACTTGTTTTCTTATATAGGCGTTGCCGACCGCAGCACCGTATTCTGCCCCTCTGTATTGGAATACGCATGCCTATACCAGTTTCTTTGGCGCTTCAGTGTAAAAGTGACAAAGAGACCTGGAAGGTCGACTTCCAGCGCAGGCCAACGGTACACCTTCATTGGGGCATTCATCTACAAGCATGACAGTGGAAGAAATTTGAGCATCACTAGTATGGGACGTCATACACAAGCGACTACCAACTGACAGAGTTAATAAGTCGTGTATTAGTTGCGGGAATATATCTGGGGGTGAAGCAGACTCTAAATTAATTAGGCTATATTATAGTTACAGATAGTAAATGTTAAGGGTAATGCAGTGACGAAACCTGATTAGGCAACTCTTCTTCGTAGGGGAAGGTCTACGGATAAAATTACAAACCAAGGGCTGAAGAAACAGGCCCCATTATATAATATGCAGCTATTCCTTGAATCTACACTCTCTCTTCTGTTAATCCAGCTCCAAAAAGAACAATACTATAGAATTTCTGGAAAGAAGTTTTCTTGTAAGAAATATTTCATGTCTGAATTATGTTTCCTTACGATTCTTGCAGGAAATTGGCACCTAGTACGTATGCTTTCCCGAAGGCTAGGTTCATGCATTCATTTCACCTCAAACCACTCCTGGCGATAGTTCCTAGATATACGAATGCTGTAAGTATTTTTTATGTCGGGCTCGCTTTTGGTTTCTAATTTTTACATTTTATTGGGACGCTACAGCTAGCAGATTCTCGCTTAAGCAATACTGCAGAATACAACAGCAGCGAGCGATAAACTGTTTCCTACACAGGCATCGGTAACGGTGGTACCACAGGGCGTAGTAATAAGATACCAGCTGAGAAATGTTGCTGTTGGAGCACAAAAAAGGAGCGTAGGCTCGTCTTTAAAAGGCTCACAGAAAGCGGGTACCAACTATCTCAAGCCTTGTCCCCCATTCCTCACCAAAAACTTTAGCATGCGGCCTTTTTCGCTCTCTTTTATCACAGAACATTCTAAATCCCTTCCCCGTTATCTCTCTCTGTAGTGAAGCCTTCATATCCAGAATCTCCCTCTTACTGCCACTGTCTCCATACACTCCTGGAAATTGAAATAAGAACACCGTGAATTCATTGTCCCAGGAAGGGGAAACTTTATTGACACATTCCTGGGGTCAGATACATCACATGATCACACTGACAGAACCACAGGCACATAGACACAGGCAACAGAGCATGCACAATGTCGGCACTAGTACAGTGTATATCCACCTTTCGCAGCAATGCAGGCTGCTATTCTCCCATGGAGACGATCGTAGAGATGCTGGATGTAGTCCTGTGGAACGGCTTGCCATGCCATTTCCACCTGGCGCCTCAGTTGGACCAACGTTCGTGCTGGACGTGCAGACCGCGTGAGACGACGCTTCATCCAGTCCCAAACATGCTCAATGGGGGACAGATCCGGAGATCTTGCTGGCCAGGGTAGTTGACTTACACCTTCTAGAGCACGTTGGATGGCACGGGATACATGCGGACGTGCATTGTCCTGTTGGAACAGCAAGTTCCCTTGCCGGTCTAGGAATGGTAGAACGATGGGTTCGATGACGGTTTGGATGTACCGTGCACTATTCAGTGTCCCCTCGACGATCACCAGTGGTGTACGGCCAGTGTAGGAGATCGCTCCCCACACCATGATGCCGGGTGTTGGCCCTGTGTGCCTCGGTCGTATGCAGTCCTGATTGTGGCGCTCACCTGCACGGCGCCAAACACGCATACGACCATCATTGGCACCAAGGCAGAAGCGACTCTCATCGGTGAAGACGACACGTCTCCATTCGTCCCTCCATTCACGCCTGTCGCGACACCACTGGAGGCGGGCTGCACGATGTTGGGGCGTGAGCGGAAGACGGCCTAACGGTGTGCGGGACCGTAGCCCAGCTTCATGGAGACGGTTGCGAATGATCCTCGCCGATACCCCAGGAGCAACAGTGTCCCTAATTTGCTGGGAAGTGGCGGTGCGGTCCCCTACGGCACTGCGTAGGATCCTACGGTCTTGGCGTGCATCCGTGCGTCGCTGCGGTCCGGTCCCAGGTCGACGGGCACGTGCACCTTCCGCCGACCACTGGCGACAACATCGATGTACTGTGGAGACCTCACGCCCCACGTGTTGAGCAATTCGGCGGTACGTCCACCCGGCCTCCCGCATGCCCACTATACGCCCTCGCTCAAAGTCCGTCAACTGCACATACGGTTCACGTCCACGCTGTCGCGGCATGCTACCAGTGTTCAAGACTGCGATGGAGCTCCGTATGCCACGGCAAACTGGCTGACACTGACGGCGGCGGTGCACAAATGCTGCGCATCTAGCGCCATTCGACGGCCAACACCGCGGGTCCTGGTGTGTCCGCTGTGCCGTGCGTGTGATCATTGCTTGTACAGCCCTCTCGCAGTGTCCGGAGCAAGTATGGTGGGTCTGACACACCGGTGTCAATGTGTTCTTTTTTCCATTTCCAGGAGTGTATATGTCTTTTTTCTCCCATTGGTACTTTCTCCTGTCTATCTCCTAAACTGTCCCAGCCTTCAGCCATTTCTCTCGCTCTTCGTTACCACCCTCCCTCCTTGAATCTTCCACTGCTTCTCTCTCTCATTCTCATTGTCTTTGTTCCAAACTCCCATTGCCACAGTTTCTTTCTTTCTCGCTTACAGTCTGCTGTATTTTTTTCAGCCACCATTGTCACCCCTCCTTACAGTTCGTTGGATATGGTTTGCTCAAGGTTTTGACTCATGCACTGGGAAACTTTAACGTGTGGACGTAGGGGATTGGAGCAAATTGGGAAATGAAAATGGTTCAAATAGCTCTGAGCACTATGGGACTCAACTGCTGAGGTCATTAGTCCCCTAGAACTTAGAACTAGTTAAACCTAGCTAACCTAAGGACATCACAAACATCCATGCCCGAGGCAGGATTCGAACCTGCGACCGTAGCGGTCTTGCGGTTCCAGACTGCAGCGCCTTTAACCGCACGGCCACTTCGGCCGGCTTGGGAAATGATTTTCGTGTTAAAGTATGCTGGTCTGGATGGAGGTGGGGGGAGGTCCAGACCACCCTCAAGCCTATGTATCATCTCTTATTTCATTTCCACTCTCTCTTTTGCTCCCACTACTGCTATCTCCACCCATCTCTCTATCCCTTTTACTGCCACTGTGGCCATTACTATCTCTTGCCTCTTTGGCTCAGACTGACATTGTCTTCATGCACCTCTCTTTCTCTTTCACTACTACTTTCTCCTCTACCACCATCACTATCTCCTCTCTCCATCTCTCACTGTCACTGTCTCCTCTCTCTTCCGTCCTCACTGTCTGTGTGCTACTCCTTTTCAGCACAAGAAAGCACGAATATCTCCGCATGCCAAAATTTTTGGTGACGAAGGCGGAGTAAGGATTAAGGCAGCCGGTTCCTCGCGTATCTGTCGAAGTCTTTTGAAGAGGAACATATTCACCATTTTTGTGCTTTGGCGGGAGCATTTTTCAGCCCGTTCCCTTCATTTCCCTGTTACAGCAGGATGTGCTGCTTACGTAAAACGAATTCTGTAAGTCAGTAATGTTTTGACAGTTCATTTATACACTTCGTCACATTTACATACTTTGACGCATGTAAACAACAAATAACAAAAGGGTAAACAAAAAGCGTCTCCCATCCAATGCAGGTTCATTTTACACGACTTTACACAAAAATGCACAACAATTTTAGGCTATACCAAGGAATTTTGTATGACAGAAAATTTTTATAAGGCGCTGACGCCAGCAGGTGGCACCATCGAATAGTTTTCCAGGCGAAGAGAGACCAGACTGCCGTGAAGAGCCGTTTGTATAGAGACAGCACGTCATAAACTTTTACTGATTAAGAAATGACTGCTACAAACAGATTTTGGTGGCCTCAGCACCCTTGTGATGACCCCAGAAGCATTGCTATACGTTCAATAGGTAATTTAAAACTACATTTACGCCTCAAACCGGATATTACGTGCACATTTTAGGTCCATAAGTGCGGTAACTTCGAACCCCGACGTCGACATAACAAATAACAATATCAAAACAAGATTTGAAGTTTCCAGGGAATATTAGCTTAAGAAGATGTGGTAAAAATTTGGCCGGTCTTACAGAGGTGGCCATCTCCACACTCGGTACTTTTCATAACCCAAAATTCATGGTTTTTCGGGGTTTCCTCAGGAACCGCCCATGAACAGATGGCGCTTTTAAAAGCCGCGTAAGGTCGACCCTAGAACACATCTGATGCAAAATAACCAACCGATTTGCTCAATTAGCCTGCGCTGGAGAGAGTTTGTAATGTTTAAGTTCTGACTCTACACTGCAGGATGTCTACGGGATGCCTGTTCTTCCGATACTTATACAGACGATCGCTAGGCTAAGGGCTACTCAAAAAAGTTGACCCCTTATCTCTGTGAGCAATAGAATTTGAGATAGGACCACCTGAAGAATCACATTTACGCACCCGGTTTTTGGAACATATTGGTATCGTGCAATGTTGTGCACAGACCGATTGGAGTCACAAGATGTATGCGAGCCATGAGAAGGAATCACGCTTCGCGATCTATACGCAGAGGAGCCACGTACACTCAGGGACGAAACTGATAGTTTCCTTTAATAAATATTAATTATTAGAGACAACAATTGACATGGTAAATGCTACGAGGAGTTTAATTGTGACTAAAGCTTTTATACTACAATATGATTAGGCATTAAACTTTTTAAATCTAAAAATAAATGAAAATTGTCCAGCTATGATAACATACGAACAGATACGAACTTAGGCAGTCGGCGAGAGGGTGTAATGTGAGACTGTTCCCCACAATAGTCATCTTAAGCACGCTCTCAGTCTTCAGCAACTTTAGTGCTTAATTGTTTCATCTGCTTAACTTTAAACTATTTTACAGCGTTCGCTAATACAAGAAGGTAATGCACCGCATTTTTTCTCAGCCGGAAACAATGTTACGAATGCGAATCGTTACGTACGAGGTATGTATTATTTGAAGTCTCGTGAGTGAGCGCGCCAAGTTTCCGTCACTTTCGACAGATAGTGTAGGTGCAGGACAGTTTCAAAACGGCGTCTGTAGTTGATGTACGTTACAAACAATATGTCGTCATTAACTTGCTCAGTACAAAGAAAGAAACCCGCGGGGAATATTTACAAACGCTTGTGCAAAGTCAATGGAGCATCTGCTATCGACAGAAGTACAGTTAGTCGCTGGGCATGGAGGGTGAGGTCATCACAAGGCGGTTCGATGGAGCTCCACGATTTGCAGCGGTCGGGAAGACCGTCCCCGGCTCTCACACCTGATATGTTGCGGCGAGCTGATGTTGACATTCGCGAGGGCAGACTCATTACTCGGCAGTTGGCACTGCATCTGACAATCAGCAAAGGAAGTGTGGATGCAATTATCCGCACTCTTGGATATCCAAAAGTGTGTGCAAGGTGGGTTTCGCGATGTCTAACGGTGGATCACAAATAGCACAGGAAAAACATTTATTTGTCTTGATTTGTTGCAACGTTTTGAAGCTGAGGGGGAGGTCTTCTTTTCCCTGATTGTGACAGGTGATGAAAGCTGGGTTCACCATTTTGAGGCCGAAACAAAACGAAAGTCGGTGAAATGGCACCATTCCCACTCCCCACAGAAGAAAAAATTCAAAGCAACTGTTTCCGCCGGTAAGGTCAGGATCACCGTGTTCTGGGACTGTGAAGGTGTGATTCTCATTAATATGATGCGAAGAGGCGATACCGTTAATTCAGAAGCTTCTTCAACACATTACCAAATCTTAAGACGTGCTTCGCCGGCCGCTGTGGCCAAGCGGTTAAAGGCGCTACAGTCTGAAACCGCGTGACCGCTACGGTCGCAGGTTCGAATCCTGCCTCGGGTATGGATGTGTGTGTTGTCCTTAGGTTAGTTAGGTTTAAGTAGTTCTAAGTTCTAGGGGACTGATGACCTTAGAAGTTAAGTCCCATAGTGCTCAGAGCCATTTGAACCATTTTTTAAGACGTGCTTCCGGCGCCACAGCAACCAAGGAGATGTTTTGCTGCAACGCGATAACGCTTGGCCCCACACATGTCTGGGGACTGCTGAACACATCGCAAAACAGGGTTAGACAGTGTTTCCCCATTCACCCTACACCCCTCACCTAGCGCCATCGAACTTCCACTTGCTTAGGGCGTTACAGGATGCCATTCATGAAAGACCTTTTGAGGACGATGAGGAGGTGGTTCACACAGTGCAGCGCTGGCTGCACCACGAGGACAGAGATTGGTACCAAGAGGGCATACACGCCTTGTTTTGCGCTGGAGGTAGGCCATAGAACGGGATGGTGAAATAGGGTGTGTAGATGAAACACCATTCTTTAGTGTGTGTAGTTCTCGTTATATTCAATAAAGAACTGTTGAAGAAATAAATGCCATGCATTATTTTCTGGGCAACCCTCGTAAATACCCCGTAATAGCATCCCGGGACTTATTTCAAAACGATTAGCTACCCGCATTCTGAGTTTATAGACACAGATCATCTGCTTGCCTCTTCGAACTGATCCAGTGTGTTGCAAGTACTGTTGTAAAGAACAACATCAACGAGAAATCATCGGAGAACAAGTGGGAGGAAATCCTACGCGCCAATACATTAAGGTAATCCAAGAGAGGGTTAACTGTCTCGAGTGGGAAGGAGCGACCAGTTGTACTGTACGTCACCTGTACCGCTTTCTGCGGACTCGTGGCTAAGGTGAGAAACTTTTACCGAGTTTTGATACCATGAGGGGATCTTTCAAGGTGTTGACTGATCACCTATAAAAAAGTCAAATGATCTTAAAATGTCTGTGTTAGCACGTTACGTTGTTTTTTCTATGTTTACAGTGGTTTGCCAATCTTTGCACCATGAAAATACCATTCATTTTGTAACAACAAGTTTCCAATGTGTCACATCCGTGTGCACATCTATGTTGTCTGTGTCTTGTGGGGGTACGTATGGTATCCTTCAGGCCATTTACATAGAGTGGGAACAATGGCGGACCGATCACAATACCCCTAGGTACGTAGATCGATTTCTGAAGATGTCTGTTCATTTACAAAAGATGTATTGAGATATGTTTGCTAGCAAGTTCTTTATTCAATAGCATATCTGTTCGGATATTGAGTACGCACATATTTAAGACGCGATAATGCAGACCAGTATCGAAAGCAAATCGCATTAAAATACGGGGGTTTTTCAAATGGTTCAAATGGCTCTGAGCACTATGGGACTTATCTGCTGAGGTTATCAGTCCCCTACAACTTAGAACTACTTAAACCTAAGGACATCACACACATCCATGCCCAAGGTACGATTCGGATCTGCGACCGTAGCGGTCGCGCGGTTCCAAACTATAGCGCCTAGAACCGCTCGGCCACTCTGGCCAGCGGGGTTTTTCAATAGCATTGTAGTTGTGTATAAATTTACTGTGACGATCCTCACAGCTGATTAGGAATGCTAACCTCTTATACCATTTACCACATTATTTTACTTTACGTTTCACGTTAAGTTCAACGCTATTTCCATTGGTAATACAGTAAACACTGAACTTCGGTTCTATTTCCTCCCAGTCTCACTGCAGAATGCCATGTGTAATCTCTCAAGCTCTTATCGATGGTAGACGGTCGAGAATACAAAAAACTTTGCTTGTGAAATAAAAAGGTGAGATACTATAAACGGTTTTCCCTGTCTCTTCCTGCCCTATGCCCTGGAATACGGTCTCTGAGGAAATATCAACCTTCGTTAAAGGAACTGTAGATAAACCCACCACTAGATTGAAGATTCCTCATCAGTTTCTCAGTCAGGCGGGGGACTCATACACGATCCAGTGTAAGCCATAGTTCAACGGCTACGACTAATGGGGGATCGAACACACCCTACCTCACGTCCTTGTGATAATTGAGAAGAATCTACAGTAGTTTGAAAGTACAAATACTGAATAAAACTTCGTTTGAATAAACAAAGTAAAATTGTTTAATATTTTTATTTAGCATTTAGTAATTCTGTGAAATGACAAAGCAGGAACTGGTGCAAGAAAAACGTTGTAGAAGCATGTGTGGTTATGTGAATGATAGGTAGTGGTTGTAGGAAAATTAAAGAAAGCAAAAGCACTTGTATGAGTGTTAAGAGCTCAGAGGACAAGCCGGTAATAGTAAACGACGGAAAGCTGAAACTAATATATAAACGGGCTGCACAAAGGGGACAATCTTGGACACAATATTATGGACTGAGAAGAGAAAGTGAATGAAGAGGAAATGGTGGATGCGACACTACGAGACGAATTTAACAGGATACTGAAAGCCCGAATTCTAAACGAGGCCCGTGGAGTATACGACATTCTCTCAGGATTGTTGGGATCCTTGGGAGAATGTACCACGACAAGACTGTTCCACCTGGTATGCAAGATGTATGAGACCGGTGAAACACCTTCATGCTTCAAGAACAACGTAATACATCAAATTCCACTCAAAGATTTTAGCTCTACCGAGCCATCATTTCCATAAGTGAGGGTCGAAAAACACTGACACAAAATAAGTTCAGAAGAATGGAAAGACTGTAGAAGCAGTCCTCAGAGAAGGTCGGTTTGATTCTAGCGAAATATAAGAACACTTAAATCAGTAATAATGGCATTCTTTTCTCAGAAGATAGCTGAAGATAGGGAAACCTGCATTTATACCATTTGAAGATGCAGAGGAAACTTTTGACTTTCTTGACTGGTAGACATCAAATAATGGCTTGCACAGATGTAGATGTTGAACTTAAAAAGCAGTGACGAGGTTAGAAAGGTACGCAAGTAGAACGATTTAGAAGTTCTGCTGCTTCCGATGGCCATGCGACCAATTGTTCGTTACAGTCACTGACAGTAACAATTGTCTTTAAGGGATGTGCAGTAAATAAAAGGGAAAAGTGTGAATGACTCTTCTACAGAATTCATTCAGAAAGGAAAGGAGGAATGTCGTCGCGTCTCATACCCATGTTGAATTTCACCTACACCAAGTAATTTTCAACAGCATTGGTACTCTCGATATAACTGTCTAAAATAACTACCTTCATGCTGCATATTCCTCTTGAAATATATTTTTCTGAGACAGCTATTAATTACCAATGTTCACAGCTATCGAAATTCGACTCGGTTCAGTGTGGGTAACAAATGTACACAAACCTGTGAATGATACAGAATGATATAGTGAATACATTTGCGCACTGTGTGAAGCTTGTGTTAAAACTTTCGTGCTGAGAGGTCGTGGTCCTTATAAGAAACTATTTAATAACTTCTCGTCCCTACCTGCGGGAGTCACCTTCGGTAGAATGACTCGAATATATACTTAAATTTAAGTGTTATACAGGGCACCACCATTCGTCACGTGATACCGAAGCCGTGAATCTTTTTATGAATGAAGCATTAGGGAATTACCAGCAATTAAAAAAAGCGGTGATTCTAAATATAAATATAACGTAGAAGTCGACGGAAATCGAAAGTATTTGACGAGGAAATGTAAAAACGAAAGAGAATTAGTGAGGTGGGGAAAGAAGAAGAGATGTTGTCGACTGCCATATTGTTGGTAGAGTGGTAAATGCTATGGGATAATATTTCCTTTGCCAAAAGCACATGGCCACGCAAGGCACGGTGACTTCGGAGTACTTATGAAGATGTAAAATTTGCTGTTAACGATATTTTCTGTAGTGTAAGGTTGAAAGTCACCTGTTATAAACGTCTTTGACGTTATGTATCAATATGAGAGTTGCAAGTCACTCTAATAATTCAAAGACCTACTAGTCTATGTTTTCGTCTGAAAGAGAAGTCTCCTCTTCAGCTGAGTAGAGAGAAGCATGTCTACATGTAAGTCATTCTGAGCAAATCACTGTCAGCCAATCAGGTTGCTTGGTGCAGATTTGAAATACGGTTGGGCGGTTTTCCGTTTCTCTTGGCCTTACATCTCACCGGATGTCGACGAGTTGTACAGTTCAGAATTTCCATTTGCGAATTACTTAAGATGAGCATTACTAAGCTGCAGAGTTCAGGATTGTCCGTTAGATCGTTACTCGCTCACGCTGCATTGGCCAAACTCCATATTTTTACATGATTTTTTCAGGTGTTTCTGTGATTTTCAATTGTGTATCCATGTTATAAGAGTCGAGGGGCATGAAAGGGAAGCAGTGATTGGGAAAGGAGTGAGACAGGGTTGTAGCCTCTCCCCGATGTTATTCAATCTGTATATTGAGCAAGCAGTAAAGGAAACAAAAGAAAAATTCGGATTAGGTATTAATATTCATGGAGAAGAAGTAAAAACTTTGAGGTTCGCCGATGACATTGTAATTCTGTCAGAGACAGCAAAGGACTTGGAAGAGCAGTTTAACGGAATGGACAGTGTCTTGAAAGGAGGATATAAGATGAACATCAACAAAAGCAAAACGAGGATAATGGAATGTAGTCAAATTAAATCGGGTGATGCTGAGGGGATTAGATTAGGAAATGAGACACTTAAAGTAGTAAAGGAGTTTTGCTATTTAGGGAGCAAAATAACTGATGATGGTCGAAGTAGAGAGGATATAAAATTTAGACTGGCAATGGCAAGGAAATCGTTTCTGAAGAAGAGAAATTTGTTAACATCGAGTATAGATTTAAGTGTCAGGAAGTCGTTTCTGAAAGTATTTGTATGGAGTGTAGCCATGTATGGAAGTGAAACATGGACGATAAATAGTTTGGACAAGAAGAGAATAGATGCTTTCGAAATGTGGTGCTACAGAACAATGCTGAAGGTAAGGTGGGTAGATCACGTAACTAACGAGGAGGTATTGAATAGGATTGGGGAGAAGAGAAGTTTGTGGCACAACTTGACTAGAAGAAGGGATCGGTTGGTAGGACATGTTTTGAGGCATCAAGGGATCACAAATTTAGCATTGGAGGGCAGCGTGGAGGGTAAAAATCGTAGAGGGAGACCAAGAGATCGATACACTAAACAGATTCAGAAGGATGTAGGTTGCAGTAGGTTACTGGGAGATGAAGAAGCTTGCACAGGATAGAGTGGCATGGAGAGCTGCATCAAACCAGTCTCAGGACTGAAGACCACAACAACAACAATCCATGTGAGCAAGGTCAGCTCTTTGTGCAGACTTCATCTTTGTCTGAATATGCGAGAATTAATAGCTATTTTTTAGTGAATCAGCCGAAGATATAGGTTGATTTTCACGTCACTTTACCACTGTCTAAACACTGTTACTTGTACTGTAAACCATATACGATTATTTTCTGGTTTTTGTGAATTTTCGTACGCTCGTGTGGTCCGTTAGGGGACACTTCTATATGAATACGGAGATGGTATCTGCTCTTTCGGACATGTCCGAAAGAACAGATACGATTGGTGAACTTGCGGCTCTCGAAGAATGAAATTACAATGAAATCCAGACCTTTAGTTGCGTAGAGGGGTTGATAAATAACAAGGGGGACAGTTCAAACTGTGTGCCCCGACCGGGATTCGAACCCGGGATCTCCTGCTTACCTGGCAGGCGTTCTATCCGTCTGATCCATCGAGGAGACAGTGGACAGGGCGACTGCAGAGACTTATCTCTGGCACGCACCCCGTGAGACACACAATTCCAGCTTACTGTCCACACGCTACATTTGCAGTGCCTCTGCCCACTATACTCATTACTTGCGGCACTCAATCTATCGATTCCCGTAAGAGTTCGGGCAATGTGAGTGCATCCGCACTGAAAAAGATTATTGGCTGGTAAGCCTTATCTAAATGAAGATGGTATCTGTTGATTCGGACATGTCCGAATCGGAAATCGGGAATCGGTAGATTGAGTGCCGCGAGTAATGAGTATTGTGGGCAGGGGCACTGCAAATGTAGTGTGTGGACAGTAAGTTGGAAGTGGGTCTCACGGCGAGCATGCCAGAGATAAGTCCCTGCAGTCGCACTGTCCTCTGTGTCCTCGATGGCTCAGACAGAGAGAGCGTCTGCTATGTAAGCAGGAGATCCCAGGTTCGAGTCCCGGTAGGGGGCACACATTTTCAACTGTCCCCGTTGATATTTATCATAGCCTGTCGCAGCTATAAGGTCTAGATTTCATTGTAATTTCACATTTGTATGTGTTGTTCATAAATTTTCTTTTCTGATTTCTGAATAATAACTGGGAATTAAATTTAAATCCCTCGCTAACTATTTCACTGTACAAGTAATGCTTCAGTCCTGCGATTTTATGCACATGTGCTCACTTACCTTCGTCCATGCGAGTGCCATGTGCGAATGTAACATTTATAAAGAAGTGTCTTTGCCACAACTAATAAAGCGATAAGCTACCTTGAACAGAAACAGTATGTTCTATTATGTTCAATTTCACAGTCGAGCAAGGTAAATACGAATTGCAGAGAACTTCAGTATATGTGCTGTAGTAGTGAACGCATCGAAACTTTACACTGCTATGAAAACTTCTTTGTTGTTCGGTCCTAGGTGTGCAACTGCATAGCACGTGTCTCTCCTACAAGGAATGAGGCATTTACGTTGACAGGTTGTTTTAGGATGGCTGAAAAACGTGGTTGCAACTGGTCTTCCATTCATTTACGTTAAATGACGCTTTTATACGACCCGTTGCTCTGTGAATGTTTGCCTACTACCTAATATTACATTCAGTGTGTTCAGATCGTGATTTTATTCATTTATGGATCCAATTTCATGCAAAGGGAGAGAATTTCAGGGCATTAATACTGGACCCCATAATTTTCTGTGCATTCAAGTTAAATTAGGACCGGTAGTAGCACCTTTCAAGGTCCTCACCTGTCATAAAACCCTAAGTATCTTTGTTGCATCTAGATTTCTAAAGGAGTTAACAGAGTAATACCATGCTCATATTGCATGCGTTTTGTCAGTGTAAACACAAAGAAATGTTAGTACAAGAGCTACAGGGAAACAGTCAGCAAACAGTACATTTGAGCGGATTGTAAACATCGTGAACTAAATTTTCTGCGGTTTTCGTAAATTAAATACGGTGAATGTTAAAATGGTTGTTTCCAATATCCCACCACAGTATTTCTGGCTTTATGTTTGTCAAATCGGAGCTTATGTTCTTCAGTCTTTAATGAATTTCCTGTCGATGGGACACTGAATCTCAACGTTACTTCTTGTTTTAATTCCATCAGTGAGCACAGCATAACGCATAACCTCAACAGCTGTCTAAGGCTTCTTCTTCACTATACGGCTGGCCTACAACAAAACACACAAACTGAAGTGGCGACGGCGCCGTGACTCACCTGAAGAAGCTGGGCTCCCGGCAGTGGTTGGCTCGCAACTTGCTCACCAGGATGCATACGATGTGTGCCAGGAACACAGAGTTCACCTGCACACACCCAACAGCGTAGTTCACAAGCCAGCAAAGCATCTGATTACTGCATAGGAATGTGAAAACATGTTAAGCAGAATTGAAACTAATGCTGACTAAAATGATCAGCATATAGACGAAATAATGCGTGTATTTTTAAATTAGCTACTTGTTCACAATGATCCACATTCGTCAGTGTATAAAAACTCCTAAGAAATTCGATGGTAGTCTGGGCACGTCGGAAATTTAATTGCAGGGCACTCAGACTGTCGCTCAACAGATTTAGTGAAAGCATCAAGTAAACTTTTCTACGCTATATTTTGTAATGTACCTTCTGTATCCGCTGCTTAACTACTGTATCTCCCAAAATGTATATCAGCTATTAAGTTTGTACTTTTTATGTATTTACTTTTTATGTATTTAGAGACTAAGAATTTGTCAAAAGTAAATAAGATCTACAAACAAAATGTAACATACAATGAAATAAACAAAGAGGTAACTGCTGGTATCCAGTCAATACTTACTGATGCATGATGAAAGTAAAAGGTATGACCTTACTTTCAGGACAGTCATCATACAAAGAAGAAACAATATGGTATTTGGATTTGAGTCATGAATCGCTTTCTTTCCACATCAGACTTTATTTTCTACAAGACATTGTAGTCCATTAATTATGGGAAACACAAAGATGTGGAACATACTAGCATAACCGGTGGAACACTTTCTTACATGAACTTCTGTACACCTATATAACTAGAGACAATTACGAGGCTTATTCGGGAAGTAAGATCCAATTAGACGTGAAGTCACTGTGAAAATCCGATGGAATTTTGCACAGATGTGAGTCCAGAGTTTCTTCTGGCGTATACAATTTTCAAACAACTTACAGGAATTCAGCCCGGTAAAATTTACAGCGATCGTCGATATTTCGGCGGGAGTACACCCCGCCATTTTCAAGGTTTTAAATTTGTCTGCACATCGCCTGTCCGTTGCAGCTTGTGCTTTGAAAATGACGGGGTGTACTCCCACCGAAATATCAGCGATCGCTGTAAATTTTACATGGCTGAATTCCTGAAGTTGTTTGAAAATTGCACAGATGTGTTGGGCAGTGTCTTTAGTGAGCCTTTCGATCGCTTCACGTCACTCTTTTCAGTTCAGAGCGCAGAGTGATCACGTAGAAATATCTAAAACAAGTGTCCCCAGCCAAATACGTAAACCTGGTGAGAGATTTCACCTGAAGCTATGCAGCCCACATAACATAAATGTCATGCGTTTCTTTCTTTAAGGCAGTTTTCAGCCGCATTTTGCAGGGGCAATGGAGACGCACCTGCAGCGTTTTCGATGGGAAGTGTTTCATCACCCACAACACAGCCCTTTATTGGCTCACTCCGTAGTTCATCTTTGCTCGCATGAACCACTGGCTATGAAGACAACATTTTGTCACAGACAACGAAAGGCAGAGCAGCGTAGAGAATTGGCGGAAAGCGGCTGCTTTCTGTGAAGAGGGTACTGGAAAGTTTGTATAACGCCACGACAAATGTCTAAGTCGGAGCAGCGACTATTTAGGGAGGTACCTGGAAGGTGTGGGTAACAGTTGCGAATAAAATATTTTTGATTTTCGCTGTGGTTTTCATTTCGCGATCAATCGGACCTTACTTTCCGAACGGCCCTCGTATCTAGTCTGGTTGCTCACATTCCTCATTTTTCCCTGGCACAGTATCTCATCGTACAGTTTGGGCTCTCCTCGAAAGCTTAATATCAAGCCCAAAATCCTGTACCGCGATTCACCCTCATCCGTTTTAATTATGTCCTACAGTACAGAGCATCCCATAAACGAATAAAATGCATTATGCTCTTGCAGAACAGGACGTAATACCTAAATTTTATTATGTCTGAAGTTACAAAGATACAATGTATTTGTACTGGGTGGTTATAATTAAGCTGGCGGTGGTTCGAGTGCTGCAGTGTGGGCTGTGCGCGTGGCAGAACACTGAAACATCGTCGGTATGTTCATTAAACTGTGCGTTCACGGAGTATACTTTCTGCGACCAGGTGAAAATATGGCGATGTAAGCAGTGAGAATGCGGTGTGGACGCAAAAGAAGAGGAGCAACGCTCAAAGATATGATAACGGTGGTTCTGGCACGCTTATTAGGATATGGTCACAAGTTACAGCATGTGCTCTCTCGACTCAGCAACATGCTGCATCATTAACATGGTATGTTCGACAGGTTCTAACAGCATATCCGGTATAATCAGAAATATATGTCGTCGTATTCTATTCTTCTGTTCAGGAACAGTCCAGAAACAATCGTGATGGACACGATCTTTCAGATATCCCCACAGCAAGAAGACACATGAATTTAGGTCGGGGGACCTGGAAGGCCACACATCTTGAAATTGCTCTGGGATTATGCGGACTTTACAGAATGTTTCTCGGAGCAAATTTTTCACTTAGCAAGCAACATTTGGTGTCGCCCCATTTTGCATGAAAACAGCGACGTGGATACAGTTCCGTTCTTGCAAAGTTGGAATCACATGGTGCCCGTGTAGGTCCTTATAACGCCTAACAGGTACGCGTGATGTCATCACCTCGAAGAAAAACGGACGGAAAATAAAGGAGGCTGTGAAAACACACCACACAGTCACACAAGCTGAGTGCAGTGGATGTTCCTGCACAACGTGTTGCGAAGTAGAACCCCATATGTGAGTTCTGTGAGTTGACGGCACCGTGCAGAGTAAAATGTGACTCATCCGTTCAATGAATATCACCCAGCCGCGCGTCATCCATTTCCATGCGTGCCAAGAAACGAAAGGCAAAGTAACGATGTTGTAGACTACCTTGGGGCTTCACTTGGTGTACATTCTGAATTTCGTGTAAAATGTGCGGCAAAATCTTTTGAACTGTTGACCAGTGAAGAGACAATTCCTGTGACACAGCTCGAGAAGTGGCTGCAGAATCTGAGGCACGTGCTGCGCGGTCAGCTATAGCTACAGCAACTTCATCAATAACTGCCATGGGAGTGGGCCGCCTCCCTTTCCACGCTACACCATCTAATTGACCTGCTACTTCTAATTTCTTTATCATATTCTTCAACCCGTTTGTTGACACGGGGCCTGTTTGCATCTGTCTCTGTCGGCGATATTCCTGCAAGCGCTGCTGTTGCTGCTGTTACGATAAAACAACTTCAGCAGCAGTGCGCTGCCTTTCTTCTCTATAGCCACTGTACATCGTACGGAAAACTTCAACCTCCTTAATCCGTTTCACCAACAGTCACTTCCACAAAAGAAATCAACGCGGACCACGAAGAGACAATCATCATACTGACGTAAAAACGGAAAACATTTCATATTCTGAGTGCTTATAGCGCCACATTTTCAGCTTGTGTCACAATGTGGAACCATTATTTTTTTCAGCGTACTCCACGAGTGCAACGGTTAATGAACATACCTACGGCGTATGGATAAACAAACCTAAGTGCGGCTTTTATATCTGGCTACATTGCTGAAAGCAGCAACAAGATCCCACCCTTTATACGACAGAGATACCGTGTCAGTGATGAGTTTTGTAATTGGAGCAGATTGCTAACATCCAGCATGTCAGAATAAGATTACAAAAGTTGTTTTCATTATGCGGAAGGCTTCAAGATAGATATATGCTGCATGTACTCGTAATAAGAATCTCAGTCACCAGTGTTTACGTTTCAATAATGGTTGCCAGCACCCTTGTCTTTCAATTTCAAAATAATAATATTATTAATGGGATACTAAATTACGTTTTGTTCTGCGTGCTATTATTTTTTGAAAACCTCGTTTCAATATATTGAACCGTTCAGCAAATAGGACAGTTTCACCTTGCCCAATTCAACCTAGCATTGGCCATAGGATCATACCAGAATCGACAGTTTGCCATGGACAACTGCTCCAATGCCTTGAGCAGCCTCCTATAAGTACAGTCCTAAAACTGTGTATAGAGATGAACATAGGGACATACTTCATTTTCAAATGTTGTTTCAGTTGATGAAGGGAAGCAGGCTAGATCACTTTTGATTCCACTTTGCCGCTAATACTTAGTGGGAAAGCTGACTAAGAAAATGATCCAAGCAAGTATACCTGAAAGTGAACTAAGAAAATGATCCAGGCAAGTCGACATGAAAATGAACTAAGAGAGTGGTTCAGGCAAGTGGACATAAAAACTGATTAAGAAAACGATTCAGGCAAGTGGCCATGATGGTTGTGTGGGTACGAAGAGCGTGCACACTGAGCGGGCACGTTGAGAAGGAAAGTTGGCCGCAAAACCTTTGAGAGCAAGTTGTCCACAAAACCTGTGCGGCCAAGTTGATCACGAGAACTGAGTGGACAAGTTGGCCACGAAAGTTGAGCAGGCAAGTTGGCCACGAAAGTTGAGCAGGCAAGTTGGCCACGAAATCTGGGCACGAAATCTGGGCACGGAAGCTAGGAACGAAAGCTGGCCACAGAAACTGGACTTCCTTTTGGAGTGATTGCTGTGTAATGTATTCTGTAGCTGTTTGGAAAAGCACCAACAAACCGTTTAGAAATAGCAGAGGAAAAGGCTGAATTCTACTGCTCAGAATTCCCACAACAATAAAAGAAATTAAGTTTTTGTTCGCTGTGTCTTCCCACATCATGATGTTCATTCCTCTCACTACCAAACACAATTTTCCCTCCACTGAAATCAATGTTAGCGGGTTTCATGGTGATGAGTTCGAGAAAATGCCTGACGAACACAGAGACAGTTAGGAGCCCAGATTCCAGCTGGTATTCATGTGGCACCAGTCACACTCCGGGTGCAACCTCAGACTTCTGCTTAAATTGCTACAGAGTGAGTAACGTCTTACTTGACCGCTGTGGATGTCAAAGATATGACAGAATACTTGTTTACAGGACAAAATAAATATTTAAAATGAAGTGACGATGAAATGGATCATTGGAAATGCAATGATCTCATCTGAGTGGAAACCGTTGCGATATGGTGCACATGCAACATAATGAATATATCATAGGGTCTAAAAATTTGTGTACGACATGGCCTCGAAACTGGATTTTTCGTTTTCAATTTGGGAATTTTAGGAAAACTACAGAAACTCCTAATCTGGATGACAAAATGAACTAAACCTTAGTCAGCCAGACAGTGAGTCCCATGTCTTGACCAGTGCACCGTTTCATATGGTGAGCCTATCGATGTATCAAAGAATATGTATGCTACTACCAACCAGGAGGACGAGCAAGTGTACAAATCTTTGATAACTGTTACATTGACTAATACATAGCAGACATACAACGTTCAACGGGTACGTTATTTTTTATAAGATCCAGTCAACCTCCCAGAGGTTTACTTCTAGAACATTGTTAACAGTGTTTACTAACCCACACTACGCTAGGAAATACCTAAAATTACTCCCATATCGACAAACGACTCACCAGCCACAATAACAGGCTACGTAATACCTTACAATACGTCCTCCATCCAGTCATGAAACTCAGTGCGTAATACATAAGATAACATTATGTATTACGGCGCAGCACTGAACACAGGATTATTATGAAACCGGCAAAGACTGAAAGCAGCTACTTACCTCTACTCTTGATTCATAGGAAACCACGTATGAAGGGTGTGTGTTTGGTATGCCATGACCAGATACTTCTGTGTCAATAGCCATGAGAACGTTAGGTTTTTTTCGAGTGGGTCACTATGTTCATTATGTTGAAGCTGGTATCTGATGCAAGATATACAGAATGTTGGTTTTGTGGGAAACCCTACAGTGGAATAGTCCTGTGGATTCACTTCACTTTCAAATCAACAGTCATACCAAAAGATAGGTCTGTGTATCCAATAAATTGTATGATCTTCTGGTCATCGAGAAAGGGGATTCTATTTTGGACCTGAAATCCAATGAACTGTCATCCAGTACTAGGAGATTATTCAGGACAACGTTAAAATCCGTATACCGTGCAGTATTGGCAAGGATCATATGCGATCAATTTGAAAATAATGCCTCCAATATTTTTTCATCTAACTAAAACAAATGCAAAGAGCACAGTAAAGTAGTTAAATAGAGCTAAATTTCAATTACAAACTGTCATTTTTCCATGCACTCACCATGATTCGTTATTCACTATGGGCAATGATGAACAAGATTCTGCATGACACGTTCTTAAAAATCTGATACAGCTGAACCTAGTCACTGTCTGAAGACAGCATTTGAGTCTGGGAAACTTTGCCCGCTTAGTCCATCTGTCATAGGTAGGGCGGGACGCGAAGTGAATGCAGTGAGATAGCGCAGCTAATGTTGGTAACGACTTTCACGGCCACAAACTCTCGTGGGAGTGGCATTATGTTGCAAACGGAAGTTTGCCTTCATCTCTACCCTCACATTGGAAATTTGAGCTTTCAGCTTAGTCACTTTTGTACTGTAGTGTGCTGAACTGACAATTGTTTCAGGCTCTAAGACATAAAAACGATCCATACCCTGTCCATCCCAGAAACCCATGCACCGTACTTTGCGTCTCTGCAGATAACAGTATTTAGAAAACTGCCACCTTGAGCCTCGTACTGATGCAGTTGACTTCCGCCAAATTTACATTCGATGATTTGTTTCGGTCTTGTGTAAGCATCCACAGTATCATTTTTTTTTTTTTCACCAGGCTTCTGACTGGTTGGAAGCGACACCCGTCATGTATTCCTCTCCTGTGCCACCTCTTCACATCAGAGTAGCACTTCAAATCCACATCTTCATTTATTCGCTGGATGTAATCTCTGTCTTCCTCTACAGTTTTTGCCCTCTACAGCTCCCTCTAGTACCATGGAAGTCATTCCCTGACGTCTTAACAGATGTCCTATCATCCTGTCCTCCTTGTCAGTATTTTTCACATATTCCTTTCCTCTCCAATTCTGTGTGGAACCTCCTTATACCTTACCTTGTCAATCTACCTAATTTTCAGTATTCAATTGTAGCACCACATCTCAAATGCTTCGATTCTCTTCTGTTCCGGTTTTCCCACAGTCCATGTTTCACTACCTTACAATGCTGTACTCCAGACGTACGTTCTCAGAAACGTCTTCCTCAAATTAAGGCCTATGTTTGATACTAGCAGACTTCTCTTGGCCAGGAATATCCTTTTGCCGGTGCTACTCTGCTTTCGATGTTCTTCTTTCTCCGTCCGTAATTGGTTATTTTGCTGCCTAGGTAGTACAATTCCTTAAATTCATCTACTTCGTGACAACCAATCCTGTTGTTAAGTTTCTCACTGTTCTAATTTCTGCTACTTTTCATTACTTTCGTTTTCATTCGATTTACTCCCAGTCTATTAGACTGTTCATTCCATTCAGGAGATCATATAATTCTTCTTCACTTTCACTCAGGGTAGCAATGCCATCAGCGAATCAAATCATTGATATCCTTTCACCTTGAATATTAATCTCACTCCTGACCGTTTCCTTTATTTCTATCATTGCTTCTTCGATGTGCAGATTGAACAGTAGGGGCGCAAGATTACATCCCACTCTCACACCATTCTCAATCCGAGCACTTCGTTCTTGGTCGTCCAATCTTACTATTCCCTCTCGATGCTTGTGCATATTGTATATCACCCTCTCCCCCTACACATTACACTTATTTTTCTCAGAATTTCGAACCACTTTGCATTGTCGAACGCTTTTTCCAGGTCGACAAATCCTATGGACGTGTCTTGATTCTTCTTTGTTTTTGCTTCCATTATCAACCTCAACGTCAGAATTGCCTTTCAGTAACAATATCACACACATTTTCCGATAACCAAGATTGCATAAGACCTAGCCGACATTCGAGCTGTGCACACACAATTCCTTGATTTTCATTGAACCATCGTCACGATGACTTGATCGAGACACTGCTCATTGTAAGGAACCGTAGTTGAGCAGAGTCGACCATGACATGGCTTGCTGAGCACAGCCTATCCATAGCTATTCAAACGCAATAAACACTGTTTCACATTAATCACCTCTAGTTTATCATATCCACACTACTTAAGAAAGCGTCCATTGATTGCAGTTGGCTCCATTTCTCCTGCAGTGAGGAGCTGAATGATGCAGTTCTGTTTTATGCTGACTTCGAGGCTATACATCATACTGGAGCGCTTCCAAGACTCTAGTATCTATCGCAGAAGAACGAAACCAACAGGTTATTACCAGAACGATTCAAAAATAAAACTACACCGACATAATCTACATTCCGCTACACCATTACAGGGTAACTTTTCCGAAACCCGGTAATTGTCTCCCATGACGACGCAAAACCTTGAAATTTGGCTCAAAGGTACCTCAACCTTCCACTGTAATGGCACAAAAGCGTGGCGCTCTCCAACGTCAATGTCGGACTCGGCTTCACTTCGAACGGTAAGTGTCGACATATGTGAGAAAATACGATATTGGAGTGCCTTGTTATTCTGAATTCCGATGATCCCTTGGACACACATGCATATCCAAAGGAACTTTGCTTCGTAATTCCGAATAACACAGGCACTGCAATATCGTATTTATCCGCCGACACCGGGCAAGCGACTTGCAAGTAAAGTGCCTCACGTGTTAATGGAATATACATAATGGGTATGCGGGTTCAGGCTGTAGACGCATGGTTGACAGCACATGGAAGACTGGGTCTAGCGTGAGTCGTGCACGGATAGCCAAACAGTAAGGCTACCGCCCGCGATTAGCGGAAAATTCAGGTACAAGTCCCGGTCCAGTACACATTTTTACTGTCGTCATTCCGTTCTACAGCTGTTGGCTGTCCGTATTCCCTATTGCGAATACATTTAATGCATACGAGAAAAGGTCAAAGCTCAGATGTTCCAGGTGTTCATGTGAGCTGTAAGGTGAATTGATGACGTCACATTGGCACCAAATTTCACCAACATTCTGCCCAACTCCATTGTGAACCTGTCACACGATGCGAACGTCATCACAGCCCCTCTTACATTTCACCACATATTTTGTGGCCTCTGCTACGGAGGTCAATAACACGACAACCAGCGTTGAAATCACGCTGTTTTCGTATGAGTCGCGGGGGAAACGTTTGAGACATACCGTCGCTCTCTATTGACAAGCAAAAGGCCTCAAGAGGTGGTGTAAAGAGCGGCAATGAAAACACCTCTTCCCTTGTCTCACTGATTCCCACACATTTTGCAGTCGAGACTAACAATTCGCAGTATGTTCAATAACCTGACGACGTTCTTGGTAACATTTGACATTCCTGACAAGCCCTGGACTATTCAGACCCTCTGTAAGTAGATCATAGATCAGCAACCACACTGAACGTGGTAACATCTCTTTGGAGAGCATTGCGACCGCAAATTTTGCTCTGGTATATTCGGTGGAACTGCTACGAATTGTTCAGAAACATTCGACGGAATTTGAAGCAGCGGTATGTGATGATGCTTTACAGCCCTCTTGTTTTGCAACATCCTGTGGCGTGCTGATGGGGTGGTGTTGGGTGTAGGGCCGATATTGACACAAGCGTGGACAAAACAACAATAGTCCCTCTAAGATCCAATAATTCGGCAACACACTTGGTGCCACCTGAGCACCATTGTTGAGCACTTTAAAAATGTACCCCCGCAGGGACGGCCAGTCACTAATTACTAGTCACCGACGAGACAGGCATATCTTTCGACATCCCGTAGGCTTTGTATGCAGCCAGCAAACACTAGTTCAGTGACGTAACGTCACTCGGCGGAGGGCTGTCTAAATGGTTGACTGTGACACTGGCGCGTAGTAATGAGTGGCTGGCTTTCTCCATACGGGTACGTTTATAAAATGCTGAACAAAGAGGTTCGGGTGGCACAGAGGGTGTTGTCAAACTGCGGGATCTCAGAGGGACCCCCTATCGTTCTGTTCACACTTGTATAATGTCACACTCCCTATCATCACCCTATAAGGGCTGAAAAAGCATAAACTCCCTTCACTGCTTCGCATTACGTTCAGATTTCGTCGAGAGGTTTTGAATGGTCCGTAGTACTTCCATCATGTATACCAGAACAAAATTGCTGTCGCACTACACTCCAAAGATGAGCGATGACCTTCAATGGGACTGCAGGCACATGTTTTTCAGAGAAGGGTTGAATCGTCTGGGGGGGGGGGCGTGGGAGGGGGGGGGATATTAGCACTGTCAAACATTGCCAAGAACGATATCCTGTTGCTAATCACATTGCGAACTGTCTTTTTCTATGGAAAAATATGTGGGCATCAACGCCCCAGAGGAAGGGGTGTTTACATTGACGCCTTTTATGCCACCTCCCGGGGCCTTTGCGTCTCAGTCCTGAGCTTAAATATTTTCTTCGGCCACCCATGAGGAAACAGAGTGGTTTGAAAGCTGGGTGTCATACTTCTGACCTACATCGCAGATGGTTCACAACGAAGCGTGAAATATGTGTAAAATGGTGTTTGATGACCTTCCCACAGAGGCGTTGGGCAGAATTATGAAAAAATTTGGTGCCAATGTGAGATCAATACCGCATCTTACAGGTCATTTCACGTGATACGTCAGCACGATACAGGTCACATGGACTTGCAAGGGCTGGCCTTTTATTCGCATGTATCGACTCTTTGCTGTTTGACGCATCGCCGAGCATCAGGGTGACCTCACAGGGCACTTCACTTTTGCATCCTTGCAGAGGAAGACTGTATGCACCTTTGAGCAAAATTTCAAGCTTCTGCTTCGCAATGTCAGACACTTACGAGCTTTCGAAAAAATGACCCTTACATTGATTTGCGCATTGTAGGTTGGAGACTCAAAGTCAACAAACAAACAAAAAAATGAGGTGTACTATTTTCAGACGGATTCTACAACATTTCAGGTTGCACAGCCTCGGGACAGACTGGGAGACGAGTGGGTGATACTGACCAGCAGGCTGACCAGACTGGGCACGTAGAGGACCCACTCGACCATGTGGTGCGGCTCCACCCAGCAACTGGCCGGCTCCCCCTGGGCCAGCAGGTGGCGCAGCAGGGCGTACGCGGACACTGGCAGCAGCGGCACACCTGCAGAAGAGACGAGTGTGGGGGCAGTCTGGTAGCTCGAGGTGTACACTGCCAGGAATAGAAAGTGTCACACCAATAGCGACTTAACCTAATGATACCAAACTGATACTCCAGCACTTTGTATTGTTGCCTGAAAATGGAAAAAAGTGCTAAATAAATACGAGGGGGAGCTGGAAAATAAGTTTCCCCTGTCGATTGTGGTCAGAGTTGTGTGTGAAAGGAAAAAAAAGAGAATGAGACATTAAAGATAATACATATCTTTATTTTTCTACATAATTTCCAAGTACATTGAGACATTTGTCATACCACTTTATAAGCTTCAAAAAATCAGGGCGTTGCATACGGAAGAAGCGTTGAATGGCTTGTTTGACGTCAGCATTGCTGCCAAAGCGCCTTCCGCAGAGAGTCTTCTTCAAAGCAGGAAACAGATGGAAGTCACTTGGTGTGCGATCCGGACTGTAAGGCGGATGGTGTAGGCGCTCCCAACCAAGAGCTGCAATATGGTTTTGCGCTGCCGTCGCCGTGTGTGGTTTCGCATTGTTATCCAACAGCAGAACGCCAGATCTGAGAAGGCCAGGCCGCTTTTTCCAAATCACCTCTTGCAATTTCGACAGAGTGGAACAGTACTGCGCAGCATTGATGACTGCATCCTCCAGAAAGTCCAGCAGCAAAACTCCTTTGGAGTCCCAGAAAACGGCGAGTAGCACTTTGCCTGCAGACGGGGTAGTTTTGAACTTCTTTCGGACAGGTGATGACGGATGTTTCCACTCCATGGATGCGGCCTTCGATTCGGGCGTGTAATGGTGGAGCCCCGTTTCATCCCCCGTCACAATCCGAAACAGAAGGTCATTTCCAGATTCATGGTAACCCACGAAGTGTTCCAGGCTGAACGTCATGCGTTGTTCCATGTGTGTCGGGGTCAGTTGACTGTGCACCCATCGTGCTGACACCTTCTTGTACCGAAAAATGTCGTGGATGATCTTGCTAGCTCGCTCACATCAGATTCCAAGTTCTGCCGCTACTCCATCGATGGTGATACGCCGGTTCGCTTTAATCATGTCATCCACCTTCCTGACATTTGCATCTGTAGTGGCCGTGCGCGTCCGTCCAGGTCTCGGTATGTCCTGCACTTGCTGACGTCCATCACTGAATTGCTGGCACCATCTCTGCACCATTTGCCTCGACATCACACCTGACCCGTACACCTCAACAAAGCGGTTATGAATTTCTGTGCCTGATACTCCACGTATCCATTCATAGCGGATAACAGCTCTCACTTAGCCTGTGACCACGACTCTAAAACGCACCTTCTTTCCATAGCTACAGGAAAATACTGAAAGGCTGGCCTCCGCTTTGCGCAGGCACTGTGACAGCGCCATCTGCTTGATTGCGGTCGACCTCTACCCAATGGTGTATCGGTGTCTTGCACGTGCGCGCTCACCTGCCGTGTCGTCATTCGCCCATATCACACAACTCTGCACCACAGTCGACAGGGGAAACATATTTTCCAACTCCCCCTCGTATTTCCTTGCGGACGAAAAGATACGAAGCGACAAAAGCACAAAATCCAGTAAACTAAGACATAGCCCTGTCTGTCATAAAAAAATTTAATAATAATAATAAATAAAATAAAATAAAAAAATAAAAAATACAACGCTCAGTGTTAACACTAGTTGTGTACAGACTGTGATACGAGTAAAACACTTTTTTCGGTAGGAGTCGTTGGAGGAATAAGAGGCAAACTTGTACACTCACATTTTGTTACATGGATGGAAAAGTCTGTGATGTGGTAATTTATGTTTGCTATATCCAAATATAACGATTGTTCGTTAACATAAAATAATGGATTTTACCTTATGTTCATAGGCGTGTAGTGCACCTTTCCTCTAAGTTATAGCCATTTTCAAAGCAGCAGATGTGCGTTAAATGCTGGCCGCCATTGCTGCAACACTCTCTAAATTCACCTAAAGCTGGGCACAGCGCCCAAATATTAGCTAAAAACTGGCATCATTAATCAAGAGAAGGAAAATGTGCAAGCAGTGCAAGCACATGTGGACAGAATTTTAAATTATTTCATGTACACCAGGACGCAGCCAGCCGCGTACGTTAATACAACGAAGTAGCTGATTATCATTTACGATTTTGAGCTACTTATAAATGTTTACTAGGTTATCAGCAGCCCTACATGTGGAAACCACATTTGTCCTAAAGATAACATTGCTCATGTTCTCCTATTTAACCTGCTGTTTAAGAGAATAGTCGTCATGACACTCCTATGAAGCTAGTCACATCTTTAAACAAACAGTAATTGTCGTGAGACGTCCGCTAATACTACATGTACTATTACATACAATGGACATAAATCTCTTAACAATGTTGACTATATCCAGCTTCTATGAATCTCATATGAATCGTACAGAACTTTATATTTTTCATCAGATATAGAGAAATTAAAGTGCAACAATTTTTGCCCCCTTTATTCATCAAATACTTTACAATTTTTTTAATAAGTTAGGATATTTTACAATACCCATTCTGAGGGAATGTGTTGATCAAAATGTTATGCGAGCTTATTTTCAGCACAGCTACAGGTAATGAACAATGTCAGTATGTGATGGCTACTGGGAGTGTGTAATGTTAAGGTACGTTTCAGGTGGAGATAGCAACACGGCAGATACGGAGGAATTACACGTGAAGTTCATCGCCATCTCTCAGACACTGAGGAAGTTCGAATCATTGGCGTGAGGCACATGACAGCATCATACCCACAGGCTGCAGAGACACAGTAATGCAGAACCAGTGATGACGCAAAGGGCTCAGGACAACAGCGTGGCAAAGGCACTGGACCTTGCAGAAGGACTGTGTTGTGTGGGTGTACATTACGTGGCGGCCTGGCTAACTATGAACACTCGAGACATTTAGTACTGGAATACAGCACCATACGTCTTATTTACAGTGTGTACAGAATATTAAATATACATAACTTTGAAAATCTGAGTCTGTTCCTGTAACTTTGTAATGCAAACGTGCATTCCTTTCACGTGTTTACGCTAACTCTTACGCACATTTATGCGATCAGGAAACCTCAGTAGCAGCCAGGTTACATGCACATCTAACAATTATGCGTCAGTAAGAAGCATTAACGATAACATCGTAGGAGGCAATGTTGTGCAACCTTAGTAGGGACAAGATCCGACTATTAGGCAGTAGGATCTTACAGTCGGAGACTGTGTTCCGAGACAAACTTCCGTCACAATGTCCGCAAACGTGACGTCAGATCTTCCTGGTAACAGCGATCTAAACGCCCATTGGTTGAGAGTTTTGATATACACTCCTGGAAATTGAAATAAGAACACCGTGAATTCATTGTCCCAGGAAGGGGAAACTTTATTGACACATTCCTGGGGTCAGATACATCACATGATCACACTGACAGAACCACAGGCACATAGACACAGGCAACAGAGCATGCACAATGTCGGCACTAGTACAGTGTATATCCACCTTTCGCAGCATGCAGGCTGCTATTCTCCCATGGAGACGATCGTAGAGATGCTGGATGTAGTCCTGTGGAACGGCTTGCCATGCCATTTCCACCTGGCGCCTCAGTTGGACCAGCGTTCGTGCTGGACGTGCAGACCGCGTGAGACGACGCTTCATCCAGTCCCAAACATGCTCAATGGGGGACAGATCCGGAGATCTTGCTGGCCAGGGTAGTTGACTTACACCTTCTAGAGCACGTTGGGTGGCACGGGATACATGCGGACGTGCATTGTCCTGTTGGAACAGCAAGTTCCCTTGCCGGTCTACGAATGGTAGAACGATGGGTTCGATGACGGTTTGGATGTACCGTGCACTATTCAGTGTCCCCTCGACGATCACCAGTGGTATACGGCCAGTGTAGGAGATCGCTCCCCACACCATGATGCCGGGTGTTGGCCCTGTGTGCCTCGGTCGTATGCAGTCCTGATTGTGGCGCTCACCTGCACGGCGCCAAACACGCATACGACCATCATTGGCACCAAGGCAGAAGCGACTCTCATCGCTGAAGACGACACGTCTCCATTCGTCCCTCCATTCACGCCTGTCGCGACACCACTGGAGGCGGGCTGCACGATGTTGAGGCGTGAGCGGAAGACGGCCTAACGGTGTGCGGGACCGTAGCCCAGCTTCATGGAGACGGTTGCGAATGGTCCTCGCCGATACCCCAGGAGCAACAGTGTCCCTAATTTGCTGGGAAGTGGCGGTGCGGTCCCCTACGGCACTGCGTAGGATCCTACGGTCTTGGCGTGCATCCGTGCGTCGCTGCGGTCCGGTCCCAGGTCGACGGGCACGTACACCTTCCGCCGACCACTGGCGACAACATCGATGTACTGTGGAGACCTCACGCCCCACGTGTTGAGCAATTCGGCGGTACGTCCACCCGGCCTCCCGCATGCCCACTATACGCCCTCGCTCAAAGTCCGTCAACTGCACATACGGTTCACGTCCACGCTGTCGCGGCATGCTACCAGTGTTAAAGACTGCGATGGAGCTCCGTATGCCACGGCAAACTGGCTGACACTGACGGCGGCGGTGCACAAATGCTGCGCAGCTAGCGCCATTCGACGGCCAACACCGCGGTTCCTGGTGTGTCCGCTGTGCCGTGCGTGTGATCATTGCTTGTACAGCCCTCTCGCAGTGTCCGGAGCAAGTATGGTGGGTCTGACACACCGGTGTCAATGTGTTCTTTTTTCCATTTCCAGGAGTGTATATATATGAGTAGGAGACGAGCGGACTGTCCCTATTGGCCGAGGGAGGAAGGTGGCGTCTCTCTTGTGCGCCGGGAAGACAGGGCGAGTTAGTAACGGGCCACTCAAAAACGAGGCGGCTCCAAAAGAACGGTCGCGAGTAAATATAGCAGTAATAAACAAAATATAAAGTGAAGGTATTAGTTATCAGTGAACGCCACGTGTCGTGGGCAGTATCGATAAATATGTGTGTTGTAAAGGGTTAAGTATAACGGCGTAGCCAAGAGCCGCCATATTTGAAAGTGGGTGACGTGTGTTTCAAAGAATTCTTCATTAAAACGAGTATATCAAAAAACGTTGTTAACACTTAACAACTGGCATCCCGACACACCCCACTTCAGCAGGACCACAAACCAACATTGAACCTGGCGCCTGAGCGCCTCTACTGTGCGACGAGGGACTGCCGAAGCAGCAGGACACCAGGTTAGTGATACAGAAACCAGAGAAGTAAGGCAGAGTCGCTTCCTTCACGTTACAATGCCACAGAGGGCATTGTAACGTATACCTGTCTTGGATCACTGAATAATAATACTGAATACGCAGGGCGTATCAAAAAAGTGTCATTAAAAAAGCATTCGTACTTCAGTATTCCAGTACCGCTTAATTTTTATCGTGCGGATGTGCTGTTCTGGCGCACGAATAGTTACATAAATGAATACCACAGACCTACTTAAAGTAATTCTGAATATGTAATTCAAATAATTTTGGGTAGAGTAAGCAAAATGAGTTTTCGGAATCAAAGAATCTTTGTCCGAACCGTTTTCTTGGCACATGTAAATGTACACTGTACTTGCTAGAGTTAGATTGGATACATTATATACGGGAATAATGTGCGCTATTTTGGGTGCCTTTGCTGTACGAAAACATCACGATTAATCTAAGCTAGGAAAGCTACTAGTGGTGCAGTGTATGCCCATTAAAATCGAAATGGAAATTTATCATCGCCTGGGATGCCATTCGTTTAGAATTCTACCTCCTTCGTCATCTACATCTATACACCGAATGTCACACTGTGGTGTGTAAACTAAAATTTCTCTAATTTTACAATCATGGTCATTTCCCGAAATACAGGGTGTATCAAAAAGAATCATCCGACTTGGCACATCTATAATTCTGAAACTAATAAACATATACAATGAATTTCGTTTTTTGACGGACGGGAAACTCAAGAATTTTTTTTTTCATACCTTTTCATAGCTGTTAAATATGCCTCCTTAGAGATGCACGGCATATGTCAATGCGCTATTCAAATTGTTACCACACTGCAACGAGCATGTCTTCAGTTACAGCATCCACAGCTGTTATGTGATGTCTCAGTTCATTCATTGTCGTTGGTAACGGAGGCACATAAACAGTCTTTTATAAACCCCCACAAGAAATACCTACATACTGTCAGGTTCCATGCCCTTGGAGGCCAGTAATGTAAGGCTGCGACTAGTCCATCATTCAGTAACCCTGTGATTTAAAAATTCCTGCACTTCCAGATGCCAGTGTGGCGGTGTCTCATCCTGATACTAAATGAAGTCGTTCGAATGAGTGTGCAACTGGGGGAAAAGAAAGTTCTCAAGCATATCGATATATGTGATTCCTGTAACAGTGTTCTCAGCAAAGAAAAATGGACCATACACTTTTCCTGTGAAACTGCACAAAACGCATTAAATTTTGGAGAGTCCGTCTTATGTTATACAACTTTATGTTAGTGTTCCGTACCCCATATTCTCACATTATGACAGTCCACCTTTCCATTTAAATGGAATATTGCCTCGTCACTAAACACTAGGCGTGGAACAAACGTCATTCTCCATCTTGCCAAGAACAAACCTGCAGAACTTCACAAGTTGTTGTTTGTCACCTTCACGAAGAGCTTGCAGTAGCTGAATTGTGTACGGTTTCACCTGTAAACGTCGACGCAACGTACGTCAGAGGGACGTCGGGGTCATGATGAGCTGTCGAGCTGCACGACGAACGCATCTGCGGACACGTTGTGAAACTATGGCGGATGCGTTCGACGTCTTTGTCAGACACTCGTGGACGGCCCGGCGATTTGCCTTTAACACAAACAACCTGTTTCTCGGAACTGTTCATGCCATCGTCTAATGCTCTATGCTGTAAGAGAATCCACACCATTACTAGTACGAAAGTCACTCTGAACAGTTGTTACTGACCCGCACTGCGCAAAACGTAGAACACAAAACGGCGTCTGTTGTACCGACACCATTTTTACCAGAACTGAAGTGGGCGCACGCTGCTGCTACCTAGCGGGAACAATGTAAAACTTGAGAGTTTTCTCTTTCCAGCAGCACCACAGTGTAACATAACAGTCGCGACACTCACTGCTGTAAAAGTTGTTGCCGTTTGACAGATGGAGCGACACTAGCGCTCCAAGCGGCAGGTAAGGTGAACGTCAGACGCGTCGTAAGCATAATGTTGTTTGCATCCATTTTTACGTAATTTCCGAATTATTCGAGTTAGTTTCTTGCCTTCAAGAGTTTATGTAGTATCATAAGGCATATATGTTTCTAAAAATGATTCTAAAATAAGCGCAAGTGTGGACAAAAACCATGAATAGTGTGGCAAGCTACAACACATTCGTGAAGAAACACTTGTTACATTGGACAGAATTGCAGCTTACCACGTTGATACCAAAAGAATATAAACACACAGATTCACATGTAAGAAGCACAGACATGCAAAAGCGATGGACAGCTCGTTTATCGTTCTGTAGGCCTACTGTGTTTGTCATTGTCGCCTGTTGCCACAAGTACGACCTTCATCTTTATATTATTCTAAGCAACTTACAAATAGTGGGAGAAATATGCTGAAAACATTATAATGAGCTGATTACATTACATTTCACGAAAAATCAAATATTTGAATAATTTTCAAACAATCTGTCTGTAGGCACTTTCCTTGTCCCATGATAGTTTCGCTCGAAGTCTAGTGATCTGCACATTCTGACACTTCACACGCTTTCGTAAGACACGAACAGCTGCACTTAATCTAACCACATCATCGTCAAAGCAGGTCTGTGTTGACGATTCTCACGAATCTGGCACTAATACATGGAGAGTTGAACTGGCTGCTTCTGTGTCATCGGACTGTTTTACAGCTTTAGATTGACTGTCGAATCTTTGTGGCAGTTTCTTCTTCATCGTCAGTTGAGGTGGCTTATTTGGAATGTCAAACAGTGTGGGTACTGCATTTCACGCGAGTTTGTTATTGTCTGCGTTCATGAACTGGTTTTGTTCGAAATGTAGCGAACAAAACCTAATATTATTATACAGGCAAACTGGGTCTTTCTTCATAAGGTGTTCTCGTCTGCTATTAACTAGCCATTTTCTGCTCCTAAAACGAAACATTCATCATTTATACACATACATTTGCAAGTGAATCATGACGATACAGTTTAGTAACATGATGGTATATACCTCTCAGGATCCTTAGGAAACCTAAAAAAGACGGCTGTGGTGTCTTCTGCCTATTGCTGCTGCAATTTATTGCGCTACAAACGCTCCTGATGGTAAAAACCATTGTATAAATCAAAATAAGCAATCACTATTCGCTTTCACGATCGCGCCGAACTCACAGTTCAACCTACCGGCCGCTTGGAGCGCTGCTGGCGCTGAAGGCAACAAAATCGAGGCGAAGTGTCGCGACTGTTATGTTAGACTGTGGCAGCACGTTGTTCACGCACATATCTCAAGTAACATAATATTTACGATTTTTTTTAAATCGGTTGATTCTTTTTGATACACATTGTACTTTGAAGGTTACTGTCGCCGTACACTGTTCATTGTATTTCACTGCGAGGCTTCCGTCACCTGTGGCTGAAGTTCTGTGAGCGGCGTCTTCAGAAGAAGCGGGGATGTATACACTCGGACTGGAATCTGAGGCTGCGTTCACAGTCGCACTGACAGCGGTCGTCAGACACCGTCGCCTGACGTCACCCCAAAGCATCGGCTGACAGTGTGGTCATAGTGCGTCCGATCTCCTTAACGAGTTCTTGGCGGGGTCAAGGAGGTTAGGTTAGAACCTATTCTATGTTCGAAGTAGGGTAGATTTTAACCTCTTAGGGCGGAGGGGGGAGGCATACCACGACGCCTGTGTGCTTGGATACGAGTGCTGCGAACCGGCTTCTGCTACTAATGCGATGCCGAAGAATTGTGAATGAACTTTCATGTCTGGTAAAGAACCTGGCGAGCACCACACACTCAGTCCTCAGTTATCGGAATAACCAAACAAGTTTTGCGAATTATGAGACGACTGGAGAAACATTCTGTTATATACTGGAGGTAATTCGTAGTGACCTTGAAAAGCAAGCTATAAACATCCTGTTTCGCGATACTTATTCAAAGTTGTGAAAACGTACGTCAATTAACCTTCAATGACTGCCATTTAGCATACGCGTGAAAGACAAGAATAAAGCGTAGCATAAGATACTATGAAAACGTAAAGCACTTAAACGTGGAAATACATTTGCCAACCACTTCATTCACTGGAGCGCCAAAGAAATTGGTATAGTTACGCATATTGAAATAGAGAGATATGTAAACAGGCAGAATACAGGGTGTTCCACTCAAACCTCCTTGATTTCAAAGAAACATGAGAAAAGAACCATAGTAGATACGACAGTGAAAAATGCACCACATTGTAGAGCATCTCAAAGAATGTATTCATTTATCATCAGTACACCTCTACATGTGAACCATCTGTTGCACGAAGAATATCGAATCTATATTCAATTTCTTGGCAAGTTATTTGTAACATTTCCTCTGTTATTATTGTAATCGCATTAGTGATACGACGTCGCAACGTAGGAATATCGTCCACTTTAGTCGCATACACGTGATCCTTCACGAATCCCCACATGAAGAAATCAAGCGGCGTAATGATGGGTTAACGTGGAGGCCAGGCGATGGGTCTTCCGCGTCTAATCCAACGACTGGGAAATTTCCTATCCAGGAACTTGTGAACAGCCATTGACCAATGCTGCGGAGCTCCATGTTGTTGAAAAATGATGTTGGGTTGCAAGTCTTGTATCTGAAGGTACACAAACTATTCCAACATGTCCAGATACACTGTCCCATTCACTGTTTGTACCGCAAAGAAGAACGGTCCAAAAATCCGGTCGTGCATTAGCCCGCACCAGACATTTAGTTTAGGGCTATCACGAACATGTTCAATGAAAACGTGCTGATTTTGCGGACCCCAAATCCGAACATTATGCCTATTAACCCTTCCTGATAGATGAAAGGTAGCCTCATCTGAGAATGAACATCTTTCCAGGAAGCTGGCATCCATATTAATACGCTGCGGCATATCCGCAACACATTGTTGTCGGCATGGTTCGTCGTTCGGCGTCAGATGTTGCAGAATCTGCACTTTATAAGCACACGTACGAAGACGCTGGTGAGCTACGCGACGCAATGTTGATCAGGTACATCAAGTTGCCTAGATGCTTGAGGAATTGACTTACGTGAGCTTCTGAGAAACGTTTGTCTGATGTCCTCCTCGGTTACTGTTGCCACAATGCTAGGTCATCGAGACTTAAGTGAATCTGAACGGGATTTTATAGTCGGCGCACGAGCAATGGGACACAGCATCTCCGAGGCAGATATGAAATGGGGATTTTCCCGTAGGAAAAGATTGTAACGTGAATATCTGGAATCCGGTAAAACATCAAATCACCGACATCACTGCTACCGGTAAAAGAACGGGACCAACAACGACTGAAGGGTATCGTTCAACGTGACAGAATAGCCCTTCCGCAAATTGCTGCAGATATCAATGTTGGAACATCAACCAGTGTCAGCGTGCGAACCATCCAATGAAACATCATCTATTTGGGCTTTCAGAGCCGAAGGCCCACTCGTGTACCTTTGATGACTGCACGACACAAAGCTTTATGCCTCTCCTGGGCCCGCCAAAACTGACATTGGACTGTTAATCACTAGAAACATGTTGCCTTTCTGGGCGAGTCTTGTTTCAGATTGTATCGAGGGGACGGACGTGTACGGGTATGGAGACAACCTGATGAATCCACGGACCTTGCCTGACAGCATGGGACTGTTCAATCTGGTGGATACTCTGTAATGGTGTGGGAGGGGGGTGCAGTTGGAGTGATACGGAATCCCTCATACGTCTAGATACGACTCTGACAGGTGAAAAGTAAGTAAACATCCTATCTGATCACCTGAATCCATTCGTGTCCATTGTGAATTCCGACGTACTTGGGCAATTTCAGCAGGATAATGAGACACCCCACACGTCAAGAACTGCAACACAGTGGCTCCAGGAATAGGAACACTCTTCTGAGTTTAAACACTTCCCCTGGCCGCCAATCCTCTCAGACATGAACATTACTGAGCATTTGGAACGTGCTGTTCAGAAGAGATCTCTACCCCCTGGTACTCTTACGGGCTTATGGACAGCCACGCAGAATTCACGGTGTCAGTGTCCCCTCCAGCACTAATTCAGCCGTTGGTCGAGTGCATGCCACGTCGCTTTGCGGCACTTCTGCGTGCTCGCGGTGGCCTTACACGATATTAGGCTGGTGTACCAGTTCTGTTAACAGAATCACCACCCTACTGGCATAAAACGCCCCCAAGTAGTAATAATCATTTGTAGACAACTAATGACAATCTACCACAAAAAAGATCCAGTATAGTAGCTACAAGCATATAAGATGCGCCACCCTTTTCACTTGAACATATGTTTTCCAATAAAGATTTTGCCTGTTTGAAGTTTCGAATAAACCTGAAATTTCAGTCGATAGATTCAGAACTATTTCCCGATTATGATATTTTCTTCCTAAGCATGCCACAAACTCGCTATTTCTTGGACTAAACGTATTAGTTTCTCGTGTTCCATAATTCGTATGCAAGAACGTCGCTCGATTTGGCCCAAGAAAACAGACTGATTTGAACTTATTCGACTGTTGTCTGAAGTATGTAAGTTCGGGAGATAAGATCGGCTATAGTGTGACCACGCACGTAGTAGCGCACTGATTTGAGAAGATCGGCCGTCTCCAGCCGATGTCGGTCGTCGGCGGAATCCACCGACGTCGGAGCTACTGTGAGCGCAGCCTAAGGCGGCGTCTTATGATGGCACGCGAAGCGCCACCCCTAGGAATACAGTGAGCCGCGTGGCGGTGGCAACAGCTAACGGCCCGATCTGTGAGTCGCGTCTTCTGCAGACGAGGGAAGTTCCCCATCGCACCTCCCTCCCCCCCTTCAGATTTAGTGGTAGGATGGACTAGTATATAGCCCGTCTAAAACTGAACACCGATCAAGCATGAAAAGAGGAAGAAAGTGTACTCAACTGTGAAAAAAGAAGCAAAATAGAAACACTGCACTGTCAGAGCTTAAATGTACAACCACAGCATCGTGACTGTGTGGTCAAGGTGTTAGCACCACTTTTCCCACGAAATTATGAACTATCGGTCCGGTCAAAAACGTGTTTGTTCTCCTTTTGTAGTCATGGAAAAAGTCATACCGTATATTGATTATGCAATATGAGTCATGTGTTAAGAACATATTACCGTGGCAAGTAAATGTGATGAACAGTGACAGCAGGCGGGTTGCCACATAGACCTCTCACAGAAATGTAAACAACAAATAAACGGTTGAACTATATGGCGCACCAAGGGAATTCAAGAGTCAAAACTGTGAGTCATAAGATGTGATACTTGTGTAAAACAAATAGGAGGCACGTTCATCTGAAAGTCCCTCCCTTACTCCTCGCTATTGCAAACGGACGTTACAGCACGTCACAGACACAAATTTGAACACAACGAACAGACAGTTCACTATTTTATGAGGAAAAGAAGAGGGGTTGCGAGGGAGATTCGAATGCGGATCTCCCACGTCGCATTCCAAAACCATGACCACACAATCATGACGCCTGGACCCGTCAGATTCACTCGATGTTACACACCTTGAACTTGTACTGTTCCCTTTTTCGATTTTGCTTCTTCCTTCACAGTTCAGCACACCTTCTTCCTGTTTTCATGCTTGATTTGTGTTCAGTTATTGACGGGCTACCCACTGAGCCATCTTACCACTAAATCTGAGAGGGGGGGAGAGGGTGCGATGGGGAGTTTTCCTTGTGAGATGTGGGCGCCGTGCCATCTGTGGTCGACACAGCTACACCGCTGATACTGCAGACTACAGCGTACAAAACGGCGTATTCCAACAGGATAATGTAAGACTGCACATTGCTGTTCACTCTACGAACGCCTTCAGGAATCTGTGCGTCCCTGACCGCCTTGCCTCCCTGATCTGACACCCAGAGTGAATGTGTGGGATGTGATCGGAACACATACACTTTCATACCGCCTCCAGCCAGGAGTCTTCATCAACATGTGAAATGGTTGGTTGGTTACCTGATTTGGGAGAGCGGACCCATCTACTTAGGGAAGGATGAGGAAGGAAGTCGGCCGTGCCCTTTCAAAGGAACCATCCCAGCATTTGTGCGAAGCGATTTAGGGAAATCACAGAAAATCTAAATCAGGTTGGCCGGACACGTGTTTGAACCGTCGTCCTCCAAAATCCGAGTCCAGTGTGCTAACCACTGTGCCATCTCGCTCAGTGAACTTGTGAAACGCCTTGGGGGCGAGGTGGGGGGGGGGGGCGAGGAGGGGGGGAGGGTTAAAAATAACAAACGTTCTCTTCAATTTGCGATTGGTGCACCGAGTTGCGTAAAAACAGCCGCATGGACTGTGTATTTTATGACCGCATACCTAAACCCACATACCTTCTTCCTAGCATTTATTCTCTTCCTGCTCCCACTGTCAGATAAAGATAAAATCCTGTAATGTTGAGCAGTTGTGTCAGGCTGGGGAAACACACAATGATGGTCACAAGCAATTGTAGACACTAAATTGTATTATATCCTAAATTTAGAAGGCGAGCTTCACTGTTCACAACGAATTACAATCACCATATGAATTTTGTTGCTTTCTCAGTCAACATTTATTATTATTATTTACACAGTTATAAATTGTCTCCGTTAATGGTTATTCTACTATAAACTAAGTGAATAGCCATTTTAAAAAAATAGGTCTGTATGAATGATTGACATGTCACCACTGTAAGCTACTCATAAAGTGCTAATACCATAACAATAATAAAAAAGAAAGCTTAACATACAAAAATCCAAACATCATGTACACAGTGTCCCTAGACAGTTAAGCAAGACATATTTAAATGTTTGATCATCACATGTAATACTAGTGAACTCTTTTCGGTTCAAAACATTACGGCCGACGCTGGAAGAGGAATCATTGCGTCATGCAACGCGCTGATAAAGATTCTTGTTGTGTCTCGTGTCTGCTACATGTGAATAGTAGATGATTCAGGTCTCCTTCTTTGTGTAAATCACATAATGTAAATTCCTTCAGTTCTATTCGGAACTGGTGAGTTGGGGATTTGCTATGATTTAAGCGCATGTGCGTAATCGTTGTTATCAATCGTCTGCTTCTATTCCAGTCGGTAAACCGAGGGTATAACTCTATTTTATGTTGCAGCTGGCGATATTGTACTCCTTTTGAAATCTTTATCGACTCCCATTGCCACTCACTTTTCCATTTCTTGCTAAAGGAAATCTACCATTTAGGATTTTCCCTAAGCTCATTGCTCGCTTCGCTAAGCTGTCTACTATTTCATTATGGAAGATGCCACTGTGCCCTGGAAACCACAATAAATTTCTTCCATTCGTTCTTGCTTATGTGTAACGATCTCTTTTATGACATCTATAATTATAGGCGACGCACTTTTGTCCTTTTTCTTTTTTAACGCTCTTTAGTAGGCTTTTGGAAGCTATTAATATCACCATACTGCTTCGTGTGCAATATCTACCGTATTCTACTGCTTCCCTAACTGTGACATCTTCCACGTAATAGATTGTTGTGTCCTTAGGTAGACAATATAGAGCTTGACAATTTTCTCCAGGGCTGTATAATGCATCCTCGGCCACGCAGTATGCTGTAACTACAATGATGCCTATTGTCGAAGTGTTAGACACACAGTTTAATTATAAAGAGTACAGTCGCCTGTTCAAATAGGTTGCTGTAAGTTTTGATGTCACAGTTCTTGCATTTAACATTAATTAATTAACATAACTTATTTAAGTATTCAAATTTCCAACGCGCTAGTAGAGTATGGGACGGCAGAGAAATCGTCCGGAGGTGGTACGAAGAATCCTCTGCCAGGCACTTAAGTTGAACTGCAGAATAGTCATGTAGACGTAGTTGTCCCAGCGGTGTTAATAGTTATTTGCTAGACGATGCGGGTGTTTTAAGATGTATCTTTATTGTCAAACGAGACTGAGATTTACTCACTCTGATTTGATGTCTTTCTTCCACTTGAAATGTTCACTCAGGTCAGTCAGCGTTATTTTTGTCCCGTGACTGTCGCACCAATGGTGATTGTTGCCTCGCGAAAAGAGACAATCGAATGACCCATTAATACAGAGCAGTTAACAGTGACGTATTATACACAACGTCCGTGGTAAAGACTTTAGTTAAATCGTCAATATATCGCAATTTGCGTTTTTCAAACAATCGGTAGTGGCATGAGACAGGGAATGATACTACAGCACGCTTACAAACTGACGCAGAATGTATTCCAGGCAGTCCAAGAAATTTCTGGAGCGGGCTCATGGGCTCTTTGCTTCCACTGAATAGGTCAGGAGTCCACTACACGTAGGAGGTGGCTACACAGGTTGCGGGGACTGCGTGGCGTGGACTGGGCTGATTTTTTTGGCTAGAGGGTCTCAGGGAAACACAAAAAGGGCTTCAGTCTGAAAGGGTGCAGGTTGAACACAGGAAGAACGTAGATACAGGAACCATCGGTATAACAGGTGTAAATAACCGCAGCTGTATTGGGAAAGTACCAGAGCTCCAAGAGTTAATAGAAAGCACTGATGCTCAAATCGTCACAGGCACTGAAAGCCGAAATTTTTACGAAGAACCTAACGGTGTTCGGAAAAAATAGGCTAAACACAGTCGGCAGTGGAGTGTTTGTTGCTCTTAAAAGTAGTATATCTTGAAGTGAACTTGAAGTAGATAGTTCTAGATTTCCAGAAGGCTTTTGCCACTGTACCACTTAAGCAGCTTGTAGTGAAATTGCGTGCTTATGAAATAACGTCTCAGTTATGTGACTGGATACGTAGTTTCCTGTCAGAGAAGTCACAGTTCGTAGTAATTGATGGAAAGTCATCGAGTAAAACAGAATTAGTGTCTAGGATTTCCCAAGGTAGTGATATAAGCCCTCTGTTGTTCATTATCTATATAAACGATTTAGCAGAGAATCTGAGCAGCCATCTTAGGTTGTCTGCAGGTGATGCTGTCGTTTATCGACTAATAAAGTCATCAGAAGATCAAAACAAATTGCAAAGCGATTTAGAAAAGATATCTGAATGGTGCGAAAATTGTTAGTTGACTTTAAATAATGAAAAGTAAGAGGTCATCCAGATGAGTGCTAAAAGTAATTCGTTACACTTCGGTTACACGATAAATCAGTCAATTCTAAACGCTGTAAACTCAGTTAAATACCTAGGAATTATATTTACGAAAAACTTAAATTGGAAAGAACACGTAGAAAAATGTTGGGCAGGAAAACAAACCGAAGACTGCGTTGTACTGGCAGAACACTTTAGAAATATTAACAGATCTGCTACAGAGACTGCCTGTACTATGCTTCTCCGTCCTCTTTCGGAGATACTTACTAGACAGGATTAACGAAGTTCAAAGAAGAGCAGCACATTTTGTATTATCGCGAATTAGGGGAGAGAGTGTCATTAAATGATACAGGATTTGGGGTGACATTAAAATAAAGGCGTTTTTCGTTGCAGCGGAATCTTCTCACGAAATTACAATCACAACTTTCTCCCTCGAACGCAAAAATATTTTTTGACGCCGACCTACAAAGGCAGAAACGATAATCATAATAAAATAAGGAAAATAAGAGCTCACAAGGAAAGGTATAGGTGTTCGTTGTTTCCGCGCGCTCTTCGAGATTGGAATAATAGATAATTATTGTAAAGTTGGTTCGATGAACCCGCTGCCAGGTACTTAAGCCTGATTTGCAGACTATCCATGTAGATGTAGATGTAGACGTAGATGTACGAGTGAAATGGTGCGGCAACTGGAAACGTACTCCAAGGTTGAAGGACGCAGAACAGAACAATTCTTGTGGTCAAAACGTCTAAATTGCACACAGATTCACGGTGAAATTCTGCCGGGATATGGACCAAATTCAATGTCGTGTCCAGTTGTAGTGAAACGGTGCCAACCATCTGACCACAGCGGTACAGACGTGGGTGACGCTGATCGGGGAAGAAGGTCATCCACATCCACCACAGACGACAGATTCCACGGAATCGAAAAACTGAATCACTGGAATAGCAGATTTTTCCGAGGGGGATGAGGACTTACGCACAGCGGTTCGCAAATGGCTGCATAACCAATATGCACGTCTCTATAGTCAAGTAGTTGAATGATTGGTAGAACGTTCCGGCCTTCTGCATCTACATCTACAAACATACTCTGCAAGCCACCGCACGGTGGGTGGCGGAGGGTACCCTCTACCACAATTAGTCGTTTCCTTTCCTGTTCCACTCGCAGATAGAGCGAGGAAAAAGCGACTGCCTATATGCCTCCCTATGAGCCCTACTATCTCGTGTCTTATCTTCGTGGTCCCCGCGCGAAATGTACGTTGCCGGCAGTGGGCTCGTTCGGCAGTCAGCTTCAAGAGCCAGTTCCCTAAAATTTCTCAGTGGTGTTCTTCGAAATGAATATCTTCTTCCCTCCAAGGATTACCACTTGAGCTCCCGGAGCATATCCGTAACACTAGCGTACTGATCGAATCCACCGGCAGTAAATCTAGCAGTTCGCCACTGATTTGTTTCGATGTTTTCTTTCAGTTCGATCTGGTGCGGATCCCAATCACTAGAACAGCACTCAGGAATAGGTCGCATTAGCGTCCTATATGCGGTCTCCTTCACAGATGAACAACACTTTCCTGAAATGTTCCCAGTAAACCGAAGTCGGCCATTCACCTTCCCTACGGCAATCCTCACATGCTCATTCCATTTCACATCGCATCGCAACGCTACGCCCAGATATTTAACATACGTGAGTGTATCAAGCATGACACATTACAGGGTCTTTTTCCCTACTCATCCGCATTAACTTACATTTTTCTACATTAAGTGGCAGCCGTCGCTCATCACACCAACTAGAAATTTTGTTTAGGTCATCTTGTATCAATCTACAGTCACTTATATTCAACACCTTCCTGTACACCACAGTATCATCACCAAACAACCGCAGATTGCTGCCCATCCTGTCTGCCAGATCATTTATGTATACAGAAAACAGCAACGGTCCTGTCACACTTCCCTGTGGCGCTCCTGGTGTTACCCCTATCTCCGAGGAACATTCGCGTAGAGGTCAACATACTGGCTTCTATTAGTTAAGAAATCTTCGAGCCATTCACATATCTAGGAGCCTATTCTATACGTACGTACCTTCGTGGTCTGCAGTGGGGTACCGTGCCGAATGCTTTCCGGAAATCTAGAAATATGGAATCTACCTGTTGCCCTTCATCCATAGTTCGCAGTATGTCATGTGAGGAAAGAGCAAGTTCAGTTTCGCAGGAGCACGAGTGAGTTGCAGAGACTTGATGACCACGTTGAAAAGTGGGTCACTTTGAGCGGTAGTGCAACCTTCAATAAAAGCCACTTCGCAAGGCATTATACTGTATAGCTTACTTTTTGATGTCCTCTCGCCATCTGGCAACAAGAGTGTACTTTCAGACCAGAGGTCTGGAATTAACTGCAGCAGTTCAAGTCATAGCAGTTCCACCAGCTGCCACATATTCGCGTATATGAACAGTGATCCAATACTGTCAAATGTCTTTTTATTCCAGTCTTTGATCGAAATATCAATTCTTTTGACGATGACCGGTTTCAGTCTATAATGCCCGTCCTCAGATCTTTTCTACACCATGTCCTAAAGTGATAAGGCCGTAATGGCATCGTCAAGGTGTGGACGATGTGGCCTATTCTACACCTTATTTTAGATCTATGTGACGATGCTCTGCTGAGTATATTTATATGTTTTGACGATATCATTACAGTCTTATCACTTTAGGACATGGTGTAGAAAATATCTGAGGATTATATTAGAACAAATAAGCCCTCGGTCACAAATATTAAATCAAAATTGACCAGGTTTCGACGCTACTATGAGCGTCGTCTTCAGAATTAGACTAACTGTTCTAAAACATATTAGGTGTGGTGTCACCGCCAGACACCACACTTGCTAGGTGGTAGCCTTTAAATCGGCCGCGGTCCATTAGTATACGTCGGACCCGCGTGTCGCCACTGTCAGTGATTGCAAACCGAGCGCCGCCACACGGCAGGTCTAGAGAGACTTACTAGCACTCGCCCCAGTTGTACAGCCGACTTTGCTAGGAAAGGTTCACTGACAAATACGCTCTCATTTGCCGAGACGATAGTTAGCATAGCCTTCAGCTACGTCATTTGCTACGACCTAGCAAGGCGCCATTACCAGTTAATATTGAAATTATAAAACCTGTACCGTCAAGAGCGATGTACAGCAATTATGGATTAAAGTTAAGTATTCCAAGAACTACGTTCTTTTCTTGTTAGACTCCTTTAACTGTTCCAGACCTCACGCCAGTCTGCGTGTAATTAAACGCGTGCATTTCGGCCTCCTCTAGCAACACGGTGTTGGCTCTTCTGCCAACACAGCATTAGGTATATAATACATAAATAAAATTAAAGTTTGTACTGACTGGAAAAGATGCAGTACTTACAAGTCACATATTAAAAAAGATCTAAGCCGGAAAGGCGACGTCATGAAGCTTTAAAGCATATAAATACGTAACTTCATCCTGTTATTATTAGTGCTTACGTTATGCCTGAATCAGCTGCATCACAATTTCATGTGTCTAATTTTGAATGTACAGTAGCCTAGTTGTTTCTGCGGCTACTAGATGGCGCTCGTAGCAACACCATGTTTACTTGCCCACACGTTCTAAAGTGGGCACCTCAGTCTTGTTGCAACCCTTGTTCACAGTACGAGCAGCCCTTAGCTGCTCGCCTTCTCACAACTATTCATGACGTCGCCTTTCCGGCTTAGATCTTTTTTAATATGTGACTTGTAAGTACTGCATCTTTTCCAGTCAGTACAAACTTTAATTTTATTAATGTACTATATACCTAATATGTTTTAGAACAGTTAGTGTAACTCTGACGACGACGCTCATAGTAGCGTCGAAACCTGGTCAATTTTTACTTAATATTTGCGACCGAGGGCTTATTTGTTCTAATATAATTCTGACACTGTCACTGAACCTTAGCACCTATGTTCAAAGTTTTATATATCTGAGGATGCTCATTACTGACTGAAACCGGTAATCGTCAAAAGAATTGATGTTGTGATTAAAGATTGGAATAAAAAACATTTCATAGCAGTTCATTGATGAAATCGACAAGTTGGATTTGTGGAATACTAGAGCTATACTGAACGAGGACTGAGATTTAATGACTGGCCCACAGCGTTAGTAACACACGGAGTGAAGTGGGGCGGCGTGCTCACCCCAGCCGATGACGTAGAAGACGATGAGCGACCTCTCGGGCTGGAAGGCGGCGGCGAGCAGGCGGTGCAGGTAGAAGCCCTCGCAGAACATCCACAGGTAGTTGCTGCAGCGCCAGTACTTGGTGGTCAGTAGCAGCACGTTGCACAGCCACACGTCCTGTGGGCACCGCAGCAAAGCAAGCGTCACTCACCTGGCCACACCAGCACTCTTAATCTCTGTTCCATTCAGCAGTAAACAAGGCGCTGTGTTCCTTTCGTCTAAACCTAGCTTTCAAAAACTCGTTTGCGGTAGAGGACTGCAGCACAATTCCCCCTTTCATTCATCGAACAAACCCAAGGATGGCTGACATAGTGTTTAATGTATCTGGAATTGTAAAACAGTTAAGATCCTTAAACGGCAGGAAGGCATCTGGCCTAGTTGGTATCCCCGTAAGATGTGACTGTGCTACAAATATAGTACCATTCTTATCCATCACCTATCAGAGATCATTAGAACAGCGGAAAGTTCCACGGGACTGGAAAAAGGTCCAGGTCATAGCAATCTATAAAAAGGGTAGAAAATTGGATGCACATAATTACCGGCCAATTTCACTGACATCGATTTGTTGTAGAATCATGGAATATATTTTGTGCTCAGACATAATGACCTTTCTAGACTCTGAGGAGCTCATCTGCAGAAACCAGCAAGGTTTTAGGAAACAGCGGACATGCGAAACACAGCTGGCTCTCTTTGTGCATGATATGTAACAGGCTCTAGATACCGGCTCACAGGTTGATGCCATATTTGTCGAAAGGCGTTGGACTCATTGCCGCACTGTCGCTTGCTCCAAAAAGTGCTCGCTTACGGCTTATCAGATAACATGCGGTTGGATAGATAGTTTTCTAACAGACAGTGAGCTGTATGTCGTCCTAAATATGGTGACTTCAACAGAAACAAGCCTAACTTCAGGTGTGCCCCAGGGCAGCGTAATAGGTCCGCTGCTTTTTACGATTTACATAAACGATCTGGTTGATGGTATTGACAGCGGCATTAGACTGTTTGCCGATGATGCTGTAGTGTACAGGAAAGTAGTATCACACGAAAGTTGTGAACAAATCAATGAAGATTTGCAGACAACAAATGCGTGGTGTACTGACTGGCAGTTATCTCTCAATATTAGTAAGTGTAACCTACTGCGTATAACAAGGCGAAAATCCCCATTAATTTACGAGTACAAAATAAATGCCCAGCCTTGAGAAGCGGTAACATCCGTCAAGTATCTGGGTCTGACTATTTGAAATGATCTCAAATGGAATGATCAGATTACACAAGTAACGGGCAAAGCGAACTCTAGATTGCGGTTTACTGGTAGAATCCTGAAGCGATGCAGTCCTTCAACAAAGGAAATCGCTTACGATACGTTAGCTCGTTCAGTCTTAGAGTATTGTTCGACTGTATGGGACCCTTACCAGTTGGGTCTAATTCAAGAGATTGAGAAGGTTGAAAGAAGAGTGGTAAGATTCGTGACTGGTACGTTTAGCCATCGCGAGAGCGTTACAAATCTCATAAAAGTTTGAAGTGGGACACACTTGGAGATAGACGGCGTGCTCAACGGAAGGGGCTGCTCACTAAATTCCGAAATCCGATCTTCGCCGAGGATGTAGAGTATATATTATTACAACCAACTTTCAAATAGCGCAATGACCACCATTCTAAGATAAGGGTAATAAGAGCTCGTACTGAGGCGTTCAGACAGTCGTTTTTCCTGCGTGCGATCCGCGAGTGGAACAGAGGGGGGAGGAAATACGACTTTTGCGCGAATTGTGACCTCCGCCAAACACCGCTTGGTGGCTAGCGGAATATATATGTAGATGTAGATGTTGGTTTGGAAGCTGCTGTTATGAAGTGCCGTGAAGTCGATTCTGACGGCCGGCATGCCAGGAGATTTAACAAGATACGCGAATTCTACGTGTATTTGTTCCATTACCTCTTAATCTGTAATCCATAATTTAAACAAACTATTAATACGCGCTGCTTATTTACACATTACGGTCACCTCTCTAACAGCACGTTGGTCCACCCTTGGAACGCAATACACCAGCGATTCTACTTGGCAGCAGATCGACAAGTTATTGGAAGGTTTCTGCTAAAAAAAATGGTTTAAATGGCTCCAAGCACTGTAGGACCTAACATCTGAGGTCGTCCCCTAGACTTAGAACTGCTTATACCTAACTAACCTAAGGACATCACACACATCCATGCCCGAGGCAGGATTCGAAACTGCGATCGCAGCAGCCGCGTGGTTCCGGACTGAAGCGCCTAGAACCGCTCGGCCACCGCGGACGGCTAGGTTTCTGCCCTACATTTGCTGCACTGGGCTGAGATCAGGCGAATTTCGCTACCACGACATCGAAATAAGTTTATTATTGTTCCCCTACAACCACTGTATCACGATTCTGGCCTTGCAACATGGACAGTTAGCCTGCCAGAAGATGATGTCGCTGTTGGGAATACATCGAGCATGAGAAGGTAATGTTTACGCAGTCCACAGCTGTCATTCGATTAGTACCTGAGGTCGCATCTACGCCCCAGTGATTGACCCTCATAGCAAACTACTGCACACACCGGCCTGCAAGTTTCAGACGGTGCACGATTGAAGCATCTATTCGTATCTGGACACGACCATCTAACGGGTATAATCAGAAACGTGGTTCATCCGAGCAGTATAAACCACGGTCCAGTCTCGATAACCTCGCGCCCACTGCAAACATGAATCATGACGTCATCAGGTCTGCCACAGTTAGCCACCTATCCTGATTTACAGAGGTCTACGTGATGAAGCAAGTGTGTCGTGGTGGGTTGGTCGCTCACTATCCATTAAAAAATCAGTCCACGAACCTCGATATGTTTCAGGTTGTGTGTCCCTTAACTCTGCGATGGTAGATACTGGTTTAGCCAATAAAAGCAGCGTTGACGAAAATTCGACTAAACACCTACCACGCAGTGGGCAGTTGATGAAAGTTAGTTAAACTATCGAGTGTTCGGGAATCTTACATGATTCGTTAGAAAAAATGCCTAAAATTTTATTTATATTGGTTTATTGTCTTTAAAACACGGTAAATGGCTATCAAGTTCGTATTTAATATCCCGACTTTATTACGCAATTTTGCTGACCGTCTCTGTTACAAGCTCATACCCGAAATCAGCAAAAAGATATTCTGTCCCACTTGATACTTTAAACGTCCTACATAATCACTGACCCACGACTACTTGCGTCTTAACGCATTCACTCGTTCAGCAGACTCCTTGTAAAGAAATGCTCTCCATACTGTCTCGCCATCTGAACGAAACACTCCACGCGGAGTTCATGTACGACATGAAATGTTCACACGCGAATATCTCCTAAAATAAATCACTCACAAAGCTGAAATTTCCACAAATTACTGAATATTGTAATCGCGTTTCGTCAACAACACGAGAACCGTTCAAACGTGCAAATTTATTCATTGTGGCACATATTCGATCACCGCGGTTGAACATCGATGTTACCAGGAGACTGCTCCCGAGCGATTATGTCGAGTCATAGATCTGCAGCACAAGGTCCTACTCAAACGCGCTGGAAATACTGAATTCCTATTGGCTATTGTGTTAAGCAGCCAATAAGATGAATTCGAGCCCTTCTATATTCGCTGGATTTCTAATGTCAGCCAACCAAAGTGCTACAAGTAATTTAGATTAGAAATCTTGTAATTCGAATAGCAAATTAAATTTAATGGAAACAAAATACGATTCCTTTCCACAAAATACTAATAAATCCAATAGTCAACACTTCTTCTGACTGACTTTTCCAAAATCAAGCTCCCTTGGTCATACATCACAAATTCACCTATTGCAACAACTTTCTGACAGATACATTGACATAGTTTTTATAAAATATCACATTTTCACTTTAATTATGTCCTCCATTCACTCTCTCACTCTCTCCAAAACACTCACACAACCAAAAAACTGTGAAATAATAATTTTCCAAAGTATTTTTAACTACGCCACAAAAAAAATTTCAGAAAATTGGATTATATGAAACTACCGTCTTGCCTGTATTTTCGACTGATGCTACAGGTGTATACAACATAGTCTCTAACCAAGTTTCACAATTTCAGCACTGTTTTTATGTAATTTAGGTAAAAAAAATTTACCTACTAAAATATTGAAGTTATTGATTTGAAATTTTAACAGTATGATTGAGTTATCCATAGAATTTGGTATACTAAGTATGAAAAGGATCGACTGATATTTGATAGTACTTCTTCATATTCATGGAGAGTATGTATAACGTATTGCACTTAGGCCGGTATTACACTATCAAATTTCTTTGTCATATATCTTTGTCCAATATCTTTGTCAAAGAAATTTGATGGTATAATAGGGAACTTTGTCAAATCTCGTCTGTCGTCAAATAAATTTGATCAAATCTAGGGCCTCGCTGTAGATTTGATCAAAGAAGTCGCTTGTCTTCTGTCCATGGCAATGTGACATGTTACCACGTGTAGTGCTAGCATCGCTGCAGCCTTCTGTCATGTTTAGTGTTTTTATAAACATTGCCGGTAAATACAATTGGTGTGTACCGACAACTATAATATTAATAGAGATTTATGAAGCTGATGAGGCGCTTTACAACGTGAAGCACCCTGAATACAAAAATAGTTTAAGAAGATTGGAGACATGACCTAACCTAACCTAACTCTCTCCTGTAGCAAGGAATCGGAGTATTACAGTGAGCCTGTCTTCTGCAGATACAGCAGTTCTTAAGTAATTATTGTGCTTTGTGATATGAGTATATACTTCACTGAGCACATACAGCAATGTACGCTCATCCATTCTTGATGTAAGACTTGGCGTCCTACATTACAAGCTCACGTAACAAGTTTTGTTGAATGTTTTTATCGTGTCGTCGTAAAAACCACGGCTTCGCCCAGGTACGTTTCCTTTTTTCCCCCGCTTCTCTTCCACATGTGCACACAGTGGAATTAAGGTACATGCAACTGCTACGGTTAATAATAAGTTGTCGTTGTCAGCCATCTTGAACTTTGACGAAAAATATAATTACAGTGTAATACCCCTTTATAGCGCCACGTCAGAGATCTTTGTCAATTATATATGACGAATATTTTATCAAATCTTTGACAACGAAATTTGATAGTGTAATACCAGCCATAGCGTTAGTTAAGTACAAGACTCGCCCGGCCCAGTAGACAGCGTCAGATGTGCCAGCGTGAGAACCAAAATCTGCTCTCATCCCGCCTCCTCGGCAAGCTACGCTTTCAGTGCAGTACGGCAGCTCATAATAATTTGCTACGTTACACATGGGTCTTAAACACCTTGCAGCCTCCTTACACTACTGGCCATTAAAATTGCTACACCAAGAAGAAATGCAGATGATAAACGGGTATTCATTGAACAAATATATTATACTAGAACTGACATGTGATTACATTTTCACGCAATTTGGGTGCATAGATCCTGAGAAATCAGTACCCAGAACAACCACCTCTGGCCGTAATAACGGCCTTCATACGCCTGGGCATTGAGTCAAACAGAGCTTGCATGGCGTGTACAGGTACAGCCACCCTTGCGGGTTCAACACGATACCACAGTTCATCAAGAGTAATGACTGGCGTATTGTTACGAGCCAGTTGCTATGCCACCATTGACCAGACGTTTTCAGTTGGTGAGAGATCTGGAGAATGTGCTGGCCAGGGTAGCAGTCGAACATTTTCTGTATCCAGGAAGGCCCGTACAGGACCTGTAACATGCGGTCGGCTGAAATGTAGGGTTTCGCAGGGATCGAATGAAGGGTAGAGCCACGGGTCGTAGCACATCTGAAATGTGACGTCCACTGTTCAAAGTGCCGTCAGTGCGAACAAGAGGTGACCGAGACGTGTAACCAATAGCACCCCATACCATCACGCCAGGTGATACCCTAGTATGGTGATGACGAATACACGCTTCCAATGTGCGTTCACCGCGATGTCGCCAAACACGCATGCGACCATCATGATGCTGTAAACAGAACCTGGAACATCCGAAAAAATGACATTTTACCATTCGTGCACCCAGGTTCGTCGTTGAGTACACCATCAAAATGTTCAAATGTGTGTGAAATCTTATGGGACTTAACTGCTAAGGTCATCAGTCCCTAAGCTTACACACTACTTAACCTAAATAATCCTAAGGACAAACACACACACCCATGCCCGAGGGAGGACTCGAACCTCCGCCGGGACCAGCCGCACAGTCCATGACTGCAGCGCCCTAGACCGCTCGACTAATCCCGCGCGGCAGTACACCATCACAGGCGCTCCTGTTGTGATGCAGCGTCAAGGGTAACCGCAGCCACGGTCTCCGAGCTGATAGTCCATGCTGCTGCAAACGTCGTCGAATTGTTCGTGCAGATGGTTGTCATCTTGCAATCGTCCCCATCGGTTGACTCAGCGATCGAGACGTGGCTGCACGATCCGTTGCAGTCATGCGGATAAGATGCCTGTCATCTCGGCTGCTAGTGATACGACGCCGTTGGGACCCAGCACGGCGTCCCGTATTACCCTCCTGAACCCACCGATTCCATATTCTGCTAACAGTCATTGGATCTCGACCAACGCGAGCAGCAATGTCGTGATACGATAAACCGCAATCGCGATAGGCTACAATCCGACCTTTATCAAAGTCGGAAACGTGATGGTACGCATTTCTCCTCCTTACACGAGACATCACAACAAACTTTTCATTAGGCAACGCCGGTGAACTGCTGTTGGTGTATAAGAAATCGGTTGGAAACTTCCCTCATGTCAGCACGTTGTAGCTGTCGCCACCGGCGCCAACCTTGTGTGAATGCCCTTGAAAGCTAATCCTTTGCAAATCACGGTTAAATTTCGCGTCTGTACCACGTCGTCTTCGTGGTGTAGCAATTTTAAAGGCCACTAGTGTATATTTTCACCGTCGATCACCCATTTTGCACAGACGCTCACTACAGCAGCACGCCAATAGCTGACCACGTTCGCCGTTTCCGTTATGCTCCTTACCAGGCACTGGGCCATTGTAATTTATCAAAGCTTAGTAGTGAGTTTTCCCATTTGCGGCCCTTATCGTCCCTACAGTGATTCCCCAGTCGCCTCTGCTCCTCTTATGTACTTTCCTTACCATGTCACATGCCCGCCTTAACACCACCACGAGACATTCCATTCCGTTGTGGGCGGTAGTTACAGTGTTTTGTCTCATTAGTGTGTTGTTGAAATATTGGATCTGTTGTAAGTTTTAAATGGCATTCTTACTAAGAGGACCATTTTAGTCATGTGGTCTGATGTTGCAAATGTAAATACTCCCTAACCAACGTAACTGCAAAAATGAAAGGGCAGCACGAGAGAACATAAGATGGTTTGTTTAGCGTACAGTATCGTATATCGGAGTTACGAGGAGAAGGGAGACGCTACCAGATGCAAACTAACAGTACACTTGTTAGTGAACATTAATATGGGGTGTGTGCAGTCTTCGACTTCACGACTGTGTAAACTCTGTTAGTGACACTTTCAAAGAAGAATGTGAGTGTCTTTGGACGAACAGTCACGCACCCGTCCACAAGAGCCGAAACCAAAGACGATAGTAATAATCATCGCTGAGACCTCCAGCGAATACGACGTTGTAACTCATCCCTAAGGCATTCCGTTGCATTGATCTCCGGGATTCTGGACAGGTTTTTCCGTTACAGGAATGTTATTGTCTGCGGACCCTTGACTGATAGACTCAGCTTTATGACATTCTCGATTTCCATGCTGTTACAATCGATCATTGTCTCTGAACTATTCTTCTACTACGCGCATTACACAACTGCGGTAAAATGCCTTCCTATGCATCCGCATCCACATTCAGCGTTTTATGAAGCGCAATAAGGGGACCACACTCTAATCACGAAAAACATCCGCATACCATAACACCACCTGTTCCGCACTTCACTGTCGACTACACATGATGGTAGGTAACGTTCTGCGGGCATTCACCACTCCCAAACCGTTCCACCGGATTGCCACAGAGTATAGTATGATTCGTCAGTACAAATGACTCCTTTCCAATGACCTGCTGTCCAGTAACGTTGCTCTGTACACCATCTCAAGCGCCGCTTAATGTTGGTTACAGAAATCCGTGCCAAACGTTGATCCCCTAAACAATTGCTCCTCTTTCTTTATAACTCCGTACGCACAGTCATTGTACTAGCAGCACTGCTGGTGGAACATCTACATCTACATGGACACTCTGCAAATCACATTTAAGTGTCTGGCAGAGGGATCATCGAACAACCTTCACAATAACAGCGCGCGGAAAACCGAGCACCTATATCTTTCCGCGTGTGCTCTGATTTGTCTTATTTTATTATGATGATCGTTTCTCCCTATGGAAGTTGGCGTCAAAAAACTATTTTCGCATTCGGAGGAGAAAGCTGGTGATTGAAATTTCGTCAGAAGATTCCGCCGCAGCGAAAAGCGCCAATGATGTCCACCTCAAATCCTTTATCGTATCCCTGACGCTCCCTCCCCTATTTCGCGATAATACAAAACGGGCTTCCCTTCTTTAAACTTTCCCGATGTACTTCGTCAATCCTATCTGGTAAGGTGGTGGTGGTGGTTGGTGGTGGTTAGTGTTTAACGTCCCGTCGACAACGAGGTCATTACAGACGGAGCGCAAGCTCGGGTTAGGGAAGGATTGGGAAGGAAATCGGCCGTGCCCTTTCAAAGGAACCATCCCGGCATTTGCCTGAAACGATTTAGGGAAATCACGGAAAACCTAAATCAGGATGGCTGGAGACGGGATTGAACCGTCGTCCTCCCGAATGCGAGTCCAGTGTGCTAACCACTGCGCCACCTCGCTCGGTAGATCTGGTAAGGATCCCACGCCTCGCAGCAGTACTTTAATAGAGGACGGACAAGTGTAGTTTAGGCAGTCTCTTTAGTAGATCTGTTGCATTTTCTAAGTGTACTTTCAATAAAACGCATTCTTTGGTTAGCCTTCCCCATAACATTTTCTATGTGTTCTTTCCAATTGAAGTTGTTCGTAATTGTAAATCCTAGGTATTTAGTTGAATTTACGGCCTTCAGATTTGATTGATTTATCGTGTAACCGAAGTTTAACGGATTCCTTTTAGCACTCATGCGGACGACCTCACACTTTTCGTTATTTAGGGTCAATTTCCAATCTTCGTACCATACAGATAAATTTTCTAAACGGTTTTGCAATTTGTTTTGATTTTCTGATGACTTTACTAATGGTAAACGACAGCATCATCTGCAAACAACATAAGGTGGCTTCTCAGGTTGTCTCTCAAATTGTTTATATAGATAAGGAACAGCCAAGGGCCTATAACACTACCTTGGGGAACGCTAGAAATTGTTTGTGTTTTAATCGCAGACTTTCCTTCAGTTACTACGAACTGTGATCTCTCTGACAGGAAATCACGACTCCAGTCACATAACTGAGACGATATTCCATAAACACGCAGTTTCACTACGAGCTGCTTGTCTCGTACAGTGTCAAAAGCGTTCCGGAAATCCAGGAATACGGAATCCATTTGAAATCCCTTGTCAATAGCACTCAACATTTCATGCGAGTAAAGAGCTCGTTGTAATTCACAAGAACGATGTTTTCCAAATTCATGTTGACTGTGAGTCAATAGACCGTTTTCTTCGAGGTAATTCATAATGTTCGAACACAATATATGTTCCAAAATCCTGCTGCATAACGACGTTAATGATGTGGACCTGTAATTTAGTGGATTACTCCTACTACCTTTCTTGAATATTGGTGTGGCCTGTGCTGCTTTCCAGTCTTTGGGTACGGATCTTTCGTCGAGCGAACGGTTGTATATGATTGTTAAGTATGGAGCTATTGCATCAGCATACTCTGAAAGGAACCAAATTGGTATACAGTGTGGACCGGAAGACACTTTTATTAAGTGATTTAAATCGCTTCACTACTCCAAGAATACTTACTTCTATGTTACTCATGTTAGCAGCTGTTCTTGATTCGAATTCTCGAATATTTAGTTCGTCTTCTTTTATGAAGGCATTTCGGAAGGCTGTCTTCTCTACTTACGTCAAAATACGCCCGGCCTTCTCTTACACTAGCGGGTTCGCACCTCGTGACATCTGGCGGTCAATTGCTCACTACGTAAGTGTGCCTGGATACTTCTGATCAGACGGTATGCAGGGTGGCCAAAAGATGCTGTATAAACGTTCTGTCAGAACGGACGCTCCGTACAATGGAGCAGCCCCGTGTCCCAGCGTCAGTATACAGTATCCCAGTATCAATTACAGCAGCCTTAGGTGAAGATACAACAGCTTTACCACAACCACCGCAATCAGTGCATGCATCCAAGCCAGAGCTGGTGCACCGTCATACTGGTAAATGGACTCAAACTGACAAGTCCTTTGCAGATCTGACTTTTGTGTAATCACTGAATAAAGTCAAATACCCTTTCAACCTGTGAAGTTTCATGGCTTTTCCTCAATCACTCAGGCAGTGCATACTAATTTCCGACTGTTGTCAGCCAACTTTCGGAGAATACAATAACCTGAGAACTATGAATCTCGAAAACTGCAAGAGGTTTTAGAAGACTAGAAGCTTCGTTTAACACTTAGCCAAGGTCGACTAGTTTTTGTCTGGCTGGCTGTAGAAAACATTCTAGCCACATGTAGCTCTCATTTTGAGGCTGACAGTGGATGCTGCCAACAACAGTTCTGTCGCGGTTTGTGAGATCACGGGCGGAACCGGCAAACCATGTCAGTTTGTGAGAAGGCAAGACAGTAGTTCGAGGACGCACCTCTAAGAGAAGAGAACAGAAGCACTTACTTTCCCAAATAAATGTGGAAACGAAACGAAGATACAGTATAGCTCTCCCCCACTCCGCTTCTCCCCTAGTTTCATGTTACGAGGGTTGACTGAAAAGTAATGCCTCCACCTTCGTAACTCTTCAACAGTTGGCAGCATTGGTTCAAAAATGGCTCTGAGCACTATGGGACTCAACTGCTGTGGTCATAAGTCCCCTAGAACTTATAACTACTTAAATCTAACTAATCTAAGGACAGCACACAACACCCAGCCATCACGAGGCAGAGAAAATCCCTGACCCCACAGGGAATCGAACCCGGGAACCCGGGCGTGGGAAGCGAGAACGCTACCGCACGACCACGAGATGCGGGCAGGTAGCATTGGTATGCGGCAGGTACTGGCTTGTTCCGTAGCCTCTTCTCTACAGCTCCAGTTGGCGGGAAGCCTTAGCATTGAACAGCTGTGTCGTTAAAGTGTAAAGTATGGAACCCTGTGCAGACGGTCGGTAAAGGCGATTTAAACAACGTGCAGTCATTGAATTCTTGACAGCAGAAGGTGTCACCCCAAAGGAGATTCATCAGAAAATGAAGGCAGTTTATGATGATTGTGTTGATGTGAGTACTGTGCGTCGTTGGGCGAGTAAGTTTAAAGATGTTGAGGCGGGAACAGTTGCCCTACCTGACAAACAAAGGGTTGAACGGCCTGTGACAGCAGCCACCGAGTTTCACAATCAAAATGTTGACAAACTGATTCAGGACGATGGTTGTATCAGTCAGAGAGAAATTTCAAGCATAATCGGCATTTCACAACAACATGTGGGTCACATTATTTCTCTGCTGGCGTATCGGAAGATCTGTGCACGATGGGAGACTGAATCTCACTACCGAACGGCATCCTCCATACAGTCCAGATTTAGCACCGTCTGACTTCCATCTGTTCCCGATAATGAAAGACGATGTGCGTGGACATCATTATGCTTCTGATGAAGACGTTGAGACAACTGTAAGACTGTGGTTTCGGAAACAGAGTGGGCAGAAATGTATCCAATTGGCTGGTGATTATGTGAAAAGGTTAATACTGGTAATTTAAGATCACATTCTAAGGATTATTTCTGTGTCTGAGTTATTAAAATATTGCTATCAAAACCGAATTAACAAACGTGGAGGCATTACTTTTAATTCAACTCTCGTATTAGCCACGGGTGTCGGTCCAGTGTTCACAGTCGCAGTGCTGAATCAAGTACCGGCAATGATGATGAGTCATCACTTCCATTTTATACCGTATAAACAACGAAGGTATGAAAATAGTGATCGGTCGTTGCTGTTACACTCCTTGCAGTAACTGCATGACTCAGTTACATTTAGCACAGCATGTGTTCCCTGAGACCTATTTCTCTCTTTGTTAACAAAGAAATATTGGTTTTGTTACATTTTCCATATTTCCATTCTGTACTCTCCTATGGTACTGTCTTCTGGGGAAAAGCTACAGGAATTGAGTCTTCAAACTACAAAAACGAGCAGCGAGGTTAATATGTGGGGTGTTTAACAGAACATATCGCAGAGATCTCTATAAGATTCTCTCAGGACATTTACCGTTACAGATCAATAAAAATTCTCACTGACGATGTTTGTAGTCAGGAAAAAAACTGTGACATTCACAAGCATTACACAACACAGGAGAAGAATTTCCACCAAGGCTCTGCAACTCTCAGAGAATTCCATAGGGGAGTAAATGTATCAGGAACAGAAGTATATAACAAACTCCCCATCAGTATAGAAAAGCAAATTAATAACACCTTTCCTTAGAGAACAAACTTATTATAAAATGAATGAATTCGTAGAGCAATAAGGCATCCTTTTGATTAAAAATAGAGGAGACCACTAAAATTAAAAAAAAAAAGAAAAAAGATTTTAAAAGAACATCTTTACTTATGTCATGAAGACAAAATTGTGTATTCCTAACATAAATTGTAGTGATAAAATGTAAATGTACTTATACCACAGGTTAAAATGTGTACCACCATTTATTCTACACTATTAAGTATTCACTTGAACTTACTTATGTGATGGAAATAAAAATTTTGTATTTTAATTTAAATTTAATTATTTATATGTGGCAATGGGATAAAAACGTGTACTTCCATTCATTCTGGTATTTTAAGCATTCGCTTGAATTTATACCAGTAACATGCAGGTTAAAATATTGTTCGCAATAAATCGGTCTTAGAAAATCAGTATTTGTATGATGTACAAAATGCTCACACAATTTTCTATTATTTCACTTGACTTGTCCTATATTACTAGTTCACCCTTTGTACAATATGTAACCAACAGGGTCAAATAAAAAAATCAATTCAAATCAGGAATTTTTCAAATATTCAAAGACCTGCTTTTAGGATGATGTATTTATGTGACTTGAGGCGGTTACAAGTAAGGGTGAAAAAGTGACAAAACCGAACATTTCCAGATAATTATATGCACAATATTGTAGTGGAAGAACCAGTCTATACGGTCATAAGGAGATGTAGGTATACTGGGTGACTTGACCTGCCTCGTAACGGTTACTTGAAGGACTGCTTAGTAAGAAATGTTTTCTCTTTGGATCCAGTGAGATGAAAGTGCACATACATGTCTTTCGTTCCAAATGTTTTGCAAACTGTTGTGATCAGCTGATTTGATGCATTGCAAGTTGGTAGATTAGAAGCTATAAAACTGTTAAGGCTTTCCTTGTCACTTTTTGACAATTTTCGTGTTGGTTTGTTTTTCAGGTTCTTCGGAAAACGTTTGTTCGATAATTTTACTGACGTTTCGCCAGAACGAGTAGCTGGTATTAACAAAACTTCACCCTCCATTGCTGGTGGTGTACTGGAGTCGAGCTCACGGCCGCAGACTACATGTACCTGGTGCGCCAACGTCAAAGGCCTTTCCCTTGGTTATTTCCATTGCGGTTCTGCTCTTGCTACCTGCAACGACCGTTCGCTGTAGCACTGGAATACAGGATCCGTTCAGCTTGAGGCTTTGTTTTCTTGTCTAAGTAATTCTCATGTTTGTGTATTTTTATAACTCACCTGAACAAGCAGGTGTAATAGCTATTCTCTACAGCCAGAACTTCCGTGTCGGCGAATTTTACTACGTGGCCGGCCTCACACAGCGCGTGCTCTGCTACGGCCGATTTCTCCACCTACCCTACCCTGCAATGCCGCTTATGTTCTGTGATCCTAGTGTTGATTTATCATTCAGTCATCCCAACATAAACTTTTCCGCATGTGCATGGTATGCGGTATATTCCCGACATTGCGAGTAGATCCCTTTTCTCCTTTGTCGGTCTGAGATACTCTTTGATCTTCTCTGTTAATTTATAAATAGTCTTTACACCATTTTTAAAATAATTGAAAAGCCACGATCACTTCAATCGTTTACTAGATGACCGGTTTCAGCACTCTGAAGGTGCCATCATCAGATCTGTGAAGGTATAACATAACAGGTTTGAGGGAGGGCTTACATGAGTTAACTATATCCATTACAATTATTACAGAACCACATACCTGAAACGTGCATTAACATTTATAAAACCATATGGACATCATGGCACATGAGGCAGACCATCTGATACAGATCATTGTCACAACCAATAAAAATAATAAAAAACTGCTCTCATGGTCGTTCTTTCCATAAAATATAAAACTGAAGTCACCAGATGAAACTACCACTGCTCGCCTAACACCGGTCGGCATCATCACAGCCCCATTACGCGCAGGCTTACCTGCTGTGATTCTAGCAGTTCACAACCGGCCACCAGATAGCGCTGTCCAAGCAGCGCAGACACTGTCCCACGGTATAACCACTCATTACTACTAAAACACAACTTTACTATAATTGCTTGTCATATACCCATGCAAAGCCCACATTTGCGCATACATTTCCTGTACATACTACAATCACTATAAAGTACGTCAATTACAAAGTAAAAGCATCTGAGGCACAGACATTATCCATTAGCGCCTTACAAAACTACATATTATAATTTACCTTTATTCATATAATGACGACAGGAATATGCACACAGAAAGCTGTTCATAACACGACTTAAGTACAATGTGACGAGCGATAACAACCTGTATGCTGGGCTTTACCTGTCTAGGCACTATGGTCTTAGGTATTGTAAACGCTTAACATATGCCATGATGTCCATATGGTTTTATAAATGCTAATCCACATTTCAGGTATGTGGTTCTGTAATAATTGTAATGTATATAGTTAACTCATGTAAGCCCTCCCTCAAACCTGTTATGTTATACCTTCACAGATATGGTAATGCGAGAGGGCTAAGGCGCTGCAGTCACGGACTGTGCGGCTGGTCCCGGCGGAGGTCTGAGTCCTCCCTCGGGCATGGGTGTGTGTGTGTGTCCTTAGGATAATTTGGGTTAAGTAGTGTGTAAGCTTAGGGACTGATGACCTTAGCAGTTAAGTCCCATAAGATTTCACACACATCTGAACATTTTTTTGAGATCTGATGATAGCACCTTCAGAGTGCTGAAACCGGTCATCTAATAAACGATTGAAGCGATCGTGGCTTTTCAATTATTTTAAAAACAGAGTGATCGCCTCACGACACAGCCGGCAGGAGTGACCGTGCGGTTCTAGGCGCTACAGTCTGGAGCCGAGCGACCGCTACGGTCGCAGGTTCGAATCCTGCCTCGGACATGGATGTGTGTGATGTCCATAGGTTGGTTAGGTTTAAGTAGTTCTAAGTTCTAGGCGACAGATGACCTCAGCAGTTAAGTCGCATAGTGATCAGAGCCATTTGAACCACGACACACCATGTTTGTGCAATATATTGGCGATTCTGTCCGTAATTCTGGGAATCTATGGCAGAAGAGTCGTACCGGACTTTTTTTTTCCAATGTGTCACTTCGCCGAGTGTTTGATTCTGTGGAACTGGTGGAGTACCAATTGTTCCTTAGAACGCTGTCACCCACAGTGGTCAATCTCACCGAATGACAGTTTACCAAACAGGAACAGTCTGCCCGTAAAGAATGAAGGAATTTCGCTTTCATTCCGAGAACTGTACCTATAGACGTTATCACTGTTAATACCGAAGCGGCAATTCTGAACGTCCCTTGTGAAAGAACTGAGAAAATACGTACCGCCGGGATACTACATCGAGCAAAATCACGTGCTTGCAACCCGAAGAAAGAAGAGTTACAAGCTATCAAGAGGCTTAACGCCGATAAGAGTATATTGGTACTCCTTCCCGATAAGGGAAATGCAATCATCGTAATGACAACCGAAGGTTATGAGCAGAAGGTCCGGGACCTATTGGATCCAACGACGTACAGAAAACTAAGCGCAAATCCGACGCAGTGGATCACAAGGAATTCGAATCGGTTAATCAAGGCGTCTTCTCTGTCGGCGGACATACAGAGGAACCTGCGCGTCACTGAAGTCCTACCACCTCGGTTGTGTGGATTACAGAAAATCCATAAGAATAATGTTCCATTAAGATGTATCATTAGCGCTCCTGCCTAACCGACGTATACACTGGTGAAACAGTTGGCTTCTCTGCTCCAGCCGACCGTGCGAAAGACTGACACATACTTAAAGGACATTTCATTGAGAAGCTGAAGAAAATAAAAATTGGATCAAACGATATGCCGTTCAGATTTGATGTTGTTTCTTTGTTTACCAAATTCCATTCACTCATTCTCTGAAATTTCGGTTCCATTTTCTCGCAAGATCACACCAATCTCTTCCATGCATGTCTCACCATGAGCTATTTCGCGTGGAATGACAACTTCTACGAAGAGCTGGAAGGCGTCGCCACCAAGTCCAATGGTGGCCAGCTTCTTCACGAAACATTTCGAAGCCCAGGCGATGGACTTGGCACCTTATACACCTACAATGTGTACAGATATGTCGACGACAACTTCGTTCTGAGGAGCCATTGTGAAGGACAGCTCTGTGACTTCCTGAGACACTGAACAGTCTCCATGCCATCATTAAATTTACCACGGAAGTAGAAAAGGGCAAACAGCTACCCTTTCTAGATGTGCTGGTCGTGAGAGATGGTGAAAACCTGGAGCACAGCGTGTATCGAAAACCGACACATATGGATCGATACCTGCACAAATTGTCAAATCACCACCCTAGCCAAAAAAAGAGGCATGATTAATACGCTCGTTACGCGAGCAAGACGAATATGTGAGACGCAGCACCTCAGACGCCAGATGCAACACCTGGAAAGCGTTCTGAGGAGGAATGCGTACTCCGCCAGTTATATAAGAAGTGTAACAGAGTCAAACACTCGGTGAAGTGAAACATCGAAAAAATAAATCTCGTGTACGGCCTTTATGCCATATTTTCCTAGGAGAATCGCAAGTATATTATGCAAACACAGCGTAAAGACTATTTATAAACCGACAAAGAATATCGAGAGTGTCTCGGGTAAAGAAGAATGAGTACCCACTTGCTATGTCGAGAATATGCCACGTACTATGCCAATGCCGAAAAGTTTATGTTGAAATGACTAGACGATCAATCAATATTAGGGTCACAGAACAAAAGCGACATTGCAGGCTGGGGCAGGTGGAGAAATTGGCCGTGGCAAAGCACGAGTTCTGAGAGGCCGAAGACATAGTAAAAGTCCCCGAGACGGAAGTTTGGCTGTAGAGGAGAGGTATAACACCCGTTTGTGCATGGAAGCTATAAATATACATAAACATGGGAACAGCTTAAACAAGAGAGAACAAAATCTCAACCGATCCTGTATTCCAGTGCTGCAGCAAACGACTGTTGCAGGTAGCAAGAGGAGAACCACACCGGAAATGACCGTGGAAAGTTTATGTTGAAATGACTAGACGAAAAGACCTCGGACATTGCTGAGCCAGGTATATACAATCTGCGGCCGCGAGCTCGACTCCACTATCGGCGAAGGAGGGTAAAGCATTGGTAACGCCAGCAACTCGTGCGGACGAAACGTCACAAAAATTTTCAAACGTCGACCGAAGACCCCGAGACAGATATCAAGAGGCAATTTGTCAGCCAGATTAGAAGCTGTTTTTGCTTTGTAAACATTAAAACCGAGAAATGGAAGAATGTGGACATATTAAGAAGAATGGAGATAATGGACAAACAGGCATTGAAAACGCTGATAGTGATGGTTTTCTGAGGCATGTAAAACAGTTTCCTCTGTCTTCAAAGACCATCATTGCCGTTAGTCACAACGCAGAGGTCAGAACCAGAACAAAAACACCATTAAGCTATGGATATCTACCATAAAGTAAACCTCACTGAAGACAACTAACCCGAAACTTCCTGGCAGATTAAAACTGTGTGCCCGACCGAGACTCGAACTCGGGACCTTTGCCTTTCGCGGGCAAGTGCTCTACCAACTGAGCTACCGAAGCACGACTCACGCCCGGTACCAACAGCTTCACTTCTGCCAGTATCTGCGAGTTCGAGTCTCGGTCGGACACACAGTTTTAATCTGCCAGGAAGTTTCATATCAGCGCACACTCCGCTGCAGAGTGAAATTCTCATTCAACTAACCTGAAGTTCTTGATTTCGGGCCACTCCTGCATGAAATGTTTTATAAGGTTACCTTCAGTAACGAAGTGAATTTTGATTCCACTGACTTAAGACGATGAAACCTACGACGCCGAAGTTCAGCGAACATACAGGTAAATGTGTTAGTACAACAGAGAAATAGCAGAATCAGGAAAAGTTCCTTCCATTTGTGGATCCCATTTACCATCCGTTCAACACAAATCTCAAGCTCAAAACAAACAAATCTGTTTCCAAGCCATACAAGACATCACCAGCAAGTGGAGGAAGAAGCGCACAATCTGCTAGTGATGCTGCCGTGCTGGACCCGGAATAGACATTTCCCATAGTAAAAACAAATTCGGTTATAGGTATGTGTGTGTGTGCGCTAAGAGCGTGCTAGGAAATTTGTGTTTCTGTATGTAACATTGTTTATTTGTTTGACTTATCCGATCCATTGTGCGTATAATCAATAAAATTTATATGTATGGATTAATACAGTACGTGCAAATGCGACAAAATACTGTATTACATTGTTACGTGACATTCCGAACGTGATATTCGTGAGAGCCAAACGTATATAAGTGACATCCTTAGAGGCACAGAGGTGTGAGTGCTGACTAGGTTATTGGTAAAAACATTATTAAGCTCAACATTATGAATTTAATTGATTGATTGATGTATAGCTTCATTAATAACCACTCGATATGACTCTTACTATAGACAATTCATAAATAAACATATAATTTTAAATATCATACTAACTTTGAAGCTCATTTTCTCACAGTCGTGATTTTGTCACTTACAGCTCTTTGCTTTTGAACACCTCAGTTGCAATGTATTGGAAATTTTACTAATGCATTGTGCTAAACACCGATGTCAACAAATTATACCGGGTGCTCAGTTGTACACTGTAACAAGCAGTGCCTTCAAATACCATGCGCAAGATTCTCATATTCTCTCGCTCGCAACGGCCAAACGATTAATCCTACAGCAAAAATGAACAGGACATTATTGTAGCAAATTTAGTGTATTTAAATTTTCGCTGATGGGTTTTCGCTGGAGGCCATGGTTTTCGAGTTGTTTCAGAAAAAAGCATTTTGAGTTCAATTTCTTTTTTTTTTAATGATAATAATTTGAAAACTACGGCCGCTAGTGATTATGCATCCCAGTCACAAAATTTAATTACCTTAAATTAGCCTGAATAAACTGTTACTATATAATAGAAATAACAATAACCTTATGAAGTTATTATTTTTACAACCTTAGACATCTGTGGTTGGTTAAAATTGAGGGTAGTGACAAGTAATATTAGAGGAGTGGGTAAGGAGAAGGTGTAGTAATGAAGTGTGACTCTCTCCCTCCTGCCCCTTCGGAGCAAACCTTACATCCACATCTAGGAAGAGCGGCCATATTGGTGGCGTGTCCATTCAGTGAGCACAAGAGCCTAATCAAAATAAAATGGCAGACGCTACAAGAAAGGCGCTGTGTGCCATACACCTATGAGCATAACTTTCAAGAATGGTTGGGCAGTCCGCAGCTCGTGGTCGTGCGGTAGCGTTCTCGCTTCCCGCGACCGGGTTCCCGGGTTCGAGTCCCGGTGGGGTCAGGGATTTTCTCTGCCTCGTGATGACTGGGTGTTGTGTGATGTCCTTAGGTTAGTTAGGTTTAAGTAGTTCTAAGTTCTATGGGACTGATGACCATTGATGTTAAGTCCCATAGTGCTCAGAGCCCCAATGGTTGGGCAATATATTACGTCCACTCATAAATCCCGCGACAAAATGACAACTGGTACGGAGGATTCCATACAGTTGTTCTCAACACACACCGTTTGCCAACTGTATAGGAAAGAGGAGGAATGATGTGCTATAAGTACCCTCTGCTACATACCGTTAGGTTCAAAAGAGTCATAGCACTGCTGGCACTTTTCCTCAAAGTATATGAAAGGTCTGACTTAAAACGTACCTGTTAAGTGTAGGTAACTTTAAGATGTGCGAGTGTGTGTGAGTGTGTGTGCGTTTGTATGTTTCCGTGTGTGCGTGTGTGTGTAGTGTCATGATCATGTTCTATGATGGTGAAGATGATCAGAGAAGGGAGAGAGTGAAATCCAGAACCTGCGCACAGGCTACGTCTCTGTAATAGTACCAAAGTGGCCACAGAGCTTAATGTCCCCATCCGACGGACTTAATGTTGATTTTAGGTGAGGGGTGCTCAACATCTTGGTCATCAGCACCCTATCGAAAAGTCAGGAAGCCATTCTCATGGTTGGAGATGAAGCCTGCCCCTGCATGTGGAGCAGTTTATAATGCATTAAAGTCTGCCTTCCTTCCCCACCAACTTAGGGATGAAGCCTGACATTTAACAAAATTTCACCACTATTGTAATACTGGATTCAGTATCGATGAGAATGATGGGTAGGTCTCCATGGAGACTTAGGGCTGCCCTGGCATCAGTATATAAACGCACATTGCCAAAATATACTGAACTCAAAGTGGCACACCACCAATCTCACGGAACGGTGGATCCTCACAACAGAGGAGGAAGCCATGTGTTAAAGGACTATATCCAATAGGCTGACAAGAAGTCCGTCATGCCTGTGCGGTCAACTTGAGCGACCGCAGTTTGTTTTCTATAACCTTCAACCATCCAATGGACATATCACCATCCACAGCGTCATATGGCCTCAGTCCATGAGACAGAGCGGAGAGGCTTGGAATTTAAGCCAGGGCATTCGGGCAGAGTCTGGTGGACAGAAGGTTTCTTCCAGCACTTTTCCACTTGTTGTCCAAATACTGACAACAAAAATATCATCGTCCACGAGGACTCGAAGATGCTTATCTCTGAGTTGAGTGTCGCCTCACAGGCGACAGTCAACAAGAGACTCCGGTGATGGAGGGCAGCTATCCCATTAAAATTATAATCAGCCAAAGTTTTAAGCTGAGAAATTGGTAGATAGAAAAGAACGAAATATGGGAGCAAAGAAGCCACTACTATGGACGCGGCATCAGTGTTTTGGATTACAACTGGGGCTGTTAATCGTGGTAAACTGTCGCTGGTAATGAAACAAGAACGAGGACGTGGGAGGCTGGCCTTCGATTAGCAGGGAGACAGAAGTGGGTGAGTCTGGTGGCGTTATCGCGGTCAGGGGGGCTGGCCAGGCAGTGGCGGGCTTTGCAGGGGCTCAGAGGGAGAGCCAGAGAGGAGAGCAGACAGCCGCTATCTAATCGCCCCTGACAGCTGCCGTCCGTCAGCAGCTGGGCCCTCCATGACCCGCGCCCCACAAACCCCATTACCGGAGTCGCAGGCGCGCGCGCCATACCGTGATATCTCGAGACCTCACAGTGCAGAGATTCTCCGTGCCTGACAGGGCTGCCACCACTCCAGATGATCGACCGTGGCCACTTTTTAACAAACGCACGCAGCCTGCCAGAGATAGGAAGAAATGCGAACTCTCTTCTCGCGAACCAAGAGGAATCGAGCACACATCCGGGAACCTCAATAAGTACAGCAACTAGTCCCATTCTTTCAGTGATCCGCTTGCAGTGTCCCTTTGCACAGTTAAAAGAAGGATGAGTACAAGGTGCCGCAAATAGGTGTTATTAAGTATTTGTCTGCTATGGTTTAATAGTGTGCCGTAAATGATAGTTCTTGTGGCATTGTTCTCTTGTAGCCCTGAAAATTCTGTATCTCACGCAACGATGTCTCAATTTACATTTTATATAGGAACGGCGTTTTGTTGACCGTAAAGACAAAATGGTTCAAATGGCTCTGAGCACTATGCGACTTAACTTCTGAGGTCATCAGTCGCCTAGAACTTAGAACTAATTAAACCTAACTAACCTAAGGGCATCACACACATCCATGCCCGAGGCAGAATTCGAACCTGCGACCGTAGCGGTCGCTCGGCTCCAGACTGTAGCGCCTAGAACCGCACGGCCACTCCGGCCGGCCCGTAAAGATATGTTACGAAAATTCTACACACGCATTTAGCACCACATTTGGTCCTATTAACTGTACTATTCGGAATGACGACTTCTCGGTGAGACTACAGTACAGAACTAATGTCAAATTATGATGACAAAACTTGTATGGGCATCCCAGCATTTTGTGAAAAGTTTTCCTTCCTTTTTTGCCAGATTGTTTAAATGTTTCGAAAAGACGCATCCCTAAATCATTCCAGGAATGGCCAGTCATGACGACCTGCCTCAGTTGTAACCCTGGATAATGTGGAACATGTGCGAACGTAATTCATTGAGAGGCTCACAACAAGATTTGCAGCACAGCAACTCAGAATGTCACGATGGTCTCTTCAGGGAATAATACAAAAAAAAAGAGCTTAATCTTTGCCCTCAACAAATATTGCCAGCCTTCGAAGGACAGTAATGTGGAGCGGCGATATTCTTTCGGAAATAAGGTGATTAAGACCTTAGAGAAAGCAACAGTCGATAGGGACCAGATCTGGGTTAGTGATGAGGCACACTTCCACCTCAGTGGGTTCGTCAATAAACAGAACTGGCTTCACTGAGAATCCAGTCGGTCAAGCTGCTCCTCGTCTTCATCAGCAAAAAGTCACTGTTTTGTGCGAAATCATTTCAAAATGCATTATTGGGCCCAATTCTATAGAGAGACCTGTCACGGTAAGCAAAAGCAGATAGATACTGGAACACGAATTTGTACCGGCTGCCAAATGCTCTAAAATTAGGACGGAAACGTCCACACCATATTGCGCATATTGCAGATGTGTTTGATTTGCTTCCGGAGATGTTCAGAGATCATATCGTTGCCCTCAGCACCTCAGCATTCACTAGAAAAAATGTGGAATGACCCCCTTGTAGCCCCGATCTCAACGCGTGTGGTTATTTCTCACGTGGTTAGCTAAAGGATGGAGTCTTCGAAGATGCATTTTCAACACTTCCAAAGAGCTTCATGCAGTCTAAAATGATGTTCTCCAGAAAGTCAACACAGAATTCAGTTCAAGGCTCTACACACGCATTGCTGTAGAAGGGACGCACTTCAAAAAACTTCTGTGTTAAATTTCATCTTGTCTGCTACGGCAAAAATGTAATGAAAAGAATCAATCACCTCCTATTATGTCGTAGAAGACAAAATTTCTATCAGCGGTTTTGGGTCACCCTGTAACTTCTACAAGCAAACTAGCCATTGTAGTGCTATAAACAAAGGTGAAATCCTACTAGATTACAACTAGTGTTCACCGAAAGGTAAAATGTAATTCGTCTGGGTCAGTTCCTCTACAGTCACTCTATATCGTTTTCGAAGTGCTTCGCAATTTAAAAAGAAAAGCTGCTGACGAAGGCGTTCTTTCTCAACAAAGCTTTACTGGCAGCTTGAACTAACAACTGCAATAACATATATGTATTTGACTACTCACTTGTGAACAGGCAGTGTTAAGTAGTGGACATACTGACGTAATGTATCAACGGACTTGTGTCACACATCGCAGTGGAACAACTCTCTAAATCAAGCGTTCAAGATATTCTCGAGAATCATACAATGTAAACTTTTACCACCGGTATTGTCTTCACTTAAAACTTCCGGGCTGATAGGCCGTGGTCGAAGTATAAAACTGTCTCCTGACGTTTCGTCTCCGACTGCGGGAGACATCCTCGGAGGTAACCTCCGAGGATGTCTCCCGCAGTCGGAGACGAAACGTCAGGAGTCAGTTTTATACTTCGACCACGGCCTATCAGCCCGGAAGTTTTAAGTGAAGATTCTCGAGAATGGTTTGAAGAAGATAAAAGTGTGTAAAACGTTTGCCCCGCACGCCTGTCGCGACTTGGTTAAAACGGTAAAGACGGACAATTCTTTTCTGGAAATTATCATCACTGATCACAAGGCTTTGTGTTAACAGTGTGTACCTGCCACAAAACGAGGAAGTGCAGAAATTGACATAAACCGATTTGATGACATTAGCGACATTCAAGCAAACGTGACGCACGAGTAGAACAACATGCCGAAGATGGAACTTATCTGACAGTTTCATATGGTCGTCTGAACCTTCCATGTTTTACTCGAGTGCGGAGACTATGCAGAACGCCCGAAACATTAAAATCGCCATATTAAGTTTTCCTGTTTAATTTTAAAAAGGAAAACCCTTCCTAATAATGGGCAATGTTTGATTTATTCTGTCACGAACCGGCTTTCGGTTTCTCAGGTCATCTTCGAATGACAACTGAATGTCGCAAACACAGATAAACATGATGCTCTATTTACACAGATATTGGTTGCACAGACCATTTTTTTATAATTAAATCGAGACCCTACGCTGTCGACAGGCGTTGATATACATCAACGGGGACAGTTGAAAATGTGTGCCCTGACCGGGACTCGAACCAGGGATCTCCTGCTTACATTGTAGACGCTCAATCCATCTGAGCCACCGAGGGCACAGAGGATAGTGCGACTACAGGGATTTATCGACGGCACGCAGAACAGATGCCATCTTCATATAGTTGAGGCTAACCGGCCATTGACCTTTTTCTGTGTGGATGCATACGTATTGCCCTAACTCTTAGGTACTCGTTAAGATTGTCTGCAGTGAGTAATTAGTGTAGTGGGCAGGGGCACTATTAATGTCGTGTGTGGACATTAAGTTGGGAATGTGGGTCTCACGGGGAGCGTGCAAGGGATAAATCCCTCCAGTGGCATTATTCTCTATGTCCTCGGTGGCTCAGATGGCACGGTAACTCAGCGTGTTCGGCCAGAGGGTTAGCTGCCCTCGGCAACAAAAAAACAGAGTGAATGGGTCAACGAGGAACTTCAACGGGTGTCATTGGGCATCCGCGCCGAGCAAAAGTAACGAATCATAACGAAAAAAAAGTGTTCCGTCAGAGGGCTGTTCGCCCCCTGTAATAAAAAAAAAAACTGAGTAAAGGAATCAACGATCAACTTTAACTGATGTCTTGTGACGTCCGCCCAGACCAACCGCAACGAACAGTACCGAACAAAATGGAAGAAAAAAAAAAAAAAAGAAGAAGAAGAAGGAGATGGATAGAGTGTCTGCCACGTAAGCAGGAGATCCCGGGTTCGAGTCCCACACATTTTCGACTGTCCCGCTTGATATATATCAACGCATGTCGACAGCGTAGGGTCTTTATATAATAATCATTTCATTCTAGAGCGCTGCATGGTCACCGATGGTATCTGTCGGAAAGAACAGATACCATCTTCATATAATATTTTTTTTGTTTTTATTAATCGAATCTCGAATCCTTTGGACTGATAGGGGTGCATATTGAGGAAGATTAATGATTTCTCAAAGCATCACGGGGTGTTAAAATGCTTTTACATTACATTTTCTTAAAGAACACTTTAAAGAGTTGTCTTCTTTGCTAAAAATTTCCTAAAATATCTCACTGCTTCAGTTCGACTAAATTTTGACATTAATGACATCAGGCGCGTTATGTGCTATCAATTGGCCTGGCTCCGGCGAAGACTGTAGATTTTACGGAAAAATCAATCGTTTTCGATACACATCTTCTCGCTGTCATCACTACTTACATGTGTGGCAGTACAGTCCAATTCTCACAGCATTTTGGCTCAAATGGCTCTGAGCACTATGGGACTTAACATCTATGGTCATCAGTCCCCTAGAACTTAGAACTACTTAAACCTAACTAAGCTAAGGACAGCACACAACACCCAGTCATCACGAGGCAGAGAAAAATCCCTGACCCCGCCGGGAATCGAACCCGGGAACCCGGGCGTGGGAAGCGAGAACGCTACCGCACGACCACGAGATGCGGACAGCATTTTGTTCCATGTAGTAAACAGGATGTGCAGTAAATTTGGTTAATAGTGCTCCAGGACTTCCACAGCCACAACGAAACACGTATTCATAGTTTCATCTGAATCTGCACAACATTCTGATATTACATGTCGCATATTATGCATTATTTCAGTCATAATTTCTTTCCACGTATGAGCAACACACAGAACAGAAATCCGAACTAGACTGACACTATCATTCTCATCGATAGAGAAGACGTACTCCGTACGGCAATGGCACATATTAAAATTCGTAGCAGCTCAGGACTCGAACCTGTGACCTCTGTTGCGCTAGTCACCGATGCTACCCCGGGTCACGGATGTCTGCTGCCCAAGCAGCAACTAATTCACCATGAAGCTCCCTGCTGCAATTGGCTACATTTTCGGGGCCCACACGTACCGTTAGTCTTTAGACAACTTCATTATTCTCATCAAAAGCTTTTTCAAAATTTTTGTTCTTTTGTATTTCCATATTATTTCTTTGATAGTTGATGGAACAGGTCGTAGGAGAATTGTATGTATTTGTTATTACAACTACACTACTGGCCATTAAAATTGTTACACCAAGAAGAAATGCAGATGATAAACGGGTATTCATTGGACAAATATATTGTACTAGGACTGACATGAGTTTACATTTTCACGCAATTTGGGTGCATAGACCCTAACAAGGGAACGTCCCCATCGCACCCCCCTCAGATTTAGCTATAAGTTGGAACAGTGGATAGGCCTTGAAAAACTGAACACAGATCAATCGAGAAAACAGGAAGAAGTTGTGTGGAACTATAAAAAAAATTATCAAAATATACGAACTGAGTAGACCACGTGCAACATATGCAACTTCAATGATGACGTGCAGCCAGAAGCGCCGTAGTCTTGTGGTTAGCGTGGGTAGCTGTGGAATAAGAGGTCCACGGTTCAAGTCCTCCCCCGAGTGAAAAATTTACTTTCTTTATTTTCGCAAAGTTATGATCTGTCCGTTCGTTCATTGACGTCTCTGTTCACTGTAATAAGTTTAGTATCTGTGTTTTGCGACCGTACCGCAAAACCGTGCGATTAGTAGACGAAAGGACGTGTTTCTCCAATGGGAACTGAAAACATTTCATCGCAAGGTCATAGATCAACCGATTCCTCCACAGGAAAACACGTCTGACATATTCTATACGATACTGTTGACGGCATGTGCGTCACATGACAGTAATATGTTGTCGACCCACCTAACTTGCACACTTGGCGAATGGGTAAAAAGATTCTTCTACCTTGCCCGATTTAGGTTTTCTTGTGGATGTGATTATCACTCCCAAAAAAGTGATCACATTGGACGGACAGATAATAATTCTCTGAAAACAAAAAATTAAAATTTTCAGCCGCAGGAAGACTTGAACCATGGACCTCTAATTCCGCAGCTACTCACGCTAACCACAAGACCACGGCGCTCCTCGCTGCGCGTCGCCCTTGAAGTTGCATATGTTGTACGTGGACTACCCAGTTCGTATATTTTGCTAATTTTTTTCATAGTTCCACACAACTTCTTCCTGTTTTCTCGATTGATCTGTGTTCAGTTTTTCAAGACCTATCCACTCTGCCAACTTATAACTAAATCTGAGGGGGGTGCGATGGGGAGGTTCCCTTGTAAGAAATCAGTACCCAGAACAACCACCTCTGGCCGTAATAACGGCCTTCATACGCCTGGGCATTGAGTCAAACAGAGCTTGGATGGCGTGTACAGGTACAGCTGCCCTTGCAGCTTCAACGCGGTACCACAGTTCATCAAGAGTAGTGACTGGCGTATTGTGACGAGCCAGTTGCTCAGCCACCATTGACCAGACGTTTTCAATTGGTGAGAGATCTGGAGAATGTGCTGGTCAGGGCAGCAGCCGAACATTTACTGTATCCAGAAAGGCCCGTGCAGGACCTGCAACATGCGGTCGTGCATTATCCTGCTGAAACGTAGGGTTTCGCAGGGATCGAATGAAGGGTAGAGCCACGGGTCGTAATACATCTGAAATGTAACGTACACTGTTCAAAGTGCCGTCAATACGAACAAGAGGTGACCGAGACGTGTAACCAATGGCACCCCATACCATCACGCCAGGTGATACGCCAGTATGGCGACGACGAATACACGCTTCAAATGTGCGTTCACCGCGATGTCGCCAAAAACGGATGCGACCATCATGATGCTGTAAACAGAACCTGGATTCATCCGAAAAAATAACGTTTTCCCATTAGTGCCCCCAAGTTCGTCGTTGAGTACACCATCGCAGGCGCTCCTGTCTGTGATGCAGCGTCAAGGGTAACCGCAGCCTTGGTCTCCGAGCTGATTGTCCATGCTGCTGCAAACGTCGCGGAAGTGTTCGTGCAGATATTTGATGTCTTGCAAACGTCCCCATCTGTTGAGTCAGGGATCGAGACGTTGCTGCACGATCCATTACAGCCATGCGGATAAGATGCCTGTCATCTCGACTGCTAGTGATACGATGCCGTTGGGATCCAGCACGGCGTTCCGTATTACCCTCCTGAACGCACCGATTCCATATTCTGCTAACAGTCATTGGATCTCGACCAACGCGAGCAGCAATGTGGCGATACGATAAGCCGCAATCGCGATAGGCTACAATCCGACCTTTATAAAAGTCGGAAACGTGATGGTACGCATTTCTCCTCCTTACACGAGGCATCACAACAACGTTTCACCAGGCAACACCGGTCAACTGCTGTTTGTGTATGAGAAATCGGTTGAAAACTTTCCTCATGTCAGCACGTTGTAGGTGTCACCACCGGCGCCAACCTTGTGTGAATGCTCTGAAAAGCTAATCATTTGCATACCACAGCATCTTCTTCCTGTTGGTTAAAATTCGCGTCTGTAGCACGTCATCTTCGTAGTGTAGAAATTTTAATGGTCAGTAGTGTATAATATATTAAATGTTTTTTATATATCTTTCAATGCAAAATTCACCTTTTGATGAAACCCTCTAAATTGTTTCACAAGTCAATAAATCAGTGGCATTCCCGTATTTATTAGTAATTTAATATTTCGAAAGAGATAGTATTATGTTTTCATTAATTTTATTTAGTTTCGGAATTACCATATTTCTTGTGTAAATTACTTGTGGTAATCTGATTAGCTGACATTAGAAGTACCACCAATATAGAAGTACTCGAGATGATCTGCTTGGCTGCTTAAGAAACTAGCCAATAGGAATTCAGCGTTTCCCGCGCGTTTTAGTACGGCTTTGTGTCTCAGCTCTATGAGTAGAGGTAGTCGCTCTGGAGCCGTCTTCCGGTAAACACCTATGTTAAACCGTGCTGATCGAATTTGTACCAAAATGAAGATATTCGCGCGTGTGATCCGTTCTCGTGTCGTTGACGAAGAGCGACTGCACTTTTGAGTATTTTGTGAAACTTAGAACATTGTGAATGGTTTACTTAAGGGAATATTCGCGTGTGAACATCTCATGTCGTCCATAAATTCTGCGTGGCGGGTTTCGTGCAGATAACGAGTCATTATAGCAAACTCTCCTTTACAGGAAGCCTACTGAACGACTGAATGTGTTAATTCGCAAGTAGTCGTGGGTCAGTGACTGTTTAGGACGTTTAAAATATTGGGTCGGACTAAATATCTTCTGTCTGCTTTCGGATGTGGACTTGTTACAGAGAGAGCCAGTAACATTGCAAAATTGATGTCGGGATTTTAAATATGGACTTGATAGACATTTTCCTTGTTTGAAGACAATAAACCAAGGGAAAGCAATTTTTTTCACATTTTTTCAAACGACTCACGCAAGAATCCCGAACGCTAGATAGTTTAACTTTCAGCTGCTACCCATGGACTGGAGACATCTGGCCTTTGCGTGGTAGGTATTTACTCGAATTTTGGTCAGTTCTGCTTTTGTCAGCTAAACCAGCGTCTACCATTGCAGAATGTAGGGGCAGATAAGCTGAAACCTATCCAGGTAGGTGGACCGATAGTTTAAAGGATAGTTAGAGGCCGACATCCTCCGCCGCATCTTGTCGACCAGTCTGGTGCGAGAGTAAGTCAGAGACGTTAAACGTAGCATTTACAGAGTAATTAACACACAAAAATCGTACGGATCACTATACTACAGAAAAAACTTTCAAACAGATGATTTACAAATATGCAATACATATCTTGGGAAGGAACTGAAACAGTTGAAAACTAATGAGTATAAAGGCGCTGACTGAATTTCACTTTGGTTTTATAAGAGTCGCTGCGGCATTTGTCGCTCTCTTAGCTTCTGTTTATCGTGAATCCCTTGCACAGGCAACATTCCCAAGCAACTGAGATAAAGTACAGATAGACTGTATATGCTAAACATTATGGACCATTTCTGTAATATTAGTCTGTTGCATAGTCTAAGCTCTGATATATTCAGTTGTCTAAAGAGGTAAAAACGCCGGCCGCGGTGGCCGTGCGGTTCTGGCGCTGCATTCCGGAACCGCGGGACTGCTACGGTCGCAGGTTCGAATCCTGCCTCGGGCATGGGTGTGTGTGATGTCCTTAGGTTAGTTAGGTTCAAGTAGTTCTAAGTTCTAGGGGACTTATGACCTAAGATGTTGAGTCCCATAGTGCTCAGAGCCATTTGAACCATTTTTTTTTTAGGTAAAAGCGTCTGTTCACAAATCAGAATGGGCCATTCGTAGAAAACAACAATCATACGAATATCCTGTGAACCGTGGATACAGGTCAACAGGCAGTTTTCTTATTCCGACATATCCGGAATGTGTTCCAGTATACAAGGATGATGAGTGTTCATCAGATACAGAGGTAACATCAGATGTGCCCGAGGACAACGTGGTAGGACTATTTCTGGTGTTCATCTACAGAAATGATCTGACGGAAAAGGTGGACAGCAACAGAATAATGTTTCCTGATGACGCCGTTGCGTAGAGAAAAGTGTCGTCTTGTGGGGGAATTCAAGTTGACTTCGACAAAATTTCTGTTTGGTGTAATAATAGCACTTGCCTTAAAAATGGTAAAAGTTAGTCCCGATGAGTAGGAGCAACATTCCTCCAACTTTCGAACACAGTACTAGTAGCTCTGCTCCTTGACTGACTCACGTGGACTGCACTTATAAGAGTAATACCGAGGAACGGTCTGTGACAGACGGAGTTCAAATGGTTCAAATGGCTCTGAGCACTATGGGACTTAACTTCTGAGGGAATCAGTCTCCTAAAACTTAGAACTACTTAAACCTAACTAACCTAAGGACATTACACACATCCATGCTCGAGGCACGATTCGAACCTGCGACCGTAGCGGTCGCACGGTTCCAGACTGAAGCGCCTAGAACCGCTCGGCCACTCCGGCCGGCAGACGGAGTTCATAAAGTCAGTTGCAAAAAAGGTGAATAACCATTTGGGGTTCACCCTGGAGAGTTCTTGGACAGTGTAGCCCACCTATAAAGGAGACCGCATGCAGAACATTTTTGTGACGTATTCTTTAGTACATCTCGAGAGTTTAGGATCCCTGTCATCTGTAAAAGCTGATGCATTTTTGTGAATTTTTCATGTATTATACGCTAGTTCTGGAACTGTTGAAGAAATTTCAGGAAAACTGAGAACACGTATGGCCATCAAGAAAAAAAGCGATGCTGTAGGCTTGAGGCAATCCTGTCACTTCTAAAAATAATCAAAAACGGCCAAAAAGTTTTCTTAAGTTTTCAGTACGAGAATAAAACATCTAAAGTTACCTTAAACTAAACTGAAGAGATTCTTGCGTTCAATCGAGAGAATCTTATATCTTCACTCGTCTTAATTTTCGCCATTTTTTGAAGTTTATTGTTTAGCGTTACTCCTGATTGAGTACAGCAATAGTTGGTCATGCCGTCTCCAGCGGTTACAATTAACCTTTGCACGCTGAGAATGGACGGTGAATTATTATTGTTGTTATATCGTGGGCGCGCTTGGCGTACTACAGGGTGACACTAAAGTCCGTTAATAACTGATAATTCGATTCTTCACAGAATAATGTTAGGTAGAGAGGTAAAATTTGACACACTTATTTGGAATTACATATGGTTTTACTAAAACAAAAATAGTGCACAAAATGACCAACAGGTGGCACTTCATATGACACAAAAGCAATAATTTAAGAAACACAATGTTCTTCATAAAAAAATCCTCAACATGTCGGTCGTCCTTCATCAACAGTACCCATATCCGAGAGGAAATATTGTGAACAGCATTGTTCAGCATGTTCGTACTGCGGTGAGAGGTCCCGTCAAGACCTTTACGTGTTCGAATACACTTCTTATGGCGAAAGTATCTTAAAACTGCAATAGCGAATTCTCCATTCTAACAGTACAGCTTCACGAGCAGTATCTTTTCTGGTGGAGTCAACACGTCGCGATTGCTGGCACATCTGAGCCTCTCTCTCGCTACAACTCATTTTGGACAGTATTCTCATGCTGCGTCACTGACGTGTTGCTGTCCAGCGCCATCTGTCGGCCAATTGTTGCACTCGTTTTCGGTTTCAATATACAGGGTGTTTCAAAAATGACCGGTATATTTGAAACGGCAATAAAAACTAAACGAGCAGCGATAGAAATACACCGATTGTTGCAATATGCTTGGGACAACAGTACATTTTCAGGCAGACAAACTTTCGAAATTACAGTACTTACAATTTTCAACAACAGATGGCGCTGCAAGTGATGTGAAAGATATAGAAGACAACACAGTCTGTGGGTGCGCCATTCTGTACGTCGTCTTTCTGCTGTAAGCGTGTGCTGTTCACAACGTGCAAGTGTGCTGTAGACAACATGGTTTATTCCTTAGAACAGAGGATTTTTCTGGTGTTAGAATTCGACCGCCTAGAACACAGTGTTGTTGCAACAAGACGAAGTTTTCAACGGAGGTTTAATGTAACCAAAGGACCGAAAAGCGATACAATAAAGGATCTGTTTGAAAAATTTCAACGGACTGGGAACGTGACGGATGAACGTGCTGGAAAGGTAGGGCGACCGCGTACGGCAACCACAGAGGGCAACGCGCAGCTAGTGCAGCAGGTGATCCAACAGCGGCCTCGGGTTTCCGTTCGCCGTGTTGCAGCTGCGGTCCAAATGACGCCAACGTCCACGTATCGTCTCATGCGCCAGAGTTTACACCTCTATCCATACAAAATTCAAACGCGGCAACCCCTCAGCGCCGCTACCATTGCTGCACGAGAGACATTCGCTAACGATATACTGCACAGGATTGATGACGGCGATATGCATGTGGGCAGCATTTGGTTTACTGACGAAGCTTATTTTTACCTGGACGGCTTCGTCAATAAACAGAACTGGCGCATATGGGGAACCGAAAAGCCCCATGTTGCAGTCCCATCGTCCCTGCATCCTCAAAAAGTACTGGTCTGGGCCGCCATTTCTTCCAAAGAAATCATTGGCCCATTTTTCAGATCCGAAACGATTACTACATCACGCTATCTGGACATTCTTCGTGAATTTGTGGCGGTACAAACTGCCTTAGAGGACACTGCGAACACCTCGTGGTTTATGCAAGATGGTGCCCGGCCACATCGCACGGCCGACGTCTTTAATTTCCTGAATGAATATTTCGATGATCGTGTGATTGCTTTGGGCTATCCGAAACATACAGGAGGCGGCGTGGATTGGCCTCCCTATTCGCCAGACATGAACTCCTGTGACTTCTTTCTTTGGGGACACTTGAAAGACCAGGTGTACCGCCAGAATCCAGAAACAATTGAACAGCTGTAGCAGTACATCTCATCTGCATGTGAAGCCATTCCGCCAGACACGTTGTCAAAGGTTTCGGGTAATTTCATTCAGAGACTACGCCACATTATTGCTACGCATGGTGGATATGTGGAAAATATCGTACTATAGAGTTTCCCAGACCGCAGCGCCATCTGTTGTTGAAAATTGTAAGTACTGTAATTTCGAAAGTTTGTCTGCCTGAAAATGTACTGTTGTCCCAAGCATATTGCAACAAACTGTGTATTTCTATCGCTGCTCGTTTAGTTTTTATTGCCGTTTCAAATATACCGGTCATTTTTGAAACACCCTGTAACTCCATGACATTTCAATCATATGTGGCAATTTTTACCTCTTTACTTTCATTATTCCGTAAATTAGCGCATTTTCAAATGTTTACGGACTTTCGGGTCACCATGAACGTCAGTGAGAGCTAGTCGGCCGCGCTTGCTAGGTGCAGACGCGTTGAAACGTGTGTGTTTGGAGGTAATCGATAATATGCTTAGGCTATCAATTCGTACCACGTTTTCACTGTATGAAAAGATTCAGTGTGAAGCAGTTAATTGTGTATGACCGCACACAGGATGTTATTAAAGCGAAGTGTAGTTTGAACAGGTTTGCAAGGAACAACAGTTTCAATAATAAATCATGCAGTCTGTGTGCCGGCATTAATTGTTATTGGGGGAATACACAACAGCCTGCTTTCTAAAATGCTAGCAAAGGAATACCTGTATGTGGGCAGTTAGAAGTGGAGAGGAGTAACGCAGCACTGCCGCTATTTACACCTGTCGTATTGTTACACACTGTTCCACAACACAGTTCTCAAAAGCTTTGCATCAGAAATGATGTAGAATTTTCATCCTCCTACTCAGGTAGTTTTACATTATTTTGAACAGTCTTCACGTCCTTTTTGCTGCTGTCTCGTTGTTGATTAGGAAACACATTCAGGAAAATGTGGTTATTTTTCACGTGTACACACACTACATGTTTCTTAATGGAAGATTACAAAGTTCTCACAATACGTGCGTATGTTATAAATAAAGTTAACAATTAGTTTTACTCTTGTATTTATTTGCAGGTGGATCCCTATTCAGTGTGTGTGTGTGTGTGAGTGTGTGTGTGTGGTCTTGTATTTATTTGCAGGTGGATCCCTATTCAGTGTGTGTGTGTGTGTGTGTGTGTAAGTAGTGGTAGTGCTGCGTTGGGACGTTCATACTAATAGTCGCACGCACGGATGCGTAATGGGCACGCGCAGTGTATAGCTGGAAGTTGCTACCTGGTAACGGGACGGCAGCATCACGGCCAGGGTGAAGGCGATCTCGAACAACGAGTAGAGCAGCAGTGAGCTGAAGAAGTGCTTGTGCAGCGAAACGCGGTGGCTCTGCAACTGCCTGAAACCAAAAAATTAAGAAACATATACACTGAAGTCCCAAAGAAAGTGGTATAGACATGTGTACTCAAATACAGTGATATATAAACAGGAAGAATATGGCGCTGCGGTCGGCAATGCCTATATGAGACAAGTGTCTGGCGCAGTTGTTAGACCGGTTACTGCTGCTACAATGGCAGGTTATCACCGTTTTAAGTGAGTTTGAACATGGCGTTAAAATCGGCGTACAAGTGATGGGACACAGCATTTCCGAGGTAGCGATAAAGTGGGGATTTTCACGTACGGTCATTTCAAGAGTGTACCGCGAATATCAGAAACCCGTCAAGTATCAAATCTCCCACATGGTTACGGCCGGAAAGAGATCTGCAAGGACGGGACCAATCTTTCCACCAATTGCTGCAGATTTTAATGCTGGGACGTCAACAAGTGTCAGCGTGCAAACCATTCAACGAAGCGTCATCAATATGGGCTTTCACAGCCGAAAGCCCACTCGTGTACCCTTGATGACTGCACGACACAAAGCTTTACGCCTCGCCTGGGCCCGTCAACACCGACATTGGGCTGTCGACGAATAGAAAGATGTTGCATGGTTTCAAAATGTATCGAGTGGATGGACGTGCACAGGTATGGAGGCAACTTCATGAATCCATGGAACCTGCATGTCAGCAGGGGACTGTTCAAGCTGGTGGAGGCTCTGTAATGGTGTGGGGCGTGTGCAGTTTGAGTGATATGGGACCCCTGACACATCTAGATACGACTCTGACGGGTGACACGTACGTGAGCATCCTGTCTGATCACCTGAATCTATTCTTGTCTATTGTGCATTCCGATGGACTTCGGAAATTCCAGCAAGACAATGCGACACCCCACACGTCCAGAATCGCTACAGAGTGGCTCTACGAACACTCTTCTGAGTATTTCCGCTAGCCACCAAACTCACTTCCGCTGGCCACCAAACTCCCCAGACATGAACATTATTCAGCATATCTGGGATGCCTTGCGACATGCTGTTCAGAAGAGATCTCCACCCCCTCTTACTCTTATGGATTTATGAACAGGCCTGGAGGTATCATGGTGTCAATTCCCTCCAGCACTACTTTAGATATTAGTCGAGCCCATGGCACGTCGTGTTCAGGCACTTCTGCGTGTTCGCGGGGCCCCACACGATGTTAGGCAGGTGTACCAGGTTTTTGGCTCTTCAGTGTATGTACTGGGTATTTCAAGCAGAAAGAGTAACTACCGAAAACTTTTACTTTTCTTCAAATCGTATCTGTACAAGTGTTACTAATGCCAGACGACGTGCATAAATTCAGTAGGGATATGACGGTATGAGTGACACCTGAATGTGATGTTTCAATAGAAATAGTGAAAGCTGCAGAAATAATTACACACAAACAACTTGCAGAAATGTTCACAGAATATGAGTGGATGAAGACCGTTCGCTACAACGGAACGATTCTAGAATTATTCTACTTTACACGAAAGGATAATATTAAGTTGTAAAACGCATTGGACCTACCAATCTCCTTTCCCAGTGTGCGAAACATTCACAACGTACAAAAAATACATTTGTATAAAAAGAAGATTTCAGCAAGGCAAAGGGACAAGCTAACTTCGTAAGAAGACGTAATACAGATAATTCTATAGCGTTGAATGAAACTCACAAAGAAGTAATTAGTGTGAAACATGAAACACGACTTGTTTGCGATTCGTACATTTTGTCTCTGGTACTAACAGTCTTGGAGTAACAATGCACAACTTCTTGTAGAATTCATCATTAGGTAGCATGGCTCACGAAAATTGGGGTCTAGTTTTTGTCATTTGCACAACGTTCAGACAGCGCAAATTACTACAACTTGATAACTATCTGACTACAACAAACGGCCAAACATTTCAACTCATATGTGTGTGTGTGAAATCTTATGGGACTTAACTGCTAAGGTCATCAGAGCCTAAGCTTACACACTACTTAACTAAATTATCCTAAGGACAAACACACACACCCATGCCCGAGTGAGGACTCGAATCTCCGCCAGGATAAGCCGCACAGTCCATGACTGCAGCGCCTGAGACCGCGCGGCTTTCAACTCATGTAAGTATGCTGTACATAAATCTAGAAGGTGGTTGTTTTTCATTTGATTATAGGGGGTCCCGGAGTCTTCGCATCAAACGTCCAGGTGTGATAGATCATGTAATGGGGAACAACTTTCGTTACAGGCCATACGTTCGATGACGCTTCCCGGCGATGCTTGACATCTTTTTACTGATTTCTTCGGCCCTGGAGCAAAGAGAGTTCAGCAGATTAGTAGCATTTACTAAACCGGTGTGCTGCATACTACCTACCCTAGTAAACTGAACAAGAAAATATTAAGAATGAGTTTGTGTAAACGGAGAAAGATATTTTATAAACTAACCAGGAACTAGTCCTACACCTTTCACGAGAGGCAGGTGACACACATTGCATACGCATGCGGAGTGCTCACGCCCTTCTGCCTGCTAGGCGAATATATATAGTGTTGCGGTTAGACGTACAGATAATTCTATTGATCTCTAGGGACAGTACTGTGAACAGCATTCAATCCGTATCTACTTCATTTTCAGAATAATAATTATAGCTCTTGAGAGAAGTATGTTTTTAGGTTGGTTAGTACCCCCAAGTACACGTGGCAAGAGCTAGACATTAGTGCTTATTTCACCTTGGACAGCAGGAAAGGTGATGAAGTTTGGACACATGGACGCAAAATGGGCAGTCTACACTGACAGGTCTAGTTCAATTCACAGCACAGTTAGGACTGTGGAGAGAACATCAGGTAGTAAGCTGTCATGTGTTTGTGGGAAGACTGTTAGATGCACAGAAAAGACAACTAAAACAAATGAAGGGGTAAGGATTAGTGTGTTTTTGCTTCGGGATAGGGGTAATGGATTCTACATTCACTGCAATGGTAAAATTTCACATTTCTGGACCTCAGTAACGATATATTCACTCCTACCATAACGATAGCTTACCACTGAAAATTTCTGAGACAGTATGAACTCTAATGGAAATAATAAGGAAAATGGACCAGATTTAGCTACAAGTCAATGGCTTGTGTCGTTATGAAAGTAGTGTCTTGTTCCAACGACGCCTCCTTTGTTGGACGTTGCGTACTTTTAGTGATGTAACCACAAACTCTTCCATACTTTCCTCAACAATGTAACCATAAAATCATATCAACATTTCTTCGTTCTGCGCATCCGCACGGCTTCCTTGAACCAAAGAGAGCATCGTGCACTTCTCGTTCCCTTTATCACCGCTTTCAGTTACTTTCAGTGTCAGCTGACACACAACTCTGTGGAGGTAATTTAAGCCCCGCCTGCTGTAAACGTTACTGGGTGGAGACTCAAATAGTTTTATCTTATGACTTCAGTTTTACGTATCTGATGGAAAAGAATGACAATGACAGCAGTTGTTTTTTATTTTTGTGACAGTGGTTTTATATCAGCTGGTCTGCCTCATGTATCGTTATATCCAAGTGGTTTACAAATGTTAAGCTACATTCAGATCCGATGATGGCACCTTTAGTGTGTTGAAACCGGTTATCCAGTAAACAGTATTTAAGCGATCTTGGCTTTTTAATTATTTCCACAACAGAGTGAGCGCCCCACTACGCACTATGTGTTCACTGCAAAGCTTAGTTATTGGTGGAACGACATAAGATTACTTCTGACCAATGCCGAAAGTGGAGTAAAACTTGTATCTCAGGTTGTGCAGAACAGGTGATACTCACACTGGACTCGCATTCGGGAGGACGACGGTTCAATCCCGCGTCCGGCCACCCTGATTTAGGTTTTCCGTGATTTCCCTAAATCGCTCCAGACAAATGCCGGGATGGTTCCTTTGAAAGGGCACGGCCGACTTCCTTCCCTGTCCCTCCCTAATCCGATGAGATCGATGACCTCGCTGTCTGGTCTCCTCCCCCAAACAATCCAATCCAATCCAGGTGATACGTAAGGACTGGCTGCTCGCAAAAGGAGTGATGTTAATGCTGCGAGTGTGCTGTCAGCTGTTGTAGATCTGCAAAGGGTTCTAGGATGTAGCCGTGCAACATAGTCCATTGACGGTCATGTACGAGAAAACTACCACCGTTTATGACCATGTGCTGCCTAGTTGCTTTACAATGTGGTGAGTGAACTTTGCCGCTCGGGATTAGCCGAGCGGTCACAGGCGCTGCAGTCATGGACTGTGCGGCTGGTCCCGGCGGAGGTTCGAATCCTCCCTCGGGCATGGGTGTGTGTGTTTGTCCTTAGGATGATTTAGGTTAAGTAGTGTGTAAGCTTAGGGACTGATGACCTTAGCAGTTATGTCCCATAAGATTTCACACACATTTGAACATTTTTTTAGTGAACCTTGAGGTGCCGATGATGGGGACGAAACCACAGTCATCTACCTGATGAATAGTTGTATAATATGCAGGGTATCTGAGTATTATAAATACAAACGAAAGGGACGAGTAGAGGACAATGAAACGAGCAAGAAATCCTAATAAACATATCTTCGGAAACCTATGTGAAGTTATGCCAATGCTGCAATGGTGTTTATGTCTGGGCCTATGTTCCAGGTATGAGTTCACAAAGTGAGCAGCAAACATACTGTGCACATGTGTCATTAGAAGTGGTTGCCACAGCTCCACATTCTTTTACATATGACATCTGACATCTGTTTCAAGTACAGATGTGGTAGTGATAAAGCACTTGAGGCAGCAATATTGTATCATCAAACATATTTCCAGACTAGACAGCAAGACAGTAGTGTGTTCACAATGTCCCATCAGCGCCTCCCCGAGACCGGTTCATTTAATCTCCACATCTGACATAAAGGTAGACACCACGAGTGCAGGAGCATGTACTGCAGCAAGTGGACGCGATACTGGGCACAAGTATCAGAAGGATTGATGCAGCAGAAAGTATTCCCCCTCCACCGTACGGCGGATACTATACGAGGGGAAGTTGTACCTTTATCCCGTACAAAGTGTGTAAGCCTTGACTGCATCTGGTTTTCCAGCCCAGATCCTGCTAACGGATCCTTACACAATATTTGATTGCTCCACAGTTCCTAGTCAACGTGTAATTTACAGACAGCTATACTACCAACGTCCACAGACACGATAGGGTTTATGAGAACCCACATGCTACCACTGAAATCAGCGGATATTTTCCGTTGACCTTCCGGGTCGTGTCGTTGGTGATCGGTTGATAGTATCACGTTTCTTACCTGCCCAAATTACTTGTCGTGCGCACATTTATTTCCAGTAATACAAACTAAACAACTCTTTTCTATGATGCTTCTTATGGTGAAAGGGTGCGTATATGGTACATGCATGATGGTACACAGGCACACTTTCAGGTGGCTGTTCGGGAATACGTAGCACAAATCTGATACTGAAATTGCCTGCGTCATTCTGAATTATGATACAAAATTCCTTTGGACATGCATGTCCAAAGGAACGTTACTTCATAATTCAGAATAGCACAGGTACTGCAATATCGTATTTATCCGCCAATACTGGGACAGAGACTTTCAATTAAAATGACTAATCTGTACGGGAATATACATAATGGATGTACGAGTACAGGTTGTCGACGCATGGTTAACGACATAGAATTTTGGGGCTGGCCTTAGTCGTGCACGGATAGCCAAATGGTAAGACGACAGCTCCCGATAAGTGGGAAATCCGGGTTCGAGTCCCACACCGGCACAAATTTATATTTCGTTATTCCATTATACACTTGATGGTTGTCCATAGTCTCAGTTCCAAATAAATTTAATTTAGCACGAATTTTGGGAAACGAGTGTATTGGCTCGCCAATACCATGGCCTGTCCGGTTCCCCTGTTGGGTTTTCTTTTGTAGCCATATTTAAGAATTATCGCGTGTTGGTAGTTTATTTTATTTTATTTACTCGTCAAGTTCCGTAGGACCACATTGAGGAGCAAATCTCCAAGGTCATGGAACGTGTCAGTACATGAAATTACAACATAAACGTAATAACAGATAAAAATAAATGTTCATTCACCTTAAAAAAGACAGTCCATAAGTGTAAGTAAACGCTATCAGCAATACAATAAAAATCAGCTTAATTTTTCAAGGAACTCCTCGACAGTGTAGAAGGAGTGACCCATGAGGAAACTCTTCAGTTTCGATCTGAAAGCGCGTGGATTACTGCTAAGATATTTGAATTCGAGTGGCAGTTTATTGAAAATGAATGCAGCAGTATACTGCACACCTTTTTACACAAGAGTTAAGGAAGTCCGATCCAAATGCAGTTTTGAATTCTGCCGAGTATTAACCGAGTGAATGCTGCTTATTCTTGGGAATAAAATAATAATGGTAACAAGTAACGACAATAAGGAATATACGTATTGAGAGGCCAATGTCAAAATCAGAGGTCGACAAGAGGTTCGTGAACTAACACCACTTATTGCCCGAACCGCCAGTTTCTGAGCCAAAAATATCCTTTTCTAATGGGAAGAGTTACCCCAAAATATAATACCATACGACAATAGCGAAAGAATAAAAGCAAAGTCGAACGATCACTCACTTCTGATACAGTTCAAATAGTAAAAATGAACAAGATCCTGAACGTGGGCTTTCCACGACAGCTTACTATCTATCTGAACACATAGGAATTTGAACTGTTCAGTTTCACTAATAATGTGCCCATTGTGTGAAATTAAAACGTCAGGTTTTGTTTAATTGTGTGTTAGAAACTGTAAAAACTGAGTCTTACTGTGATTTAGCGTTAGTTTATTTTCTACAAGCCATGAACTGAGGTCATGTACTGCACTATTTGAAACCGAGCCAGTGTTGCACACAACATCCTTTACTACCAAGTTAGTGTCATCAGCAAACGGAAATATTTTAGAGTTGCCCATAATACTAGAGGGCATATCATTTATATAAATAAGGATCAGGAGTGGCCCCAACACTGATCCCTGGGGCACCTCCCACTTGACAGTACCCCTTCAGACTCCTCATCACAGCCGTTATCACCATTGTGAATAATGACCTTTTGCTGCCTGTTGATAAAGTAAGAGGCGAACCAATTGTGAGCTAATCCCCATATTCCGTAATGGTCCAACGTCTGGAGCAATATTTTGTGATCAACACAATCAAATGCCTTAGTTAAATCAATAAATATGCGAAGCGTTCGAAACCTTTTGTTTAACCCAACCAGTACCTCACAGAGAAAAGAGAATATAGCATTTTGAGTTGTTAAACGACTTCTAAAGCCGAACTGTACATTTGATAGCAAATCGTGTGATATAAAATGATCAATTATCCTTAGATATAGAGCCTTTTCAATAACTTTTGCAAACACTGATGGCATAGAAATAGGTCTACAATTATCCACATTATCCCTTGCTCCCTTTTTATAAAGTGGCTTTACTACTGAGTACTTTAATCGCTCAGGAAACTGACCATTCCTAAAGGAAAAATTACAAATATGGCTAAATTCAGGGCTAACTTGTGCAGCACAGTACTCTGCTAGACACTCCATTATAACCATGAGAGTCCTTAGTCTGGTGAAGGAAGCCTCTGAATTTTCATATTATTTAAGTGGTGCTCTGATATACCAATAATTTCATAGTCAACTTCTATAAGCAGTTCACTAACTTTATCTCTAATACCTCTTTTATTTTGATGAACTATGCTAATTCCTTACATTCTTGGAAGGTGAGCCCTTAGTTAGAGGGACTTCCTTGAAGCAGGTATACCTATGAGCTGACTTCAATCTAAAAAAGGTGCACCTCTAACACAACATGTAGATGAACTCCACGAACGCATTGTGTATGGTGATCAGTGCATTCGGAACACACCTGGGATTTTTTAACGTGTGCAGACATCGATTAGGATAGGTGCTTAAGCCTGCCTTTACATGAACGTTGGCCATATGGAAGACTTGTAATGTATTTGCACTCAAGAGCTTAACTGTAGTTTGGATCCGCGGGGACTCTGCTATAAAATGTTAATTTACTCAGTCGTAATACGTCGTATGGGGAAAACCATTGGTTTCCAGACCTATGTAAATTATGACTATTATCTTGGTTCATTGAGATCTGTTCGCTCCCTTTGTTTCTACGTATAGTAGTGAAACGTCCTACATATGTCGTCATATGTGCCCACCTCTCTCTTAACTTTGTTATCAGGATGACTTCACGGAATAAATGGTAAATGGTGGAGACAGAATAACGATCGCACAGTTCTAGAACACAGGCTCGCTACAATTAACCACCAGAGTTTCGCCTTCTTCTCACGACTTTTCTGGTCACCTTTGTTATACTTTCGTATGGAGTGCAATAATCAGATTTCACTGAACTGATTCCCGGCGGTTTCTTAAACCTTAACTCACGAGGTGTGGTCTCTCAGACCAAGCGAAAATTTTCGAACTCGCTCTCCAAGACCGGTTGTGGTGGAATGCTTCTATGCTCTCCTTACCCTCCTACGATGTTTTGCTGTCGGGTGCGTTATCGCCTTCTGTGTTTATTGCTGACACGTGTTATTGATAGGTGTTGGTGTCGCCCAGATCGCGCCTCGTGAACTACGTACTTGTTTTCTTCAGCACGGTGCCCTATAGCTCAAAATGTGTTCGCACGAATGTGTCAGTTTTAACTTTCCCGAGTTTGATCAAATTGTTAGTCGGTCTATGGAGGAAGGTGTCAGTGATGTACATCAAAAAATAAACGAAAAAGACGAAGATTTTACATTAGCCAGTGATCACAGTTCTGCTATCGAACAAAAGTACCATTCAGATGAAGAACTCCAGGAAAGTTGTGATGGGGATCTGTCTGTTCCTTCAATGAAATAGTAAAAGTGCCTGTTAAACTCGAATGTGTTCTGAGTGGTGATAAGAAAAATGTAGTTCCCAGCAATACATGTGAATTTGACAGATTTTCTTTTTGTAGCTGTCGGGTGGAATCTTTAGGCGCAAATTTAAACCCTGGAATTTAGTTCTATATGGAAATTTATTTACTACAGAGACCGTATAACTTTTCAAAATGTAAAATTTAGTATTCTAACAGTCCATTTATGTGTACTATTTAAGATAACCACATAAAATTATGTGCTTTTGTGTGATAAATAGTAAAATGCTGCAGGCTTTGTTTAGTGCAATAAAATAAACTGGGAGCATTTAAACAACACTTAAATAATTGTGAAAACAAATGTTATATAGCTCAAATAGAAAATTTGGTAGAGCACTTGCCCGCGAAAGGTAAAGGTCCCGAGTTCGAGTCTCTGTCCGGCACACAGTTTTAATCTGCCAGGAAGTTTCACTTTAGCGCACACTCCGCTGCAGAGTAAAAATCTCATTCTGAAAATTTCATAGATTTAAGCATAGGCCTCCCAGAGACACCACCTCGTGGTATACGTTACAGAAAAGTCACCTTGCGAGTTAAGGTCTTACATTTCTTTCTCTAATATTTCTTCAACCCAGAAAGGCTCACCTGCGCTGCTCACTCAGCCACTCTGTCTCACTGTCCTTCATTTTCTCCCGTATTTCAGCATTTATTGCGTATTTTTCACCTGACAGTCCACGACCTGTACAAGTTGAACAATTTAATCACACTGTGGCGGCTCTCCTGTGTGTGTGTGTGTGTGTGTGTGTGTGTGTGTGTGTGTGTGTTTGTGTGTGTGTATGTGTGTGTATGTTTTCTCTGTAGGTCACTTCCAAAATTCAATTTAAATATTTGGATTTAGGTCTTGAGCAGTTGTAAGATGAGAACGAGAATGTTTCATACTATAGTTATCAAATGTTAACTATCTCTATCAAGCCAAAACCTGGGAAAGTTTTGATGTTGGATGCAGGTGTTGTGAAGAGAAGTCGACGGCCAGAATGATGCAAAAAAGATCACCGATTGGGTTTAGACTGGGACTCTGAGCAGACCACTACGTTTCAGGAATGTTATTGTTCACACGCCATTGACTCGTGGATGCTGCTTTGTGTGACATGTTACACTCTCACGCTGATACAATTGATTCGTTGTCTTCGAACTGTATTTGTACTTTATGGGACACATAACGCTGTAAAATGTGTTCATATCCTTTTCAAATTAGTGTCTTGGTAATCTCCCTAAGGGGACCATACCCTGATGACGAACAAGGTCCCCCGACACCCTATCACTGTTGGTGCTACATAACACGAGAGGTAATGTTCTCCAGGCAGTTTTCGAATCCAAACCGTTCCATCCCACTGCCACAGGGTATAGCATGGGCCATCACTATTGTTTACTGTCAACCACTGCCCAGTGGCGCTGTTTACATCCCCCAACCCCCAGATCGCCGCTTAGCACCGACTACAGAAATGTCTGGCTTTTCAGGATCTGGTTGACCACTGTACATCATTCTTTTTATCACACACTGGTTGTGGTAGCTGAGGGGATGGTAGTATTTTCGAAGTCACGAGTGATTCCTTCCGCTGATTTCATGCAATTTTATCTTTTTCACAACCACACTCTGCAATGCTTGCCCGTGACTCTCTGTCAGTAGCAGAGGTCTGTTTGGTTTTATTTTAGCTCTGGATTCCAGTTTACAATCACGTCACGAACAGCTTTAGAAGGGCTGAAATGTCCTTGATGTACCTGTTACTTAGGTGACATCGAAAGACTAGTCCATGCTCAAAGTCACTGATTTGTCCATCTTATCTGTGAATAACATATAAATATGATCGTTGTCAGTTTCCTTCAATGACCTGGAACCCAGAATTCATTAAAATGGCTGGTAGGAGACTACAGTACGTGATTCATTACGCTTAGCCTTTGGATGCACTAGATGCTTTCATGTTGGTGTGATGTGTCAACCTGATGAAGCAGTGTGTGGTCGCTGATATGCTCACCCATAGGAGTAGAAGAGCAGGATGGCGGGCGCCAGGCAGGCAGCAGACACAGCCTGGGCTGCCACGGTGACCCAGAGGCGGCGCACTACACCAGGGAGCCGGCTGCAGGGCGAGTAGTCGGTGGGCAGCCTCCACGAGCCGTCAGCCAGGCACTCTCTGCGGGACAGCTCTGCAAGCAGCCCGCAACAAGTGGGTGATTCAAATGGTTCAAATGGCTCTGAGCACTATGGGACTTAACATCTGAGGTCATCAGTCCCCTATAACATAGAACTACTTAAACCTAACTAACCTTAGGGCATCACACACATCCATGCCCGAGGCAGGATTCGAACCTGCGACCATAGAGGCAGCGCGGTTCCGGACTAAAGCGCCTAGAACAGCTCGGCCACAGCGGCCGGTTAACAAATGGGTGGGCAAGTGCTGGTAAGAGCGAGTAGCAGGTGAGCAGCTGCCATGAGCCACTAGCCAGGCACTCTCTGCGGGACTGCTCTGCAAGCAGCCCGCAACAAATGGGTGAGCAGGTGCTGGTAAAGGGGGTTCTGTAGTGTGAATTATACTGAGGTGCTGGGGTCCTCAGCACACACAGTAGATGACGCAATGCTAGGAAGAGATGAAAATGTGCAGTGTGGGTAAAGTAAAAATGGCATGTGAAATATTTCATGTACCTTAAGACAGACTGCCCCATGGTGTGGAAGAAGTAACTTAGGTTGCTTATCTTAAGGTGTAAGAAATAAAGGGTGTTTCAGAAGTGGTTGTCAATAATTCACAAATGGAATGTACTGTCCAAAAGTTGCGTAAAAGCTCCAATGAACATCGGTCCACAAATAAACCATTGCCGAGGTATCCCATAATTCGAGTTGGGTACCAGCTCCTAGATACCGCTGTATTTACATTGCTATCTCAAGGTCTGGAATCGACTATCTGTTTATGCATGCGCAACTATTTCCCTTCCCCCCTCTGTGCACCGTGCCGAAACGGCCTCATAATCAATTACGAACGTGAAGTCATCATGGACAGAAGTTAAATCAATGAACAGTACGCTGACATGCACTTCACGTATGGCAAGGTGAATGGCAGTGCCCTTGAGGCTGCATGATTGTATAAGGAAGCTTTTCCTCTCCGCCGGCAGCCCGACAGGCGTGCATTTGGCCGGTTACATCAGCGCCTTAGAGAAAGCGGGAGTTTCGCACACCATGAGGAGGCCGTCCCAGATCCATAACACCCGATGTTGAGTATAGGGTGTCAGCATTCTACAAGAACGTCTGAGTACTTCAACAAGGAGAATTGCTATCCAAGAGCGTGTCATGAGTCACAGCAGTGTGTGGCGGTTCTTACATCGACAAGTACTCTGTCCATATCGTCTCCAGCAAGTGCAAGTCCTCAACAATGCAGACTTCCCTCCTAGAGAGAATTTCTGCCAATGGGTGCAACAACTGTGTAAGCAATGTTCTGTTCATGGATGAGGCTGGATCTACCCGTGACTGTATTCTTAACTAAACTGTCAAATTTGGGCCGATGTCAATCCTGATGCAACGTACGTATCACGACCTTAGCAGCGTTATTCGTTGAACGTCTGGGCAGGACTGCTCGGAGACTGCATAATTGGACGACACTTCCTACTACAGAGAGTAACCGCGGTTTCTGCGGACTGAACTTCCAGATGTACATGATGATGTACCACTGAACCAACACCTGAACATGTAGTTCATGCATGACGGTGCTCCAGCACATTTTCATTTACGAGTACGCCGGCTTCTAACTCGGACGTATGGTCAACATTGGATAGATAGAAGAAGGATGGCATCCAAGGTCTCTGGATTTAAATCAGAACCTACATCTAAATCTACATTTATACTACGCAAGCCACCCAACGGTGTGTGGCGGAGGGTACTTTACTTGCCACTGTCATTACCTCCCTTTCCTGTTCCAGTCGCGTATGGTTCGCAGGAGGAACGACTGTCTGAAAGCCTCCGTGCGCGCTCTAATGTCTCTAATTTTACATTCGTGATCTCCTCGGGAGGTATAAGTAGGGGGAAGCAATATATTCGATACCTCATCCAGAAACGCAACCATTCGAAACCTGGCGAGCAAGCTACACCGCGATGCAGAGCGCCTCTCTTGCAGAGTCTGCCACTTGAGTTTATTAAACATCTCCGTAACGCTATCACGGTTACCAAATAACCTTGTGATGAATCCTGCTCTAGGCTACCGATGTCAACTCTCTTGAGGAATTACGCTCGCGGATTGAAGCAGCCTTCCAGCATTTTCAGAATTCTCTATAATGCCTGAGAGGATTCGCAAGTCATTTCAGAGACGTGTTCAATGTTGCATTCAGACGCATGGACAACATTTCGAACACCTACATTAACGTTTAGAGATGCCATCTGCTTCTAGACGCTGGCCGGCCGGAGTGGCCGTGCGGTTCTAGACGCTACAGTCTGGAGCCGAGCGACCGCTACCGTCGCAGGTTGGAATCCTGCCTCGGGCATGGACGTGTGTGATGTCCTTAGGTTAGTTAGGTTGAATTAGTTCTAAGTTCTAGGCGACTGATGACCTCTGAAGTTCAATCGCATAAGGCTCAGAGCCATTTGAACCATTTTTCTAGACGCTGATAAACTGTAACAGAAAATGTGTTGTATCTCGATAACTGTTGATTTGTGGACTCATGTTCATTGGCGTATTTAGCTAGTTTTGGCCTGTACTTTCCATTGACCATCACTTCTGAAACATCCTGTACTTTCCTGTCATTTTTGCTCTTCGCAGCCTGTGGAAGGAATATGGTTCCTTTGTTTTACTGCCGTAAATACACACACACACACATAGACAGAGAGAGAGAGAGAGAGAGAGAGAGAGAGAGAGAGGGAGAAGACCCAAAACTTGCCCATCAATAGTATGTCAATCCACCTTAGGGACACGGTACACCACCGATAGTATGTAGCATGGATTTGGCAAGTTCTTAGTAGTTTTCCACAGGTATTTGGCACTAGATGTCTATGCAGAAGTCATGTCATTGACTTGTAATTAAGGCCCGATTGTTTACAGCACAAAGCTGGAGCCCGATAGTATCGAAGTTGTGTTCAGTCGACCTCATATCACGAGAATTTTGTGTTCAACACGTCAACGTGGGTTCATTATCACGATCGTCAAACCACTGTCACACTTGCACACGGACAGTTATAGACCTACACGATGACATCACTTCCATGCAACACTTCAAGTACGAAGTCTGCATGTCGTCCACAAAATGCTCTTTCGGTCCACAGCTGTCACGATGGCTTCGGTTACTACCGTATGTCCCATAGAATCACAGGTGAATGTCCTCCATAGCATAAAACAGCCTGCACTGGCCTGCGTACGTAACGCTGCGCGTGTTTCGAGCAATCGTTTGCCTTAGTGACTGTAAACAAAAACGACCACCGACCTGTTGTAACAAGAAACGTGATTCATCCGACCAGGTGCCACATTCCACTGATTCACAGTCCAGTCTCGATGATCCCATATAAACTGCAATTGCTGTTGATGATGTCGCTGGCTGGCTCTGAGCACTATGGGATTTAACTGCTGAGGTCATAAGTCCCCTAGAACGTAGAACTACTTAAACCGAACTAACCTAAGGACATCATAGAAGCGCTCGGCCACCCCGGCCGGCGATGATGGCGTTGCATTTGCTGCAGAGCCACATATTCAAAAAGTACTCTGAAACATTTGAGCTTACATCAGTATTGTACGCTCACCTCGATCTACCCCCGATGGCCGCCTATCCCGCTCTGCAGAGCGGGCATGCCTCCAATCTCCACCATCTGTGATGAGGGATGGACATCCAGTACCTTGTTGTCCACTCCTGTGCTTCAACTACTTTGCATTGATCCTCATGACGGAAGCACACGCAAAGAGTCAACCGACCACACAGTTTCCGAGATACTGTTTCATTGGATCTCGGACGTAACTATCTACCCTTTGTCAAAGTAGCTTCAGCCAGTAAATTTCCTTGTTTTTTGGCCACTAGAATGATTCCCCATTCATGTCTGCTTGGCTCATATTTTATACTTACCGCGCATATGCCCACAATGCTACCACATATTGCCACCATGTGTTGTTCAATCTCTCTTGGCAAGTGCTCATGAGTGAGTTACGTAAAACGTAACACCCCTTCTATTTCCTAAAGGATTCCATACATCGAAACGAGGCTCTCTGTAATTGATACTGTTCTCAGTGGCACAGAATGTTTAGTGTGGATAATAGTCTAAGCTCATCAACCAATATATTTAAACAAGTACGGTAATTTTTAATGGAACTGTATACTTTTAGTAGCTGCAGTGGATAAATCTTAGAAAGGCAGTTACTGTGATAGGGCTTGTTAATACAGAAGTTGAAACCTTTCACATATGAATCCCAGAAATGTACTAAAAGTCGAAAGCATGCCAAGCTCCGTCGTTACAAGCACTAAGACAAGCCTACACCACTACGATAAAATTTCATTTCCTATAGGACATACATACAGGGTCGGCTTGGATTTTTGTTCATAGAACTACAACATTTGCTAACTTCTGGAGCAATACATGGAGCTTAGGAAAACTATTGCAAATGTGTGTACTTTCTATGTTTTCGTGGAAACAACTACAGTTACGTAAGCCAGTTTCCCATTTAAACCGGCCCCGTTGTTGCCTACTTGTCAAAGCCAAAGCCCATTTGTGAACTTGTCTGCTTACAAAGACTGTTCAAGCAGAAAAGGCCTGCCGATAGTCGACACAGTTCGTCTAGATCTACTGTGCAGACAAGTAAACAGTCAAAAGTCTTAATACAACGACGTAGAATGTCATGAGTGTCTTTTCAACGCAATACCTAATTCTGGCCAACTTGTTTCAATTTTATATTATTTTTCGTATTCTTTTGGGAAAAGTTTCAACCTCAAAATCAACAAGCATCGCTGTAGCCGCCATTTCAAGCGCTTTCGGGTGACGTTAAAAAAGCCTATCATTCTGTTCATGAAATTATACTTGCTTCAATATCTTGATGAATGCAAGGGTTAAGATATCACGTGAAGATGGTACGTGCCCCTTAACTTACTATCATTTGCCGAAACGATCTTTTAGATATGTGGTATGTAATAGTTCACGAAATAAACGAAATATTATGCAGAATGAGATTTTCACTCTGCAGTGCAGCGTGCGCTGATATGAAATTTCCTGGCAGATTAAAAATGTGTGCCGGACCGAGAATCGAACTCAGGACCTAGAAGAGCTTCTGTGAAGTTTGGAAGGTAGGATATGACGTACTGGTAGAATTGAAACTTGAGGACAGGTTGTGAGTCATGCTTTGGTAGATCAGCTGGTAGAGCCCCTGCCCACGAAAGGCAAATGTCCCGAGTTAGAGTCTCGGTCCGGCACACACTTTTAACCTGCCACCAAGTTTCGAGGTATTACGTGAAATATATCAAAATATTGCATGTTTTAATGTCTACGAAAAAAATGGTCTGTAAATTGTAATTTTTTTCGTGCATCTTATTTCTAAGTGGTGAATTCAAAGGTGCAACTAAATTTCGTCTGCCAAAATGACATTTCTGAGATAGAAAATATCAATAAAATGATATAAATTTCAAATCGAAAATGTAATGAACGTTATTGAAATCAACGTATGATGCACATAAGCTGAAAATTATACATAGTTTTACGTAAGACAATAATATTATATAGAGCGAGTCATATATACTATCAAAACAGTAATCATAATTATAAATATTAATGTATTGCGAAGTTTAATGTGAATTTATTTGGAGAAATGAAATGTGGGTGCTTTCCTCTTTTGATATATCTATTCAGTCTCTCTAAAGAAATATCAACAGTAACTGAAGGGTTCCACTGTCTTTGATGTTCCACCGAAGAAATGTCTTGGTGCATTCACGTTGATCATCATGAACAGTATCTATCTGTTGCGGAAAAACTGAAGATATGGATTTAAAAAGTGCAGTTTTAGTAGCATTCTACACCCCGTTGTTTTGTTTTTATTCAACAATTCAATTACTAAATAAACATAATTTTCCTCCCTTCTCCAACAAGCCATGAAAAATACTTTTGAAATGTTTCCAGGAATGTAACTCGAAATTATTGAACTTAGCATCAAAGGTCTCTAGAGGAACGGAAGGTTCCAAATGATTAGAAAAGAGCACAGGTAGTCGCAGTCCTCAAGAAGGCTCGTCGAGCAGATGCACAAAACTATAGACCTATATCTCTGACGTCGATCTGTTGTAGAATTTAAGAACATGTTTTTCGCTCGTGTATCATGTCGTTTTTGGAAACCCAGAATCTACTCTGTAGGAATCAACATGGATTCCGGAAACAGCGATCGTGTGAGACCCAACTCGCTTTATTTCTTCATGAGACCCAGAAAATATTAGATACAGGCTCCCAGGTAGATGCTATTTTCCTTGACTTCCGGAAGGCGTTCGATACAGTTCCGCACTATCGCCTGATAAACAAAATAAGAGCCTACGGAATATCAGACCAGCTGTGTGGCTGGATTGAAGAGTTTTTAGCAAACAGAACACAGCATGTTGTTCTCAATGGAGAGACGTCTACAGACGTTAAAGTAACCTCTGGCGTGCCACAGGGGAGTGTTATGGGACCACTGCTTTTCACAATATATATATAAATGACATAGCAGATAGTGTTGAAGTTCCATGCGGCTTTTCGCGGATGATGCTGTATTATACAGAGAAGTTGCAGCATTAGAAAATTGTAGCGAAATACAGGAAGATCTGCAGCGGATAGGCACTTGGTGCAGGGAGTGGCAACTGACCCTTAACATAGACAAATGTAATGTATTGCGAATACATAGAAAGAAGGATCCTTTATTGTATGATTATATGATAGCGGAACAAACACTGGTAGCAGTTACTTCTGTAAAATATCTGGGAGTATGCGTGCGGAACGATTTGAAGTGGAATGATCATATAAATTTAATTGTTGGTAAGGCGGGTACCAGGTTGAGATTCATTGGGAGAGTCCTTAGAAAATGTAGTCCATCAACAAAGGAGGTGGCTTACAAAACACTCGTTCGACCTGTACTTGAGTATTGCTCATCAGTGTGGTATCCGTACCAGATCGGGTTGACGGAGGAGATAGAGAAGATCCAAAGAAGAGCGGCGCGTTTCGTCACAGGGTTATTTGGTAAGCGTGATAGCGTTACGGAGATGTTTAGCAAACTCAAGTGGCAGACTCTGCAAGAGAGGCGCTCTGCATCGCGGTGTAGCTTGCTCGCCAGGTTTCAAGAGGGTGCGTTTCTGGATGGGGTATCGAATATATTGCTTCCCCCTACTTATACCTCACGAGCAGATCACGAATGTAAAATTAGAGAGATTCGAGCGCGCACGGAGGCTTTCAGACAGTCGTTCTTCCCGCGAACCATACGCGACTGGAACAGAAAAGAGAAGTAATGACAGTGGTACGTAAAGTGCCCTCCGCCACACACCGTTGGGTGGCTTGCGGAGTATAAATGTTGATGTAGATGTAGAATCAACAATTTTCTTAATCGTGTTCCAGTAATGACTCCTTGTTTCCACTTTGCCTCATTCATCTTGGTAAAATCTTTCTTCACATGACTGAAAGCCATTCCCTACTTTTTAAGAACCTTCGCAAATTTCTAACTTAATATAAAGCGGATAAGATATGACGTTACATGGGACAAGTAATGGTTTGATCTTAACGTTTTGCGTTGATACAATACGCATCTCCCTTACAACATATTTCTTGACAATGTAATGATTGTTAACGACTCGGTCGACCCACGAAAAAGAAAACAATAGTGTTTTATCAAATCAGTCTTGTAACCAGTAGTGAAAAAACTTTCAAATAACACCAGAGCTTCATATTCGCTGGCCTCCAGTAGCAGGACCGTGCTTTGATACGTTTCCTTCTTAACCTCTGAATAAGGCAAACATACGGGCATCCAACTAGTTTAGAAGTACGTCTTTCCGTAAAAACTGATGTAGCCGTAAAGTTCTGGGAAATAAAACTTATCTGTCACCTAGAGTTTTGAAAACTAACAGTACGTAACGCAAAAGTAAGCGACTTCATAGTGTTGACTTCAATATTCTAAATATAAAAAGGAACAAATTAATAAAACCAACAGAAAACTAACACAAAACAAATAATAGTTAATTTTTATATGTTTCAAAAACTTAATATGATACTATATTTCCAAGGGTACATTTTGATTCTAGAACCAAAACAACATAGGAATAGAAACCTCTCACACCAGATGAAAAATGGTTGTTGAGCAGCATAATGGATGCAAGAACGTTCCAGTAAACATAGGTCGGGGAACGGGACGTTTCCAGGATAGTTGCGATTTCTGTCGCTGACTTTAGTATGAAATGTTGTGCTTAGTTCAAATGTACTTGAAATATAGGCTGTTCGATTGTACCCCCAATTGACTCAGGCTTCACTAACTGTCTATATTTGGGAAATAGAATATATGCATTGTGGGAAACAGACACGCTTTGCTACCGATATGAGGCTACATAATGCGGTCAAACATAGATGGTCGATTAGGGTCTTTACCTCGAACCCCAAGAGCACTTGGCGTTAATCATCTGGAATTATCTGTCTGGGACTACCTCAAAAATGAAGTGTACAGCACTCTCTGCGGCACAGCTGAAGAACTGTCGAGATTTACAGCACAATGCAGTGGTGCTTGAAGGAATTAGTGATTCACTGCATATAAGATGGTTCATATGGCTGTGAGCACTATGGGACGTAACATATGAGGTCATCAGTCCCCTAAAACTTAGAACTACTTAAACCTAACTAACCTAAGGACATTACACACATCCATGCCCGAGGCAGGATTCGAACCTGCGACCATAGCAGTCGCGCGGTTCCGGACTGAAGCGCCTAGAACCGCTCGGCCACTGCGGTCGGCTGCAGATAAGAGTGAGGTATTGTATCTAAACTCGACGATTACATGTGCCATACTTTCATTAACAGGTACGCGTGTGTAGTATAAAGTAACGCGTAACGTGCTAAAGTAGTGCGTTCTCTCTTGTTTAGAAAGGACGTGATTGAACTTTTAGCCCAATTGTATGAGGACTTAACCTACACGTTCACATTTCAAGTACATCGCTAAAAACGGGGACAGTCCTTCATACTGAAGTGAGGAGTGGCTCGTAATGAAACGTCACAAGGGGCTGTTCCCGGTGAAATCTTTGTCGTGAGTTACCTTTTAAGATATGTGTAGCAAAGAGTAAATACCAGTTTTACATTCGCCTTCAGTGTAGGAGCATTGTCGAGAGCATGCTGGAGTGGTATAGAGAAAGACAAAGATTGGAATATAACATTATTAAAAAGAGATGAGTTATGAGGAAGCTTTAGGTTGAGTATACATGTACGTGTGGTTCAAACAGCGAGGAATATGTAAACTTGTATTCCGATAAATGAATGTTCTTCTGGGCCTCGTATAAAATAAGGAAGGACAACCAAATATGCGTAGTTATTTCCCTCTCAAGTGCCGCATCATTGCCGTAAAATTCCGAGAACGAAAGCGGAATGAAAATTATCTTAAACTGTTTCATGGTACATTGCATAAAAACCGCTACAGTTATTAAACCCTGTGGCCAGTGGAACGAACAGACATGCGAGCATTCTGGTGTCTCGTAATAATAGCGGGGAACTTAGTCGCCGGCCGCTGTGACGGGGCGGTTCTAGGCGCTTCAGTCCGGAACCGCGCTGCTGCTACGGTCGCAGGTAGAATTCTGCCTCGGGCATGGCTGTGTGTGATGTCCTTAGGTTGGTTAGGTTTAAATAGTTCTAAGTCTAGGAGACTGATGACCTCAGATGTTAAGTCCCATAGTTCGTCGAGCCATTTGAATATGAACTTGGTCAAGAAGGCAAGTAAAAGAGCTGATAGTAACAACTGGACAGCTAGCCGTAACCTCTCATTCGCAATTATCTCGCAAACTCGTTGATTTTGTCGGAACAACTAACTTTGTTGTGACCGTGAATCCAACTCCTGCAAGTTAGACTTCTCTCCAACAACGGTAGCTACGCAGGACGGCCGACTCACCAGGCGAAGCGAGTCCGCTAGCTAGTTCTAGCGACTTGGTGCAGGGGTCACTACCAGAGCGGAAGTACTCGTACATTTCACGTCACACAGCACGCGGAACAAATAGTGCGGAGCTTCGCATCACTGTGAATCAGCTTGTAAGTCGTTCTCTGCGGTTTAACCGACAAAGTGTGTGCTCGCAAGTGTGTTTCTGCGAGAGTTTTTTTTTGCATTCTTTACAAGCTGCAGAGGGCACCTCAGTTTTACCACCTTGTGTTATGTGTTTCAAGGCACTGCAGCATAGTCATCCACACGGATCCGACGACACCAAATGATAGTTTCATAGCGACAGTCGTATATATGTATCGAATACTTCCCTTACTCTGTTATAAAATACTAAGAGTATTAGCTTACTTAACTTTTTGCTCTAAACTCATTTTGCAATGCAGCCTCGCCGCCTGGCTATAAAGGCGGCTGGTTGCCACGATAGCAAAAGTTACACAGTGCAGTGTCGAAACACATAATTTATTAATGAAACAGTCGGTCGCACAAGAAAATGTAAATACGTTGTCTTCTCCATCTCGACTGAACCTATATGGAAACGAACAAGTGCAGCAATCAGATTTTCAGTGTGGGAACATTTGCAATTTCATTCCTTACGTTTCACCAATATTTATAGTTATTAATTTTGTATGGTTAATTATATTTTCGTTTCGTTGTTACGAGTGATAGCGATTATATTTGAATGCGTAGAAATATTCCACCGGAACTGCTGCGAGAAACTGTTGATCTCGTCGTTCTACGGATGTAGAAACTTGTCGACATTTCCCTTGCTCATATTGAACAAATTCTGTTAGCGGAAGTTAATAATAAAATCAGCATTATGCCTTTCTCATATATTGACCTTTTCTGTCCACGTCCCCTTCCAAATTCATAACGGCAGTTTCATTGCTTTATTTAGGCAGAATCATAACGTAACGATGAGTACCTTAAATAATACGACGATCCATATTCGTTACTAGAAAAATCCCTTTCTGTGCTGCCAACTTCTTATGCTACGTGGCAGAAGCCTAACGGGCTCCAGAATGATTCATCATTCCAACACCTCCCACGAGAAGCAGGTACTACACTGCTGGTCATTAAAATTGCTACACCAAGAAGAAATGCAGATGATAAACGGGTATTCATTGGACAAATATATTGTACTAGGACTGACATGTGTTTACATTTTCACGCAATTTGGGTGCATAGATCCTAAGAAATCAGTACCCAGAGCAACCACCTCTGGCCGTAATAACGGCCTTGATACGCCTGGGCACTGAGTCAAACAGAGCTTGGATGGCATGTACAGGTACAGCTGCCCATGCAGCTTCAACACGATACCACAGTTCATCAAGAGTAGTGAATGGCGTATTGTGACGAGCCAGGTGCTCGGACACCATTCACCAGACGTTTTCAGTTGGTGAGAGATCTGGAGAATGTGCTAGTCAGGACAGCAGTCGAACATTTTCTGCATCCATAAAGGCCCGTACAGAACCTGCAACATGCGGTCGTGCATTATCCTGCTGAAACGTAGGGTTTCGAAGGGATCGAATGAAGGGTAGAGCCACGGGTCGTAATACATCTGAAATGTAACGTCCACTGTTCCAAGTGCCGTCAATACGAACAAGATGTGTCCGAGACGTGTAACCAATGGTACCCCATACCATCACGCCGGGTGATACGCCAGTATGGCGATGACGAATACACGCTTCCAATGTGCGTTCACCGCGATGTCGCCAAACACGGATGCGACCTTCATGATGCTGTAAACAGAACCTGGTTTCATCCGAAAAAAAAATGACATTTTGCCATTCGTGCAGCTAGGTTCGTCGTTGAGTACACCATCGCAGGCGCTCCTGTCTGTGATGCAGCGTCAAGAGTAACCGCAGACACGGTCTCCGAGCTGATAGTCCATGCTGCTGCAAACGTCGTCGAACTATTCGTGCAGATGGTTGGTGTCTTGCAAACGTCCCCATCTGCTGAATCAGGGATCGAGACGTGGCTGCACGATCCGTTACAGGCATGCGGATAAGATGCCTGTCATCTTGACTGCTAGTGATACGAGGCCGTTGGGATCCAGCACGGCGATCCGTATTACCCTCCTGAACCCACCAATTTCATATTCTGCTAACAGTCACTGGATCTCGGAACAACGCGAGAAGCAATGTCGCGATACGATAAACCGCAATCGCGATAGACTACAATCTGCCCTTATTAAAGTCGGAAACGTGATGGTACGCATTTCTCCTCCTTACACGAGGCATCACAACAACGTTTCAGCAGGCAACGCCGCTCAACTGCTGTTTGTGTATGAGAAATCGGTTGGAAACTTTCCTCATGTCATCGCGTTGTAGGTGTCGCCACCGGCGCCAACCTTGTGTGAATGCTCTGAAAAGCTAATCATTTGCATATCACAGCATCTTCTTCCTGTCGGTTAAATTTCGCGTCTGTAGCACGTCATCTTCATGGTGTAGCAATTTTAATGACCAGTAGTGTATAAACTTATACTTCAGATGTACCGCGTGGTTAGAATTAAAGCGCAGCTCCTTACAGCAGCCGGAGTGGACTGTAATTTGTAAGCTGGTCATGACATTTTGATTTTGGTATATTATCGATTTGCACGTCAGAGAGTGAGCAAGCTATGTTACTGTTGAACAATCTTTGGTCTTGTCGTGGCACAGTCTTTGCCTCTGCACCAGTGATCTCTCTACAACCCGGATGTAGAAGTCTGCTCTCTGAGTATAGAACTGCAGCGTGTCTGCAAATTCATGTGCTTTGCATCGTCCGCCATGTTGTAATTTGGCAAACAAATTCGGTCTGTACTTGACAAAGAATTGCAGACTGATTTCTTGTTTTGAACTTTATGTAAACATGTGATGTAATTGGCTGATGTGAGAGCGCAATCGAAAAGTATTTTCTTTTCATGTTCTTGTGACTTTCCTAACAGCCATGTTGTAGTTCGGTAAGAAAATAAATGCGATAATCTATGGCTGGCACGACCACACAGCTGGATCCTGGTAGTATACAGACCACTACTCTGCACAGTCCATTCTTAGTTGAGTGTGGTAGGTGATAGACGTATTCTTTACTGCTGTGTTGACTTGTGATACTATCTGTTAGATAAAGAAAGATCTATTGTAAAGGACAGCAAGGATGAATATGATGTACAAATCGGAAAGCGAAAGGTTTATAAAATTTGAGTATTAATTTTTCTAGGAAGATGTTTCAGGTAAGACTGCAGCACTGCGGACTTTATTTTAGAAATGATTATTGGCAGCTAGTTAATTTTGTTCACGCTCTCAGAGCCGAGAGAAAGACCGCCCCACTTCCCTGACTCATGCATTAACATATTAATTGATTAAGTTGTTTGATTTTTATAGAAATTCTCTGGTAACATTACACTCCTTTTAAATCATTGTTCTCTTTGTCAAGCATAGTATTGTTCAGACCTGTGTTACGTGTGAAGATCACGCGAAGTATTAATCCGTCTTTTTGAATATATACACTTTATTCTAAAATCGTTGTCTTGGAATATTATTTTGGGGGAATAGTTACTCTCTTCCCACCCCATTGTTTATCATTACGCATTACCACATGTGGTACGCAGTAGTTGTAAATTTTATTTACAAATAGAAATCTTGGTTAGCCGCTGTCTGCTTGCAGTTTGCTGTTGCGTTTTCGAGAAATCTGCAACAATGTTGTCAAGACGCGAGGTAAGTGGATATTTTGATTAGTGCCAGATAATTGTTGACGTCACTCGCGCATTTAATATAAATAAAAGTGGCTTAGTCAAAGGTAGCATACGAGGTTAAGTTGGATAGCAGTTTGTGCGTCATACAGTGGGAGGTAAAGTTGGGTTAAATTTCAAATAGAAACAAATATAGTGGGGAGTTCGCATATTATCGCATGGCAGCGAGACTTGATAGATACTGCAATGCGCTAATACGGAACCGATTACTGTGGGATACACATCGACTCCTACTATAGCCATCTGCTGCAAACCTTGCGCTGTACATCGTTTGTATGACGATATGACATACACGCTGTCACTTGACAAGCCATAACTTTAGTGATCAGTACGGTTATCGAGAAAATGTTTTATGTGAACGGCAGCAATTACAGTGCTGTATTGAGAGAGTATCGCCGACTGAAAAATATGAGGAGATGCACGACGTCATCAAATGGCTTAAAGGAGACGATGATGAGATTCGAAAACACGGGTGAGTTTGGTGTGGCAACTGGAAGAGGAAGGCGTCCTATCCCACTGGAAGTTACTGGCGAGGTTTCTGTTGCTATTACTCACCATAAAACACTCGTCCCGCGTATTGCTAGTGTTCGTGCAGTGTCACGAGAATTGTCCATCCCATGGTCAACAGAAATGCAGTAAATGAAGCAGGCAAAAAGGAATACAAACGTCTCAAAAATGAGATCGACAGGAAGTGCAAAATGGCTAAGCAGGGATGGCTAGAGGACAAATGTATGGATGTAGAGGCTTGTCTCACTAGGGGTAAGATAGATACTGCCTACAGGAAAATTAAAGAGACCTTTGGAGAGAAGAGGACCACTTGTATGAATATCAAGAGCTCAGATGGCAACCCAGTTCTAAGCAAAGAAGGGAAGGCAGAAAGGTGGAAGAAGTATATACAGGGTTTATACAAGGGCGATGTACTTGAGGACAATATTATGGAAATGGAAGAGGATGTAGATGAAGATGAAATGGGAGATAAGATACTGCGTGAAGAGTTTGACAGAGCACTGAAAGACCTGAGTCGAAACAAGGCCCCGGAGTAGACAACATTCCATTAGAACTACTGATGGCCCTGGGAGAGCCAGTCATGACAAAACTCTACCATCTGGTGAGCAAGATGTATGAGACAGGCGAAATACCCTCAGACTTCAAGAAGAATATAATAATTCCAATCCCAAAGAAAGCAGGTGTTGACAGATGTGAAAATTACCGAACTATCAGTTTAATAAGTCACAGCTGCAAAATACTAACGCGAATTCTTTACAGACGAATGGAAAAACTGGTAGAAGCGGACCTCGGGGAAGATCAGTTTGGATTCCGTAGAAATGTTGGAACACGTGAGGCAATACTAACCTTACGACTTATCTTAGAAGAAAGATTAAGAAAAGGCAAACCTACGTTTCTAGCATTTGTAGACTTAGAGAAAGCTTTTGACAACGTCAACTGGAATACTCTCTTACAAATTCTGAAGGTGGCAGGGGTAAAATACAAGGAGCGAAAGGCTATTTACAATTTGTACAGAGACCAGATGGCAGTTGTAAGAGTCGAGGGGCATGAAAGGGAAGCAGTGGTTGGGAAAGGAATGAGACAGGGTTGTAGCCTCTCCCCGATGTTATTCAATCTGTATATTGAGCAAGCAGTAAAGGAAACAAAAGAAAAATTCGGAGTAGGTATTAAAATTCATGGAAAAGAAATAAAAACTTTGAGGTTCGCCGATGACATTGTAATTCTGTCAGAGACAGCAAAGGACTTGGAAGAGCAGTTTAACGGAATGGACAGTGTCTTGAAAGGAGGATATAAGATGAACATCAACAAAAGCAAAACGAGGATAATGGAATGTAGTCAAATTAAATCAGGTGATGCTGAGGGAATTAGATTAGGAAATGAGACACTTAAAGTAGTAAAGGAGTTTTGCTATTTAGGGAGCAAAATAACTGATGATGGTCGAAGTAGAGAGGATATAAAATGTAGACTGGTAATGGGAAGGAAAGCGTTTCTGAAGAAAAGAAATTTGTTAACATCGAGTATAGATTTAAGCGTCAGGAAGTCGTTTCTGAAGGTATTTGTATGGAGTGTAGCCATGTATGGAAGTGAAACATGGACGATAACCAGTTTGGACAAGAAGAGAATAGAAGCTTTTGAAATGTGGTGCTACAGAAGAATGCTGAGGATAAGGTGAGTAGATCACGTAACTAATGAGGAGGTATTGAATAGGATTGGGGAGAAGAGAAGTTTGTGGCACAACTTGACTAGAAGAAGGGATCGGTTGGTAGGACATGTTTTGAGGCATCAAGGGATCACAAATTTAGCATTGGAGGGCAGCGTGGAGGGTAAAAATCGTAGAGGGAGACCGAGAGATCAATACACTAAGCAGATTCAGAAGGATGTAGGTTGCAGTAGGTACTGGGAGATGAAGAAGCTTGCACAGGATAGAGTAGCATGGAGAGCTGCATCAAACCAGTCTCAGGACTGAAGACCACAACAACAACATTGTCAACAGTACGTAATGTTCGTCGGTCTATTTCGTTGTGGTACCCATACAAGATCCAGGCGGTGAAGCAACTCATATCTAATGATCCGCAACAAAATTCTGAATTTGCTCTTCGCTTTCTGGTGTGTATCGAAGTTGATGACATGTGGCCGGGCAATATACTATGTAGTGACGAGGCACATTTTACACTAAGGGGTATAGTGAATACACAAATCTGCCGAATTTGACGTATTGTAAACTGCGTGTTGTGCACGAAGAGCCATTGTACTCACCGTATGTGACTCTGTGGTGTGGTTCCACAAGCACCTTTATTCACGGTCCGTTCTTCCTTGGAGAGAATACAGGGAAAGATCGTGTCAGGCGTACCGCGATATCTTGGCATTATCGAGACCTCCTTGTACAGCACGTGATTCCTGCTTTGGAAGTGCACAACGCTGTGGAAACCACTGTTTACGTGTAGCACGGGGCAACACCTTTCGCCCAGTGAAACATCTGCAATAATACAACCTTCCACGAACGTATTATCTCCAGAGGTTTTCCACGGAATGGCCCGCAACCTCTCCTGATTGGAATCCGTGTCACTTTTGGCTCTGGGGATACTTACAGAAGTCATATACTAAGGATACGATCGGTCCAGACCTGATCTAAAGGCCAGTATGCAGGAACACGCTGCTCACATTCCACCGGAACTGCTACGAGCGACTGTTTATCACATCTTTTTAAAGATACAGCATCTCATTCGACGTATCTGGTACTAAGATTAAATAAATTGTGAAAATGGCGGTTAATAATAAAAGAAACATATTGCATTTCTCACTTTTTATCTTTTCTGCTCACATCTCGTTCCTAATCCTTCAAAGGATAATGAAATAAGAAAAGAAGCTAATGTTGCTAACATGTGTTTTCTTAAGGCGAAAACCACATATGTAATCAACAACGAAAATTATTTTATACGTAGAAGGAGATGATTAACTTTCCTTGACTTTATTTCCCCTTCTCCCCAGGGCCGTTTTGAAAGGCGATGTGTATTGTGTTCTGCTCATAACCATTTTGTGAGATATTAGTGAGTGAACTTTGAGACTTCATTATTAAGAAACACGGTGTAATTATTGTTATATTCTTGCATTAGGAACAGTAATCTGAAAAATAGGACTTTTGTCTTTAAACGTGAAACTGTTTGATGAATCAGGCATTGATTTTAATGATTTTGTGCGCCAAAATCCAGGGACGTTTTATGTCTATAATGCTCAGAATCTTAATTATGTCTCAAGTGGAAACGATACTTGTATTCATAATTGATCATTTTATAATTATTTTATTATTTCGTGCCGATTTTTGACATTATATCTAAGCCCGGCACATATAGCAGCCATTTTAGGGATTCGGAATTTTCAGCGATACCTAATCGTAAAAAAAAAGCAAGAAGTAATCGACTCCTAGGTTCAGAGGGAAAAATTCTTTAGAGAAAAATTTCAATATTTGAAATAGATCCTTTTGTTCTGTTTTGCAAAAACCAACGTAGGATACATACATAATATGCTAAAAGATTTCGCTTTTCTGAAAGTGAAGCCGTTCTGAGTACATCACCCAACTTCTGCAACACTTTTTCTTTTTTTTTTCTTTTTTTCTCTCGGAAAATTTTGGTTGACAGTGCTGCATTAGGGGCAATGTTAAATATTCCCACTTCAGCCCACATAGTTTCATAAGTTCCGATAGGTGGTAGCGCTATACGTAGCCTACAAAATAACGAATAACGTCTGTGAAGGACGTGGTCTCCAAGCAGGGATCTGTCATTGCGTTTCTTTTGGCGGAAAACCAGAGCATCGCAGATATTCATAGGCCTTTGCAGAATGTCTACGGAGACCTGGCAGTGAACAAAGGCACGGTGAATCATTGGGCGAGTTGTCTGTCATCATCGCAACAAGGTCGCGCAAACGTGTCCGAGCTCCCGCGTGCTAGTTGTGATTCTTGCAATGTTCGAGCGTGCGGACACTATCATTCGAGGTGATCGACGGATCACAAGCAGACACCTCGATACTCAACTGGACGTCTCTGTCGGTAATGCTGGAACACTCGTCTGCGAGTTGAGGCACTGAAAGCTGTGTGTCCGCTGGGTTCCTTGCCGCCTGACATAAGACATAAAGAGCAACGAAGGACCACCTGCGCGGAAGTGCTTGATCGTGACAATTTTTTGGCGACCATCGTCGCAGGCGAAGAAACAGAGGTGCATCACTTCGAACCGGAAAGAAAACGGAAGTCGATGGAGTGGCGCTGTACCATCCCTCTCCGGCGCACCGTCAGCCGGAAAAGGCATGGCGATGTTTCCTGGGACACTTTTAATGTCCTTCCTCTGTGTCCGACGACCCACTTGGAAGTGAGCTGCTACCCTCAGGAAACTGAAGAGTTGACATCAGCGTGTATGTCGCCACAAAAATGCAAACGAACATCTATCAATTATTCAAAATGACAGTCAAAATCGCTTTATTTATTTTGCCGCCAACCGGTTTCAACATGCGATGGGGTCATCTTCAGGGCAATTTACACCATTTGGTCGCTCGCTGGAGTCGTCACCCTGCCTGTGCACGGTTGGTAACTCCAGCGAACGACCAAGTGGTGTAAATTGCGGGTTGAAACCGGTTGGGGGCAAAATAAACAATGTGGTTGTGACTGTCATTTTTAATAATTGATTAGAAGTAAATTAATCGCTGAAACTTCCTGGCAGATTAAAACTGTGTGCCGGACCGAGATTCGAACTCGGGACCTTGCCTTTCGCGGGCAAGTGCTCTACCAACTTTTTTTCTTTTTTTTTTTTTTTTTAAATCTCATTTTGTTCGTTTTAATTCGTTGTATCTGCTCGGGGCGGACGTCGCAATACACCCGTTTCAGTTCGTTGTTGATCCATTAACTCTGTTTCTTTATTACAGAGAGCAGCTAACCCTCTGACCGAACACGCTGAGTTACCGTGCCGGCGGCAACAGAGCTACCCAAGCCCGACTCACGCCCCGTCTTCACAGCTTTATTTCCGCCACGCTGTTTATCTCCATACAACTAAGTTGTCTACATGACAAGGCAGAGCTTCACACAAGTCTGCCGACCCAAAGGAGCTGAAAAAACTTCACCGGACTGTTCTTCCTCATCCACCCTTCAGCTCGGATCTTGCATCCTCCTTTTTTTATTTGTATGACCCAGTGAAGATGCACTCCGCGGGAAGCAGTACGTGCATGATGGGAGGTTATTGATGGAGCAAGACGTTGGTGCCGAAGTCGAGCAGTAGAGTGGTACCATGTGGGCATACAGGCCCGCCCAGAGAGGTGGCGTAAGGTTTTGTATCCAAAAGAGTGGGGAATAATATGGTTTATTGGAATCCTGAATAACACCAACCTGCTTTCATAAAAAAAAAATGTATTCCATTACGTATTAACCTACCCTCTTCATGCATGTTAATACTGTTATGCCTCGCGCGAATTTACTTTCGGATGTTGAACGAAATAGATCGCACGCTTGTGACGGTGATAACTACGGTGTAGTACAACATAGTCTCAGTCATCACAAGCCTTATACAGGAGTGCTTCTACTAAATGGGGACAAGCTGTAGGCAAGGACCCGTGAGAAAATGGGGAGCAAAAAAGGTCGTATGGACATATGGCTAGAAATGCGTTCCAAGGGAGGCACAACCACTAAAGGAAGAGATAAAGGACCTCAGACAGCGTGACAAATTTTCGTTCAAAAACTATTTATTTCCAGCCACTCGTTGTTGTGGCTCAGTCTGGTTAAATGGAAAGAAAGAAGAGGGAAAGTACACGTTCCTAATACGAGGGTCACTCCAAAAGAAATCCACAATTTTTTTTTAAATCCATCTTTTATTCTATATGTTTGAAAGTTTTACAGTGCGTAAATACATCCTTTAGGAACAATATTTTCATTTCTCCACAGCTATCCCTCTCAACTGCCTTACGCCATCTTGGAACCACCGCCTATATACCCGCACGGTAAAATTCTGGACCAACCTGTTGGAGCCACTGTTTGGCAGCGTGCACAAGGGAGTCATCATCTTCAAACCTTGTTCCACGAAGAGAGTCTTTCAGTTTCCCAAAGAGATGATAGTCACATGGAGCCAGGTCAGGACTGTAAGGCGGGTGTTTCAGTGTTGTCCATTCGCGTTTTGTGATTGCTTCCATGGTTTTTGACTCACATCCGGCCGTGCATTGTCGTGCAAAAGCAAAACATCCTGCTTTTGCCGTTGTGGTTGAACACGACTCAGTCGAGCTTGAAGTTTCTTTAGTGTCGTCACATATGCATCAGAATTTATGGTGGTTCCACTTGGCATGATGTCCACAAGCAAGAGTCCTTCGGAATCGAAAAACACCGTAGCCATAACTTTTCCAGCAGAAGGTGTGGTTTTGAATCTTTTTTCTTGGGTGAATTTGCATGATGTCACTCACTTGATTGCCTCTTCGTCTCTGATGAAAAATGATGGAGCCATGTTTCATTACCTGTCTCAATTCGTCCAAGAAATTCATCTCCACCATTCTCGTACTGTTCCAAAACTTCGCTGCATACCGTTTTTCTTGTTTCTTTGTGAGCCACTGTCAACATCCTGGGAACCCACCTGGCACAAACCTTTTTTAACGCCAAAACTTTCAGTATTCTGCAAACACTTCCTTCCCCTATCCCAACGTAGCGTGACAATTCGTTCACTGTGATGCGTCTGTCAGCAGTCACCAATTCGTTAACTCTCTGCACATTGTCTGGAGTGTCTGCAGTACGAGGCCTGCCGCTGCGAGGACAATCCTCAATATTGCCGTGCCCGCTTTCACCACGTAACCTGCTTGCCCACCGACTAACTGTACTGCGATCGACAGCAGCATCTCCATACACCTTTTCCAACCTCTTGTGGATGTTTCCCACTGTCTCGTTTTCACAGCACAGGAATTCTATGACAGCACGTTGCTTCTGACGAACGTCAAGTGTAGCAGCCATCTTGAAGACATGCTGTGACGGCGCCACTCACGGGAACAGGTTGAACTAAGTTTGTAAACAAGCGGGAAGGATGTCCCTACACACTGTAAAACTTTCACACACGCAGAATGAAAACTATATTTTTTACAAAATAGTGTGCATTTCTTTTGGAGTGACCCTCATATGTATTGGAATCTGATCTCCATTTTTGTCCATTTCCTCTTCCTGTCCTCCCTTTCTTTCCATCTGCACCTGCCTCCTCTCTCATCCCCTCTTTCCCCCTTTCTATGTCCATCTTCTCGTACCCCGTCTCTCTCCATCTCCTCCTCTCTCCGCCCATCTCTTCCTTTCTGCTAGGTCCATTTTCTTCCACCCCCTATCTTTCTCCTATACTCTCTCTAACTTTGTGCCTTGCTCATTACTGTAAATTCAAATTCCGTAGTAGTATTCTGATCATAAGCCGATGAGCCATACATACAACTTTGCCGTTCGCAAACTTGCTAATGACATTTCACTGCTAAATACTGTAATAAATGTAAATACTGTAATAAATGTAATTTGTCTCCATACATTTATTATAGTAACGTGTACAAATTAGAAGTAAATCGGTTTTTTCTTTCAAGATTTTTAGTAATAGCTATTCTCCTTTATATATAAACCGTTATATGAAAAAACGCGCGTATTTCAATACAAAGTTGTGTTAAAATTTGAAATCAATCGAACAAGAACTTTCGGAGTTTTAAGATTCTGCTTATACTAGTATCGCCTGTGGTCGAAATTCGACCAGTTGCTCACTGGAACTGATCCGTAATACTAAATGTCATGTGTATTAACGTGTCTGAAACTTTAGCCGCAGAGCTGATACGAAACATATGGTGCATTGTAGCTACATGTCTTCTTGAAGGGAGTCTGTGATACACTGCATTGTAAAATAAATTTGTGTTGGTGGCAGCAAATTACCGTTTCCCTTATGACAACACAATGTGAATGTTGATGTATCGCGTAAAGTCACCTCAGACGCGAAATGATTTGCATTAAAATATATGCACTGTAAAGTCATCAAACCGCAGTTACAGTTACGAAAATTATTTGTAATTATGTTCAGTGCACATTTAAATATAGCTTTCAGAACGACAATAGAATTATCGTTATCAACATCTGCATTGTTCCTATTACTTTCTCTACACAAAAATTGTGTCGCTCTAGCTTTTCGCCTTTCAGACCGACCCGTTGACGTTCTTCTTTGAGGCATAGCCTGAAGCAAAATAGTTTCCTTATAATAAGCGACGCTACAGCTACTCAAAATGAAGATACTGAACAGTAGGAATACTCTAAAATTTGTTGTGACGAACACACAGGTAGATCCCTTACTTTTGGACCAAAGTTAGTGAAAGAACGACGCTAATAACGTTTGTGTCCCCGACGGCTTCGTTACTGCTTTTCGTTTTCCACTGTCGACATCAACGTTGTAGCAGTTGCGGCATTCTAGCTATATGGTAAGCATGGGTTACTACAAATGAACTATCTGCGTCATTCAAACATGAACGTGCTGAGAATGGAACTACACGAGACGTTGCTACTTTCGTGTGTCGATTCTACCATATCACCCGATCGTTACGCGTGGTAAAAGTTGGTAGCAAAAATGGTTCAAATGGCTCTGAGCACTATGGGACTTAACACCTGAGGTCATCAGTCCCCTAGAACTTAGAACTACTTAAACCTAAGTAACCTAAGGACATCACACACATCCATGCCCGAGGCAGGATTCGAACCTACGACCGTAGCGTTTGTGCGCTTCCACACTGAAGCGCCTATAGCCGCTCGGCCACACCGGCCGGCAGTTGGTAGCAACATCAGAGGCAAAGGAAAACTTTTCTCATTTGTGTCTATGTATACAAAGGTTTTTTTCTTTTGTGTACATGTATGGCAAAGTTCCTTTCGAATTATATAAGGATCAGTGGCCTCCTTCTACAATTAATATTAAAAATCGGTACTTCAATTTTCGTGTCCACGTATTAATATTATGATAGACATAAACGTTCGTTTGTTCAAAATCCTAAATTTTTGGAATTTCTTTTCCGACAGGCTTTTTTTCTATTTTTTTTTTTTTGACAAAACGTTGGATTCGAATACGACGCTATTTTTATGTAACTATGGGAGCGCTATGTGTAACGGATATAATGCTTTAAAATTTTAACTACATATTGTCTGCCAGTGTTTCAATTTGCTTCACATTGCATATTCATTTATCATACCATGAAGACCCCATGATGACAGCATGGCTCCGTCGAAACCAGTCATCCAAAACAAGATGCTTTTTTTAGCAATCTTGGCTTTTGAAATTTTCTTCAGTTATCAAACATCGCAGATAAAAAAATATGGTTCAAATGGCTCTGAGCAGTATGGGACATAACATCTGTGGTCATCAGTCCCCTACAACGTAGCACTACTTACACCTAACCAACCTAAGGACATCACACACATCCATGCCCGAGGCAGGATTCGAACCTGCGACCCTAGCGGTCACGCGGTTCCAGACTGAAGCGCCTAGAACCGCACTGTCACACCGGTCGGCCCATCGCAGATCACTCCCAGACTGAAAATGTCAGGAATCTATAGCCACCTATTCTGCTTCAGAGAGCGAGCAACCATCTCATCTCCACTTTTTTGATGAGTCGTAGACAGCCAACGCCATGTCACCTGCTCGTGGCATAAACTTCCTTGAAACGCTTTCTGTAGATGCCCACAACAGTAGTACGCGAACAGCCGACCAGATTCGCGGTTTTCGAGACAGTCGTTCCTGAGGGCCGAGACATCACAACCTGCCCTTTGTCAGAGACGTTTATGTCAGTGGTGTTGCCCATTTGCGCCCTGTATCGTCCCATTCACCATTCGTCTTTGTTACTGTTACGTACGTCTTTTACCGCGTCACGTGACCGCAATGCTGCCCGGTGGCATTCGGTTTCACGATGGGCAGTAGTCATAACGTTTTGCCTGATCAATATAGTTGGTATTGCTACTTACAAACTAAAACGTGCGCGTAGCTCTTACACAGGTTGTCCTCGGTAGCGATGAAATTGAATCCGAATGACTGTCAGCTTTGCCGCGACTCAGCCGCCCCCCAGTACCACAGGGTCGGACGAGTTCGCAGATGTCTCCAGCTTGCACCACGTTCCACGCATTTCCGACGGCTGCGCTGTGTCTCGGAGCTAAACACGATGGCGGAAACGAGGTTTACGCTGGACCGCAACCCTGCCGAAAACAGACACCGCTGACGTCAGGCCGTGTGGAAGAAGTGGAAGGACGAAACCACCGAGGTATTTACGATCCGTTCGGGGATGCATGACTGCGAAGGTTTCCAGTGTAGAAGCGGTAATTTCCAAGAATGTTTGCCTATCGAGGCCGCGGGCTCCAAACTATAGATATAGAACGTGATGTTCTAAATCGATCAAGGGACTGTGGTGGCGGGCGTTATGATAAATTATTTGTGAATCGCTAGGGAAACCTGCACGGTTTATGTCGGTAGTGAGTTGGGGTGTCTGTGGTAGTAGACGTTTCTTCGGCCGATTGGCTCACTTGGGAGAATCTGATTCCATGTTTATGTAACGTAGAATATTGTTTTAATTTTTTTCGGAAATATGGACTGGATTAGAGATTACACTCTGCAAGCAACAGCATCGGAAACTGACTTAGCTACCAATACCGCGTGTGAATTTGCAGAGAAGTGTAATATATAATAGTGACGAACGACAGTGAACCGATCTGTGGACCAAATAAAGTTCTTCTACATCTACATCCATACTCCGTAAGCCACCTGACGGTGTGTGGCGGAGGGTACCTTGAGAACCCCCTCATGGTCTCTTCGCGAGATATACGTAGGAGCGAGCAATATACTTTTTGACTCCTCGGTGAAGGTATATTCTCGAAACTTCAACAAAAGCCTGTACCGAGCTACTGAGCGTCTCTCTTGCAGAGCCTTCCACTGGAGTTTACCGATCATCTCCGTAACGCTTTCGCGATTATTAAATGATCCTCTAATGAAGCGCGCTGCTGTCCGTTGGATCTTCTCTATCTCTTCTACCAACCCTATCTGGTACACGCGACCGCTACGGTCGCAGGTTCGAATCCTGCCTCGGGCATGGATGTGTGTGATGTCCTTAGGTTACTTAGGTTTAAGTAGTTCTAAGTTCTAGGAGACTGATGACCTCAGATGTTAAGTCCCATATTGCTCAGAGCTATTTGAACGATTTATCTGGTACGGATCCCACACCGGTAAGAAGTATTCAAGCAGTGGGCGAACAAGTGCACTGCAACCTACCTCCTTTGTTTTCGGACTGCATTTCCTTAGGATTCTTCCAATGAATCTCAGTCTGGCATCTGCTTTGCCGACGATTAATTTTATATGGCCATTCCATTTTAAATCACTCATAATGCCTATTCCCAGATAATTTATGAAATTAACTGTTTCCAGTAGCTGACTTGCTATATTATAGCTAAATGATAAAGGATCTTTCTTTCTATGTATTCGCAGCACGTTACACTTGTCTACATTGTGATTCAATTTCCATTCCCTGCACCATGCGTCATTCGTTGCAGATCCTCCTGCATTTCAGTACAATTTTCCATTGTTACAACCTCTCTATATATTACAGCATCACCCGCAAAAAGCCTCAGTGAACCTCCGATGTTATCCACAAGGTCATTTATATATATTGCGAATAGCAACGGACTTACGACACTCCCCTACGGCACACCTGAAATCACTCTTACTTCGGAAGACTTGTCTCCATTGAGAATGACATGCTGCGTCCAGTTACCTAGGAACTGTTCAATCCAGTCACACAATTGGTCTGATAGTCCATAGCTTCTTACTTTGTTCACTAAACGACTGTGGGGAACTGTATCAAACACCTTGCGGAAGTCAAGAAACACGGCATCTACCTGGGAACCCGTCTGAGTTTCGTGGACGAATAGCGTGAGCTGGGTTTCACACGATCGTCTTTTTCGAAACCCATGCTGATTCCTACAGAGTATATTTCTAGTCTCCAGAAAAGTCATTATACTCCAACATAATACGGATGAGTCGCACATATCAAGAAGGGAAAACCAGAGAGGATGACCTTTAAAGTATGAAACCGAACACATTTGGGTATTCGGAGGTATAGAACGAGAGTACCAGAAGTACTCTGTGGTAAGAAAGTTAGGTGACTTTAGCCAGTTTGATAAAAGTACTTTATACTGCGCAGTATAAAAGTGATTATGACGGCTTTCAATCCTACAAGATACCGAAAGCAGAAGGATTCAGCCACATGTTCTTGAACCGTTGTGTCGAGTTCGCGTCTTGGGATGGCAGCAGTGTGCACACGCAGAATATCGAGCGGCTGAGGAAATCAGCGAAATCTTCCATTAAAAGAGAAGAGCGTCGAGGAGAAATGGACGAACTCTACTTGTTTCAGTATCTGTACTTCCGTAACATGCGGTTTCAAGGAAAAGTTGACGCATGTGACACTCTATCCATGTTTTTGTGTGGCATTGGCAGAGTTTACCCAGGTTACGGCAAAAAGGGAATGCTTCCTGTAGCATTCACATCAAATGGACTTTCCCATGATGAAAACGTCGACGACGAGTGAGGTAAGTCATTTCCTTCGTAATTACAAGTATTTTAGCCAACGCTCTTCTTTTGTCGTTGCTGTAGTGACCACTGTAAGCACTGCTCATAACACCCGCCATTACAGTCGCGGGATTAATATAGAATCACACCTTCTATATCTTTCGTTTGGACCCCCCGGCTTCGACAGACAAACATTCTTGGAAATTACCGGAGAGACGGTCGATGTAGCTTCCACATTCTGTCGGCGATAATAACTATACGGTGGGAGATCCAACATGTGTATCTGGTACTGGACAGTCAAAATAAAATCAGGGATGCTCCCTACTGCCAGAAAGGCAAAGGCCTACAGGGAAACGTCCCTATAAGAAAACTCATCGGAAACAATTACCGGACGTTTGTATTTCTTTTGCAACATGTTATTCACAGTTCTTTGAATGTTGTCTTATTGAGAATATTGAATAGCGATCTGTTTTAATTGTTAAAAGCCGTTCAACAGTCAAGATCGCATAAGGTATTTCTTTATTTAAGACAACCGGTTTCAACAGACTTTGCTGTCACCTTTGGGTACGTAACAAAGTGCATATACATGGAATGTGTCTCATATGTTAAGATGTAACGTTTGATATAAATGTTTTTGTTGGTATTATAAAAACCGGAAGTGGACCTGTACATTTACATTACTTAAAAATCTTTATTTTGTAAAACGTGTTCATTTTACACCGAACCTCACGAACAAGATATGAAGCGGATAAAAATCAGCACATTGTAAAAGGTATGTCATCAAAATATTTAAAAACGTATAGCACCTTCTGGAAAAGGCCATGTCCATATACGTATTGCTCACAGATTCTTGTTACACCACACAAACACGGTACACCTGCAGCTGTGTGTTTGTGCACCTGTCCACATTGTGGCAGATAGGCTAAGCGCCACAACAAGTACGAAATAAACTATTGCAGAGTAAGTACCTTAATTTTCCTATTATGTGTGCAATAATAAGAATCTGTAAAGGGGATTGTGAGAATTAAATATGTTTTTCTGTTGCCAGTAAAGCACAGCTTTGTAATATTTACTGTTCTTAAAGGCCACTCACTAAGGTAGTTAATTTCAAATATTGTAAGGGGACATCCTCCTCTAGCATTACTTTTCCTCAACAGTAGTTGTCGATACCATTATTATTTTTCGAATTTTCGACAGGTCAGCTGCTTTTCTGAAAACTTTCATATAATCTTATACACGGAATGTTATTTTCAAGCTAAAATTTATGAAAATGAATTTCTTTATAAAATGTTTTAGTCTCGATGTTATAATACTGGTTACTATGAATATTTACGGATTCATTTATGAAATAACAGTCGAAAGCAATAATGTAACAGAAACTAGTAGAAATTCATTTGTTAAGAAAAGCTGTAAACACTTTCTGATATTGTTATTGCCGCAGAATGAAGTAGTAGTAAGCGTGCCTCTGATGTATTTTTGTATTTTGTGCGAAAATGTAATTTCGGCTTTGTTAATGTGAAAAATCAGAAGAGTGTATGATATATTAAAATTTGAGAAAATATATCAACATAAAAACAAAATTCTGTAACAACAAACTTACAATTTATGTAGATCAATGCAACCGTGAGAACCTAAAATGTGACATTTTCAGGTTCAAGAATCAGACCCCTAGACAAGAAGAACTGGAACCAACTCAACATGAAAAACTAAGTGAACTAGAAAGTTTATTGTAATCTTCGCTCCTATAAATCTTCATAAAATACTAATAAGGACAATAGATGGAATTAGGAAGGAGCAGGAGATTACAATATGAAAAGAGAATTATTTACGATGTGTCACATGGTTCCGATGTAAGACCCATCTAGTGGCTGCAACAAACTATACAAATGTTGTCTTTGCAATAACACCTGTCTATTGTACCTTATAAGCTGTTTAAAGTTGATTCGCACTATCTAGAATATATCCAGCATATGCAAACAGACATGCTGTTGTCTACCGTGTTAGTGTGATGTAACAAGTATCTGTGAACAATATCTTTATGGACATGGCCTTTTGCAAAAGATGCTTTATGTCTTTAAATACTTTAGTCATGACAGACCTTTTATAATGTCCTGATTTTTATCCACTTGACATCTTCTGCTTGATGTTCAGCGTAAAATGAACATGTTTAGCGTAAAACGAACACTTATTACAAAAAAATAATTTTTAAGGTGCGTAAACGTACAGGCCCGCTTCCGGCTTTCATAATACCAAACTAAAACTGTTATATAAAATGTTACATGTTGACTTATGAGACATATTCCATGTACATGCACTTTCTTACAGACCTGAAGGTAACAGCAAAGTCTGTTGAAACCGGTTGCCTTAAATAAACAAATATTGTATGCGATCTTGGCTGTTGAATGAATTTTAATAATTTATAGTTCAGTTTAATGGATGGGCATCCACAGCCAAATTTTTGCAAGCTGAATGAAAACCGCTGCAACTGTTGTAAAAACCGTAAACAATTTTATGCCAGGACCACACGACACTGACAAGAAATATAGAGAAGACCAAATATCTGTATTAAGTGGTCAGGCCACTTTTACAATGCTATCGCAACACTGTCCTCAAACTTTTTAGGAAATTTCACGAAAGGCGATGGGCGGGGAAACTCAGCATGAAACTAGAACCTATGAACAAATGGGATCAGAGAAAAGCAGAAGCGTGAGCAGCCTCCGATAAACTTTAAGGAAATAGTTGGAAACAGGGCGTACAAAAATAAAACGTACTAAAAAAAATTTCAGGGAGCCAGAAGTCCTACTAAATATTGGGCTTCGCGGCTCTCTATGATACTGTGCTAATGTGGAAAAAAAGTTTGAGGATGTGAAATTGTATATGTATATGAAAGGATTACCGCAGATTGTATGAAAATCCCTTGCATTGTCCCAATACTGAGGTGGTCAATCGCACTACAAATGACGATTTTCTTAAATTTACAATTTCACATAATTTACTGTATCTTCGTCTTGTTGTAATATATTTTCGGTATGTTGCTTTGTACATCTTAAGAGATTTAATGAAACTATTGAAAACGTCATGTGCTTTGTAATGTCTCCGTGTTTGTTTCTCATCTGGGAAAGATAGCATGAATCAAGTTTCGAGTTCCATTTCCTTTGATGATAAATATCTTTCACTTATAAACACAATTTTTTTTCTTTTGTTTATATCCATGTGTTATTAACGTAATCCCTCAAACGTCTATTTTCAGAAATTGCTATTGAAAGCGAAATTAGTATGCGACCACGCTAATCCGTTTCTCTGTATACGATGTGTATATGATATAAATAAGACTGAAATTTCTCTCTATTTGAAAAGGTGTACTACTTTTTTGCTGTCTTATAAAATTTAGAATTTCAACGGATCTCATGTTCTTTTGGTAAGGAGTTAAGATTGACATAATGCGAGACTTCCAGCAGCACTGCAGCCACCCTCATATACACCTCTAATACTCTGTTATGCATCACAGGATAACTTCATTAGTCTGCTAAGATATTTCGCTCCTAATGTGTCACTTTCTAGTACCACTCAGTAGGAACAGCTCCTACCCCTCCACTCTTTCTCACGCCCTCACCTACTCTCCCTCACACTCTCACCCACTCTGCCTCACACTCTCACCCACTCTCCCTCACACTCTCATCCACTCTCCCTCACACTCTCATCCACTCTCCTTCACACTCTCAGCCACTCTTTCTCAAATTCTCATCCACTCTCTCTCATGCTCTCATGCACTCTCTCTCTCACCCTCCCTCACACTCTCACCCAATCTTCCTCACACCCTCACCTACTCTCCCTCACACTCTCACCCACTCACCCTCACACTCTCACCCACTCTTTCTCAAACTCTCACCCACTCTCTCTCATGCTCTCACCCACTCTCACACACACTTCACACACATGCGTTTATCTCCCCCTGTACTCACGTGGGCAGTGCGGCAACTGTGAGCTGACAGTGGTCTGTGGAGGACACGGCAGGTGCTGCTCAGATGGGGCTGGGGCTTCAGGCCAGCAGGTCCATCCATCCCATGACATCGGACACTGATCTGTAAACCACACAGTGAAACGTAGTACATTCCAGTCAGTAAATACCTTACACACAAATATCCATAATGTAATCACATTCAACTGAGATAAACATAACTACCTCCTAGTGTAGGGTACCCCTTTCACGTTAATATCAACAACATTTCATCACGGTACGGACTCACATGACATGTGGGACATCCCCCATGACTAAAAAAAAACTTGTTAGCGCTGGATCTAAGGCTAGCACATCTAGCTCGATGCCGTTTCAAATGTGCCCTTCGCAACTGATATCACCTAATGATGCCACGTTGCCTCTCCCCGCCCCAATGGTCACTTGTGAATAATGTGTAGTGTTCAAGGTATTATGTCACATTCTAGTTCTAGAGCTAGCACATTAACAACCACAGAATTGAACAAATCGATCAGCGGATTAATGAACTTAGAGAAAAAATAATGAGTTTTCCTTACCTGGCAAACGCAAAGGCTTAGAAACTCAATGAGTATCTCGCGAAAGATCCAGAGTTTAACATTAACGGAGACTTAGCACCGACCGTTCTTTTGGCTCATTACCCGTGACTGGAACAGGAGAAGGGGAAGTATCAGTTGTATACAGAGTACCCAGCGGGCTTGGTGAGTAGAATTCTCCTTCTCCAAGCGTCTGACCCGGCGAGATTTCGCCACTGGTCGTTGCTCTGGACTCGCATTCGGGAGGACGGCGGTTCAAATCCGCGTCCGACTATCCATATTTAGGTTTTCCGTGGCTTCCCAAAATCGCTCCAGGCAAATGCCCCAATAGTTCCTTTGAAAGGGCACGGCCAATTTCCTTTACCATCTTTGCAACAATCCGAGGTTGTGCTCTGACTATAATGACTTCGATGCCGCAGGAACATTAAACTCTAATCTTCCTTCCTTCCAGGCCTCTGCTAGTCTGCTTCCTATTGTCCCCTAGATTCATCCATCATACGTTATTTTACTCTAAAATAACCAATTTTCATTGTTTTTTAAAACTTTGCGCCACGTTAATTTCTGCTACACTCGTGTATTTCATAATATCTCAATAAGTTTCTCTCATTCATTTTGACTTGGTCTTTTTGCATTTCCTGTTAAATTTATTCATAAATTATGTATACCGCTGGGTTAGTTGTTGCTGTACATGAAATGCATTCGCAGTTGCAAATACGAACAACTATCAGCTGTATAAAGGGAATGATGATAGTGAAAATTTGTGCCAGAATAGCACTCGAAGACGGATTTCCCGTTCTACGCGATCCATCGCCTTACCGCTTCGGCTATCCGTGCACGACTCATAGCCAGACACGAACTTCCACATGTCGTCGTCGCTGGGTCACAACTTGTACTCGTACACATTATGTAAGTCTCGTATATGGGGGACATTGTAACTGAAAGTATCTGCCGGTATCGGCGGATGAATATGATATTGAAGTTTCTGTGTCATTAAGAAGTACGGCACAAATTTCAGCCGTCGTCATTTCATTATACAGCCGATTGTAAAGCTTGTATGTTTAACAACACAGGCACTGCAATATTCTTCGTCCATTCATAAGGTCGAATATTTCCTGAGCCATCCACAGCTCTTTGGCCTCTTCTCTGACCATTCCTACAGCACCCATAACTTCCTTAATTAGTTACTTGAATGTTATATTTCGCCCCTCATGTACTAAACTACTCTTCACACTTTCACTTTGGTCCCTCCATACCGCATCGGAATGATGCTGTTGTCAGAGTATAACACGGTGGCTGGCTACCATCACCACGTCCTGATGCGTTGGTAGTGAAAATTACATTGTAGTGCTAACATTATTCTCCCAGTTATTCCCCCTTCCCTCCACAGTCCCACTCGAGATTCTTCAAAGGAACCAGGTATAAAATAGTTCCAAATGTGTGATTACGTTACATATGAGTTAACGTGTTAAATATTTGACTTTAAGCACGTAAAACGTTTATGTTAGGACTCCAAAACTGGATGGGTGAGGAACATTCAGCGAGGAATCGAATGGCTCTAAGCACTATGGGACTTAACATCTGAGGTCATCAGTTCCTTAGACTTAGAACTACTTAAACCTGACTAAGCTAAGGACATCACACAAATCCATGGCCGGGGCAGGGTTCGAGCCTGCAACCGTAGCAGCAGCGCAGTTCTGGACTGAAGCGCCTAGAACCTTCAGTGAGGAATAAGCTGTATTCCTTTCATTACTTTGTGCGACTGTACGTGAGGAGATGTTTCGAAAAAGTTTTAAATTACGTTGTATATGTGCAGACTGAAGCGAAGAATGAAAATTTGGGCCAAGACGGGATTCTAATCCAGGGCTCCTGCTCACTAAGCAGATGTGCTAACAACCACATCACCCCGGCAGAGTGGCTTTGCACAACTGAATGGACTACCCTAGCACGCCTTCCTCTTCATCCCAAATTCACGTTCACGCCTCAACCCACTTGGTATCCCCCCTAAACTAGAACAGCAATGCAGAGGCTCTCTAACCTAATTGGAATAGCACCTCAGCATTGAACGAAACGAGAGATCCTGTCTGGAACCAAGGCATAGGTGTTTTAATCAAATAAAACTCTTTTCAGGTGTGACTTTTCAGGCTTTACCGACGGATCTGCTGCAGATACTCTTCTCGAGTTTGCCGCCGGATCATACCGTGCAAATCGCACAACATTTCGTCACTACATGTGTTGGACGTCTTCAGGTGACGCTAGTTGCTGTGGTCGCTACTGCAAGACGCGACTGATGGCCATCAAGGCGTCAAACCACTGTATCGACGAAATATTGTGGGATTTGCACAATAGGATGCGACGGCAAAGTGTCAGACATCATGGTTGAAATTTGGAAGTGTCTGTGGAATCATATAGTTTCATTTGTTTACATTATATGTTAAGTTTGTTGTCAGTCGCCTAAGTGTTGCCGGCCGCAGTGGCCGAGCGGTTCTAGGCGCTTCAGTCCGGAACCGAGCTGCTGCTACGGTCGCAGGTTCGAATCCTGCCTAGGGCATGGGTGTGTGTGATGTCCTTAGGTTAGTTAGGTTTAAGTAGTTCTAAGTTCTAGGGGACTGATGACCTCAGATGTTAAGTCCCGTAGTGCTCAGAGCCATTTGATACATTTTTTGCCTAAGTGTTCTCAGACTCAAATACTGTAGTAATATAATGTGGGTAATTTGCGTGCCTCAGTTACGCTGCTTCTAGTCATGTACAGTTACCGAAAGAGGTGACGCAGTGGTTAGCACACTGGGCTCGCATTCTGGAGGATGACGGTTCAAACCCGCGTCCGGCCATCCTGATCTAGGTTCTACGTTATTCCCCTAAATCGCTGCAGGCAAATGTCGGGATGGTTCCTCTAAAAGGCCACGCCTGAATTCCTTTCCCATCCTTCTTTAATCCGATGGGACCGATGACCTCGCTGTCTGGTCCCTTCAAAGCAATGAACCAACCATCTACAGTTTGTAACTTTAATGTTTTAATTATTGTGTCATACCTTTAAAGTGAAGTTGGTTGGTTGATTCTGGGAGAGGGGACCAAACAGCGAGCTCATCGTTCCCATTAAACGTGAGTTATAGTATGAAAGAGTAGATACCGCAGCTTTTTAAATTTTTCAATTCGGTCCATAATTACGCGGACTATTGACAGTCAAATTATTGCAGACTCTCGAAGCCTTTAGATAGGCAACCCGTAATTGGAATTGGGTGACTGGGTGACAGTTTAGTATCCTTCAGATGCTAAGAACATAATCTTGAAATCTGAACAGGCTCTTAATCTTATACTGTGGGCATCGTTTAAGAACGAATTTTTCAAAATTCTACCTCTAAGGTAATGGTTCCCAAGCTTTCTTAGGCCATTACCCCTGAGTGCAATCAGACATTAGCTCTAACCCCCCCCCCTTTCCCCTCCCCCACTTTCTGTGCCCCCTCCCCTTCCCCACATTATTACCAGCTTTAGCTAAATTGTAGAATGAACGACTTTTCTTGGAACACTTTTATTTTTAAAATGGTAAAAGATGAATGATTTTTAGTGTGTGTGTGTGTGTGTGTGTGTGTGTGTGTGTGTGTGTGTGTGTGTGTGTTAGAATGACTGACGAAGGAATTTGTGGTGCATCGCAAGTGCTACTCACTACTCCGTATCAGATAAGAAAGTTAACTATCCACAGTGAGGGTAGACACTTGTTACAAAACATGTTTCCCCTGCATTACTCCTCTCCATTGCGACACTTGCTTGACCGGCACACTGTAACCCCATTTAAGATCAACCAGGTTAAGATGTGTGCACTATACTTACTGTTCGTAAACCACTTGATTGCTGCACTCCTTACTTCTGGACTGGAAGAAATTGGAAGACTTTAAACTGTTAATGCTTTGTGTCTGACCATACCCACTTTTAGTAATAGTAACAATGATAATAATACTGGTGCAGCATTACAGAGGCCCTTACGTAGTTACTGCTATATCGTGCGGCCAATTAATTTATTTATCTGTTTCGAAGAGAGTAACGGGAAATTTCTGGACTACTGCAGGTACTGTGTATAACATGGCAGACTTCGCATTTGTTCCGTATACGTCTCACTTTTATCAGCAGCGCGATATACGGGACAAAGCACAACATATGGGTGTCATGGGTAGACTATGTGAGAAACTTATAACCTCCATCGCATTAATATTACTAAGTTGAGAAATAGTAATTATGGATAACTTATATAACCGGTATTAGAGGCTTACTAAATTGTGATAATAGTAATGATCTTTCGAAAATAATTTATATTGGTGGCTGAAGCAGAATCGAATCGTTCAGTTTTTAGCCGTCAGAAAATTTCACTTTAGCCTTCAGGGGGTAGTTACCCCAAGTTGGGAACCACTGCTCTAAGGGGATGAACATTTTTTTTTAAATATGTCGCTATTAAGGCAGTTTTTCTGCAAGAACTACGAAAATTGATATTTGGTATCTCGGTCAGACATGAAGAAATACTTGTTACAGTATTTTTACAAATTCAGCCCCTCAACTGGTGAAATAATGAGCAACTTCTTTAAAATAAATCGTTAGTTAAGTACTAGAAGCATTTTTAAAGCTAAACCAATGAAAATTAGTATTTGACTTCTTGGTAAGAAATAAGAGAAATACGTGTGTTAGTGTTTTGGAAATTAAACGTCTAAGAAGATGAGGCGGGGGATGAAAAGTTTTAGAAAAATATTTAATTGTGGAAGTGGAATTGCTTCTTGGTCAAAAGTATATTTGGAAAAGAACATCCCTTATTTAGCTCGAAAAGTTTAGAAGGTGCTGCAATTTGTGAACTAGATCAAAGAAAGCTACGTAACAGCCATCACGACAAATCGGCTTTGTCGTCGAAACTGCATAAAATGAAACTATTGTCTAAAACACTAATTTTTCATTAGGAGTAATGTACGTTTATAAAATAATTTTTGTTGTAATTACTACGGAAACGTACGATTACTGATGACAAAATGTATATCACGTTTAAATGTTATTCCACGTACAGTGATATCGATTTGAGATGAGAGAATTCAGTATCGGTAGTAAAACTAGCTCTGATACCTATACAACCACTTATCTAGTGTCTCCTTTTTTATAATTCACCATATGAAATTAAATTAAGCCGGTGGGAGCACTTCAGTTATGCAAAGTCTGGCAGCCATGTACAGAGTCACTAACTCTTTTAACAGTGTGATTTACCACTGAGCAATAGGCATGACAACATAGAAATTCGATTAAAGAAAAACCAAAAGAAAGTCGGTGCGGACTATACAGGCAACGCTGGAGAAGCAGCGGGTTGGGTAAGCTACAGTAGTAGTAATAGACGCGCGCCCTACCTGGCGCTGGCTGGCCGGAGGAGTTGGCCATGAGGGCACAGCAGCGGTCGGCCTCGTCGCAGCAGGAGAGCCACCTGCTGGCCAGCTGCTCCTCCCTGAAGCTGTCCCACACCAGCCGCCGCAGCTGGTCGCGGCTCTCCACCACCTCCTGCAACACGGACACGTCGCACACACCGCTCTCAATTTTCACACTTGTGTTTCATGTCTACGTATACACCAATTCGCCAATAATTACGAACACTGCCTCCCCCCACGTTGCAAGCCACCTGGTGGCACTGTGGGCACATGCCGCCGTAACAAAAGGACATAACTGAAGCAGACGTGGACAGGTATGGGTTGCAAATTGGGAAATCCGTTGAGATAATCGACTTCAACGAGGCGCAGATTATTATTTTTCCTGTCAGGTTTCTCTGTTTGGCATGAGATATAACTCTCACTAATCTAAGACAAGTTATGTCAGGTATTTCTACAATTTCACTGGATAATTTCGACATTGTTCAGCTTCAAAGACACATGCGATGCTTTTTAACTAATCTGTTGTACTCTGTAAGTATACAAATGGAACTTTGCACCCTCATACTTTTTCAGTTTTTCTATTTTTGTATGCAATGCACTTTCATAATATTTTAATGTTGATATTGATAGATATCCTGGATGATGCCTAATAACCGAAACCGCTAGGTGACTAACGGGACACATAAACAGCTGATGGTTGAGATGCGTTATGTAAAGCACTTCCGAGGCTCATAGTAAGCGTCAGTGAGTAGTACGTGTGACGATCAGTTCTATTGTCACAATCTGTTTACCTACATCTACATCTACATTTATACTCCACAAGCCACCCAACGGTGTGTGGCGGGGGGCACTTTACGTGCCACTGTCATTACCTCCATTTCCTGTTCCAGTCGTGTATGGTTCGCGGGAAGAACGACTGCCGGGAAGCCTCCGTGCGCACCCGAATCTCTCTAATTTTACATTCGTGATCTCCTCTGGAGGTATAAGTAGGGGGAAGCAATATATTCGATACCTCATCCAGAAACGCAGCCTCTCGAAACCTGGACAGCAAGCTACACCGCGATGCAGAGCGCCTCTCTTGCAGAGTCTGCCACTTGAGTTTGCTAAACATCTCCGTAACGCTATCACGCGATGCTCTTCTTTGGATCTTCTCTATCTCCTGTGTCAACCCGACCTGGTACGGATCCCACACTGATGAGCAATACTCAAGTATAGGTCGAACGAGTGTTTTGTAAGCCACCTCCTTTGTTGATGGGCTACATTTTCTAAAGTCTTTCCCAATGAATCTCAAACTGGCACCCGCCTTACCAACAATTAATTTTCGACTGCTCCCGGCGGAGATTCGAGTCCTCCATCGGGCATGGGTGTGTGTGTTTGTCCTTAGGATAATTTAGGTTAAGTAGTGTGTAAGCTTAGGGACTGATGACCTTAGCAGTTAAGTCCCATAAGATTTCACACTCATTTTTTGAACAAGAATTTTTTTATGATCATTCCACTTCAAATCGTTCCGTACGCATACTCCCAGATATTTTACAGAAGTAACTGCTACCGGTGTTTGTTCCGCTATCATATAATCATACAATAAAGGATCCTTCTTTCTATGTATTCGCAATACATTACATTTGTCTATGTTAATGGTCAGTTGCCACTCCCTGCACTTAAGTGCCTATCCGCTGCAGATCTTCCTGCATTTCGCTGCAATTTTCTAACGCTGCAACTTCTCTGTATACTACAGCATTATCCGCGAAAAGCCGCATGGAACTTCCGATACTATCTACTAGATCATTTATATTTATTGTGAAAAGCAATAGTCCCATAACACTCCCCTGTGGCACGCCAGAGGTTACTTTAACGTCTGCAGACGTCTCTCCATTGAGAACAACATGCTGTGTTCTGTTTGCTAAAAACTCTTCAATCCAGCCACACAGCTGGTCTGATATTCCGTAGGCTCTTGCTTTGTTTATCAGGCGACTGTGCGGAACCGTATCGAACGCCTTCCGGAAGTCAAGGAAAATGGCATCTACCTGGGAGCCTGTATCTGGGTCTCATGAACAAATAAAGCGAGTTGGGTCTCACACGATCGCTGTTTCCGGAATCCATGTTGATTCCGGGTTTCCAGAAATGACATGATACGCGATCAAAAAACATGTTCTAAAATTCTACAACAGATCGATGTCAGAGATATAGGCCTATAGTTTTGCGCATCTGCTCGACGACTCTTCTTCAATACTGGAACTACCTGTGCTCTTCACAGTGACATGCATCATCTTATCCACGTCACCCTATCATGTGCAGTTTCTTCTGATTCAGATCAACCATTTTAGTAACTGAACTGACTGCGACAGTTGGGCCCACATCCCAATCTTTCCAAGACCTGGGAATAGTGGTGCTTCCATTTTCGCTGACACGGTGAAATCTGCGTTGTATACTTTTTATACCGACTGTAACAATTACATCGCAGGAAGAAACGACAAGAACTGAAGCGGTATTGTCTTTGAAACGGTCAAGGACCCCAACTGATAGTCTGGCGTTGTGTTTGTCGAATAGTAATAGTCAGGACCTTGCAGGTGAACGTCGAACATTATGGCCAAAATGCTCGACAGATTTTGGAAGCATTCCGTGTATCATTCATTCTCACCTCACTTTCCACAGGATTTCCAAGAACGAAATTCATTCAAGGTCACACCGTGGAAGGCCAATTACTGTCAGCGGCACCGTTTATAGCTACTGCCATCATCATTACAGTCCTTCGTTCAGCAGATATGATTCTGCCATTTTAGTGGAATCCACTTTGTCCTCTGCGATTTTGTTGAAAGTGAAACTAAAGACTCCAGCAAATTTTCTCAAAAATTTTCCGTTTGTATCAATATTTTTGTTTCCGTTGTTTATCCTTTTCCATATAGGTACTATGTTCTCATCTGGAAGTAATGAGACGTGCGAAATTATTATGGAGGTATATCAGTTCATGAGGGGTATATTTAGTCAAACACGGAGCAAGTTTAAACACACTTTTTTTGTCAAACTTGTCCTAAGCTCCCTGAGAGAATGTGCGGCTTAACCATATTTTTGTTCCAATTAAACCCTAAACTTTATTCGTGATCACCATTATAATTCAACAGCTAGAAATCATATAAAGTGAGAGATAAGTTTTTGCCGGTGCTTACACAGGGTGTTTCCGTAAGAGCGTGCAAAAATGTAACAGGTCTTACAGAATGCTCCACTGAACAATTTGAGGTAGGGAACCTGGTGTCGGAGAAGCTAGTTTAAGGAGATATGGACGTAAACTTGTCTACCGCTTTGTCTAGCAGTGCTGTTTTCCACCTTATTGACAACCAAAATGCGTACAAGTTTACACGTACTGCGCTGTTTGTTTATATGTACATTCTTTATTTCTCGCAAGAAACAAGGACGAGATTGATTACCAGGAAGTTATGACTGAGGTTTTGTTTACTTTACTTGTCCATAAGGTGACTGTTTGATCGTATTTACATTGTCTGGTTACAGAACGTGCTATGAATCAACGACCGACCCATTAATCAGTGCTATTCAGAGACGTACAGTACTGTACGATGGAGCAGTACCAGTACAGTGTTTCCTGGTCGCTCGGTTGGAAGGGGAGGTACTATTCTATGGCCTGTGAGGTCACTTGACCCAGATCCCCATGAATATTTCCTACGGGGATATCTAACTTCACTTGTGTATGACACCCCAGTGGATACGGAGATGAAATTAGATGCCACAATTGTAGCTGCCTATGATGTGATTCGAAGCACACCAGGGACATCTGTCAGGGTGCGTCAGAATCTTCCTCGCCGATTTCATGCTTGCATTGAGGTTCATGGCCGTCAGTTTCAGCACATTTTGTAAGATACAGTATAAATGGTACGTTCAGTGTGTCAATGATGGTACTTGCTGTTAACTAATGAAATAATAAAGTATATAATAATGTGATTTTATTCCTATTATCTCCTTAAGCAGGTTTCTCCGTCTCTAGGTTCCGTACCTCAAATTGTTCAGAGGAGCATCCTCTATGTCGTGTTGAAATTTTGCACGCTCTTAGGGAAACATCCTGTATGTAGATTACGTCTTACACTAGCCCATCAAAAAATGTCCGGACACACATTTATAATGCGGAATCGACCGCCAGAAGTTAAGAAAGGCGGAATAGCCCGTGTGAAAATGGCTCTGAGCACTATGGGACTTAACATCTTAGGTCATCAGTCCCCTAGAACATAGAACTACTTAAACCTAACTAACCTAAGGACATCACACACATCCATGCCCGAGGTAGGATTCGAACCTGCGACCGTAGCAGTCCCGCGGTTCCGGACTGAAGCGCCTAGAACCGCACGGCCACCGCGGCCGGTTAGCCCGTGTGAAAGGAGGAGCGGAGTACCGTGTTGTCAAAAGAAAAGCAGTGAGAGCTCAGTAATAGCGAACGTGGATTACTTCTTAGACTTCACCTGATTAATAGATCCATCCAACACATCTCAAGCCTTCTAAACTTGCCCAAGCCGACGGTGATGTGAGTGCGAAGTGGAAACCTCAAGACCATAGATCTCAAGTACCGACGGACAGGGACAGTCGAGCTTAGTAAAAAGAGCGTGAAATCTACGGAAGGAATCACTCGTGAGTTCCAAACTTTCGCCAGCAGTACAGCTGGCGTAGTGACTGCGCGTAGGGTGTTACAAATAGTGGGGTGCAATGGTCGAGCAGAGGTCCTCGTAAGCCATACATTTCTGAGGTCAGTGTTAAGTAGGACACTTGATATTTTTAAAAATACTGGGAATGCGACACATCGACACTTTAGGAAATATTGTTATTGGCTCTCGACACAGGTGAAAATTTCATCGATATATCGACGGAAGAAATATCGACATACTGTCAAAGAAAAATATCGCATGCAAATTGTAAATACACTGCCAGTTTCAGAGCTGTATATTTAAGTATTGATTTATTATCAGATATTCTGTACATCAACAAACTAGCAGCCCGCTTATCCCCCTTAGAAGAAGAATTGAAAGCTAAACAACGCAAGTTCACGCATGGCGATAACCACTTTGCTAACAGTGGTAACTGCAGGTAAGTGGCACAGCAAAAGGTGTCCAATGAGTTCGTCGCTCGGTTTCGTCAGATATCGAATTTTTCCGGAACACATCATATCGACTCGTTTCTGCCAACGCCAAGAACCTAGCAGTTGTTCTATGAAAATTGCGCGGTGAAGTAAAACGTTGCAATTTCTGTTGGTAGCGCCAAGCGCCGATTACGTCAGCATTTCGCCTCACACGTCTCCGCCCACCACAAAGACCAATCATTTAATTTAAATTATTGTTCGTGAGTTTCAGGAACAGTTTTTGATGAATGGCGATGTGAAGAAATAGCACACTAGGTGCGTTAAAAATTGTTTTTTTGAGCAACTGATTGTGTTATTTCTTCACATCGAATATCTTGTTATTCCAGTCAGACCGCCATCTCCGTGGGCAATCGGACTTCTTCTTTGTGCCATCTATACTTGCTTCACAATGTCAAAGAGAAAGATTGGGCGTGATTAAAGCTCAAAAAGTAGTAACGCTACTTCACACAGTGAAAGTAAAATTATGTTCTTCTACAATTTCAAAAGAACAGCTTCAACTATTTGTCGAAAATTTCGAGAAAAATATAATAGAAAATAAAAAATATCGGGACTGGATATTGCCATTTCGATGTCGATACATCGATACTTTCGTGCAAAGAGTACCGCCGATATTTATAGACGTCTTTTGGAAAAAAATTATATATCGATATTTTATCAACAGCATGCAGCGGAGAGTGGCTGACTGGAAACGAGTGATGGATCGCCATATACTGTGTGGCAATCCGATGGAAAAGTTTAGGTTTGGCGGATGCCTGGAGGAAGTTACCTGCCATCACGTGTAGTCCTAAAGGATTGGGTCCTCTTCTTACGCTCAAGAAAATCATAATGTGGAAGAATATGATTTTACGCTGCTATTTAGTGCGTACAGTAGAGCAACAGTTCGGAGAAGATGATTGTTTATATCAGCTTGACAATGCACCCTGCCATAAAGCAGCATCTGTGGGGCAATGATTTGTGCTCAGTAACATTCCTGAAATGGACTGGCCTGCCCAGAGTGCTGGCATGAGTCTAGTGGAGCAGCCCTGACGAAAAATGCATTGGTGGTTAAGTGGTTCCGGTGTTGCACTCCTATACGGCCGAACTGTGTTCAAACCTCTCTCATACAAGTTCAAAAAATGGTTCAAATGGCTCTGAGCATTAAGGGACTTAACAGCTATGGTCATCAGTCCCCTAGAACTTAGAACTACTTAAACCTAACTAACCTAAGGACATCACACAACACCCAGCCATCACGAGGCAGAGAAAATCCCTGACCCCGCCGGGAATCTAACCCGGGAACCCGGGCGTGGGAAGCGAGAACGCTACCGCACGACCACGAGATGCGGGCTCATACAAGTTTTTTTTCCACTGTTAGATTTTTCAAATTTGCGTCTATGTCGTAGAGTAACGTCCGTTTGCAATAGCGAGGTGTAAGGTAGGGACCTATAATGACAGTTGATTCTGCACAACTACTCTATTAATAGCCGAAATGAAGTGATGGCTTTCGAATGGGAACCGCAGACGTTTGATGACAAGCTGACTAGCAAACCGAATCCTCCACCGGAAAACACTTCTGGAATTCCGTACACGGCATATGATAGGAATCTCTTATCGACGCACCAAATTTGTACTATCTGTAAGTGTGTGAGTATGACTCTTTGCCCGATTTGGGTGTTTGTATGAATGTGTGTATGAATGTGAATCTGATCGCTCCGAAGGAAACGATGGAAACATAATAGTTTCTCACATAAGCTGCAACAAGTGAACGCAAAAGTATCACAATCACAGTTCCTCTGTGCTCTGTCAAAACATGTGTCTTTTAACGTTTTTGAAGTTGCATTCCGATTTGGAAGCCTTGACTCTTGAATTCCTTTGTTGTAACATGGTTCATACCCGTTTATCTGTTGTTGCACATCTTTGAGACGTCTATAGGGTATCTTACTATTCATCACATTTACTTACGACGGTAACGTATTCTTACCACATGACTTTTACTCTTACTTATAACCAATATGTAGCATGAGTAGTCCTCAGCTCGTGGTCTGCCAGTAGTGTTCTCGCTTCCCGAGCCCGGGGTCCCGGGTTCGATTCTCGGCGGGGTCAGGGATTTTTCTTGCCTCGAAATGACTGGGTGTTATTGTGTCGTCTTCATCATCATCATCATCATCATCATTCATCCCCATTACGGTCGGGGGAAGACAATAGCAAACCACCTCCACTAGGACCTTGCCTAGATTTAGAGAAGGTTGCTGTATGGTGTGGCAGGTGGCAGTTGACACTAAATAACGAAAAGAAATCCGTTGGAATTCGATTACTCGATAAATATTACAATTCTCAAGACTGTCAATTCAACTAAGTACCTGGGTGTTAAAATTACGAACAAATTCAGTTGGAAAGACCACATAGATAATACTGTGGGGAAGGCGAGCCAAAGGTTGCGTTTCATTGGCAGGACACTTAGAAGATGCAACAAGTCCACAAAAGAGACAGCTTACACTACACTCGTTCGTCCTCTGTTAGAATATTGCTGCGCGGTGTGGGATCCTTACCAGGTGGCATTGACGGAGGACATCGAAAGGGTGCAAAAAAGGGCAGCTCGTTTTGTATTATCACGTAATAGGGGACAGAGTGTGACAGATATGAAACGCGAATTGGGATGGAAGTCATTAAAGCAAAGACGTTTTTCGTCGCGGCGAGATCTATTTACGAAATTTCAGTCACCAACTTTCTCTTCCGAATGCGAAAATATTTTGTTGGGCCCAACCTACATAGGTAGGAATGGCCATCAAAATAAAATAAGAGAAATCAGAGCTCGAACAGAAATGTTTAGGTGTTCGTTTTTCCCGCGTGCTGTTCGGGAGTGGAATGGTAGAGAGATAATATGATTGTGGTTCGATGAACCCTCTGCCAAGCACCTAAATGTGAATTGCAGATCAATCATGTAGATGTAGATGTAGATGTAGATGTAGTACGGCGGTGCGGGTCTCCAGCGTCGTTCCCTACGTCCTCGGAGTATGGGACCTCATCATTAGCATGAGAACTGCCAAGACTACAGAAAGAGAAGAAATATTTCATTAACCGGACGGACTGTTCCTAACGTTCTGGAGAGAAAAAAAAATTGCTACATCCCCAAGACGCGTTTTTCAGGCTGCTCTTTGCTGCACTTCTTGTTGTTAGACCGTTCACTGTTTGTATTTTGCTTCTTTTTTCACAGTACAGTGCACCTTCTTCCTGTTTTCATGCTTGACCTGTGTTCAGTTTTTGACGGGCTATCCATTGGCCCATCTTACCACTAAATATGAGGGGGGTGCGATGGAGAGTTTTCCTTGTTAGATTTCAAACGCAGCAGTACGACTAGAGGCGCCGCCACACAAGCAAATCACTCGCCAGGTGAGGCCTCAGTTCAGGGCAGCCGCCTCCAGATGCCGCTTGCCACCTTGGACCGTCTTCTGCTTCTGCAACACGTCCATCAGCGCGTCATATCCATTCGCCGACAGTGTTACCAGCTCTCTCTGAGAGTGCTGTCAACCAACTTTGTTTCCGCGAAATACCACAGCGGATGGAAATCCTACCGCCGACACGTACAAAAGCCAATGCACCGCCGACACTCGCTCAGTTCGTATATACGATGTTGCAGTGCTTGTGTTGTTACGTATTCCCATGCAATGATCCTTCAGACATGCATGCATGTCCGGAGGAACAGGCGCTGCGGCAACTACAGCTGTTATGAAATGGATAAAACATATTCGAAGTTGCTAATATGGACAACCATCAGCTGCATAGCGGAATGACGACAGTGAAAAGTTTTGCCGGGCCAGGACTCGAACCCGGATTTCCCACTAATCACGAGCGGCCGGTTTACCGCAGTCCGCCCCTGATACCTGGTCAGCGCGACGGAATGTCATACCTAACGGCCTGGGTCCGATTCCCGACTGGGTCGGATATTTTCTCAGCTCAGGGACTGGGTCCGTCCCTGTGGCCGTGCGGTTCTAGGCGCTTCAATCTGGAACCGCGCGACCGCTACAGTCGCAGGTTCGAACCCTGCCTCGGGCATGCTGCTGAATGCCATGTTGGACGATGTGCACCGGGCGGTGTGATCCGAAACCTGCGTGGAGCAGAAAATATTGTACGCTGTCGTCAGATATACAGCAGATCACCGCCTTTCTTTCATGAGAGGGCGGGCACACCTCCAATCTCTGTGATGAGTCGTGCTGTCCAAAAAATATCTTGTCGCCTGTTTTATCTTCATTGCCCTGCCTGCTCACGAGTGTTTCACGCGAATAGCCGAACAGCTTCGCCACTTTCGAAATGCTCGTTCCAAGGCGTTGGGTCATAAAAAATCTGCCCTATGTGGATGTTTCTTATGTCGAAGCATTTCCCCACCTACCAATCATATCTCTGATAGTGTGATTCCTCATTCGTCTCTTCTCCGCAACCATGCAGCTTGTACTCTTACCGTGGGCAATGGTCTAAATGTTTTGCATGATCAGTGTAGGTTTGTAAAACCGATTTTATAGTGTAAACCGAAAGAAACTTTGTCAAATGAGGCAGCTTTCAACCGTCTATTATCCAAACTGTTATTTTATTGGGCTACCAGTTTCAGCGATTTACTGGGCCATCTTCAGGCCCTTGACCGACGTGTAGGAATATTCCAATCTCGGTTCCGTCAAAATAGGGGACAGCATTCAAAGACTGGTATCAAGCAGAAATCTGCGGATACCAGTGTTTGAATGCCGAGTCCTATTTTGAGCGGAACCGAGGTTGGAATGATCCTACACGTCGATCAGGGGCCCTGAAGATGGCGTAGTAAATCGCCGATACTGGTAGCCCAATAAAATAACAGTTTGGATATTAGACAGCTGAAAGATGTTTCATTTGGCATTCTTTACTGGACAGCAGAGTCCTGCAACCATCTCTGGAAAAATGGACGTATGGAGAAATAATCTGGTCCATAATGGAAAGTAATCATTATGCAGAAAATTCATAAATTCACCAAAAATTTTGACAAGTTACTGGCGATAAAAACCAATTCAGGTAAAACAAACACCAATAATAACACATTAGTGAATGAAGGAATGCGGTTAGTATGTCCGAATTGATCTTTCGTTGTTAACATCAGTTTAATCATGTTATGCTAAATTTGATGCTACATACATAATAATGTTTAAAAGTATCAAATCGTACTATTTTTAAATATCGTTTCAATCGGAAAATGTTTCAAGGTTGCATCAAGGAGGCTATGGGTTAACGCTTACTTAAGTGATACACTAATACATGAAGTATGATTCTGATAATGTCAACGAAAGAGTGCGCTGTGTTTCCGAATTAACAAATACCTTCGCAGAAATGCAAACTGTTTCAGAAATATGTGAATGTCAGCAGTTCAGTAAGCTTACGTTTCACAGGCAATAAAATACTGAAGAAAATTCCTCCCTGTTAGCACACAAACTGAAGTTATCACGCGATGCGAGTTCTTTGATGCTGCTGTGAAATAGAAAGACTTGAGTTTCCCCTGAACAGCAAACACTCCAGTTTAATTAGGCACTTACTCATCTTTCGTCTGTTTAGTCGTTCGCCTGCTTCATGTTAAATTCATGAAACTAAATAAACCGAGTTCGTGGATTATCAGTAAATTTTCAGGATACTTCCAGAAACATGAAAGTGAAGTTTACACTATGTAGCGCTAAGTGGTTAAAGGTGCGAAAGTCAAACAGAACGGAAGATGGCAGGATTAACGCCAGCGGAAGTGCGTGCGTGTAAGCTGCATCTTCAAGAGCAAGCCTCCGGTATAAGCTTTAGCTGCCGATCAGCCAGCATCGAAATACGACACATCGTAATATACATGACACAACGTAAATGAAATAATTTGATACACTTTTCGCCCCTGGAAGCAGCCCTGAGGTTACCACATGGGTTTTAGGCTACTGCGCGGACACTCAGTGGACGTAATGGGAAATAATCCATACAAGAGAGGACATAAGTATTTGCGGGAGAGTCTTGAATACCATCAAAAGTACTCTTTCCCATTATGATAACGCAGAGATGAGGAGGAGAAAAAGTCGAACGGATTAGGGACGAGTCCAAAATCGGAATGTTTCACCATTTCTTGCGCTAATTTTCATATCAGCGTGCTACTTGCAACCTACATTCTGAATTATTTGATGAATGTATCCCAATCTCTATCTTTCTTTACAATTTTTATCTTCTACAGCCCTCTCTAGTACCATGCAAGTTATTCCCTGAAGTCTTAACAGATGTCGTATAACAGTGTTCATTGTTCTTGTCCGTATTCTCCCTATACTGCTTTCCTCGCCAATTCTGCGCAGAACCTTCTAATTCCTTGTCTTATCAGTCCAGTCAACGTTCAACATTCTTCTGTATCACCATATCTCAAATGCTTAGATTTTCTTCTGTTCCGGTTTTCCCCTAATATGTGTTTCCCTACCATAGAATGCTGTACTCAGAAAGTACATTTTCCGAAATTTCTTCCTGAAATTAAGGGATACGTTTGATATTAATAGACTTCTCTTCGATAGGAAAGCCCTTTTTGCCAATGCTGGTCTGCTTTTTATGTCCTCCTTCATCCGTCAATCATGGGCTATTTTGCTGCCTAAGTATCAGAATTCCTTAACTTCATCTACTTAGTGATCATCAAATCTGATGTTAAGTTTCTCGCTGTTTTCATTTTTGCTACTTGTCATTACTTTTGTCTTTCTTCGATTTATTCTCAGTCCATATTCTGTGCCCATTACATTCCTCATTCCATTCAACAGATCCTGTAATTCTTCTCCACTTTCACTGAGGATACCATCACCATCAGCGAATCTTATTATTGGCTCAAATGGCTCTGAGCACTATGGGACTCAACTGCTGAGGTTATTAGTCCCCCAGAACTTAGAACTAGTTAAACCTAACTAACCTAAGGACACCACAAACATCCATGCCCGAGGCAGGATTCGAACCTGCGACCGTAGCGGTCTTGCGGTTCCAGACTGCAGCGCCTTTAACCGCACGGCCACTTCGGCCGGCAATCTTATTATTGATATCCTCTAACACTGAATTTTAATTCTACTCTTGCACCTTCGTTTTATTTCTGTCATTGCTTCTTCGACGTATAGATTGAACGGTGAGGGCGAAAGACTACATCCCTGTCTTACACCCTTTCGTTCTTAGTGTTCCAGTCTAAATGTTCTTCTTGGTTCTTGTACGTATTATATATTACCCACCTTTTCCTGTAGCTTACTCCTATTTTTCTCAGAATTTCGAACATCTGGCACCACCTTACATTGTCGAACGCTTAATCCAAGTCGAAAAATTCTATGAACGTGTCCTGAAATTTCTTCAGTATTGCTTCCATTATCAATCACAACGTCAGAACTACCTCTCTGCTGTGCTTACCTCTCCAAGTCCAAACTGATTGTCATCTAACAAACCATCAGTTTTCTTTCCCATTTTTCTGTATATTATTCTTGTCAGAAACTTGGATGCATGAGCTATTAAGCTGATTGTGAGATAGTTCTCGCACTTGTCGGCTCCTGCTATCTTCAGAAATGTATGTATGATGCTTCCGCGAAAGTCAGATGGTATATCACCAGTCTCATACATTCTACACCAACATGAATAGTCATTTTGTTGCCACTCCACCCAATGATGTTTGAAATTCCGATGGAATTTTATCTATCCCTCCCGCTTTTTTTGTACTGTCTCTGCCGACTCCTGTATCCGCTCTCTCCTCTGCATTTAACGGCGGACTTCCCACTGCACTCTTAATGCTTTTAATCTCACAGAAGATTTAGATGCTGAATCTGTCATTCCGATAGCTATTTTTTTCGATTTTTTCACAGTTATTATGCAGCCATTTCGCCTTAGCTTCCCTGCACTTCCTATTTACTTCATCCCTAAATGACTTTTATTTCTATATTTCTGAATTTCGTCGATCAGCCGAGGTTTTTCTTCTGCCACCTTCCTTATACCTACGTTTTTCTTTCCAACGTCTGTGATTGCTCTTTTTAGAGACGTCCATTCCTCTTGAAACGAACTTCCTACTGAACTATTCATCATCGCAGTATCGATAGCCCCATAGAGCTTCAAGTATACTTTTTTTTTTTATTCCGTAGCATTTCTGTATCCCATTTCTTTGCACATAGATTCTTCCTGACTTGTCTCGTAAACTTAAGGCTACTCTTCATCATTACTAAACTGTGACCTGAGACTACCTGTGTACAACTTACAATCAAATATCTGATTTAGGAATCTCTGTCTGACCATGATGTAATAATCTAACTGAAATCTTCCCGTTTCTCCCGGCCTTCTCCAAGCGTACTTCCACCTCCTATTGTGATGCCTGAATAGATTATTCGCTATTACTAGCTGAAATTTACAGCGGAACCCAATTTGACTTCCTCCTCTCTCATTCTTCCTACCAAGCCCAGATCCTTCCGTAACCCTTTCTTCTAATTCTTTTTAGAATTTCATCTCCCTTTACGTACTGAATTATCCGTTCAGTATTATCACTTTCTATCTCTTCATCTTCTGCTTGCGACGTCGACACGTATATCTGTACTGTTGTTATCTGCGTTGGTTAGCTGTCGATTCTGATGAGAACATCCCTATCGTTAAACTGTTGACAATACCTCTCTCATAACGAATCCTACTCTCGTTATACCATTTTCTGCTGCTGCCGATACTACCCTATACTTGTCTGACCAGAAATCCTAGTGTTTCTATTTCACTGACCCCCACTACATCTAGTTTGAGCCCTAGAATTTTCTTTTTCAGATTTTATAGGATAGGGAAGGAAATCGGCGGTGCCCTTTCAAAGTAACCATCCGAGAGGAGGAGACGAGAAATTGGAAGCCGGGAAGGAATAAATTTCCGTGAGACGTTGCTCTGTGTTTAAACTGCTCCAATGTGACCTCTTCCTTGCACAAGCAGTCTAAACTTCTTTACCTACTTACAGGAGACGAGCCTTGTGCTCCTGTTTGTTTGATTAGCTGGTTTGGGGTATAAAGGGACCAACCTACAGAGTCATCAGTCCCTTTTTGTCCTGTACTTTGGTGATCGTGAATTTCCTATTTACGGTGACTCATAAGGCACAGGTCATCTCCTTCCTTCCGCAGTCACTAAACAGTCACATTTAAAAGAGAATAGCAAATGAGTTTATTTATGCCATTCGCAGTGTAAACATAGCTGAAATTGTCTCTCGCGCACACGCATGCACGCTTACCCATGCACAGACACACACACACACACACACACACACACACATTTTCAAGAGAAAATATGGAAAGATGACATTGCTTTTCCATAGTCTGGCGTCCGAAGAAATAATTTATCAAGGGCCCTACCAATGCGGAGAGTATGGAATATGGAGCAAAGGAAAGTATGGACGAGATGGGCTCACTTCTACATCTTCATCTATATCTACACTCCGCAAGCCACCTTACGGTGTACGGCGGAGGGTACTTTGTGCACCACAGCCACTCACCCCCTTTCGTGTTCGGGTCACGAATGGTTCTCTGGAAGAACGATCGCTGGAAAGTCTCCACGTAAGTTTGAATCTCACTAATTTTATCTTCATGGCCTTTTCGAGAGCTCGTATCGACAAAACAGATTGCGACATCGATGTTGGTTTAAGAAAAATTTTGGATGCAGGAGCCCAATGATTAGGTCTGTTCGACCTTTAAATTCTTACATGATCTGAGTTCAGACCGGCGTGAGCCAGGTCGGTTTCTATCCTAAGACTATTTATACGTAGGAGAAAGCGATCTATCCATTGACTCTTCTAGGGACGTATGCTCTCGGAACTTTAACAGTAATCGCGATGCAGAACGCCTTCTTGCAGCGTTTGCCACTGGAATTGTCTGAGCAACTCCGTGGAACATTCGCTCTTGCTATACAAAAGTGTAACTTTGGATCTTCTCTATTTCCTCTATCAAGCCTGCCTGGTACGTATCCCTGACTGACGAGCAACACTGAAGTATTGGTCGAAAGAGTGTTTTGTAAGTTCCTTCGTTTGTTGTTGGACTACCTTTCCTGAGTATTCTACCACTGAATAACATTCTGACATCTGCCTTATCCGCGATTAACTTTATGCTCTCGTTCCACTTCAAATCGCTCTGTACGTATAGTCTTAGATATTTTATGGAAGTAATTGTCTCCAGTGATTGTTCTGCGATCGTGTATTCATACAGATATGGGTGTTTTAGTCTATGTATTCGCAATACCCTACATTCGTTTATACTGAAGGCCAATTTCCACTCTCTGCAAGAATCGTCTTGCTGCACTTCATTACAATTTTCTAACGCTGCGGCTTCTCTGTATACAACAGCATCATTCGCTAATTGAAACTTCCGGCGTTGTCTCTGCGTCATTTATACCAGCTGAAAACTGCTCCTATTGGGGCACAAAAAGAGGTGAATGTGCTCCTGTTTAAAAAAACTCAGAATGGGGCAGGTGGTACTCCACTTTTCAGTCAATCATCCTCGGCACCTTCACAAATTCTCCCAAAAATTTTGGCATGAGAACATATTCGCGCTCTTTTTTTTTAAGTGCAGCTCAGCTCACATTATCACAAGCTTCTCTAAGTATAGCTCACTGACACCCACCAGTCCAGCGCTGTAAGTCACTCCCACCCATCCACTCGCACTAGCTCTTTCTCACTTACTCATTCAGCCCAACTCATTTCTCTCACTCGGTCACAGTCTGCTGTCTCACAGTCACGGTCTCCGTTCTGTCCTACTATTCTTCTCATTGTCATTGTCTCCCTCTTGCTCTCTCTTACGGTTGTTATCTTATTCATTCCTTCCCACTGCTACTGTCTCTTCTATCTGTCGCTATGTCTCTTCTATCAGTCGCTATCTCTCTCTTCCTCTTTGTGACTGGCACAGCTACCGTGTCTCATTATCACTGGCTCTTACTCGATTCCACTTCCTTCTCTTTATTCCTCTCCCCACTGAGCTTCTCACGCTTTTTCTAGCACTGTTCTGTCACTCCCAACAATGTTCCGCTGCCACTGTGTCCTTCTCTCTATCACGCACCGCCATTGTCTCCTTCACTTTTTCTATACCTCAACCACTGTCTGCTGTCTTTTTTTCCCTTTGCAACTCTCTCCTTTTTTTGTGGTAAGTTCCTATAGGACCAAACTGCTGAAATCATCGGTCCCTAGGCTTACAAACCACTTAATCTAACTTAAACTAACTTACGCTAAGGACAACACACATATGCATGTCCGAGGGAGGACTCGAACCTCCGATAGGCGGAGCCGCACGGACCGTGACAAGGCGCCCTAGACCGCGCAGCTAACCCACGCGGCTCCTCTCTCGACATACAAAAGCGTGAATATGTTCGCATGCCAATATTTTTGGGAAAATTTTTAAAAATGCTGAGGAAGGCAGAATGAGGTAGCTGGTACCACACTATGTTTTTAAATAGACAGTAACACATTCGCCCTTTCTGTGCTCCGAGAGGAGCATTTCTCCGTTGGTTCCTTTCTCTTGTCTGCCACGACAGGGAAAATCACTCTCATGAAAAACTTTATGGCTCTGTAAAATTTTGATAGTTTACTTATGTGGATATGAAATAACACAAAACTAATGTTATACCGCAGATCATTTTTTACGCGCACAAAAATTTGGCATGTAATCACTCCTAGAAAATGTGTTTCCCAGAACTCATCACACGGTAACGGAGGTGCTTTGAGCCTATGTATATCGGAAACGGATAAAGATATCATTAAAATTTCCATGGTTGTTCCAGATCGGGATCTATGTATCGTAAAAATTACGCCCGTTTGCTGTGCTCAGCAGTTTTGGAATCTGCGGATCGGTTTTGATACCCAACAACAATGTTTTCGGGTGTTTCTCGATAACGGACAAATATTTTTGAAATTAGGAAGATAGTACTTCTAGATAACGTCTAGAGAATGAACCGTTAACGTTTGAGCATTTTGCTACGGCTAGGTTTTTAGATATCCGTTGCTGACGGCAAAAAAGGAGAAAAACGGTTTGTTGGGTTTTCCTCAGGAGCGGCCCATGAACTGAATGGTGCCTCCATAATCCCCTTAAAGCACACCATAGGCCACGTCAAATGCAAAAAGAACCAATCGATTTTCTCCATTTGCCGAAGCTGGAAGTACTGTACAATATTCAATCTCAAATTTTAACCCTATACTGTAGGATAGCTACAGAAAGACGATTCTTCTGGTGGGTATACAAATGACCCCTACGCCAAGAGCTGTTCATAACACTTAAACATACCTTTCTGACACCCATAGAAGCCGAGATATGAGACCGAGAAGAATCTTAGATTTTCCCGCTTCGTTTTGGAACACACGGGTACCGCATGCTGGCTCATGTGTACCGACATATTATTAAAAATATTCATCCTATGACACTGTATTTGGACATGCCTTGCGTTACTTTTACACCTGAAGACTTGCCTCCAATGATAATTACATGATGCTGTTTGTGCTAGTAAGTCTTCAAACGAGTCACACACTTCGTCTGATATCCCATACGCTCGTATTTTATTTATTAAGCGGCAATGCGGAACAGCATGCGATGCCTCCAGGAAGTCAAGGAACATGGCATCTACCTGAAGCTTTCTCGGTTTCGTGAACTAATGGAGCGAGCTGGTCTTCTCATAATCGTTGTTTTCGGAACTCATATGGATTTATACAGAGGAAATTTACAGCGATGTCATAATACGCGAACATTAAACGTGATCCAAAATTCTACAAAAGACCGACGTAAGAAACACGGGCCTATAGTTTCACGCATCTGCTCGACGACCCTTCTTGAAAACGGAAATGATATGTGTGCGGTTTTTTTTTTTTTTCAACCATTAGGAACCCTTCGATCCTCTAGAGATCTGCAGTTCACAGCTGCTAGAAGCGGGGGCAAATTCTTTTGCATACTCTGTGTAGAATGGAACTGGTATCGCGTCAGGTCACGTGGACTTTCGTCAGTTGCTTTTCTATCCCATTGTCACTTATTTCGATATCAACCATTTTGTTGTTCGTGCAACGATTTACAGGAGGAACTACAGTGTAATCTGCGTCTGTGAAAGAATTATGGAAATAGACGTTTAGTATTGTGGCCTTTTGTGTGTCGCCCTCCGTTTCAAGGCCATTTAAGTCACAGAGTGTCTGGCTTCAATCTGTTTGGTAACATAAGACCAAAACTCCTTAAAAATTTCTGTCAATTCGGTAGAATGAATTTATTTCGAATTCGTTGAACGCTTCAGGATGATGCTAATTTTGACTTCGTCTGGTTTTTGCTTGTCTATTAGTTTCTCGCTTCGTTTCAATTCGCAGTGAAGCTGACTGTGCTTTCGTAGCAGCTTCGTAATACAATTGCCGAACTACCTGTTGTCTTTTCCATACCTCACAACTTTTCTTCGCGTATTGTAAAATGCTCTTCAGCTTTGTCCACATCTGCTCAACACTGTTAGTATTGGAGATGAAATTTTCGTGTTGGTCCGTCAGAAAATCTTAATTCTGTTTCAAATCGCTCTACATAAACAGAACGATCTTCGTAACTTCCTTTTTATTCCTATTTACAGCCGCATTCAGTGATGCTGTAAAGGCTTTATGGACACTGATTCCCTGTTCTGCGTTGAGTCGAAAATTTCTGTTCTGTTTGTCACCAACAGGTATAAAATATTACCTGTAAGAGTCGTTTCTCTGATTAATGGCTCAAGGTAATTTTCTGATCACAGACTTACGACTATTTCACACGGTTTCCTGACCCTTCTGACGGTCCCAATCACCTGAGTCTTCTGGTCTATAACTAGTAACTCTAAATCTCCACCCAAAACTATAACATGATCATGACATTTCCGAGAAATATTCTCCGAGTTTTCCCTTAGTTCTTTCGCCACCACTTTCGCTGGGACAGGGGTCTATAAAAGCATCCGATGATCATGTTTGATCCCACTTTAACACTAACCTTCACCCAAATTATTCCGATTCTGAATCTGTGCTCATTTAACTATATATCAACGTATATTTTTACTGTCATAAAAACGGTTCCACCACGAGCGTCCAACATATCTTTGCGACATACATTCCAGTCGGAGTTTAGAATGTCGTTGCTGCTGATATCTGGTTTCAGCCAGCTTTCTCTCCCTGGTACTATGTGAGTACTGTCGCCCTTTACAACCGAGGCTAGTTACGGACCTTCCCACAGAAGCTCCTGCAGATAATTAACACTATGTCAGAATTTTCTTCCTTCGATCTGCTCTGACGAATGCTGCTTTGCCTGGACTCAGAACGCATCTTATAGGGACTGTGGCGGTATTTCTCTATCCTAAGAAATCGGCATTGCTGTGGAACAGCTGCTCTTACAGTAGTGGTCAAAAGTATTTTGTAGTGTCCCTCCTTTAGGAGCTTCATGCCGCAGTGCAGTGGTTAGACACTGGACTCGCATTTGGGAGGACGACGGTTCAATCCCGCGTCCGGCCATCCTGATTTAGGTTTTCCGTGATTTTCCTTATCGCTCCAGGCAAATGCCGGGATGGTTCCTTTGAAAGGGCATGGCCGAATTCCTTCCCCATCCTTCCCTAATCCGATGAGACCGATGACCTCGCTGTCTGGTGTCATTCCCCAAAAAACCCAACCCCAACCCTTCATGCCGCAGTGGTTATTTATAAAGTAAGCAAGTAACGTCATACAATAACAACGTAATCATATACTGTTTTAGCCCAGAAGTACGGTGTGTGTCATACAGAATCATCCGATTTAAAAAATAATAATAACTATCATGTTATTTCAGATATGTGCGTGAACAACGAACTGTAGGAACTAGCAGACTCTCGACTTTTACATGGTTCCCACTAGGTAGCAGCAGTGTGCACCCACTTCACTTCTATTAAAAATGGTGTCGGGACAACGGAAAGTTTTTGTGTGCTACGTTTTGCGCAGTGCCGGTCACTAATGACTGTTCAGCGTGACTTTCGTACTAGGTATGGTGTGGATCCTCCTACAACACAGAGCATTAGACGATGGCATTAACAATTCCGAGAAACAGGCTGTTTGAGTAAATGCAAATCGCCGGGCCGTCCCCGAGTGTCTGACACAGACGTCGAACGCATCCGTCACAGTTTCACAAAGAGTCCGCAGAAATCCGTTCGCCGTGCAGCTCGACAGCTCAACATGCCCCCGATTCCGTCTGGCGTGTGTTGCGTCGACGTTTACACAGGAAACCATACGAAATTCAGCTGCTACAAGCTCGTCGTGAAGGTGATAGACAGCAGCGTGTGGAGTTCTGTAATTTCGTTCTTGGTAATCTGGAGGATGACAGTTTTCTTCCACGCTTAGTGTTTAGTGACGCGGCAACATTCCATTTAAATGAAAAGGTGAACCGTCATAATGTGAGGGGGTACGGAACAACCGCATGAAGTTTTACAACATGACTCTCATGTTGTAAATTCAATGAGTTTTGTGTGGTTTATCGGGCAAAGGTGTATGGTGCACTTTTCCTTGCCGAGAACACTGGTACAGGAAGCACGTATCTCATTATGCTTGAGAACTTTCTTTTCCCACAGTTGCAGACTAATTCGAACGACTTCGTTTACCAACAGGATGGGGCCCCGGCACACTGGCATCTGGAAGTGCGGGAATTTTTAAATCAAAGGATTACTGAACGATGGGTTGGTCACAATGGACCAAATGATTCACCCTTACATTACTTGCCTCCAAGGTCACCGGGCCTGACTGTATATGATTCTTTCTTGTGGGGGTTTGTAAAAGACTCTGTTTATGTTCCTCCGTTACCAGCAACAATGAATGAACTGAGACATCGCAGCTGTGGAAGCTGTAACTGAAGACATGCGCCCTGTGGTGTGGGAACATTTTGAATACCGCATTGACATACACCGAGCATCTCATGGGGGCATACTGTACACATATGAAAAAAAAATCTTTTTGAGTTCATCAAAAAACCCAATTAATGATATTTATTTATTAGTTTCAAAAATATAGACGTGCCAAATCGGATGATTCTTTTTGATGCACCCTGTATTGCCGGCCGCTGTGGTCGAGCGGTTCAAGGAACTTAAGTCCAGAACCACGCGACTGCTACGGTCGCAGGTTCGAATCCTGCCTCGGGCATGGATGTGTGTGATGTCCTTAGGTTAGTTAGGTTTAAGTAGTTCTATGTCTAGGGGACTGATGACCTCAGATGTTAAGTCCCATAGTGCTTAGTGCTATTTGAACCATTTGAGCACCCTGTACTTTGTAGCTTGCCTTAGTGGCACGATATTTATTAACTATTGTTACTTAGGAATTCAGACGGTATTTGTTTATTTGTAGAGACAACTAGAAGAATGGCAAAATAAAAATTGTACTCGGCTGATAAGCTGTTTTGCGTGCTTTGGAGAAGAATAGTCGCAGTCTGGCGTTGCTAGAGACTGTGGCACATCCCTCGGGCATGGATGTGTGTGATGTCCTTAGGTTAGCTAGGTTTAGGTAGTTCCAAGTTCTAGGGGACTGATGACCTCAGACGTTAAGTCCCATAGTGCTCAGAGCCATTTTTTGTGGCGCATCACAGCAACCAGTAAGTGCGTGGAGTCGACAGCAAAAACAGGAAGGAAGAGTAGCCAGTAACCCAAGGTGATTTTGTCCTCGAGAAACAACACGGGTGGAGGTCGGAATGATTTTAAGCAATGGACAGTTGCTGAAGAAGATCGATAAAATACTAAAAAATGCAAAAGAACTTCTTCTCCATGACAACGCAAGGCCACACACAAGTCTGTCTACCCAAGAGGAGCTCACAAAACGTCACTGCGGTGTTCTTCCTAATGCACCTTATAGGCCGGATCTCGCACCTTCCGACTTCTATCATTTATATCCTTTTGGCCCAATGAAGGACGCACTCTACGGCAAACAGTACGTGGATGATGGGGAGGTTACTGCTGCAACAAGACGTTGCCTTCGATGTCCACCAGTAGAGTGGTTCCACGCGGACATACGGGCCTTCCCAGTAACGTGGCGTAACGCCGTCCCATTGAAGCAAAAAGGGTGGTGTATTGAAATCCTGAATAAAACCAACCTATCTTTAGAACAAGAATGTGTTGCATCACTTGCTGAATGCCCCTCATACTTCGAATAAAACGGGCTATTGACACATAGCCAGCAGTGATTCGCTAAACACAACTGGCTTCATTTGCACGAAGTAATCTCCATCTACGTAATTACTCTGGAATTCAAAATTAAGTTCCTGGCTGAAGGTTATCGAACCATCTTCAAGCTATTTCTCTACCGTTCCACTCTCTAAAAGTGCGCGAAAAACGAACATCTAATTATGAGTGCTACCGACAGATGATCTCGATTTGATTCAGTTTTCTTAGATTTCCGGAAGGTTTTTGCCACCGTTCCCCAAATTCTACTTCCAATGGAGCATCGTCTCAGCTTCGCAACTAGATTCGTGATTTTCTGGCAGAACAGTCATGTACGCAGTAATTGATGGGAACCTTGTCTCGTAGACAAAAGGAGATAGATCTGGCACTCTCCAAGGGAGCGAGACAGATCTTGGATGTCGCGAAAAGTCTGAACAAATAAGTACCAAGAGAACTCTGTTTACTTTATGTTACAAGTTAAACGACAAATCTTGTGGCCCTTGAGTTTACTAGATATCTAGGAATTACTGTTAGTAACAACTTAAATTGGAACGATAGTAGGGAAAATGTTGTTGCGAAAATTAACAGCAAGCTGTGTTTGTTTGGCAGAACAATCAAAAGGTACAACAAATGTATTTGTCAAGCTGCTTACACAACTCTGCAGTATTTCTGCACAGGATGGGGTGCCTACCAAAAAGGATTTAATGACGACCACCAAGCATCATGGATGAAAATATCACGGGTGAGTAAACGAATCCGGACTTCAGACATTGAAAAAGTGTTTTTCTTTTCCTCCCATTCGATAGCAATAAAATAAGAGAAATCAGAGCTTTCACGGAATGGGTTAGGTGTTAGTTCTCCCACGTGCGGCTATAGATCAGGGCTGTAGAGATAAACAACAATTATGTTGTGCACCGTCTGTCAATCCCTTGAGAGTGAAATGCAGAATAATAGGGTGAAGAAATAAGAACATTGAGGTTTACCGGTAACATCGTAATCCTACCAGGCACATAGAATCATGAACGTGGAGTTTAACAGAATGGGTAGTCCCTTGAATGGCTATAATATGGATAGTAAGAAAAATAAAACTAGAGCAGTGGAATGTAGTTGAATGAAACCAATCGCTGCTGAGAAATTATATTAGGAAATGAGACATTAGTCTATGAGTTTTGCTGTCTGAGCAACAAAAGAACTCACAACAACCGAAACAGAGAGGATATAAAATATGGACCGTCAAGAAGAATGTTTCTGAAAATGTGATATTTGCGGACATTAAATATAAATTAAATCGTTAGAAAGTCTTTTCTGTAGGTATTTATCTGGAGAGTAGCCTTCTACGAAAGTGAAACGGGGACGATAAACAATTCAGACAAGGATAAATCAGAAACTTTTGAAATGTTACGCTACAGAAGAATGCTACACATTATATGGATGCGTCAGGTGACTACTGAAGGCACTCTGAATGAAACTCAAGAGAAAAGAAATGTATGGCACAACCTGAGTAAGAAAATATATCGTTTGACAGGACACATCCTGCGGCATTAAGGAATAATCAGTTTGGTAATATAAGGAAGGGTGGTTATTGGGAAGGGGGATAGAATTCTTATGGGAACTGGGAGGGGACAGGTAAAATTGGAGAAGCAGGTGATGGCATGATTGCAGTAGGCAGTTTCAGATGGATGTATGTTGTAGTAGTTATGCAGAGTTGAGGGCTGCATGATATGAAGTAGCATGGAGAGGTTAACATAGACTTCAGATCACCTAAACATAAAAACTACAAAACGGATTTGCATTCTGCCTCAGCTGTTTGCGCTACCCGAGCATTCTGTACCAGACCGAGACTCGAACTCGGTTTTCCCGCTTATTGTGAGCCGTCGCCTGAACCACTTAGGCTGTCAGAGCATACTTCCAGGACCGATCCAAACTTCCACATGTAACATAGCCTCAACTCTTATGCTCGCACAATTAGTGATCCCCGCACAGGAAGACGAATACTATATCGTCTATTTAGCCCATTCAGGAATGGATACATCATTAATGGTACCATATCAGTATTTATAAAGTGTCTGTATCTTCACAATACCATGTCCTGCAGAAATGAATGCATGCCTTTATGGCCTAAATTGACGATATAACATATACCTAAGCAGGAATCACGAAATGTGCGAGGATAAGGGTTGTCATATGGAAGACTGGATCGGTCCTGGAGGCGTGCTCGGATAGCCGAAGTTATTAAGACGGCCGTTCGCGAAAAGCGAGAAATACGATTTAGGGTCCCGGTCTGGCACAGAATTCACAAGCAGCTGATGTCATTGCATAGTCGCAGAATCCGAATATACACTCCTGGAAATTGAAATAAGAACACCGTGAATTCATTGTCCCAGGAAGGGGAAACTTTATTGACACATTCCTGGGGTCAGATACATCACATGATCACACTGACACAACCACAGGCACATAGACACAGGCAACAGAGCATGCACAATGTCGGCACTAGTACAGTGTATATCCACCTTTCGCAGCAATGCAGGCTGCTATTCTCCCATGGAGACGATCGTAGAGATGCTGGATGTAGTCCTGTGGAACGGCTTGCCATGCCATTTCCACCTGGCGCCTCAGTTGGACCAACGTTCGTGCTGGACGTGCAGACCGCGTGAGACGACGCTTCATCCAGTCCCAAACATGCTCAATGGGGGACAGATCCGGAGATCTTGCTGGCCAGGGTAGTTGACTTACACCTTCTAGAGCACGTTGGGTGGCACGGGATACATGCGGACGTGCATTGTCCTGTTGGAACAGCAAGTTCCCTTGCCGGTCTAGGAATGGTAGAACGATGGGTTCGATGACGGTTTGGATGTACCGTGCACTATTCAGTGTCCCCTCGACGATCACCAGTGGTGTACGGCCAGTGTAGGAGATCGCTCCCCACACCATGATGCCGGGTGTTGGCCCTGTGTGCCTCGGTCGTATGCAGTCCTGATTGTGGCGCTCACCTGCACGGCGCCAAACACGCATACGACCATCATTGGCACCAAGGCAGAAGCGACTCTCATCTCTGAAGACGACACGTCTCCATTCGTCCCTCCATTCACGCCTGTCGCGACACCACTGGAGGCGGGCTGCACGATGTTGGGGCGTGAGCGGAAGACGGCCTAACGGTGTGCGGGACCGTAGCCCAGCTTCATGGAGACGGTTGCGAATGGTCCTCGCCGATACCCCAGGAGCAACAGTGTCCCTAATTTGCTGGGAAGTGGCAGTGCGGTCCCCTACGGTACTGCGTAGGATCCTACGGTCTTGGCGTGCATCCGTGCGTCGCTGCGGTCCGGTCCCAGGTCGACGGGCACGTGCACCTTCCGCCGACCACTGGCGACAACATCGATTTACTGTGGAGACCTCACGCCCCACGTGTTGAGCAATTCGGCGGTACGTCCACCCGGCCTCCCGCTTGCCCACCATACACCCTCGCTCAAAGTCCGTCAACTGCACATACGGTTCACGTCCACGCTGTCGCGGCATGCTACCAGTGTTAAAGACTGCGATGGAGCTCCGTATGCCACGGCAAACTGGCTGGCACTGACGGCGGCGGTGCACAAATGCTGCGCAGCTAGCGCCATTCGACGGCCAACACCGCGGTTCCTGGTGTGTCCGCTGTGCCGTGCGTGTGATCATTGCTTGTACAGCCCTCTAGCAGTGTCCGGAGCAAGTATGGTGGGTCTGACACACCGGTGTCAATGTGTTCTTTTTTCCATTTCCAGGAGTGTATTTCGCAATGATTACCACGGCAGTAATCGTCAGTCACAGTGTCTGTTCATTCAGATGTGCATGCATTGCGGAAGGACATTGTTTTTTAAAGATACAGAATCTGTACAAGCGCAGACACTTAAACATTAGTGACGCAAACATAGTAACGAAGCTGTGGTGGAATGGACATGATGAAATTAATCCTGTAGATTATCTAATAGGTTGGAATCGATATTCATCTTGCTATTTAAAATATAGCTTTTACTGCAGGTGGCGTTCGACAACGTCAGCAATGGCGCCGAGCCCACAGAGCTGCCAGAAAGTATTTGGGTGTATATCCTGTGAGAACTCACGGTAAGGTTTCCGCGCTGGAGGACGAGTGTCCCCGGGTCCCCGGGCACCGCCAGGAGCGGCCAGCGACGGCCCCGGAAGGCGTGTGGCAGAGAGTAGTTGTAGCAGCGGCCGCACGCCTGCACGGAGAAGGCGGCCGGCTCCAGCGGCAGCTCCCTCAGCAGGCAGAGGCCAGCCCACGCTCCAGGTGTGCAACTCAGCAACGCCGCAGCACACGCCACCTGCCGGACCAGCAAGCAACACACGACTTAACGCCACTGCTGCTACACCAAAAGCTCGCTCACCACCGACAACCAATGGCTCTGTATGTACGTCTTTCCAGAGATAGTTGCGGGACCTCGGTTTTTCGTATAGAATATCAAATCAAACATCTTTGAATCATCGCTCACCATCGACAACCTATGGTTCTGTATGTACGTCTTTCCAGAGATAGTTGCGGGACCTCGGTTTGTCGTATAGAATATCAAATCAAACATCTTTGAATCATCTAATTTCCAATTGTTATTTTATTGTGCTACAAGTTACGGCGATATTTCAAGCCATCTTCAGGCCCCCTGGCCGACGTGTAGCAAGATTCCAACCTCTGTTCCGATCAAAATAGGGGCGAGCACTCAGACTGGTGTCTGTAGATATCTATTTGACACAGTGATCACTTCAACCATCATCTACAGACTCAAGATGGCGTAATATATCGCCGAAACTAGTAGCTCAATAAAATAACAGTTTGGAAATCAGACAGATGAAAGGTGTTTCATTTGACATTCTATAAGAACAGCCGAGATCCTGCAACCATCTCTGAAAAGGCGGACATACAGAGACTTTATGTACAATACATTCATTGCTAGTAAAATCAAGCTTATAAAGACAACAACGATCAACATCAACAAGAGATGAGTCGGCAGATGATGTTTGAATTAAACACAGTATCAAGAAGAAATCTACAGATTCCAGTCTTTGAAAGTGGCCCCTCTTTTGACCAGAACCGACGTTGGAGTCTTCATACACGTCGGGTACGGGCCTGAAGATGGCGTAGTAAATCGCCGAAACTGGTAGGCCAATAAATTAACACATTTCATAACTGCGACTCACAGTCATGTGAAATTTATTGAAAGACATCGTGTTTACGCCAGTGACTGTTAAACATTTTATGTCGACTATTGCAATTTCGGCCTTCGGCCATTATCAAGTACAGCTGAAATACAAAATGTTTATAAAATATTTTACAAAAATCGTGTATTTTGACATTTTTCCCATTACACAAAATGAAAAATGCAGCTATGCAACCATGTTTACTTACATGTTTTGGCTTTAAGCTATGTGTGCTTTATACATGCTAACACATTTATATGTCGTTGTCATTTTCTTTTATATACATTTGTAAGGCTGCTAAGCAGTGCGAGCACACATGTAAAAATTAGTAAGTCAGTTATGATAATAAACTGTTTATTTAACAATATAATTCACACGAGAGAGAAGCTTAACTATGAAATCTGATGTATGCTTTTTATTCACAAATCCCTTGTGAGTTGTGAGCTAAACAAATCAGTGCACACTATCAGAACATAGTTACTCTACGATTTTTTCTCTTTTTCCCTTACTCATCTTTACTTAATTTTATCAGCTCAGAGTTGCAATACACAACGTATACCTTGTGCAAATTTTCAAATAAAAAAGATTTCCTATTGTCAGGCGACAAATCCATGTACTTCGAAAAACTTTTTCTGCTTCATGTGGCACAAGAGCGGCATTTTTAAAATGGAGAGTATCAATTGAATCTAAATCTAAATGGTTAAGACAGGACTTTTCATGTTACAGAATCACTGAACTGGAACAGAGTGTACGACAATCTTCGTTCCTTTCTTATGTTTATTTTTAAATTTCTTTTCCCACTTTATCAAAACAGCTTTTAATTTATTCACAGTTTTTACACGTGTTCTGCTGTTTCACTAGTGGCACCTCTAATTGCTACAAACAAGTTATGGCAGCGCAAATAAATCCAAAATTTGATTTTATGTACGAAATTTTGCCTGAAATTTGTGAATTATACATTAATTATTGCGTTAGTCAACCGAAGCGGATTCACTGCTACCGATAGAATCAATTATGCTTTTCACAACGCTGAAGTTACAGGCATCAATCCAGGACCCCTATTTTGTCAAAATGGGAGATACTGCTAACGAAATGTCTGGAGCTAACAACATAAATGCTCTAAAACGAGAAGAGGCTTTGAAAAATACCTTTCTGACACAACGAATAAATTTGTCATCATTAACTAATTTACTATGAATTCCTTGTAAGTCGTGAGCTAAACAAGTGACATGTACCACTTTACTGTATTCTGTAGTATTTTATACGCAGCTTTCACCGTATAAGGCGCAGCATCCTTTACTAATAGCAGTACGTTGCAGGTTTAATACCTTCTCATCTTTCGGCACCCACATATCTGTCGAATAATTTACTGCTTTTGGTAAAATTTAAATTTTTCAAATGTTCACAGTTTATTAGAAACTTTTCGCGTGGACTGCCTTTTTCCAAAGTTCCCACAGTGACATTTATAATTTATCCGTTACTTCACCAATTCATACCTACATTTTTTTACTAGCAGCCCTGCACTGCTTTTCGTAGCTTTTGCTGACGTCGTGAAAGATGCAAGAAGAGATTTATCTGCCAATTTTTCTAGGAATTCATGAAATTTTGGATAGTTCAGTTTCCTTAAGGGAATGCCAGCGCTAAGGAAAGTTGTACCACGTTCTTCACAGAAATGTGAATGGGATTAGTGACATTCCCCTAGGAGCATTCGCTGCAGTGTTTATACGTTTTCAATCCGTCGTGCTCCACGTTTGTATTTTTCTGTTCACAGAGGCAACGTTAAATGGCTTCTCTGCAGTTACCCTTACGTCGCATGGTTTACAATACAGTGTTTTACCATCAGCCAAAAATACCTTCTCACCACATCGAGCCACAAACTACTATAATTTTATATGAGTACTTTGCTTCATTTTAGGATTTTTTTCTGAACTTTACTTCACACACTTCCGCCTTCAACAAGATGGCTTAAGCAAATGCCTACTCGTAGAGTGACAATAGGCTACACAAACTCACGGTTCCGCAAGAGTAAAATCCATAATGATAATTCGAAGGAAATACGAGAGCGAGGTGTATTTTCTATTTTATAAGAAGCAGTTTGGTATGCTCAGCCCTCAGAAATGTGACACGGTAGAAATAAATTGCATGAGAAAAGTTCTTTACTCCTTGAAAGAGTGAAGATCTAAAGAACATAACGATTTAAGTATTAAGATATGCTCCATCAGAGAGAAGTGATCATATATCCATAACTATCACTTAACAAATTACACTAATTCTTTTAGCGTTTTACTGAGGCAGTATTTATATGCATTAAGGAACAGGACAGTATTACCGGAAAATATGAGCCCTATCTTAAAAATCCTAACTCTAGCCATTACTATGGCGTCAGCCAAGCCTTACGTCAGATTTACAACATGCCATTGTAATAAAATTTACAATTATGAAATTTCAAACTACGCTGGAGGCCAGTTTTAAACAAGGTTCAACGTAACGAAATGAAATTCGGAAAAACTCTTGGAGTGCCGCTTCTGTTCACATGTGAAACATGTTTGTAATATTTTGATTTAATTTGGTTGACATTTTGATACAAGGGCAAAAACATATAAAAACGAAAATCACTATAAAAATGTCGAAATAAAAGTTGAATGTACAAGGTGATTTTTTCCACCTTGTACAATCTCTAGGGATTGATCGATGAGAGGATACGGAACAAAAAAGGTCTAACGAACTTACGTCCGGAAATGCATGGTTTCCATGCTAGTGACCATTTATTCAATCAAACATTATGACAGGGACTGCAGTCTATCACGCGCTGTAAGATACAGCCACAATTACGGTATGTATGGTTTCCTCCTAGAGGTTGGTTCTGTTCCTCATAAGTCATGTTTAGTGCACTCTCCTGCCATAGTAATTGGTAATGAGGTATCCGATTCACTTCTCTTGCTGACTCACCTTGTACTGGATGTGATACAGTGTTGTACACAATGGTTCCACATTCTAATCGAGGGCTTGCCGACATAGAGTTTACTTACGGAAAGGCAAATGGCAACGGGCGGCGGGCATCAAAGTCGTATCACGAGGCCTATCCCTGCTGACAACAACCACAGCATTCAATGTTTGCAACAGTGTTTCGCCGTTTTTCTGAGACACTGGCTGTTCCAGTATCTCCCACCACCACGTACGCAGGAACTCCTGCACGGAGTTCGCCATATAGAATCGGGTGATGTTATGAAGGATGATTGGATGCAGTGCCAGACGGTGCTGTCGCTTTCTTCTCGGTGCGGGACGAGGGTGACGTCGCAGGAGGCTGCAGTGACCGCCTGCCCCTGCGGTATGACGTGGCGTAGGATTAACCCATGGACATCGTAAGCCACAATAACTGTCACTTTCGTACTAGCTGATTTATGGCGCACGTTCTGTGGGCGAGGAGAAACAGTGCGTTTCCATTCGTTCGACTGCCGCTTCAACCGTACGACAGAGCCCAGGTTTCGCACACAGTGACGATCCTTCCAAGGAACTCTTCGCCCCCCCCCCCCCCCCCTCCTGTGGTAGCGACTGACCAATTTCTCTGTAAGTGCATTGTGGGTTCCAATCATGTGACACTTAAGTCTGTATCCACGCCTATTGTTAGTATTTCTTAAAAATACTGTTAGAGCGCTTGAAGTGGCCTCCCGCACTTTCAGACACTGACTCAAATACAGCCGCCGACTCTCGCTGCACTACGTGAGCTGACATTCTCCTATTAGTTACAGACAGAGCGCATGCCTTGTGACCACATTCTTCATGTTACGGCAGTGTTGCCACCGCTTTTTATCCTGCCTTATCCTTCTATTTAAAAGCAGTCAGTAAGTCAGTGTATGGTAATAAACTACACTACTGGCCATTAAAATTCTACAACAAGAAGAAATGCAGATGATAAACGGGTATTAATTCGACAAATATATTACTGGCGTATTGTGACGAGCCAGTTGCTCGGCCATCATTGACCAGACGTTTTCAATTGGTGAGAGATCTGGAGAATGTGCTGGCCAGGGCAGCAGTCGAACATTTTCTGTATCCAGAAAGGCCCGTACAGGACCTGCAACATGCGGTCGTGCATTATCCTGCTGAAATGTTGAGTTTCGCAGGGATCGAATGAAGGGTAGAGTCACGGGTCGTAACACATCTGAAATGTAGCGTCACTGTTCAAAGTGCCGTCAATGCAAACAAGAGGTGACGGAGACATGTAACCAATGGCACCCCATACCATCACGACGAGTGATACGCCAGTATGGCGATGACCAATACACGCTTCCAACGTGCGTTCACCGCGATGTCGCCAAACACGGATGCGACCATCATGATGCTGTAAACAGAACCTGGATTCATCCGAAAAAATGATGTTTTGCCATTCGTGCACCCAGGTTCGTCGTTGAGTATACCATCGCAGGCGCTCCTGTCTGTTCAAATGGTTCAAATGGCTTTGAGACCTATGGGACTTAACTGCTAAGGTCATCGGTCCCCCAACGTAGAACTACTTAAACCTAACTAACCTAAGGACTTCACACACATCCATGACCGAGGCAGGATTCGAACCTGCGACCGTAGCGGTCACGCGGTTCCAGACTCTAGCTCCTAGCACCGCTTGGTCACCCCGGCCGGCTGCTCCTGTCTGTGATGCAGCGTCAAGGGTAACCGCAGCCATGGTCTCCGAGCTGATAGTCCATGCTGCTGCAAACGTCGTCGAACTGTTCTGACAGATGGTTGTTGTCTTGCAAACGTCCCCATCTGTTGACTCAGAGATCGAGACGTGGCTGCACGATCCGTTACAGCCATGCGGATAAGATGCCTGTCATCTCGACTGCTAGTGATACGAGGCCGTTGGGATCCAGCACGGCGTTCCGTATTACCCTCCTGAACCCACCGATTCCATATTGTGCTAACACACATTGGATCTCGACCAACGCGAGCAGCAATGTCACTATACGGTAAATCGCGATGGCGATAGGCCACAATCCGACGTTTATCAAAGTCGGAAACGTGATAGTACGCATTTATTCTCCTTACACGAGGCATCAGTACAAAGTTTCACCAGGAAACGCCGGTCAACTGCTGTTTGTGTATGAGAAATCTGTTGGAAATTTTCCTCAAGTCAGCACGTGGTAGGTGTCGCCACCGGTGCCAACCTTGTATGAATGCTCTGAAAAGCTGATCATTTGCATATCACAGCATCTTCTTACTGTCGGTTAAATTTCGCGTCTGTAGTACGTCATCTTCGTGGTGTAGCTATTTTAATGGCCAGTAGTGTATTTATTTAAGAATAAAATTCATATGACAAGGAGGTCCAACTGTGGAATTTGATGTTGTTGTATCTTTCTATTCACTTTATCGTAACATAGTTTGTAACACCAACAATAGTTGGATTTACGTGTATTTGGTATAAGTTCAAAAATGGTTCAAATGGCTCTGAGCATTATGGGACTCAACTGCTGAGGTCATTAGTCCCCTAGAACTTAGAACTAGTTAAACCTAACTAACCTAAGGACATCACACACATCCATGCCCGAGGCAGGATTCGAACCTGCGACCGTAGCGGTCTCGCGGTTCCAGACTGCAGCGCCAGAACCGCGCGGCCACTTCGGCCGGCTGGTATAAGTTCTCTGCTAACACTGTACACTAGTATACTTGCATAGTCAAGCACATTGATTGTATAAAAACGGAGTAATTATTTTGGCGTTTTAAGGAATTATATTGTAACTGTACCTCTGGTTTGATATGTAATACTCCGTGAATGTAATAATTTGTAAAAGCTCTGTGTATTTTACTGGTCCATAAGGAGGGAACGGAAATATAAAACCTGTTGTAAAGCCCCACCGCTACGGAAGTAGTTTGGCGGGACTAGAAAAGGAGGACTTGGCGCGCAAGGTGCTTCATTCATTTGTGGCGAGTGGCTTACTCGAGTTCTGAATGTGATACTGAGTGGTCAGCGGAAGCCTTGGTCAGCTACTGTGGTCAATTCGGATGTATAAATTAAGGCAAGAAGATGTTGCGTGCATATAAATTAGCCTCGGATGGAATGTAAAGTGGCCTATCGTCCATGGTATCGTTACTGGCCTTGCCTGGTTAAATTTACGACGCGAAGCAGAGTTATATCAGGGCCTGGCTAACATCACGAACCATGGTTGCTTTACCGCCAGTTTTATAGCCGCTATAATTCCGTTACACTCGTTTTATTAAACTGGCAACTTTGGTAGTAAAATATTTTACATTTTTTATTTACTTCGTGCAGTTTGAAGTTTGGCTGGTTTTCTGCACAGTAGTAAATGGTTTACTCCACATATTTTTTCGTCTTAAAGTTTTCTAAAGTGTGTTCGTAAAGAAAGCTTTTCATTAAAGAAGAATCTGCCATCAAAATGATCAATGACGAAAATATGAAGTGCTTATAGCTGTCTGTAAGAAAAAGTTATAAAAAGACAGGAGCATTGTGTCACTTTGAACAGGTTTGTAAACTTGTAACTGTTTGTTTATTTGTATGTGTTTTTTAAAGTGGCTTTTCAACTTGTGCAGTCACTTAAAAAGGCAGTTTGACTTTGAGTTCAATGAGAGACTATTTGCTAGATCCCCCTGTTAACTGTTGAATTAATTTGGAAGTATTCATTGTACTTAAATTTGTCACTACAGTTATAATTGTGGACGGTTCTGCAGACCACAGCAGTTTAATGGACTCCATAACCTATTTAACTTCCGTGGTAAATGAAAGTAAAGGCTCTTTCTGAGCAACTGCAACAGTCGCTACAATCATTTATTCTGCACCCAAACTTTTCTTATAAATTATAATTGTACTGCACATTTGTATAGAGTAACTTCATGTGCAAATTTATGATCAAATCATGATCTTTTTTGTGATAGTTAATTAAAATAATAGCAGTTCATGCTATTACCAGTCAGAGTTTATTATTAGTTTCGTATCTCTTTCTGCATTTGTTCATTATACTCCACAGTAGCTTTTTTTTGCCAGTAGCAAGTGTTATTGTGTGATACTGTGTAATTGCTGCATGTACTGGACATTATATGTTCTCCTTAAGAGTTAGCTGATGTGTTGTTTGCTAGGACAAATTACTATACAATATTGATAGTAACCGTGTTAGTAGAGATTAGTTAGCGTATCAAGTGAGATTAGTTTTCTTAGGGAAGTTAATTTCCGCTTTGTCATGAAACTTGATACGTCATTGCCTCATTAGGCTGGCGACCTCATGTATACATAACTACAACGATACTTTGGTATCAGTAGGACGCCAGTTCAAAACGCGTTGCTTTGCTGTTCTTACTGTTCCACTAACTTCGCGATTACCAAATTATAGTTAGATTCCTTGTCATTGGCTACTGTCATGGTGAGGCAAATCCCTTCACAGAAGGGTAACGTTATCGGCTATTGCCAATTTGGTAAGAGCTGGTAGTGTTTCAGGTAAACATGTGATTTTTGCTTTTTTTCCCTTCCTCCTTTTTACTTCGATTTATGAGCTGAGAATTGTAATGTACAATGTATACCTTGTACAAATTTTCAAATAAAAAGTCCATGACCCTCGAAAAACTTTTGTATACTCGAGCTGATACAAGAGCAGCATATTTAAAATAGACGATATAATTTGACCCTAAATCTGAATGATTAACAGAGGACTTTTCGTCCAAATGGAATCTTTTTTTTCACATTTCTTTTCCCACTTTATCACAAACAGCTTTTAATTTATTCACAACTTTTCACTTGTTCTGTCTGCTTCATAGGGGCATTATTCATTGCTCCAAACTAGTTATGGCAGGAGGAATAGATCCGAAATTTGATTTTATGTACGAAGTTTGGTCTAAAATTTCAGCATTAGACATTAATTTTCGGTCTAGTCAACCGAAGCGGCTTCACTGTTTCAGAATGAAATAGCTATGCTTTTCACAACGTTGAAGTTGCAGGCATCGATCCAGGACCGCCATTTTGTCAAAATGGGAGATGCAGATAAGGAAATGTCTGGAGCCAACAACTTAAATGCTGTAACCCATGAAGGCCTCTCAAAAATACCTTTTTGACACACCGTATAAATTTGTCAACATAACGAATTTACTACGAATTTCTTTTAAGGCGTTAGCTAAACAAGTCACGAGCGCCATTTGACCGTATGCCATAATGCTTTATCCGCAGCTTTCACCGCACAAGGCGTAGATCCGTTATTATTAGTAGTACGTTGTCATTCTTAATGCATTCAGACCGTATGGCAGCCATAGATCTGTCGAATGATTTACTCATTTCGGAAAAATTTAATTTTTCTAAATGTTAACAGTGTATTTGAAGCTTTTCTCCCGGACCATCTTCTTCCAAAGTTCTCACAATGATATTTATAATTTATCCGTTATTTCACCAAATAATACCTACTTTTTTTTTAGTTGCAACACGTTGTCTGATTTATTGCACTGTCTTTCGTAGCTTTTGCTGACGTTGGAAGAAGGAAGAACAGATTTGCCTGGGTATTTTTCACGAAATTCACGAAATTTTGGATGGTACACTTTACTTAAGGGAATGCCAACACAAAGGAAAGCTGCACCAAGTTCTTGACAGAAAGGTGGATAAGATTAGCGAGATTCCCATAGGAGTATTTGCTGTATTGTTTATACGTTTTCAATCCGTCGTGCTCCACGTTTGTGTTTTTCTGTTGCCACATGCAGCTGAACGTTAAATGACTTCTCTGCAATTACTCTTACGTAGCACGGTTTACAATACAGTGTTTTACCATCAGCCGAAAGTACTTTCTCGCTATACTGAGCCACAAACTGCTGTAATTTCACTTGAATACTTTGGTTCACTTTGGGATTTTTTTCCGAACATTATTACACACATTTCCGCCTTCAAAAATGTTGAATAAAACAGTGACACTTGTCTGCAGTCCAGTCTCGGAGATGTCTTAATCAAATGCCTGCTCATAGAGTGGCAATAGACTACACAAACTCACTGCTCCGTAAGACTGAAATACATATTGAGAATTAGAAGGAAATACGGGAGCAAGATATGTTTTCTATTTCCTAAGAAACAAAATTGAAATGGTCAGTCCTGATAAATGTAACACCGCAGAAATAAATTGCGTAAGAGAAGTTCTTTACTCCTTGAAAGAGCGAAAATCTGAAGAATATAACATTGTATCCAGAATGAGATTTTCACTCTGCAGCGGAGTGTGCGCTGATATGAAACTTCCTGGCAGATTAAAACTGTGTGCTGGACCGAGACTCGAACTCGGGACCTTTGCCTTTCGCGGGCAAGTGCTCTACCAACTAACAATGTAACTAAGATATGTTCTATCAGAGAGAAGTGGTCCTGTATCCGTACTTACGACTTAACAAATTACAGTAATTCGTTTAGTTTCTTCATAACAAGCATGTATATGTATTTAAGGAACAGGTCAGTATTACCGAAAAATATGGGCCCTATCTTAAAAATCCTAACTCTGCTCATTACTGTGGCGTCAACCAAGCCATACGTCAGGATTACAAAATGCCATTGGAATTAAATTGACTTTTATTCAGTTTCAAACTACGTTCAAGGCCAGTTGTAAACATAGTTCCGAGTAACGAAATAAAATTCGCAAACCGCATGGAGTGCCGCTTCTGTTCACATGTGAAATATTTTTGTAATATTGTGATTGAACTGGGCTGACATATTGATACAAGGGCTGAAACATGCAAAAACAAAGTCACTACAGAAATTTCGAAACAAAAGTTGAAGAGTATGTTGTTGACATACGTCACAGCTCTGGAATTGAATTTTATCCAGGAAAAGTATCTCTAAAGTTATCCAGATGTTCGTTTCTTTTGAATGCACCTTATACGTATCAGGCTAATGGCACTCTTCTCCAAGAAAACATATTATTTCACTGAGAAAAATAGGATATTTCTGACTTTAAATGAAATGTTGGTACCTGTGGACATAGTTTCTAAGAAGGAATACGAAAGTAAAAACTTGAATCACACGATAGGAACTGTTAAGTTAAACATCATTAAACACACTTATACGTAAATTGGTAGGTAATTTGGAGCAATTTTGTGGTGTACTCAAAAAGTGTCTTGTGTTACACTAGGATCAACATTTATTACGTGAAAAGTTAGCTTACTATGAGCCTTATGCCTGAAATAGATAGATATATGGTTATAGATATATGGTTTGCAACTGATGTTAGAGTGGAGAATTCCACAGAATTCTATCAAAATGTCTGGATGGAACGGTATACACAGTACATTCGAACGTGCTGAATGATTTTTCGATAGCGCGAATACGTTGTTCTAGCTCTCATCCCTCTCGTTGTGTTGTTGGCCTATTTTCTGCACTAATACCACCCTCGTTACATTTCGACGTACACAACTTTTCAACTCCCTATGAGTTCAACCATTTGCGACATTGCGCCATTGAAGGATCCACCAGCACATCGATGTCACAAGCACCGATACGTGATTTCTTCTGCTGCCACAAGTCAACGTTCACAATTTACTTAATTACTACTCGAGTTCTACAACAACTTCGCGCTACGGTGTTTCACGAGTACGAGTCGCCAAATATCCACGACACAGTGGTATTGACATTGGTAGAAACGAGTACCTGCCATATTTTGATTATTACGTTACACTCTTCCTGTGATCCAGCAGCATGCCATTTGGGAGAGAGAGGCAATACTTCGACGTCTGATGAGACCAGCGCCTTTGTGTTCTGCAACCAGCAACACAGGCCGCACCACTCGTTCCTTCCCGTAGTATGTTTGCGAGATACCTTATCATAAGATGTGTTTATAGTGAGTTTTCAATTCATCATTTTCTGCCCTCTTTTATACTAATCCGAATAACACAAACGTAATTTTATGAACTTTCTTATTTTTTCTTTAACGATTGAAAATAACGAACATCCATAATTGATAGTGATGTGGTACTGTTAGTACGTTTGTTAAGATTCAATGTAAGAGATAAATACGCAGTACAGAACTAGGATTAAGACTGTTGAGACAGATAACCCGTTAATGAGGAAGAATCGGCGGGCAGTTTCTACTTCTGGCACCACCTGATCGGTGTGCAAGTCTCTTGGAATCAATCGAAAGCTGCTATTGTGGTTAGGTGTCTTTCCATTGTGGGATCTACAAACGAATGTCTCGTTTTCTTACACATTTCGCAGACTGTAAAAAGATTTTCGGGTCTCGAGAAAGGTTCGTGGCACTTGTGGCTAGGGAAATTCCCAATCTGACGATTGCCTTATGGCATAATGGGTACAGCAGATGAGTAAGTGATTTGTATCTGGCAGTTCCTAAAGTTAATCTTCATAATATGGATAGGTAACAACTTTGATCCTATGAGATGCACAGGGCTGACGTGTTATTTCGCAATCTGTTTCGACTCTGGATAGCACGCTCTATAAAAAGAATGGTTGCATCCTCGCAAAAGGTCGTTCCTCTAGTGTTGTACGTTATTCACAATCGTTACTATTCGTCCTAAGTCCTTCACTTTACTGTATCGCAAGTGTCTGAATAATTTATATGTACCAAGAAAGGCGTCCCTTTTGTGTCACTATTCTTTGCTAACTGGTCGAAATAATCAACGATTACAGATCACAATTTGGCCCTGATATGTTGCAGTCTTTTATGATTTCATACAGTTATAAAATACCTTTCATTAATGAAAAGACTACTCCAGTTGCTCTGTACAACTTAAATTAATCCATTCCAGATTTCTACTTTTATGTTACGCCATTGTCAAGTGGTTCTGAAACTGTCATAAATATGAAATACACGAGAAAATTTTTATCTTTTGGACATTATTTTTCTGCTGCAAGTTTCATAATCTGTCTGTGTACAGGCTTGTAAAAGTACTGCAAGGGAGGTTGCGCTGGGAAGTAGCTGTTAAGAAAAAAATTCGATACATAGTGTCATTGCCAAGTTATTTACCATTAACGTTAACCAATCACGTCGACGCGCGCGCAAATTCAAGCAGCCTGCCAGAGACGATGTCGCCAGACTAGTTCTGCGTTTTTTTTCCTCAAAGCGAATAAATGTTGCCTTTTCTCACCTCGGTTAAATTTATTACTTACGAAAAACAAACGTTTTAAATTGCAATGAGCCTTTCAACAAGTGGTAACTCAAGGACACAGAGATTTCTACGTATTACCGCCTTTCAACGCTTGCAAGGGTTTGAATTTGCGCGCGCAGAGACCTTATTGTCTAACCTCAATGCTAAACGACTTGGAAACGGCACAACATATCGATTTATTTCTTAACAGTTACTTCTCAACGCAATATCTTTGAAGCTTTTCAGAGTGTTTCTGACCAACCTATATACAGAGAGATTATGAAACTTACAATAGAGATGTAATGTCCAAAAGGTATTACTTTTTTAACTTCAGTTATATATGTGTATATATCGTATTTATGGGGGTTTCAGAACCATTTGCCTGTGACTTAACATGAAATCTGAACAGATCGTGAAGTAGATGAAGTTCTACATAACATCTCTAGTGGTCTTTTCATTAATTACGCAGATTGTTTCGGAGTACATGGAAAGACCGAAAAAAATACTTTTGTACATTAGGGAGGTAATAGTTCCTTCTGATGTCTCAGAATTTTCTGGTTCTTCGAGGGCACTCCACGAATATACTATGGCAGCAATACAGAACAAGACACGTTCGTCGGAGGAAGTGATTCAGCCTATGAAAAAGTCAAAACAACTTTCTGTGAAATTAAAAGCAATAGTGACAACATTAAGAGTACAATGGGATTCCACTGTAAACTGCAGAGAAGTTCAAAGAGAATACTGAAGGCCTCTACGATCATGTTCGACAGTGGCATATTTACCCTCATATGGCGAGAGGTGGGAATACGTAATGCGCTCGAGGAAAAGAAACACGATCGTTTTGGTGGTACAGATTTTACCGTGCTGTTGGGAGGCATAATGTTGCATCGCAGTACTGACCTCCAAACCTTTGAACACGGTACATTCAACCGGTCAGCATTATTGTAAGACTGTACTCCTTTCCAACGTACGCTACGGCCTTGCAGTGGTGGATACAGCGGTTCCCGTCAGATCACCGGAGTTAAGCGCTGTCGGGAGTAGCCGGCACTTGGGTGGATGACCATCCGGGCCGCCTCCGCTGTTGCCCTTTTTCGGGGTGCACTCAGCCCGTGCCAATTTAGCGGTGTGCTAACTACACGACCCTCCTATCCACATCCTCAGCTGAGGATGACACGGCAGTCGGATGGTCCCGATGTGTCACTTGTGGCCTGAAGATGGAGTGCTTTACTCCCTTCCAATGTGCGTCTTTTCAGGGTTGCATGAGTCCCTGATTTCATTTTTATGGATGACAAATACTGTGTGAAGAATTTGAGAGAGCACTTAAAGACCTAAGTCGAACCAAGGCCCAGGGTGTAGATAAAATTCATTTAGAACTACTGACAGCCTCGGGAGAGACAGCCATGACAAAATTCTACCATCTTGTCATCATGATGTATGAGACAGGTGAAATACCCTCAGACTTCAAGAAGAATATAATAATTCCAATCCCAAAGAAGGCAGGTGTTGACAGGTGTGAATATTACCGAACTATCAGTTTAATAAGTCATGGTTGCAAAATACTAACACGAATTCTTTACAAACGAATCGAAAAACTAGCAGAAGCTGACCTCTGGGAAGATGACTATGGATTCCGTAGAAATGTTGGAACACTCGAGGCAATACTCACCCTTCGACGTATCTTAGAAGATAGGTTAAGGAAAAGCAAACCTACATTTCTAGCATTTGTAGACCTACAGAAAGCTTTTGACAATGTTGATTGGAATGCTCTGTTTCAAATTCTGACGGTGGCAGGGGTAAAATACAGGGAGCGAAAGACTGTTTACAATTTGTACTGAAACCAAATGGCAGTTATAAGAGTTCGAGGGGCATGAAAGGGAAGCAGTGGTTGAGAAGGGGGTGAGACAGTGCTGCAACCTATCCCCGCGTTATTCAGTATGCATATTGAGCAATCAGTAAAGGAAACAAAAAAAAATGGAGTAGTAATTAAAATCCAAGGAGAAGAAATAAAAACTTTGAGCTTTGCTATGACATTGTAAATCCGTCAGAGATAGTAAAGGACCTGAAAGAAAAGTTGAGCGGAATGGACAGTGTCTTGAAAGGAGGATATAAGATGAACATAAACAGAAGCTAAACAGGGACAATGGAATGTAGTCGAATTAAATCAGATGATGCTGAGGGAATTATATTAGGAAATGAGACACTGAAAGTAGTAAATGAGTTGTGCTACTTGGGAAGCAAAATAACTGATGATAGTCGAAGTAGACAGGATATAAAATGTAGAATGGCTATGGCAAGGAAAGCATTTCTTAAGAAGATAAACTTGTTAACATCGAGTATAGATTTAAGTGTCAGGAAGTATTTCTGAAAGTATTTCTATGGACTGTAGCCATGCATGGAAGTGAAACATGGGCGGTAAACAGTGTAGACAAGAAGAGAATAGAAGCTTTCGAAATGTGATGCTACAGAAGAATGGTGAAGACTAAATGGGTAGATCACGTAAGTAATGAGGAAGTACTGAATAGTTCAAAATGGTTCAAATGGCTCTGAGCACTACGGGACTTAACATCTGAGGTCATCAGTCCCCTAGAAGTTAGAACTAGTTAAACCTAAGTAACCTAAGGACATCACACACATCCATGCCCGAGGCGGGATTCGAACCTGCGACCGTAGCGGTCGCGCGGTTCCAGACTGAAGCGCCTAGAACCGCTCGTCCATAACGGCCGGCGTAGTGAATAGAATCGGTGAGAAGAGGGATGTGTGGAACAACTTGACTAGAAGAAGGGATCGGTTGGGTTGGTGGCACACGTTCTGAGGCATCAAGGGATCACCAACAGTATTGGCGGGGCAGCGTGGAGGGTAAAAATCGCAGAGGGAGAGCAAGAGATGAATACACTAAGCTGACTCAGAAGGATGTAGGTTTCTGTAGTTATTCGGAGATGAAGAAGCTTGCACAGGATAGAGTAGCGTGGAGAGCTGCATCAAGCCAGTCTCTGGATGAAGAGCACAACAACGGATGACAATGCACGACCACATCCATTTGCGCAGGTAAGAGGAGCTCTTGGAACGAGACGGTATTCGGTGAATGGAATGCCTGCCGGATCCCCCGACTTAAATGCCGTACAGCACGTGTGGGATTTGTTGGGGGAACGTACTTCTATGTAATTTATATCTTTGAATAAAGGTTTCTATTCGTCCCATTACGTACTTATTTCAGTTACCTTCTGCACTATACTGTAGTAGTTCTTTCTATGCATGGTCCAAGTTTCATTGAGCTATTTACAAGGCAGTGAAACATCGTGTGGAAGTTACTTTCGTCCTCAAGTTTTGAACACAACTAGATTTACATGTAAATAGCCACAACATCCTTCCTCGACGACGCGTGTCTTCAGAATGTTGATTCGCAGAGCACTTAGTATGGCTGAAAAAAGCAGTCTGTAGGATGACGTTCTACACTCAAAGGAGGTTTTTGAAGCAAATGGGTATTCTTCATAATAGATTCGTAACGCGTTACGAATAAAATCTTAGGGGGCATAAGGAACGAGAAAGAAGAGACAGAGAAACTTAAATCCATGGCCTTCCTGCCATATGTGGAAAGCCCATCGTCAAAAGTTCTTCACCAAGCACAAGGGTAAAGTGATGTTTCGCCCTCCACCAAAAATGGCACCAATGTTGGGTTCTGTCAAAGATAACTTGAGGCTCTACAAGGCTGGATGTTACGATATACCCGGCGAGCGTGAGACGTTGCACAGGGTGACAATGATTGAACTATATGTAATGAAATTGTCGTATCTTCTGAACGGTTTGAGTTACGATGCTCAAACTGCACAGTAGGCCGTGGGGCCTGATACAGAATTAGGATGCACTATATGGTTTGGTTTAGCGATGAAGCCCACTTTCATTTGTATGGGTTCATCAATAAGCAAAACCGGTGCGGTTTGGGATTTTTTTCTAAAATGACAACACAACCTCTCCGTTTTTCATTCTACATTCAATTTATCACTGCTTTCAGGGTTCAAGTGATACATAACAAGCAAGTTCAATTACTTTCAACTCTCAACAAAATAATTAACATTTAGACAGAAAATATGTGATTATTAAATCTTTATCTCGATGTATGAGAATGTTAAAACTAGCAAAACAATTAAATCTTCATCAGTGAAATTTACATCTATGTTGTCGTAGTTGTTCAGTGGACTAATCTGGTGGAGAATGAATCTTTATCTTTTAAACTAATCAAACTCTCATGTACTCAATGGAGGGTATGTTAGTATTCAACTCTTGAAATTCTATATTCAAAGCGTACGCACGTGGAGTGAGCAAACTCTCGACTCAACATTTAATGCCGACTAATGCTCATTGGTACATTACCAATCGGGAACTGCGGCGGCGTTGTCTCCATGCTGGATCAAAAACGCTAATTCCCTACTTTGGCCTTGACTGATTCAGTCTCAACTTTCCTGAGTTCCATAGAACGTTAAATTTTCCCTAGTCGAATTAATGGCTATCGCTACGAGGTGGAACAACATGCACAATACTCTGCCCACAAAAATTCCCTCTGGAATATGAACTACCGCTTTACATCTGTCGCCACGATACGTGAAGCGTACTGCCGTCACTTCGCAGACGTAAAGGTCTCAACGTCTTCACTACTTTCCCACAGACAAATGTGGCCCACTGCGAGACGAGAGAGCTACGTTAATTTAGTTCTCAAAAATGCTTTTATATGATGCGACTCTCCCCACCGTGTCTCTTCCACATCACACAGTATGGCTTAGCCAACCTCTTCGTCGTTATAGGTGAATTTTTATTTTTCTTGCCGGGTCGCAAGGGTGACTGCTAACAAATTACTCATGAGAGCCATCGTAGAATATTGCTCAACTGAATGGAGCGCATACCAACTGTCAGGGGACACCAAACGTATACAAAAAAAGGGCAGCGAGTATCGTCACAGGTCTGCTTGATATGTGGGAGAGCGTCTCGTAATTTCTGAAAATCCGGAACTGGGAGACGTCTTAAAGCGGAAGCCAACTATCCTGAAGACGCATACTTAAAGTTTCAAGAAATCGCGTTAAGAAAAGAATATACTACAAACCCATACGTATGACTATCACATAGATAGTGAAGGCAAGGTTAGACTAATTATAGCAGACACAGAGGTATTTAAGCAAATATTCTGTGGTGTCACCGCTAGACACCACACTTGCTAGGTGGTAACTTAAATCGGCCGCGGTCCTGTAGTACATGTCGGACCCGCGTGTCGCCACTGTGTAATCGCAAACCTAGCGCCACCACATGGCAGGTCACAAGACACGGACTAGACCTCGCCCCAGTTGTACGGACGACATAGCTTGCGACCAGACCTACCAAGTCTTCCTCTCATTTGCCGAGAGACTGATAGAATAGCCTTCAGCTTATTCCATAGCTACTACCTAGCAAGGCGCCATTTGTATCAGTGCTTATAGCTTACTACTATTCAAGAGATGTATTCCAACAAGAGAATAAAGTTAAGTATCTTATTCCAGCTACGTACTTTTCTTCTTATTCATTAATAAGTCTCATGTTCCAGTACTTCGCGCCCGTCTGCGTTAGTTTAGCGTGCACTTTCAGCCACTTCGATCTACAAGGTGTTGGCCCTGCTGCCGACACATCATATTCAACCCGCGCTCCACACGCGTATGAAATGGAGAGGGGCTGTGACAACTGATATCGTGGGAAGTACCCTCTGCCACGAAATTCGAAGGGTTTTGCAGAGTATACACGTAGATATAGATGTCGAATTTTATTTAGTACCACATATCTCGAAAGTGCTTGGGTAAATGCTGCATCACGCAACATTTTATCGCTACATTAACTGCAGAGTTTGCCCTCCTAGCATCTTCACCAGTGGATTCATCTTTGGGTTAAGAATTGTGAGCAGAATGCATATTACTTAACACAGGAGGACCACACTGGGCCCATGGTATCTTTACGTCTGCGAAGTGAGCGCGGTACGCTTCACGTATCGTGGCGACAGATGTAAAGCGGTAGTTTATATTCCTGAGGGAATTCTTGTGGGCAGAGTATTTTGAGGGCAGGTAGAGGAATTTCTAGCTGTTACAAGAGCAATGTAGCAATATATCGCCCCACGCCGACGTTGTGGGTGTCTTCCCTCCCACGCAACAGGCGTCCGAAGCAGCGCGCTCTGTAATTGGCCGGACCGCGGCCTGGCTTATCTTTATTGGTCGTAAAGCAGAGCGGGGGAACGCACGGGAGCCACGCGAGTTCAGCAAGCACTTTAACATCTACACTACACACTACACTAAGGGCCCAAAACACGCACACTCTCACGCACCGTCGAGTGGAGCCTTTTGCTCTCTCCTCCTCCTAATTGTAGCTTTATGAACAAGTCACATGATGCGCTCTGATAGAGTAGTTGTATAGGGAAACTAAGAGTTTAACTGTAAAAATTTCGTCCGCTGTGTGACTATTTCATAATACGTGACATTAACATGGCGATTCCTCTATAATAAATTAATGAGTATGATAATCTTAACTTGTACCACAACATGCGCCGTAACTAATTTATAAAGGATAGTAATGAATCATTTCGCAATGGCTACAAAACCTAAATTGCAATAGCGTCTCGTGAACATAATAAAACATCCAAATTATAATGCTTATCGTTTAAATCTTTCAATAGTCGGCCATTGAAAGTTAAGCGATACACATACAATCAATATGGCACTTGAAACATCTTATCAGACTAAAAGTGAGTGCCATATCGGGGCTCGAAACTGGAACTTCACTCACCATCTGAGCTCTCGAGGCACTGCTCGCGACTGGTCTACACAGGTTCACTTCCAACAGCATTTCCAACTTCTAACCCACACAAGTTATTTGTGCTAGGAAGTTCCAAACAATGCATACTTCACTGCAGAGTTAATGATTCAATCTGGAAATATGGTACTTACTGATGAAATCTGCTTCGATTATCGGCCGAGTCGTAGCGTAGTGTTGTGACAAAATTGCAGGTTCATGTCCCCGACATATTGCCTAAAGATGACGAATAAGTAACTCGTCGAACCATTGCCACAACACGACACCACGACTCGGTTGATAACCGAAGCATATTTCATCAGCTGTATTCCCATACGACAGTCATTCTCGTCTGTTGCCTCTATTTCTTCAGCAATTCAAAAATGGTTCAAATGGCTCTGAGCACTATGGGACTTAACATCCGAGGTCATCAATCCCCTAGAACGTAGAACTACTTAAACCTAACTAACCTAAAGACATCACACACATCCATGTCCGAGGCAAGATTCGAACCTGCGACCGTAGCAGTCGCGCGGTTCCTGACTGAGCGCCTAGAACCGCTAGACCACCGCGGCCGGCTCTTCAGCAATTGCCGTGACCCGTCTGGCATTTTGAACGAGCGAACTGCGCTTAAGCATGCAGTCCTGCTGAATAACTTTTCCGTTCTGAAGCAGCGTCCAACCTCATTTCCTTCTCTTTCTGGTCCCTGATTACTGTAACCCATAGATGCATACTTCTTAATCGGGTCAGTGTTTTTTTTTTCTTTTTTTCCTATTATTTTTGTGACCATCAATAGCATTAACGAATATACGACATATGCCTGGTTCCTATAGTGGGGACCGCAAGGTCCACCCTGTTCATTTTACATAGCTGTAAAAAATTGGCCTCTCTTAATAAAAGTTTCAATGTTGTTCATTATTCCTATGATTACACCGCATTATAGTACTGTGGCATTATCTGTACCCTCACTAATGAAAAATGCGTCTCAGGTCATATCTCGTGTAAGCCTCAATTAGTTGTCGACTGTTGGTTAGCAGGTTTTAAATTGACACCACTTTTAATGTATCCTTTTAGTGCTATTGCTGCTAGCTATTAACTGTCGTATTACACTAATGGCCATTAAAATTGCTACACCGAAAAGAAATGCAGACCATAAACGGGTATTCATTGGACAAATATATTATACTAGAACTGAAGTGTGATTACATTTTCACGCAATTTGGGTGCATAGATACTGAGAAATCAGTACCCAGAACAACCAGCTCCGGCCGTAATAACAGCCTTCATACGTCTGGGCATTGAGTCAGAGCTTGGATAGCGTGTACAAGTATAGTTGTCCATGCAGCTTCAACACGATACCACAGTTCATCAAGAGTAGTCACTGGCGTAGTGTGACGAGCCAGTTGTTCGGCCACCATTGACCAGACGTTTTCAATTGGTGAGAGATCTGGAGAATGTGTTGGCCAGGGCAGCAGTCGAACATTTTCTGTATCCAGAAAGGCCCGTACACGACCTGCAACATGCGGTCGTACATTATCCTGCTGAAATGTACGGTTTCGTAGGGATCGAATGAAGGGTAGAACCACGGGTCGTAACGCATCTGAAATGTAACGTACACTGTTCAAAGTGACGTCAATGCGAACAAGAGGTGACCGAGACGTATAACCAACGGCACCCCATACCATCACGCCAGTGTGGCGATGACGAATACAGGCTTCCAATTTGCGTTCACCGCGATGGGGCCAAACACGGATATGACCATCATGATGCTGTCAACAGAACCTGTATTCATCCGAAAAAATGACGTTTTGCCATTCGTGGACCCAGGTTCGTCGTTGAGTACACCATCACAGGCGCTCCTCTCTGTGATGCAGCGTCAAGGGTAACCGCAGCCATGATCTCCGAGCTGATAGCCCATGCTGCTGCAAACGTCGTCGAACTGTTCGTGCAGATGGTTGTTGTCTTGCAAACTTCCCCACCTGTTGACTCAGGGATCGAAACGAGGCTGCACGATCCGTTACAGCCATGCGGATAAGATGTCTGTCATCTCGACTGATAGTGATACGAAGCCGTTGGGATCCAGCATGACGTTCCGTATTACCCTCCTGAACCCACAGATTCTATATTCTGCTAACAGTCATTGGATATCGACCAAAGCGAGCAGCAATGTCGCGATAAGATAAACCGCGATCGCGATAGGCTACAATCCGACGTTTATCAAAGTCGGAAACGTGATGGTACGCATTTCTCCTCCTTACACGAGGCATCACAACAACGTTTCACCAGGCAACGCCGCTCAACTGCTGTTTGTGTATGAGAAATCGGTTGGAAACTTTCCTCATGTCATCGCGTTGTAGGTGTCGCCACCGGCGCCAACCTTGTGTGAATGCTCTGAAAAGCTAATCATTTGCATATCACAGCATCTTCTTCCTGTCGGTTAAATTTCGCGTCTGTAGCACGTCATCTTCGTGGTGTAGCAATTTTAATGGCCAGTAGTGTACTTTGTAAGTATAGGCTGTAAGGTTTCGCTACTTTCCCTGTTGATCAGTAGCGAGAGATTGTAAATAGGAGTGGCACATGTGTATGTTCTTTTAACTTATGACTGTGGCGCGTTTTCCCACATTGCACTTATATATCTCCACTAAGTTTAAAACTTGTGTTTCACTCATGTAAAAGGAAAGTTTCATTGCACTTTACTGTTTATATAATAATTTTATAGCCCCACTTCCACTCAGTTTTACCACAGTTCTCTACCGACCTGTTCAATACGCTCCTTTACTACGCATAATGCACTTTAACGTATTTCGTGTATTTTATTATAACTTTTTGTTATTTTCTTCATTTTAAATGTAAACCCCTAATTCAAGTTGTGAACTACCAGGCTAGTGGCCCCGCGTTCTTCTCTCCGTCAATAGATGGCAACACTTTTGTCACTCTGGTTCACCAATTTGATCCCTCTTTCGCATCCGCTACTGCCTGTACTACTAGGTACTGGGAGATGAAGAAGCTTGCACAGGATAGAGTAGCATGGAGAGCTGCATCAAACCAGTCTCAGGACTGAAGACCACAACAACAACAACAACTGCCTGTTCTGCGCTCATGGGTAGCACATCGCGCCTAGTACACGTCCACCGCGGCGCTCGGGGCGCCACAGCACAGCGTACGTTCCTGATATTATTTTTATATTTCCCTACAGCTCGCACGGCTTCCCGGGCGGGAAGGAGCGCTTGGTCCCCGGCACGAAACCGCCCGGCGGACTTGTGTCGAGGTCCGGTGAACCGGGCAGTCTGTGGATGGTTTTTAGGCGGTTTTCCATCTGTCTCGGCGAATGTGGGCTGGTTCCCCTTATTCCGCCTCAGTTACACTATGTCGGCGATTGCTGCGCAAACAAGTTCTCCACGTACGCGTACACCACCATTACCACGCAAACATAGTGGTTACACTCCTCTGGCGTGGGAAGTTCCCTGGGGGGTCCACCGGGGACCGAACCGCACAATAACCCTGAGTTCGGTGTGGGGTGGCGGAGGGGTGAAGTGGACTGCGGTAGTCGTTGTGGGCTTGTGGACCACTGCGGCTGCGGAGGGGACGGAGCCTCTCCGTCGTTTTTAGGTTCCCGGTTAACATACAATACAATATTTCCCTACCCAGGTAGTCGTCCGTAGTACTGTCACGTGTCACTTTCGCATTGACATAGATTTCACAGCACCTAGCCCGCCCAGCGCTTACGAAATGTCTTTTAAAAGGTTTTTAAAACTGTTTTAGAATTTTTTTTGTTTTTTATGTGTGTTGCGGCGTATGAAAATTATTTCCCGACTCGTGCTATTTCCAGTACTACACCTGAAGATGGGCTTATAATAGCTCGAAACCGGTCGCGTGAAAATAAAAGAAATTTACAACTGATGCGGTATTTTCAACCTCTCCTATAGAATACCTTTGGGATGTTTTGGAACGCCGACTTCGTACCAGGCCTCACCGACCGATATCCTCAGTGCAGTACTCCGTGAAGAATGGGCTGCCATTCCCGAAGAAACCTTCCAGCATCTGATTGAACGTATGCCTGCGAGAGTGGAAGCTGTCATCAAGACTAAGGGTGGACCAACACCATGTTGAATTCCAACATTACCTATGGAGGGCTCCACGAACTTGTAAGTCCTTTTCATCCAGGTGATCGGATACTTTTGATCACGTAGTGTATTTCGCTACCGTACCACTCTTGAATAGCACGTGGGGAAAAGTAACACTTAAACCTTTCCGTGCGAGATCTGACTCTCTTATTTTATTACAATGATCATTTTTCCGTGTGTAGACGGGAGTCATAAAATATTTTGTGATTCAGAAGTGAAATTTAGTGATAGAAATTTTGTGAAAAGATCTCGACGCAACAATAAATGCCTTTGTTTTAATGATTGCCACTCCAGCTGAGACATCATATTCGCAACACTCTCTCCTTATTTCGAGATAAAACATAATGAGCTGCCCTTCTATGAACATTTCCGAATTTTTAAACATATCAAGGGTAGACTGCAGCCACCACCAACTATAACTATATGAGTCGGGGGACGAACACGTAAAATCCGTATGAGGGCAGTTGAACTGATAACACAGATTTGTTGGAACGGTTTCTGGAAATATCAGTGCAGTTTTTAAAGCAAATCGTTTACAGTTCGCCAATGCGATCGATTATACTGCTCGCAGATACTTGGGGAACTTAAGTAGGAATATTGGTTAATTGTGGAGAAGACATATTAAAAGAATCCAGTGTGACAATTCTGCTATCACCGTCATACTTCTCTAGCAGAAATCAAGAGAATGACGTAAGAGAGATAAGATTACGTAAACAGGAATACACATGTTTTCCCTCTTGCTTCTTATGGGTCTGAATACAACAGAAAATACTTGTGCACGTACGTACCCCACGCAGCGTACTGGACATAGATGTACATTAAGATGCGGATTTGCAACGAAGTTTTCAGTTTTTCCTATCGACTGAAACTGTTGGTTAATAGCGATAAAAATGTCTCTCTATTTTTTAATTCCCTGAAGGAAGGCATCTTTCTGCCAAGCTGTATTTCGAAGTTATACGTTATTAAGCGTTACTCCTTTCGAGCGTGGTCCATTCTCAAGCGTATTACCGCAGATGTGGGTTCCTTATTCCCACAAAGAGAAACGTGTCATTCGTAGTTGTACTCAGGACAGCTGTTAAAGGGTTTCTGTTTGCCGAGGGTGACTGATGAATTCACATCTGTCATGCACTTGAGAATAAGCCACGCTCGAACCTAATATTGCTTAAATAAAGAACAACTTCAAATACAACTTGGTGGAACGACGCCTTCCTTCAAATTTATTGAGGCTGCGGTGTCCATCCAGAAGAAGTTGGCGAGCCCTCGTGTTACGAAGGTTGTTTCGATCACTCTGCAGAAGTTTCGCTGGGAATCCCTTACACATCCTCCATATGTCACCGATATCTCCCTACTCGATTGCCATATTTTTGGAGACATTCGTGGCCGTCGATTTGTTTCAGGCGAAGAAGTACACGCCTGGGCACAACTACGGTTCCGTAGACAACCGCAAACCTTTCCTCATTAAAGAATTTCTTGTCTCGCAGTGGGATAAATGAGTTGACAGTTACGGTTATTACTTTTGAAAGAACAAACAGTTTATTTACTTTTTTCCATCTGCACCTTAAGCATTCTGAGCTGTTTGTGTCTTTAAACTTTAAGAAATGGTTCAAATGGCTCTGAGCACTATCGGACTTAACATCTGAGGTCATCAGTCCCCTAGAACTTAGAACTACCTAAACCTAACTAACCTAAGGGCATCACACACATCCATGCCCGAAACAGGGTTCGAACCTGCGACGGTAGTGGTCACGCGGTTCCAGACTGAAGCGCCTAGAACCGCTCGGCCACACATGTCGGCAAACTTTAAGAAGCCACGTACGCCGTGCTATAATCGTTATAACATCAGGGTATTTGGGCATCGCCCCTAGGACTGACTCGAGCTTTTGCTGAAACTGCTGGGCCGCAGGCGACAGCTCTACGAGATTTGTACAGAGGTCAGAGGTAAGGAAACACTGAAGTGCTTAGGCCAGAGCAGACGCTAAGCAAGAAGTCAAAACATGAGGACATATATCAGTGGGAATCGAATAGCTGAATCCATTTGCTGTCTTCTTAATTAAGTTCTCACTGTGCCAAGGTTTTTCGAAGTCATAGCTTCATCATCAGAGCTGCAGTCACCATTTAAGAATTATCCAAATAGGACGGAAATCGGTAGATGTGATGTACATGTACAGAAAAACAAATGATCTCAGTAGGAGAAAAGCTGGATGATTTATTCAAGATAAACAGCCTAAGAAATTGAGGAAGTGGATAACTCGTTGGTCCACCACTGACCTTTATGCAAGCAGTTACTCGACTTGGCATTGATCGACAGAGTTGTTGGATGGCCTCTGGGGGGTATCGTGTCAGATACTGTCCAATTGATGCGTTTGATCGTCAAAATCCCGAGGTGGTTGGAAGGTCCTGCTCATAATGCTCCAAACGTTCTTATCTGGGGAGAGATCCGGCAACGTTGCTGTGCTGTAAGGCTACCGCGGATGACAAACAAGAGGCCGGCCGGGGTGACCGAGCGGTTCTAGGCGCTTCAGTCTGGAACCGCGCGACCGCTACGGTCGCAGGTTCGAATCCTGCCTCGGGCATGGATGTGTGTGATGTCCTTAGGTTAGTTATGTTTGCGTAGTTGTAAGTTCTAGGGGACAGATAACCTCAGATGTTACGTCCCATAGTACTTAGAGCCATTTCAACCATTTGAAAAACAAAGGGATCACGCTATGAAGTGAAATGGCACCTCAGACCATCAATCCTGGTTGTCAGGCCGTACGGTGAGCCGCAGCCGGATTGGTATCGAACTATTGTCTCGGTCGTCTTCGCTGCTCATCGGGCTTCAATTTGAAGAGGGACGCTGAAGACAGTTCTACTGCAGTCAACGATATTCATGATGAAGACGTGTCTGGAGACGCTCCAGACAGCAGTAGTATAGCAACCTGCTTGCATGAGGGTCAGATGTGAACCAACACGTGATCGACGTCCTCAGTTTGTTCAGCTGTACTCTTGAATAAATCGCCCAATTTTCTTGAAACTGTAATCATTTGTGTCTCTGTACATGTGCATTACATCTAGCGATTTCCGTTTTGTTGGGATAATTCCTTCGTGGAGCGTCGTTTTCTAATTCTTGGATTGTACTTGGTGTTACCCGTGTCACTCCCCAGTGGGTCGCTAGCTCAAGCCATTTATACCTATTGTCAATGTCAATGACATTCACCAACAGCCGTGTAACATAAGACGTTATTTTATTTTGTTTTGAAGGCTACCAGTTTCAGCATTTCATTATGCCATCTTCAGGCCCCATATGCATCTCTCCAAGTAAACGAAAAGTTCATGTAGAGCCATAAATCTCTGGATGTCGTGAATTCAAGCGTTACACTAGTTCTAGTGCCACACTAGTGTAACGCTTGAATTGACGACATCCAGAGATTTATGGTTCTACATGACATTTTCGTATATTTGGAGAGATCCATATGGAGCTTGAAGATGGCGTAATGAAATGCTGAAACTGGTAGCCTTCAAAATAAAATAACATCTTAAGTTACACGGCTGTTCGTGAATTTCATTGACATTGACAATTACTTAACCAGCTGATGTCACCTGTGCATGATGGACCAACAGAGATTTATACTTATGTTTGGATTTATGTTGCCCGTATCTCAAGAAAGAAGAAGTGTACGAGTTTGTAAAATGGTCTTAATGGGACTGGATAAACTCCTTAGGCTGAGTATAAACAGGACTATGCTTCAAATGAAGGAAATTGAATGAATATTTCTTTAAACCTACTAGGTTTTTTTACTTTTTTATTTCTGATATCTGGGCCATAGGAACTCGCGATGGTGACCGGCCGCCATGTCATCCTCTGCCATATGGCGCCATTTGAATGCCGCATGGAAGGCATCGGGTCAGCACACCGCTCTTTCGGCCTTCGATCCGCCACATCTCATCCAGTTTGCTCCTCAACTGGCATTGCGAAGATGAGGAGAGTCCGTTCCATGGCAAAGTCGCTGTCAGTACCAGGAACTGAAACCGGCTGGTTCACAAGACCTTCAGCTATGGAGGCGAACGAAGTAAGCCTAGCGGGCCATGAAAGCCGAAGATAAAGTTTAATAAATGGATAAAATACAAGTATTTCGCAGTTCTTTTTCTTAATACCACATCAGTTACCGCCGATTTTCCTTTACGAATCAGGCTAGTAGTGTGTTCGCTGTGGAACTACTTTTCCTGTTCGAAGACCTACTAGAGCAACGCACGGAATACCGAGACCTTATCCGTGTTTATCAGTCTCCATCCACAAATATTTCCCTCTCTAGACCGCGTCAGCTCTCATAAGAGGTGCGGTGGCCTGGCGCATTGCTTCACAACGTCGTCTCGATTTACAGTGAGTCACAGTCGTTAATCTGACCTACACATTTCCTACTTTTTTCGGAGCAGTGAGCGAAGAGATTAATGCAGTGATGAGATGAAGTGACTGAGGCTCGTAAATATTTGTAACGAACAGACATCAGTTTTTCGGCGAAACCTTTGCACGTTTCCAACAGAGAGACATATAGTTTACGTGTTTAGTTTGTCTCTGGTGTGTCCTCTAGCTGCGCACTCATGTCCACTTAGCTGTAAGAGATATTGGTTTCCACTTAATATCATACAGTCCGATGTGAGAATTAAAATGTCGGCGTATTGTTTATTAACTAATTAGCAAGTATAGCCGCGCGGAGAGGCCGTGCGGTTTGGGGCGCGATGTTCCGGATTGCGCGGCCCCTCCCGCCCGAGGTTCAAGTTCTTCCTCGGGAATGGGTGTGTATGTTGTTCTTAGCATAAGTTCGTTTATGTTAGTTTAAGTATTGTGTAAGTCTAGGGACCGATGACCTCAGCAGCTTGGTCCCTTAGGAATTCACACACATTTGAACATTTGAAAGTACACGTTGAAAAGCAAATACTAGTTACTTACATATTCCGTAGGGATTTTGCTCTGTTTTGAGCGAAATATTATGGTAGGCATCAGTTTACAGCCTGGTTATACATCCCAGAATAAATACACAGCCTGACAAAAAAGAGAAAGAGATGCAAGTGTCAAATTCAATTTACTTCGCAGTAAATTTGTGTCAATATTACTTTCCTGAAAAACTAACCAGAAAATTTCGGACACTGCTTCAGGAGCTGACTAGAGCAAATTCTTTCACGTGATTCTAAAATCGGTTACTAGATCGTAGCACCAACCAGGAAACGTCATGTGTACCTAGGAACACTGTCCTCATCCATTCCCTGATAAGCAGGAAGACGACGAAGACCCGCTCTCCTATTTCCTTCCTACTCGCATACATCCACACATCATTTTAGTAAGTGGACCACGCTAAATATTCTGGCTCTTCGTGTCAATCATCGTTGCTCTTGCTCTTGCTTCCGTAATCAGTACGATGTGCCGCGGTATATTTAGCTATGCAGATTGGGCGTGCAACGCGCCAAGGCACGTTCCCGACTCCATCTCCTCAAGCTCCTTTCCGGCCGTACGTGGGGTCTGGACACCTCCACCATCCTCCACACCTATAAATCCCTCATCCGCCCTATCCTTTGTTACGCCCATCCAGCCTGGATCTCCGGCCCCCCTACCTTTTATAAATCCCTCCAAATCCTTGAACGCCATGCTCTCCGCCTTGCCTATCGCATCCGTCTCCCCTCCCCCACGCGGATCCTGTATGATCTCATCCCCTTCCCCCACCTCCTCCTTTTCCTTGAAAGGATACAGATCCTGTACACCTCCCGTAAACTTGACCCTCCTCACCCGCTCGTATCCCCGATCCTCTCCCACCCCCGCCCGCTGCCACGCCTGTATTCCCACATCCCGCCCGGTCTCCATCTCTCCACCCTCCTTACCCTCTCCCAAGGTGGCTTCCGCCAGCTCCCTCTCCCTGATGATGTCCTCGTCCCCTCCATCTACCCCTCCTATCAACTTTGACCCTGCCCCGCCCACTTCCGGTGTCCTTTCCTTTCAGCACCCTCCCTCCCTTCTCTTCTCTTCCCTTCTTTTTCCTTTTCCCCGTCCCCTCCCTCCCCCCTCTTCCCCCAGGCTTCCTCTCCCCCTTCCTCCCTCCCCCTATCTCCCCTGCCCGTGGCATCTCTGCTCTCCCCTCTCGCTCTCCCACTCCCCTTCCTCCTCCTCCTCTCTTGGCAGGTCCCCGGACTGGCACACGCATAGTAAACATTCGCGCGCCGGAGATCATCGCCTTCTGTGTCTCGTGTGTGTGACGTCGTTTAGTGTTTTTGGAGTCCGCCGTCCCACTACTACGTTCACTTGTGCCATCGGATTCATCAGTGTTCTGTGCGCCGTGCCAACGTGTTTTCAGTGTTGTTATCGTCACGTGTGAACGACTCCGTGTTTTTTTTTTTTTTTTGTCTCTGTGACCTCTCTCTTTTGCCCGTCACTATGTTCATTATCATTCTCCGTTCTTATACTATTGTAAACACTATGGGTGAAGAGCGGCGTAGTGTGCCGCTGCCAGCCTACCTGATTTGTACAGGTTTTAAAATAACAATAAAGTAAAAAAAAAAGCGTGCAATGCAACGGCTCTAATGTGTTTATTAACTGACCGTCGGATGTGTACGCAGTCACATCAGTCAGTTTAAAAACCACACGCATGTGGAGATCCATCGCAATTTTTACCGTGAGAAATTCACGACACTTGTGTATAAATGACGAGCAGAACAGAATTTTTGAAATTACAACAAGCTAAGATCTCAGCAATTGTAAATAAAATAAAATAAGAAAATAAATAGAGTAAAAAGCTGCAAGGAAGAATATCAGTAAATGTACGATTGCTATCCTATTTAGGCAGTCTACATCTACATCTACATGGATACTCTGCAAATCACGTTTAAGTGCCTGGCAGCGGTTTCATGGAGCCACCTTCACAATTCTCTATTATTCCAATCTCGTATAGCGCGCGGAAAGAATGAACCCCTATATCTTTCCGTACGAGCTCTGATTTCCATTATTTTATCGTGGTGATCGTTCCTCCCTACATAGGTCGGTGTCAACAAAATATTTTCGCATTCCAAGGAGAAACTTGGTGATTGGAATTTCGTGAGAAGATTCCGTCGCAACGAAAACCGCCTTTCTTTTAATGATGTCCAGTCCAAATCCTGTATCATTTCTGCAACACTCTCTCCCATATTTCGCGATAGTAAAAAACGTGCTGACCTTCTTTGAATTTTTTCGATGTACTCCGTCAGTCCTATCTGGTAAAGGCAATGTGTTGTTCGTAGCCCTCTAACAGTACAAAGCTACAGTTTACACTGAGGTGACAAAAGTCATAGGATAGCGATATGCACATATACAGATGGCGATAGTATCTAGCACACAAGGTATTAAAGGACTGTGCACTGATAGAGCTGCCATTTGTACTCAGCTGATTCGTGATGAAAAAGTTTTCAGGGGTGATTATGGCACCACGACGGGAACTAACAGGCTTCGAACGCGGAAGGTAGTTTCAGCTAGAAGCATGGGACATTCAGTTTCGGAAATAATTATGGAATTCAATATTCCGATATCCACAATGTCAAAAGTGTACCGGGAATAACAGATTTCGGGCATTGCCTCTCTCCAAGGACAACGCAGTGGCAGACAGCATTCACTTAGCGACCGAGAGCAGCGGCGTTTCCGTAGAGGTGTCAATGCTAACAGACAAGCAACGTCGCACTAAATAACGGGAGAAATCGATTTGGGATTTGGGACGAACGTATCCGTTAGGACAGTGCGGCGAAACGTGGCGTTAATGGGCTGTGGCAGCAGACGACCGACGCGAATGCCTTTGATAACAGCACGACATGGTCTGAAACGCCTCTCCTGGGATCGTGATCATATCGGTTGGATCCTAGACGACTGGAAAACCGTGATCTGGTCAGACGAGTCCCGATTTCAGTTGGTAAGAGCTGATTATAGGTCTCAAGTGTGGCGAGGACCCCACGAAACCATGGACCCAAATTGTCAACGAGGCACTGAGCAAGCTGGTGGTGGCTCCATAATGGCGTGGGCTGTGTTCACATGGAATGGACTGGGTCAGTCTAGTGATTGTAAATGGCTATTTTCGGCTATTGGGAGGCCATTTACAGCCAAACAACGATGGAACTTTCATGGATAACAATGCCCCATGGCACAGGATAACAATTGTTTTGGACAATTTGAGCGAATGATTTGGCCACCTAGCTCCCCCTACATGAATCGCGAAGAACATATGTGGGACGTAATCTAGAGGTCAGTTCGTGCACAAAATCCTGCACTGGCAACACTTTCGCGTTTATGGACGGCTATACAGGCAGCGTGGCTCATTATTTCTGTCGGGGATTTCAACGACTTGCTCAGTAGACAAAACGTCGAGATGCTGCACAACTTCGGGCAAAAGGAGATCCCACACGACATTAGGAGGTATCCCACGACTTTTACCAACCCGGTGTATCATATGTACAGTGATATACCGCTAGAGAAATTGACTCCACATTAACATTAATTAAGGCTCACAACCTGTATTAACCGAATTCACAATAATTAATTTATTTAAAGTAATTAATTTATTTAAATCAAATGTTAACAAGTGATTACTGCCTCATGCTACGAAAGTACCATTACAACTTGTAAACTCCTACTGTTGATAGTTTATGAATAAGAAAGTTGATTCCTTTCTCTGACGTAGACATCCAGAGCAGCAGAACTTATTTCCTTCTTTTATAAGTAGTACTACAGCGATATTATCCTACAAGGTCTCTCTTAGGAAAATTCGCGACGTCTGGAACTGGTCATGAATGCCTGTGTACGATTTATCTGTGACGTTCGACTTTTTGATCACATTTCACCAGCACATGCTAAATTGTCCTGGCTGCGTGTAGACAAACGCAGAGATTTCCATACACTCTGTCTCATCTACTGCCTTATAAATGTACACTGTCCCTCATATCTCTCCTCGTCCTTAACGCTTATGTCGGAACAACATGACAGATACACACGTTCCCATCATAATAAAATCTTCTCTGTTCCACTGCATCGCTCAGTCACCTACTCCAAGTCCTTTACAGTAGCGGGAACTCGACGCTGGAATAACATCCCTCGTTATGTTATAGAACTAGAAAACATGTCCGGCTTCCAAAAACAGTCAATGACGTATCTACTTAAGCAACAGTAATGCCTTCCTCTGTACATGAATGCACTTCACCTCATTATTTCCCTCTTTCCCCCTCCTTAAGTCTCCTTTCCCCAAAACTCGCTATACTAGTAAACATCTACCTTGCACACCAAGATATTAATGTACATCTGCACAAATCTTCATTACTATTGCCAATTTTTCTCGTGTTTATCATTATTAATTGATTTTTTACTGTTATTATTATTGCTTTTATCATAATTTGTATGTATAGCACCTGTTGTAAAAATAATGCCAGTATTTACTTTATTAGGTCTTAGTCATTACTCTTTATTCATATTGTCACTAGAGTAATCTAATTTTCTTATTTAAACTATTGTCATGATGTAACTCTGATGTGTGAAATGCTGCATGTGTGGAACACTGGTCCGATGTAAGAGAGGGCCTGATGGCCCTAATATGATTAGGTTAAATAAATAAATAAATATTGTGGCGAACCTGTTATACAAAATTTAATTTGCCTTTGTCATGTTTCAGACCTAACAGATGACTTGAGAAAGAGGCTTACTCACACTGTAATGTAAGAAGCTCCAGGATAGCATGGTATTGAAATGGAAGTGGTAACGTAATAAAGTAGCTGGTACAGTAAGCGTCAGTAGATAACCATCCTCCAAAATACGCGTAACTCCACAGCGTGTAAGAAAAGTGACATCGAAAGATTGCATAGGCTCAGTCGTACGTAAATCAAATGTCAATATACCAATCGATGGTTGAATACTGGAAAACAGCATGTCGTCTGTGTAAGAGAGTGCATATAAACCCCTGTACGTTCCAGCGTTAATACTTCTCATGTATTTCAGACCCACGTTAGGTCGGACTAGCACGCAACGTCATGCGTGTTCACTATTTGATCAAAAGTTACCCGGACACCTCTACGTAATGCGGAATTGACCACTAGATGCAACGAGCGGCCGACCCGCCAGAACAAAAGGAGGAGGGGAGTACTGCGTTGTCAGTAGAGAAGCAGTAAGAGCAGAACGGGACGGTGACGAGAGCTCACTGCGTTGTTTCCAGAGGAAACTACAACCGTCTGGCCACGGCTGTGGGTTCTTTGATTGCTCGGTGAGGTGATACACAGAACACGTGAAATATGAGTCCACTTTATCACATAAATCAATAAAAGATTTACTTAACTGTGATGTACTTGTCTGCCACAGGATTGTCGTATAATTTACAACTGTCACTGACTAGCAAAGCACACTTTTATAGTCTAATTAACAAACTGTTCTCTTGAAGTGCAATGTTTCATATTAACGGCAGTACATGTCCATCTGAAACTGAGAACGACTGGTGTCCTACTCGATGATGTTGACTGCTTTACGTCAGGTCACAGACTGGACAGAGAGCTTCCGTGCTCAACACTATGTTGACCTCACAGTGAGGGGGCTGCTGTGCAGAGCCGAGTCCCATACGCCGCTGTGGATTGCAGAGAGACCTCACTAACGTCTTTGGTATCGATATGTGCTGCCGACTCCGCTGTGGCACCGCAGTCTCTGGACAATACGGCACAGTTGATGTGTGCACATCGACCTAGCGGTTATCGATCCCGTCTGGAGTAAAGTTTGCCCATATAGCGCGCCTGAGAGGAGGCACGTGAAGAGAGAGTGAAAACGGAGCCGTTAGGAGGCGTGAGTCGCGCATGCACGCTGGGCGGCAGTATAAGCTGGCAACGCGTAGAACTGAGACTGTTGGTACTGGCGTTGGTGATTTCTGACGTTCACTGGTTCACTGTTCCTGCTCACGACGTCATTGGAACCATGGATAGTTTTTTTTTTTTTTTCTTCCAGCACGTGAACTGAGGTAAGAACGTGATTTAATGTGCTGCTGAGTCTTGTTGCCTCATTCGTCGAAATTCTCGTCAGCTACTTCAATGTGTGCTATGGGTATTGCCAAATGCCAGTCCTGGACGATTTCCTTAGTAATGGAATACCCGTGTTTTGATGGTTTATCAAGTGTGGTTAATTTTTTTTTATTTTGTTTACTGGACCAATTGGTTGCTTGAAGTTTTCCAGGCCATAGTTTAAATTGTCATTATTGTCTGGCCTGTATTCCCTGAAGCACGTATGAATATGTTTTTGAGGCTTGTTGAATTAGCATCATCTGTTTGTGTGTTTTAAAAGCTTGTCTCGTTACTTTGTATTCTCTGCCGTGTGTACAACGAGCTGCCCGAGGTGACGGGCGAGCTGGGCCTGTTGATGCTGGAGAGTAAAAGGGCTCGTACCACGAGCGGCAGTTCATGTGTAATGAAAGGAAAGCTGTGTAATCCTGCTTTAAGTATACGAGGTGCGGCTAGAAAAAAACCGGACTGATGCTGGAAAAAACATTTATTTACAATTATTTACAATTTCATGTTATCTCCTTCAATGTACTCTCCTCCTCGGTCTCTACACCGCTCCATACGAATTTTTCACTGTTCATAGCAATGCTGCAGATTATTTTCGGTAAGTCCATACATTACTTCCGTCGCTTTTTCTTTTACTGCTTCAACAGTCTCAAATCTAGTTCCTTTCAAAGCTGACTTGACTTTAGGGAAAAGAAAAAAGTCACACAGGGCCAAATCAGGTGAGTAGGGTGGATGATCTAAGATGGGAATGTTGCGTTTTGCCAAAAACGTCTTCACTGACAACGCACTGTGAGCTGGGGAATTGTCTTGGTGAAGGATCCATGACTTTTTTCTCCACAAATCGTTCCGTTTTCTCCGTACTCGCTCACGTAGGGTAGCCAGGACGCTAATGTAGTAATGCTGATTCACTGTTTGTCCCTCTGGTACCCAATCAATCTGCACAATCCCTTTGATGTCAAAAAAAAACAATCATCATTGCCTTGAATTTCGATTTTTACATTCGTGCTTTTTTTTTTGTCGTGGAGAACCAGGAGTTTTCCAATGCATCGATTGGCGTTTAGTTTCGGGATCGTAAGTAAAAAACCACGATTCATCGCAAGTAATAACATTTTGTAAGAAGGTGGGATCACTTTCAATGTTTTCCAGGATGGCAGAACAAATCATTCTTCGGCGTTCCTTCTGTTCAATTGTGAGACACTTTGGAACCATTTTTGAACACACTTTGTTCATGTTGAAACTTTCATGAAGAATCTGCCTAACACTTTCCTTGTCAACTCCTGTTAACTCAGACACTGCTCTGATTGTTAAACGGCGATCTTGTCGAACAAGTTTACCGATTTTTTCAATGTTTGCATCAGTTTTTGCTGACAATGGTCTGCCAGTGCGAGTGTCATCACTGGTGTCTTCGCGGCCATCTTTAAATCGTTTAAACCACTCAAACACTTGTGTTCGCGATAAACAATCATCGCCGTACACTTGTTGTAACATTACAAACGTTTCACTTGCAGATTTTCCTAGTTTGAAACAAAATTTGATGTTAACACGCTGTTCTTTCTGTACACTCAACATTTTCCGACGCACAGACAAAACGTCAACTACTTAAAACAGACGCCACGGGCAGACTGAGTGCAGGAGGCAGATGAAACTCGATCAGTAGGCGGAGCGAGAGTCACGTGACAGGCCACGCGACTTTCAGCCTTATTGCATTCGTTTTATTGTTTCACCAGTACTAGTCCGGTTTTTTTCTAGCCACACCTCGTACATGTCCATTTATAACCATTATCTCTTGATGCATTTGTAGTTGCGTGAGTGGTGGCTTAATTTTAAAACCACGAGTTTGTTTAATGTTGTTTAATGATCCTGTTAACTCTAAAGTCATTTACTTGTCAGCTTGAATTTGTTTTTGATATTTCTATATTTAATTAGAGTAATGTTTTTGTCAATAACGTTTGAGAATTGTGGCGTAGTCCTTTCATTAACTGAACCTTTCCTGTGCTAGAGTAAAGTTGCGCTAGAACAGTGATTTCCAATGTGAACTACTCATTGATGTCTGCCCAACAAGAAATCCATCAGCGACCTTTCAACCCTTCTAAAGCTGAGCAAGTCGATGACTGATGTGATTGTGAAGTGGAAAATGAAGGAAAAACCACAGCCTAACAAAGATGGAGCTGACCTCACGAACTGACAAACAGGGGTTATCGGGCATGATAGAAGGTGCTTGCAAAAAATCGCATGAAATCAGGGGAACAAATCAGTCGTGCGTTCCAAAATGCTTCCGGCAGGCCTGCTAACACAACGAATGTATGTTGGGAGTTAAAAAGAATTGGGTATAATGGTTGGGCAGCTCATCATAAGCTCCACATTGTCAGTGATAAGTGGCGCTTGAGGAGGTGTAAACAGCGACATCAGTGGACAGTGTATGACTGCAAAGGAGTGATTGGGAGTGATTAATAGCGCTATACCCTGCGGCAATCCGATGGAGGGTTCAAATGGCTCTGAGCACTATGGGACTTAACATCTGAGGTCATCAGTCCCCTAGAACTTAGAACTACTTAAACCTAACTAACCTAAGGACATCACACACATCCATGCCCGAGGCAGGATTCGAACCTGCGACCTTGGCGGTAGCGCGGTTCCAGACTCAAGCGCCTAGAACCGCTCGGCCACTCCGGCCGGCAATCCGATGGAAGAGTTTATATTTGATGAGTGCGTGGGAAACATTTCCTGCCTTATGTGTAATGTCACCAGTGAAACATGGAGGAGGTGGTGTTACAATATGTAGGTATTAGCCGTGGTTCGGGAGTGGTCTAGTTATTGCGGTAAACAAAACAGTACACTCAGAAGGATCTGAAAACATTTGTAGCAATGAGTACTGAGTACAGCAGAGGAACAGTTCAGAGACGCTGACTGATTGTATCAGCACGACAAAGCACCCTATCATCAGGCAGCATATGCGAGACAATGGTTTGTGGACCGGGCCAGCACACCCACAGTCCTGCCCTGAATCCAATGGAATAACTTTGACTTAGAATGCCGTCTTCGCCCCAGATTCCAGCTTCCAACATCTCTACCTACTCTGGTTATGGGTCTTGGCGACGAATGCACTGTCATTTCTCCACAGACACTCAGACACCTCATTCAGTCTCCAACGGTCGACACACCCCATACTAATGTTCACTAATAGGTGTACAGATACTGTTCATCAGATACTGTTGAAAGAAGAGCGTTTAGAATAGCCATAGATCTGTTTGAATGGCGAGAGAGTTTAACAGAAATCAGAAATGTTGAAAAAACTGCTATACAGTCGAAGAAACACCTCATAAATCTCGCCATAACCTGCTTACAAAACTATAAGAAACGTATGTCAGAGCAGAAACTGTGAATATCATTCAGCAATCTACGTAATTGCGTGTGTAGATAATGAAGTGTCCAAACGTGTAGAAACTGTCATTCGAGTGGAGGGTCTGAATCAGAGGCTCAGACGGTTCTGCGACCGTGTAGGCTACAGATTCCTCGACTTGCGCCATAGGGTTCCACTGAATAGGACAGGAGTCCACTATAAGCACGAGGCGATTACACAGGTAGCAGGGGCTGTGTGGCATGGACTGGGCGGTTTTTTAGGTTATAGAGTCTTGGGAAAACACAAAAAGGCCTTCATTCACAAAGAGTGCAGGCCCAACACGGGAACAACGTAGATACAGGAACCATCGGTATAACAGTTGCAAGCGCTAATAGAAAGCACTGATGCTCAAATCGTTATAGGCACTGAAAGCTGGCTAAAGCCGAAGCTCAGCCGAAATTTTTGCGAAGAACCTATTGGTGTTCCGAAAAGATAGGCTAAACACGGTTGTCGGTGGCGTGTTTGTTGCTGTTAGAAGTAGTTCATCTTGTCGCGAAATTGAAGTAGATAGTTCCTTTGGGGTAGTATGCGCAGATGTCGTTGTCGGCGACCAGAATAAAATAAAAGTTGGATCCTTTTAGCGGCCTCCCAGTTCAGACGATGCAATTGTTGAAAGGTTCAAAGAAAACGTGAGTTTGATTTCAAACATGTGCCCGACACATATAATTAAACTTTAATTTACCCTCGATATGTTGGCGAAAATACATGTTTAATTCCTGAGGTATGCAAAAAAGATTATCCGAAATTGTTCTAAAGGCATTCTCTCAAAATTAATTCTCCACTCCTTCCAAATTAACAATATACGTGCAGATCAGATGTGGCTTGAATTCAAAGAAATAGTATCGGCAGCAATTGAGAGATTTATACCAAATAAATTAACAAACGACGGAGCTGATCCTCCTTGGTACACAAAACGGGACTGAACACTGTTGCAGAAACAACGAAAAAAAACATGCCAAATTTAAACAGACGCATAATCTCCAAGAATGGCGGTATTTTACAGAATCTCGAAATTTAGCGTTCACTTCAATGCGAGATGTTTATAATAGTTTCCACAACGAAACTTTGTTTCGAAACCTGGCAGAAAATCCAAACAGATTCTGGTCGTATGTAAAGTATTTTAACGGCAAGACACAATCAAAGCCTTCTCTGCGCGGTAGCTATGGAGATACTATCGAAGACAGTGCTGCTAAAGCAGAGTTACTAAACACAGCCTTCTGAAATGCATTCACAAAAGAAGACAAAGTAAGTATTCCAGAATTCGAATCAAGAACAGCTGCTAGCATGAGTAACGTAGGAGTAGATATCCTCGGAGTAGTGAAGCAACTTAAATCACACAGCCTTCTGAAATGCATTCACAAAAGAAGACAAAGTAAGTATTCCAGAATTCGAATCAAGAACAACTGCTAGCATGAGTAACGTAGGAGTAGATATCCTCGGAGTAGTGAAGCAACTTAAGTCACTTAATAAAAGCAAGTCTTCTGCTTCAGACTGTATACCAATTAGGTTCCTTTCACAGAATGCTGATGCAATAGCACCATACTTAACAATCATATACAACCGTTCGCCCGACGAAAGATCCGTGCCCAAAGACTGGAAAGTTGCACAGGTCACACCAGTATTCAAGAAAGGTAGTAAGAGTAATCCACTAAATTACAGGCCCATATCACTAATGTCGATATGCAACAGGATTTCGGAACATATATTGTGTTCAAACATTATGAATTACCTCGAAGAATACTGTCTACTGACACACAGTCAACGCGGATTTAGAAAACATCGTTCTTGTGAAACACAACTAGCTCTTTACTCGCATGAAGTGTTGAGTGCTATCGACAAGGGATCTCAAATTGATTCCGTATTTCCGGATTTACGGAAGGCTTTTGACTCTACCACACAAGCGACATGTAGTGAAATTACGTGCTTGTAGAATATGTGACTGGATTCGTGATTTCCTGCGAGAGAGGTCACAGTTCGTAATAATTGACAGAAAGACATGGAGCAAAACAGAAGTGATTTATGGCGTTCCCCAAGATAGTTTTGTAGACCCCTTGCTGTTCCTTATCTATATAAGCGATTTGAGAGACAATCTGAGCGGCCGTCTTAGCCTGTTTGCGGATGATACTGTCATTTATCGACTGGTAAAGTCATCAGAAGATCAAAACAAATTGCAAAACGATTTAGAAAAGATATCTCTATGGTGCTTAAATTGGCAATTGACTCTAAATAACGAAAAGTGTGAGGTCTTCCACATGAGTGCTAAAAGGAATCCGTTAAACTTCGGTTACACAATAAATCAGTCAAATCTAAGGGCCGTAAATTGAACTAAATACCTAATAATGACAATTACGAACAACTTAAATTGGTAGAAACACATAGAAAATGTTATGGGGAAGACTAACCAAAGACTACGTTTCATTGGCAGGAAACTTAGTGAATGTAGGAGATCTGTTAAGGAGACTTCCTACAGTACGCTTGTCCGTCTTCTTTTAGAATACTGCTGCGCCGTGTGGGATCCTTACCAGATAGGGTTGACGAAGTACATCGAAAAATTTCAAAGAAGGGCAGCACGTTCTGTATATCGCGAAACAAGGGAGAGAGTGTCACTGAAATGATACAGGATTTGGGATGGACATCCTTAAAACAAAGGCGTTTTTCATTGCAGAGGAATCTTCTGTCGAAAATCCAATCAACAACGTTCTCCTCAGAATTCAAAAGTATTTTGTTGACGCCGATCTACATAGGGAGAAACGATCACCATGATAAAATAAGGGAAATCAGAGCAAGTACGGAAAGATATAGGTGTTCATTCTTTCCGTGGGCTGTACGAGATTTGAATGATAGAGAATTGTAAAGTTGGTTCGATGAACCCTCTGCCAGGCACTTAAATGTGATTTCCATAGTATCCATGTAGATGAAGTCCAGTGTGTCAACCGCCCAGCCATCTCAGAGGCCACACCGAAAAGACAAAATTCGTGGATAAGGAATAGCGGTGACTCACACGCTTGTCGTAGCAGCTAGCTCCCACATACAGCTAAATCACCGCGACAGGCGGAAATATTTACAGGAGCTTTTGCGCGGTGGAAGCGCTGCCGCCATGTTTATGGTTTGGTAACGAAGGTCAAAGACTCAAAAAGCGCGCTCCTCTTAAAGAACCCCCCACGTGGCCGCTGCAAGCTTGAGGCATTGCAGCAGTATTCCAAACAATTCCAATAATCAAAACCAAAATTCATACATGGAACACGAAGTATGTGTCAAATTCTCTGCTGAACGTCACACATGTTTACTCATCTACACTACGTAAGAAGCTGGGTACGTTTGTAGATGAATTTTAACTTTTACAACAGTTGCTTTTGCGTGGGCAAGGACCTTATTACACAAAGGACCACTATGAAGTTCACATAAATTCATAAAGTGAGATATTTTGACTCACGGTGAGTACACTAAGCAGTTTTATGCGAGTTGCGTCTTTTATACCAGGCCATTTGTCTATGTTGAACACTACAACAAAACAGGGAGTGTGGAAGTACTTCATTCAAATTTTTCAGCACAACAGCAAAACTATCCAACTTTAGTCATTTTCGATGCTTTTTTAAAACTCAAAGAGGAATCTGCCATGGTGATTCTGTTTGTCCTTAGCTTTTTATCTCTCTGACAGAAAACAGGTTACAAGGCATTCACTGTTACGAAAAATATGACATTAATGTTACCAAGTTAAAAATGATGCTTGAGATTTTCTGATGGCATTGTTTTATTTCCAGACATCATTCATATCTCTAGTGAACGTTCAGATGAGCCGTTCGAGTCCAGTAATGGAACTGAGTGAGAGTGAAATGGTAAACAAAGTCTTTAACGATAGCTTCACAGAAAACGTACATGAAGTTGAACGTTCCAGTGTAACACAACGAGATGTACTGCTGTTTATATCTGAAAATTTGTTATTATACGTGCAGGCAGTACTAAAAGTACTGTTGAGGAACATGTTATTGATATAAACTGATTTAAACTAATCAATATATAAAATAATGCTACAGCTTCAATTATTTTTTATTATGACAGTGAGAAATTCGAGCCGGCCGCTGTGGACGAGCCGTTCTAGGCGCTTCAGTCTGGAACCGCGCGACCGCTACGGTCGCAGGCTCCAATCCTGCCTCGGGCATGGATGTGTGTGATGTTCTTAGGTTAGTTAGGTTTAAGTAGTTCTAAGTTCTAGGTGACTGATGACCTCGGATGTGAAGTCCCATAGTGCTCAGAGCAGAGCAGTTTGAGAAATTCGAGACTAAAGCACTAAAGCAGTAAGACAGTAACACCAAAACTACGCTGGTGAACAAACCATTGTATTTTTTAGTTGCTTTTTGTTAGGAAACAGCTTAAACATATAGTTTTTTGTTGCCGTAAACCTATATCTGATCTTAGTGTATTTTATCACGTACAGTTTTTTCCCAGTTTCACTTCGTTATAAACTAAAAAATTTGCGAAACACATGTAACTATAATGAAAAGTAAATTAGTTTATCAATATGGACAAACGTTTCATTGAAGTCGGTCTGTATTAGATAAGAATTAAATGACAATTGATTTATATTTCCTTTCCCACAAAAGGGTCTAATATAACGTAGTACGTAGCATTAATTGCCTGTTTTATGTCTTGGTAAAGTGATCAACTGTGTTGCTTTTCCGGCGGCTGCGATACTATCTTCCCAGCACTTTGATGCGGTGGTGGTAGTGCTCACATTCGGTTCGCTGGTGTCACCCGCATTTCCAGGAAGAAGTTCGAGATGATTGTTCACAAAGTGAATTACATGCTGATCCACCCAAATGTCTTTAATTCTTCAATCAACGGACAACAACAGAAATATAATTTGTTACCTAGAAACTTAATGACGCCTCCTTAAATGACACTGATTTCTGCTTCTCTCTAACAGTCAAATTTATTCAGAGTGGCAATTAAACATCTTTTTTCCAAATGTCAGATCCAGCAAACACGCCTTGTTTTCAGTTTTGTTTTTGACAGGTGAGGAAAAATTCTACAGAGGTACTTGAAACATCCTCCTTCTCAGAGTCTCGCTCCACAAACTGTTTCATTAGATCAACATAATGTGTAGAGATGGTATAGAATGTATGTGAACATGAGGCAGAAACAGCAATGACCAAAGAAGATGCTTTATAAATAAAAGCTTAATGCTTCAGTGTAAAATTCTCTTTAATTACCATAAACTTAAAATGGAGAATCACTAATACGTGATGGTAGTAGCTGCTGCGAAATGTGGTGACATAAACAAACAAATGTATCTTGTAAAAGTTCAGCATGCAACCAAATTAATTGTTGTTGTTGTTGTTGTTGTGGTCTTCAGTCCTGAGACTGGTTTGATGCAGCTCTCCATGCCACTCTATCCTGTGCAAGCTTCTTCATCTCCCAGTACCTACTGCAACCTACATCCTTCTGAATCTGCTTAGTGTATTCATCTCTTGGTCTCCCTCTACGATTTTTACCCTCCACGCTGCCCTCCAATGCTAAATTTGTGATCCCTTGTTGCCTCAAAACATGTCCTACCAACCGATCCCTTCTTCTAGTCAAGTTGTGCCACAAACTTCTCTTCTCCCCAATCCTATTCAATACCTCCTCATTAGTTACGTGATCTACCCACCTTATCTTCAGCATTCTACTGTAGCACCACATTTCGAAAGCTTCTATTCTCTTCTTGTCCAAACTATTTATCGTCCATGTTTCACTTCCATACATGGCTACACTCTGTACAAATACTTTCAGAAACGACTTCCTGACACTTAAATCTATACTCGATGTTAATAAATTTCTCTTCTTCAGAAACGATTTCCTTGCCATTGCCAGTCTACATTTTATATCCTCTCTACTTCGACCATCATCAGTTATTTTACTCCCTAAATAGCAAAACTCCTTTACTACTTTAAGTGTCTCATTTCCTAATCTAATCCCCTCAGCATCACCCGATTTAATTTGACTACATTCCATTATCCTCGTTTTGCTTTTGTTGATGTTCATCTTATATCCTCCTTTCAAGACACTGTCCATTCCGTTCAACTGCTCTTCCAAGTCCTTTGCTGTCTCTGATAGAATTACAATGTCATCGGCGAACCTCAAAGTTTTTACTTCTTCTCCATGAATACCTACTCCGAATTTTTCTTTTGTTTCCTTTACTGCTTGCTCAATATACAGATTGAATAACATCGGGGAGAGGCTACAACCCTGTCTCACTCCTTTCCCAACCACTGCTTCCCTTTCATGCCCCTCGACTCTTATAACTGCCATCTGGTTTCTGTACAAATTGTAAACAGCCTTTCGCTCCCTGTTAATTAATAAATTAATTTGTGATATGAATGTAAAATGACGTATTCCACATCATTACGATTTATCGTGCAAATGGTCCGTGGTACAGCAAACTAACTAACTAACCAACCCTAAATATTTTTTTTTCCTCCTGAAACGTCCGGTAAATGAAGACATTTACCTACGACAAGGCAGCCATGAAGTCATTATCCACCAACAGTTTTTCGTCGATATCAGCTTATTCCTAAGACTTGTGGAAGCAAGGGCCATATGCCGCATTTTTCATTCCTTTTTCGGTTCTCTTCAGTGAGAGTGGATCTCAGCACAACAGACACCGCGGAATGGAATCAAAGCTTGTCTCTGGACGCAACGTATGCTTCCTACAGGAGGTGTACAATGCCTGGTAACCCATAAAAATAGCATAGAATGTCATTTTAGAGAGAAAGATGAAATCTAATAAACTTCTGTAAGAAGAAGAGAATAGCTGCTTAAGTGGGGTAAAGTGTGAACTTTAGTCAACAGCAACAGCTTCCAACGTCGACGGAATAACGTGTTACTCGTAACTAGTGGCACGAAATTTGATGTTGCCCATGAAGTACAGAAAGGAGGGTGGAAAGGGGGAGGGGGTGACCGAAGGACTCAAAGGTGCTGCTCACATAGGAAAAAAGGTGAAGCTCATCACCTATCAATGTCGCTCATTGCACGTGTGTGGTTTCTCCAGTGCTTCTTTGCCTGAATGCCGGTGTTCCTCTTCGTTAACTGACAGTTCTCCCCAGGATTTACAAATATATGTCGTGAAACAGTGATAAGTGGAGATAAAATTATGTGTGGTACCATAATACGAACTCACATCAGTGTACTATTTGTTTTCTCTCTATGTTGAACAGTCTTCCCACAAACACGTTAAAAACTTCACGACCTAATGTTTCCTGCGTGGTCGTAACGCACCACTAAGTGGACTATGCCTGTCCGTACAGCTGTTTTGCGTCCAAGCGTCTACAATACTTGATCTTCTGCCCAGGGTAAAATACCTGTTAACGGCTTACTCAAGCTAGATGCATTTTGAGACACTAATCAACCTAAAAACATGCGACTTGTATTAATATTAGTCTCCACATGACGTAAATACTGCTGTAATGTCGTTCAGTACGCTGTTATCACTCACCAGTAGAAATATCTGCACTTATATCCATTATACCCACACACGGACGTGCGCACAGGCGCATGCACGCGCAAGAGCGCACACAAACTTGTGTGTGTGTGTGTGTGTGTGTGTGTGTCCGTGCGTGCGTGCGTATATATATAGGGAGGGGAAAAATTGTGTCAGGAAATTTTAACACTGGGTAGCTGATGCCAGTAGAAACCAAAATTATTGATGTTGTGTAGGTCGACAACGCACTATTTTTAAACTACGGAACTTGGCACCACACGCTCCGTTTGGTCGTGGGATTACCCTGTTGCCTTTCGTCCGTTGACGGGCAGTGCTATGGTTGTCGGTTCACACATACAAACGTCCCTCGCCCTATCACTGCCCCAACGTGATACGCACATGTGTCGAATAGGCATTGCTGTTTGTCTCCACCTCACGTCAGAGGCATTCACACCTAAGATTCGCTTCGGAGTACACACACATCACCTGCGATTTAGTCAGAATGGCGGCACAGTATTCGTTTGAAGAACAACGAGATATGTTTTTTGTTTATGGACTAGCCGACGGTAATGCGGATGGAGCTCGACGATTGTATGAGGAACGGTACCCAGCAAAACACCACCCAAACCCGCAAATGTGTACAGTAATTCACCGGCGACTTGGCGAAACAGGTTCATTAGCGGGATATCGTGATGATACTGGAAGACCTCGAACACGACGTGATCCTGCATTTGAAGAGACTGTTCTCGAACGCTTCGAGGAAGCACCTAAGACAAGTACTGGAGCGGTTGAATACGACATGGAAGTCACTCATCGGTTAGTCTGGGAGGTTTTGTCGGATGACAGCCAGTATCTATTTTGTTTCCATCCAGTCCAAGGCCTAAGTCCTGTGGCGGACTATGAACAAAGGCTAGGGCTTTGATGGTGGTTTCTGCGACGTGTTGCACGAGATTCCGACTTCCCGCCATTGTGCTGTTTACCGACGAGTGCACCTTCCATCGGGATAGCCTTTACAACACTCGAAACGTTCATCACTGGGGAAGGGGAAATCCTCACGTCACGTACGTCCACGGACACAGGAAAGATTTTCGCTCAACGTTTGGGCAGGCATTGTGGGTTACCATCTGATTGGAAGGCTGGCGTGCTACCACCGAGTGTGCGCGCCGCCTTGGATGCATCGCGATCTCCGGTAGTTTAAGCATTCACCGTCATGCCTTGTCCAGAGCATCCGGCAACGGCAATCCCGCGGCCAATCGGAGCGCATTTCCGTAGTTTAAAAATTATGAGTTGTCGAGCTACGCAACATTAGTAATTTTGGTATATATAAAGTAAGCTCCGATCGGTCGCGAAATGGAAACGACTATGAAAATCCGATAAAGCTTTGCACAGATGTGTTGGGTAGTGTCTGTAGTATAACCCCAGTTAGCATCACGTCGCTCTTCTCATTTCTGAGCTCGCAGTGAGTGCGTAAAGATGTCTAGAAAATAGTGTCTGCCGCCAAGTACGAGGGCCTGGTGAGAAATTTCGCCTGAAGCTATGCAGCTAACATTACATAACTGTCGTGCTGTTTCTTCTTCAAGACAATTCTCAGCCGCATTCTGCAGGGGCAATGAAGATGCTCCTGCATCGTTTTCAAATGGAAATGTGAGATTACCCACAATACAGTCCGCAATTGTCTCCCCCTGAGTTTCATCTCTGGTCACATGAACCGCTGTCTTTGAAGACAACATTTTGACACAGACAACGAGGTGTAGGCCAGCGTGGAGAATTGGCGGAAAGCACTGGCGGCTGCCTTCTATGATGAGGCTATTGAAAAGTTGGTACAACGCTATGACAAAAGTCTAAGTCAGAACGGCGACTACGTAGAGAAGTAGCTGAAAGGTGTAGCTAATTGTTACAAGTAAAACATTTCTGATGTTCACTGTGGTTTCAATTTGGCAATCAATCGGAGCTTACTTTCTGAACAGGCCTCGTATATATATACAGGGTGAGTCACCTAACGTTACCGCTGGATATATTTCGTAAACCACATCAAATACTGACGAACCGATTCCACAGACCGAACGTGAGGAGAGGGGCTAGTGTAATTGGTTAATACAAACCACACAAAAATGCACGGAAGTATGTTTTTTAACACAAACCTACGTTTTTTTAAATGGAACCACGTTAGTTTCGTTAGCACATCTGGACATATAAACGGCGGGGTCAGGGATTTTCTCTGCCTCGTGATGGCTGGGTGTTGTGTGCTGTCCTTAGGTTAGTTAGGTTTAAGTAGTTCTAAGTTCTAGGGGACTTATGACCACAGCAGTTGAGTCCCATAGTGCTCAGAGCCATTTGAACCATTTTTTTGAACATATAAACAGATACGTAATCAGTGCCATTTGTTGCATTGTAAAATGTTAATTACATCCGGAGATATTGTAACCTAAAGTTGACGCTTGAAACCTCCGACGTTCAGTTGCGTGTTGTAACAAACACGGGCCACGGTCGGCGAGCAGCATCTGCAGGGACATGTTTACGATGACGACCGTGTTTACGAGTGTGGCTGTAGTGCACTGTTGTGGTTTGGTCTAGCTGTCGCAGTGTCCGCATGTAGCGCTTGCTGCTATTGTTATTCTGCATTCGTCTCCGCACGCAGACCAACTGTAGTACACCGTGTTACCAGACGCCTGTGATAGTGTAGTGTTGTAGGAACTGTGACCATGGTGTATTCGAACTCTGGAAAGGCGGAGATGATATCTATGGCGAGTGTCGACGAAATGCAGCTGAAGCCTGCAGGGTGTATGCAGAACGGTACCCGGACAGAGAGCATCCAACGTGCCGCACATTGCAAAACGTCTACCGCCAACTGTATGCAACAGGTATGGTCGTAGCACGCAAACGGGTCCGTAACAGGCCCGTCACAGGAGAAGCAGGTGCCGTTGGTGTGTTAGCTGCTGTTGCCATGAATCCACACATGAGTACACGGGACATTGCGAGAGTCGGTGGACTGAGTAAAAGTAGTGTCATGCGCATACTGCATCGTCACCGCTTTCACCCGTTTCATGTGTCGCTACATCAGCAATTACATGGTGATGACTTTAATCATCGAGTGCAATTCTGTCAATGGGCATTAACAGAGAATGCGTTGCAGTTCTACCTGTTTACCGATGAAGCGGGTTTCACAAACCACGGGGCAGTGAACATGCATTACTGGTCCGTGGACAATACTCGCTGGCTCAGACAGGTAGAGCGACAGCGACCGTGGACTGTAAATGTATGGTGCGGAATCATTGGCGACCACCTCATTGGTCCTCACTTCATTGCAGGGGCCCAAACAGCTGCAACATACATCGCGTTTCTACAGAATGATCTGCCAACGTTGCTCGAAAATGTCCCACTGGAAACGCGTCGACGAATGTGGAATCAGCATGATGGTGCACCTGCACATTCCGCGATTAACACTAGACTGACCCTTGACAGGATTTTCGACGGGCGTTTCATAGGACGTGGAGGACGCATAAATTGGCCAGCCCGTTCTCCTGATCTTACACCTCTGGACTTCTTTCTGTGGGGTACGTTAAAGGACAATGTGTACTGTGATGTGCCTACAACCCCAGAGGATATGAAACAACATATTGTGGCAGCCTGCGGGACATTACATCAGATGTACTGCGGCGTGTCCGACATTCATTACGCCAGAGATTGCAATTGTGTGCAGCAAATGATGGCCACCACATTGAACATCTATTGGCCTGACATGTCGGGACACACTCTATTCCACTCCGTAATTGAAAACGGAAATCACGTGTGTACGTGTACCTCACCCCTCATGGTAATGTACATGTGTGTCAGTGAAAAAGACCAATAACAACGTGTTAGCATGTGGATATAATGTGCTGTTCCAGTCTCTTCTGTACCTAAGGTCCATCACCGTTCCCTTTGGATCCCTACGTAATTCGGTGCTCTGCGATACACACGATCGAACAGCGGAGGAGTGGTACTCAAGCGTCAACTTTAGGTTACAATATCTCCGGATATAATTAACATTTTACAATGCAACAAACGGCACTGATTACGTATTTGTTTATATGTTCAGATGTGCTAACAAAACTAACGTGGTTCCATTTAAAAAAAACGTAGGTTTGTGTTAAAAAACATACTTCCGTGCATTTTTTTATGGTTTGTATTAACCAATTACTCTAGCCCTCTCCTCACGTTCGGTCTGTGGAATCGAGTATTTGATGTGGTTTACGAAATATATCCAGCGGTAATGCTAGGTGACTCACCCTATATATATATATATATATATATATATATATATATATAACGTTTGGGTTAGTTCACACATTACTTATACACATGGAATGCTAAAAAGATCACTACGCTCAATTCAGCTTCGTTGCGAAGCTCTTATTTAAATCGATTGAACGTTTCTGAAGCAGGTACTTAAAATAAAGCAAGTTAATATTACTGCATGAAGCTGAAAAGGGTTATACATTGCTAAATATACTGACCTTGCCACACTATGTAAACCAAAAGTATGTGCATATATGTTCTACGCAACTACTGATCATACCATGTGAACTGACAGGTTCAAATGGTTCAAATGGTTCTGAGCACTATGGGACTTAACATCTGAGGTCATCAGTCCCCTATAACTTAGACCGGGTTCCCGGGTTCGATTCCCGGCGGGGTCAGGGATTTTCTCTGCCTCGTGATGGCTGGGTGTTGTGTGATGTCCTTCGGTTAGTTAGGTTTAAGTAGTTCTAAGTTCTAGGGGACTGATGACCATAGCTGTTAAGTCCCATAGTGCTCAGAGCCATTTTTATAACTTAGAACTACTTAAACCTAACTAACCTAAGGACATCCCACACATCCATGCCCGAGGCAGGATTCGAACCTGCGACCGTAGCAGTCGCGCGGTTCCGGACTGAAGCGCCTAGAACCTCTCGGCATCCGCGGCCGGCTGAACTGACAGGTTCAATAAAGAAATTTTGTTACTATTTTGCTCTCAGAAGGACTCTGTTCTGTCGTTTCTCCTTTTTATGGACAATACAGCCGTGTGGATTCTCAATACAAATATAACTTAAGACGAGTGCTGAAAATCGCAGACGCCTCAAGGAGGAAAATAGCCAGTTTGATTTTTTTTATCGGGTGTGCACTGCACCCTCATTCGTCACATTTGCGAACACAGCAAAACGGATTAAGTTATAAAGTTTTTCGTTACAGTGGAATCATTGGCCGGATGTCAACAAGTGGGGGTGAATCACACTTATTCAGACGCAGAACGAAATACGCAGCAGCCGTGGGACCACTTAGTCTTACGTTAGACAGAATCTGCCGTCGCGAGTGCAGCGCCCGGGGCTTACTCAAAGAAGGCGCGCGTAAACAGTTTACACGAGCTGTGAAAAACAGCCGCGGCAAACAAGGCGCAGTGACGCGGGAGGGAGCTGGGGGAGAGGGGAGAGGGCCTCTGCTATTGTAGCCTCTACTCTGCTATAAACCCGCCCGCTGCTTTCTCAGAACACATTCATTACCCGCTAGCAGAAGATCAGAAGCAAAGGGCAGATTTTAAAATTTTACTCTGAACGCAGTATACACGATTATGTGGTAAGTTCCGCATACATTCACAGGAACAGAGATGCTGTTTTGGACGTATTGTGAATCTATAGATTGTTTACGAGAGTCATGTGAGCAGCGAATAGTGTTAATATTCGGAGACTATGATGTTTTCTAGGTAGCATCATAATTTTATTCTTAACAAAACATAAATAATATATAAAGTATTATGTTAAGGTAGCTCCTTCAGAACTGGCCTTGGAAGGTCCAACGGTACCGACCGACCGCCGTGTCATCCTCAACTATGACGTCACTGGATGTGGATATGGAGGGACACGTGGTCACGATACCGCTCTTCCGGCCATTGACAGTTTTCGTGAAAGGAGCCGTTAGTTCCCGGTCAAGTGGCTCCTCAATTGGCCTCACAAGGGCTGAGTGCACCCCAATTGCAACAGCACTCGGCAGAACCGGACAGCGACCCATCCAAGTGCTAGCCAAGCCTGACAGAGCCTAACTGCGGTAATCTGACGTGAATCGGTGTTACCACTGTGGCAAGGCTGTTGGCATATTATTGTAGATGTCCAGTAAATAATAGAATGAACTTTTTTATACAATTTATAACAGTTATTAAATAATAGGATTTAAACAAATGTTCGACGTTCATGTTACTTTAACATTCAGGAAGTTGCAATGTAGTGCTTATTTTGATCGTTCACGCCAAGTTATATACTCAGAGTTAGAAGGCAGAGTTAGATTACAAGCGCAGTCGACTATCCAGACGATACAGTGCCTTGCACGGAGCGAGGTGGCGCAGTGGTTAGCGCACTGGACCCGCAATTGGGAGGACGACGGTTCAATCCCGCGTCCGGCCATCCTGATTTAGGTTTTCCGTAATTTCCCTAAATCGTTCCAGGCAAATGCCGGGATGGTTCCTTTGAAAGGGCATGGCCGACTTCCTTCCCCATCCTTCCATAATGAGATGAGACCGATGATCTCGCTGTTTGGTCTCTTCCCCCAAACAACCCAACCCACCCCAGTGCCTTGCAAAACTAAAACCAGTTTGGATAAACTACTGCTTGTGATTAATTTTTCGTAACGCGAAATGTAAATCATGTAGGCAAATTGCATCTGCCGTCCTCATCATGAGTAAGAGTAGTGTGGCAGATATCGTCAGACGAATCAAAAACGAGGACTGTATAGACTCTACACTCGGAAGGGCCAACCAAAGAAATTGCATGGCACTGACAAGAGGAATCCAATACGAAAAATAAAGAAGGATCTTACAGTCAGTTCACCCAGGTTATCAAGTGAGCTTCTGAACGAGAGAAGAAAGAAGGGGCATCCTCAAAAGATTCGCAAAGCATTGAACTATAGTAGCTGCAATGGAGGAGTGGTTAGGAAGTGGATGAGCAGAACTGAAAGAAGAGGTAGGACTTTGCTGAAGAGCTTATTACGAAGGAAGGAACATTGTGGAACGACGTCATCTCTATCAACGAAGGTTAATTTATCGTTTCTGTTTTGGGTGGACGAAGAATGGTGTGACAGAATAATTTAGTCTCAAATGTCAATCCGCCTGTAATCCATGGAAGTAACAGTGTTCTTGTTGGGGTCTGTACATCCACATTTCTTGATCGACAGTGTTATGGAAAATACACATTGAAAAACAGTTTACACAAAAGTGCTGAAAAATGTGGATATCAAAACACGTTCAAGTTTTACCAGGACAATCACTCGAAACATAATGCTCGCATAATGCTGGAATGTTTGTTGTACAGTTGCACCACATTCTTACGACCAACACGTCAATCTCCAAACCTCAGACCTACTGAGAGTGTGTGGGAAGAACTAGAGCGACGTATTAAAGAAACACCATTATCTTCCAAAGCACCTTTGAAGCGTCGGTTGAAAGAAGAATGGGACGGTCTATGTACTGACTGTTGGCAATATGCCACAGCGTTTGAATATAGTGATACAACAGAATGGCTAGCCAATAAGATATTGAAACATTTATTTGTCACATAAATCAATCTTGAAATAATTTTTATGAAAAGTGACAGAATACTAAAGTAACGTGAAAATAAGACAGAATTTTATTTAAATCGTATTATTAAAGAAATTTTCTTCAGAATAATCCATTTCCGAGCATTATCTGTGCCAATGTGTATGCTACTACATTCTTTTTACTATTGAGAATTTTTGGTATCGAGCATTCTTCAAGTGCATCATCACACCAAGGAAGTTTCGTCAAGTGGGGAAACAAAACACGAAAAATAATGTAAAACGTAAACTAGCCGTATGAAGATGAATCTATTAATTCTAAGCCAGTAGCGGCACTGTTTAAATAAATAAATAGCATTGTGAAAAGTGTCTGGTTGCTGTAATCTTCTGTATAAGAGTCAGCCTATATTTTGTACACAGCCACGGGCTCAGAATGTCAGTTTTTGACAAAATAATACTTGGTTGTATTTTTTGCTTGTTTTGCTAAGAATAATGTCATGATGCTGCAAAGTAAAAATCTCTCAGTGTTTCGAATATTAACGCCACTGTATCTTGCCTGAATCAAACCGATACTCCAATTCGTGTCATAGTCGTGGTAGCTGGTCCTGAGTTACTGAAGTCCCAGTGACGCCAAAACGACGAAAGTTGTAAAAGTAACTTAGTGACTATTACTGTTATAGAACTAATACTGTTCCCTATGAACTACACTCCTGGAAATTGAAATAAGAACACCGTGAATTCATTGTCCCAGGAAGGGGAAACTTTATTGACACATTCCTGGGGTCAGATACATCACATGATCACACTGACAGAACCACAGGCACATAGACACAGGCAACAGAGCATGCACAATGTCGGCACTAGTACAGTGTATATCCACCTTTCGCAGCAATGCAGGCTGCTATTCTCCCATGGAGACGATCGTAGAGATGCTGGATGTAGTCCTGTGGAACGGCTTGCCATGCCATTTCCACCTGGCGCCTCAGTTGGACCAGCGTTCGTGCTGGGCGTGCAGACCGCCTGAGACGACGCTTCATCCAGTCCCAAACATGCTCAATGGGGGACAGATCCGGAGATCTTGTTGGCCAGGGTAGTTGACTTACACCTTCTAGAGCACGTTGGGTGGCACGGGATACATGCGGACAGGCATTGTCCTGTTGGAACAGCAAGTTCCCTTGCCGGTCTAGGAATGGTAGAACGATGGGTTCGATGACGGTTTGGATGTACCGTGCACTCGACGATCACCAGAGGTGTACGGCCAGTGTAGGAGATCGCTCCCCACACCATGATGCCGGGTGTTGGCCCTGTGTGCCTCGGTCGTATGCAGTCCTGATTGTGGCACTCACCTGCACGGCGCCAAACACGCATACGACCATCATTGGCACCAAGGCAGAAGCGACTCTCATCGCTGAAGACGACACGTCTCCATTCGTCCCTCCATTCACGCCTGTCGCGACACCACTGGAGGCGGGCTGCACGATGTTGGGGCGTGAGCGGAAGACGGCCTAACGGTGTGCGGGACCGTAGCCCAGCTTCATGGAGACGGTTGCGAATGGTCCTCGCCGATACCCCAGGAGCAACAGTGTCCCTAATTTGCTGGGAAGTGGCGGTGCGGTCCCCTACGGCACTGCGTAGGATCCTACGGTCTTGGCGTGCATCCGTGCGTCGCTGCGGTCCGGTCCCAGGTCGACGGGCACGTGCACCTTCCGCCGACCACTGGCGACAACATCGATGTACTGTGGAGACCTCACGCCCCACGTGTTGAGCAATTCGGCGGTACGTCCACCCGGCCTCCCGCATGCCCACTATACGCCCTCGCTCAAAGTCCGTCAACTGCGCATACGGTTCACGTCCACGTTGTCGCGGCATGCTACCAGTGTTAAAGACTGCGATGGAGCTCCGTATGCCACGGCAAACTGGCTGACACTGACGGCGGCGGTGCACAAATGCTGCGCAGCTAGCGCCATTCGACGGCCAACACCGCGGTTCCTGGTGTGTGCGCTGTGCCGTGCGTGTGATCATTGCTTGTACAGCCCTCTCGCAGTGTCCGGAGCAAGTATGGTGGGTCTGACACACCGGTGTCAATGTGTTCTTTTTTCCATTTCCAGGAGTGTATCTACAGGATGCCATAGGAAGCTCCCTGAAGGTACTAGTGCATAATGGGTATAGAGAAGTCCCAACGCCAGAAAACTGGCAACATACAGAAAGATCAGCACAGAATTGACGTCTGTTGTTAGTGCTGGCAGTCAAAAACTCCTGCATAAATGAATGAATTGCACGTTAATCAGAGTTAATACCTTTTAATTTTCTCGACAGATAAAAACACAAAAAAAGGTCTACAGGAAGACATTGACGACTCTTGATGGCTGGCCGGAGTGGCCGAGCGGTTCTAGGCGCCCCAGTCTGGAACCGCGCGACCGCTACGGTAGCAGGTTCGAATCCTGCCTCGGGCATGGATGTGTGTGATGTTCTTAGGTTAGTTAGGTTTAAGTAGTTCTAGGGGACTGATGCCCTCAGCTGTTAAGTCCCATAGTGCTCAGAGCCATTTGAACCTTTTTTTTTCTTTTTTTTTACTCTTGGTGACAGATAATGCCTTTCAAGAAAGCAACTGTGGTAAGTCTGCATGAAATTCATCTAGCAGTATTATCTCTACGTAATCACTCAAACATTGAGTACTGGATACGAGAGTCAGAACAATTAGTACGGCCGGCCGCTGGTGGCCGAGCGGTTCTGGCGCTACAGTCTGGAACCGCGCGACCGCTACGGTCGCAGGTTCGAATCCTGCCTCGGGCATGGATGTGTGTGTTGTCCTTAGGTTAGTTAGGTTTAAGTAGTTCTAAGTTCTAGGGGACTTATGACCTCAGCAGTTGAGTCCCATAGTGCTCAGAGCCATTTGAACAATTAGTACGCGAATGGTACGTGCACCAAGCAAAGTGGCCGTCGCGGTTTTACTACAAAAAGACGTCAGTTCATCGAAAATGTGACCATGAAGACGTCGGACTACCCGACGACGAGCTACAACTAAATTTCAGTATGCGCGATAATATCCTATTTTTATGCACAAGTATTGACAACTAGACTGGTGTTCAAAATGAAACAAAAAACGGAAATTTTGCAAGGTTCCTATTTTAAAAAAACGCAGTTGATATCCGTTTGACCTATGGCAGCGCCATCTAGGGGGCCAACCATAGCGCCATCAGGTTTCCCCCTTCATGCTAGACAAGTTTCGTTCTTTGTAGTTTTTTCGTTTGATGCTTATTTCGTGAGATATTTGGCCCGCTCACTTTCAACGGACCACTCTGTATAGGTATTTTCTGTGGGAAGTATCGATGTATCGATATTACTTTAATAGCCCTAGTTCGTGAAGTCGTCCGCATAGAGGCCTGCATGTCACCCAGAATTTCACTCGGTTTATGTCCTCTGGCCCACAAACATCTGTCTACACTTCGCCTCTCTTCTCAGGTTGCCGACACTAACATGCGCGTCATGTTTATTTCGTAGTTTAGGCTTATCTCGCTGGAGATGCACATGAAAAGAAAATACCCTCCGTAGGGCAAACTTCAAACTACAGGGTGAACATTAATAAAACTAACAAACTGCAGGGACGGATTCCTGACTGCAAATTGGGGAAAGAAGGTCCTATGAACATGTGTCCGCAAATGCATGGTTGCCGCGGTAGATGGCTCTGACGAATGAACGTCCCTCTGACCACGTGTCGTGTGTTCCTTGTGTGTTGCAGGCTGTGTGATTGACGCAGCATAACTGCAAGCAGCTGAATGGTTGGTCGGCAAAGAGGGCTGATGACAGAAATCCCATGACTGTGATGATCTAGTGCGAAAACCATCGACAAAATCCTTCCTGTAGAGGGAAATCACCTGCTGATAATCCTTGCAGTCGTTGGAGGTGATAAGCATGATAGCGGTTGTCGTGTAGGATACACATAACCGTACTTTGTCTTGCACCATGTTGGCGAGCCACTTGCCTGGTGCCTGCACAGAGGTTCGTCTCAGTATCCTGTAGAAACCGGTCCTCCAAATCTGGTGCACGCACAGTCCATTGCCTCGCTGTACATTCGTGTGTCTGAATCGCCGAAAAGGGGCTTGAAGTGTTGCGTGATGTTGTTGGTGCCTGTGAGGGTACTTGTTTTGGTATAGCTTTGGTGCGTGACGTACACAAACGCCATCTCGGCTTGTTCCCGACATGAATAACGGACCATTCTGCTGCTTACAGCACGCTGCGTCAATCACCCAGTCTTCTTCTGTAGTGGTCAATCCAAGGATTGGTTTGCAACAGCTACAATGGCAGCTTGTCCTCATTATGTGCGTCTTTTAGCTTTTCTCTTCCTTTCTTTATAGGTGTTACATCCCACATCTTTCACGATTTGATCCATGTACATCAGCCGTGGTCTTCTTCTTGGTCTTTTTCCCTCGACATATCCCTCTATGATTGTGTTCATGAGTCCTTTATGCCTTAATAGATGGCCTGTAAATTGCAGTCTTCTTTTAACAATGAAACTCCAGAAGCTTCTCTTCTCACCTGCTCTTTCCAGAACCACTTCGTTTGCGACCTTGTCGATACGTTTTATTTTGAGCATGCGTCTACAGCACCACATTCCAAAAGAATTTAGCTTCTGGTCTTCCTCTGTCCCGAGAGTCCATGTTTCACAGCCATAGCATGCAACACTCCATACATATGATTTCAAAAATATTTTCCTGATTTCAAGGCTGATGCTCTTAGATGTTAAGATGTTTTTCTTCTTGTTAAAAGCAGCCTTTGCTTGAGCAATTCTACTTCTCATTTCTGCCTTGCTCCTTCCATCCCTGGTAATATTACTGCCCAGTTAAGTAAATTTATCAACTTGTTCAAGCAGTTCATTGCCTACATGAACTTGGACTTTCACTTGATCTTTTTTGTCGCATGCCATAACTTTTGTTTTTGCTTTATTAATTCTCGTATTATATTCTTCCCCCATAACTTTATCCATTCTGTTCAGTAGGACTACAAGATCTTCTTCACTTTCAGCCAGGACAGCTATATCATCGGCATATCTTATCACATCTATTCGTTGGCCGTGAATTACTACCGCTATCTGTGAATTTTCCCTTACTTTTTTCAGCGCCTCTTCAATGTATAGGTTAAAGATAACAGGGTATAGCGTCTCCTGGCCAATCGTCATAAGAAGCGTGTGACAGAATTTTTTCCGTGTGCGTAAGACCAGTTAACATGTATCGATATAGTGCCACGCACACGGCGAAAGAGAAATAATTTAAACACGAATAAACATGACCAATTGAAGCAACATAGCAAGACTGTGTAAATATTTCACGAATATATTATGTATGTATGTAGAACATTCATAATTATTTGACGTTTTATGCATTTTTTAAGTTTGAATCGATTACATATTATTATCTTTGACAATCGTATTCTTGTTAAATGAATTAGTGATTATGATCTGTGCCTCAAATAAAAACGACAATTCAGTACATGAATAAATAGTAAAAAGCATTGTAATAATTTCTCCGTTCTCTTTGGGTTACGTTACGAGTAACACTTGCGTGTTCAAGCAAATGTATATGCTGGCCGTGAGTCTTTTGTTTATGAAGCTTGAGATCCGCCATTAGGCGAGTTGTTGTAAAAAGTTGTGTAAAATTAATGCATTTTTGTTTGAATATATAGAGTTTCAGCAAATATGTTTTTAAAATAATTTGTAAAGTTGCCAGCCATTCGTCCCGTAAATAATTCTGACATTTTCAGCATTTAATTTAGCGGAAGCCGCTGTACCAATCTGCGAGGGCAACGGCCGCAGACGCGGCACATTTTAAAAAATATTTATGTCAGGCATCGCAGTCGTCTCGCCGGTAAAGCGAGGTAACGTAGTAATATTTAACATTTTCTTAAAGCTTCCAGCAGTGCCGGCAGACTATATTATATTATTCAGTGCATTTCTCAGTTCGATTTGGAAGGTATTGTGCAATATGTTCTATGCGATCACAAAAATATAACGAATAACAGTGTTATGATTTTATCATTTTCACATTTTGTGGCAAGGTCTGCTCTGTGAAACTAAAGCAATATTTTACATTTTTTCCCTGAGATTAAGAGAACGTGGGCTAGCCAAGCGCCTGTTCTAATTAACAGTATTCAAAAATCCACTGCATAACGTAACCAACATTCAGTGCTGTGACGATCATTTGAATTTCATTACTGACTTTTCTGATTACGATGCAAGGTAGTGAGTTCAGATACAGTTTTCTTTCTTTCGTGATTGTGTTACAGTAGCAAGTGAATGTTTCTTACATGATTATCCAGAGCAGATGTGGAAAAGCAATAATTTGATCCACGGTGTGCCACATTTATGATAAAAGTGTTTATTCCCTCTCCCACTCCATGTCTGAACTTAACATATGTATGCTAGTGTGACTCATACAGCCAAAGTGAAATATTTACTCAACATTACTCAAAGTTACTTGCTTTTATGAAGAAAGAATTACCAAGTAAAGACAATGTAATAACACTGAAGCAAAACCATAGCAACTTGTTACATATAATTTTGTGTACTGCCATCAGCTCTCAGTTTCAGTTTTATATCAGTCTTACATTGCAAATCCAAACTTCAGTATCGTAAAGCAAAGTTACTAGTTACCATGTACTAACTTACTTGCTGCTACACATATATAATCATATCTAAATAAATAAAACCACAAGCCGAATAAAATTAACTCCAGTAGTAAAAAAGTGAGAGGAGGAGTAAGGGAGACGGAATAAGGGGATAGTGCGTAACCTTGTCGGACACCTTTCCGTATCTCCACCTCTTCTTGTTTTGTCCGTCCACAAATAACTGCTGTCTCGTTTTTGTACAGTACATACCCAGTATGCAACACAAAAGTAAAACATGGCATGTGGCTGCCATTCGTCAACGATGTATTTCCGGACACTTGTTCATAGGACATTTTTCCTCCATTTCCAGTTAGGAATGCACCCCTCCAGTTCGTCAGTTTTATTAATGTTCACCTCGCACACAATCGTGAAATTTGAACATTCCAGTGCAAACACAGGGAAAAAATTCTTGTCCGTTTCTTTCCAATTCTCCCACGTTTGTCCTAGCTGCCGCTCCTTGTGTACCCATCTCGTTGTGCGATGCTGGAACTGACTTGGCCGCTGTCGGCGTGGTCACTCTAAACGAGATAACCGCTTGCGCCTCAGGTACACACGCCAGAGGACGTACTTCTTCCCTGTGCCCCGCTCCCCGGCTCCTTGGACGGACGGCCTCCTCGCGGAAGAGACTCGTTGGCGCGCCTCGTCGCCGGCGCAGTAAAGCTTAACAGCGCTCGTGACGTCAGCGGGTCGCTCACCCCGACGACGGGTCCGGAACCCGAGCCGCGGCGCCGCTTCCGCATGGCCTGAAGCAGGCCTGCCTTTATGTGCCTGCCCCGCCTCTCATTATACAGTTGCTCTCCCCCTCCCCTCTCAGATGGGCAGGTCGTCACCCCATTCTGATTCACTGCACGCCGTATCGCAGCGACTGCTCCTCGTCTCTCTACCTGTCTCTTCCACGCATCTCCCTATAATCTTTTGTGAATATTTCAAAGGAGCGAAGATTACAATAAATTTTCTATTTTACTTAGCATGTCATGTTGAATTGGCTCCAATTCTTCTTCTCTATGGATGTGATACTTGAAGCTGAAAATGTCACATTTTAGATCTTCACGGTTCGATTCAACTAAATAAAGCCGAAATTACATTGTTCGCACAAAAATACAAAATTACGTCCGATCACATCGGAGGCATGCGTGCGACTCTCCCACTCTGCGGAAATAACAATATTCCAAAGGGTTTAAAAGTTTTCTTAACAAATGAATTCCTTCTGGTTTTTGTTACATTATTAATTTCTATTATTATTTCATAAATAAATCCAGAAATAAACACAGTAAACAATGCAGGATAGCGTAATTAATAACAGAAATTTTAAGTGTGCAAATATTTCGTTATTTCAAATGTTTCTAAAAAAAATAAATGTACATTCAGAACTATTTCTTATCGATTATTACATCGAAACTAAAATACTTTATAAAGTAAATCCTTTTGATATATTTTAGCTTTAAACATAAAATACTGTGTATAAAATTACATGAAAGTTTTCAGAAAACCAACTGAGATAATACTGGTCCGTCGAAAATTCGAAAAATAATGCTGGTATCGACAACTGCTGTTGAGAAAGTTAATGCTAGAGGAGCATGTCCCGTTACATCGTTCTCTCTCCACCGAAGTGAATGCTGTGTCGCGATAAGATTGGTACAAGAACGTTAGCTGTGGAGAAACATTGGCTAACAGATGAAATTCTTCCATTGATCGATGAAAGAATGTAATACAAATATGATCAGGGAAAAAAAGGAATGCAGCAATATGAATCACTTAGAATGAAATAAGGACTGACCCTTCATGTAGGAAAGTCAAAACAACCTTCAGCGGAATTAAAAGCAAGAGTTCTAACATTATGAGTGTACTGGGGGATCCAATGGTAAACGCAGAAAAGAGGGCGGATAGGAGGAAAGAGTACATTTTGGGACTCTATGAAGTGGAAGAATACTCTGATGACATGACAGAAGAAGAAATTATAGTCGATATGGGTGCTATAGGGGATCCAGTATTAGACCCAGAATTTGAAAGAGCTCCTGAAGATCTCAGATCAAATAAGGCAGAAAGGGTAGATAACACTCCATCGGAATTTTTACAGTCGGTGGGACAAATGGCAACGAAACGATTATTCAAATTGGTGTGCAGAATCTATGAAACTGGCAACGTACCATCACACTTTCGGAAAAATATCATTAACGTAATTCTGAAGATAGAGAGGGTAGATAAGTGTGAAAACTATCCACAACCAACTTAACAGCTCATGCATTCAAACTGCTAACAAGAATAATACACAGAACATTGCAAAATGAAACTGATCATCTGTTAGATGATGATCACTTTAGCTTTAGGAAAGGTAGAGGCATCAGACAAGCAGTTCTAAAGTTGCACTTTATAATAGAAGTAAGGCTGAAGAACAGGATTCGTCGACCTACAAAAAGCGTTAGACATCGTAGAATGGTGTAACATGTTCGAAAACCTGAGAAACATAGGGGTAAGCTGTAGGGAGAGATGGGTAATATACAGTATGAACAAGAGCCAAGAAGGAATAATAAGAGCAGTAGACCAGGAACGAAGTGCTGGGATTAAAAGGCGTCTAAGACAGGGATGCAGTTTATCACCCCTACTATTCAATCTATAAATTAAAGAAGTAATGACGGAAACAAAAGAAAGGTACAAGAGCAGGACGAAAGTTCAACGCGAGAGGATGGAAATGATGAGACTCGCTGAAGACATTCTATCCTCAATGAAAGTGACGAAGAACCACAGGATCTGTTGAATGGAATGAACAGTCTAGTGAGTATAGAATATGGACTGAGAGTAAATCGGAAGAGACAATGGTAATGAGATGTAGCAGGAATGACAGTAGCGAGAAACTTAACATGAAAACTGGTGATCAAGAAGTAGACGAAGTTAAGGAATTCTACTATCTTAGAAATAAAATTACCAGTCACGGGCAAAGCAAAGAGAACATAAAAAGCAGACTGTGAATGTCAAAAAGGACATTCCTGGCCGAGTGAAGCTTGCTATTATCAAACATAAGTCCTAATTTCAGGAAGAAATTTCTGAGAATGTACATTTGGAGCAAAGCATTGTATGATAGTGAGACATGGACTGTGGTAAAACCGGAGCAGAAGATGTAGTGTTACAGCAGAATGCTGAAAATTACGTGGACTGATAAGGCAAGAAATGAGGAGGTTCGTTGCAGAATCGAGGAGGAAAGAGGCATATGCAAGACACTAATAAGGAGAATGGGTAGGATGACAGGACATCTGTTGAAACATCAGGGACTGACTTCTATGATACTAGAGGAAGCTGTAGAGGGCAAAAATTGTCGAGGGAGATACAGATTGGAATACATCCAGCAAATAATTGAGGGCGTAGGTTGCAAGTGCTACTCTGGGATGAGGAGATTGGCACAGGAGAGGAACTCGTGGCGGGGCCGTACGAAACCACTCAGAAGACAAACGACACAAGATCAGTTCGCTGTATTGGTTGTTTGAAGCAAAATGTACTCGTTTCACTGCAGGCTTTGTAATCTCAGTTTCTGATCACCCCTCGTATGTAAGTACTGGTAAAACAATGGAGTAGCTCAGATTCTGTGTGCGAGATGTAGCTTGTAATGTGAACATCTACGATTTTCAATTAACAATTCGCCATATCAGTACAATGAATTGGCAAATTATATAAAGTTTAGATTCATTAATAAGAAGGTTACAATCCAAGGGCAGTCAATGCAATTCAGTACTGTCGTTGAGTGAATAAGAAACGACCTTACCGAGCATCGGACCAGAATTCTGTAACGACGCAGGTCTTCTTTTTTTGGTCATCAGTCTACTGACTGGTTTGATGCGGCCCGCCACGAATTCCTTTCCTGAGCTAACCATCTCAGAGTAGCACTTCCAACCTACGTCCTCAATTATTTGCTTGACGTATTCCAATCTCTGTCCTCCTCTACAGTTTTTGCCCTCTACAGCTCCCTCTAGTACCCCGGAAGTCATTCCCTCATGTCTTAGCAGATGTCCCATCATCCTGTCCCTTCTCCTTATCAGTGTTTTCCACATATTCCTTTCCTCTCCGATTCTGCGTAGAACCTCCTCATTCCTTACCTTATCAGTCCACCTAATTTTCAACATTCGTCTATAGCACCACATCTCAAATGCTTCGATTCTCTTCTGTTCCGGTTTTCCCACAGTCCATGTTTCACTACCATACAATGCTGTACTCCAGACGTACATCCTCAGAAATTTCTTCCTCAAATTAAGGCCGGTATTTCATATTAGTAGACTTCTCTTGGCCAGAAATGCCTTTTTTGCCATAGCGAGTCTGCTTTTGATGTCCTCCTTGCTCCGTCCGTCATTGGTTATTTTACTGCCTAGGTAGCAGAATTCCGTAACTTCATTGACTTCGTGACCATCAATCCTGATGTTAAGTTTCTCGCTGTTCTCATTTCTACTACTTCTCATTACCTTCGTCTTTCTCCGATTTACTCTCAAACCACACTGTGTACTCATTAGACTGTTCATTCCGTTCAGCAGATCATCTAATTCTTCTTCACTTTCACTCAGAATAGCAATGTCATCAGCGAATCGTATCATTGATATCCTTTCACCTTGTATTTTAATTCCACTCCTGAACCTTTCTTTTATTTCCATCATTGCTTCCTCGATGTACAGATCGAAGAGTAGGGGCGAAAGGCTACAGCCTTGTCTTACACCCTTCTCAATACGAGCACTTCGTTCTTGATCGTCCACTCTCATTATTCCCTCTTGGTTGTTGTACATATTGTATATGACACGTCTCTCCCTATAGCTTACCCCTACTTTTTTCAGAATCTCGAACAGCTTGCACCATTTTATATTGTCGAACGCTTTTTCCAGGTCGACAAATCCTATGAAAGTGCCTTGATTTTTCTTTAGCCTTGCTTCCATTATTAGCCGTAACGTCAGAATTGCCTCTCTTGTCCCTTTACTTTTCCTAAAGCCAAACTGATCGTCACCTAGCACATTCTCAATTTTCTTTTCCATTCTTCTGTATATTATTCTTGTTAGCGGCTTCTATGCATGAGCTGTTAAGCTGATTGTGCGATAATTCTCGCACTTGTCAGCTCTTGCGTCTTCGGAATTGTGTGGATGATGCTTTTCCGAAATTCAGATGGTATGTCGCCAGACTCATATATTCTACACACCAACGTGAATAGTCGTTTTGTTGCCACTTCCCCCTATGATTTTAGAAATTCTGATGGAATGTTATTTATCCCTTCTGCATTATTTGACCGTAAGTCCTCCAAAGCTCTTTTAAATTCCGATTCTAATACTGGATCCCCTATCTCTTCTAAATCGACTCCTGTTTCTTCTTCTATCACATCAGACAAATCTTCACCCTCATAGAGGCTTTCAATGTATTCTTTCCACCTTTCTGCTCTCTCCTCTGCATTTAACAGTGGAATTCCCGCTGCACTCTTAATGTTATCACCGTTGCTTTTAATGTCACCAAAGGTTGTTTAGACTTTCCTGTATGCTGAGTCTGTCCTTCCTACAATCATATCTTTTTCGATGTCTTCACATATTTCCTGCACCCATTTAGTCTTAGCTTCCCTGCACTTCCTATTTATTTCATTCCTCAGCGACTTGTACTTCTGTATTCCTGATTTTCCCGGAACATGTTTGTACTTCCCCCTTTCATCAATCAACTGAAGTATTTCTTCTGTTACCCATGGTTTCTTCGCAGCTACCTTCTTTGTACATATGTTTTCCTTCCCAACTTCTGTGATGACCCTTTTTAGAGATGTCCATTCCTCTTCAACTGTACTGCCTACTGCCCTATTCCTTATTGCTGTATGTATAGCGTTAGAGAACTTCAAACGTATCTCGTCATTCCTTAGTACTTCCGTATCCCACTTCTTTGCGTATTGATTCTTCCTGACTAATGTCTTGAACTTCAGCCTACTCTTCATCACTACTATATTGTGATCTGAGTCTATATCTGCTCCTGGGTACGCCTTACAAACCAGTATCTGATTTCGGAATCTCTGGCTGACCATGATGTAATCTAATTGAAATCTTCCCGTATCTCCCGGCCTTTTCCAAGTATACCTCCTCCTCTTGTGATTCTTGAACAGGGTATTCGCTATTACTACCTGAAACTTGTTACAGAACTCAATTAGTCTTTCTCCTCTTTCATTCCTTGTCCCAAGCCCATATTCTCCTGTAACCTTTTCTTCTACTCCTTCCCCTACAACTGCATTCCAGTCGCCCATGACTATTAGATTTTCGTCCCCCTTTACATACTGCATTACCATTTCAATATCCTCATACACTTTCTCTATATGTTCATCTTCAGCTTGCGTCGTCGGCATCTATACCTGAACTATCGTTGTCGGTGTTGGTCTGCTGTCGATTCTGATTAGAACAACCCGGTCACTGAACTGTTCACAGTAACACACCCTCTGCCCTACCTTCCTATTCATAACGAATCCTACACCTGTTATACCATTTTCTGCTGCTGTTGATATTACCCGATACTCATCTGACCAGAAATCCTTGTCTTCTTTCCACTTCACTTCACTGACCCCTACTATATCTAGATTGAGCCTTTGTATTTCCCTTTTCAGATTTTCTAGTTTCCCTACCACGATCACGCTTCTGACATTCCACGGCCCGACTCGTAGAACGTTATCCTTTCGTTGATTATTCAATCTTTTTCTGATGGTAACCTCCCCCTTGGCAGTCCCCTCCCGGAGATCCGAATGGGGGACTATTCCGGAATCTTTTGCCAATGGAGAGATCATCATGACACTTCTTCAATTACAGGCCACATGTCCTGTGGATACACGTTACGTGTCTTTAATGCAGTGGTTTCCATTGCCTTCTGCATCCTCATGTCGTTGATCATTGCTGATTCTTCTGCCTTTAGGGGCAATTTCCGACCCCTAGGACAAGAGAGTGCCCTGAACCTCTATCCGCTCCTCCGCCCTCTTTGACAATGCAGTTGGCAGAATGAGGCTGACCTCTTATGCCGGATGTCTTCGGCCGCCAATGCTGATTATTTATCAAAATTTAGGCAGTGGCGGGGATCGAACCCGGGACCGAAAACGTTTTGATTATGAATCAAAGACGCTACCCCTAGACCACGGGCACCCTGGTCTTGTTAGAAAATACACACATGTTCAGAGAAAACAGAACAAACACTCATGTTCAGAGGAAACATAACACCTTGAACGACTAGAGATGGGGCTTTCATTTTCATAGGACATTTACATTAGTATGTTCTCCAGAAATGATTAGCATTTGAGTCATCCCGGTTCAGGATGCGTCCTGTTGCCCAGTAGGCACAGGGTCCGCCATGGGGCCTGATAACGAGTTCCTTGCGTGATGACATCGAAGCGAATACGGCGCGAATGGAATCCTGTGGTATAGCCATCCATGCTGCAGTCACTTGGTTCCAAAGTTCATCTGTGATGGTTGGCATTGAGTCACCATGTTGCACCTTCGTTCCACCATATCCCACACACTTTCGATTGGCGACAAGTCTGGTGATCTGGGTGGCCAGGACAAAAGGCCGATATCCTGCGACACCAAGAAGGCACGTATTTATGCAACAACATGTGGTCGTCCATTATCTTGCTGAAAAATGGCGTTTGGGGTGTTGTGCAGGAAAGGTATGGCTATGGGTTTCAGGACGTCATTCACTTAAGTCACACTGGTCACTGTGCCCTGGACACACACCGGATGTGATTTGCGGTTGTGCCCAATAGCATACAACACTTTAAGACCTCGAGTTGGCGCTGTACGTCTTGTGCAAATGCAGTCCCTGTGATGCCGCTCATTCTCGCTGTGTCGAACCAAAATGCAGCTATCATTTTAATAGACAGAACCTGGATTCGTCCGAAAACACTACCCGATGCCATTTCTGTACCCAGTGACGTCGATCCATACACCATTGGCGTCTAACACGTTTCTGCACGTTCGTCAAAGGTAGCCGAGAAGTGTATGACGCGCACGTCACCCGTGCCTTAATAAAGGGCCACGGACTATCAATCCTTACAGTGTACGATGTGTTACACTGTTCCACTGTTGCGCCACAGCCGAGGAGGAAGCAGATCTATGCTGCAGCTCATATTCGGATGAGGTCTCGATCTTCTCAACGGATGCTCTGAGTGGTGGGACATGATCTACCTCGTCATGTTCTACGTCCTTCCATGAACTGTACAGCCGTAACACTTTGTCCCATACTAGCAGCATTTCCGCGGATGACTGCACCACATTCTTTCATGCCAATAATGCGTCGTATTTCAAACTCACTGATTTGACAGTACGGTTCGCGCATACTTCTGCGAGGCACCCTACACGTCTTATCAAGTCACACTGATCCATTACCTTCGGCTTATAGCGACAACGAGAGCTGCAAGCACATGGTACATTTAACCGGTAGGTGGTGTTGTGCCGCGATATTGAAGTTGATCTTGAACCCGCGGGTTGACATGGTTCAAACGGTAATGATTTCTGCAGAACATACTAATATACATATCCTGTGAACATGAATATCCTACCTCTAGCATACAAGACGTACTGTTTTTTTTTTCTCTGGACATGGTTTTACGTCGTTCGTAACAGGACGGAAACAGCCTATCTAAAAAAAAATTAGATCCAGAGTTCCCCAAGGTAGTGTTTTAGGAACGTTGGTGTTCACCGTTGGTGACGCCGACAAACAGTAATGCTGAACATGGCGAAGTTACTGAGCCAGTAGCTGTAGACCTGAACAGGATCCAAGATTAGTACAGAACTGGCAGGTGGCAGTTGAACACTAATGTATAAGCATAACATAACATAAAATAACATAAACAGAAGGAAAGTAACATTGCTCTTCAGTTACAACGTTGGCGATAAATAACTGTAAAGCTAACAGCAGCAAAGTATCCGGAAAGATCCATCTTCAGTTACATAAAGTTAACGACTCTCTATAACTGGTTGTAGAAAAGCAAAAAGCAGATACTTGGCTGAGATTCGTTGGAAGTATTCTAAGGAAGTGTACTTCATCTACGAACGAAGTAATACAGGGTGTGGTGCTTAAATCTGGACAATTGAAACTTAAAAATAAATATTAAAACAAAATACAAATTAAAATGTAAATCCTTTTTCATGTAAGTAAGGTGTCTTTTAAGATCAATATTACTCGGTGTAACCCCGTTCAGTCGCAATGACCGCCTCCAATCTTGTCCTGAAGCGATCGCACACACTCTTCAAAACAGCGCTGTCCATATTCGCGAATACTGCTTCGACAGCGGTGCGCAGAGATGCGGTATTAGCGTGCCTCGTCTTATTGGTAACTCTTTTGACTACGCTCCAAACAAAGCAGTCACGGAGGTTCAAATCCGGGCTATTCTGGGGCCAGAACTCCTTTGACCAGAAATATGGACGTTATCCGACAGCCAGTTTTGGACTAAGTGGCTCGTATGACCCGGTGCGCCGTCCTGTTGAAAGACATATTGTGTCTCCGAGGCCACAGTTACCATCCAAGGTTACACGGCATTCGTAACAACTTGCAGATAAACTTCTTTTGTGACAGTTTCTTAATTTTCGAAGAAATTTGGCGACATGATGTCACCCTCACTGGACGCAACACCTAGGACGTGAACCCCAGACTTCTCCGAAGCATTAAACTTGGCCACTATATAGTAAACAGTTGATCTCGGGCACATGAAGAATCGGGATATTTAAGTGGCCGAACGCCCCGCTAGAAGACTTTTGATAATCGCGGCTCTTCGATTGTACTCTGCACTTGTCCGTAACACCTCGGCCATTTTGAGGTCCTGTCTGTTAAGTAGATGCCTCTGGCTTTCAAGAACTGCAATCGCGACCTCCGGCGGAACTACGATATGGCGGGTAATTCAAATTGAAATTTGTCCACATTTAAGCTCCATATGCTGACTAATGCTCGTCAGTGTCGGACGCTTAGAAGGTAGGATTAACTCAGCAGACACAAGATTCAAGGAAGAAGGCCGCCTATCCTCATTGGTTCTTTTAATAATCACGAGACTATTACAGACATGCTCAATAAACTCTAGAGGCATATGGTATAACACAGGCATTGCGCATCATAGGTAGGTTTATTACTTAAATCCCAAGAACCTGCCTTACATGAAAAATCGGGCGATATACTGATTCCTCCCACATACGTCTCGTTGAATGACAACGATGAGAAAAATAATGTTGTTTGTCATTCAGTGATCCCGACTGGGGGCCATGATACGTCTCGCTGAATGACAACGATGAGAAAAATTATGAAGTTCGATACTATACTCTGGTTTACTGGCAGTCTTTCTTGTACAAATTAGTTGCAAATAGAAGAGGGGAGGGGGAAACAATAATGTTAACAAAAAGTACTCTCCGCCACACATCTCAGTGTCACTTCCGAAGTATACAGGATGTCGCAGAAATGTTAGTAGAAACTTCGAGGGGTCGAAGAGGGTGCCTTGAGGAACAAATCGAGGATCAGAACCCGTGTCCAGAAATGTCATCCAACGAGGCCACAGAGTGTAGAAGTTACAGGCGGTGGCGCCTGCCACTAAGCTGCCCCTTCGGCAGCAAACGTGACTTTGTACGCTGACGTCTCACAGTGTTGTTTGTCATTCAGTGATCCCGACTGGGGGCCATGATAAGCAGTGGAGAAGAGCTGCCGCGTAGACAGGCCTTGTCACCTATGAATTTGTTGCTCTGTTGGCTCTGTGAATGACAGTTTTGTGCACGGCTTTCCATTTGCAGTTTATTTTTCTCCTATATGGCGAAAAATATTGGAGATTTTGGAGACTTCGAGAAAAATAAACTGTGGATGGATACTTGTGTCTGCAACCGTCATCCACCGAGGAAACGGAGCATCGCACTCATAGGAGACAAGGCCTGTCTGCAGCAGATAGCTCCATCTTCTTTGCTGGCGATAGCGGCAATGAGTCACCATCACTGACTAATAAACAACATTGCGAGACGTTTCGCCTATGGTCTGTGTGTAGAGTCACGTTTGCTGCTGAAGGGGTGGTCTAATGGCAGGCGCCAGCGCCTATAACTTCGACGCTCTGTAGCGGCATTGGATTATGTTTCCGGACATGGATCCCTATAATCGATTTGTTCAACACGCCCTCTGCAATCCCTCGATGTTTGTCGCAACATTTTTGGTATACCCTTTAGACGTAGATGTCGCTTATAGAATGAAATACGAGCTTCTGGAGCATCGCTGCAGACTTGTGACTGGCTTCAGAAATTCATACCACATGCAACAAGTCGTTCTTAAGGGGACAAAACTAACGGTTCTAAGAGTGAATTTGGGAATATCTCAAGGGAGTATTGTAGCACCCTTACTTGGTACATTGCCATTACTGTTTGTGATATATCCCTGTGTCCGCTGCAAGGCACGGTACACAGCGATACCTAGACGCAGTGTGCCATACGACGTCAGATAGTTGTGATCACTCGCCACATAGACGACCCACACAACGAGTCACACAGTATGATCCATCCGTCGACAACTATGTGTGACGCCACAGAGGGTGCTGATACTAAGAACTACATCTTTCATCCACCAAATAGTTAGTAAATGAACTTTCTTCCTCTGACGATAGGTTCAAGAGGCCGCACAGATTCATTAGGTCAATTCCAGTTGGACTTACGCACAAGTTAGCAGCAGCTATGAACACGTTGCAGCTATCATCGCCTCTACAAAATTCATCGTGGATTCCGCATACGGAGATCCTGCAAAATGGCTCTGAGCACTATGGGACTTAACTTCTGAGGTCATCAGTCCCCTAGAACTTAGAACTACTTAAACCTAACTAACCTAAGGACATCACACACATCCATGCCCGAGGCAAGATTCGAACCTGCGACCGTAGCGGTCGCACGGTTCCAGACTGTAGCGCCTAGAACCGCTCGGTCACAACGACCGGCCATCGTTTACAGATTAAGGCTAAACCATCATTCAGATCTTTTACTTCAGTGCCATATCTGCATGATAAACTAAATTTCAGTATTTATTATGTACACTCTCTTAATAAATGACTTAATAGTTTTCCTAGTGTTGCCAACACTATTTTTGTTATAGTCTAACATTGTCCTTTGCCCAGACAGTTTCAAGATAAAGAACATAACATCAGTATAGTATTTACTTTCTGTCGTGAGAGGTTGGCTTCCTATTACATTTACGTTGGGTGCCAAACGTATTTGGTAAGTACAACAGTATGTTCGCAAACTATCTGGTGTAAGACGTCAAAAGCTGCGCAAGACTGCTCATGGACAGTTCTGTTCAATGTGGAAAAGCTGCACTGTCATGGAATTGTAGCGAAATGAATTTTCAGCTATGTAAGATCGACGCTTAATAACGATGCAGTAAACTGACCTTAAAAATAAATATATTTTACTAATTTCAGGTACGTATGTGGAAAGAACGATTACTCTTCATTTACACCGTTTCTTGTTATCTCTGGAAGCAGTATTAATCGAAACCAACCAGAGAAATCTCAGTGCAACTACAATGCAAGAAAATGTAGGGAAACGAGATGACAACATTAGATTCGTCGGAAGAGTCCCAATGAAACGTAAATCATACACGAAAGAAGAGACCAACAGTACACTCGCCCAATCTATCCTTGGATACTGATTGTTATTCTAGCACCTTTACTAGGTAGTATTAACAGAGGAGACAGGTAATATCATCAGAAGAGCGGTCACGACTTCGTTTATTGTATGTGAGAATCTTACGGAGAAGCTCAACAAACTCCTGTGGAAGACGACACAAAAAGGCGAGTGTGCCACGGAGGGCTTTATTGTTGAAATTCCGAGAACTTCCCTGCCAATAATTGTAAGGTAACGTACAATACACATCGCGCGGGAAAATCACAGAAATCAGACCTCATATGCAGGTTTAACGAATACTTTTCACTCGCATTTCGTAGATGACACAGGAAACGTTGGAAATGGTACTGGTACAATGACATCATGGGCCACGTCTGCAGCGAACCGTTCCGTAAAAATAGCTGGGCAGTGTGCAAAATGTCTGCCAACACAGACCAATTCTGGCCCTCTTAAGAGTTGTTTACAAAGCAATGTATCCGAGACGGCTCCATTTCGACACCTTCTCAGCTATTTTTACGAAACTATTCACCACGAATATTAGCATGTGTCATGTCTATATGCTACCGTTTGGAACAATTATCGTCGGCTTCTGCGGCCGATCGGTTCTAGGCGCTACAGTCTGGAACCGCGTTGCTGCTACGGTCGCAGGTTCGAATTCTGCCTCGGGCATGGATGTGTGTGATGTCCTTAGGTTAGTACGGTTTAAGTAGTCCTGAGTCTAGGGGACTGATGACCTCAGATGTTTAGTGCTTAGAGCCATTTGAACCATTTTTGAATAATTGTCAGACATCTTAAATAACGTACAAAGATTCATATCAAGATAATGTATTTGCTAAAAAATGTGCGCATGATTAAAAAATATCAACAGTCGTAGCTGTTATATACGAAGTGCGTGATACCAAATGTCAACCTCAAACACTTCTCCAACAGTTGAAGATACCCTCTACAGCTTTACCGGTATACATCTATATCTACATGCATAGTCTGAAAATCCCATTTAAGTGCCTGGTAGAGGGTTCATCAAACCACCTTAACAATTCTCTATTATTCGAATCTCGTAAAGCGCGCGGAGAAACGAACAACTATACCTTTCCGTGCGAGCTCTGATTTCCCTTATTTTATCATGGTGATCGTTTCTCCCTATGTAAGTCAGCGTAAACAAAGTAAAGATGGTGATTAGAATTTCGTGAGAAGATTCCTCCACAACGAAAAACGCCTTCGTTTTAATTATGTCCACCACAAACCCTCCATCATTTCAGTGACACTCCTTCCCCTATTTCGCGATTATACAAAATGTGCTATCCTTCTATGAACTTTTTCGATGTACACCGTCGCTCCTTTCTGGTAACGATCACACATCGCGCAACGGTATTCTAAAACAGGACGGGTTAGCGTAGTGTAGGCAGTTCCTTACTACATCTGTTACATTTTCAAAGTGTCCTGCCAATAAAACGCAGTCTTTGGTTAGCCTTCCCCACACCGATTTCTATGTGTTCCATCCAATTTCGGGGCCGGCCGAAGTGGCCGTGCGGTTAAAGGCGCTGCAGTCTGGAACCGCAAGACCGCTACGGTCGCAGGTTCGAATCCTGCTTCGGGCGTGGATGTTTCTGATGTCCTTAGGTTAGTTAGGTTTAACTAGTTCTAAGTTCTAGGGGACTAATGACCTCAGCAGTTGAGTCCCATAGTGCTCAGAGCCATTTGAACCATTTGAACCATCCAATTTCAAATGGTTCAAATGGCTCCGAGCTGTATGAGACTTAACATCTATGGTCATCAGTCCCCTAGAACTTAGAACTACTTAAACCTAACCAACCTAAGGACATCACACAACACCCAGTCATCACGAGGCATTTACTGGCTTATCGTGATTTATCTTGTAACCGAAGTTTAACGGATTCCTTTTAGAACTCATGTAGATGATCTCACATATTTCGTTATTTAGGGTCAATTGCCAATTTTCGCACCATGCAGATATCTCTTATAACCTTTTTGCAATTTGTTTTGATTTTCTGATAACTTTACTATTTGATAAACGAGAGCGTCATCTGCAAACAACCTAAGACGGCTGCTCAGATTGTTTCCCAAATCGTTTATATACTATAGATAAGGAATAGCAAAGTGTCTATAGCACTACCTTGGGAAACGCCAGAAATCACTTCTGTTTTACTCAATGACTTTCCGAATTGTAACCTCTCTGACAGGAATTCAGAAATCCAGTCACACAACCGAGACGATATTCCATAAGCACACAATTTCACTACAAGTCTCTTGTGTGGTACAGTGTTAAAAGCCCTCCGGAAATCAAGAAATACGGAATCAATTTGAGATCCCTTGTCGATAGCAGTCAACACTTCATGCGAGTAAAGAGCTAGTTGTGTTTCACAAGAACGATGTTTTCTAAATCTGTGTTGACTGTGTGTCAATAGACCGTTTTATTCCACGTAATTCATAATGTTCTGACACAATATATGTTCTAAAATCCTGCTCCACGTCGACGTTAATGATATAGGCCTGTAATTTAGTGGATTACTCCTACTACCTTTCTTGAATATTGGTGTGACCTGGGCAACTGACCAGTCTTTGGGTACGGATCTTTCGTCGAACGAACGGTTGTATATGATTGTTAAGTATTGCATCAGCATACTCAGAAAAGAACCTAATTGTTATACGGTCTGTAGACTGTAACACTCTCCCTGTTAGGCGATGCATAGTTTCTTGTCGGAGCCTTGCTATCGTAGATGTACAGATAACAATTTGATCTACTTAGAATAATTTCTGCTACGACCAATGCTATTGTGAGCTAAATGGATCCAGTAGCATATTACTGTCCAAAATCTCATAAGTATCTGTAAAACTCCCCTATTTGCAACGTATGAGCTCACTGTTAGTCTTAGTGCCGTCACACGTTGAATTTCGCTGCATCAAATCTGCACAAATTCCCGTATGATCATTCCTACTTCATTGTCTGGTTCCTATTATTCTTTTCATACTTAACCTGACATCATATAATGATAGGATTTTTGTGGTTTACGTATGTCAGGCGACACTTGCTCGCAATGCCCGAGACATCACATTTACACTCCTGGAAATTGAAATAAGAACACCGTGAATTCATTGTCCCAGGAAGGGGAAACTTTATTGACACATTCCTGGGGTCAGATACATCACATGATCACACTGACAGAACCACAGGCACATAGACACAGGCAACAGAGCATGCACAATGTCGGCACTAGTACAGTGTATATCCACCTTTCGCAGCAATGCAGGCTGCTATTCTCCCATGGAGACGATCGTAGAGATGCTGGATGTAGTCCTGTGGAACGGCTTGCCATGCCATTTCCACCTGGCGCCTCAGTTGGACCAGCGTTCGTGCTGGACGTGCAGACCGCGTGAGACGACGCTTCATCCAGTCCCAAACATTCTCAATGGGGGACAGATCCGGAGATCTTGCTGGCCAGGGTAGTTGACTTACCCCTTCTAGAGCACGTTGGGTGGCACGGGATATATGCGGACGTGCATTGTCCTGTTGGAACAGCAAGTTCCCTTGCCGGTCTAGGAATGGTAGAACGATGGGTTCGATGACGGTTTGGATGTACCGTGCACTATTCAGTGTCCCCTCGACGATCACCAGTGGTGTACGGCCAGTGTAGGAGATCGCTCCCCACACCATGATGCCGGGTGTTGGCCCTGTGTGCCTCGGTCGTATGCAGTCCTGATTGTGGCGCTCACCTGCACGGCGCCAAACACGCATACGACCATCATTGGCACCAAGGCAGAAGCGACTCTCATCGCTGAAGACGACACGTCTCCATTCGTCCCTCCATTCACGCCTGTCGCGACACCACTGGAGGCGGGCTGCACGATGTTGGGGCGTGAGCGGAAGACGGCCTAACGGTGTGCGGGACCGTAGCCCAGCTTCATGGAGACGGTTACGAATGGTCCTCGCCGATACCCCAGGAGCAACAGTGTCCCTAATTTGCTGGGAAGTGGCGGTGCGGTCCCCTACGGCACTGCGTAGGATCCCACGGTCTTGGCGTGCATCCGTGCGTCGCTGCGGTCCGGTCCCAGGTCGACGGGCACGTGCACCTTCCGCCGACCACTGGCGACAACATCGATGTACTGTGGAGACCTCACGCCCCACGTGTTGAGCAATTCGGCGGTACGTCCACCCGGCCTCCCGCATGCCCACTATACGCCCTCGCTCAAAGTCCGTCAACTGCACATACGGGTCACGTCCACGCTGTCGCGGCATGCTACCAGTGTTAAAGACTGCGATGGAGCTCCGTATGCCACGGCAAACTGGCTGACACTGACGGCGGCGGTGCACAAATGCTGCGCAGCTAGCGCCATTCGACGGCCAACACCGCGGTTCCTGGTGTGTCCGCTGTGCCGTGCGTGTGATCATTGCTTGTACAGCCCTCTCGTAGTGTCCGGAGCAAGTATGGTGGGTCTGACACACCGGTGTCAATGTGTTCTTTTTTCCATTTCCAGGAGTGTATTTACGACTAGCTTAGCGCCCGATGCTTTGCTCTATGGCCTGCAGAGATTTCTTTTCATTTAATCGAATTTTTATGTTGTACACAAATTCCAACACTTTCTCAACTTTTCACACTGATTAAGGGCATATAAGCACTGTCTTTTCCAAATGTACTTCGGAAAAAACGCGATTCCGGTAGCTAGAATTCAAAGTGTTTGTTAATGGTTTTTGCGTTCTTGTCTATTTTCATAACAGCTAACAAATATTTCTTTATATCTAACCGAGAAGTGAAATACCATGTTTCATAAATTTAGCTTTAAATTTTTTTTAATGTAACGAAATATTTTCTTAAAAATTTTCACCCCCTATTGGACTTCTTTAGGAGTTCAGTTTCCAGGAACACATAAACAAGAATTTTTTTATTTCTAACTGTGCAGTCAAGTACCAATTGTCATAGATGTAGCCTTACAAATTCTTTAGTAAATTTTTAGCAACGATTTATTTTTAAAAAATACGTTCATCCACTATTTTACCCACTTAGTGGGTGAACTTCCAAATCACTCACAGACGTATTTCTCATTTTCTGACCGAGAAACCAAACCGAGTTTTCGTAGTTCTGGCTTCAAAATTCCCTTAATAGCGAGCGACATACTTTCAAAAAGATTTCATACCCTATTTCACCCCTGAGGAGGGGATTTTCGGACAATCCCATCTTAAACGATGTCTACAGTGTAAGATACGCACCCCCTCCAAACCACAGTTTTTATACATAGCGGTTTTAGCTGGGCGATGACGAGTCAGCCCTCGGTTCGCCCTCTTACGGGTTGAATTTCCAGAACCAGTGAAACATGTCTAATTGAGAAGCGAAATTTAAATTTTCATAGTTTAGCTTTAAAAATACTTTCATAATAAAATATTTTCATAAAAATCTCATCCCCTATTTCACCCCTTAGAGGTTCAGTTTCCAAAAACACTGAAAGAAGTATTTCTTTATTTGTAACCGAGAAGTCAAATAGCAATGTTCATAGTTGTAGGCTTAAAAATACTTTAGTAGTCCTTTAATAATTACATATTATCAGAAAAAGCTTTCATCCACTCTTTCACATCCAAAGGATTACATTTCCAAAAATGCTGTGACACGTATTTCTTTATTTCTGACCGAGAACCCAAATACCAGTCTCCGTAGGTCTAGCTTCAAAATTCCCTTAATAGCGACACTTTCAAAATGTCTCTTTATCCCTATTTTATTCCCTTAGGGTTGGAATTTCGAAAAATCCCTTCTTAAACGACGCCTTCAGTATAAGATCAACGCCCTCTCCAAATTTCAAGTTTCTACCCTTAGCGGTTCGGGCTAGGCGGTGATGAGTCAGTCAGGTAGGACATTGCCTTTTATATATAGAGATGATGGTGACTATTGGACCACCACCACCACCACCATCACCATCACCAACACCAACAGCTACCACTACTGCTGCTACCACCACCACCAACACCACCACCACCACTTATTACTACTACTGCTGCTACTACCACCACCACCATCACCACTGCTGCTACTACCACCACCACCTACTATATTCCCTCTACTACCTTCAAGGCACGCGTACACCTCCTCCTACACGATCATGAATAGTATAACACTGTGGTGGGAAGAAAACCTTCGGGTCAGTGTCAGTTTACATTTTTTACGCATTTGCGCTTGCGTGCCTGGTGACTCAACAGTAAAAAAACAGTAGCTTCAGTCAGTCTTCTGAAAGGACCCTCGCTTGTATGGTGAAGCTTTACCGACCATTTTGCAGCCTTAAGCCGACTCTTATTCCGCGGCATTATGGTACAATTCTGTTCCACTCGCCGCGCTTTTCATGAATCCCAGATCGATTGTGACTGATCGATACATTCCACATCGATTGCTTCACTATCCTTATCGGCTTACTTCGTGAGGTTGAAGTTTACGGAGCTGGTTCCTCTTTTAGAAATTATCCCCAGATTTACTAACATGAACTGGGAGTCAGAACCACATCTTAATGACATTAATATACTATAAGTGGCAGCCAAATGAAAACGAGACAGAAGAAAAAAGTAAGTAAACTGCTTATAATTTCAAAAGTAATCACCGAAACGACTGATACATTAATTCCACTGTGAGACTAGACGGTCAATCCCTTTATGGAAAAGTGTTTACGGTTGCCTATGGAACCATGATTGTACCATGTGTATGTCTTCACTTGAAGCATATAGACGAGCACGAATTTCTTTCTTCAGGGCTCCAAAAATATGTAAACCAATGGGGAAAGGTCGGGACTGTATACATCAAGTGTTTGCGAGTAGTCGAAACAAGACGTCGCGTCAGCTCCTGGAAAGTCTTGATGACCTTTTTTTTACCGCAAAGGCCCGATGCTGATTGAGCTTCTGGAACATGGTAGCACAATTAACGCAGAGTGCTACGCGAACACATTCCAAAAATTGAAGTGGGCTATCAAGTCCCAACGACGCCCAGGAATCTTGACGGATGACATCATTCTGTTGCAGGATAATGCCCGTCAATATGATCCCTAGGTTGTTTCGAGCACGCTTTTGACGTCTCGCTGAGAAGCCCTTACACTTCCTCCACACAGTTCCGATCTGTCCCCTAGCGATTTTCATATTTTTGGAACCCTGAAGGAACACATTTTTGGTTGTCGATTTGCTTCGGACGAAGAAGTGCGCGCCTCGGTACAGTCACGATTCCTCCGACGAGGTCATTAACGGTCTTTTCTCAGAGTAGAATACATTTGTTAACGGTCATGGGGATTACATTTGAAATAATAAACATTTTACTTCTTTTTACACTCTGTCTGGTTTTCACTTGGCTGCCCTTCATAGATTTCGTGGTGGATGGCTTCCATCAGCTAATCCTACGAAGTGTAATATGAAACACCGCTGGTCTTAACTTTGACTCCTTTCTAGAAAAACCTTTTGCAGCAACCGATGTATTTCATTCGGAACGGGACGTCAAAGTACCTCGTTCCCGACAACTCGTATTTCCACTTAAAATGCGATATTTCAAATTGTATTAAGAATCTAAAACATCGATGAAGATATATTAGTAAGTTTCTTAACACTTTGCCTAGACGAAATCTTGTTACAGTTTTGTAACATTCTCAGCAAATCGAATTGTTTGGGATGCATCATGATAACATTGTCAGATTCTGACGTAATCCTTGTGCAGGGCTCGTCTGACGCCGTGCGAATGACGTCACAAGTTCATAGTACAAAAGCTGCAGCCTCCCAGAAGGGGGAGTCATTTTTTGGCAGTAGAACTTGCGAGGCGGGGATTGTCGCAGTGAGAGTCTTGGCAGAGACTTAGCAACCGAAAGATGTGTCTGTGTTTACAAGATGACGCTTCATCGTTTTTGCTTAGGCTGAAATTGGCAACACTGACTCACAGGGGCAGCAGCATAATTCATTGGTTCAATGCATCAATGTCATGTTGTTTGCGGAAAGAACAATAACCAACCAAGATTATTCGAAGTGTTTGTTTGTTATTTATGAACCTAAAACATCGCCTCCGATACTCCTATGAAGCTGTGAATCTGTATCCTGGACGACATGTAACGGTAGCATCGATATTACCTATACTTATATAACTTCTTTATTTGTTTATCCGCTTAGCTGGGTGGTAACATGCTCTCCTCCCATGCAAGCGAGCCCGGGTTCGATTCCCGGCTGGGTTGGAGATTTTCTCCACTTGGGGACTGGGTGTTGTGTTGTCATCATCATCATCATTTCATCCTCATCACCGGCTCGCTAATCGCCCAATGTGGCGTCGAATGAAATAAGACTTCCATTGGCGACCGAACTTTCCCGAATAGGGGCCTCCCAACCAACGATGCCATAAGCTCATTTTTATTTTTTATCTGCTTATCCACAAGATGACATATTGTATGTACGCAATTTCAGAAGCAGTGTCCTGCAAAAATATTGGAATGATAAAACTATTCTTGTAGTACTTTTTCATGCATAAGAAACTTAGAACTGTAATCAAGTAAAACTTGAAGTCCCTCTATAAGGAAACTCGCTTGGTGGGAATAGGAAAGGTGAACTTGGAGGTCGAACTGAGTCTCCTTTGTGGTAAGAGTTAGTCGGTGGCTAGCAGACAAAGGGTTCGCTACTTGTGCGCCGAACGAGACAAGTAGACCTGCAAGATTATTTAATATAACCTCGGACGTGGAACAAATTTGGCTCATTTTTCCTGGCATTCATTAGTTAACTCTGTACTACGAAAACCCGACGCTAAGAAGATAATTTTCAGAGCTTGTTGTATAGCAACAGTCATGATGACTTTGCTGCCTTTTTTGTAGCCACAGAAGATCGCTACAGTCACAACCTTAGTATCAAATTATCAGTTGAGTACTGAAAAATTGCATGGACAAGTTATTTGCTTTCCTATTCAGATAATAATACCGTTTTGTTGGAATTTTTTGTTTTGAGGCCTATGTTTCATCCTTAATCATTTACCTAGGCAGGGTCCTTTTCCAAGTGCTGCAGTGTTTCCGAGTATCCCATTTTATTCAACTGAAAAGTAATTGGCTTCTGTAACAAATTTTGTGGAGTAGTAAAGCTCTTAAATATTCAGTGAGTCTTGTTCCTGAAATGCTCCATGTGTATCTTATAGAAGGATAATTAAAGTTTTATCAAAGTAATTACAAAGAAAAGATCCAAAGCACTTTGCTTAAATGCCACTCTTATTGAAATATCAGTACAGCTTTTAAGTTGCATGCATAAAACTGTGATTATTCAGAATAATTAATCACTAGTTAACTTGAAGCGCCTACATAAAGAATAATTACTGCACAGCTTTGTAATAATATTTTTATTTTCATGTGCTTGTGGTTAAAAGTATATCTTGTTGTGTCTTGGCGAAGCCTTGATCTGAGTCAACTTACAGGATAATTTCTGGGCGTCATGCTAGGTGCTGAGCCAGCCTTTTCCATGCTACAGTAATAGGACTAACGAAGTTCAATTATCATTTTATAATATTTGTGTGCTGTAGCAAATAACTGGCTAACACTGTTTACACTATAATCGTCTCAGACACCACATATTTCATTTGTGCTCTAGCTAATATAAAGATGTCAGTGTTCACTACGAATACAAATACTAATCAGTACAGAGTACAATGTTAGTAATTTCAAGTTAGTAGTGCTCTACCATTAGCAATCATTTACCTGTGGCAATCATTAACTTTCTCTTTAATATACAGATAACATTACTATGAGCCAGTTATTCCCATAACGTTTTAATATTCCTTATGTGTTGTTCATGGCAAACCACTGGTATATTCAAAATTGTTAAGGCTATCGTGGCCACTTGTTGACTAATTGCCTGTTGGCTTCTGTCTCGGGTTCTTCGGGCGATGTTCGTCTGATAATTTTCTGACGTTTCGCCAGCGTTTTCAAAGTTTCACCCTTTACTGCTGGTGGTGAACTGGAGCCGAGCTCGTGGCCGCAGACTATATGTACCTGGCGCGCCAACATCCAAGGGCTTCTTCGCAGGCATTTCCGGCGCGGTTCTCTTGCTACCTGCGACGGTCGTTCGCTTCAGCACAGGAAGCCAGGATCCGTTCACCTTGAGGCTTTTCTCTTTCTTGTTGAAGCTGTTCTCGTGTCTTTGTATTTCTACAGCTTCTCTGAACAAGCGGGTGTGATAGTTGTTCTCTACCGCCAAAACTTCCGTATCGGCGAATTTTATTACGTGGTCGGTCTCACTCAGTGCGTGCTCTGCCACGGCCGATTTCTCCACCTGCCCCAACCTGCAATGTCGTTTATGTTCTGTAACCCTGGTGTTCATCGATCGTCCAGTCATTCCATTATAAACTTTTTTTTCCGCACGTGCATGGCATGCGGTATACTCCTGGGATTGTAAGTGGGTCCCTTTTCTTCTTTGCCTATCTGAGACACTCTTTGATCTTCTTTGTCGGTTTCTAAATAGTCTTTAGGCCGTGTTTGCGCAATATACGGCCGATTCTGTTCGTCATTCTGGGAATGTATGGCAGACATGCCGTACCAAACATTTCTTTTTCTGATTTCTCACTTCTCTGAGTGTTAAGCTCTGTTATACTTCTAATATCACTTGTGGAGTACCCGTTCCTCCTCAGTACACTTTCCAAGTGTTGTATTTCGCGTTTGAGGTGCTGTGGCTCACATATTCGTCTTGCCTGCATTACGAGCGTCTTAATCATGCCCCTTTTCTGGTTCGGGTGGTGATTTCATAGTTTGTGCAGGTATCGGTCCGTGTGTGTAGGTTTTCGATACACACTGTGTCCCAGATTTTCACCATCCATTGTGACCAACGCATCTAGAAAAGATCAGGTGTCTTATTAAGTCACCGAGATGCTCTTCACCATGGATCCACACAACGAAGGTATCACACTTTAGGTGTACAAGGTGCCAAGTCCATTGCCTGTGCTTCGAAATGTTCCATGAAGAAGTTGGCCACCACTGGACTAAGAACACTACCCATGGCGACGCCTCCCAGCTGTTCGTAGAAGTTGCCCTTCCACGTGAAATAGCTCGTGATGAGACGTGAATGAAAGAGCTTTGTGATGTCTTGCCGGAAGATGGAACCGATTTGCTCCAGAGTCCCTGAGTGACACATTTGTAAACAATGTCCAGGATGCCATTTTGCGCAAGTTTTAGTATTTTCAGCTTCTCAATGAAATGTCCACAGTCCTTAATGTATGTGTCAGTCCATACAGCCAAGGTGGTAGGACTCCTGTGTTGCGCAGGTTCCTCTGTATATCCGTCGGCAGAAAAAGAATTCATGATTAACCGATTCGTATTCCGTGTGATACGCTGCGTCGGATCTGAGCTTAGTTTACGGTATGTCGTCGGATCTAATAGGTCCCGGATCTTCTACTCACAATCTTCGGTCTTCGTTACGACGATCGCAGGCAGTACCAATATACTCTTGCCGGTGTTAAAGTTCATAATGGCTTGTACATCTTCTTTCTTCAGGTTGCAAGCTGGTGGTTTTTCTCGGCTCAGTATCCTGGAAGTTTCAGCGTGTATTTCCTGTGCTCTTTCACAAGGAAGGGTCCGAAAGGCCGCTTCGGTATTAGCAATGACGTCCTCCATTGGTACACTACTCACTACTGGCCATTAAAATTGCTACACCAAGAAGAAATGCAGACGATTAACGGGTATTCAACGGACAAATATATTATACTAGAACTGATATGTGATTATATTTCCACGTAATTTGGGTGCATAGATCCTGAGAAATCAGTACCCAGGACAACTACCTCTGGCCGTAATAACGGCCTTGATACTCCTGAGCATTGAGTCAAACAGTGCTTGTATGGGGTGTACAGGTACAGCTGCCCATGCAGCTTCAACACGATACCACGGTTCATCAACAGTAGTCACTGGCGTATTGTGAAGAGCCAGTTGCTCGGCCACCATTGACCAGACGTCTTCAATTGGTGAGAGATCTGGAGATTGTGCTGGCCAGGGCAGCAGTCGAACATTTTCTGTATCCAGAAAGGCCACTACAGGACCTGCAACATGCGGTCGTGCATTATCCTGCTGAAATGTAGGGTTTCGCAGGGATCGAATGAAGGGTAGAGTCACGGGTCGTAACACATCTGAAATGTAACGTCCAATGTTCAAAGTGCCGTCAATGGGAACAAGAGGTGACCGAGACGTGTAACCAATGGCACCCCATACCATCACGCCGGGTGATATGACAGTATGGCGATGACGAATACACATGTGCGTTCACCGCGATGTCGCCAAACACGGATGCGACCATCATGATGCTGTAAACAGAACCTGGATTCATCAGAAAAAATGACGTTTTGTTCGTCGTTGAGTACACCATCGAAGGCGCTCCTGTCCGTGATGCAGCGTCAAGGGTAACCGCAGTCATGGTCTCCGAGCTGATAGTCCATGCTGCTGCAAACGTCGTCGAACTGTTCGTGCAGATGGTTGTTGTCTTGCAAACGTCCCCATCTGTTGACTCAGGGATCGAGACGTGGCTGCACGATCCGTTACAGTCATGCGGATAAGATGCCTTTCATCTCGACTGCTAGTGATACGAGGCCGTTGGGATCCGGCACGGCGTTCCGTATTGCCCTCCTGAACCCACGGATTCAATATTCTGCTAACAGTCATTGGATCTCTACGATAAACCGCAATCGCGATGAGTTACAATCCGACCTTTATCGAAGTCGGAAACGTGATGGTAGGGATTTATCCTCCTTACACGAGGCATCACAACAACGTTTCACCAGGCAACGCCGGTCAACTGCTGTTTGTGTATGAGAAATCGGTTGGAAACTTTCCTCCTGTCAGCACGTTGTAGGTGTCGCCACCGGCGCCTACCTTGTGTGAATGCTCTGAAAAGCTAATCATTTGCATATCACAGTATCTTCTTCCTGTCAAATTTCGCGTCTGTAGCACGTCATCTTTGCGGTGTAGCAATTTTAATGGCCAGTAGTTTTTAATTCACGGGATGATAGCGAAATTCCCTCGTATTTGAAGGACGAACACTTCCTCTTCGGTCATTTGACGTTCAGTGATGTTGAGCACTGTGTGTGACATGTCGGGAATCGCCTCGTCAATCTTCTTCCGGGATATTGCAAACTTTCTCTTCTAAGAGATTTTTTTCATTTAACAATAAGATATTTCACATTGCGGTATCAAATTTTAACTTACTATTAACACTCGAATTTTAATGTTATCAGTAATTAAAAACGGAAAGATGTTTTTATTAAAAATTATGCTTCTATATTTGTTAAACAGCTTTTTCTTCTGATATTCGATATGGAAATTCAAATAAAAGAAAAAGAATATTATCTACATCTACATCTGTATCTGCTCTCCGCAAACCACCTGGTGCTGTGTGGCGGAAGGCACTTCTGGCACTGCTAACTGATATCTTCTTCCACGTCCCATTAGAAAACGGCGCGTGGAAAGAATGACAGTCGGTAAATCTCCGTATTAGCTCTAATTTCTCGAATGTTCTCGTCGTGATAGTTTTACGTGACGCATGTGGGAGGAAGTAACATGTTGCCTGACTCTTGCCGGAACTTATCCTCTCGGAATTTCAACAGCAGACCTCCCCGTGAAGCAGGACACCTCTCTTGTAGCGTCTGACACTGGAGCCTGTTGAGCAGCCGCGTAACGCTCTCGGGCCGACTAAACGATCCAGTGACGAAACGCGCCTCGTGTGTGTGTGTGTGAAGTCTTACGGGACTTAACCGCTAAGGTCATCAGTCCCTAAGCTTACACACTACTTAACCTAAATTATTCTATGGACAAACACACGCACCCATGCCCGAGAGAGGACTCGAACCTCCGCCGGGACTAGCAGCACAGTCCATGACTGCAGCCCCCCAGACCGCTCGGCTAATCCCGCGCGACAAACGCGCCTCTCTTAGTTTGACCTTGTCAATCGTTTCTATTAATACATACTCGTTAGAGTCCGAGACTGATGAGCAGTAGTCCAGAATCTGCCCAAGTGTTTTGTAAGTCATTTACTCCGAAGATGAATTAAAATCTCCTTACGAGTTTGGCTATACATCTGTGTAGCATCTGCTTTTCCTAGTATTTGTTTTACGTGGTCGTTCCACTTGCGGTCGCATCGGATGATTACCCTTACCTATTTTACGGCAGTTATTGTTTCCAGCGAATTGGCATCGACAGCGTAATTGCACAGGTATAGGTAATATGTTACTTTTATTTATGTTCAGGGTAAACTGCCAGTCAGTGCACGAATCCAGTCCTCTACAGATCTTCCGCCACGCGGAGTGGCCGCGCGGTTTGAGGCGCCATGTCACGGATTGCGCGGCCTCTCCCGCCGGAGGTTAGAGTCCTCCCTCGGGCGTGGATGTGTATGTCGTTCTTAGCATAAGTTAGTTTATGTTAAAGTAAAGTAGTGTGTAAGTCTAGGGACCGATGACCTCAGCAGTTTGGTCCCTTAGGAATTCACACATTTACAGATCTTCCTGCAAACCGCTGCTGTCTTCTAGTATGGCAACCTTCTTATAGACAACAGCATCATCTGCATACAGCCTAATGAAGCTTAACTCGCTTTCCATTACATCGTTTATATAGGGCGTTTCGGTTACAGCGTACAAAAATTTAACAGGACATATAGGAATTCGACGTAGAGAACCTGGGCTCCGATAAGTCACCTTAAGGAGATAATAGGAATAAAATCACAGTACTGTGTATTTTTTTATTTATATTAGTTAACTGCAAGTACCATGACTGATATAATGAACGTGTTATTTATACTGAATCTTACAAAATGTGCTGAAACTGACGTCCATCAACCTCAATGCTAGCATGACATCGGCGAACACGTTTCCGACGCACCCTGTCAGATATCCCTGGTGTGATGCTTCTGTGAAGTTTGGAAGGTAGAAGACGAGGTACTGGCAGAAGTGAGGCTGTGGGGACGGGGCGTGAGTCGTGCTTGGATAGCTCAGATGCTAGAGCACTTGCCTGCAAACGGCAAAGGTCACGCGTTCGAGTCTCGGTTCGGCACACAGTTTTAATCTGACAGGAAGTTTCATATCAGCGCACACACCACTGCAAAGTGAAAATTTCATTCTGGATCCATGGTGTGTTTCGAATCACATCAGAGGCAGCTTCAATTCTGGCAACTAGTTCCATCTCCGTAACCACTAGGGTCTCATATACAAGTTACTTTAGATATCTCCATAGAAAATAAACAAAAAAGGGAATTCGGGTGAGGTGACCTCACAGGCCATGGAATAGGACCTCCCCTTCCAATCCATCGACCAGGAAATACGCAGTGAGATGGCTGCAGGCATCCACACTGAAGTGAGGCGGTGCACCGTTATGTCATGTGCACATCCTCTCACGAACAACCAAGGGTACGTTCTCCAACAACTCAGGTAGGACTCTTTCCACGAACCTCAAGCCATCAAAACCTGCATCATAACTTTCTAATTATCAGGCTCGTCCTCCTTGTTTCCTTGCAGGACGTTAAGAATGTACATGTAAATAAACACCACAGTACGTGTAAACTTGTACTCGTCTTAGTTGTATGGTTCAAATGGCTCTGAGCACTATGGGACTTAACATCTGAGGTCATCAGTCCCCTACAACGTAGAACTATTTAAACCTAACTAACCTAAGGACATCACACACATCCATGCCCGAGGCAGGATTCGAACCTGCGACCGTAGCGGTCGCGCGGTTCCAGACTGTAGCGCCTAGAACCGCTCGGTCACTACGGCCGGCTGTTAGTTGTAAACAATGTGGAAAACAGTACTGTTAGACAAAGCGGTAGACAAGTTTACTTCCATATCTCCTTCAGTTGGCTTCTCCGACGCCAGGTTCCCTACCTCAAATTATTCAGGGGAGCATTCTCTATGACCTGTTACATTTTTGCACGCTCTTACCCCTCTATACAGTGGTTAAAGTAATTGTTGCATACTGCCGAAATTTTAAAACTGAACATTTTAATCCAGAAACACGTTATGATATCAATACTACAGTTTGTTTGCAATATAACTCTAGCCAAAACATTCTACGTTTCTACCGCAAGGAGGCAGTATGTGTAGTCTATGGCAACCGCGTCACCAGTAAACACTGCAGTACTTGTGCTGTGTCATTACGAGAGTTGTGTTGCTTCACGACGGTTTGGACAACAATAACGTTCGATCAGAGGCTCCGCGTAGTCAGTCTAATGTGGCAGTGAATGAAACAGGCGGGCTTCTCGGTGAATGTCACTGTGAGTCAAAGTGATGTCTCTAGAATCTGGAACAAGTCCTTAGCTACAGGATCAGGTGTGGATCATGAGAGTAGTGGCAGCGGTAGAAAAAAGAGCGGCTGTGTAGGACCGATATTTGCGTATAACAGCAAGTAGACACCTTCGACATTTCTAAGGCGGCAGTTCCAAACAGATATACGAGTGCAGGTGTCAACACAAAGGATACGAAATGGGCTCCGTGAGCAGGCATCACATGCTAGAAGACCTCTCAGGGCTCCTCCTGTAAACAGGTTCATGTCACATGGGAATGAAACAGCTCTTTGTGTGTTAGGCAGCAGTGGGCCACAACTCTCGTCTTTGATGAGATCTGTATCAGTCTCCACCATGACGGTATTGAGATTCGTGTTAGTCGGCAACGAGGATAAAGTTTACACTCCAACTGTTTGTTAGACTGCCGGCCTTGTCAAGGCAGTTCGGTCACATTTAGGGCTGAAATCGTGTATGTCCGCAGGACATCCCTTATGACAATGAATGGCAGGACGACTTGTGAGAAGTATCGGGACGACATCCTTGCATGCACTGTGGTTCCTTCGGTGAACATTCTGGAGCGGGGCTCACGCTGAAGGGCGACAATGCACACCCTCTTCGTTACAATCTTGTGAACACCTTCCTAGTGTAGCACGTAATAAGTCGGTAGAAATGGTCTCTACGTTCTCCAGATCTCAACTGCATTGAGAATATATGGTCTATGCTAAAACGAGTAGTTGGCCATCGTCCTGTCCCACCAGAGGTCACATAGAGGTCACTGTTTAGGAATGGAGTAGTACACCACCAGCTTTGCTGGACAATTTGGTAAGTAGTATGCCTAACTGCGTTCAAAAGCTTCTCAGTTACGAGGCGGTCGAATTGGTTCATAAACAATGTCGTATACTAGATGACACTGAAGAGAACCTGCAGTGTCTGCAGTGGAATCTTTTGCAAAGTTTAGTTTCTGCTTTTTTTGTATATATCGAGTGGAAATGTATTTATCTTCTTTATTTTGGTATTCTTGAACTGTATCTGACAGAATACAACCAGTTTTGTTTTTGTTAAGTCTAGTGTTCACAATAAAACACTATGCAACATATATTTTGACCACTGTATGTAGTAGCATACCACTGAAAGTCGAGACAATGACTAAACTTACATTTCCCCATGTTATATGGGTGTTATTTGAGGGGTACGACTGCACTGTGTGATTTTTGTGAACGAATATATACTGCAACAGTGGCTTGTTACTAACATTTTGTTAGCACCACGCGTTTTGGAAACATGCTGCGATCATCACGTGCATTTGCAGTTACCTTTCATTGTGATTAATATGGAGTGCGGTTAGTTGACTCTGCTGTGTCTGCCAGTGAGATTATGTTTCAAAATAGACGCCTGTCCAAAAAGATAAACGTGTTATAATGTGTACATTACCTGATAAGCATGATTATTCATTTTGTTAGTGCATTTACTTATATTTTTGTTGGTAATATCGTTGCTGGCACACATAGCACAGTAATAAGTACATCACTACTTAACACTTTCATAATCAATTGTTTACATCAATCGAAAGAGTCTTAAAAGGTAAAATAAACTAGTTTATATTGTTAAAAGACGTATACAGAGGCTATAAAAACTAGTTTATCATAGCTTCCAAAACTCTCTGAACTGATGTAACCAAATGATTGTGAAAGTATTAAGTTGTTATGTGCTTGATACTGTGCTCTGTGTGCCAGACAACAATATTATCAACAAAAATACAATTAAATGCACTAACAAAATGACTAATCATGCTTATCACATAATAAACACGCTATAACATATTTATCATCCTGAACAGGCATCTTTTTTTGACACATAACCTCACTGACACACACAACAAGGGAAACTAACCTTGCTTCATGTTAATTAAAATGTAAAACTAACTGTAAATGCACCTGATGATGGCAGCATGTTGCCGAAACGAGTCGTGCTAATAAAATATTAGTAAAAAGTGGCTGTTGCAGTATATATTATTTCATAAAAATCCAGTGACTAAGATTATAGCTTAGAATATTGGAACATCGACACTCAGTTTCCCTCAACTCTACTAGAAATAATTTGTACTTGCGAGTCCCTCGAAATCTTTAACTTTTCAAATGTGACTTTTTCAAGGGTTTCCTTTAGGAAACTGATGTCTAGGAATTGACTTTCAAATCCAGTAAATATAAAGAAAACCTTACTGGGCAAGTGCTTAAGGCCCACTTGAGAGATCAGATATCCTGCTCATGCAGCAAGTAGCTGCCTCAGAATAGGCCGTTGTATATTTGCATGTTACTCACCTAAGGCCCGAATTAAATTAAAACTGATCGGACAGCCACGCTGCAACCTCGACCTTGCCACCAATCAATGTAAGCATCCGGCTCGTCTACCTGGTGTTTAACAGTTTTTTACGACGACGAGTACGTTAGCCCCAAGTGTTCTCGCAGATGCGCCGAATCGCCGCCGGGCCGCCGGTAATCTTACGCAGCACTTGCGCCCAGCACCCGGCCTCCCAATCCACTTGCCGTTTCGCGTGAGATACGGCGGCTTAACGTCGCCTTAACGCAGACGCCGGCTCGTAAGAAACGCGGTTTGTGGGCGCGCCGTGTTCCACACCGGCCGTCACCTCCGCCCAGAGTTTATCATACTCACGCCGGGTGACCCGAGGCGTTTATTTTCCAGTTTAATTCGGCGCCTGCCACGTTTACGCATGGCAGTATTTTGAGCGGCAGCTGCTGGACTTACGGCCAAATAAACCAACAACATGGGCCTTCAGTAAGTAATAAGCCCTCACGTACCGTCGCTGGTCGATAATAACGAAATGCACTTAGTCTAATGAATGACATCTCTCTTTAAATGTAAAATAAATTCCATAACAAAAAGATCTATAGTTGTAAAACTATCATAGGCCACGACAGACTCCCGTAAGTAAGGGTAGAGTACAGCAGTTTTCCTATTAGCTTTGGTCAGTCAACGTTGTACCCGTGATACCTATATGTTAGGTGTGTTGCATACCTATCTGGCGCTACTTCATAAGGATTCCTTTCTTTGCTTATGTGATCAGTATCTAACTAGAGTCCCCTAAAACCAGGAAGCACTGAACCATCTACGAGCTGAATGAGAATATACAAGCGCTGGAACTTAAATAGTGGCAACTATTTTTTCACAACCAATACAAAAGAGTTACATGTTTGCACCTGTTACTATCCTTCAAAATAATCACCAGCGTCGTGTAGAACCCGTTCCCAGCGACGTGGAGGGCGTAGTATACCGTTAGCGAGCCTGTTCTGTTGATGGTGCGAATGAAGCGGTCTAAAATTATGGTGATTCTCGTGCACGACTGTGATGGTGTTATCCTAACGGATTACGTTTCTCTACGGCAGACCGCCAGTTCACAGTCTTACTGTTCGTTTTTGGAACGTCACCTGCGACCATCTTTGCTAAAGAAGCGGCGACACTTTCTGCATGACCCACCCATCATTTTGCACGACAATGCGCGGGCTCATACAGTGCAAGCTGTGGCTGCTCTGTTCGGTCGATGAGACTGGGAAGTACTATACCATCCACCATACTCCCCAGACTTAAATCCTTGTGACTTTGATTTGACTCCGAAGGTGAAGGAACCAGTTCGAGCATTCGCTTCAGAACTGTTCCAGAGATTCGACAGGCAGTAGACCGCTTCATTCGCACCATCAACAGAACAGGCTCTGGTAACGGTATACTACGCGTTCCACATCGCTGGCAACGGGTTCTACACAACGCTGGTGACCACTTTGAACAGTAACAGGTGCAAACATGTAACTCTTTTGTATCGGTTGTGAATAAGTTAAGTTCGAATCCTCGTATAAAGGGATATGTAACGTACAGAACATTTTTGTTCTACATTGTTCTGCTACCTGTTATTTAAAAGTAAACAATATTTATAACAAAATTGAAATTGTCAGTGTTTAATTCAGGTTTTATTCGAAAATTATTGATCTGTAACGTGGAACAGAGCGATATTATAGTAAAAATAAAGAAAACAATACAGATTTATCATGTAGCACCAGAAAATGCAGTCTCTTAAACAAAAAGGTTAATAAAAAAATAATCGACAAAAAAATCAAACCACTTCAATACTTCGCCGAACTTACATAAAACGTGTTCCTGTTATTCATAAACGACTCTCGCGTTTATCAAGAATAATGGGAAACTCTTGGCTTTGATCATGGTGTAGAACGTTCTGCTGAGTACAAAATAACAATCATGTTCGTGCATGTAAGCTCCACTTGCATCACAAGTAATTGCTTTGGTTGCATTAACGCACAGATGTTACGCAATCAACTACTTTTATTACTTATAGAAGGCAATTTATATTCTGTTTTGAAAAATGAAGAAAACCGCAGCACAGTTGCTTAATCCACAGTATTTTATTGGGTATATGGCCAGTTTTGTAACAGTTACAGTTCCATCACCTGGTGTAAAAGATAAAATCACTTAATCAGCTGAGGTCATACTCACTCCATTGTTGTCATGGGCCCACAGGTTCTGTGTCAAAAGAGTAAAAAGGAAAAAAATTCCACAACATTTGTTCCCCCGAGCTGCGCTACCTGGAACACAAACAGGAGTCCCAATCTGAACCCACTGGAAAAACATTCGGTTGTGTGAGAATGTCAACTCCACTTCAGACCCAGCGTCAAGCTTCACTACCGCCTTTGGTTTAAGCTGTAGAGAAAGAAAGGGCTCCCATTCCTCCACAGACATACGACACCTCATCTGAAGTAACTCCATTAGAGTTCACGCCATCATAAAGGGTCGATACTCCATAATAATATCCACTAATAGGTTTCTCGATACGTTTGATCAAGGAGTGTAGAGAATCATGTCTCTTTCAATCAATATCACAATGAAATAAAACAGAGATCTCATGTTATAAAACTGCATTTCCATATTTACTGCATGGGAGCCATGAAACAGCGCATGAAACAAGTGAAGTTTATAGAGGCAAGTGTTTTACGCACACAACAGACTTCTGCCCCTACTGTCCACAAACCAGGGCTGTAGGCAATGCCAGTCTAAAAGTTTTCTGTCTGCATCACAGATTGTCATTGTGGTCTTCAGTCCAAAGACTTGATGCAACTGTCCACGCTAACCTATCCTGTGAAAGCCTCTTCATCTCTGCATAACTACTGCGACCTACATGTCTTAGAACTTTCATATTGTATTTGAGTCTTTGTCGCCCTAAACAGTTTTTCTCCCAATTACCCTTCACTATCAAATTGACGCTTCCTTGATTCTAAAAACATGTCCTATTAAATGATCCTTTTCAGTCAAGTTGTGCTATATTTTTTTATTTCCTTAAATCGGTTCAGAACTGCCTATTTTCTTATTCCATTTACCCATCTAATCTTCAATATTCCTTTGTAGCAGTACATCTCAAAGGCTCTTAAAATTGGAAAGTCAGCAGCCACAGTCCCCTCACACACTGTTCGGATACATTTATTTCATGAGTTAGGAGATTTCCCTGTAGGCCTGAGCAATAATAAATGTCAGTAATAAAAACTAAACTTTACTCCGAACAGGCTTTGATGGTGTAGCAGTATCGACCGACCGCCGCGTCATCCTCAGCACACAGGCTCATATGGCTCTGAGCACTATGGGACTTAACTACTGAGATCATCAGTCCCAAGCACACAGGCGTCACTGGATGCAGATATAGAGGGGCATGTGGTCAGCACACCGCTCTCCCGGCCGTATGTCAGCTTACGAGACCGGAGCCGCTACTTCTCGATCAAGTAGCTCCTCAGTTTGACTCACAAGGGCTGAGTGCACCCCGCTTGCCAACAGCGCTCGGCAGACCGGATGGTCACCCATCCGAGTGCTAGCCCAGCCCGACAGTGCTTAGCTTCGGCAATATGACGGGAACTGAGGTTAACCACTGCGGCAACGCCATTGGCCTCTGTCAGTAACGGATGCCAAATTATCGTCTTTAGTCGCCATTGACGAAGAAGACATCGAATAAACCCATAAGTAGGCCACCTTCCCCTTACACCATAAATAATTTTCAGTCGAATAACAGCCACGGAATTCAAGATACACCGTGCATAAAATAACGTACGAAATAGTGCAGGAGCGTACAATTTCTTCAGTTAACTCACATTTCATCAGATTTCTCAAATTATCTTCAAATGGCTCTAAGTACTATGGGGCTCAACTTCTGAGGTCATCAGTCCCCTAGAACTTAGAACTAATTAAACTTAACTAACCCAAAGACATCACACACATGCGAGGCAGGATTCGAACTTGCGACCGTAGCGGTCGCGCGGTTCCAGACTGTAGGCCCTAGAACCGCTCTGCCACCCCGGCCGGCCAAAGATGCTTTCAGACAGTCATTTTCGTCCGCTCAGCACTGGAGTGCAACAGGAATAAGGTAACTAAAATAGAAAGTAATCTCCGCCATGCACTTTACAGTGTCTCAAGGAAAGCATATGTAGATGCCGACACCGCAGTTGACGGGAACAACCGTCTTGCAGCAGTGCAGAACAGCAACGGACAGTCTTTAGTCACCATGTGAGGACCGTTTGATTTTATTGTTTGCTACAGTAAGGTAAAGGACACGTCTCAATGGAACAGAGTTTCCCTCCGCCTTGCAGAATCCTTCTTCAAATATAACGGTCATACGTGGTCTATATCTGGGGAGCAAATTAGACTCGTTGCAATACTATTAATAGTTGACCTACGATGTAAGAAATTAGATTGAGATTGATGAAAATTCGCATCTCGCATCTCTCGATAGCTGGCATACAGGATGTCCGGATTAAACATAACATGTAGTAACTTGAGAAGTAATTGAGATATTTATTGACGGTATGTTACTAAAAAGTATGGTAACTCAAAATGTTTGTTACACACCTAATACACCTCGATATACGCAGCATTAGCGGCGCGACAGATATCTTACCTGTATTTTGCAGCAGTGCTTGCGTAGTATATGTGATAGCTGCACAAACGCAATGACGCAGATCTGTCAGATCGTGAACTGGCGTCTGATACACTTGATTCTTGATAAGTTCCCGCACAAAAGAAAGTGGCGTATTGCCGAGGCTTGTAGGAAGTCAAGCAGTCGATGGACTGCCTCTCTCGATGCAGCGATCTGGCCCGACATAGGAAGCAAACTCTCCGTTCCAGAATCCGCTTGTGCCATTTCTTGATTTTACGTAAGTGGGAACACTCTCAGTTGGTCTCTGTCCATATTCACGTCGAAAACGACGTTCTACGAGTGTATCAGACTTAAGCTCCGGGAGAGAAATTACACAGAACACCTTCTGCTGTGAAGTCATGTGGCTACTGACGCTCTTTCACGTGAACAAAGCAGTTACATGTGCGTGCGCGTGGTAATAACTGTCCCAGGCTAACACAGTAAATAATTTGAGTGGCCATACTCTAGAAGCACTGCCAGTAAATACATCAGTTACGTCTCAAGTTAGTACATTTTATATCATTACTGGCCTATTCCCCATGACTTCGCTGCATACACATGTGTCTAATGTAATATGCATAGCTCTTGGTCCATCGACTCCTCACCCTTCCTGCCCATCACCTCCTCACCTTCCTATCCGTAAACCTCCTCCTCTCACTTCTCAGCCCCTCTTCCCTCAACTCCTGTTTCTCTCCTCCTCCCTTCCTTCTGTCCATCTTGTCTTCACCCTCTCTGTTCATCTCCACCATCCCTCTCTTCCCACTTCCTCCTTCCCCTATTCAACAGATGCTCAGCACTTACCCACGTGTTTTCTGTGCCACAACGTACACCCATATTTAGATTCACTGGCGCAGCTCAGACACGATAAAGGCAGCTGGTATATTAGGCTTAAATTGACTATGTAGAGTGTTACCAGTGGCTTGGAAAGAAAACAAAATCCCAGAAGACTGGATTACAATAGTAATCATCCCTTGTTCAAAAAGGGCAGTCGAAGAAAATATGAAAATTACAGAAGCATCATGCTGCTGTCACACATCTTCAAGCTATAAGAAAAGATCATAGAAATGAGAATTAGAAAGACAGTAGAACCTTCGCTTAACGAAAAACAACATGGATTCAGGAAAGACCGAGGTACTATGGATCTTATTTTTGCAGTAAGAATATTGACAGAAAACTACTGGGAATGTGGAAGAAATCTTGTGATTGTATTTGTGAGCATTGAAAAAGCGGACAGTCCACGGGTGTACTGCCGGTCCATAGTGTCCAACGGGCGCCTGACGACGGCGACATGTCTGATCGCCGAAATATTGTGCCCGTTGGACACTATGGATCGGCAGTACACCCGTGGACTGTTCGAGCAAGAAATACGCCGGGAGAAGTTGGAGATCGTTGAAAAAGCATATCACAGTGTTCCTCGAAATAAGATATGGGAATGCCTGGAAGACGTAAAGGTGCCAAAGTACCTAACTGACTGATACATTCAAGATGCTATACCAGAACTGTTACAGCTGTGTCTAGATAGGCAACGGACGATCATAATTGTTTGAAACAAAGAGAGGTGTCCGACAAGGAAGTGCCCTATGATCACTCCTGTTCGTAATACCAATGGACAAGATCATGAAATCTATCAAGAAAATAGACAGTGAACCAAATGTCCTGGTTTTTGCTGGTGATTTGATAGTATGGGGAGAGACAGAAGCACAGAAGAAACTTAATGATTGGAACAAAACATTCAAAAATTTCGGACTAAAAATAAGTAAAACAAAAACAGTAGAAATGACCATCAACAGGCAAGGAACAACTTCAAATATATTTCTAGAAGCAGTCAAAGTAGAATCCGTTTAATATTTCAAGTACCTAGGAAGCATGGTCTGGAAAGACAACACCATTAAGCAGGGAATACTCAGAAAGACACAAAAAGAGTCAAATTTTTACAGTTAAATCAGCAATCTTCTCTGGGATGTTAAAACGCCACAAAAAAGAAGCGATCATGTACCACACCCATTTTGCACCAATCCTAACATATGGTTTAGAAATATGTACCCTGCTAAACAAAGACCTCAGCAGAATTCAGGCAACAGAAATAAGATTCATAAGAACTATGAATCAAACAACTAGGAAGGACAAAATCAGGAATGAGGTGAACAGAAAAGAAGCGGGTATTGAGGTACCTGTTACGTGTCATAAAGAAACGCAGGCTTCAGTGGTATGGGTACATAATGAAAAAGAACGACTAAAGACTTGCCAAAAGGTATTTCAATCTGAGCCTCGTTGGAAGAAGACCAAGAGGAAGACCAAGAAAACGCTGGATACAGACTGTAATATCAGATGTGGAGGGGAAGCTGTCCTGTAACAGAAGATCTATGAAGACAGAACAAGATGGCGAGCGCTTGAGCACCACACCCGGGAAACTGGAATTAGAAAATGATGATGATGGTGCAGTTCTGCCACTCACAGTCGTCAGTTACACGCAGTAGCGTGAAGAATATCGCACAAACAATAATTATTTAAATAAAGATAAATTTGTAGTATACAATGTTTTTAAACTAGACTGGAAAGTATAACAACTTAGAACCTTCTGGTGACAAACAGACCCGAACTATTTGAAACAGTTAACGCAGAACAGGGAATCAGCGATCATAAAGCGGTTACGGCATCGATGATTTCAGCCGTAAATAAAAATATTAAAAAAGGTAGGAAGATTTTTCTGTTTACCAAAAGTGACAAAAAGCAGATTACATAGTACCTGACGGCTCAACACAAAAGTTTTGTCTCAAGTGCAGATAGTGTTGAGGATCAGTGGACAAAGTTCAAAACCATCGTGCAATATGCGTTAGATGAGTATGTGCCAAGCAAGATCGTAAGAGATGGAAAAGAGCCACTGTGGTACAACAACCGAGTTAGAAAACTGCTGCAGAAGCAAAGGGAACTTCACAGCAAATATAAACATAGCCAAAGCCTTGCAGACAAACAAAAATTACGCGAAGCGAAATGTAGTGTGAGGAGGGCTATGCGAGAGGCGTTCAATGAATTCGAAAGTAAAGTTCTATGTACTGACTTGGCAGAAAATGCTAAGAAATTTTGGTCTTATGTCAAAGCGGTAGGTGGATCAAAACAAAATGTCCAGACACTCTGTGACCAAAATGGTACTGAAACAGAGGATGACATATTAAACGCCGAAATACTAAATGTCTTTTTCCAAAGCTGTTTCACAGACGAAGACTGTACTGTAGTTCCTTCTCTAGATTGTCGCACAGATGACAAAATGGTAGATATCGAAATAGACGACAGAGGGATAGAGAAACAATTAAAATCGCTCAAAAGAGGAAAGGCCGCTGGACCTGATGGGATACCAGTTCGATTTTACACAGAGTACGCGAAGGAACTTGCCCCCCCTTCTTGCAGTGGTGTACCGTAGGTCTCTAGAAGAGCACAGGTCATCCCCGTTTTCAAGAAGGGACGTCGAACAGATCTGCAAAACTATAGACCTATATCTCTAACATCAATCAGTTGTAGAATTTTGGAACACGTATTATGTTCGAGTATAATGACATTTCTGGAGACTAGAAATCTACTCTGTAGGAATCAGCATGGGTTTCGAAAAAGACGGTCGTGTGAAACCCAGCTCTCGCTATTCGCCCACGAGACTCAGAGGGCCATAGACACGGGCTCACAGGTATATGCCGTGTTTCTTGACTTCCGCAAGGCGTTCGATACAGTTCCCCACAGTCGTTTAATGAACAAAGTAAGAGCATATGGACTATCAGACCAATTGTGTGATTGGATTGAGGAGTTCCTAGATAACAGAACGCAGCACGTCATTCTCAATGGAGAGAAGTCTTCCGAAGTAAGAGTGATTTCAGGTGTGCCGCAGGGGAGTGTCATAGGACCGTTGCTATTCACAATATACATACGAGGGCTATTCCGAAAGTAAGGTCCGATCGGTCACGAAATGGAAACGACTATGAAAATCCGATAAAGCTTTGCACAGATGTGTTGGGTAGTGTCTCTAGTATAACCCCAGTTAGCATCACGTCGCTCTTCTCATTTCTGAGCTCGCAGTGAGTGCGTAAAGATGTCTAGAAAATTGTGTCTGCCGCCAAGTACGGGGGCCTGGTGAGAAATTTCCCCTGAAGCTATGCAGCTAACATTACATAACTGTCGTGCTGTTTCGTCTTCAAGACAATTCTCAGCCGCATTCTGCAGGGGCAATGAAGATGCTCCTGCATCGTTTTCAAATGTAAATGTGAGAGTACCCACAATACAGCCCGTAATTGTCTCCCTCTGAGTTTCAGCTCTGGTCACATGAACCGCTGGTTATGAAGACAACATTTCGGCACAAGACAACGAGCCGTAGGCCAGCGTAGAGAATTGGCGGAGAGCACTGGCGGCTGCCTTCTATAGCGAGGGTATCGGAAAGTTGGTACAACGCTACGATACACGTCTAAGTCGGGTCGGCGACTATGGAGATAAGTAGCTGCAAGGTGTATCTAACTGTTGCAAATAAAACATTTTTGATTTTTACCGTGGTTTCCATTTCGCGACCTATCGGACCTTACTTTCGGAATAGCCCTCGTAAATGACCTGGTGGATGACATCGGAAGTTCACTGAGGCTTTTTGCGGATGATGCTGTGGTGTATCGAGAGGTTGTAACAATGGAAAATTGTACTGAAATGCAGGAGAATCTGCAGCGGATTGACGCATGGTGCAGGGAATGGCAATTGAATCTCAATGTAGACAAGTGTAATGTGCTGCGAATACATATAAAGATAGATCCCTTATCATTTAGCTACAAAATAGCAGGTCAGCAACTGGAAACAGTTAATTCCATAAATTATCTGGGAGTACGCATTAGGAGTGATTTAAAATGGAATGATCATATAAAGTTGATCGTCGGTAAAGCAGATGCCAGACTGAGATTCATTGGAAGAATCCTAAGGAAATGCAATCCGAAAACAAAGGAAGTAGGTTACAGTACGCTTGTTCGCCCACTGCTTGAATACTGCTCACCAGTGTGGGATCCGTACCATATAAGGTTGATAGAAGAGATAGAGAAGATCCAACGGAGAGCAGCGCGCTTCGTTACAGGATCATTTAGTAATCGCGAAAGCGTTACGGAGATGATAGATAAACTCCAGTGGAAGACTCTGCAGGAGAGACGCTCAGTAGCTCGGTATGGGCCTTTGTTAAAGTTTCGAGAACATACCTTCACCGAAGAGTCAAGCAGTATATTGCTACATCCTACGTATATCTCGCGAAGAGACCATGAGGATAAAATCAGAGATATTAGAGCCCACACAGAAGTATACCGACAATCCTTCTTTCCACGAACAATGCGAGACTGGAATAGAAGGGAGAACCGATAGAGGTACTCAGGGTACGCTCCGCCACACACCGTCAGGTGGCTTGCGGAGTATGGATGTAGATGTAGATGTAGAACGTCTCCTAGCCCCATACAGATTCATAACCTCATGCAGATAATGCTCAAAATATGTAATTATCAATTTTTAAAAGCTATAAAATACTTCTAACATTACAATACATAATTGATGAATGAATAAAAATGGTTCAAATGGCTCTGAGCACTATGGGTTCAAAATGGTTCAAATGGCTCTGAGCACTATGGGACTCAACTGCTGTGGTAATTAGTCCCCTAGAACTTAGAACTACTTAAACCTAACTAACCTAAGGACATCACAAACATCCATGCCCGAGGCAGGATTCGAACCTGCGACCGTAGCGGTCACGCGGTTCCAGACTGTAGCGCCTAGAACCGCACGGCCACACGGGCCGGCGATGAATGAATAGTTCACTTTAATATTTTCTAGGCATGCACCCCACCTTTTTCCTTTCAAATATTGCAAATACTTTCATAGCTATTAAAATTCACACTCACAAACTTTGGGGACTATCAGTATGGGCTTAGGACTCTCTATGAGTCTAGGAGAAAATATTCTATACTTAGTAGTCCCATCTAAAACGTGGCGCATTAAAAATTTTTTTTCATTTAAATAATTATTTTCAGATTATTACTCTTGTGAGAGTCAAATTTTTCAATGAATTTTAAAAATATTGATGAGACTATAAGAAAGAGACGCATTAAATTTCAGCTTTATTTCAGTATATTTATCGTTTCTCATGATTGTTACTGAAACAGAAGAGTGTAATAACTACCAAGCAACAATATATCAGTTTATTTAATTGTTATTCTAAAAAATAAAATAAAGAAGCAAACAAAATGAATTTCATACGATACTCGATACTTTATTCCAATACTAGATTTATAGCCACAACCACAACCTTGTATGCGTATGTCACACATATTGCACATATTTCCCCCTCCCCCTCTCTCACTCTGACCACATTTTCCTTGCCGCTCTCTCTGTCCATCACCTCCTCACCCCTCTTTCTGCTCACCTTCTCCTTGCCCCTCTCCTGACCATCTGCATCTCCTCCCTCTCTCTGTCCAGCTGCTCTATTCCTCATTCTCTGTTGAGCTGCTCCTCCTTCCTCTCTCCATTCGCTTACTTCTTGTCCCTCCCTCCATCTGTGTAGTCCTCCTCACTCTCTCCATTCATCTACTCCACCTCACTCTCTTCATCCATCTACTCCTCCTCGCTCTCTCCATCTATCTTCTCCTTCTCTCTCTCTGTCTCTGTGTCCATCTACTCCTCATCTGCTCCTCGTCCTCCTCCTCTCTTTCCACATCTTCCACCAACCTCCATCTGTACATCTCTTCTCCCACCTTCCTCTATCCATCTCCCCCTCCTGCATGTATCTATCAATACCCTCCTCCCACCTCTAGCTGTTCACATCGTCCTCCAACCTCTGTCCGCCCATCTCATCCTCCCACCACTGTCTCTCCATACCTTACTCCCACTTCTGTCTATGACTCTTCGACCCTCTCTCTGTCCACTTCTGTTTGCCTATCTCTCTGTTCACCAATGCTTGCCCCTCTCTCTGTCCATCTCTGCTCACAACTCTCTGTGTCCATCTCAGCTCACCCCTCTCACTGTCCACATCTTTGTTCCTCTCTTTCCATATAGTTCTTGTCCCTCTCTCTATCTGTTCCTTCCCCTTTCACTATCTATCTCTTCCTCTCCCAAGTCTCTACTCAGCTGTGCCTGTCCATTTGTGTAACACCTTAATTGCATTCCAATACTACTTACACAACACAACAGACATGCAGGGTAGCCTGTATGTCACATGTTACCTACCTCTTTCACTGCCACCACGACAAAACAGGCAGAGAAGATACTGATTAACGTTGCATTTTTATGATCTATGCTTAATATTCCAAGGCTCTGGCCCACCAGGAAGTTAATTTAAAATCGATCATATTTTTTACCATACAGACAGATAGTGTGGAAAATAAGTTAATAAAATTGTTTAAGAAACGTTGACAGTTAATAACGATTTTAAAGCAGTTTGATTGGCAGTGGGTTCGTCTGGTTGCTCTTTTCACATAATTAGAAAAACGAAATGGAATCCATATGCTGTCCATACCCCAAACGTCCATAAAAACTTTCACTTTCACTTCCTGCTTGCTTGTCCACCCGTGCACTCCCTTCCCTTCCAAGGGTCCCTGAAAGCTACACGTGCTGGGTGTGCTGTGGATGGTAAGTAGGAAGGATGCTTACAAGGACGACAGCAACGGTGACACATACTTTTTTTTTTAATGCCGTATTTCATTTGATGGCTAGTTTCGTGTCACCTGAATATGGACATTGCGGCCTGAAACCGATAATGGGAACGAAATGTATTTCTTTTTTAAGAAACGTTTGTAGCTGGATGCGGTCTCCCTCAACCAGTCTCAGCAAGTTGGAGGAAATCCAGTTTACAGTGTAGTAAAAGCCAACTTAATGTGTTCCCCCCCTTGAAAACAATAAAGATTGGCATTAAATTAAAAGGCGAAAGTAAAGCAATAACAGTATCAATCATAACTGCAGAGAAGGAAATGACAGCACTTATCTATCAAAGTTCTTCAAAGAAAGGTAACGCAATAGTGACAGCCTCCTTTCGTGGTTTTGCCAATGATACAGGTATGTCAGGCACACTATTTCAGATAGTTTTGAAATTAGAAGAAGCATGAACAGGGTGTCCCAAACCTTAACGCTGAAAATTGCACAGGAGACTAAAATGAGTATTTTGAGATTAGGAACTAATGGTTGGAAATAAATATGTCATCCGGTACGTTGTCTTCAATGAACTATGCATTTGCGATACATTTTCGTAAATTGCTTTATGTTTTTTGAATATGTTGTTATGATTCAAAACAAACAACTACTTGCTGCTTTGACATTCGGGCTGCTACCTTCAAAATCAATAGACAATCGTCTGTAAGATGTCTGCAGTGGATTTCACTACTGATCAGAGTTCATGACTGCTTGTTGAAGATGAAGCATTGCTCATTAGAAGAGCTTACAAAAATGTACAGGATCGGCAGAATAAAACTGGCCCGAAAAATATTTCGTGCACCTTGAGACAGGCAATCTCATTTACATCATCAGTCTCACGAGCAGACAATGAAAGTTGGGTTGCCTGCATTACGGTGTAAGATATATTTTTTAGGTTGGTTTCATTTTTCCCACTTAGTATTTAAGGTATGTTGGAGGTCGGTCAAGTAGTCGGAAAGCCAGCCGAAAGTACAGAAGAAAGTTTAGTAAAAATTGCATCCTAACTGGAAGAAATATACTGGAGAGGACGCAGATTGGCAAGAATGGTCGTTCTAGTAACATAGAAGAAAGAAGTGTTAGCACGATAGAATTTAAGGAGAAGGTATTGATGGTGTAGGAGAAGATACAGACAATAAGCACCCCTCGACTTGACTGTGTAATTCACACTTCGAAGACTACACTGTATAGAGTAGATCCAATTTGATAGAATAACATCTGTTTCATGAATATCACAAACTACGTGTAAAAGCAATGGGGCCAAATGATATTGAGCTGAAAAGCCCAGTTAAGTCCATACATTGCCCAATGCCGTTGTGGCCGAGCGGTTCTAGGCGCTAGTCTGGAACCGCGCGACCGCTACGGTCGCAGGTTCGAATCCTGCCTCGGGCATGGATGTGTGTGATGTCCTTAGGTTAATTAGGTTTAAGTAGTTCTAAGTTCTAGGGGACTGATGACCTCCGATGTTAAGTCCCATAGCGCTCTGAGCCATTTGAACCAGCGCCGTTCTGAAAAGCCGAAATTCCTTTGTTTTGTATTGTGCATGGTAGATAACTATTTCAGCCGTAATGTCTTCTCCCTATTTTTACTTACTTCACATATGATTTATCTGATAAATTGACTACCCATATTCATCTTTTGATGGTTTCCTTTTTTTTATGCCTTCCGGCCAAATCTTTTGCAGGTATATTTGTTCCACTCGTCACAGTCTTCATTGGCTGTTATCACAGTCATGTAGTGATTTTTACTCTTCCTAGCTCCACTTCTTCGGAGATACCTTACTATTCTTTCCAGACCTAGCATCCATACAGCGAGTAGGGTTCTCTAGAGTCACGACGTCCGATCTTCTGACCACACGCTTATGCTCCGTTTCTAATGACATCATTGTGGACGTGAACTTAAACCTAAATACTTCTTTTCTTCCTAAATATCGAGGAAGATTTTCCACAAAATTTTCATACTCTCAATGTGGAATTTGTTTCAACATTTTTCTGTACATGTTGAATAGCTGCTGTTCGGCTTCTGAACGACCTCATCTCATAATCAATTTATAGTATGGTTCATCCAAAGACTTACGACGGTGTTCGTGCTATTCCGCAAGAGTGCCCTTGATTATCTCCGAATAATAATGCAGTTTCCTTCACTTTGTAGACAGTAGTATTTTCACCGTACCATTTTGCATCACTATCACCTGTATTTTGTTTAACAATGGCCCTAATTCTGTGCTGCGAGAGTTGCTCATTCAGTTCAACACTTCTTCCAAATCTTCATCTCTTCGTAATGTCTTCTCGGAATCTTATCACCACTGTCTGCACACTTTCAGCTTCCATTTCTGTTCTAAAATTTCGTTCACTTTCTCGACTGCTTGACTGACGAACAATGTAGACTACAGTAACCACAAGCTGCAACCCAAGTTTAAAACTTTGAAGAGACGATGCGAAACAGTTTTTCAGAATTTGTAGAAAGCAATATTTACCACGTAGTTTGGTGAAACTGCTGTTCGTTATAATCAGCTTCGATCACATCGATATCTACCCCACATATAAAAAAACTTACCTTTATACTTGAATACAAAATCAATGTGTGTTTGAAAGAGAGTACATTACAATGTTAACAATACATAAATCTACGTTTATTTAACTGTAAGATCACACAGTATCTGAGTATAATAAATTTTTCGTTTCTCTAAACTTCACAGTTAACATTTTACACGTTCCTTTGCTGAAGACTGAATTGCAATATAACTTACGATTGAAGGACACATTTAAATATTGCGTCTGTTCAACTAAATAGAAGATTTTATGAAAATAAATCTCTAAATTACATTCCGACTGACTTGTACGCTTTCACAACATGTTCCACAACTTTTCATCGAATCACATCCAACGCCAGTTTCTAAATAAGAATGAATAGATTAAGCCTCTGATGTCAATGTTTATTACTATACGTACTGATATTTGGAATAATACTGAACGTACGAAGCCAATAAGAAATAGAAAACATGTTTCTGATTTTAAGCTATGGGTCTTAAAACCACATAAATCACATAAAAAATCACAAGTTTCATATTTGGTAAAAGTATGTATTGGACCAGATAAGACCATTTGATCCACACGAGTACAGTAAATGTCCAATTTAGCGCGCTTTGCTTGTCTGACAAGGTCCGGACCACGAACTATCAATATAATGTTTGACTATCTGTCTATTACGCACGTGAAAAATATTTTGCGAATGCACTCTGAAGTACTAACCAAATCTTCAAAACTAATTTTTCCTGTGTTAACGCTTATCTAAGATGAACTTATTTTTCTTGTTATTTCATTACCATCACTCCCACAGAGTTTTTACAAATGTTGTACGTCACTTGTCTGTTCTTTCGTTCTTCTCAGGATTTCTTGTAATTTTGCAGAATGAATATTTCACTCTGCAACAAGACATGGGCTGATTTGAAACTACCTGGCAGATTTATTCTGGAAACAATCCCCTATGCAGTGGCTGACCACTTCTCCACACTATCCATTCTTCTAGGATTACTGGCTCGGCAAGGCACGCAGGAGAGCTTCAGGGAAGTTTGGAAAGTAGGGCAACTAACGCAAGTAAATCCGTGAGCGAGAACTGTCAGTATTGCATGAATAGCCCAGCTGCTACAGCATATGCTCTCGAAAGACAAAGGTCCCGCCTTCGAATTTCGGTACGTCATGTAGTTTTAATCTACCAGGATGTTTCTTACAGCTTAATTCGTCTTACGTTGGCGAATGTTTTCTCTAGGCTACATAGTAATAATGATATCCCAGCATTTCTTACTCTTTCATTACTGAGAGCGGCTACAGACTTACTTCCGTCTCATAGTGCGTACGCACCAAACGTGCTGCGCAGACACTTAAAGCCGTCGGTACATGGGCCGTGCATCTCAACGTTGAGCGTGCCGAGTTTCTGACGTCATAGCGTGTAAAAAGCACGTTGGGGAGTCTTTACGACCGTGCAGGGAAATATCTAGCATGTCAGATATTGTGAACGTGCGTTCGGACGTAGACCAATGAGATGGAAGAACGCCGACTCCGTCATATGAGGCTATCTCTCTGCAGTACAGGCATACGAGACGACATTTTGGCTTTCAATTGAGGCCCATGTGCATATGCCATTTCTAAGCACCATCAAAAAGCGGACCTCTCGAAAACCTGTCGTTAATTGCACGATTTGTTGAAATAAAACGACGGGAACGTCAGATTGGTGTTTAAAGAATTATTGTAAGTTTCAAGTTGTGAAAGTATGGCGTTTCTAGGCGACAGAATATTGCCAATCAATCAAAAACGTGTCGTTCTTGGTACAATTTGATATAATATCAGTTAATAACATACCTACGATTAAAGTTTTCAGGACATGGTAAGATGCAAAGTACGGTCAAAATCAACAATAGCTTGTGTAGTGTTACGAGCAGAGATGCAGACTCGTAATGTACGAGGGCTATTCCGAAAGTAAGGTCCGATAGGTCGCGAAATGGAAACCACGGTAAAAATCAAAAATGTTTTATTTGCAACAGTTAGATACACCTTGCAGCTACTTATCTCCATAGTCGCCGACCCGACTTAGACGTGTATCGTAGCGTTGTACCAACTTTCCCATACCCTCGCTATAGAAGGCAGCCGCCAGTGCTCTCCGCCAATTCTCTACGCTGGCCTACGGCTCGTTGTCTTGTGCCGAAATGTTGTCTTCATAACCAGCGGTTCATGTGACCTGAGCTGACACTCAGAGGGAGACAATTACGGGCTGCATTGTGGGTACTCTCTTTCCATTTGAAAACGATGCAGGAGCATCTTCATTGCCCCTGCAGAATGCGGCTGAGAATTGTCTTGAAGACGAAACAGCACGACAGTTATGTAATGTTAGCTGCATAGCTTCAGGGGAAATTTCTCACCAGGCCCCCGTACTTGGCGGCAGACACTATTTTCTAGACATCTTTACGCACTCACTGCGAGCTCAGAAATGAGAAGAGCGACGTGATGCTAACTGGGGTTATACTAGAGACACTACCCAACACATCTGTGCAAAGCTTTATCGGATTTTCATAGTCGTTTCCATTTCGTGACCGATCGGACCTTACTTTCGGAATAGCCCTCGTAACACACTATGTGTTGTAAATTATAGCTTGCAGTAATCAGTCGTCCTTTTTAAATTTTGTTATGCAGATCTAGATTTCGGCTAGAAGCTAGCAATTCTCAATGCACTATTATTTTCGCTCAATGCATATGAGTCCCTGCTGATCGGGCTTCACCCACAGTTTATTAAATATTATGTGTTGCTGGTTCGCGTCCCACGGGACCCTAATTATTTATTTATTTTACTAACCTTCACTTTCCTTATAGATTCCTGTACTACCTTATTAGCCGGCCGCGGTGGTCTCGCGGTTCTAGGCGCGCAGTCCGGAACCGCGCGACTGCTACGGTCGCAGGTTCGAATCCTGCCTCGGGCATGGGTGTGTGTGATGTCCTTAGGTTAGTTAGGTTTAAGTAGTTCTAAGTTCTAGGGGACTTATGACCTAAGATGTTGAGTCCCATAGTGCTCAGAGCCATTTTTCTACCTTATTAGTTCAATAGACGAATGTTCTATAATATACGATTTTATTCAAATATAAGTGCGCTCTTTCTGAGAAGTGAGTTTGTTCGATTGGCTTCATCTACAACACAGTTTGCACTACTTGCAGCGAGATATTTTGCACTTTTTCGTCTCAATTTTCGTATTTCACACGTTGTAAAGATCCTGCTAGTGAATATCAACAGGATGTCAAATTAAACACCTTTCAGCCGTCTAGTTTCCAAACTTATTTTATTTGGCTACCAGTTTCGTCGATTTACTGCGCTATCTGCAGGCATCTCACCGAGATGTAGGAAGATTCCACCTAAGTTCTGATCGCCGGCCGCGGTGGCCGTGCGGTTCTGGCGCTGCAGTCCGGAACCGCGGGACTGCTACGGTCGCAGGTTCGAATCCTGCCTCGGGCATGGGTGTGTGTGATGTCCTTAGGTTAGTTAGGTTTAAGTAGTTCTAAGTTCTAGGGTACTTATGACCTAAGATGTTGAGTCCCATAGTGCTCAGAGCCATTTGAACCATTTTTTTTTTTAAGTTCTGATCAAAACTGAGTCCAGCAATACTGGTATTAGTATATTTCAGCATGCTCTAGTGATCGCTACGAGAGGGAGTCGAACCCAAGCCGATAAATTGCCAGTCGGAGTGTCTGACCACCTTTTTCCTCATTTTGTTCGTTATTGTTCTCGTCATTTGGTCTGAGTGGACGCCGCATGACACCCTCTCAACCTCTTCGTTGAACACTTCACTCAGTGATTTTTTTTTTTATCACAGAGGACGCCCAGCCCTCTGACCGAACACGGAGAGGTACAGTGTCGGAACCACCGGGAAAAAACATAAATATTTCGGCTTCTTCTCTAAAATCCGTTATACTCTATGCTCTCACAATACTTAACACAGCCGGCCAGGGTGGCCGAGCGGTTATATTCGCTACAGTCTGGAGCCATGCGACCGCTACGGTCGCAGGTTCGAATCCTGCCTCGGGAATGGATGTGTGTGATGTCCTTAGGTTAGTTAGGTTTAAGTAGTTCTAAGTTCTAGGGGACTGATGACCTAAGATGTTAATTCCCATAGTGCTCAGAGCCAATACCTAACACACACTTTCTAAGAAAAATACTGCGCTGGAATTCTGAGCCACGTAGCACCATCAGCGCATTAGGGGCGATGTCACATCAATCAGAGCATGCACGGTCGAGCAGCTGTGTTCCTTCTCTGGGTTGATCAGAGCGCGGCTGACCATCATTTCAGCACTCGACACTGGTTTCTAGGTATCGCAGAGAAAGTACTATGAAACATGTTTTCATCCGTTTTATTTGCATACCACCAGGCGTTCGAAGAGAAATGGCGTAATCGTCGTGCGATTTCCGGCTTGCATTCAAAGAGAAGTGGTGTAATTTTAGTGCTATTTCCGGCTTGCATTCCAAGAGCGTGCAGTGGGCTGCAGCACATTAGCACATGATCACTGGACGCCAGTAGCTATAAAGTCTCTGAGGTAAAGCATCTTGAAGAAATCCTTCTGACAGACGGAAAGCATTGCCTGCAGGACTAGTATTTACAAATATGTTTTTTTTTTAAGTTTTATTTTCGTTTTCATTACATAGATATTTACATTGTATTTACACCATTAGTAAGAGAAAAATCATCACTCCCTATACGTCATCATAAAATAGACTAGATACTTGTTGAAGCCTTATTATTCAGGTATCATGGGAAGACTTTAAACGTTAGTTAAATAAAGCTTAAGATACGTGCTTGAAAATGACCCGACGTTGAAATTGGCCGATCGCACAGATAAGAAAAAGAATACAGTCTACTTGGACCATATTTTCATTCTCGAAACACGTTGGTGCTGTTGACCCCGATATGTTCTTGTGTTAGGTGCAAAATTATTAAAAAGATATTGCAAAATAATAGAGATGAATAGGTTCTTGGTTTCATTGATGAGAATGGAGCTGAGTTCTGTGTGACTGACTGGGTAATACTACGTCTTTGAGTATAGGCAACAGGGTGTAACGGGACATCCTCCCCTAGCATTACTTTTCCTCAACAGTATTAGTCGATACCAGTAATATTTTTCGAATTTTGGACAAGTCAATATTATCTCAGCTGCTTTTCTCAAAAAATTTCGTACAATTTTAAACACAAAATGTTGTACTTCAAGCAATAATTTTTAATAGGAATTATTATTTTGGATGTTATAGCCCATAAATAGTAGTTCTGAATGTACATTTAAAATTATTTTTTGTAGAAACATCTGAAATTACTAATTATTTGGCACACTTAAAGTTTGATTATTAATTGTGGAATCTAATACTGTTTGTCATGTTTATTTCTGGATTTATTTATGAAATAATAATCGAAACCAATAGCAATTCATTTGTTCAGAAAAACTGTAAACCCTTTGGAATATTGTTATTACCGGAGAGTGAGGTAGTAGTATGCATGCCTCTGATGTGATCGGACGTATTTTTGTATTTTGGGCGAACAATGTAATTTCGGCTTTGTAAACGTGAAAATTCAAAGGACTGTGTGATATACTAAAACATGACAAAATGAATTAACTTAAAGACAAAAATTCTGCAACAGCAATGTTCAAAATTATTTAGATCAATTCAACTATGAGGACCTAAAATGTGAGAATTTCAGGTTCAAGAATCAGACCTCTAGACAAGAAGAACTGGAGCCAGCTCTACAAGGACAGATAAGTAAACTAAAAAGTTAGTTGTAATCTTACTCTTCTCAGATCTTCAGAATAGACTTTACTGGACAATAGCTACAACTAGGAAGGAGGGGGTGGATTACAAGGGGAAGATAGATGGGGAGCTTTTTGCAGAGGGAGAATAAATAAATGACGGAGTTTCATGGGGTCTGACAGAAACGACCTGGATTATGGGGAAAGACAGGTGGCAGAAACACTTGCACAGCCTAATGTATGTTGCTGTGAACACGTGCACATCTCTTCGCCAGAACCCAAATAAGACAATAACGAGGTGGTCTAGTCTTTTAATTCGTCCATTTTGCAACCCATACCACTTGCCAAAGTTCCTACTTCGGTTGTTTTACGTGACAGTTAATGGCTTAAGGGCTTCCCTTTCTCAGTAAAGTTCTACGAGTTGTTTCACTTGTCTGCACCTCACAAACTCAGTAACGACATTGCCCACGAACACTGAAAATGAACGCATGTAGAGAAACTACCCTCCAGAAAAGTGTGCGAACGATCCATCAACTGCCGTGCAAATACAGCGCATATGAACGAACAGTTTCCTTTGTCGTAGGCGTCAGCATGATGGGTTCTTCTCCTCCCCCCGTCGTCCACCTCCCTCTACGAATGTGTTGTGTACAGACTTAACCGATTACTCATTTCTAGAAACGATCATTATGTTACTAAACTAAAGATGTAGGGTTTCTGCGACGGAAACACAGGTGCGTCACCAATCACTGTGTAAATAGTTTTGTTTGTTTGACACACACTTGACTGGAAATTGTGTCGTGTCTCTTGACACCCTACGGCAGTTTCGCCTATGCGCTGCAGCCAAGGTATATGTGCGCCGCAACACAACATTCCAAGAGTACGTTTCGAAACTTTTAAGTCACGTTTCGTCGTGCAGAGCGTTATCTCGCTGTATAAAAAGGACCAGACTAGCACCCAGTTGCACGGAGAGCAATTCAAGTTCCCTCCGTATTCCTCTCTCACTATTACAACAAAAGTGGCTGCAGCGTACCTGGCTGAAGTGTGTATGCAGAAGGCACTCAACACAACAGTTCTGTCTGGCCGCAAACAACAGTTGTGGCAGCTAGCTGAGACTACATTTAGCTTAGCACACCAGTTAAATTGCAGTAGACTGAAAATTACGTCCATGTTACTCTACAAGTGTACTGTTCTTTCTGAACAAAAGACATCAGTCGGAAAGAAAAAAATTCATTTTTCGCTGTCGAAGGGACGGGAGCACTGAGGTGGTAATAGGAAGTGTGTGATTTAAAGGACGGAAAATTGTCTTGACAACACATAGACACCTTTTCGATCCACACGAGGTTAAACACAGTTCAACAAGCAGTTATAGAATTACAAATTCTGCTTCCTGGTAGCGTGCCTGCGCAACTATCAATGTTCTCACTGAGATACAATACGTTGGGTCTGCCTCCTATGAAATTTAGTTATCTGCTCTAGACACGCACTCGAAATCACTGCATCAGTTGTATGAAACTCCGCAATTTTAGAATCTTGCCACCTCTTGGTAGATTTCTGTGGATGTCCTCAGTGGGCGCACTTTGACCCTCACTTTCTCCGCACGCCACTAGAGTTCACAGACAAAATATTGACGCTATCTTTTTCCGTTAGTCTCTCTCACTATACTGCAAAGCACTGTCAGACACATGAACGTGAATTTCCAAATCTGCACAGTCAAATCTTCTCGCTCTATAATTTATAACATGCAGCTACGGTAACCCGTTATCTCGTCCGTATTTATTGTTTACGCTTGGCTTTGAAAGAGAAAACAACGTACTTGCCCCGGGGGAGGGACTTTAATCGCGAAATAAACGCAGTACTATGGGCACTCTCACTTGCCACGACCAGCAGAAACGCTTTCAGTCTATCAAAACAGTACATTCATAACCCTTCTGAGCAGATAATCTTTTCTCTCTATCTCACTCTCACTCTCTCTCTCTCTCTCTCTCTCTCTCTCTCTCTCTCTCTCTCTTTGTAGAACAGGGCGTTCACATAAAACGTCCATGATTTCCAAATGCAATTAAAGAAATTATGAGACACTGATACTTGCAGTTTGCGGCATCATGTAAAGCAACCCAAAGTTTTGTGTTTATTTTTTTCTAAATGAGTCCTTTTGTTTGTTTTTTTGTTTTTGTTTTTTTAGCGCTAAATAATTATCAGGAATGATAATCAATAACGAGAGAGCCCAATGTGTCGTATGGTATGCAGAAGTTAAACCCCCATTTCTGTTCTAAGAAAAGTTTCGACGTGAATTTGGAAGGAAGTCACGAGACATTAAGACGGTTGACGTTAAGACATTTAACGCTTGGTGACAAGATGCTAGCCACTGGAAGTGGAAACAGGCAGTCTCGTACTGGCAGAAAGTCAGGTCACCGAGAATAACGGGAGTTCAGTATCTCTCCTAAATAGTTCCCAAAGAGCTGCATAATCGACTTTGCTTGCACGCCTACAATTTGCAAATTGCGCGAGCATGGAAGCGAAACGACATACTGCCAAGTCACGAATGTACTATTGAGATGTTGGATCAGTTTCGGGTAAAGTGCCAGCTACATACAAAATGTCGTTTTCTCTGACGAAGCAATGTTCTACGCATGTGGGAAGGTTAATCGACACAACATTCGCATCTGGGGTTCAAAAAATCCCCTGTTTTCGGGAACATATCACACAGTGAAAAGGTGATGTGTGGTGTGCGCTGGCAAAAGACACCGCAGTTTAACTATTTTTCTTCATTAAGCAAACAGTAACAGCAACCATTTGTCTAGATATATCTGACCAGTTTCCTGTCGCTCAGCTTCTTCCCTTTCAGCCAAACGTGATCTTCCAGCAGGATAGTGGACCACCACACAGGCGTTTACACGTTAGTGTCTTCCTGGACCGAACATTCCAACAGCAATGCGTAGGACATGATGGATCACAAAGTGGCAACTGCGATATCTGGACATAACCCCTCTGTACTTCTTCCTGGGGGGTTATGTGAAAGAAATGTATGTTTCTCGCCTGCAGGTGATGACCTTCCTGCGATGTCCGCAGAGTAATTGTGGACGACATAGTCCCCATCACCCCAGACATGCTTGTGCGCACATGGGTAAAGGATAGAGATACAGTATCGTGTAGACATTTCACCGGTTACGAAAGCAGCCCATGTAGAAGTGCATTATTTTTTTCTAAAAAACTTTCTAAGTTATTTCACATGACGTCGCCAACAGCAAATATCCGGCCCGCCACCCATGAACCATGGACCTTGCCGTTGGTGGGGAGGCTCGCGTGCCTCAGCGATACAGATAGCCGTACCGTAGGTGCAACCACAACGGAGGGGTATCTGTTGAGAGGCCAGACAAACGTGTGGTCCCTGAAGAGAGACAGCAGCCTTTTCAGTAGTTGCAGGGGCAACAGTCTGGATGATTGACTGATCTGGCCTTGTAACAATAACCAAAACGGCCTTGCTGTGATGGTACTGCGAACGGTTGAAAGCAAGAGGAAACTACAGCCGTAATTTTTCCCGAAGGCATGCAGCTCTACTGTATGGTTAATGATGATGGCATTCTCTTGGGTAAAATATTCCGGAGGTAAAATAGTCCCCCATTCGGATCTCCGGGCGGGGACTACTCAAGAGGACGTCGTTATCATGAGAAAGAAAACTGGCGTTCTACGGATCGGAGCGTGGAATGTCAGATCCCTTCATCGGGCAGGTAAGTTAGAAAATTTAAAAAGGGAAATGGATAGGTTAAAGTTAGATATAGTGGGAATTAGTGACGTTCGGTGGCAGGAGGAACAAGACTTTTGGTCAGGTGAATACAGGGTTATAAATACAAAGTCAAATAGGGGTAATGCAGGAGTAGGTTTAATAATGAATAAAAAAATAGGAATGCGGGTAAGCTACTACAACAAGAATAGTGAACGCATTATTGTGGCCAAGATAGACACGAGGCCCACGCCTACTACAGCAGTACAAGTTTATATGCCAACTAGCTCTGCAGATGACGAAGAAATTGAAGAAATGTATGATGAAATAAAAGAAATTATTCAGATAGTGAAGGGAGACGAAAATTTAATAGTCATGGGTGACTGGAATTCGGTAGTAGGAAAAGGGAGAAAAGGTAACTGAGTAGGTGAATATGGATTGGGAGTAAGAAATGAAAGAGGAAGCCGCCTGGTAGAATTTTGCACAGAGCACAACTTAATCATAGCTAACACTTGGTTCAAGAATCATAAAAGAAGGTTGTATACATGGAAGAAGACGGGAGATACTGACAGGTTTCAGATAGATTATACAAAGGTAAGACAGAGATTTAGGAACCAGCTTTTAAATTGTAAGATATATCCAGGGCAGATGTGAACTCTGACCACAATGTATTGGTTATGAACTGTAGATTAAAACTGAAGAAACTGCAAAAAGGTGGGAATTTAAAGAGATGGGACCTGGACAAACTGAAAGAACCAGAGGTTGTACAGAGGTTCAGGGAGAGCATAAGGGAACAATTGACAGGAATGGGGGAAAGAAATACAGTAGAAGAAGAATGGGTAGCTCTGAGGGATGAAGTAGTGAAGGCAGCAGAGGATCAAGTAGCTAAAAAGACAAGGGCTAGTAGAAATCCTTGGGTAACAGAAAAAATTTAATTGATGAAAGGAGAAAATATAAAAACGCAGTAAATGAAGCAGGCAAAAGGGAATACAAACGTCTTAAAAATGAGATCGACAGGAAGTGCAAAATGGCTAAGCAGGGATGGCTAGAGGACAAATGTAAGGATGTAGAGGCTTATCTCACTAGGGGTAAGATAGATACTGCCTACAGAAAAATTAAAGAGACCTTTGGAGAAAAGAGAGCCACTTGTACGAATATCAAGAGCTCAGATGGAAACCCAGTTCTGAGCATAGAAGGGAAAGCAGAAAGGTGGAAGGAGTATATGGAGGGTCTATACAAGGACGATCTACTTGAGGACAATGTTATGGAAACGGAAGAGGATGTAGATAAAGATGAAATGGGAGATACGATACTGCGTGAAGAGTTTGACAGAGCACTGAAAGACATGATTCGAAACAAGGCCCCGGGAGTAGACAACATTCCATTGGAACTACTGACGGCCTTGGGAGAGCCAGTCCTGACAAAACTCTACCATCTGGTGAGCAAGATGTATGAGACAGGCGAAATACCCTCAGACTTCAAGAAGAATATAATAATTCCAATCCCAAAGAAAGCAGGTGTTGACAGATGTGAAAATTACCGAACTATCAGTTTAATAAGACGAATGGAAAAACTGGTAGAAGCCGACCTAGGGGAAGATCAGTTTGGATTCCGTAGAAATACTGGAACACGTGAGGCAATACTGACCCTACGACTTATCTTGGAAGCTAGATTAAGGAAAGGCAAACCTACGTTTCTAGCATTTGTAGACTTAGAGAAAGCTTTTGACAATGTTGACTGGAATACTCTCTTTCAGATTCTGAAGGTGGCAGGGGTAAAATACAGGGAACTAAAGGCTATTTACAATTTGTACAAAAACCAAATGGCAGTTACAAGAGTCGGTGGGCATGAAAGGGAAGCAGTGGTGGGGAAGGGAGTGAGGCAGGGTTGTAGTCTCTCCCCGATGTTATTCAATCTGTATATTGAGCAAGCGGTGAAGGAAACAAAAGAAAAATTCGGAGTAGGTATCAAAATCCATGGAGAACAAATAAAAACCTTAGGTTCGCCGATGACATTGTAATTCTGTCAGAGACAGCAAAGGACTTGGAAGAGCAGTTGAACGGAATGGACATTGTCTTGAAAGGAGGATATAAGATGAACATCAACAAAAGCAAAACGAGCATCATGGAATGTAGTCGAATTAAGTCGGGAGATGCTGAGGGTATTAGATTAGGAAATGATACACTTAAAGTAGTAAAGGAGTTTTGCTATTTGGGGAGCAAAATAACTGATGATGGTCGAAGTAGAGATGATATAAAATGTAGACTGGCAATGGCAAGGAAAGCGTTTCTGAAGTAGAGAAATTTGTTAACATCGAGTATAGATTTAAGTGTCAGGAAGTCATTTCTGAAAGTATTTGTATGGAGTGTAGCCATGTATGGAAGCGAAACATGGACGATAAATAGTTTGGACAAGAAGAGAATAGGAGCTTTCGATATGTGGCGCTACAGAAGAATGCTGAAGATTAGATGGGTAGATCACATAACTAATGAGGAGATATTGAACAGGATTGGGGAGAAGAGAAGTTTGTGGCACAACTTGACTAGAAGAAGGGATCGATGGGTAGAACATGTTCTGAGGCATCAAGGGATCACCAATTTAGCATTGGAGGGCAGCGTGGAGGGTTAAATCATGGAGGGAGACCAAGAGATGAATACACCAAGCAGATTCAGAAGGATGTAGGTTGCAGTAGGTACTGGGAGATGAAGAAGCTTGCACAGGATAGAGTAGCATGGAGAGCTGCATCAAACCAGTCTCAGGACTGAAGACCACAACTACAACATGTCTCAAAGCTGTTTTTTTCTTTTAATTTCACCTGCAAATCAGGGAGGTTTCATGTGCGTCTCCTGTACACTTCTGTTACCGTACACAGTGTTAGCTTTCCTAAGAATAATGCGCTGTTTGCTTCGTTGGCAGGTATCTTGTACGACGAGATCCATCTTCAAGACCACTTTTTCCTATCTGATCTGTTGCGAAACAAAGAATTTTCCCCGTGATATAGTCATCTGGACAGCAAAAGAGAGGGATTACCATCTCAGTAAGGATTCTGTTATCTACAGAATACATTACTTTCCGATTACATCGCTTCCGTTCTTTCCGAGTAAGGGTGAGTCCACATTACTATCGAAATACGCACAAATGCAATTTTTTTTTTATTTTCGTGTGTCTGATTCACAGCCCATAACTCATCGTCGTAGGGAACAGCTGATTCAGTGGCTACTTTGTGTAATTTACCTTAGGTTCGAAAGGAACTATCCCGTCACACAGAACTCCAAGGTGCATTCACTATCTGCACTAAAGTGTGCTTATATGATGGATAACAACTGTCTACAGCTCCGTCACCTGGTATTACTGAACCCAGATATTTGGTTCCGTTTAGCTGGATATACTGCAGTCTTTGTTCAGCAAAGTGGAAATTTCGCAGCAGGAATGCTGTCTTGGTTCTACATATAAGTCATAATTCTGTAACGCCTCTCTAAAACGCTCCATGATCTACTTAATTCCTTGTCTCTCTTTCGATATCAGTACCACGCCATGAGCATACGAAAGATTCTAAAATATGGGCTTTTGTATTGATTCAACCAGAGAACTGAAGAGGTCGGTGTAATTTAATAACGATTTGTCTCATCAGCGTTATCTCTTGGGTTTTCGAATGCTCCTCATGATGATACGTAACTCCGTATGTAGCCATGGCAAATACTGCCCACATTTTTCATTGTGTTATTGTATGTATGTTCTTTTCTTTGAATTTAACCATACACGTAACATCCAAGAACTCAAAATCACTACTGGAGGTTAGCATTTTCTTCTGCCAAGCTATTCTGTACTGAACAGGAGAGGGCTGCTGGACCCAAACGTTTACGTCGGAACTCTCAGGTTGACCAGCTGGACTCGTAACATGGTTTCACATAACTGCAATAATGTTTATGTACTACAAGGGTACATTTTGTGCTATCACGCTGAAGGTATTTTAACAATTAAATACTGATCTCAGCATATACAAGTGAGGGAAAGTGACAGTTGCGTAAGACGCTACACCCATTTTATGTCGTGAACGGTTACAGATACCGAAGCGAGGTTTTCCGCAATTGATAGCATGCTGAGGGGCACGTAATATTTTCTATTGATAATGCTCTAACTTTGGAATCAACCGGGATATTAAAACAAGTATAGTTTTTTAAGGGGCTCCGGAAAGGCTCAAAATCATGAAAAGTTCAATTTTTACTTTTTTGCGTTTTCTGAATCTGCAGATATATAATTTATTCAATTCCGAAGACTACAAATATTTTTAAATTTTTTTTGAAATGTGTTCTACATGGGCGTGACCCACTGTGGCGCTGTTAAACTGCTGTCAAATGGTGTTATAATTAACGTCCGTGTTCATCAGGTACATTTTAGTGATGTGAGATAAAGTATGTGTTGTGGCTAACCTGTGATGGTTCAATATATATCGCTGGTGTGATTGTCGATTGTTTCATGTTTATTTACTCTGTCGTTATCTCGAAAATATTCGTAATTAATTCTGTTTCTTGAGTCTCTGTTTTGTTGAAGTATAATAATGAGTAAGTAAAGTTATTAGAAATCCTCTGAAGGCTTTTAAGAAAAGGAGAAATGTTGGAAAGCCAAAGGTATGTGTTATTACTGTAAACAATAAAGACGATGAAAATGCCCAACATAGCTTGTGTCCCAAAGAAGAAGACAGTTGGTGTAAATATAACAAAGGATTGCTAACTGGTGAAGTGTACACTCATAAGCATAGTCTGCCTCATGCAATAATGGAGGTGATAAAACCTATTTTCAGAGACTTAGCAGCACCTGAACTGTTGAAAAAGTGTATTCACGGAAAAACTCAAAACCCCAATGAAAGTGTAAATAGTGTTATATGGTCGAGAATCCCCAAGACTGTATTTGTTGGAATAGAAACACTTCACTTTGGTGTGTATGGCCGGCCGGAGTGGCCGTGCGGTTAAAGGCGCTGCAGTCTGGAACCGCGTGACCGCTACGGTCGCAGGTTCGAATCCTGCCTCGGGCATGGATGTGTGTGATGTCCTTAGGTTAGTTAGGTTTAATTAGTTCTAAGTTCTAGGCGACTGATGACCTCAGAAGTTAAGTCGCATTGTGCTCAGAGCCATTTGAACCATTTTTGGTGTGTATGATGCTGTTGCGACTTTCAATGATGGCAACATTGTAAGGTGCGAGGTATTTAGAAATATGGGAATGAAGATAGGTTCTAACATGGTACGAGCGATGCTTGCTTTAGACAAGGAACGCCTTCGGGCTGCAGACAGGGCTGTAAAGAGTCTAGAAATACAAGCAAGAGTAAACAGGAGGAGGAACAAGAGGAAGCTGGAGGAGGAGTTTGCAGAGGATGAAGATAATCCATCCTATGGACCTGGAATGCACTAAAAAGTTAATCCAATCTTTGTCGCTCGAATCCCAAAACTTTTATTTTCTCATACTAATTACATTTTTTCTAAGGATCTTCCAAACATATTTGTTTCAAACTTTCAGTAAATGTTACACAGTACCTTCTGCATAATTTAACACAGCCTTTTTCCAAAAAACTGTATATTTTTGAATATATAAATAAAAAATTGCAAAAAAATGTTGTGAATTTTCATTACAATTGAAAAAAATCATCTTTAATAACTGAACTAAAATTTTGTAAAATCCCTGTGTTAAGTTGTAGCCCATATTCCAATAAATAATCTGTAAAAAGTTCAACTTCCTACCTCAAATACTTTGTGAGGAAAGAGGTAATTTATAAGCGTTATTTTAACATTGCAAGTATAGGGCGTTCCGGAGCCCCTTAAATGGACCAGTGTACTTTTCATACCTACAGTCAGTAGCTCTCGGGAATACAGGTATTGTGATACAGCGCTTGTTAATATCAACGTTGAAACCTTCCGCAAACGAATCGCAGGTATGCACAAATATTGGCAAGCAACGCCACCATGCTAGGATACTGCGGTATAAACACTGCCAAACAGAGCCAAACAGTGCTCTCATGAAATCTCCTTCGTTATAAGCAGCAAGACAGACCTGTGCTACTAAGATGAAACCTCATCTCCTATACGATGTACAGACAGGGCCATCTGTAATTTTTTATATATTTACTAGCTTCTGGGGCAGAAAATGGGGCTTAGGACAAATGCTTAAACGTTTCCAGGTTTTTCTGGACACAACTACTGTTTTGTCAGTTTTCAGTTCAAACGCACATCGTTACTGTTTACTGGGTGACAATTATTGAACTATATGAAAAGAAACGTAAGTTAGTTACAAACTACGGCGTGTAAACATTTTATTAAACATGTAAACGGCAGTACAGATATTTGTATTTAGGTTATGACGTGTTCGATGTCCCTACCATCATTGACAATGATGTGGTGCAGACGAATAGCGAAATTCTGCATGACCCGCTGAAGTGTCGGAACATCGATGCTGTCGATGACCTCCTGAATGGCTGTTTTCAGCTCAGCAATGGTTTTGGAGTTATTGTGGCCTTTAAATATAGCTCCACAAAAAGGAGTCGCATGTGTTTAGATCCGGAGAATATGGCGGCCAATCGAGGCCATGCCAGTGACCTCTCGGTAACGCAGAGCGACAATGCGGTCCCAAAAGTGCTACTCCATGATATAAAACTCTCTCCTGCTTCAATAGGGTCGGGCTCCGCCTTACATGAAACACATCTTGTCGAAATCAGGGTCACTTTGGATAATGGGGATGAAACCATCTTCCAAAACGTTCACTTACCGTTCGGTAGTCACCGTGGCATCAAGGAATATCGCACAGATTACTCCGTTACTGGACATTGCACACCACACAGTCACCCGTTGAGGATGAAGAGACTTCTCGATCGCGAAATGCGGATTCTCAGTCCCCCAAATGCGCCAATTTTGTTTATTGACGAACCCATTCAAATGAAGGTAGGCTTCGTCGCTAAACCAAACCACAATGCGCATACTAATTCCCCTCATGCGCCGCGGCCAACCGTACAGTTTGAACGTCCTGATGCAAACCATTCAGAAGTTGTGACGATTTTGTTACATATAGTTCAATAATTGTCACCCTGTACTTGTCAAAACCAAAACATAAACCCTGGTCATTCATAATGATAAACAGAACTGCTCACGCAGAAAAAGAGACCAACGTATTAACTTTCCAAGATTTGAAAAACAAAATAAACTGAAATAAAAGATACCTGACCTGTCTTTTCCAGGAAATAGCCGAATGCTTCTCAAAGGCAAAATACCTGCTGTCGGACAAATGTGGCATCAGGTACTACTCGAAATAGTAATTAGACGGAGCGCACTTCATTTAATCTAAACGTTTTATTCAGAAAGACTGACTACATTTCGCCCACAAAATAAATTATTTTCTTAACGAAACGTAGTGTCACACTTTACTCAGTCATGTGCTCAAATTGTTTTCCATCGAGCGCAAGGCACATCTGCTATCGCCGATAGAGAAACAGATGAAAGTACTTTGGATTGTATGCCGCTGCATACTGTGGCGATTCGACGGCGTGTATCGTCTGATGTAGTTGTATCTCCGTGACAGATTGCATCTTTCACACCTTCCCATGGAAAGAAATCAAGAGGAGCCAGATCAGGGGACCTGGCCAGCCACTGTACTGCAGCATTCCGTCCAATTCAACGTCCAGGAAACTTCTCACTCAGTATTTGCCTTGCAACACGGAAAGAGAGATCTGGACAGCCGTAGTGTTGGAACCACATACACTGTCGCTTATCCGGTGGTATCTCTTCTAGAAAAAAACACAGAAGAATCATAATTAAGTGCGCATATGAATTTCCATTTAACACTCCTGGGGTGAAGTAAGGTACCATAATGTAATTTCCTACGCCGCCGCAACATATTTTTACGCTCCATGGTCGTTGGTGTTGTACTGACGAAGTCAGCGTGGATTTTCAGCTGCTCAGTAGCCCATGTTACGTAAATTTACATTGTCGTGGTTCGTAAACATTGCTTCGTCGGTGAAGAGCACATGATGGGAAAACGTGCTGTCGTGTCCCAGGCGCTACAGTGCAAACTGACAAAATTCTACATGACATTCCAAATCACGTCTTCACAGTGCCTGATGTAGCGACAGACTCTAAGAGTGGAATTTATGTCGATGCAAGATGCGAGTCACACTCGTTTGGCTGATCTCACAGTCCTCGGCAACATATCTCTTGCGACACGCTGATCGATAACCGTCGGGGCCAGAACAGCTTCTTCATGTGTTCTGTAGGTTGCAGTCTTCCTCCTCGTCGTCTGCTTGACGTTGAAGCTGTTTGTTCGCACTTTTTTTGGGAGGTCATCAGCCTTGTGACTGGTTTGATGCGGCCCGCCACGAATTCCTCTCCTTGCCAACCTCTTCATCTCTGAGTATTCTAGGCGCTGCAGTCCGGAACCGCGGGACTGCTACGGTCGCAGGTTCGAATCCTGCCTCGGGCATGGATGTGTGTGATGTCCTAAGATGTTAAGTCCCATAGTGCTCAGAGCCATTTGAACCATCTCTGAGTAGCACTTGCAACCTATGTTCTGAATTATTTGCTGGATGCATACCGATCTCAGTCTTCCTCCACAATTTTCGCCCTCTGCAGCTCCCTCTAGTACCATGCAAGTCATTCCCTGATGTCGTAAAACATGTTCTGTCATAATGTTCCATCTCCTTGCCAGTGTTTTCCTCATATTCTTTTCTTCTCCGATTCTGCCCGGAACCTCCTCATTCCTTACCTTATCAGTCCCCCTAATTTTCAACATTCGTCTGTAGCACCACATCTCAAATGCTTCGATTCTCTTCTGTTCCCGTTTTCCTATAATCCATGTTCACAGTGATGACCTAATAATTCGTGAAAAAGCCTGACGCGACGAACAGCGACAATCAGGACAGACATTCCTATACCGACCTATCGTTTCAATGTAGCGCCGAACGAACAAACACTTGAGACATTCGCGTCGGCACTGCAGTTGGACCTAGCAAGCCTAGATTTGTTTCTGGAGGTAGTCAGGCATATACTACAATACATAGAAAATATTAGTTCACTTTATTAAAACTTTAATAATCTGAGATACGTAACTTGGAAACAATCCATGTCCACAGGAATGTCTGTATTTGTTACTAGCGCTGAACACTGTAACTTATCACATCATACAGAACAGAATGGTAGTTTTATCTCAATTTACACTACTGCTCATTAAAATTGCTACACAACGAAGATGTGCTACAGGCGTGAAGTTTAACCGACAGGAGGAAAATGCTGTGATATGCAAATGATTATCTTTTCAAAGCATTCACACAAGGTTGGCGCCGGTGGCGACACCTACAACGTGCTGACATGAGGAAAGTTTCCAACCGATTTCTCATACACAAACAGCAGTTGACCGGCGTTGCCTGCTGAAACGTTGTTGTGATGCCTCGTGTAAGCAGGAGAAATGCGTACAATCACGTTTCCGACATTGATCAAGGTCGGATTGTAGTCTATCACGATTGCGGTTTATCGTATCGCGACATTGCTGCACGCGTTGGTCGAGATCCAATCACTGTTAGCAGAATCGGTGGGTTCAGGAGGGTAATACGGAACGCCGTGCTGGATCACAACGGCCCCGTATCACTAGCAGTCGAGATGACAGGCATCTTATCGGCATAGCTGTACCGGTTCGTGCAGCCACGTCTCGATCCCTGAGTCAACAGATGGGAACGTTTGCAAGACAACTACCATCTCCACGAACAGTTCGACGACGTTTGCAGCAGCATGGACCATTAGCTCGGAGACCATGGCTGCGGTTACCCTTGACGCTGCATCACAGACAGGAGCGCCTGCGTTGGTATAGTCAACGACGAACCTGGGTGCACGAATGCAAAACGTCATTTTTCCGGATGAATCCAGGTTCTGTTTACAGCATCATGATGGTCGCATCCGTGTTTGGCGACATCGCGGTGAATGCACATTGGAAGCGTGTATTCGTCATCGCCATACTGGCGTATCACCCGGTGGGATGGTATGGGGTGTCATTGGTTACACGTCTCGGTCACCTCTTGTTCGCATTGACGGCACTTTGAACATTGGACGTTACATTTCAGATGTGTTACGACCCGTGGCTCTACCCTTCATTCGATCCCTGCGAAACCCTACATTTCACACGATAATGCACGACCGCATGTTGCAGGTCTTGTACGGGCCTTTCTGGATAGAGAAAATGTTCGACTGCTGCCCTGGCCAGCACATTCTCCAAATCCCTCACCAATTGAACACGTCTGGTCAATGGTGGCCGAGCAACTGGCTCGTCACAATACGCCAGTCACTACTTTTGATGAACCGTGGTATGGTGTTGAAGCTGCATGGGTGGCTGTAGCTGTACACGCTTTCCAAGCTCTGTTTGACTCAATGCCCAGGCGTATCAAGGTCGTTATTACGGCCAGAGGTGGTTGTTCTGGGTACTGATTTCTCAGGATCTATGCACCAAAATTGCGTGAAAATGTAATCACATGTCAGTTCTAGTATAATATATTTGTCCATTGAATACCCGTTTATCATCTGCATTTCTTGTTGGTGTAGCAATTTTAATGGCCAGTAGTGTACAAGCGGCTATACAATCCTCGCTGCTAATACAACTTTCGCGCCGCTGCAGCTGCAGTAAGGCGATGCTCTTCGTAGTAAGCGATGACTGCAGACCGCAGGCTGAGCAGCGCTGCTCTTTGACGTAAGTAATCTTCCGGCAGCGGGGGTGTATGGAACCTCTTTACGGCGTGTCTTACACCGACGTCTTTCTTCCATATCTGCGTCAGGCAGTGACTTGCTTGTGATGCCCTCGTGAGGTACCAGCTCTGACGTGGAGCCTCGTTTTTCGGATGACACCATATTCGACAGCATTCGTTGGACATTCGCGGTACAAAATTAGCATATCTAACACCTCCTGATTGATGCATACAGCGAACGTTGAAGCAGAAATGACTTCTTGATAGACGACACAGTTTCTGCTAGTTCTGCAATGCAGACAAGTAAACAGCCGAAAGGCCTGATACAACGACGCGGCCTAGCATCAGCGTGTTTATAAAGCAATGGCCGATGCCGGTGGACATGCTTTCAGTTTTAGAATATTTCTTGAAATTCAATTGAAAGAAAAACAGTCCTCGGTCACTATTTTTAACAAATTAACCTGGTTTCAACACCGCTAGGAGTGTCTTCTTCAGAATTTAAAACAAAGAATGGTCTATATTCTATAACATGGTCCCAGAATAATGACTAAACGCGTATGATAGGGTATAAGTACGGAATCATCGTAAAAGACTGACAGTACTTATATGTCATTTATAAAATAATAAATATGCCAAAAGATCATTAGTCTCAAAGATATTTAAGATAAAGAAAACTGTGATGGTGAGCCACTAAGGGCTGCTCGTTACTTGCGTGGTGCAGGTTGAAAAACGGACTCATTACTCGTGGAAGATTAATTTACCAAGTCCCGTACGAGTTCGGGCACAGCGTGTGCGTATGAGTGTGATGGGCAAACATCTATTAGGCGCACTACGAATGTAACGGTGTGGACGTGTTGGGAATGTGGGTCTCACGGGGAGCGTGCAAGGGAGAAGTCCCTACAGGCGCACTATCCTCTGTGCCCTCGGTGGCTCAGATGGAGTCAGTCTGCCTTCGGCAGTGACACAGTGCGGACCGTGTTGCCTGCCGGCCGCGCTGTGGTGCGCGCGCCTGTTTGTTTACGCCGGAGCAGCTTCGCGTGTGTGGTGTTGTGAGTCTAGAACGAGATGGCACACTCGTACAGAAAAACGACTTTGAAGTTCAGTTTTGCGAACGACTATACACGACCAAAGGCACACGAGATTGAACGTTTCTTCAGAGAAGAGGTAAAAATCGATCCACAGGAAATCGTGGGAATCAATTTATCGCTCGTTTCAAGCGTCGTCTATGTCAAGCTTGTTGACGAGGCTGCTTGCGAAAGACTTCTACAACGATCACCGAACGGGTATCGTTTCTGTCATGCCGACGGGAATGTTGGTGCGGTTACAGTCGATCACGCGGGAATGGGGATCCGCACTATACGAGTCTTCGAACTCCCGTTGAGGTCCCGTCTGAACTTGTTACCGACGCCTTTCGACCATACGGTACAGTTCTATCCCATGTGGCCGAAAAATGGACGAGTTTTACCACGTACCCCGTTTTAAATGGGGTGAGACAAATACGGATAGAACTGCGAAAGCACGTCCCCTCTTATTTGTATATAGGAGGTTGTCGAGCGATTATAATCTATGATGGGCAACCTCGCACTTGCTCGGGGTGCGGGAAAGAAGGTCACGTCCGATGGGAATGCCTCCAGTGTCGTTTAGTGCAAACTCCACGGGATGACGTTCAGGCGCCACAACAGACTGTCTTACCGTTGACCTTTGTGGAAGCCCTGAGAGGCGACGTGAGGGAGATTTCCGATGGGCACCAGCAGCTGCCCCCTATAGAGAACATGGACACCAACGGACTGGAACTCCGACCACCGGTTCCACCACAGCAGACACAGGACACCACACAAGAGATGCAGCTGACGGCCGCTCCAGGCTCATCCGTGGTGGCTGCCAGTGCTTCCACCGAGAGCGTGATAGGCCAGGACCAAGACGGAGGATACGCAACCCAAACAGCCGATGCGGAAGCAAGGCAACGGAAACAGCGTTCGTCGAACGTCGAAGAGAAGAAAGAAGCGTCGACTGACTTCTGCTGACGATAGCCATAGTCCCGAGGGGACAGTGGACGACAACGACAGTATCGACCTGAGACCAGTGGATTCAACGATACCGAGATGACGATGCAGGAACTACACAGTGACGATAACTTGAACTCTCCTTCTGGTGACCGGAAGGCGGAAGTGGAGATGACAACTGTCCAACATCAGAGCGATGACAACGTTGCCTCCCATCCTTCGACCAGTTCCGGAAATATGCTGGGGGACTGGGCGCAAGAAATGGACCAACAGGAACAGGATGAAAATACGAACGCGACGATTGAGGATAGTCCTGGCCAGAGGCCGGGAGGGGTCGGGAAATGTTGAACAACTTAGTGTGTTGAGGAGCGCCGGGGGTGCAGATAGACGCTTAATGACACCGCCCTAAGACTGATGAACACAAGCCAGGCGTACCGCATTGCCACGATAAACATTAATGGCATACGGACACCGCTTAAAATTCAAATGCTGAAAGATATGTTACGCGCTGCGGACGTGGATATTGTACTCCTACAAGAAGTGCGTTTCACATCGCCGCCAGAGTTCTACGGTTACGAGGCACATTATTCAGTGCAAGATGAAAGTGGATGCGGTGTGGCGATTCTCACCAGGGAAGGAATAGGACTGGAGGACGTCGTGTCTCTCCCTTCGGCACATGGCATAGCGATCACTGTCGACGGCGTTCGTTTCATCAATTTATACGCACCATCTGGCTCCACAAAACGAAGAGAAAGGGCGACTTTTTACACCGAAGAGATGGCACCGTTGTTCGCTGGACGCTATTATAACTATATAGTGGGCGGCGACTTTAATTGTGTCGTCGACAAAAAGGACCAAGTACCTCATTATGTGCCATGCATGCAACTGCGTGCGTTGATTACCAAAATGGCGCTTCTGGATACCTGGGAACTGCAGCATGGTGACAGACCGGGTTATACGTTTGTCACGGGACACTCGGCGAGTAGACTTGATAGAGTGTATGTGACACGAGCTCTACGGACGGCGATACTGGTTGCCGAAATTTGGCCAGCGGCTTTTACGGATCATATGGCGTACGTCTGTACGATTTCACTAACGCGTCAGAAGATATGGCGGAGTAAGGGTCACTGGAAAATGAATTGTGCACTTTTACGTGACACTGAATGTCACCGGTCGATAGAGGCGGCCTGGGAGACCTGCGTTCGCCGCCAACGAGCATACACCTCGGTTCTCCAGTGGTGGATTAAATGCGCAAAACCAACGTTACGGAGAACGTTGATACGATACGGGCAGGACAAATCGCAGTGGAACCGCACGACGGCTGATTTTTATTTTACAGCCCTGAGGGAGCTGATGACCCAACAACCATCGCCGGAAAGGCACACGGCCATGCGCAGGATAAAAGCCAAGTTATTACAGCTGACGAGACTAAGAAAGGAAGGTATAATGGTCCGGGCGAGATTGGCGGACACAGTTGCTGCCGAAACCCCCTCCATGCACCACGTGGTACGTGAACGCCAACGACGACGCAGGACATTGATCAGGGAACTAATCTCTGAAACTGGCCAGCAAGTTGTGCACCAGCGTGATATTGCGCATGTGTTTACCGACTATTTCCGCCAGTTATATGGACCTGTACATGTGAACCACGAGACACTACATGATGTCATCTCGGAAATGCCAGATAGAGGACCACCACTGGATGCAGAGACTTTCATCACAACGATAACAGAGGACGAGCTGACAGACGCAATTGCCAGGGGGGCTCCGAATAAGTCCCCAGGACGGCTTCCCAATTGAATTTTACCGCGCCTTTGCATACCTCATGGGACGGACCTGGATTCAGATGTACAACGAACTCCTGTTACCGCAGACTGCGATACCTGCCGAATTCACGGAGGGTATCATCATCCCAATACCCAAACCACGCGGTGGCAGAAATCCAGGAGATTATAGACCACTCACTCTCTTGAACTGCGACTATAAGATTTTCGCGCGCATCCTTGGGGCACGCCTGCGGTCTTCACTTTCTGATAGACTCCTCGTAGATCAAACTTGCCTCGGCGGTAAGAGTAACGTACATACGGCGCTCGGTGACTACCGAGATATCATCGCATTAGCAGAGGCATGCCGAGTGCGTGGGGCACTCGTCGCTACTGACTTCGATCATGCGTTCGACAGAGTGGATCATACCTTTTTGCATGCGGTGATTGGCAGATTGGGAAACCCACAGGCCTTCATCCTAGTGCTCATGCGACTGTTACACGGCGTACAATCAAAGGTCTCGGTGAATGGGCGGGGCACTGACTACATTGTTATTTCAAGGTCAGTTCGTCAAGGTTGCCCCCTTTCGATATTTTTGTATGCAATGGCTTTGGAACCCTGTCTATATGGTCTCCGAAGACGGTTGGAGGGAGTGCCGTTGCCACAACTGACCTTTCATTGCCGCGCTTATGCTGACGATGTGATGCTGGTGGCACGGACAGGCGAAGAAGTACGTACGGCGTTGGCATGGATACAGCGATACGGGATGGCGGCAGGAAGCGTGCTTAATCTACAAAAATCACGCTGCATGAATGTCGGTCGAGGATTACAACCGGGGGAGGAAGGCCCGCTCATCTTAGTTAAGACCATAAAATGCCTAGGTATTACGTTCCACACGGATGTGCAGCGGACAGCAGCGGATAACTACCGACGCATATTGAAGCTGATGCGGACAATGGTGCTGTTAAAGAAGTTAAGAGCGTTGGATATGATTCAGAGGGTGACCTATGTTAACGTATACCTAGCACCGAGACTCACTCACGTAGCGCATGTCCTGCCTTTAACGCGCACAATGGCATCACGGATACAAGCAACTTTCGGAACCTACGTGAGTGTGGGACACCTGTTTAAGATCCGATACACAACGCTTACGCTACCACCTGGAGAGGGTGGACTTGGTCTAGTGAACGTATATGAAAAGGCACGGGCGTTATTCGTCAGTACGATTTTCCGACAGTGGCGCGGTCAATTTCGCAACATCTCGGGTGCGTTGGCCGATGTACTAGCGCCCACTTCAATGCTGCCCCCAGTCAATGTGGGCCATATTTCACCGAAGCTGTCACATTTCAAGTTTTTTTTTTTTTTTTTTTTTTTTTTGGAGCTTAGCTATGTCAGAGATTCCTTCCCAACAACACGACTACCGACGACGCGAGACGTGTACCAACTCTTACTGCGCCGGTGCCCCAGTAATACCCTGGAAAAGAAGTACCCAGACAAGAACTGGCGACAGATATGGCGCGTTATACGGAACGTTTACCTCCCAACGTCGGTACGCTCAACATGGTATGTGGTGATAAATAGGAAGTTCGCAAGGAATCAACGGCGGCACGCGATTCATTTGGCAGACACTCCACTATGTTTAGGCTGCGCAACAGTGGACACTGATGAAAATCGTTTAGCATGTAGTGGGACGGCTCCAGTGTGGCACTTGGCACAACAGATATTGGCGTTCCTGTTACGCTCCGCCCCTCACACAATTTCATCAGACACACTTTTTTTCCCCCAAGAATCTTATTTCCCGGTCCAAAAAACCAATGCAGTGACATGGGTGCGGGGAATGGTGGTGGGCTACGTGTATAACGAATCGGAAAAGGACAAAATTGATTTTTGGCATTTTCTCCTGGATGGACACACGAAGCTGCAACAGCATAATAAATCTAGGCAAGACTTCGCTAATTACTTGCGACTTACATTTACCGACCCGCCGGCCAGATGGGGTGTGACGGGTGAGAGATGAGATAGACGAAGAAGCCGAGATAGACATCGATCACACTTACGGACCCTTAGTTAATTTCGAGAAGACGACCCAGTCTAACACCAACGTCTGGAGAACGAGTCGATAGATGGCTCTCTTGCTCTATCGAACGTCGGGTCGTGAGCAGGTGTCGCTCCCGACATGAATTTCATTTCATTGCTACAGGAGCATGTTTTTTTTTTTTGTATTTGTACTATCCGCAATGTCTTCATGTCTTTCATTTGGACATTTTCAGTTTTATTAATTTCCTTAATTAATTAATTTTCTAATTAGCCACTATTTGTTAACATATGGACTTTGTAGACACTATTTGTGCGATAGTACAACAAAATGTATGTCAGCAAAGGTGGTAAGCCTGACATTGGTTACAAAAAAAAATCAAATAAAATAAAATAAAATAAAATAAAAAAATAAAAAAGTGGTTCCCTTGAAAAAAGAAAAACAAGATGGTAGAGCACTTAAAAAAAGTTGGTAGATCACTTGCCCACGAAAGGCAAAGGTTAAAAAAAAAAGTGGTCAGCGCGACAGACTGTCAATCCAAAGGGCCCGGGTTCGATTCCCGGCTGTATCGGAGATTTTCTCCGCTCAGGGACTGGGTGTTGTGTTGTCCTAATCATCATCATTTCATCCCCATCGACGCGCAAGTCGTCGAAGTGGCGTCAAATCGAAAGACTTGCACCAGGCGAATGGTCTACCCGACGGGAGGCCCTCGTCACATGACATTTCATTTCATTTTTACGATTTATTGTTTCGTGCATCAAGAGGCACTTGGTGCTACATGTACAGGCATGCAGCACTTGAAGCTATTGGAAGTACAAGCAGCAGATTTCTCAAGTCGCAGCTATTATTCCTGTGACAGTTGCAGCAGTTTTCGATGGAGAAGAAAAGCGATCTACTGAACATGACGAAATACGTGGAGCCAAAATACAGCAATTTTTACGAAAACCTGCAGTGAGACAACTGAGTTCCATGTACCAGATTTGTGTCTTAACTTGATAGCTAACTCACGATATATTACTTTTTTAAGAGCAAGGTAATCAGTTTACAATAAATTTTAATTTGTATTTGTTACTATCTTCTTACTTACAACTTTTGGATTCTAGGCAACCACATCATTAACCATTGTAGAGCACCCGAAAATGAGAAGACAACGGAAATCTTTTTACTTCATGTTCACAACCGTGTTTCACAATGCAATGTCTTTCCCATGGACAGAGCGCGTTGTGATTACGACATACGCTTATGCCTCGAGGATCGTCACTACATACTTTCAGCCAGAGCACACCAAAAAAAAAAAAGATGGACAGAGCGTCTGCCATGTAAGTAGGAGATCCCGGGTTCGAGTCTCGGTCGGGGCACACATTTTCAGCATGTCCCCAACGAAGTATATCAACGCCTATTTGCAGCTATGGTGTCCATTTAATTATCATTTCATGGTGGTTTCTTGTAGAACCTTTAGTAACTGTCAAATTCTTGTCCTTTGTTGCAGATTTGGCTTGAAGTTTGCCAGAACTATGGCAAACCAGGAGAAGGTGCAACGTATCATCTGGTATGCAGAATCCCATTCTGTGACAACGGGTACTGCCGAGTAGCCTGAAGCTTAATTTACGATGTGCGTTAATGCACGATAATGTGATAGGCCCATCTTTCTTTGGAGAGAAAACTATAACAGGAACTGTTTAAATGGACATGTTCGAGAATTCTTGCTACCACAGATTGAAGACTTGCAGCCATCGATCGTCGTCCAGCATAGTGATGCACCCGTACATGGGAGTTTGAACTTGCAGCATGTGCCGAATGATATTTCCTGAGAAGTGGACGGGTAGCGGATGGTCCTATCGCATCACCTCCGCATTCTCACGGGGTCACAGCACGAGACCTTTTTTGTAGGTTTATGTCAAGGGGCCATACATGGGTATAAGTCGAATATCGCCTAGGCGTTCTACGAGTAACGAATGGGGCACACAGTGAAGTTCTGGCGAAACAGGAAAAAAACATTCATAATTTCCATATGTTTTACGACAAATCATGATGCTCTATCTCTAATAACTTCCATGTTAATGTTTTTTGAAATGACAGTGGTACTTTATTCACACCCTTTACATATACACTACGCAAACCCCTAAACAGTGCTTGACGGAAGGTGCTCTGTAAGATTATTAGTCACATTCTATACTAATCCATATGTGCGTAGAGTGATGGAAAACAATTATGAATTAAACGCTTGATATGAAATTGGCAAAACGTGACCATATCGTGTTGTGGATCTTCAGTCGACAATATATTGAACAGCTAAAGTTCTCTGATTTAAAGTGCTTTATATCTTATGTGCAATTTCATTTCAAAATGTAACTCCCTGTGCAATATCTTTACCGACCCCACTCTACATCAGTTCGGTAGCTGGATAACACGGACTGCAGCCAAGAACGTTAGAGATAAGTGTTCACATTGGTGTGAGTGAAGGATTGAAAATAAAGGGGTACTGAGGATTTGAGCTGGTTTTGCTTGATTTGTTTTGGAGCTGAAGGAGCCAGACTACAAAGGCCATCGGTCTGAGCTGGTTTTCAAAATTAATTATTGTTATTTTTACCCTCGTGTCAGAAATCTACACATTTAAAGGAAATTACATTGTATAAGGTTTGCCAAAACTTGAACACTTGTAGTGCGTTCTCCGAGACGCGATAGCATTAATTTTCCGCGCAGACGTTTGAGCACAGTAGACACTGAAGCATATACTTAACTGTCCTTCTGCACACACTTGACATTGTCTCCCTTCTCCCAGCCCCATCTTGCCATATTAAACATCGATCTGTCCACTCTTGATCTGAATCTGTTCAACGACCTCCCTGTCAGGAATCCCCCGTCAGAAACGGTCGGTAGAGTTTCAGACATTCTTTTATAACGAGGGAAAGGGGCTCCACAATTGTAACCTGGCTGTTTCAGCTGTGATTGTGACTATGTCTGATGTTCTGAAAAAGCTCTCACTGGATATCAGTCGCTGCACATGCATTTCATGTCCGTGTAATGGTAGAGTTAGCTCCTGTTTCATTCTCTTCCTTTCCTCGGTGGCAGCAAATTCTCTTCGAACATAAGGTGGAGCTTGTAATGTCATCCGTCCTTTCTAATTCTGTCTATCATCCACATTAAACAAAGTCCAATCCAAGTAATTTATAAGCATAGTCTTTTATGAAGATTTGAGAGGAGCGAAAATTACAGTGAACTTTCTAGTTCACTTAGCTTGTCACGTTGAGACGGCTCCACTTCTTCTTGTCTATGTGTCTGCTTCTTGGAGCTGAAAATCTTGCATCACGTTCTCACGGTTAGTTTGATCTAAATAAATTTGAAGATTGTTGTTGCAGAATTCTTTTCACGTAAATATATTTCCTCACTTTTTAGTATATCATACAGTAGTTTGTTTTTTCACTTTAATAAAGCCAAAAGTACATAGTTCGCACAAAAATACAAAAATGCGTCCGATCACATCAGAGGCAAGCTTACGACTCTCACAATCCGCGGAAACAACAATGCTCCAAAGGGTTTACAATTTTTCTTAACAAGTGAATTTCTAACAGTTTCCGTTGCATTAATTATTTCGATTATTATATCATAAACGAATCCAGATATAAACATAGCGAACAGTACAGGATTGTGTAAATAATAATAGAAATTTTAAATGTGCCAGTAGATTGTAATTTTGAATGTTTCAAAACAAATAATTTTAAATGTACATTCAGAACTAGTACTTATCGATTATTACAACAAGACTAAAACATTTTATAAAGTAACTCATTTTCATAAATTTTATCTTCAAATATAACACGCTGTGTATAAAATTATATGAAAATTTTCAAAAAGTCAACTGAGATAATACTGACCTGTCCAAAAATCGAAAAATAATACTGGTATCGACAACTACTGTTGAAGAAACGTAACGCTAGAGGAGGATGTCCCGTTATAAGCTATTCCCGCCAAGTCGTAAACTCACATGGCTGGCACAGATTTTAAGGAGTTTGTCATAAATTGAAGGTAAATTCTTTTGTATCGTTAGGCCGCGTCATATTTCTTCAATACGATCGACGTTTCGACGCCTCTGCTAGGATCTTCATCAGAAGTGGTGTCCACGGTTGACTGAACACTGTCAAAGCCCAGTATCGCGCTCTCTTGTGAAAGGGAGTTTACTTGCGCTTATGCTGGAGAAATGGTATTATTGGATAAGATTCCTGTGGCTACTATTGGCGGGGCACTGTCGTTGGATAGTCAGTAAAGTTTTCCCGCGATAATGCTGAAGATGGCCGAGCGGTTGTAGGCACTTCAGTCCTGAACCGCGCTGCTGCTACGGTCGCAGGTTCGAATCCTGCCTGGGGCATGGATATGTGTCATATCCTTAGGTTAGTTAGGTTTTAGTTCTAAGTCTAGGGGACTGATAATCTCAGATGTTAAGTCTCATTGTGCTTAGATCCATTTTTTAATGCTGAAGAAATGGGGTTATTGGCTAAACTTCCTGTGGCTACCATTGGTGAGCCATCGTCATTGGATAGAAAGGGATTTTTCCGGCACACACTGGCGGGAGCGATGAGGGGCAGAAATCACGTTCGTATAGAAGAAATATGACGCAGCCCCAACAACCCACAAGATTTTACAAACAAGGACATCGGCCAAAAAGCCAGCAAACTGAGAAACAAAAACCTGTTGTAGGTCTGTATGTGTGACTGAGAGCAACATGCACTAGTATAGCGTGACACGAGTTATATGACACAGGATGGGCGTATTCTTCAGCGGAATAAGACAGTTCCATTGCAGGAATTTGAATTGTTTAGGCTTGACTACCCCCTGTGATCCAACCAGTTTTCTAAGTACATCACTCCTGGTGGAAACTTTCAGTATGATGGAGACGGAGGATAACAGTCTCAAAGTTCATCGACCTGTAAAAACTTCTACATAAAAAACAAGTAGTGAACTTTTTACTTAAGAAACAAACTCTTTTTCACCTTCCCCTATTACAGCAGGTGTGCTGGTGTATGATCAGACCCTGCTCATCCGCTCAACCCTAGTGTATCACGCACCGCTGAAAGCAGCGGCGTCGCCTTAGAGTAGGGGCGACCTTGGGACACACAGCACACACTGGCGGGAGCGATGACAGATAGCGGCCATGCGAGAGCGTGCGCCGACGTAGCGCCCCCAGCTGCCTTCTGCTCAGCCGGCAGAATATGTCACTGGGTGGCGCCAGGAGAAAGGCTGCCCCAGGTGAAAGTACACTACTGGCCATTAAAATTGCTACACCAAGAAGAAATGCAGATGATAAACGGTATTCATTGGGCAAATATATTATACTAGAACTGACATGTGATTACATTTTCACGCAATTTGGGTGCATAGATCCTGAGAAATCAGTACCCAGAACAACCACCTCTGGCCGTAATAACGGTCTTGATACGCCTGGGCTGTGAGTCAAACAGAGCTTGGATGGCGTGTACAAGCACAGCTGCCCATGGAGCTTCAACACGAGACCACAGTTCATCAAGAGTACTGACTGGCGTATTGTGACGAGCCAATTGCTCGGCCACCAATGACCAAACGTTTTCAATTGATGAGAGATCTGGAGAATGTGCTGGCCAGGGCAGCAGTCGAACATTTTCTGTATCCAGAAAGGCCCGTACAGGACCTGCAACATGCGGTCGTGCACTATCTAGCTGAAATGTAGGGTTTCACAGGGATCGAATAAAGGGTAGAGACTTGGGTCGTAACACATCTGAAATGTAACGTCCACTGTTCAAAGTGCCGTCATTGCGAACAAGAGGTGACCGAGACGTGTAACCAATGGCACCCCATACCATCATACCGGGTGATACACCAGTATGGCGATGACGAATACACGCTTCCAATGTGCGTTCACCGCGATGTCGCCAAATACGGATGCGACCATCATGATGCTGTACACAGAACTTGGATTCATCCGGAAAAATCACGTTTTGCCATTCGTGCACCCAGGTTCATCGTCGAGTACACCATCGTAGGCGCTCCTGTCTGTGATGCAGGGTAACAGCAGCCATGGTCTCCGAGATGATAGTCCATGCTGCTGCCAACGTCGTCGAACTGTTTGTGGAGATGGTTGTTGTCTTGCAAACGTCCCCATCTGTTGGCCCAGGGATCGAGACATGGCTGCACGATCCGTTACAGCCTAAAGAAGAATTTAAGCCTTTTGACTCAAAAGTTAAATTCAAAAATTTATTAAGAGACAGTTGATTTCTCGTCAAGCCATTCATTCCAGCTACTAATTAAGAGACTAATGATAATGCTACCTTTGCACGGTCAAAATACCGTGGCTCTTTAAAATGCCGCTCAGTGAGCAGGCCAGACCTCAAAGTATTTTCAAGAGGACATGTTTTTGATAAACAGGCGGAAATCTATTTTGTCTAGTTCCTTATAATAAGTTTACAAGGTAAAAATGTTATACAAATAAATATACTAATTCTATCATTATTACAAAAATTTTAAAATTAAATTAATAATCTTAATAAAAACCTAAAATATTTATAAAATCAAAATAAAAAATAATGAACTGAAACGAAATCTTAAAAATAGCTAGTTTAAAGTTTACTATTACATTTTTATAAAACAAATTATAGGTTATTAACTTGAAAGCTTATCCCTTAAAGAATAAATAAGTTAATACTTATAATTAAGAAATTAAATAAAATTAATTAACTTCAAAAAATTAAATTTTTTCTTAAGGAACTAGATATCTTAGGAAACGATTAACATCTCATTTCTATAAATAATTTAATAATAATTATGATACATTAACTATAAATTATTTATAAATCAACCCAAATCAAGACAATTAAATTAAATACTAGAATTTTTATAAACCCTGATACAAAAGGTACAATAAATAAAATCTACTTTAAAAAATTTAAAATAATATTTCATAAAACACTTACATTTCCAATAAACTATAATTTAAAAAATCAATTCTATAAAATATACTAAGACAAAATTCAACAAAATTATTTATATTAAATAATTAAATAAACAAAAAATAAATATAATAAAATAAAAAATCAAGATATCCTGATTTGCACAGAAAAATTTTCAGTGTAAGTGAAACACTTTACTAATAAGTTATATCTTGAAGCTCTTCCTAGATACACTTTCCAGTACATCTACTATGTTATGACTTATCCCATCTAAATTGAAGCTACTTTAAAATAATAAAATAGAATAATCAATAATGAGAGCGACAGGTGATGTGTACACACCTCAGAGCCAATATCAGTTAAATTACATAAATTAAATTACTATCAAATCCACCTTCATTAACAGTATTTCACCATCAAATCCGTTGTAAACAAAAATCTATTGTAACCCACCTCTTCTTAACTATAAGCTGCACCTTGACCTGAAATATTTTATAATTATAAATCTTGAGAATTATATCTCTAAAATGATTCTCTGATAACGGAGATATACAAACAAATAAATTAAGTAGAGTAAATCATGTATTATCAATCATGGGGTAGGTTCCTCTGAATTGAATGAGATACCACCAAATTCTTTGGTTTTAAAAACCTTAACTAATAGTACCCTGGTAAATATAATTAACATTTAAAATAATACTGCACCTAATCCTAGTTTATTATTTAAATTTCACAGATTCATAAGAAGAGCTACAAATAAATTTTAACATTTCACCTTACAAATTTATATTTTAACCCTAATAATATAAACAACTGTTTTAACCAATAATATTCACTTGTATCAATCGTATAACCGCGGCTGCTGGCATGAATTATGCCGATACTAAATCAATTGCTAAATCCAAAATCACTTGATAATTATATCAAATTACTGCAAAAAGAACATTTAGTTTAACAAAACTTACATATAATACAAAGAGAAAGTGAATAAACAAGCAAGAATAAAACTTTTAAGAACAAAAAAATAAGAAATTTGAAAATTTATCATATCAAGAAAAAATAAAAGATTCAAATATTCAAAGAAAGAAAAAGAAAAAAATCACAAACACTAACAAAAATAAGAAACGCACACCCGTATGAACACAACAACTTCTCTATTGTATATAAATAAAGATTAATATGGAATATGTATACCAATAAATGTATTATACTCTTTCTTATTTAATCTTTCTTTTCACTAATAATAAAGAAAGATTAAATAATATAATAAATATATTTTACACAATTGTGTAAATTAATGTGATATGTTTTTATTACAAAATTCAGTTTATATTAAGTTAACTTAAATATTTAATAGTTAAATGATCTAATTATAGATAATTTTAAAATTATATTATTATAATTAATATAATTAATTATATTAATATAATATTTTATATTTAAAGTTATTAATTTTATTTATTATATCCAATTATAATAATATTTAATATTAATTTACATATTATTATATATTTAATATAATAACCTATTTTAAGCTAAAAACATAAGTAGCTATAATCCATGGTAAATAAATGTATTAAAATAATCACTTAATAATAATAAAATAAACTTATAGGTATTTAAATTTAATTAGATGAAATATATATATATATATATATATATATATATATATATATATATATATATATAAATTAACCTAATCGAGATAAATCAATTAGGAATAAACAAAATAATACATAACCAAATTTCAAAAAAAACTTTTAATTTATATATTAAATAAATGAAGTGCCTGATTAAAGGGTTACCTTGATAGGGTAAATCAAGTAAATAAAAATTACCTTCATTAAAAAATTACATAAGATAGAATTAAACTACCTCCTTTAGTATCAAAAACTAACGTGCATCATACACCTTAATGTAAAAAGGTAAGCTAAACAATCTAATGGGTTCATACCCCACGTATAGAGGTATCAATCCTCTCCTTTTTAATGACCAACAACTCTACAAAACTTCTCTTCCTATCAACATTAATGATAGGAACGATCCTGTCAATTTCATCAAATTCCTGATTTTGAGTTTGAATAGGACTTGAGATCAACTTACTTTCATTTATTCCACTCCTAAGAAGAAATAAAAATATAATAATAAATGAGTCATCAATTAAATATTTTATTGTCCAAGCAATAGCATCAACAATACTATTATTTTCAATTTTGTTGATTCAAATAAAGTATCCAATAGGATGAGAAACAGAGTTTATTCCATCAATAATAATCAGATCTAGATTATTATTAAAGATTGGAGCTGCACCTTTCCATTTCTGATTTCCAGAAGTAATAGGAGCTTCGAGATGAAATAATTGTCTAACATTAATAACATGACCAAAAATTGCCCCAATAATGGTATTATCCTATTATATTCAACTAAGAACTTTCATTTGAACAATTATCATTTTAAGAATCATTATTGGAGCAATAGGAGGTTTAAATCAAACATCTCTATGCCAACTTTTAGCATACTCTTCAATTAGACATTTAGGGTGAATAATTAGATCACTAACAGTCAGAGGAAACATCTGAGAACTATATTTTATTATTTACTCACTACTAAGATTAATCATGGTTTTATTATCTAAGCAAATAAATCTATTTTTCATAAACCAAATTTATTCAGCCAGAAATATAAAAACTGTAATTAAATTCATAATATTTCTATCTCTCCTATCTCTAGGTGGTTTACCGCCATTTCTTGGATTTGTACCAAAATGAATTGTAATACAATCATTAATAGAAAACAACATAACAACTATTATAACCATTATAGTTGTATTAACTACAATTACACTTTATTATTACATACGTATTAGATTCTCAGCCTTAATTATGTCATACACAGAAAATTCATGATCTATAAAGATAAAGTCTCAAAAATCAAGAATTATCCTTCCTATAACAGTGATAATTTCGACAATAGGATTGATTTCAACATCAACCTTAATTTCATTATACTTAAGTTAATTAAACTAATAACCTTCAAAGTTATAATCACAAGAATAATCTTTTAGGCCTTAGTCAAATTTTACACCTCTAGAATTGCAGTCTAGAATCATAATTGAATATAAGACCAAAATATGGTAAGAGAGAAAACATCTCATAAGTAGATTTACAGTCTACAACCTAAAATTCAGCCATCTTACCACAAAAATGATTATTCTCAACAAACCATAAGGACATTGGTACTTTATACTTCCTATTTGGAGCATGAGCAGGAATAGTAGGAACATCAATAAGAATACTTATTCGTGCTGAACTTGGTCAACCAGGCTCTCTAATTGGAGATGACCAGATTTATAATGTTATTATTACAGCCCACACATTTGTAATAACTTTCTTTATAGTAATACCTATTATAATTGTTGGAGTTGGTAATTGACTTGTACCATTAATAATTGGTACACCAGATATAGCATTCCCACGAATAAATAACATATGTTTTTGATTACTAACACCCTCATTAACCCATCTTCTTACATCTTCTATAGTAGATAACGGTGCTGGTACAGGATGAACAGTTTACCCTCCTCTAGCAGGAGCTATTGCACACGGGGGTGCATCTGTAGATCTGGCTATTTTTTCACTCCACTTAGCAGGCGTATCATCTATTCTTGGTGCAGTAAACTTCATTACAACAGCAATTTATATACGATCAGAAAGTATAACATTAGATCAAACACCTTTATTTGTTTGATCTGTAGCCATTACAGCCCTTCTCCTCCTTCTTTCACTTCCAGTTTTAGGAGGAGCTATTACTATACTATTAACAGACCGAAATTTAAATACATCATTCTTTGACGCTGCAGGAGGAGGGGACCCAATTTTATATCAACACCTATTCTGATTCTTTGGGCACCCAGAAGTTTACATTTTAATTCTACCCGGATTTGGGATTATTTCACACATTGTATGTCAAGAAAGAGGAAAAATTGAATCATTTGAAACATTACGTATAATTGATGCTATGTTATCAATTGGATTAATAGGATTTATTGTATGAGCACATCACATATTTACAGTAGGAATGGATGTTGACACACGGGCATACTTTACATCAGCAACAATAATTATTGCCGTACCTACAGGAATTAAGGTATTCAGATGACTAGCTACACTATATGGAACTAAATTCAAGTTTAATCCATCATTATTATGAGCTCTAGGATTTATTTTCCTATTCACAATTGGTGGATTAACAGGATTAGTATTAGCAAATTCATCACTTGATATTGTATTACATTATACATATTATGTAGTAACCCAGTTCCATTATGTACTATCTATAGGAGCAGTATTCGCAATTATAGGAGGTGTTATTCAATGATACCCACTATTAACAGGATTAACTATAAACAATACATGATTAAAAACTCGATTTACAATTATATTCATTGGAGTAAACTTAACATTCTTCAATCAACACTTCTTAGGATTAGCAGGAATACCACGACGATATTCAGACTACCCAGATGCATATACATCATGAAATGTAGTATCAAGAATTGGAACTACAATTTCTATTGTATGAATTATTATATTCATTGTAATTATATAAGAAAGAATGGTTACAAACCGAGCAATTATATTTAGAGCTAATATAAGAAGATCAACAGAATGGCTACAAAATAATCCACCTGCAGAACACAGTCACTCAGAATTACCATTAACTTCTAGATTCTAATATGGCAGATTAGTGCAGTAGATTTAAGCTCTACAAATAAAGGTTTGACCTTTTATTAGAAAATATCCATAATGGCAACATGATCAAATTTATCCCTTCAAGATGGAGCTTCACCATTAATGGAGCAATTCATGATCATACTATGGTCGTATTACTATTAATTACAGTAATTGTAGGTTATGCCCTAAGTTATATATTATTTATTGCCTATACAAACCAAAACATACTTCATGGACACTTAATTGAAACAATCTGAACAGCATTACCAGCAATTAACCTAATTTTTATTGCCCTTCCATCATTACGACTATTATACTTACTTGATGATTCAGTAGACGCAATAATCACAATCAATCCACCATTATTATGAGCTCTAGGATTTATTTTCCTGTTCACAATTGGTGGATTAACAGGATTAGTATTAGCAAATTTATCACTTGACATTGTATTACATGATACATGTTATGTAGTAGCCCACTTCCATTATGTCATCTCGACTGCTAGTGATACGAGGCCCTTGGGATCCAGCACGGCGTTCCGTATTACCCTCTTGAACCCACTGATTCCATATTCTGCTAACAGTCATTGGATCTCGACGAACGCCAGCAGCAATGTCGCGATACGAGAAACCGCAATCGCGATAGGCTACATTCCGACCTTTATCAAAGTCGGAATCGTGATGGTACGCATTTATCCTCCTTACACGAGGCATCACGACAACGTTTCACCAGGCAACGCCGGTCAACTGCTGTTTGTGTATGAGAAATCGGTTGGAAACTTTCCTCATGTCAGCACGTTGTAGGTGTCGCCACCGGCGGCAGCCTTGTGTGAATGCTCTTAAAAACTAATCATTTGCATATGACAGCATCTTCTCCCTGTCGGTTAAATTTCGCGTCTGTAGCACGTCATCTTCGTGGTGTAGCAATTTTAATGGCCAGTAGTGTAGAACCACGCGCCTGTCTGTAAAGTAACTTGCACCAAACGTCAAGAAGAACTGCAGAAGACTGGTTCAGCACTCAACGTAAACAAATGTTGTGCGTAAACAGGCTGAAAGAAACTATAAAACATCGAGGAGTACCAACCAAGAGCGATCTTAGGTGCAATCATTACATAAAAATAATCCTAGAAAAATAGAAGCCAGACAGATCCAGTGAAACAGAAGGACATACAATTCGTCCAAGGAACGCTTACAAAGCACTCGTTATACAGATTCCTAAGTATCGTTGGTCGGTTTGGAACCCTTACCAGCGAAACTTCTTAATTTAATTCTGAATTTGCTGAGAGAAACTGAACGTACAGTCACTTTGCTTGTCTTTATCATTTCATATCTGACCTACAAAATTATTCCTGACAAATACAACTCAAACTCAATGTGACTGCTCAAATAATTAACACAAAACAATGGCCGTGAATTAGAAGAAATCCTAACAATAACCTATACGTTTCCTAAGAAACTTACCTCACAAAAAATCTTCATTATGCTAACTACATGGATACAGCAAGCACCAATAAAACCAGCTAAATAAAAGGTTCTAACTACTGTAGGCTCTAACTACTAAGAGCCATGTGGTTAGCAAAGGGAAGATTTTGTTGCAGAGAAAACAGTGTATTTAGCAAATTTTACCGTAATAGTGTGACATCCAGTTCAAAAAATTATATAATCGTCCGTGACATCCAGTTCCAAAAAATTATATAATCGTCAATAATTTTAAATCTCTATGACGACCACGTCTAGGCCGTCCTCTCCCTTTAACTCTTCAGACTTCTAACCTCCATCTCTGCTAACTATAAACTTCCAAACTCCATCGCTACTGGCTATTCTCTCCAAACTGCGAGTCCATCCAGCCACAAAGTCTCTTACAGAAGGCCACAGCGCTGTCAGAGTTATTAATGCAGTCTATCGCGGTGCCAACATACACACATACAAGGAGGCTACTTGCACACGGTAGGATTAATGGATGAGACACCAAATATCCAGGCTCGTTTATTAAGCACCGTAGCTGTTCATCAAATGCAGTGTCCGCTTCAAGCAGTTGCGTCGCCGTCTCTAGATCACAGGGTCGTGAGTACAGTTCTCGGCCGGATATGGGTGTTTCCTCGCTTGGGCGCTAGGAGTTTGTGTTGTTCTAATCATTCAATCTCATCTTCATCACAAAGAGTCGAAACTTGCAGAAGCAACATCAAATACACTACTGGACATTAAAATTGCTACACCACGAAAATGACGTGCTACAGACGCGAAATTTAAGCGACAGGAAGAAAATGCTGTGATATGCAAATGATTAGCTTTTCAGAGCATTCACACAAGGTTGGCGCCGGTGGTGACACCTACAAAGTGCCAACACGAGGAACGTTTCCAACCGATTTCTCGTACACAAACAGCAGTTGACCGGCGTTGCCTGGTGAAACCTTGTTGTGATGCCTCGTGTAAGGAGGAGAAATGCGTACCATCACGTTTCCGACTTTGATAAAGGTCGGATTGTAGTCTATCGCGATTGCGGTTTATCGTATCACGACATTGCTGCTCGCGTTCGTCGAAATCCTATGACTGTTAGCATAGTACGGAATCGGTGGGTTCAGGAGGGTAATAAGGAACGCCGTGCTGGATCCCAACGGCCTCGTATCACTAGCAGTCTTATCCGCATGGCTCAAACGGATCGTGCAGCCACCTCTCGATCTCTGAGTCAACAGATGGGGACGTTGGCAAGACAACAACCATCTGCACGATCAGTTCGACGAATTTTGCAGCAGGATGGACTATCAGCTCGGAGACCATGGCTGCGGTTACCCTTGACGCTGCATCACAGACACGAGCGCCTACGATGGTGTACTCAACGACGAACCTGGGTGCACGAATGGCAAAACGTCAGTTTTTCGGATGAATCCAGGTTCTGTTTACAGCATCATGATGGTCGCATCCGTGTTTGGCGACATCGCGGTGAACGCACATTGGAAGCGTGTATTCGTCATCGCCATACTGGCGTATCGCCCGGCGTGATGGTATGGGGTGCCATTGGTTACACGTCTCGGTCACGTCTTGCTCGCATTGAGGGCACTTTGAACAGTGGACGTTACATTTCAGATGTGTTACGACCCGTGGCTCTACCCTTCATTCGATCCCTGTGAAACCCTACATTTCAGCAGGATAATGCACGACCGCATGTTGCAAGTCCTGTACGTGCCTTTCTGGATACAGAAAATGTTCGACTGCTGCTCTGGCCAGCAGATTCTTCAGATCTCTCACCAATTGAAAACCTCTGGTCAATGGTGGCCGAGCAACTGGCTCGTCACAATACGCCAATCACTACTCTTGATGAACTGTGGTATCGTATTGAAGCTGCATGGGCAGCTGTACCTGTACACGACATCCAAGCTCAGTTTGACTCAATGTCCAGGCGTATCAAGGTCGTTATTACGGCCAGAGGTGGTGGTTCTGGGTACTGATTTCTCAGGATCTATGCACCCAAATTGCGTGAAAATGTAATCACATGTCAGTTCTAGCATAATATATTTGTCCAATGAATACCCATTTATCAACTGCATTTCTTCTTGGTGCAGCAATTTTAATGGCCAATAGTGTTGAAAGACTGGCACCAGGTGGATTGAGCAACCGCAAATGGGGTGCCCCTGCCAACAACGCCATCAAACTCCAGTGACAGACACTGCAAGAGAGGCGTTGTGTATCAAAGAGAAGATCACAGTTTAATATCCGAGAGCGTAAGTCCCACGCAGAAAGAGGCAACGTATTGCTTCCTCCCATATATAACTCGTGAAATGATTATGATGGGACAATGAGAGACTTTAGAGTCTACATAGAGGTTCACTCACAGTCGTTCCTTCCATCTCACCATTCGCGAATGAAAGAGGAAGTTAGCACAACGGCAGCATGGAAGTTCTTCCTTAAAATGCCAATTTCCAAATTATTCATTATTCCGCGATTTCTTAATCGTAGCCACATTGCAAAGGTTTTCTGCAGTTGGTGATCGATTGGTTTAGACACTTCAGTCTTTGACAAGTCGAGTGGAAGTACTTGCACTAGGACGTACTTTGGAGGTAGTAAGTGCGATCCAACCACAGGCCTGCACGGGCAGAGTAGATTGTTTGTGAGCACCGTTGAACAAGGAATGAAGCGATTCCGCACTGCCTTCCCTTCCCGCTTTTGGTGTGCTGCCCTGATTCCGTCTGTGTTCTTGGATCCTCCTCCCGCCTTTTTGCTGCGAACGACACGTGCGGTGGTAACCTGCGTCGTGGTTACTTTCTGCCGGTTATTCTCTCGCAACAAGCTATCAGAAGAACGATGAGGTTCCGGCATGCATTCTGCAGCTTGGCGTAGTATTTGTCAGCCGTATTTGCAGGTCTTCAGATGTGTCTTTACTTCAGACCAACCTTGTGTTCAGACTAAACTTCCGTTCCTCAGAGAGGTACATAACTGTCAATGCACGTTGTACAGTATAGGCGGCCACTGTGGCCGAGCGGTTCTAGGCGCTTCAGTCCGGAACCACGCGACTGCTATGGTCGCAGGTTCGAATCCTGCCTCGGGAATGGGTGTGTGTGGTGTGTCTAGGTTAGTTAGGTTTAAGTAGTTCTAAGTCTAGCGGACTGATGACCTCAGATGTTACACTACTGGCCATTAAAATTTCTACACCACGAAGATGACGTGCCACAGACGCGAAATTTAAGCGACAGGATGCTGTCATATGCAAATGATTAGCTTTTCAGAGCATTCACACAAGGTTGGCGCCGGTGGTGACACCTACAAAGTGCTGACATGAGGAAAGTTTCCAACCGATTTCTCATACACAAACAGCAGTTGACCGGCGTTCCTTGGCGAACTGAGTCAACAGATGGGGACGTTTGCAAGACAACAACCATCTCCACGAACAGTTCGACGACGTTTGAAGTAGTTGGACTATCAGCTCGGAGACAGTGGCTGCAGTTACCCTTGACGCTGCATCACAGACAGGAGCGCCTGGGTGCACCTGGGTGCACGAAAGGCAAAACGTCATTTTTTCGGATGAATCCAGGTTATGTTTACAGCATCATGATGGTCACATCCGTGTTTGGCGACATCGCGGTGAACGCACTTTGAAGCGTGTTTTCGTCATCGCCATACTGGCGTATCACCCGGCATGATGGTATGGGGTGCCATTGGTTACACGTCTCGGTCACCTCTTGTTCACAATGACGGCACTTTGAACAGTGGACGTTACATTTCAGATGTGTTACGACCTGTGGCTCTACCCTTCATTCTATCCCAGCGAAACCCTGCGTTTCAGCAGGATAATGCACGACCGCATGTTTCAGGTCCTGTGGATACAGAAAACGTTCGACTGGTGCCCTGGCCAGCACATTCCGCAGGTCTCTCGCCAACTGAAAACGTCTGGTCAATGGTGGCCGAGCAACTGGCTCGTGACAATACACCAGTCACTAATCTTCATGAACTGTGGTATCATGTTGAATCTGCATGGGCAGCTGTAACTGTACTCGCCAGCAAAGCTCTGACTCACAGCCCAGGCGTATCAAATGGTTCAAATGGCTCTGAGCACTATGGGACTGAACATCTATGGTCATCAGTCCCCTAGAACTTAGAACTACTTAAACCTAACTAACCTAAGGACAGCACACAACACCCAATCATCACGAGGCAGAGAAAATCCCTGACCCCGCCGGGAATCGAACCTGGGAACCCGGGCACGGGAAGCGACAACGCTACTGCACGACCAAGAGCTGCGGACCCCAGGCGTATCGAGGCCGTTACTACGGCCAGAGGTGGTTGTTCTGGGTACTGATTTCTCAGGATCTATGCACCCAAATTGCGTGAAAATGTAATCACATGTCAGTTCTAGTATAATATATTCGTCCAATGAATACCCGTTTATCATCTGCATTTCTTCTTGGTGTAGCAAGTTTAATGGCCGGTAGTGTAAGTCCCATAGTGCTTAGAGCCATTGTACAGTATCATTCTTTCACTCTGTCATCCGCACAGTAGGTGAACTGGTTACGTCAGACGCTCGCTAACTTAAATGGGTTCAGAATCTCTTTTTTCAGTACTTTCATATATGCCACGTGGTCCATCACAGCACAAGTATAAACTTCCATGCATTAATGCCTTTGGATTCAGTGTTAATGATAAATAATTTAACTAAAGCCTCTACGATTTATTTTCACTCCCGAGTAATTTACGAAATTCATGTCCAAATACGCGACAGCATGCGTGCCTTGATATTCAGTTTCTAATGTGCACTTAATCCTAACACAAACTTCACTTCTAATTCTGCCTTCGGCTGGAACATTGATCAATGCGAAGCAAAACTGCAATAAATGGAAGCTTTTCAAAAAACTGCTATCAGCAGAAATCTTTTCCTGTTCTTTGGATGCTTAGAAGGTGAGACTCCGAGACTACTTGCTGCATATCAGATTACGTTCGACATGATCGTTATACGTATTTAGATAACAGGTTTTTTGTGCGTATGTGTTAGGCTATAATACTGCGCTACACACGCTCATCGCACTTGATCTGTCTCTTTTATTCAGAAAGTTGTATCAAAATTACTGCGGTCACACGTAGTATGATGTATGGATGTTCATGAAGTATAATACGTCGCCCTGTTTTAGGATTTATCTTTTCCTGCTGCTACGTTTCAGATCTTCTGAATGACTGGAGGACCATAAGCACCAGTCCTAATCTCAGGCTACCCACGACATTAAACTGCCACATCGGCTTTTATCAGAGTCGTCCGTGAGCACGAACATAAAACTGCAAACACGACGTGTGGGAGACAGGACTGACAACGCGCCTCCCAAGAAAGTGACCGGGAGGGGACAAGGCGTAGCAGGAGGAGCCCTTTACGATCCCCGCCGTGATGGGGGCGGCCTTTTTACAGCGCTGCTCGCCGAACAGCCGTAAACAGCTTCACCCCTCCCACTGGCCAGACAACGGAGCGTGACGTCAAAAGGTGTTGGCCCATCTCCGCGTCTACACTCTGTATAATGAGGGAGGCGACCATAGGGGCGAGGTGTGTGGTCGCTACTCGCTGTAACAAGAGTGTTAAAAGGAAATGCGGAATCCTCCTGCCGCAATACATTACTGCATCTAAAAAAGCCAACACCGCAATTTGTCCTTCATATGACGTAGCATATGGAACGGCTACGCTGGGTAAACTGCGAGAGTAAATCTTAAGTCTCGATGGTTCGCTGATTGAGGAGACGCATCCTTACCGTACGTGTTCTGAAGATCTCTCGTAGATTATTTACGAAACTAGATAAATATACGCGTCTAAAGAATTCTAACAATATTATCATTCGCATACAATTCTATTACTTATGGTACACAACAAACTACACTCCTGGAAATGGAAAAAAGAACACATTGACACCGGTGTGTCAGACCCACCATACTTGCTCCGGACACTGCGAGAGGGCTGTACAAGCACTGATCACACGCACGGCACAGCGGACACACCAGGAACCGCGGTGTTGGCCGTCGAATGGCGCTAGCTGCGCAGCATTTGTGCACCGCCGCCGTCAGTGTCAGCCAGTTTGCCGTGGCATACGGAGCTCCATCGCAGTCTTTAACACTGGTAGCATGCCGCGACAGCGTTGACGTGAACCGTATGTGCAGTTGACGGACTTTGAGCGAGGGCGTATAGTGGGCATGCGGGAGGCCGGGTGGACGTACCGCCGAATTGCTCAACACGTGGGGCGTGAGGTCTCCACAGTACATCGATGTTGTCGCCAGTGGTCGGCGGAAGGTGCACGTGCCCGTCGACCTGGGACCGGACCCCAGCGACGCACGGATGCACGCCAAGACCGTAGGATCCTACGCAGTGCCGTAGGGGACCGCACCGCCACTTCCCAGCAAATTAGGGACACTGTTGCTCCTGGGGTATCGGCGAGGACCATTCGCAACCGTCTCCATGAAGCTGGGCTACGGTCCCGCACACCGTTAGGCCGTCTTCCGCTCACGCCCCAACATCGTGCAGCCCGCCTCCAGTGGTGTCGCGACAGGCGTGAAAGGAGGGACGAATGGAGACGTGTCGTCTTCAGCGATGAGAGTCGCTTCTGCCTTGGTGCCAATGATGGTCGTATGCGTGTTTGGCGCCGTGCAGGTGAGCGCCACAATCAGGACTGCATACGACCGAGGCACACAGGGCCAACACCCGGCATCATGGTGTGGGGAGCGATCTCCTACACTGGCCGTACACCACTGGTGATCGTCGAGGGGACACTGAATAGTGCACGGTACATCCAAACCGTCATCGAACCCATCGTTCCACCATTCCTAGACCGGCAAGGGAACTTGCTGTTCCAACAGGACAATGCACGTCCGCATGTATCCCGTGCCACCCAACGTGCTCTAGAAGGTGTAAGTCAACTACCCTGGCCAGCAAGATCTCCGGATCTGTCCCCCATTGAGCATGTTTGGGACTGGATGAAGCGTCGTCTCACGCGGTCTGCACGTCCGGCACGAACGCTGGTCCAACTGAGGCGCCAGGTGGAAATGGCATGGCAAGCCGTTCCACAGGACTACATCCAGCATCTCTACGATCGTCTCCATAGGAGAATAGCAGCCTGCATTGCTGCGAAAGGTGGATATACACTGTACTAGTGCCGACATTGTGCATGCTCTGTTGCCTGTGTCTATGTGCCTGTGGTTCTGTCAGTGTGATCATGTGATGTATCTGACCCCAGGAATGTGTCAATAAAGTTTCGCCTTCCTGGGCCAATGAATCCACGGCGTTCTTATTTCAATTTCCAGGAGTGTATTTTACATTAGTCAAAAATATTCTGGTTCCGTTTGGTTGTATAACTTAGGTATATTGTGAAATATTTATCCACGCAAAGGACAACTTCATATAACTATGTTAAATTCAAAACTGGCTTTCCATGACGCCCCATATCATAAAAAAACTTTACGCTTTCTCAAGGCAACAGTTTTCTTCGAAGTCAGTGTTATTTTGGCTGGAAAATCTACCTAGATTCTGGCTATTTGCTGCACAAGAGTTTGTTTCTCTTGCAGTGCACTTAAAAAACTGTCTTGCTAGAAATTCATTCACGACTTGAAGTTCTGTAAGATTTTGTTCCAGATGCTGCAGAGCCGTTGCGTCTATTTCAGATGTCGCAATGCAAATACTAGTTTTTGGATGATTACCTACATTGTCACAGCCCCAAAGAATCGGCTTTGAATAGTCCGTAGCACCTTTTGTTCTCGCGCTGCCGCACATTTCTTGCGTCCCTACTCTTTGCTGTGTACTTCTACTTCCCCTGTTGTCGGAACGCTACTGTTTTCGTCATTTGGTTATGTATCGCTTGCATACATCAAATGACTTCGCAGTAGAATGGAATGACGACGAAACTTCGTGCCAGACAGGGACTCGAACCCCGATTTCCCGCGATAAATCCGGGTTCGAGCCCCGGTCCGGCACAAATTTTCACTGTCGTCATTCCATTCTACAGATGATGGTAGTCCTTATTCGCAATTGCGAGTTCATTTGACGTGTTTCGTAACCGCTGCGATTGCCACAATATCTGTTCCTTTGGACATAACAGAATAATACAAGTGCTGCAATATAGTATATTGCATTGTCATAGTCTGCACCATTACCCGAAACACTGACCCGAGGGGTCTGCAACATTTCTCCAACACACTTGTTGCAACAGCAAAATTTGGTGTGGTCGTTGGGATCGCTATTACTTGTCACTACAATAATGTTCAAACACTTTAACCCATTCACGTACAATGACTGCTACAGCTTTCATTTCAGCTCAGCGTATTGTGGTTCAATGACGGGTGAAAGGGTCCTGTAGCCACCTTTCATTGCCAACTCTCGTAGTGGTCAAGTCGGCAAAGAGGTTTCCGCTACTTGTGACAAATCCACCTGCGTTAGGTTGGTGGCGGAAATGGCATCCTGGGGTTTTCAGGTCCACGCGGAGCGTGGAAGAGGCTGGAGAAGCGGGAGGCAGTCTGCCGCCGGTACGGGAAGCGCACACAGCTGTGCTCCAGTCGAAGAAGGGTGAGTTGGACGACCGCGTGGCGCGTTGTCACATAGAGAGGGGAGCTTTTAGCTTTTGGTCTCGAATTTCGTCTTATAAAGATTTATTTGCTGGGTTGCAGCAGGGAATGCAAGGCTTTTGTAGACTTTCAGTTTGATTCCCAATGCAGTCTTGACTTTGATCCGTGAGAGGAACGCAGCACAAAGGAGTTGCATATGTTGAAGTGCCCTCGGTTCAGTGTGAATGTTTATGTGCCTACAACTGTGTGTGTATGCTTCTAATCTTCTCCGGATCTTGGTAATTTTTGTGTATTTGTGAATTTTCTTTGTCTCATGTGATTAAAATTTGGCCACGGTCCATAGAAATTGTCTCCGCGGACCGAGTGGGCACGCGAGTCTGTTATGAAACGTATAGTATTTCACAAGCAATTGTACATAGTTAGCATGCAACAGCAGTCTATAGATACACTACATCAATGTTTTAAGGAATAAATAATTTTGCCTTCAATCTTATCTTGTGTACCGATGTTACGTCGCCGTTACCTTCGCCATTTACCTTGTAGTTTTCCTTGTTGGCCCACCTATAGCGTTTCCATGTGCACAGGTGCAGTGATTAGTGTCCCTTTTTTTATCTGAAACAAATGCTCTGGAATAGATCGTGTTTTCACGAATCTTGCTGCAGGCTGCACTTACGCATGGTGTTCACGCCCTCTTTACTTTACTCAATATTTGATTCACGGGAAGAATGCCTGGATCATATTAATAACTACGTCCCTTTCTCTATCAATGACTTTACAATGAATGTTCTTTTGTGAGTTTTTCTTATTAATAAATTAAGTAATTTTCCGACTCAGTGCTATCTCTTCTTTGTCGTGTGGCTAGAGTTGGTGGCGACCCTATCTCTTATATTCATTTCAGTGTCAAATAGCATTTTCTTATTCAAAGTGCGCGTGGCTCTTTTAGCTATCAGGATACATTCAAAGGGCGCTTCATGCTTCTTGCACATAGCGTCCTTTTATTCACGCTACTTACACATGGCTTACCCTGCTCACGGATTGCGGTAAACCAGAGATCTTCTGATGCGCAGTGAGGATTAGTTATTTTCGGTTGGATGTGCTAATTGGTATATTGTCTTTCTGTGATACAGAATTTACGTGAATTTATGATATAGGTGTGCATTTTCTTACATGTTTTATCTTGTATATGTATTACTGTACAGATATTGTGATTTAGTATTCAATTGTGTTACAAGTGTGGGTTGACTCTTGTCCTGTGGCGTGTATCGGTGTCATATAGTAAATCTTGGGTGCTTTGTGGGGACTGTGAGTCCATTAGGAGACTTTGGCATTATTCTTGTTGTATTTTGGAGCACGGAGTAACTATCAAAAATGGTTCAAATGGCTCTGAGCACTATGGGACTCAACTGCTGTGGTTATCAGTCCCCTAGAACTTAGAACTACTTAAACCTAACTAACCTAAGGACATCACACACATCCATGCCCGAGGCAGGATTCGAACCTGCGACCGTAGAAGTCCCACGGTTCCGGACTGCACGCCTAGAACCCCGAGACCACCGCGGCCGGCAGAGTAACTATCCTTATGATGGAGACGCGTAGCTGTTCAGGGAGCTGCGATCGGAAAAACCTGCCAGACAATAACCCTGAACAAGGACGAGGTCAAAACGTCGAGTCCGACCAGGAACGAAACGCGGAAAACGCAAGTACAAGTGTTGTCCATCCTGAGCCCGCCATAGTGATTTCGAATCATTCGATGGATGCAAATTCATTACAGGCTATGCTACGACAATTACTAGACAGTAATAGGAGACATATCGAGGAAGTGAATAAAAAACAAGCAGAAGAAAATAGGAGGCATATCGAGGAAGCGAATAAAAGATTGACTAGTGAAATAGTACAGGGTGTTGGGGAGAAACTGGCGATCATTGACCAACTCATCTCCGCCTTAGAAGAGGGGCACCAAGTCATTAGCAAGCAGGTGATGGAGCAAGAAGAAAGGTTCGCTGGGAATATACGTATACTAGCAGAACAATGCCAGAGTGAACAAGCGGCTCTTGAGTCCCGAGTAGGACGAAATTCCGCCAGGGATCTCCGCGTGTTAGCAGAACAATGCCAGAGTGACCACGCGGCTCTTGTGTCCCGAATAGAGGACACTGCGACTAAGTGCCCGGTCCACCTTAGCGCGCAGGTAGAAACCCTCAGCCAGGCGATAATAGCTCTCGAGCGAGAGCAAGGGCTTACGCAAACAAAACAAGACACGGCCCACCGAGAGATGCGAGAAGAAATAGCCAGGATCTCAGACGCAGTGGCGCGTAAGTCTGACAATAATAGGGAAACGATTACCTCGTCATCAGCGGATACAGACGAAATACGGTCGATAACGAAATGTCCGCGTGGACAGTGTGAAATAAAAATACAACAAAGAGGTGTTACCGAGGGAATATGTGAGCGCATGGCCCGTTTAGAACTTCACCTGAAAGGGTTAAAGGCCCATGAAGTTGAAAGAAATGAACGAAAGGGCCATTATTCCGACGATGATTCCGGGAACGATGGCGAATTTGATCATCGTCATGATCATGGATCTCGTACCAGGTGGGAACGGCGCGGATCCCCTCAGGAACGTTCGCCAAGGGAAACTCACGAATTTGACTTTAAACATTTTCTGACCGTGAGGAAGTTTGAGGTCTTCCCTAACTCGGCTTCGGGGATTCAACCGCGGGCCTGGTTACAGCAGTTTGAGTTCTCCCTCCCTCCTACGTGGCCCAGTGCGCACAAAATAGAGTATATGTGCGGCTACCTCGAAGGTGAGCCAGCGGCGCGGATGAGGTCAATTGCACGCAATTGCTACACTGTTGGGGAGTTTCGTCAACACTTCCTGTCGATATATTGGTCAGTGGCAGCGCAAAGTCGTGTAAAACACGGACTCATTATGCTACCAGAGTTAAACAGGTCAAAATTCTCCAGCCCTGTGCAGATGTTCGAGCACATGCTGCAGGCGAATGAACATGTTGACGATCCTTATGGACCTGCAGAAATTATTCGTATTTGCCTGGGAAAGTTTCCAATGCAGTTGCGGCACGTTATCCTTGCAGGACGATGTAAGGATGACGTAGAGGGGTTTCGCAATTTCCTTTTAGAGCTTGAGTGCGATGCGAATGGCACCACGCAGAATTACGGTCAGAGCGCCTACGAGCAGCGGCCGCGCGAGCGAAGCCGCAGCCATAGAGACAGGTGGCACTCCAGACGTAACGGGTCGCCTCAGAGTTACAGGGCGCGCGAGCGTTGGCAGCGTCGCGATTCCTCACGGAACGCGGGCAGAACGAACGATGCCAATCGTCATCATTCGCCGAGAGTAAATCAAAGACACCCCCGGGAGTTTAGAAGATATGGTAATGAGCAGAGATATTGGAGTAATTATAGCGGACCTAGGAACGGTAGTCGTGACCGACCACAGAATAATTATCGAACAAGCAACAACAGGGGTGCTGTAAACAGTACGGGTGGTCCGCCATTGGGTGTTGAAATTCGTCCCGCAAACCCGCGTCACAATCCGCCACATGACCCTAATCAAAGGGATCAATGACTAGCGGCTGACTCGGTTGGCGACAACTTAATGAGGACCAGTGATATTGATGTGCATTTGATAGAGGAAGACGATATTAGGGAAGATTTGTTGAGGGAGGACCACAGTATTGGTGTGCCCGCGGTAAACCCAGTCGTGTCTGTTTACATTCGGGGAGTCAGTCTTAGATGTGTACTCGATACAGGCAGCCCCTTTTCGCTGATTAGTGAGGCGGCGTTTCGGAAGTCTGAGGAAACGGGGAGTTGGCCAACTTTCCAGGTGAGAGGAACTACAGTCAGGGGCGCGATATATGGAAAAAGTGTTAAAATTAAAGTTCAGACTCGAGTAAACTTCGTCTGTCAAGGACATGAGTTTGAATTCAATTTTTTTGTGATGCCGCTGATGAGCGTGGCGATGATATTGGGGACTGACTTCATGAATGCCCACCGCGCCGTAATCGACGTGGCTGGCGGTGTTATGACTATCATTGCCGGGAGCAACCCTGTCCGTCTAATTTTCGAGGAATGTGTTTTGCGCAAGGAGTCTGAGGTGAGCTGTCTGAAATTTCACGTTAGGACTGAGTCGCGACCTGGGCAGGAGGTTTTGGTCAATCTGATTAGTGACCTAGATTCACAACCTAATGAGTATGGTAGGAACGATGTTTTCACGAGCGCGGTGAAAAGGTGTATTGCTGGTGCGGGAGCCTCGGAAGCGAATCGTATGGAACTGTGTCGCGTTCTGAGAAGCCATTCCCGAGTATTTTCGGATTCACCGGGGGCAATTGATGGATTTCTGTACCGCTTTACGGTGCGCGAGCATCTTCCTTTCTTTGTTAGGCCCTACCCCATCCCACTGGTGCACAAGAACAGTGTGGAAGCCGACATAAGTAGGATGCTGGAGCAGGGTATAATAGAGCGAGCTAGGAGTTCATACAACTCGCCATTACTCGTTGTGCCAAAGCGGGACAAGTCCGTGCGTTTGGTGTTGGACTCGCGACAAATAAATACGGTAATCATCTCTGAGACAGATAGGCCAGAAGGATTGGAGGAACTGCTGCAAAGGTTTCATGGCGTGAAAGTTTTGTCATCCGTTGACCTCCGAAACAGCTATTGGCAAATTATGCTCGATTCGTCTTGCAGGCAATACACTGCCTTCCTCTGCTATGGGAGCTGCTACCAGTTTAAACGTCTCCCTTTCGGGTTGAATGTTTCTTCAGCCGCCTTCATAAGAGGCCTGAATAGCATACTACCTGACGACCTAAGAGCGCGCGTAACTGTGTATGTGGACGACATTCTAATTGCAGAGAAGTCATGGGAGGAACACAACCGGGTTCTAAATCGATTGCTCGAAGTATTCGAGAAAGCGGGGGTGACCGTGAATCTGGACAAATCCCAGTTCGGGATCATATTGTGTCGGCGGATGGAATTCATCCGGATCCCGAAAAAATTTCAGCAATTGCGGAGTGCGCAACGCCCACGTCAAAGCGTCAGCTCAGGGGTTATTTGGGGCTTTGCAATTTCTACAAGAGATTTATAAACCTCAATGTTTTGTCCACCCCTCGTTTATGTGCACTGACGGGTAAGAACACCGTTTGGATGTGGGACGAACAAGCACAGAGCGAATTTGACGAATTAAAGAATGCACTCGTTAACGCTCCATTGCTCGCCCATCCGGATTTGAATCAGGAGTTTTGCCTGATGACAGATAGTTCACTGACGGGGCTGGGAGCGGTGTTGTTCCAGACGGATGGTGGAAAGGACCCGTCCACCTGGAAAACTATCTCGTTCGCCAGCCGTGTGCTCTCGCGGAGTGAACGGAACTACTCTGTCACGGAGCTTGAAGCCCTGGCGATTGTCTGGGCATTCAAGAAATTCCGTTACTATTTGTTCGGGCGCACGACCAGGGTGTACAGTGACCACCGAGCACTACAATTCCTAATGAGCGCCAAAATCAATCACGGTAGACTCGGACGGTGGACGGTGTTCCTCCAGGAATACCACTTCACGATAGAGTACATTCCGGGGCACAAGAACAGCATTGCTGATGCTCTATCTCGGATGCCTATCGGGCTCACCCATGCTGAGGATAACGCTATTGATGAAAACAATTTCAGTGTGTTATACCTTCAAAATGTGGCATTCGAGAATTATGTCACTACGTCACTAGGCAATATCGGGGCGGAACAAGACAAGGACGAAGTCTTGCGTGACATCAAAGAGAAATGGCATGATAAATCCCACGCGGCCATCAGGCAGTATTATATTATCCGGAATGGCATCCTATTTAAGAGGCGAGCTCTGGATGACTCCAGGTGGCTGTTAGCGATTCCGGAGGAACTGGTGAACAAGCTCGTGTGGTACGTGCATTTGAGCTACGGTCACTTTGGTGCGAGGAAATGCTTGGAGAAGCTGCGGGAAACCTGTTACTTTAATAATATGCTTCGGCGTATACGTAAAGTAATTAGGGTATGCAAGCCCTGTCAGCAAGCCAAGCCGCCCACTGTGTCGTTTGCCGCACTAATACACCCGATCGTTCCCAATAAACTCAGGGATCTCGCAGCAGTAGATCTATTCGGTCCGCTAGTGCGTTCTAGGAACGGATTTGCGTACATTTTTGTGGCAGTAGAGCTGACGTCAAAATTCGTCTGCCTCACCCCGCTGCGTAGGGCCACCGGGAAGGCAGTAGCTGCCGCGTTCGCAAATCACTTCTTACGGGAGGTTGGCACTGTGAAGCGTGTGATTTCGGACAACGGGCCACAATTCAGGTCCGTCACTGGGAGCATATGCTTCGGAGAAAGCGAGTGAAACCGATCTTTATCTCCCTTTTCTGCCCTTCAGCAAATCCTTGTGAAAGGTGGATGAAGGAGATTGGAAAATGGTGTAGGTTATACTGCCACCGTGACCACCGGACGTGGGACACGAAACTAGCCGGTTTCCAGAACATACTAAATGAGTTGCCAAATTCCTCGACGACGTTGCCACCGATTCTGGTCCTGAAAAACAAGGAGCCTCCGAGTAAAATAAAAGAGGTGGTTCCCTGGCCAGTAGAACCCAGGTTACGAAGATCTGCAATTGTGGAGCTTGCCCTGAAAAATATAAAGAGTGCCGCCGAGGCTCGGATAAGAACCTACAAAAAGAAGGTGCGGAATATAACTTTTCACGTGGGCCAGAAAGTACTTGTACGCTCGCACAAGCTCTCTAATAAACGGGCTGGGTTGTCAAAGAAGTTCTTCTTCTTATTCAACGGGCCGTACAGAATCAAGCGGATTCCACATCCGAATGCGCTTGAAGTAGAAACACTCCGCTCTCGAAAGTCGAAGGGCCTGCACCACATCTCCAACGTAAAACCTTACATTGAATAAGAAGCAGAAGCTCTTGCCCCTCGGAGGTCGGAATGACGTATTGCCCATATGCTTTTTCGCACTCATTCTTTTGTGAGTAAAATTACAGTGCATATTTTCCAATGTTTTGATTCACACTGGTGTGATTAAAATTAAAGTGTATATTTTCTGTGTATTGTAAAGGGTCCCCCAATATGTGTGTAGTTATTTCTTCTTGTCAGCAGAAAGGAGTAGTGTTGTGCAGTTTCAAAACATCTGAATGTGAATGATTATGAGGCTCATATGAAGCGTTTCCTATTACAGTAAGATGGCTTTCGTTCTTTGATGACTAAAAAGGTATCGGGTGTGTTGGCGTGGCGAGTCAATGGTCGTAAGGTAATTCTTGATGATAAATTACAGTTTTAGTGTTCTTATTCCCCTTAGGTGAGCATGATTCAGTGAGATTTTTCAAATGTACTGCGATGTTAATGAAGCAACTTGGTGACTTGTAGGTGAAGGACTTGTGTATGAAGGGAGATTAATAGTGTTTGATTTTCAGAGTTGCCATCTTATAAGATATTTGGAAAGTGTAACTTGCCGTCACATACTACTAGGTACGGTTGAGGACACCAGGGTGTGAAACCCCAGAAGATGTATATGGAAACAGCTTATAAACTCAAGCAGCTTGATATTTAATAGAGAATCAATGCGACTACCTCCAAGCTAAAATAACATGACGGTAGGTGAGGACCCCTGGGGACGTGTGGTGAGTAAGTGTGTAATCATTATGAGTATCTTATGATAGCAGTAAGTTGGGTACTCATGGCCCTGGACAATGGATTTCTTTTGACAGTATTTTTTTATGTACTTATAGGACGAAGTGTTTATGTGTTTGCTAATAGGATAGGATGATTTTTATTTTCATTTTTATGCCCACTGACCTTTTGCATTAGTCTGATGAATAGATGTTGAAACATTTACCATTCCAGATGTGACTTGAATGAACCTTCTGTGTCTCATTAATCATAACTTTTATTATGCAATGTCCATAGAAAAGAAGTCTCGGAAATTTTTCACAGATCAGCAAACATGTTCTGCAAACCTTGGAGGAGCAGTCAATGAACAACGATATGGGTATTGGTGTTGAAAGGAATATTTTGTTTAGATGTGGGAATTGTAGTCGGGCTATATGGTGATGGTGACTAGTACGAGCTGTGTAGATTGTGTGTGAGAGCGTAGTTAGGAGCAGGTAGAGTTTTGTGTCTGTAGCTAGCAGCGGCGCCAAATCCTATCCAAATCCTGACCAAACCTTGTACAAGATCTACCCTGAATGATTGACAGCAGATGTAATGCTGGAAATATATTTCATAAAAAGGATTTTTTGTTTGTTTGAATATTGGTTATTTAATTTTCTTCACTGTTTTTTTAATTAGTAATGTTAAGAAGGCCCTTTTTGTCAAGTTAATTTTGGGCACTATTCCATGTATTGATCAGGAGTGAGAAACTCCGAAGATTTTGTGGTAATCTGTACACATTTTGTAACGATCCCTGTGAGCGCAGTTCTTAAGTGGGTGCAAGGCCGCCTAGGGAGCCTCCGCATCAGAAAGCACAAGGCTTGGTCCACCGGCAGGCGTTGCCGAACCCTGGTATCAACGGTGAAGCAGTGATGCGGCGAGCGGTCACAGCTGTTTCCCCGTCAGAGGGGAGGGGATGCTGGTCTTCCCCCAGGCGCAGGCTCACACCGGAGCCCGCAGGCGTGTCACCACGGCAGCGCCAGCCGATGGCCGGCGTTCCACCCCATGCGCTAGTCATCTGACAAGCGAAAGGGAAAGTATGTCGCACACCAGGCGAGGCCGCCGATCCCTGAGCGCCGCTAGTCCAGACGGCTGCTGCGGTGAGGTAACGCCCACTGCCCGGAGGGACGCGGGTCCCACCACTGACGCATCAGCTGAGACGGTGCAAAGAGGTGATAAGCGGGTCTCAAGCCCGACACCCGCACGAGTTTACGTCGACCTCGATGCGACGCAGAAGAGCGCGTGTCTCCCCATTGACACGACAGGAGACGGGGGCGTGTGTCGGTAAAACACATTCCTCCACAACACACGGACGACGACCGCCAAGCCGCCTTCTCGATGATGAGGCAGGGCCCACAAGTGGCGATGTCCTGCAAATCTGCAACGCCGAACCATCCCACAGTATGGACGCAGAGGGTGGAAACGGGCACGAGGCAACGTCGCGGGGTGCTGTCTAGGATGAACAACCTGGGTTACAACGGACGTTACAATCAACGCCGCTGCGAACTCCCCAGTTCAGTGTTGTGGTCCCCTAGTAGCTTATCCTCCAAGTCGCCTTTGGAAGAGACGCCCACCCCAGCACCTAAAGAGAATACCCAGTGAAACAACCATGTGGCGAAACTGAAAAATGACAGCGTGTCAACGAGTTGATTTCTGGATGTGTTTTTGTACTCATGTCTTATTTTCCATAGGTGATTATTTACCAGCTGTCATACCATTGGGTTCATTAATGATTTTGTATCACTGTATTTGTTGTGAATATTGTATTTTGCACTTTCACTTGCATGTTTTTATATATGTCAGCACCAGATGATACTGCTTTGGTTCGTGATAATGATTTTGCATCATTGTATTTGTTTATATATTTATATATATTATGTACCTGTTCACCTATGTCTCTATGTTAACTTTTGATAGTTGGTTAAAGCAATTTTAAAATAATATCTCATGGTTGTGGTCGTAGTAGGTCAGATGACATGATGTTAGCGTAGTATATCACGCTTAATTTAATTTGTTCTGTTTGCTTTGCGGACCGCATGAGGTCACAATTATTGACTAAGGTCAGATAAAGCTCACTTGGATATAAGAGATTAATCAACTCCTTTGTGCTGCTGTTTAATGTTGCAATTGTTACTCGTTATGGTAAGTTTGTTTCGAAGACTGTTGGCGAATCTCCTAGCATGGCGAGAAAATTCGCGGCACAGTCTTCTCCGGGACGTTTGGGGTGATGAAAGGGTCCTGTAGCCACCTTTCATTGCCAACTCTCGTAGTGGTCAAGTCGGCAAAGAGGTTTCCGCTACTTGTGACAAATCCACCTGCGTTAGGTTGGTGGCGGAAATGGCATCCTGGGGTTTTCCGGTCCACGCGGAGCGTGGAAGAGGCTGGAGAAGCGGGAGGCAGTCTGCCGCCGGTACGGGAAGCGTACACAGCTGTGCTCCAGTCGAAGAAGGGTGAGTTGGACGACCGCGTGGCGCGTTGTCACATAGAGAGGGGAGCTTTTAGCTTTTGGTCTCGAATTTCGTCTTATAAAGATTTATTTGCTGGGTTGCAGCAGGGAATGCAAGGCTTTTTTAGACTTTCAGTTTGATTCCCAATGCAGTCTTGACTTTGATCCGTGAGAGGAACGCAGCACAAAGGAGTTGCATATGTTGAAGTGCCCTCGGTTCAGTGTGAATGTTTATGTGCCTACAACTGTGTGTGTATGCTTCTAATCTTCTCCGGATCTTGGTAATTTTTGTGTATTTGTGAATTTTCTTTGTCTCATGTGATTAAAATTTGGCCACGGTCCATAGAAATTGTCTCCGCGGACCGAGTGGGCACGCGAGTCTGTTATGAAACGTATAGTATTTCACAAGCAATTGTACATAGTTAGCATGCAACAGCAGTCTATAGATACACTACATCAATGTTTTAAGGAATAAATAATTTTGCCTTCAATCTTATCTTGTGTACCGATGTTACGTCGCCGTTACCTTCGCCATTTACCTTGTAGTTTTCCTTGTTGGCCCACCTATAGCGTTTCCATGTGCACAGGTGTAGTGATTAGTGTCCCTTTTTTATCTGAAACAAATGCTCTGGATTAGATCGTGTTTTCACGAATCTTGCTGCAGGCTGCACTTACGCATGGTGTTCACGCCCTCTTTACTTTACTCAATATTTGATTCACGGGAAGAATGCCTGGATCATATTAATAACTACGTCCCATTCTTTATCAATGACTTTACAATGAATGTTCTTTTGTGAGTTTTCCTTATTAATAAATTAAGTAATTTTCCGACTCAGTGCTATCTCTTCTTTGTCGTGTGGCTAGAGTTGGTGGCGACCCTATCTTTTATATTGATTTCAGTGTCAAATAGCATTTTCTTATTCAAAGTGCGCGTGGCTCTTTTAGCTATCAGGATACATTCAAAGGGCGCTTCATGCTTCTTGCACATAGCGTCCTTTTATTCACGCTACTTACACGGGTACACCAGTCGCACTCCATGTAGACGCAACATGCGACTCTTCTGTAGCTCGCTGGCTTCCATAATACACACGTCAAAAAAAGTTTTGCATCAGCCCCCTGTTCCCAAAATTCCTGAGGATAGACGTTGACTGTGGATATTGGAATGCCTGACATTTGCCACGCCGGACATTTGCCACGCCGGACATTTGCCACGCCGGACATTTGCCACGCCGGACATTTGCCACACTTTCCCCTTCGCCAGGTAGCGATCCCCCAGGTAAGGGACGCCCTTCCTCGTACTTCTTCTGTCTGCTTTAAAACCACCGTCTCCACATCTCACTTGGTACAACCAGTACGTAAGGGACCTTCTTCTTCGACATCTTGGCGAAATACAGAGCTTCTCTTCCGAAATCGAGATATTTGTATCTTTTGGGAAAAGAAAGCAATTCCGACGATTATGTCAGAATGTAATTAGTTCTGCGAAGTATAAATATAGATCCCTCTGTCTGTACGGTAGCTTCCTTTCACGCTTACTGATTGCGACAGAAACAGTCCATCGCCATGGGAGCAACAAGAAAGGAAAGCTGTAAACAGAATGCGAATGTACGCTAATCATTTCTTCTTGATCGCTGCATATGCGCCTACTTTAATTACTACAACTGCATGCCCAAAGGTAATAAGGAAAGAAGAAATGGGTATGTGCGTGTTTGAAAAGAAGAACGACATACTCCATATTAATTTACTCTCTAAAATCCGATATCCCTTTCGGCGAAACATTAGTTAATAAAGTGTAGCGGGACAATGTTCAAAACATCACTGAAAGTACGTTCATAAACAGAGATAAGAACATTTATGATTGCCATGTCATCTAAAGTCGATGTACAATTTTAAAATGTTAGAAATAAGGAAATGAAGTAATACAGAATGCTATGCTTGCACCGTACGTTGTTGTTATACAGGGTCACAGAGAAAGCATCCTAGGTTTTGGAGGGAAAAGCCGTAATTGTAATGATCTCCACTACAACAGAAACAAGAAGCACGACTTAAGGAAAAATTATGTAATGTGTGTTCCAGCTCACTTGCGACATTGAAGCAGGTAGTTCCTGTGACTTAGTATGGATAGAGGTTATATTCGACAACCGGAATAAATTGATAACTGGCTCCTTTTACCAACCCCGGTCTCAGATGAAACTGTTGCTGAAGATTTCAAAGAAAACTCGAGTCTCATCACAAATAGGTACCCAACTCATACAATTATAGTTGGCAGTGACTTCAATCTGCATTCCGTATGTTGACAAAAATACATATTTCAGACCCTACTGTAGATAGAAAACAACTTTCATAATTGTTCTAAATGCTTTTTATAAAATTATTTTGAACAACTAGTTCACGAGGCCATTCAAATTGTAAATGGTTACGAAAACACACTTGACCTCTTAGCCACAAGTAATCCTGAGCATCACGATGGGTACAGGAATTAGTGAACACACAGTCGTAGTGAGGCTCAATTCCGTAACAAAGAAATTCACCAAAACTAAACGAGATATATATATATATATATATATATATATATATATATATATATATATATATATAAAAGCAACTAAAAATTCGGTTGACGTCCTTCTAAGAGTGCGAAGAAATAGTATCAACAGCACTCGAGGGATTCATACCAAATAAATTAATATCAGACGGAATTGATCTCCCATGGTACACAAAACACGACAGAAAGTCGCTGCAGGAGCACCGATAAAGGCACGTATAATTTAGACGACAGTAAAATCTCCAAGATTGGCGAAGCTTTACTGTGGCTCGAAATTTGGTGCGGATTTCAATGCGAGATGAATTTAATGGTTTCCACAACGAAACTCTCTCTAGAAATGTGGCGGAAAATCCATAGAGATTCCGGTCCTATGTTAAGAAAACCAACGGAAAGCCTCAGTAAGTACCTTTACTGCTGGTCGGGTGGCGAGTGAGGAGGAGGAGGAGGAGGAGGAGGAGGTGCAGGAGGAGGGGGAGACAAGGGACCCAACCTTTTGGAGCAGGTAAAATCGTGGCAAATGTCCGCCGTGGCAAATGTCCGGCGTAGCAAATGTCCGCACACCGGATACTGTATCACAGACACAGTCCCTTTGACCGTTCAGAGGTGTCACTAAACCCGTCTAGAGATGTAAACAACCATGCATTGTAAACAACCATGCATGAGCAGCGCCTATTAGACGGAGGGGGTCTGACAGCCAATCAGTTCCAGTCATTCCATCAGGAAGGGGGTACACGGCTTGTATTGTCTGTAGTTCAAATACCGCGCTTCGATCGCGTCCGCGTTGTTACCTTGTGCCAGGAAGGGCTCTCAGCAACAGCAGTGTCCAGACATCTCGGAGTGGACGAAAGCGATGTTGTTCGGAGGTGGAGGAGATACAGAGAGACAGGAACTGTCGATGACATGTCTCACTCAGGCCGCCCAAGAGCTACTACTTCAGTGGATGACGGCTACTTACGGATAATGACTCGGAGGAACACTGACAGCAATGCCATGAAGTTGAGCCAGCCACAGGACGTCGTGTTACGACTCAAACTGTGCAAAGTAGGCTGTACGATACGTGAATGCCATCCTCCGACGGATAGTGCAACCATATCGGCAGCATATTGGCGAGGCATTCGTCTTCATGGACGATAATTCGCCACCCCATCGTGCACATCCTGTGAATGACTTCCTTCGGGATAACAACATCGCTCGACTAGAAAGGCCAGCATGTTCTCCAGACATGAACCCTATCGAACATGCCTGGGATGGATTGAAAATGTCTGTTTATGGACGACGTGACCCACCAACCACTCTGAGGTTTCTACGTCGAATCGCCGTTGGGGAGTGGGACAATCTGAAACAACAGTGCCTTGATGAACTTGTGGATAATATGCCACGACGAATACAAGCATGCATCAATGAATGAGTACTTCCTACTGGGTATTAGAGGTACCGGTGTGTACTGCATTCTGGACCACCACCTCTGAAGGTATCGCTGTATGGTGGTACAACATGCAATGTGTGGTTTTCATGAGCAATAAAAAGGGCGAAAATGATGTTTATGTTAATCTCTATTCCAATTTTCTGCACAGGTTCCTGAACTCTCCGAACCGAGGTGATGCAAAGCTTTTTTTTGATGTCTATACTTCTGCAGTCATGTGTTTAGAGGGCACGAGTTGTGCGTTCGTGTAATTGAGGCATGAAGTCAAGTTCACATGCATTTAGTCTGTGTTCCGTAAGCTCAACGAGTGACAAAGTGTCTGAACCGTACGAATTCGGTGTTTATTGGAAAAAAAGCAATTTTAGTGTTTCGGGTAATGATGCAGACTACCATAATGCAAGTGAAACATAATCAACTGCTGGAAACAGTTGCGCTCCTACGACAGGGAAACTGGAAGTACACGACAAAGAGTAGAGACGCAAGAAATCTGTGTCGGTGCGAGAACAAAGCATGCTATGGAATGTTCCTATGCAATTTATCCGGACTGTGGCAACGTACGTAATCATCCTAAAACTAGTACTTGCACTGCAATATCTGTAATAGAGGCAACGGTTCTACAGCATCTGGGACAAAATCCTACAGAATGTCAAGTCGTGAATGAATTTATAGCAAATCAGTTTTTGGAGACCAGTGTAAGAAAAAGAAACTCTTGTAAGGCAAAAAGCCAGAAGCCTGGGATATTTTCCAGTGAAAATAACGCCAACTCTGAAAAAAATGCTCTGTTAAGAAGGCGTAACGTTCATGAACTAGGGCATCGTAAGGGAAACCAGTTATGCAAAGTTTCTCTTTGTGTAGAGAAATATTTCACGATATACCTTACAACACAACTAAATTGAGCCAGAATATTTTTAATTACTGAGAAACAGTTTATGGCGTACTATTATTAATTGAACTGTATACGAATTATTATATTGTTATAATTCTTGAGACAAGCAAATATTTCTTGTTTCGTAAATAATCATTTACATGTGAGAAACAAAGATATTCGGTAAAAGAATTCATATTCCTGTCACAAATCTATTCGCTGAAAATCATACGCGAATGGCTCAACTTACGAAAAAGCGATGCCACGTCATTTATCTGTTTAAGTGAAATAAGGAACGTTTATATCTATGGGTACGGTAAAATAAATGCTGCGTGAGGGCCAACTGAAGTCCATAAATCAATGTAACGATCACGAAGTCTGATCGTGACACATAACACCAAAACTATTTTCTTTAGAATAATTTGGTATAGATTCAAAAGTTGTTGAGGCACTTTTAACTATTACATCACTTTCAAAAGCTCACCTACAACCGATTCCTACAGTTGTAATGTGGTCATGTCATTTTTATTTTTGTGTGTCATAGATATGCACGTCAGAGAGAAAAGCGAGTTATGTTACTGTTAAACAATCTTTGGTCTTGTCGTCGTACAGTCTTTGCCTCTGCGCAGTCTGATACATTCTTAGTTGAAGTGTGGTAGGTCACGGATGTATTCAGTAGCGCTGTGTGGACTTGTTATTGTGTGTGTTAGGTGAAGGAAGGACAGCAAGTATGAATATGATGTACATTGAAAGGTGAAAGGAATACATATTTTGGGTCTAGTGAAGCAGGGGATACAACCCGTCGGCTTTGACCAATGACGTCATACATTACTCATAGATAATAATGTCTTCACTTTCGGCCATAGATAATAAAACAGTTCTGTGTTCCGGATAAGCGCTATCATTGTACATTAAAATAATTGAATGTGCTTTTAAAAGATATCACTCCATATTGCTCAAAATAGTCTTCGTGTGCATTTATTTAAATAATTGGTTGTTTGCAATTCATTCCGTTCTTAATTTCATTCTTAGTGATATTGAGGTAATTTGGAATATTAGTTTATTATTTTAGGACTATTTTTAATATCTCATTTTCGGTTGTAGGCATTGATTTATCTGTTCCGATGAACATAGATAATTTGAGAGAGGCTATGGGCGTAGACAAGTTGGCCACGATTTGTTTTTTACAAATGTGTGGTCTCGTTGCCGAGTATGTTTGATGTCATGAGTGCGGCGAACATATGCCTCTCACAAGTGTATCTCGTCGCCGTACTCACGGCTTATTCGTATGGCGCTACAGGAAGGATCGGTTGTGGCGGTCCATTAGACGAGGGACGTGGTTAGAAAAATCTAAGCGCGCCTTGAGAGACGTTATGAAAATTACCTACTGATGATGTCTGAGATATCCTGTGTGGCGGTGTGTCCATGAATGTCGTGTGAGTAAGCGTACAGTTGTGGATTGGTACTCTTTTTGCAGGGAATACTCGAGATATAGGGGGCCGTTGAGGGGGGGAGGGGGAGGGGGCGCGTGTTATGGTCGAAAATGACGAGTCGCATTTTGGCAAAAGGAAGTACAGCAGGGGGGAACCTCTGGTGGGATTATGGGTTTGAGGGGCTGTAGTTTGTCAAGAATGTGACGATGTAGTGTTTAAAGTAGTACCCAATCGAAGGAAGGAAGTTTTGGTAAGCTTCATTTAAGATCACGTTGCAGAGAGTTCCACTGTAATTTCAGATGGTTTTTCTTCTTATAGGGATTTAGGGGAAAGGGGTTATCAGCATCTCGTAGTTAATCACAATATTGAGTTCAGATCATTATCCACAGGGGCTTGCACAAATAGCATAGAGGGTTAGTGGTCAGCTGTGAAATCTCTTGTAGGGAAGGGAAACGCCGGATTTCCACACTTCAAAGTCACTTAGACGAATATTCATGGAGGTGTAGTATTCCCCAAACATATTGCCCGTTTAAATGTTTTGTTAAACGTGATGGGCAAATGTACCGCCCGAAATGTGTTAGCTAATTTCACATTAGGATGGGGGGTGGGGTGAATGTGTGTGTATGCCTGTGTGTGTGTGTATGTGTGTGTTTTTTCGTAATGTTTTGCTTGTTGTGTATGTGAGTATGTCATTTTTGTTGACGTCTTTCTAGGCGAGCCGAGCTTCGGTTCTTTTAAGAAGTTCCCGTGTGGTAAGTTCAGTTTTCCATTTTTTTCTTTTACTGCATTTGACTATTTTGACGTATTTCATTTTTGTATTACGCAATTACGTATGTTTTCGTGTACTCCAGTACGTAATAGAAATTTCGCAGCTGTCGTTCTTCTTTCGTTTACCAGCACTAGTATCAGTACGATTTTTCTTGATCTGTACTAGCAATATTAAAGGCGAAACACCCGACACAACTAAAATTTGTAGCCCGTCCTTCAGTTGACCTTTACACTGACACTACCTATTCGAAAAGAACGACATAACATTGATGAGGTTTACCTATACGTGTCAACTGGAAGAGCAGGATACAAATGTTGTGTATAGCTATACAGCTCAACTAAAGAATGGGATACTATTGTCACTGCTGTCATCAAAACTATAACTTTCAGTCGATACTATTACCATCAAAGGCGAAAAAAACCGTACCGCATAGTGAAGTACGGGATACAAATTGTGTATGTGTCGTCTTATTGCCTCTTCGTGTAGTTCAACTGAGGTACAGGTTGAAAATGTAACGTACGTCCATTTCCACGTTTTCGTTAGCAGTGTACATATATATAGGTCAACGGTAGTATGGGTCACAAATATTATGTACGTAGCTCCTTCTGCCATCGGTAATACGACTATCTGCGTAAGAACAGACTATTAGTGGTAGCAGAGGCGAAATAAACAACACATGTAAAATTTGTATCCCGTGCTTCAGTTGACCTATATAGTTTAACTGAACAACAGAATTAATGCTAACGAAAACGAAGAAATCGACGTACGCTAAACTTGTATCCCGTACTACAGTTAACCAAGACAGTTCGAATGAGGTTCGAGATACAACCCATATACAGGGTGTTTCAAAAATGACCGGTATATTTGAAACGGCAATAAAAACTAAACGAGCAGCGATAGAAATACACCGTTTGTTGCAATATGCTTGAGACAACAGTACATTTTCAGGCAGACAAACTTTCGAAATTACAGTAGTTACAATTTTCAACAACAGATGGCGCTGCGGTCTGGGAAACTCTATAGTACGATATTTTCCACATATCCACCATGCGTAGCAATAATATGGCGTAGTCTCTGAATGAAATTACCCGAAACCTTTGACAACGTGTCTGGCGGAATGGCTTCACATGCAGATGAGATATACTGCTTCAGCTGTTCAATTGTTTCTGGATTCTGGCGGTACACAGTGTCCCCACAGAAAGAAGTCACAGGGGTTCATGTCTGGCGAATAGGGAGGCCAATCCACGCCGCCTCCTGTATGTTTCGGATAGCCCAAAGCAATCACACGATCATCGAAACATTCATTCAGGAAATTAAAGACGTCGGCCGTGCGATGTGGCCGGGCACCATCTTGCATAAATCACTAGGTGTTCGCAGTGTCGTCTAAGGCAGTTTGTACCGCCACAAATTCACGAAGAATGTCCAGATAGCGTGATGCAGTAATCGTTTCGGATCTGAAAAATGGACCAATGATTCCTTTGGAGGAAATGGCGGCCCAGACCAGTACTTTTTCAGGAGGCAGGGACGATGGGACTGCAACATGGAGCTTTTCGGTTCCCCATATGCGCCAGTTCTGTTTATTGACGAAGCCGTCCAGGTAAAAATAAGCTTCGTCAGTAAACCAAATGCTGCCCACATGCATATCGCCGTCATCAATCCTGTGCACTATATCGTTAGCGAATGTCTCTCGTGCAGCAATGGTAGCGGTGCTGAGGGTTTGCCGCGTTTGAATTTTGTATGGATAGAGGTGTAAACTCTGGCGCATGAGACGATACGTGGACGTTGGCGTCATTTGGACCGCAACACGGCGAACGGAAACCCGAGGCCGCTGTTGGATCACCTGCTGCACTAGCTGCGCGTTGCCCTCTGTGGTTGCCATACGCGGTTGCCCTACCTTTCCAGCACGTTCATCCGTCACGTTCCCAGTCCGTTGAAATTTTTCAAACAGATCCTTTATTGTATCGCTTTTCGGTCCTTTGGTTACATTAAACCTCCGTTGAAAACTTCGTCTTGTTGCAACAACACTGTGTTCTAGGCGGTGGAATTCCAACACCAGAAAAATCCTCTGTTCTAAGGAATAAACCATGTTGTCTACAGCACACTTGCACGTTGTGAACAGCACACGCTTACAGCAGAAAGACGACGTACAGAATGGCGCACCCACAGACTGCGTTGTCTTCTATATCTTTCACATCACTTGCAGCGCCATCTGTTGTTGAAAATTGTAACTACTGTAATTTCGAAAGTTTGTCCGCCTGAAAATGTACTGTTGTCCCAAGCATATTGCAACAAACGGTGTATTTCTATCGCTGCTCGTTTAGTTTTTATTGCCGTTTCAAATATACCGGTCATTTTTGAAACACCCTGTATATGTGACGTGAGGTACGTATTCTATGGGACCAATATTTCCATCCATTTTTCCCCTTCATTTTCCACAGAAATAATACAAACACGCGATATCCTTAACGTGAAAATACTACTTGTCTTGATATATGTCAACTATATTTTTCGTCTGTCGTATTCCTTTGTTTCTGAACAGTCTTGTCAGCTCTTTCATCTATGTCAAAGCCGATGGGTTGTATCCCCTGCTTCACTAGACCCCATATTTTGAATGAAATTATTATTTTTTGAAGAGAAGAAGTTTGAGGTAAGACTGCAGCACAGCGCACATAATTTGTCGTAATAATTATTGTCAACAAGTTAACTTGCTCAGAGCAGAGAGAAAGACTACCTCACTTCCCAGAATCATGGATTAACACATTAACTGATTAAGCTGTTTGATTTTTATAGAAATTCTCTGTTAACATTGCACCCTTTTTAAAACATTGTTCACTTTGAAACTTCCTGGCAGATTAAAACTGTGTGCCCGACCGAGACTCGAACTCGGGACCTTTGCCTTTCGCGGGCAAGTGCTCTACCAACTGAGGTACCGAAGCACGACTCACGCCCGGTACTCACAGCTTTACTTCTGCCAGTACCTCGTCTCCTACCTTCCAAACATTACAGAAGCTCTCCTGCGAACCTTGCAGAACTAGCACTCCTGAAAGAAAGGATACAGCGGAGACATGGCTTAGCCACAGCCTGGGGGATGTTTCCAGAATGAGATTTTCACTCTGCAGCGGAGTGCTTGTTCTGCAGGGTTCGCAGGAGAGCTTCTGTAAAGATTGGAAGGTGGGAGACGAGGTACTGGCAGAAGTAAAGCTGTGAGTACCGGGCGTGAGTCGTGCTTCGGTAGCTCAGTTGGTAGAGCACTTGCCCGCGAAAGGCAAAGGTCCCGAGTTCGAGTCTCGGTCGGGCACACAGTTTTAATCTGCCAGGAAGTTTCATATCAGCGCACACTCCGCTGCAGAGTGAAAATCTCATTCTGGAAACATCCCACAGGCTGTGGCTAAGCCATGTCTCCGCTGTATCCTTTCTTTCAGGGGTGCTACTTCTGCAAGGTTCGCAGGAGAGCTTCTGTAAAGTTTGGAAGGTAGGAGACGAGGTACTGGCAGAAGTAAAGCTGTGAGTACCGGGCGTGAGTCGTGCTTCGGTAGCTCAGTTGGTGGAGCACTTGCCCGCGAAAGGCAAAGGTCCCGAGTTCGAGTCTCGGTCGGGCACACAGTTTTAATCTGCCAGGAAGTTTCATATCAGCGCACACTCTGCTGCAGAGTGAAAATCTCATTCTGCATTGTTCACTTTGTTAAGCATAGTCCTGTTCAGATCCATGTTATGCTTGAAGATAACGCGAAGTTTCACTCTGTCTTTTTGAATGTATATATTTCATTCTAAAATCATTCTCTTGGAATGTCACTTCATAGGAATAGTTACTCTCCCCACACGACTGTGTATCATTGCGCATTACCACATGCAATAGTTGGAATATGTATTTAGAAACAAAAATCTAGTTTAGCAGCTACCTGCTTCCTGTTTGCTGTTGCGCTTTCGGTAAATCTGCAACAATGTTGTCAAGACCGGAGGTATGGGGAAATTTTGATTAGAGCCAAAGAATTTTTTTTTACTTTCGTTTCGCACTTGATACAAAGTCAAGGTGCATTCAGATCAGTTACAGTCAGTTCAAACATGGGATAGGCAAAATAATGTGAACACTGTACTTACATAGGAATGGATCGTTAATAAGGGATTGGACCCCCAATTGCCCGTAATACAGCTGCGATTTTTCTTGGAATACTGGCATATAATGGTTGTATAGTATCCAGTGGAATGTTATGCCACTCTTCGATCAGAACCTCTTCTAACTCCTGTAGTGATGGGGGAGGTGGAAATCTGCTCCGGGGTCTGCGCTCCAATGCCGCCCACAAGGGTTCCGTAATGTTCAAGTCCGGGGACTGTGCTGGCCAGGGAAGACAATGCAGTTCAGTTGAAGGCTCCTGGTACCACGATTGTATTGTCCTGGCTGTGTGAAGGGATGCATTATCGTCCTGAAATATGGCATCATTGATGGGGAACAACACTTGAATCATGGGGTGCACCTGTTACCTAAAATATTCACATAGTTGTTGGCTATAGCACAGACTATGAGAGTAATGTTGGGACAATCACAATACCATGTTACCTCCATGCTTAAACACTAAAATCAAGCAGTCAGGATTGTAGGCTTCTTTTGGCGTTCTCCGGACGTAAACCCAGCACGATGTTGGAAATAACGAAAATGTTGACTCGGCGGACCATATGACGTGTTTCCACTGATCAGCCGTCCAAGATTTATGCTTCTGACACCATGTTTTACGCTTCTTTGCGTAGGTTGTCGTCACTAATGGTTTCGGTACAGCAACTCATTCATGAATATTCGCTTTATGGAGTTCTCGGCGAACAATGTTGATAGATACGGGGTCTCGAAGATGGCTATTGATCTCTGCCGTCAATTTAGCCGCCATAGCTTTGTCTTGATTTGACACAATTCGTGCTAGCGTACGACGATCTGTCATTCAGTTTTGATTTGCGCCCACTATTACGTTTACACGATGATGTTTTTCCATGTTTTGCGTAGGCTGTTGAAACAATTGCTCTCTAAACATTCAGTAAGTTGGCTGTCTTGGTTACTGATGCTCCAGTTAATCTGGCCCCCACAATCTCCCCTCTTTGGAACTCGCTTAGGTCTTTCATTGCACGTCGACTTCAGCCTCTCCAAATACGAAGTGTGCACTACTCGTAAACAACCTGCACTGATGCTCAGTCCGTACTGAACACGCACAGTCCACTGCGACACGTTCCTTACCTGCGTTGTTGACCATCAAACACAACCACTGTTCACATTGTTTTGCCTATCCCCTGTATTAGGTTCTGTGAAGCTGGGCTGAATTTCAGACAGAAGCAAATATAGTGGGAGGTTACACAGTAACGAGTTAAGTGCTCACATGACTGAGAATCGAACTAAACTGCCTGCTTACCACCTCTAACAGATTCTAACTCTGCCGATAATCGTTACATTAGTCAAGTTCACTTGTTACCTTCCGAAAGTTAATTTTTCATAAATACAGTTGCAGATATGTAACGTCAGTATCAGTAAAGATTCCACTATTGCCCTCTTACTTTCTAAATAAATTACATATTAACTGTTGTAACTAAAAGATATGCGGAATGCTACCAATTTATTTATCGGCTTTCCTACAGCGTGCGATAGTCAAGTGCGAAGGTTCCTGCAGGCAGGTAATTACAAACTACGTAGTAATCCAAACGGTAATAGAGAATTTTTTAAACCTCGTTAAGGAAGAAGAGTGGCGGGATGTTTACAGTGCCGATAACATAGATGACAAATATAAAGCTTCCTTAACACATTTCTCATCATCTTTGGAAGTTCCCTTCCATTAGAAAGTTCCACACAGGGTACTAACAGTAAAAGGCAGCCTGGGTGGCTGACTAATGGTATAAGAATATCATTTAGAACAAAACAGGAACTATTCTAAATTCTTAGAAGTAGTCACAATCAAGCTGCCGCAGCCCATTACAAACACTATTGTAATGTGCTTAAAACTGTTATTAGGAAGGCAAAGAGTACATGGTCCGAAAGTAGAATAGCTAATTCACAGAACAAAATTAAAACCATATGGCCAGTCGTGAAGGAAGTGTCTGGTCAGCAGCATATGGTCGACGATATAAAGTCAGTTCGTAGTAACAATATTTCTGTTACTGATAAGTGAGATATATGTACAGTATGTAACAATCACTTTCTGAGAATTGCTGGTGAATTAAATAAAAACTTATTTTCCACAGGGAACCATATAACTCTCTTGGAAAATGCCTTTCCGAGACAGATGTCTGAAATACTCCTCTATGGTACTTACAATGGAGATGGTTGGTTTTGGGGAAGGAGACCAGACAGCGTGGTCATCGGTCTCATCGGATTAGGGAAGGAAGGGGAAGGAAGTCGGCCGTGCCCTTTCAGAGGAACCATCCCGGCATTTGCCTGGAGTGATTTAGGGAAATCACGGAAAACCTAAATCAGGATGGCCGAACGCGGGATTGAACCGTCGTCCTCCCGAATGCGAGTCCAGTGTCTAACCACTGCGCCACCTCGCTCGGTACAATGGAGAGATTGAGTCAATAACATTAAGCATTCTCATGGATATAAAGGAGTGCCTAGCAGACTATTAGATTACTGTGCTGAACATGTTAGTTCTGTACTTAGCCATATTTGTAATTTTTCTTTCAGGTAAGGTCAGTTTCCTGAAGGATGAAAATACTCAGTAGTAAAGCTGCTTCATAACAAGGGAGAAGGGATACTAATTTTAGATCAATTTCTACATCATCGGTGTTTGCTAAAGTTATGGGAAAAGAGGTGTATGTAAGAAAAATTCATCACTTCATTTCAAATAATTTGCTGACAAATGTACAGTTTAATTTTAGAAGTGGTTTAACAACTGAATGTTATATTCTCTTTTTCTCTTTGAGGTACTGGATGGATTGAACAAAAGATTTCGAATGCTAGACATCTCTTTTGATTTAACTAGGGCGTTTGATTGTGTTGATCACAAAATATTGCTCCAGAAGTTGGCGTGCGGTTCTAGGCGCTACAGTCTGGTACCGAGCGACCGCTACAGTCGCAGATTCGAATCCTGCCTCGGGCATGGATGTGTGTGATGTCCTTAGGTTAGTTAGGTTTAAGTAGTTCTAAGTTCTAGGCGACTGATGACCTCAGAAGTTAAGTCGCATAGTGCTCAGAGCCATTTTAACCAGACGTTGGACCATTATGGAATACAGGGAATAGCTCATAATTGGTTCAGCTTTTACTTTAACAACAAACAGCAAAAGATCATTATCCATAGTGTAGAGAGTGGCGGTGATGTGGAATCTGAGTGGAGCATGGTCAAATGGGGAGTGCCCCAGGGATCAATGCTGGGTCCACTCCTGTTCCTTACATATACACTCCTGGAAATTGAAATAAGAACACCGTGAATTCATTGTCCCAGGAAGGGGAAACTTTATTGACACATTCCTGGGGTCAGATACATCACATGATCACACTGACAGAACCACAGGCACATAGACACAGGCAAGAGAGCATGCACAATGTCGGCACTAGTACAGTGTATATCCACCTTTCGCAGTAATGCAGGCTGCTATTCTCCCATGGAGACGATCGTAGAGATGCTGGATGTAGTCCTGTGGAACGGCTTGCCATGCCATTTCCACCTGGCGCCTCAGTTGGACCAGCGTTCGTGCTGGACGTGCAGACCGCGTGAGACGACGCTTCATCCAGTCCCAAACATACTCAATGGGGGACAGATCCGGAGATCTTGCTGGCCAGGGTAGTTGACTTACACCTTCTAGAGCACGTTGGGTGGCACGGGATACATGCGGACGTGCATTGTCCTGTTGGAACAGCAAGTTCCCTTGCCGGTCTAGGAATGGTAGAACGATGGGTTCGATGACGGTTTGGATGTACCGTGCACTATTCAGTGTCCCCTCGACGATCACCAGTGGTGTACGGCCAGTGTAGGAGATCGCTCCCCACACCATGATGCCGGGTGTTGGCCCTGTGTGCCTCGGTCGTATGCAGTCCTGACTGTGGCGCTCACCTGCACGGCGCCAAACACGCATACGACCATCATTGGCACCAAGGCAGAAGCGACTCTCATCGCTGAAGACGACACGTCTCCATTCGTCCCTCCATTCACGCCTGTCGCGACACCACTGGAGGCGGGCTGCACGATGTTGGGGCGTGAGCGGAAGACGGCCTAACGGTGTGGGGACCGTAGCCCAGCTTCATGGAGACGGTTGCGAATGGTCCTCGCCGATACCCCAGGAGCAACAGTGTCCCTAATTTGCTGGGAAGTGGCGGTGCGGTCCCCTACGGCACTGCGTAGGATCCTATGGTCTTGGCGTGCATCCGTGCGTCGCTGCGGTCCGGTCCCAGGTCGACGGGCACGTGCACCTTCCGCCGACCACTGGCGACAACATCGATGTACTGTGGAGACCTCACGCCCCACGTGTTGAGCAATTCGGCGGTACGTCCACCCGGCCTCCCGCATGCCCACTATACGCCCTCGCTCAAAGTCCGTCAACTGCACATACGGTTCACGTCCACGCTGTCGCGGCATGCTACCAGTGTTAAAGACTGCGATGGAGCTCCGTATGCCACGGCAAACTGGCTGACACTGACGGCGGCGGTGCACAAATGCTGCGCAGCTAGCGCCATTCGACGGCCAACACCGCGGTTCCTGGTGTGTCCGCTGTGCCGTGCGTGTGATCATTGCTTGTACAGCCCTCTCGCAGTGTCCGGAGCAAGTATGGTGGGTCTGACACACCGGTGTCAATGTGTTCTTTTTTCCATTTCCAGGAGTGTATATAATTGACTTGCTCTCTAGTATTATAAGTAATTCCAAAATATTTCTGTTTGCTGATGACACTGGCTTGGTAATAAAGGATGTTGTGTGAAACACTGGCACTGTTTCAAATAGTGGAGTTGATGACATAAATTCAAGGCTTGTTTAAAACAAAATAACGCTAAGTCACAGTAAGACTCAGTTTTTATATTGTCTAACACACACTTCAGCAAAACCCGACGTTTTAATTTCACAGAATGGGCATATGATTAGTGAAACTGAACAGTTCAGATTTGTTGGTGTTCAGATAGTAAACTGTCGTGAAAAGCCCATGTTCAGGACCTTGTTCAAAGACTGAACCAGCCATTTGTACTATTCGATAAGCGATAGTTCAACATGGAAAGTAGTCCACTTTACATACTTTCATTTGGTTATGTCACATGGTATTATATTTTGGGGTAACTCTCCTATTGTCAAAGGATATTTTTGGATCAGAAACAAGCGGTTCGGCCACTAGGTGGTGTAAGTTCGCGAAACTCTTGTTGACCCCTGTTCATTAGTCTGGCTATTGCGACATTGGCCTCTCAATACACATATTCTTTACTGTCGTTTCTTATTAACAATATCAGCTTATTCCTAAGATTTAGCAGATTTTACTCAGTTAATTTTTGGCATAAATCCAATCTGCATTTGGATCTCACTTCCTTGATCTTGTACACATCGCTGCATCCGTTTTAAATAAGCTACAACAAGATTACAAAAATCTGAGCAGTAATCCACGCGCATTCAAATCGAAGCTGAAGGAGTTTCCCCATGGGTCACTCCTATTCTGTCAAGGAGTTCATTGAAAAATTAAGCTGATTTCTATGTTATACTGCTGACTGAGTTTACACAAACTTATGGCTTGTCCTTCTTGCGCTCACAAACATTTTTTTATCTGTTATTACTTTTATGTTGTAATTTCATGTACTGACACGTTCCAAGACCTTGGAGATTTGCTCCTCAATCTGGTTCTACGGAACTAAATGTGTAAATAAATAAATAAATAAATAAATAGGGGAGTGGGTATCCCGTCTCTTTCTTTTGAGGTGCACAGTTGCACCATCTGTTTAAAAATATCCGGACATCTATTAGTGGAAATTGATATGCAGTGTGTCCACCTTCCACCTTTGACATCTTGAATTCTGCTTACTGCACTTTCAATGAGGTGTCAGGATGTCTGTGCAGGAACAGCAGCACATCAAGATCTGAAAACAGTGAAGGTGGTGGTGATGATCGATAGGGTCTGGAGCAAATTCAACATAACTCGTCCAAAGAGTGTTCGATTGGGTTCAAGTATGGACTCTGGGCAAGCCATTTCAGTCCAGGAATGTCACTTTCCACAAACCAGTGCCTGACAGATGTTGCTTTGTGATTTGGATAACTGTCATGCTGGCATACACAACCATCATCTTCAAACTGTTCCCCTACTACACGTAGTACATAATACCGTAAACGTGCTCATATTCGTCCGGTTTTGGGATAATAAGGAGACCACTCCCCAAACACGGAAAACGCCCTCATACCTTAACGCCACCTCCTTCGTACTTCACATGGAGGTTGCTAATGTTCCCAATGCATTCGGCAAACCCAGACACTTCCATCGCATTGCCAAAAGGTATACCGTGTCGCTTAACACTCTCTACAGAAATGTGTGGTGTGTGAGAATTCCCAATCTCTTTAATTCCCTACGCACACGCATTGTGTTTTCTTGACTGCTGGTGTCACCATGAAACTCAAGACTGATTTCCGCTGATTTCATGCGATTTTCTAAAACGACCCTGTCAATACGTGGGGCCTGGCTGGTCTTGATATAGCTGTGGTTGCCCCTTCGCGTTTCTATTTCATAATCACATCACCAGCACTCGACTTCGACAGCTTTAAAAAGTTTTGAGTCTGTCATATAAACGCTGATGTCATATGCTATGCTCTGACTCGTTGGAACTGACATAAATCTTGGTAATGTACCAGTGATGAATACGCTATAGTTGAAATCTAGATCTGCAATAAATTACGTATTTTTCCACTGACTGCTGCCCTTCCTCCAATTTGGGCTTTATAAAAGTTGAAATGTCCCTGATATTACTCAGGTGCCACCTAATGACCAATCGATGCTCGAAGTAACTCTGATGTCGTGAGTGACAATTATTGCTGCTGCTGATTCTCTACTGCAAGACAATACTCCTCACCTCCTTCTATACTGGCAGGTCTGCATCTCTTGTCATCTAGTGAAAGTGAATTCGAAAGTAAAGTTCTATGTACTGACTTGGCAGAAAATCCTAAGAAATTTTGGTCTTATGTCAAAGCGGTAGGTTGATCAAAACAAAATGTCCAGACACTCTGTGACCAAAATGGTACTGAAACAGAGGATGGCAGACTAAAGGCCGAAATACTAAATGTCTTCATCCAAAGCTGTTTCACAGAGGAAGACTGCACTGTAGTTCCTTCTCTACATTGTCACACAGATGGCAAAATGGTAGATATCGAAATACATGACAGAGGGATAGAAAAACAATTAAAAGCGTTCAAAAGAGGAAATGCCACTGGACCTGATGGGGCACCAGTTCGATTTTACAAGAGTACGCGAACGAACTTGTCCCCCTTCTTGCAGCGGTGTACCGTAGGTCTCTAGAAGAGCGTAGCGTTCCAAAGGATTGGAAAAGGGCACAGGTCATCCCCGTTTTCAAGAAGGTACGTCGAATAGATGTGCAGAACTACAGACCTATATCTCTAACGTCGATCTGTTGTAGAATTTTGGAACACGTATTATGTTCTAGTATAATGACTTTTCTAGAGACTAGAAATCTACTCTGTATGAATCAGCATGGGTTTCGAAACAGACGATCATGTGAACCCCAGCTCGCGCTATTCGTCCACGAGACTTAGAGGGCCATAGGCACGGGTTCCCAAGTAGATGCCGTTTGATACGCTTCCCCACAGTCGTTTAATGAACAAAGTAGGAGAATATGGACTATCAAACCAATTGTGTGACTGAAGAGGTCCTAGATAACAGAACGCAGCATGTCATTCTTAATGGAGAGAAGTCTTCCGAAGTAAGATTGATTTCAGGTGTGCCGCAGGGGAGTGTCGTAGGACCGTTGTTATTCTCACTATATATAAATGACCTTGTGGATAACATTGGAAGTTCACTGAGGCTTTTTGCGGATGATGCTGTAGTATATGGAGAGGTTGTAACAATGGAAAATTGTGCTGAAATGCAGGAGGATCTGCAACGAATTGACGCATGGTGCAGGGAATGGCAGTTGAATCTCAATGTAGACAAGTGTAATGTGCTGCGAATACATTGAAAGAAAGATCCTTTATCATTTAGCTACAATATAGCAGGTCAGCAACTGGAAGCAGTTAATTCCATAAATTATCTGGGAGTAGGCATTAGGAGTGATTTAAAATGGAATGACCATATAAAATTAATCGTCGGTAAAGCAGATGCCAGACTGAGATTCATTGGAAGAATCCTAAGGAAATGCAATCCGAAAACAAAGAAAGTCGGTTACAGTACGCTTGTTCGCCCACTGCTTGAATACTGCTCACCAGTGTGGTATCCGTACCAGATAGTGTTGGTGGAAGAGATAGAGAAGATCCAACGGACAGCAGCGCGCTTCGTTACAGGATCATTTAGTAATCGCGAAAGCGTTACGGAGATGATAAACTCCAGTGGAAGACTCTGCAAGAGAGACGCTCAGTAGCTCAGTACGGGCTTTTGTTGAAGTTTCGAGAACACACCTTCACCGAGGATTCAAGCAGTATATTTCTCCCTCCTATGTCTATCTCGCGAAGAGACCATGAGGATAAAATCAGAGAGATTGGAGCCCACACAGAGGCATACCGACAATCTTTCTTTCCACGAACAATACGAGACTGGAATAGAAGGGCGAACCGATACAGGTACTCCAGGTACCCTCCGCCACACACCGCCAGGTGGCTTGCAGAGTATGGATGTAGACGTAGTGTTCAGTTCCACATTACACAGGGGTGTTCGGATACTTTTGAGCAGACAATCTCTTCTTCTTCTTTTTCTTCGTCTTCAACTACTTCTTTTGCCTTTTACCGTTTCTTCACTGGGTTGGCAACTTTTGATCAGAAAGTATATACAAGTTGTTTCAAATTCTTTGCGACATCCATGTAGGGATGATAGATCACATTTCTTGGGAAACAGCTTTTGTGGGAGACAAATGATCACTATGTTTCCTGGCGACGTCAAGCGTCATTTAAGACTGGTCGTGCCCCTGAGAGGCGACAGGGTGTAGGCACGCTGCGTCGTTCGTAATGTGTGTTCCCTAACATTCAGTCATCTGATCCGTTTGAAAGACGATACGTCCAGCAAAAGTGAAGCTCCTGAATCGCATTTAAAATATCTTCCTCTTCTTATTCTTTCCTTGTTGAAAATCATTCATCAGTTTGATGGGGTAGATAGTATACTGTGTGGCTAGGTTAGTAGGCCCTGCCAGTTCAGTGAAATCTCGTCACCTCAGGACCAGTGGATACTAAATGACACCTATCGTCAATGAGGAGCATGACTAAACATTTTGTCTCTAACAAATGATGTTATAGTCCTACGAGTAGTAATAAATTCATTTCCTTTTTTTGGAGAACTACTTTTGAAAGTTTCTGTAGATGTATTGTATCAGTTAAACGTTTTTGTCTCATTATATTTTATATCAACTCCGACCAACTTTCGTAGGCGAGGTCGTTAACGCACGTCTGTGGGTGACACTTTACTCTCAGTTCTAAACCTAATACTAACAGTATCTTTGGCAGGCGAGAGAAGGAGATTTGGCGGCATGCAGGACTTCATCATCAGACTTTGTTGCCATGTCCTGGGCTAACATTCAAACACCTCCACAGTGTCTCTTGGAGAGAGGATAGTTGGCACTGTTGATGATCGCCCTTCCATAGAAAGGTTGTGTTCGGTGGTCCCATTGCTGACATTCGAAACACCAGACCGTACAAGCAGTCATTACTAATCCACAAGACACAGGTACACACTTAACACTTCATAATAGATCACTAAGACCTCACCCACGATGGAAATGCAGGAATTTTCGGATCTGACTCAAACCATAATCAGATATCTGAATTGTCCCGTTAGTTGATCTATGAAGATATTGTGACCGCGAAACCTAAGGCGCTATGTTCCAATAGCGCTACAGGACACATTTCTTATGTACTAATGTCCGCGTTCCAAGACTTGATAAAAATCCACTGAATCTGGTGGGAGGTAATTGACGTGTTTGCTAAACTGGATGTGCAGGGGTAGTTGTTGGGTGTTACAATCTCCAGAGACTTCCGCATCGGTTCCACCATACATCAAACCAAGGGATAGCTGTCAAAAAACCAAACCATCTTGCTATGGAGTTCAAGAAGACCATCATCAGAGACAAACAAACGCTGTTTATTTAAACACTGTTCCCTCGGTTAACAGAGGGAGGACGACGGTTCAATCCCGCGTCCGGCCATCCTGATTTAGGTTTTCCGTAATTTCCCTAGATTACTTCAGGCAAATACCGGGAGGGTTCCTTTGAAAGGGCACGGCTGATTTCCTTCCCCATCCTTCCCTAATCCGAGCTTGTGCTCCGTCTCTAATGACCTCGTTGTCGATGAGAAGTTGAACATTACTCTCCTCCTGCTGGCCGCACTGGATCAGCCGAGCGGTCTCGGGCGCTGCAGTCATGGACTGTGCGGCTGGTCCCGGCGGAGGTTAGAGTCCTCCCTCGGGCATGGGTGTGTGTGTTTGTCCTTGGGATAATTTAGGTTAAGTATCGTGTAAGCTTAGGGACTGATGACCTTAGCAGTTAAGTCCCATAAGATTTCACACACATTTCTCCTCCTGCTCCTCCTCCTTCTCGGTTAACAGGATAGAAGGCCTGAGAAGTGATTTGCTCGCACAGAACCGCTGCGGCACACTATATATAGGTCATATTCTTTGGCCTTTAAGCGTACCACTACGCAGAAGTACAGTAAACGTACTTAGGTCGCATTCAGACGGTACACAGCAGTAAGCAGTAGCAAGGGCAACAGATATCCGCTGTAAATATTGGCTCAGCAATAAGCGTGTCTCTTGCTTCACGACTTACCCCGGCCAAATTAGCGACCTCAGGTCACCTCCTATATAGCTCAAGACAACCAGAAGTTTACATCCGCTGCTACTTGCGGTATGTGGTCGAAATCCACTGGACACTCAACTATTTTCATTTCAATGACGTTACAAACGATGCTAATAACGAACAGAAAAACTTAATATCGGTTCGGGCATGACAGTGCACTGTGCCACCAAGATCTAAAAGCTGCGCTCGAAAACGCACTTTTTCAGGGTATCATATCTCTGGTTCTATTGGTCTCAGAAATATGCGGTCAAGTGTTTCGGAGCGCCCTAGGTCTAAGATTCATTTATATATCTATCGGAAGAACAAGCATACTGTAGCTATCCTACAGTACAGGCTCCAAACTTAAACAGCACTAACTTCCTGCAGTTCTGAAAAATTGAGAAAACGGTTGCTTCTTATGCATTAGATGTGGTCTAGGCGCCTTCTAAAAGCATAATAATTTTTTTCATGGTAGGTTCCTGAGAAAATTGCAAAAAAACATCGTTTTTTGTCATGGGAAGTACCAATTGTGGGGTTGGCCACTTCTGTAGTTTATGTTTTTGTTGTGGTCTTCAGTCCTGAGACTGGTTTGATGCAGCTCTCCATGCTACTCTGTCCTGTGCAAGCTTCATCATCTCCCAGTACTTACTGCAACCTACATCCTTCTCAATCTGCTTAGTGTATTCATCTCTTGGTCTCCCCCTTCGATTTTTACCCTCCACGCTACCCTCCAATGCTAACTTGGTGATCCCTTGATGCCTCAGAACATGTCCTACCAACCGGTCCCTTCTTCTTGTCAAGTTGTGCCACAAACTCCTCTTCTCCCCAATTCTATTCAATACCTTCTCATTAGTTATGTGATCTACCCATCTAATCTTCAGCATTCTTCTGTAGCACCACATTTCGAAAGCTTCTATTCTCTTCTTGTCCAAACTATTTATCGTCAATGTTTCACTTCCATACATGGCTACACTCCATACAAATACTTTCAGAAACGACTTTCTTACACTTAAATCTATACTCGATGTTAACAAATTTCTCTTCTTCTGAAACGCTTTCCTTGCCATTGCCAGTCTACATTTTATATCCTCTTTACTTCGACCATCATCAGTTATTTTGCTCCCCTAATAGCAAAACTCATCTACCACTGTAAACGTCTCATTTCCTAATCTAATTCCCTCAGCATCACTTGACTTAACTCGCCTACATTCCATTATCCTCGTTTTGCTTTTGTTGATGTTCATTTTATATCCTCCTTTCAAGACACTATCCAATCCGTTCAACTACTCTTCCAAGTCCTTTGTTGTCTTTGACAGAATTACAATGTCATCGGTGAACCTCAAAGTTTTTATTTCTTCTCCATGGATTTTAATACCTATTCCCAATTTGTCTTTTGTTTCCTTCACTGCTTGCTCAATATACAGATTGAATAACATCGGGGAGAGGCTACAACCCTGTCACACTCCCTTCCCAAACACTGCTTCCCTTTTATGCCTCTTGGCACTTATAACTGCCATCTGGTTTCTGCACAAATTGTAAATAGCCTATCGCCCCCAGTATTTTACCCCTACCACCTTTAGAATTTGAGAATATTCCAGTCAACATTGTCAAAAGCTTTCTCTAAGTCTACAAATGCTAGAAACGTAGGTTTGCCTTTCCTTAATCTAGCTTCCAAGATAAGTCGTAGGGTCAGTATTGCCTCACGTGTTCCAGTATTTCTACGGAATCCAAACTGATCTTCCCCTAGGTCGGCTTCTACCAGTTTTTCCATTCGTCTGTAAAGAATTCGCGTTAGTATTTTACAGCCGTGACTTATTAAACTGATAGTTCGGTAATTTTCACATCTGTCAACACCTGCTTTCTTTGGGATTGGAATTATTATATTCTTCTTGAAGTCTGAGGGTATTTCGCCTGTCTCATACATCCTGCTCACAAGATGGTATAGTTTTGTCAGGAGTGGCTCACCCAAAGCCATTAGTAGTTCTAATGGGATGTTGTCTACTCCCGGGGCCTTGTTTCGACTTAGGTCTTTCAGTGCACTGTCAAACTCTTCACGCAGTATCATATCTCCCATTTCATCTTCATCTACATCCTCTTCCATTTCCATAATATTGTCCTCAAGAACATCGCCCTTGTAAAGAACCTCTATATAATCCTTCCACTTTTCTGCTTTCCCTTCTTTGCTTAGAACTGGGTTTCCATCTGAGCTCTTGATATTCATACAAGTGGCTCTCTTTTTTCCAAAGGTCTCTTTAATTTTTCTGTAGGCAGTATCTATCTTACCCCTAGTGAGATACGCCTCTACATCCTTACATTTGTCCTCTTGCCATCCCTCTTAGCCATTTTTCACTTCCTGTCGATCTCATTTTTGAGACCTTCGTATTCCTTTTTGCCTGCTTCATTTACTGCATTTTTATATTTTCTCCTTTCATCAATTAAGTTCAATATTTCTTCTGTTACCCAAGGATTTCTATTAGCCTTCGTCTTTTTACCTACTTGATCCTCTGCTGCCTTCACTACTTCATTCCTCAAAGCTACCCATTCTTCTTCTACTGTATTTCTTTCCCCCATTCCTGTCAATTGTTCCCTTATGCTCTCCCTGAAACTCTGTACAACCTCTGGTTCTTTCAGTTTGTCCAGGTCCCATCTCTTTAAATTCCCACCTTTTTGCAGTTTCATAACCAATACATTGAGGTCAGAGTCCACATCTGCCCTGGATATGTCTTACAATGTAAAATCTGGTCCCTATATCTCTGTCTTACCATTATATAATCTATCTGAAACCTTTTTAGTATCTCCAGGGTTCTTCCATGTATACAACTTTCTTTCACGATTCTTGAAGCAAGTGTTAGCTATGATTAAGTTATGCTCTGTGCAAAATTCTACCAGGCGACTTCCACTTTCATTTCTTCGCCCCAATCCATATTCACCTACTACGTTTCCTTCTCTTCCTTTTCCTACTGTCGAAATTCCAGTCACCCATGACTATTAAATTTTCATCTCCCTTCTCTACCTGAATAATTTCTTTTATCTCATCATACATTTCATCAATTTCTTCATCATCTGCAGAGCTAGTTGACATATAAACTTGTACTACTGTAGAAGGCGTGGGTTTCGTGTCTATCTTGGCGACAATAATGCGTTCACTATGTTTGTTGTAGTAGCTTACCCGCACTCCTATTTTTATTAAACCTACTCCAGCATTACCCCTATTTGATTTTGTATTTATAACCCTGTATTCACCTGACCTTTCAGCCGTTCGCAGTACCATCACAGCAAGGCCGTTTTGGTTTTGTTACAAGGCCAGATCAGTCAATCATCCAGACTGTTGCCCCTGCAACTACTGAAAAGGCTGCTGCCCCTCTTCAGGAACCACACGTTTGTCTGGCCTATCAACAGATACCCTCCGTTGTGGTTGCACCTACGGTACGGCCATCTGTATCGCTGAGGCACGCAAGCCTCCCCACCAACGGCACGATCCATGGTTCATGGGTTGGGGGGGGGGGCTGTAGTTTATATTGATGGCAAATGGTAGAAATTTTAACCATACGTTCTTATATGATGTTTTCAGGGAGCCTTGAAATTTTTTTGGATATCGTTATCCAGTACCGAGAGCCAGGGGTTCAAAGTTATCGAAGTTACGTAAGTAAAATGTGCACATAATACGTGGTCTTAGACGTAAATGTATAATAGTTTAAACTAAGGTTGTGAACACTTGCATCATCTAAAGTCTCTGAGGTCACCAAACTGTTTTTAGTCAGCATTTTGTCAAACAAAAATGGAGATGGTAATAGTGGGAGCAAAAGTGAGAGAAGACACTGGGAAGGAAAAACTGAGGTGGCAGGAGACCATACACACCATTGGGTGATCTGAAACATCCTCCTCCCCCCTCAAATCGACGAAATTTAGCACGTAGGTACATGGGAGTGCGCATTTGGACCGAAATTATTAAACACGTGTGTACAGTGGGAAAATAAGATTGACCCCAATGCTTTGAGCTGCCAAGGTACGGTGGACACCGTAGCAATGAGACAGAAAGACAAAAGAAGACAGTGTAAGTGAGAGAGGAATAGCGGCATTAGGATGTACTGTAAATCAATGGGACATTTATAGATAGTGGCAGATCCTGAGTATTAGGGTTTCACTACAAAGAGAGACTCGGTAAAAGGAATTAGGATGTTCTGTCTTAAAAGAGAGCGAATATGTTCGAGAATTTAGGCAGCTGGTTCCCCACTTTTCTGTCAGAGTCTTTTAAGGAGCAGTATATTCGTTTTTTGTGCTCCGATGGAGCTACTTATTTTAATGTTCGCTGAAAGCTTTCCAAAAGAGACTGATACCGCGATGACTAAATTTGTTTCTTTTTTCCCTTTGCAATGTGACGAGTAGCCATTGTCAGGTTTTGTATGAACTGGTGTTGGACGCACCCTCCGTATACAATGATCAGCCACACTTATTATCGACATAAAACCGTCCAGCCGATAGAAAAATCGCCTGGCTCTGAATGACTGCCAGTCAGAAAAACGCACGGTGCACATACACTATGTGATCAAAAGTGTCCAGACACCTGGCTGCATATGACTTACAAGTTCGTGACGCCCTCCATCGGTAATGCTGGAATTCAATATGGTGTTGGCCCACCCTTAGCCTTGATGAGTTTCCACTCTCGCAGGCATGCGTCCAGTCAGGTGCTGGAAAGTTTCTTGGGGACTCAAATGGTTCAAATGGCTCTGAGCACTATGGGACTTAACATCTATGGTCATCAGTCCCCTAGAACTTAGAACTACTTAAACCTAACTAATCTAAGGACATCACACAACACCTTCATCACGAGGCAGAGAAAATCCCTGACCCCGCTACTTGGGGACTGGCAGCCCATTCTTCACGGAGTGCTGCACTGAGGAGATGTATCGATGTCGGTCGGTGAGGCCTGGCACGAAGTCGGCGTTCAAAAACATCCCAAATGTGTTCTGTAGGATTCAGGTCAGGACCCTGTGCAGGCCAGTCCATTACTGTTGTATTTCAGACCCACATGAAGAGAGAGGGAAAACATTTGTATCCCTGTTTACGTAATCCAGTTTCTCTTAAGTCACTCTCTTGATTTCTGCTCGAGAAGTTGTAGGGAAGCAGCCTACTCACGCCGTAGTAAATTCACATCAGTCTTTCAATTGTGTGCCAGCCAGTCCGTTGTAACTAGCTCTGACGTCATAAATGTTGCGCAATACTTTAAAAATCAAGCAAATAACCTAAAATGTTTCTAGCATGCCAGGAGTAATACTAAATTAATGTGTGGAATATCAGTTCGATAACTTTAACCATTTTCGAATTTGGACGTTTTTCTGTAATCATTGGCGCAACAGAAAAGAGCTAGAGAAATAAAATTTTATAATTAGATTCATTTTTCTTAATAATTTAATAAAAACGGTACTTTGGATCTCACAATTTAAGATTTTAGTTGAAATTCAATATTTTCTGGTTTTCATCTTAAAACTTAAGGAAGCAAGATAGATTAAGTAGGCTAATAAATAAGCCTAGGATATTTATATTTAAGTAGAATGGAGATCCGGTATCACCATAAGGATGTGAGAAGTTTCATTTGAATACCTATAAAACTATAGCGATAGTGTATCTCCAAAGGGCCAGTTCAGAGCTCGTCTACTGCGTGCAGTGTAATTAAATTAATTCTCTCGCCCAAAATATTTAACTTAGCCACGTCAAAATTTTATTATCAATACTTACCTGCGTGCTGAATGCACATTTAAATTGAGAGCTTCATCGGCCATCAGCAAAAGAAGCTAAGAAGCTATGATTTATTCGGTAACTTAATGTGGTGCATTACTAGCCCAGCGGCTAGTCGGGAGAGCCGATTTGATCAGGCGTTCCCTTAGCCGTCCGCACCGCGGCTTTATATATAAGAACGCTGCGCGAGGAAGCAAGGCCCCAGTTCTCTCCAGACGCTGAATAGCACGTCATCTGTGTCGGGAGTCGCGTCGCGTCGCGTCGCGTCGCGTCGCGTCGCGTCGCGTCGCGTCGCGTCGCGTCGCGTCGGTATCATTGCTACAAACAGCCTCGGATGCCGTATTAAGTTACTAGGAATACGCGTAACCATGAAATCATTTTCGAGTGAAGGTTAATTCTGGGTTGACTTTAATTATCGATCTTCAGTATGCGTATTGTCGTATTTTCACGTGCCGCCGCGGGACAGACATTCTACCAATTATTTAGCGTGGCGTTTGATGAACCTTATCATCAAATTATGGCGAGCATTTATTTGAACTTTTAAGTTGGACAGTTATAGTTGCATCAGCGCATTAGACTCTGAACTGCTCTGTTAGTTAGGTTGTGTGGACTCTTTTGTTTTTCATCTGTGACTTTCAGAATATGCTCAACTATTTTAGAAAATCGTTTTTGATTATAAATCCCGGACAATCTCCTAAATTCCTCAGAGCTATAAGCTATAACTATAAGTGTATTCTCAGACGAAGTGGGCACTAGCAATTCTAATTACAGGCTTCACGTTTTGCTAATCACTTTCTGGTTGCCAATATTGTAGTTAGAGATCCAGTGTTGAGAACGGCGAAAGACAGCATAAGTAACATTCTAGGAACATTTAATAACAATAATTCTATCCGCCGCCCCACATATGGTTAATCGGCCGGGAAATGTCGTGTTTCTCCATTCAAACATATTTTTATATAAACAACATATTTTCCTATCCGCCGCCCCACAAAGTATGATGGTGATAACAGAATTGTCACACTGTATTCTTTTAATGTGTCTTCTCCACATTTAACCAATAGAGTTAAATAGACTTAAATATTCCTATTTAAGTTCCTAAGTATCTGCGAGCAGTATAATTGATCGCACTGGTGAACTGTAAACGATCTGCTTTAAAAAATACACTGTTCTTTCCTGAAACCGTTCCAAGAAATCTGTGTCTTCAGTTCAACTGCCCTCCTACGGATTTTACGTGTTCGTCCCCCGGCTCATATAGTTATAGTTGGTGATCACTGCAATCTACCCTTGATATGATTAAAAATTCGGAAATATTCATAGAAGGGCAGCTCATTTTGTGTTATGCAGAAATAAGCAGAGAGTGTTGCGAATATGATGTGTGAGTTGGGGTGGCAATCATTAAAACAAAGGCATTTCTCATTGCGTCGAGTTCTTTTCACCTAATTTTAATCACTAACTTTCACTTCTGAATCAGAAAATATTTTATGACTCCCATCTACACAGGGAAAAATGATCATTGTAATAAAATAAGAGAGTCGGATCTCGCACGGAAAGGTTTAAGTGTTCGTTTTTCCCCACGTGCTATTGAAGAGTGGTACGGTAGCGAAATACGTAGCATCGGTGAAAGTGCTGTACGTGTGTAGAATGGGGAAGGCGCGCGATTTGTCTGAGTTTCACCGAGAGCAGATTGTGATGGCACGGAAGCTCGGCACGAGCATTTCGGAAATTGCAGGACTTGTTTGGTGTTCGAGGAATGCTGTGGTCACTGTCTTCAACACGTGGGGAAACGGAGGAGAAAACACGTCCACACGTCGTGGGGTTTGGTGGCCAGCCCTCATTACAGATGTCGTACGTCGTAGGCAGGGCAGACTGGTAAAACAGGACAGGCGACGAACTGTGGAGGAACCGACATCAGACTTTAGTGCTGGGCAGAACACGAGTGTGTCTCAACACACAGCGCACCGAACACTCCTAACGATGAGTCTCGGCAGCTATCGACCCACACATGTGCAAATGTTAACACCACGACATAGGCAACTACGACTGAAATGGGCACGTGACCATCGCCACTGGACTATGGCGCAATGGCAGAGTGTTGCGTTGTCTGATGAATCCGGATACCTTCCTCATCATGCCGATGGGAGGGCGCGTTCCGTCGTCTTCCACGGGAGCAGTTCCTCGACGCCTGTACTGCGAGACGGAGACAAACTGGCGGCGGCTCCAATATGCTCTGGGGAACATTCACGTGGGCATCCATGGGTCGAGTGAAGCTCGTACGTGGCACCATGACACCAGTTGCCACTGCCGCCAGGAAACATGATCGTCATGAAGGAGTGTGCGTGAACAGGACACATGGCTGGTTAAGTAACTGTCAATGTCAATGAAATTCTGCAAGAGCCGTGTAACGTAAGATGTTATTTTATTTTATTTTGAAGGATACCAGGTTCAGCATTTCACTATGGCATCTTCAGGCCCCATACGCATCTCTCCGAATAAACGGAAACGTCATATAGTGCCATAGATGGGTCGTTATACTATTGATTCATTCGAAGCACTAGGACTACACAAAGACTAAGGGGCGGTTTCCAGGATTAAACTTTCACTCTACAGTGGCTGAGTTATGGGTTCGATTACCACTCCAGCATACGGCGTTAATCTGCCAGGAATTTTTAGAGCAACGCACACTCTGGTGCTTAGTACAGCATTCAGTCTGTAGTTTTGGTCATGTCTGACAGTTCAGATATAGAAATTGAGGATCAGGTTTGACCTTGCCTATTTTGAACTTGAGACAGGAAGACATTACTGAATTGATGGTGATGGTACAGGTGTGTGTTAAGTAGAGTTGTGCGGATCACGGTAGAGAGATGCAATTAGCAGCTGTCACTGCGTTTTTCAACATGACTTTCATCAAATACTGAAAAATATTTTTGAGAAACATTATCTACAGATAACTCCGTATGTAGTAGTCTTTTAGCATTAGCTTTTCGTGCTGCCTGAAAGACATCGATGAAGGGAGTCAGAGAGATGATGCACTATTTCTCGGTTTCCGAAAAGTATTTTAATCGGTACCACACCTACACTTATTGTCAAAAGTACGATCGTGTAGCGCATGGAGCAAGCAGCAAGTTATCTTGGATGGAGAATCGTCGACAAATGTTGGGGTAACTTCGGGTGTACTCCAGGGACATGTGTTGCGACCCTTGTTATTCACGTTCTACTGTAATGACCTTGTGGACAATATTAATAGTAACCTCGGACTTTTCGGAAATTATGCACATATCCATAATGAAGAACAGTCTGGAAGAAACTGCACAAATATCCAGACAGATCTTGATAATTTTGCGAAGTCGTTAAAAGAGTGGCAACCTGCTTTAAATGTTCAGAAATGTAAAATTATGCACTTCAAAAAACAAAAAAATCTTAGCATTCTGTGATTTTAACGTCAATGAGTCACAGTTGGAATCAGCCAACCCATACGAATACACTTTGTAGAGATTTAAAATTGGGTGATCGCGTAGATTTCATTGTGGATAGAGCGGGTAGAAGACTTCAGTTTATTGTTAGAATACTAGGGAAATGATATCAGTCTAGAAACTAGACTGCTTACAAATCATCCTAAGATATCGCTCAAGTGTGTGGGATTCCTACCAAATAGGACTAACATGTTGAATGTGTACAGAGAAGGGCAGCACGAATGGCGACAGATTCGTTTGACCTTCTGGAGAGTGTCACAGGGGTGGTGAAGAAAGTGAAAGGGCAGGCTCTTGAAGATAGACGGAAATTATCCAGAGAAAGCCTGCTTACAAAGTTTCAATAATCGGTTTTGAATGATGACTCTAAGAATATACTGCAACCCACTGTATACAGCTCCCATAGGGATCATGAGGACAAAGCAGGGTAATTTCAGCACCCACAGAGGCAGTCACAGTATCACCCTTCATGGGACATACCCTCTGCCACGCACTTCACACTGGTTTGTAGAGTATCGACATAAACATAGATGTAAATGCAGAGAAGCGCCTACAGTGACCTGCATGTCTACATCTACATCTACATCCATACTCCGCAAGCCACCTGACAGTGTGTGGCGGAGGATATCTTGAGTACCTCTATCGGTTCTCCCTTCTATTCCAGTCTCGTATTGTTCGTGGAAAGAAGGATTGTCGGGATGCCTCTGTGTGGGCTCTAATCTCTCTGATTTTATCCTCATGGTCTCTTCACGAGATAGACGTAGGAGGGAGCAATATACTGCTTGACTCCTCGGTGAAGGTATGTTCTCGAAACTTCAACAAAACCCCGTATCGAACTACTGAGCGTCTCTCTTGCAGAGTCTTCCACTGCAGTTTATCTATCATCTCCGTAACGCTTTCGCGATTACTAAATGATCCTGTAATAAAGCGCACTGCTCTCCGTTGGATCTTCTCTATCTCTTCTATCAACCCTATCTGGTACGGATCCCACACTGGTGAGCAGTATTCAAGCAGTGGGCGAACAAGCGTACTGTAACCTACTTCCTTTGTTTTCGGATTGCATTTCCTAAGGATTCTTCCACTGAATCTCAGTCTGGCATCTGCTTTACCGACGATCAAATGGCTCTGAGCACTATGGGACTTAACATCTATGGTCATCAGTCCCCTAGAACTTAGAACTACTTAAACCTAACTAACCTAAGGACAGCACACAACACCCAGCCATCACGAGGCAGAGAAAATCCCTGACCCCGCCGGGAATCGAACCCGGGAACCCGGGCGTGGGAAGCGAGAACGCTACCGCACGACCACGAGATGCGGGCTTTACCGACGATCAACTTTATATGATCATTCCATTTTAAATCACTCCTAATGCGTACTCCCAGATAATTTATGGAATTAACTGCTTCCAGTTGCTGACCTGCTATATTGTAGATAAATGATAAAGGATATTTCTTTCTATGTATTCGCAGCACATTACACTTGTCTACATTGAGATTCAATTGCCATTCCCTGCACCATGCGTCAATTGGCTGCAGATCCTCCTGCAATTCAGCACAATTTTCCTTTGTTACATCCTCTCGATATACCACAGCATCATCCGCAAAAAGTCTCAGTGAATGTCATCCAGGAGGTAATTTATGTATATTGTGAATAGCAACAGTCCTACCACACTCCCCTGCGGTACACCTGAAATCACTCTTACTTCGGAAGACTTCTCTCCATTGAGAATGACATGCTGCGTTCTGTTATCTAGGAACTCTTCAATCCAATCACACAATTAGTCTGATAGTCCATATGCTCTTACTTTGTTCATTAAACGACTGTGGGGAACTGTATCGAACGCCTTGCGGAAGTCAAGAAACAATTCTACCTGGGAACCCGTGTCTATGGCCCTCTGACTATCGTGGACGAATAGCGCGAGCTGGGTTTCACACGACCGTCTTTTTCGAAACCCATGCTGATTCCTACACAGTAGATTTCTAGTCTCCAGAAAAGTCATTATACTAGAACATAATACGTGTTCCAAAATTCTACAACTGATCGATGTTAGAGATATAGGTCTATAGTTCTGCACATCTGTTCGACGTCCCTTCTTGAAAACTGGGATGACCTGTACCCTTTTCCAGTCCTTTGGAACGCTACGCTCTTCTAGAGACCTACGGTACACCGATGCAAGAAGGGGGGCAACTTCCTTCGCGTACTCTGTGTAAAATCGAACTGGTATCCCATCAGGTCCAGCGGCGTTTCCTCTTTTGAGCGATTTTAATTGTTTCTCTATCCATCTGTCGTCTATTTCGATATCTACCATTTTGTCATCTGTGCGACAATCTAGAGAAGGAACTACAGTGCAGTCTTACTCTGTGAAACAGCTTTGGAAAAAGACATTTAGTATTTCGGCCTTTGTCATCCTCTGTTTCAGTACCATTTTGGTCACAGAGTGTCTATATAACGGTCTTCATCTACGAGGGAAACGGTGATCTCAGCTCGCTGGTATAACAGTGACGTCATCCGGAGATATGAATGGCTCGGAGTACACACGGGCCGGGCGTACTGCGCACTTGTGGGGCTCTCCGCGCCCTTGGCGACCAGGAGGAACGCCGTGTCGTCACGTCCAGTTCCGCCGACGGCTGGAATCCGGCCCATCCATCATGGCGGCCGGGGCTCGCTATAATTCCGCGGCGACTGCCACAAATATCGCCCATCCCACAGCCCACCTCGCTGCCACGGCGCTCTGTCACTTCGTCTCGTCCATCATTCAGTCACAAACGTGATCTGTGATAGGCCACCTGTTACCATGGGCTCGAACGTCTTCCGATAACCATATGTGTGATTAATCTTCTTCTTCGTGCAGTCATAAAATTTATTTAAAAATACTGTGACATAGAAAACGGAATATTTTTTATCAAGCAAACGTTAATTTTTACCAAATTCGTGATAGAACTTAACTAACGTTTCCCTTATTTAAGTACTGTGATACAGTAAATGACTGTCGTCAACTAGCACTCGCCTTTTAGGTCGTTTCACTGCGTTTTACTAAAAGCCAGATGTATACATACTAGCTTGTTATAATTAAAGTGCAGCTACTGACGGAGGTCCATTCTGGGGCTGTAATTATCAAATGGGCAGCGAAACTTGCCAGATACGCTAATGTGTTAATAAGGAACCGATTTGCGCTGGAAAAGTTTAGGTCCATTTTTACCCACAAGTGCAAATCTGGCGCTGTAATGCATCTCGTCGAAGTCGCCTCTACGCTTACTGAACAAACTGTGTAAGCGGTGGTTAATAATACACTACTGGCCATTAAAATTGCTACACCAAGAAGAGATGCAGATGATATACGGGTATTCATTGCACAAATATTATACTAGAACTGACGTGTGATTACATTTTCACGCAAATTTGGGTGCATAGATCCTGAGAAACCACTACTCTGAACAACCACCTCTGGCCGTAATAACGGCCTTGATGCGCCTGGGTATTGAGTCAAACAGAGCTTGGATGGCGTCTACAGGTACAGATGCCCATGCAGCTTCAACACGATACCACAGTTCATCAAGAGTAGTGACTGGCGTATTGTGACGTGCCAATTGCTCGGCCACCGTTGACCACACGTTTTCAATTGGTGAGAGATCTGGAGAATGTGCTGGCCAGGGCAGCAGTCGAACATTTTCTTTATCCAGAAAGGCCTGTACAGGACCTGCAACATGCGGTCGTGCATTATCCTGCTGAAATGTAGGGTTTCGCAGGGATCGAATGAAGGGTAGAGCCACGGGTCGTAACACATCTGAAATGTAACGTCCACTGTTCAAAGTGCCGTCAGTGCGAACAAGAGATGACAGAGACGTGTAACCAATGGCACCCCATACCGTCACGCCGGTTGATACTCCAGTATGCGCGTTCCCCGCGATGACGCCAAATACGGATGCGACCATCATGGTGCTGTAAACAGAACACGGATTCATCCGAAAAAATGACGTTTTCCATTCGTGCACCCAGGTTCGCCATTGAGTACACCATCGCAGGCGCTCCTCTCTGTGATGCAGCGTCAAGGGTAACCCCAGCCATGGTATCCGAGCTGATAATCCATGCTGCTGCAAACGTCGTCGAACTGTTCGTGCAGATAGTTGTTGTCTTGCAAACGTCCCCATTTGTTGACTCAGGATTCGAGACGTGGCTGCACGATCCGTTACAGCCATGCTGATAAGATGTCTGTCATCTCGACCGCTAGTCATACGAGGCCGTTGGGATCCAGCGCGACGTTCCGTATTACCCTCCCGAACCCACCGATTCCATATTCTGCTAACAGTCATTGGATCTCGACCAACGCGAGCAGCAATGTCGCGATACGATAAACCGCAATCGTGACAGGCTAAAATCCGATCTTCATCAAAGTCGGAAACGTGATGGTACGCATTTCTCCTCCTTACACGAGGCATCACTACAACGTTTCACCAGGCAACGTCGGTCAACTGCTGTTTGTGTATGAGAAATCGGTTGGAAACTTTCCTCATGTCAGCACGTTGTAGGTGTCGCCACCGGCGCCAACCTTGTGTGAATGCTCTGAAAAGCTAATAATTTGCATATCACAGCATCTTCTTCCTGTCGGTTAAATTTCGTGTCTGTAGCACATCATCTTCGTAGTGTAGCAATTTTAATGGCCAGTTGTGTAAAATCAACATTATGGGTTTCTCTCGTGTTCGACCTTTTCTGCCTATGTTCTGCTCCTATTTCATATGGAAACACTTCTGTATATCTTCCGTGCGTTCACAGCGCCAGATTTCCACCTGATGGCCAAAAATGCAACTAATATTTGTCTCCCGCGTAGAGTGACCTCGTGGTTTGAGGCGCCGTGTCACGGATTGCGAGTCCTCCCTCGAGCATGGGTGTGTGTGTCGTTCTTAACATAAGTTAGCTTAACTAGCATGTAAGTTTAGGGACCGATGACCTCAGCAGTTTGGTCCCTTAGAAATTCACACAAATTTGAACATTTTGAATATTTTTCCAGTATAAACCGGTTCTGCATTAACGCAATACAATATCTACCAAGTTTAACTTCCATATGATAGTTAAAGTTCTCACTGGAACTCTGTGAGTAGTTGAATTATAGCCGCCTGCTACTTTAAAATCGGAATATACTTTCACAGACAGGAAAGGAAAACATTAACTCGTGCGGCATTTTAAAATCTTAAACATGGCTGTAATTCAGCAACGACAGTAAACACGGAGAGTTTGAAAAAGAAAACAGCTATCCACTTGCAAATATAGGTATATTAGCATCCCTGACCTAGGTTTGGAGAATAATAAAATTACCTTCTTTAGAAGGTGTAGCAGACCCTGAAGATTACGTTAGTAGTTACAAATTTTTTTAAACGATACAAAGAAGCAACAAGTGTAGAAGCGTACTCACTTGTTACACCAAAAGTGATAAAGTACGCTGAATAAAACCTATCGGCCCTTGTCATATGAGACTTTCATCTTAAGAACAAAAAATCACAATCATAGCTTAAGACTGTAGCAACGTAGCATTTCATGTGTGAAGATTAAAGGTCAAGTGTAGTAGCCCATGATCTAAGGCTCTTGTCGTAGGAAGTGTTGACTTACACACAGTGAAACACAATTCCTAATATTAATGCCACGGTTTTTACTTGTGGCCAGGTGAAACGTACTGATAGTTCTTTTTACAAGCTACAGAATAACAGCTCTTCAGCGAATACCTGTTTTTGTTCCACTGCCAGTCCTCAAGTTCACTACTCCCACTGGAGTAGAAGACGAAACAACAGGCAGCAGTACTTTTCTGACGATTCCCCAACAATACGTGTGAAAAGATTTGTTGTGCTTTTACAACAAATGAAACCCATCTGTATCGACAATATCCACGTATTACACAAAATAAACATTTCTATTTTATGACTGTTGTCACATATAGTGATACTGATGTCTAAACGAAGCAAACGATAGTTTATTTAAATTAAAATAATCTGTTGGGGGAAACGTTACTGATTCAGTCCACAAGAGCTGGTTTTATTGGTACAGTCTATATTTATATTTTTAATTAAAAATGAAACTCCTCCAGAAGTACTTAAGATTTCATTTTTATTTGGCTACTAATTTCGACGTTGCGTCAACGCCATGTTCAGGCCCGTACACTTTGATGATAGCAATTGTGTGTGGCTGAGTACTAGAAGTCCGCGGTGAGACCAATAAGTGCTCCACAAGGAAGGCGGGCAGTTACTTAAGTACAGATGGAGGAGTTCCATTTCTAATAAAAATTATACCAGCTGATGTCCCACCATCATCCATTTTAAATATGGATGTACGAAGATATTTATATTTAGCTGTGTATGACGTTTTCACAGACAGATTTGCCCAAGGAATGACTTTCGTACTGACATATGAACTCAGCCAAGGTGAGTTACAAGTGTTTTTCAGTGCTATGAGAAGTCGTGGGAGTAGGGGGGAGCAGAAAATCCAGCAGTGAGAAGCTGCTTTCAAGAGATTTTTTTACACATACAGGCTGGTATAATTACTGCCACTGTAATATACCACGATTTTGATTGCATAGCTCATCCAGTTTCTTTCACTTCGTATTTGGCTAAGAAACTGAGCAGAAAAATGAGGTGACACTTTTGGCAAATTGTACCATATTCTTATGGTTCTAATATTGGTATTTTAACAGAAAAGAGTAGAGGCATCTTGTCAACTACATACAGTGAAAATGTTTGCCTGTGCAAAATGAGCCAGCAACCATTAGACAAATCTCCGTTTTTAATGTGAAAACCCCTTTAAAAATGTTCAAATGTGTGTGAAGTCTTATGGGACTTAACTGCTAAGGTCATCAGTCCCTAAGCTTACACACTACTTAATCTGAATTATCCTAAGGACAAACACACACCCATGCCCGAGGGAGGACTCGAACCTCCGCCGGGACCAGCCGCACAGTCCATGACTGCAGCGCCTTAGACCGAAAACCCCTTTAAAGAAATTCATCTGTTTTGCAGTGCATAGGGAATGATAGTTTGCTTCAGCTGAATGAACGTGTTTCAAACATTCCTCCCTTTGGTATTCACATTCATCAGCTGAAAAAGCTGTACTCATTAAGTATCTTAAAGTAAGGGTGCATCAGGAAGTGAGACTGCACATTGAGAAGCTGTATCACGCTCTGATTAGTAGTTTCCAATCAAAAACAGTTTTTTCAATAACCAGTAATTTTGTGTTTGGTTTGAAAATAGAATTACATACAGATATGACGACACTGCAGAAGTCAAGACACTTACAGCTGAACAGTACTTTTTGTGAAATAAATTAATAAACTTGAGTACCATTCGTTGAACATCCTCTGTATTTTTCTTAGACTCAATTGCTAAACATGAGAGAAAGGAATGCCTTATATTTGTTTCACTGTGTAACTCAAAATATCACTTTCTAAGAATTCTATGCGTTAAAATTATGTTATCTTAATTTTTAAGACGAATGAACTACTTGTCCTTCTTCCCCATCATGCAGTGTTTTCTCAGCTTCATAAGGTTGGATTAAATGAAGCTGTTTCTAAAAGACTTCGGTTACTATGTGGTACAGTAATAAATTTCCACCTTACATGAATGAAGATTGGCATATATTCTGTTTTTCTGTGTTAGAAATATTGATAAATTAAGTGCTTGTATTATTACCATTAGCTTTTTTAATCTAAGGAATCTCTCTAACTTTTTGGCAATAGGCCGGGAATTGTAAAGTTTCAGTCACCAGAAACCACTTCTCTTGACAATTTACCAGAACAGGAAGCTGCTTTTATCCTCTGACACAAATCATATAGTTTATTGTAGATCATAAAGAAGTTAATGCATTTCTATGAAACAGGTTAAACGAAGGCTGTTTGGCTGGTGATCAGTTATCTTTTGAGGCAGGGTACTTGAAATGAATATAGTGTATATTCACCAGAAGTGAACAGCAAGATTATTGTGTAAAGCAGATAACCATAAAATGGGCAGAATGCTTTTTAACTCCTTGGAATTTTGCAGTCACTTTCCAATACATGTACTCCTTAATAGTTCTCGTTACGACAAAGATAAGCAAGCTTCAGATGAAATGGGATATACACAATCACATTCCAAATACCTCATGTACTCTTTGCCTTTTTGTCCAGGGTTCAGAGTGGAGTTATTGATTCTGCTACGAAGACACGATATCCAGTGAGCTCTCATTTAATATACAGCAAGAAATTGAGAATTCCTATCAACTCAAACAAAAAGTTCGCTCAATTAGGCACTGCATCTAAAACGTATCCGAGCATCTGGATTCAAGGATTAAAAATTTCTAGTAGGTAAGAGTGTTCAGTGTAAATCTTTGTCAAGTAGTCATGTATTGTAAGCAGCAGTCATCATTTACAGATGGAAGACTATTTGTTTGATAACACGTGTGTAGTGGAGAAAATACACTGATCAGTCGTGACATTATGACCACCCAACTACTATCGATATAAACCCGTCCACGCAATAGCAGCGTCACTTGGCGAAGAATGGCTGCTAGTCAGACACATGCACGGTGCTTGTAGTATCAGTGAGCGTGCTGTCCGTGTTTAGAATGGGGAAGGCGCGCGATCTATCTGAGTTCCGCCTAAAATACACTCCTGGAAATGGAAAAAAGAACACATTGACACCGGTGTGTCAGACCCACCATACTTGCTCCGGACACTGCGAGAGGGCTGTACAAGCAATGATCACACGCACGGCACAGCGGACACACCAGGAACCGCGGTGTTGGCCGTCGAATGGCGCTAGCTGCGCAGCATTTGTGCACCGCCGCCGTCAGTGTCAGCCAGTTTGCCGTGGCATACGGAGCTCCATCGCAGTCTTTAACACTGGTAGCATGCCGCGACAGCGTGGACGTGAACCGTATGTGCAGTTGACGGACTTTGAGCGAGGGCGTATAGTGGGCATGCGGGAGGCCGGGTGGACGTACCGCCGAATTGCTCAACACGTGGGGCGTGAGGTCTCCACAGTACATCGATGTTGTCGCCAGTGGTCGGCGGAAGGTGCACGTGCCCGTCGACCTGGGACCGGACCGCAGCGACGCACGGATGCACGCCAAGACCGTAGGATCCTACGCAGTGCCGTAGGGGACCGCACCGCGACTTCCCAGCAAATTAGGGACACTGTTGCTCCTGGGGTATCGGCGAGGACCATTCGCAACCGTCTCCATGAAGCTGGGCTACGGTCCCGCACACCGTTAGGCCGTCTTCCGCTCACGCCCCAACATCGTGCAGCCCGCCTCCAGTGGTGTCGCGACAGGCGTGAATGGAGGGACGAATGGAGACGTGTCGTCTTCAGCGATGAGAGTCGCTTCTGCCTTGGTGCCAATGATGGTCGTATGCGTGTTTGGCGCCGTGCAGGTGAGCGCCACAATCAGGACTGCATACGACCGAGGCACACAGGGCCAACACCCGGCATCATGGAGTGGGGAGCGATCTCCTACACTGGCCGTACACCACTGGTGATCGTCGAGGGGACACTGAATAGTGCACGGTACATCCAAACCGTCATCGAACCCATCGTTCTACCATTCCTAGACCGGCAAGGGAACTTGCTGTTCCAACAGGACAATGCACGTCCGCATGTATCCCGTGCCACCCAACGTGCTCTAGAAGGTGTAAGTCAACTACCCTGGCCAGCAAGATCTCCGGATCTGTCCCCCATTGAGCATGTTTGGGACTGGATGAAGCGTCGTCTCACGCGGTCTGTACGTCCTGCACGAACGCTGGTCCAACTGAGGCGCCAGATGGAAATGGCATGACAAGCCGTTCCACAGGACTACATCCCGCATCTCTACGATCGTCTCCATGGGAGAATAGCAGCCTGCATTGCTGCGAAAGGTGGATATACACTTACTAGTGCCGACATTGTGCATGCTCTGTTGCCTGTGTCTATGTGCCTGTGGTTCTGTCAGTGTGATCATGTGATGTATCTGACCCCAGGAATGTGTCAATAAAGTTTCCCCTTCCTGGGACAATGAATTCACGGTGTTCTTATTTCAATTTCCAGGAGTGTAGATTTCGGAAACGTTGCACTTGTCGGGTGTTCAACGAGTGCTGTGGTGAGTGTTTTCAACACGTGGCGAAACCAGGGTGAAACCTCGTCCAGACGTCGTGGGGCTGGGCGGCCGCCTCTCATTACAGATTTCGGACGTCGCAGGCTAGGCAGACTGGTAAAACAGGATAGGCACCGAACTGTGGCGGAACTAACATCAGACTTCAATGTTGGGCAGAGTACAAGTGCGTCTGAACACACAGTGCACCGAACACTCTTAACGAAGGGTCTTCGCAGCCGATGACCCATGCATGTTCCAATGTTAACATCACGACATCGGCAACTGTGAATGAACTGGCCACGTGACCATCGGCACTGGACGTTGGAGCAATGGCTGATGAACGCCTTCTTCATCAAGCCGATGGGAGGGTGCGAATCCGTCGCCTTCCAGGGGGCGGCTCCTTGATACCTATACTGCAGGACGGAGACAAGGTGGTGGTGGCTCCATTATGCTCTGGGGAACATTCATGTGGGTATCCATTGGTCCAGTGGACTTTGTACAAGACACCACGAAGTAGCAAGTGTATTGTACACTGGTTGCAGACCTTCATGACGATGTTTCCCGACGGTAGTGGCATTTTTTAACAAGATAATGCACCATGTCACAAAGCCAGCAGTGTGATTGAGTGGTTTTAGGAATGCGGTGGCGAGTTCCAGTTGATGTGCTGGCCATCCAGATCTCCAGATCTGAACCCGATCGAACACACCTGGAATGTGATTGAACGGGGCGTCAGAGCTCATCGCCCTCTCCCGGATATTTACGAGAATTAGGTGACTTGTGTGTGCAGATGTAGTGCCAGCGCGTTCCAGCGACTTACCAACGCATCATTGCTTCCATGCCACGACGCGTCACCGCTGTTATCCGTGCCAAAGGTGGACATGCCGGCTATTAGGTAGGTGGTCATTATGTTATGGCTGATTAGTGTATTAAGAAGCTACCAGTTGGAGATAAACAGCAACTAAATGTGTAGGCAGCATCTTGGTTTCAAAGTAGCAATTTTCTTTTCTTTAATTTCTTAATAATAAATTTAGCTGATTTAGGCTAAGCAATGCTGTGGTCGGTAGATTAATGTTAATATGATGTAAGGTCTAATATTTGATTGTCTTTCGTTCATGTAAATCTTGAGTCTTTCTACATCCCTGAAGGTTCTCCTTACTGATGAGTTTAGCCTCAGATCAGATTTTGTGCTTTTTACTTGAGAAAGAAGTAGTTACCTCCATAGACTACATGCTCCGAGGAGTATTGATTACCGCCATACGGATTAGGCAAACTGACAAAAATCTCAGTAGTGAAAGTGTACTATTTCACAATTCTTGCTGAGATACATCGGAGAGTTATAAATTTAGGATGCATGTTGGTCTTAAGACCTAAAACCATGTGAAAGACTAGAGGTTTTAAGAGAACAAGAGTTTTCACTATAATCTAAGTTTTTTCATATTTTTTCAGTATTTGTACTGCATTAAGCAAGTCATAAAATATAAACGCTTATTTTGTGTAAACCTGACATTATAGATATAAACAGATTTCATTTGTTCTCGAAGATAAGAAAAGTAATACTGCCTGCCACAGTGATGTGATTTTTTTTCACCAGACGCGTTTCTCTTTATTGAGGTAAAGCATCATCAGTGGTCTGTAATTAACTTATTTACATTTTGATTTGTACGTACGGTGATTTACTGTTGATTTCTCGCTTACATCAGGAAATGCCGTCTGCTAGCACATCGTTGTTTTTCTGTGTTAGACACTGATAATTTTTGGTCTAATTTTCAGATGTTCTGCAGCGCTATGCATTTCTTATGTTTTTCACAACACACTTTTATGCACACCACTGTATTCTGTTTGTTTTTATACTTCAAGTATGAGTTGTTGTTTTTATTTTGTAGTGTTGCCAACATAACCTCTCCACTACTTTGTCTTTGACCTACAACATTTTTATTTTTTAATTAGCTTATTGTATGTGTCTAATTCTATTTAATTATGTTTCTGTGTATTTATGTACTGTGTAATATTAGAGAAGGAATAGCGATGGGAGGATTTTTTTAGGGGAGGCGGAAACCTTGATGAGTGGACATAAGTATATAGCAGGGGAATGGAGTGTGAGTTAGAGGAGAAGGTGAGGAGTGTGGGAAGTGAAATGAAACTGTGAGTGGGAGTGGAAGTGGGAAGTGGTGAAGGATGGAAAAGGCTCTTTTCTTTCTCATCTAATTTCATCAATTATTCTATATATAGAATCTGGTTTCCAATATTTATTTACTCATTGAGCAACTGTTAATTTTGTGTTAATGCTTTTTGCGTGTGGAAATTTTCTTGGAAAGGGAGGAGGTGTCTATCTTTACTGATTTATATAAAATTCATATCGTTTTCAATATTGCTTGGTCTATGGTTTTCTTGCTTTAGATGATCTGCAAATGTTGAATGATTTGTACCGTATTTAAATGATCTGATTTGTTCTTCATATCTTGTGTCGAATGTCCAGCCAGTCATTCCGATGTATATATTCTCACACTCTCTGCAACTGAGCTGATAGATACCACATTGTTGGTATCTGTCTATTTTTGATTTCAGTTTTGGGATGTGCTTTTGTACGGAATTGTATGTTTTGTAAGCAATGTTTATGCCTTGTTTTTTGAATTGTTTCCTATTCTATGTGTGAATTTGTTGTGGTATGTCATTATATGCCATTTTTTGTTGTAGTGCAAGTTGTACAAGTTAGTGTGGTTTGAATAGTTTTTTCGTTATTTGTCATTTTTTTGTTTAGTTTGTTTACCATAGTGTCTTTGTGTCCATTTTAATGCTATTTGTTTTATAATGGCTAACTCTTTCTGGTAATTACAAGTGTTTAGGGGGATCCTGTTCAGCCTATTTAACACGCATCTGATTAAATGCGATGATATGCTTTTTGAGCAGCGTTTATCAAAAAAGAATGAACATAAAACTCGAAGCAGCATTTGCTACATAGAAATAAAACTGTACAGTAAGCTGTATAACGTGATTAAACATATTACTAAAACTAACTTACTTAACATGGCAGTTAAAAGTACCTATTCAGCAGTACATTCTATATAGTGAAGGCACAAAATGGAAAACAGAGGTCACCGCTGTGGTCCTGGCGTTATTTGGTATATATATATATATATCAGCCAATTCAATCATTAGATGATGTGGCCTCTTCGAGTTGTGGATTGAGGTAGGCTTTCAGAAGTCTTCTCCAAGTGGGACGGTCTTGTGCAGTTCTCTGCCAGGTGTTACCAGCGAACTTCTTGATGTCTTTGTCCCATCTGTCTGGTGGTCTTCCTCTAGGCCTCCGGTGCTCTCTCGGACTCCACTCCAGTACTAGCTTCGTCCATCTGTTGTCTTTTCTTCTTGCAACGTGGCCAGCCCACTGCCATTTCAAGGAACCTACTCTCTCTAAGATGTCATTAACCTTCGTCACAGACCGGATGTCATCTGCCCTTTTCCTGTCCTTTCTTGTATAGCCCAGCATTGATCTCTCCATGGTTCTCTGTGCTGTCCTAAGTTTCCCTTTTGTGAATGAGTTCAGTGTCCATGTCTCGCAGCCATACGTCATCACAGGAAGAATGCATTGATCAAATACTGCTTTCTTCAGATTTACTGGCATTTTTGATCTGAATACTTTTGAATTCTTCCCAAATGCTTGCCAGCCAAGCTTGATGCGTCGATAGATTTCTGGCCTTATGTCTCCCTTCATATTTATAATCTGGCCAAGGTAGACATATTCACTGACCTCTTCTAGTAGACTGTCCTTGACTTTCACATCTCCAGCTGGGACCCATTTGTTGTATATTACTTTTGTTTTGGAAAGGTTCATGTTCAAGCCAACCAGCTGACATTCCGATGCAAGATCTGTAACTAAGTTTTGGAGCTCTGCGAAGTCTTTGGCCAGTAAGCCAATATAATCAGCAAATCTCAAGTTGGTAAGCCTTCTTCCATTAATTCTAATTCCCTTACCTTCCCAGCTCAGCTTTGACATAGCCATTTCCAATACATATTTATATATAATGTGTGTGTGTGTGCGTGCGTATCTTATCAAATAACTTATTTGCAAAAACAGTATTCCACACTAAGCATAAACCGGAAGAGATAGCAATGTTTTAAACAAACAGGCCATGTATTCCGGAGGGTGGATGCACAAGGCCTCATCTGTCATTCTAATTAATTTAGGTTTCCCGTGGTTTGTCTAAATTACTTCCGGCGAATAGACTACTGGGATGGTTTCCATCATGAGACCGCGGCCGACTACCTGTTCTATCCTTGTGAGACTAGACCTGGAAGAATGTAAATTACTTCTTTTCTTGTTGCTGTTTTCCGCTTGTAGCACCAATAAATGTACAATATCGTTGTAAAATGACCTACACATTATTTGCACACTTTCTTCTTCTACAGTGAAACTCTGTAGACCCATTAAATTTGTCATACGCAGTGGGTATCTGGACAAGAAAGAGGCTTGAAGATCCTTCACCCTGCCACTTGGTTCAGCACGATTATCGCTTCGTGGCACAAGTTCTGCACCCATGACGCACGCCTGTTATTCGACAGGCAGTTAAACGGCGGTTTCGGCGCTGACAGTAACCAGCTGCCGTCTGACAGTGATGGCATACTACACTCCTGGAAATTGAAATAAGAACACCGTGAATTCATTGTCCCAGGAAGGGGAAACTTTATTGACACATTCCTGGGGTCAGATACATCACATGATCACACTGACAGAACCACAGGCACACAGACACAGGCAACAGAGCATGCACAATGTCGGCACTAGTACAGTGTATATCCACCTTTCGCAGCAATGCAGGCTGCTATTCTCTCATGGAGACGATCGTAGAGATGCTGGATGTAGTCCTGTGGAACGGCTTGCCATGCCATTTCCACCTGGCGCCTCAGTTGGACCAGCGTTCGTGCTGGACGTGCAGACCGCGTGAGACGACGCTTCATCCAGTCCCAAACATGCTCAATGGGGGACAGATCCGGAGATCTTGCTGGCCAGGGTAGTTGACTTACACCTTCTAGAGCACGTTGGGTGGCACGGGATACATGCGGACGTGCATTGTCCTGTTGGAACAGCAAGTTCCCTTGCCGGTCTAGGAATGGTAGAACGATGGGTTCGATGACGGTTTGGATGTACCGTGCACTATTCAGTGTCCCCTCGACGATCACCAGTGGTGTACGGCCAGTGTAGGAGATCGCTCCCCACACCATGATGCCGGGTGTTGGCCCTGTGTGCCTCGGTCGTATGCAGTCCTGATTGTGGCGCTCACCTGCACGGCGCCAAACACGCATACGACCATCATTGGCACCAAGGCCGAAGCGACTCTCATCGCTGAAGACGACACGTCTCCATTCGTCCCTCCATTCACGCCTGTCGCGACACCACTGGAGGCGGACTGCACGATGTTGGGGCGTGAGCGGAAGACGGCCTAACGGTGTGCGGGACCGTAGCCCAGTTTCATGGAGACGGTTGCGAAAGGTCCTCGCCGATACCCCAGGAGCAACAGTGTCCCTAATTTGCTGGGAAGTGGCGGTGCGGTCCCCTACGGCACTGCGTAGGATCCTACGGTCTTGGCGTGCATCTGTGCGTCGCTGCGGTCCGGTCCCAGGTCGACGGGCACGTGCACCTTCCGCCGACCACTGGCGACAACATCGATGTACTGTGGAGACCTCACGCCCCACGTGTTGAGCAATTCGGCGGTACGTCCACCCGGCCTCCCGCATGCCTACTATACGCCCTCGCTCAAAGTCCGTCAACTGCACATACGGTTCACGTCCACGCTGTCGCGGCATGCTACCAGTGTTAAAGACTGCGATGGAGCTCCGTATGCCACGTCAAACTGGCTGCACTGACGGCGGCGGTGCACAAATGTTGCGCAGCTAGCGCCATTCGACGGCCAACACCGCGGTTCCTGGTGTGTCCGCTGTGCCGTGCGTGTGATCATTGCTTGTACAGCCCTCTCGCAGTGTCCGGAGCAAGTATGGTGGGTCTGACACACCGGTGTTAATGTGTTCTTTTTTCCATTTCCAGGAGTGTATTTACAGTTCCCGCTACTCAGCGTGGCTCGGAAGCTGGAGCGGCTAAGCTGTCGTGTTTTCGCGGTTATCGCCGTTTTACCACGGCGTACAGTGGCGGGCCATGTATAATGACAGCGGCGTTGGCAGCGAGCGTGCAATGGAGACTGAAGGATAATTGGGTATAACCCTAGGCAGTCTAACGGCAGTTTTAACTTCCAAAATACACACACACGATTCACCGGATAGGATCAGCAGCAACATAAGGTGCTGTAAGAGGGCGATCAGTTTGGTTTTACGAAAGGTAAAGGCACCACAGGGGCAATTCTTACGTTGCGGTTGATAATGGAAGTAACACTAAAGAAAAATAAAGACACGTTCATTGGATTTGTCGACCTGGAAAAAGCCTTCGACAATGTAAAATGGCGCAAGATGTTCGAAATTCTGAGAAAAATAGGGGTAAGCTATAGGGAGAGACGGATAATATAAAATATGCACAACAGCCAAGAGGGAATAATAAGAGTGGACGACCCAAAACGAAGTGCTCGGATTAAAAAGGGTGTAAGACAGGGATGTAGTCTTTCGCCCCACTGTTCAGTCTGTAAATCGAAGAAGCAATTATGGAAATAAAAGAAAGCTTCAGGAGTAGAATTAAAACTCAAGGTGTAGGGTGTCAATGATAAGATTCGCTGATGACATAGCTATCCTGAGTGAAAGTGAAGAAGAATAACATGTTCTGATGAATGGAATGAAAAATCTAATGAGTACAGAATATGGACTGAGAGTAAATCAAAGAAAGACGAAAGTAATGAGAAGTAGCAGAAATGAGAATAGCAAGAAACTTAACACCGGGATTGATGGTCACGAAGTAGATGAAGTTAAGGAATTCTGCCACCTGGGCAGCAAAATAGCCATTGACGGAACGAGCAAAGAGGACACCAAAAGAAGGCTAGCACTGGAAAAAAGGCCATTCCTGGCCAAGAGAACTCTACTAGTATCAAACATAGACCTTAATTTGAGGAAGAAATTTCTGAGAATGTACGACTGGAGCGCAGCATTGTATGATAGTGAAACATACACTGTGGGAAAACCGCAACAGGAAAGAATCGAATCATTTGAGATGTGATGCTACAGACGAATGTTAAATATTGGGTGGATTCATAAGGTAAGGAATGAAGAGGTTTTGCACAGAATCGGAGAGGAAAGGAGTGTGTGGAAAACACTGACAAGAAGAAGGGACAGGATGATAGGACATCTGCTAAGTCAGAAGACTGAAGACCAAAAAGAAAAGAAAAATCAGGCGGTTCGCTGACGAAGCTGTGGTCTACAAGGAAATATTGCTGTTGGTCGATCGTGCGTAAATACAGGAAAAACTGCACGAAATTTCCATTCGGTGTAAAGAATGATAGCTCTCTTTGAATGATGATTAATACAAGATAATGGCGGTAACTGAGGCATACAACAGCATCGTATCAGATTACGAGATGAGCCGTGAGATCTGGAGTGAGTCAAATCATTCGAGAATTTAGGAACTAAGAAGCGGTACGACAATAAACGAACACGTTAAATCAGTGGTAGGGAAGATAGAAGAACTGGATTCACTGGAGGAATTCTGGGAGAGTGCGGTGCATTTGTAAATTAAATAGCATTCGAGATGCTAATGCTGCCAATTTCAGAGTGATGCTCCAGCGTTGAGAAGGCTCAACAAGGACACGAGATGCGCTGCTTTTACGGCAAAAGGTCGGTACAGGCCATACGAAAGTACGGCAGACATGCTCGAGGGAGTTGGATGAGAATATTTGGAAGAATGGTGACACTGTTATTTCGATACACTGTTGGGTGATTAGGAGAATTGGGTATTCGAAGGCGACTGTGCGAATTTTCTAATGTCACCATCGTATGCCTTGCGCAGGTGAGGTAGAACTTAGTCCTTTGTCGTCCAATATATTTGTAAAGTCTCACGATATTTAGGAACTACCCTGCAGTTAATGACTGACTGCCACTCCTAAAATATTTTAGAACCGTCCTGTCAGAAGTCCTCACATTGCAGTGTGATGCCGACCGGTGTTAATCGAGCAGCGGTCACGTACCAAATAGTTTTATCTTGTGACTTCGGTTTTACATACCTGATGGGAAAGAATGACCATGAGAGCAGTTCTTTTTATAAAACATTTTTGTTTATTTATAGATGCAATCACATTCTTATGACACAGTCATAACCGGTTTCGGCCATACAATGACCATCATCAGATTCTAAAACAATGCAAAAGAAAATTTATATTAAAACCGAAAAATAAGTGCAATATTTATCCAGGTTTATTAATAATCTAACTGAATTTGCGCGAAATACATTTAGTTCATACCTAAAGGCGGCATACACTGAACACAGGTTCATGCGTTGTCAAACTAGCTATAAAATATGAAACACCGGTATTATATAGATGTAAAAATTTTGTTAGATTTTGAAACTTCCTGACAGATTAAAACTGTGTGTCGGACCGAGACTCGAACTTGGGACCTTTGCCTTTCGCGGGCAAGTGCTCTACCAACTGAGCTACCCAATCACGACTCACGCCCCGTCCTCACAGCTTTACTTCCTCCAGTACCTCGTCTTCTAACTTCCCAACTTTACAGGAGTTTGGAAGGTAGGAGACGATACTCAATGAGTACAGCTTTTTCAGCTGATGAATGTGAATACCAAAGGGAGGACTGAAACTTCCTGGCAGATTGAAACTGTGTGCCGGTCCGAGACTCGAACTTGGGACCTTTGCCTTTCACGGGCAAGTGCTCTACCAACTGAGATACCCAAGCACGAGTCACGCCCCGTCCTCATAGCTTTACTTCTGCCAGTACCTCGTCACCCTCTTTGCACTAGCTGAGGGCGTTCTCTAAAAGATAGTCTTTATTTTTCAAAAGCCTAAAATATGAGAAATTTAGTATTAAGATTTAGGTCAAGTGTATATAAAATTTAAAATTACAGAACAGATCGTTAAAGCAGTGAAATAACATTTCAGAACAAGGAGAAAACATTGCTATAGAAAACATTGTAGAGTGTATTTCTGACGCCCGATGGCGTTATATTTGTGGCTATTAGCTGTTTATGCCGTTGTCCATTGATACGGCACGGACGACCCGGGCAGGACGACGAGTGTGTGCTCTGCTGCAGGTGGATGGCATCTGACGCTGCGGCGCGCACTAGCCAGTGCAATACTCGACCGCCGGAAGGCTCCAGCCTCAGCTGAAGCACGTACGTAGTAAAAACGATTCGCTCAGCTGAACAGATCGTCGTAAATGTTGAAGTATGCGCCTGTTGCAAATTCATTCTGTTCATTGAGGAGTTTGTCAGGTTCTCTGCGTCTCGTAACAAAAATCTCCAGTTGTTCTAAAATGTCTAATCGTTTACTTTTTGTAACTTCATCTAGAATTTGAAGCTGTTCGTCGATGTTACCAATATTATTGGTTAAATATTGCTCTTATTTTTAGGTTTTAATATAAATTTTCTTTTGTATTGTTTTAGAATCTGAAGATGGTCATTGTATGGCCGAAACCGGTTATGACTGTGTCATAAGAATTTGATTGCGTCTATAAATAAATTTTTACAAAATAATCAATCACGCACTCTATTGACAGAATGTCGTTGTTTTTTATTTTTGTGACAATGATTTTATATCAACTTCATGTATCGTTATATCAAAATAGTTTATAAATGTTAAGCTACATTCAGAGCCGATGATGGCCCATTTAGCGTGTTGAAACCGGTTATCCAGCAAACAGTATTTAAGCGATCTTGGCTTTTGAATTATTTCTACAAAAGAGTTCAAAATGGCTCTGAGCACTATGGGACTTAACATCTATGGTCATCAGTCCCCTAGAACTTAGAACTACTTAAACCTAACTAACCTAAGGACATCACACAACACTCAGTCATCACGAGGCAGAGAAAATCCCTCACCCCGCAGGGAATCGAATCCGGGAACCCGGGCGTGGGAATACAAAAGATTGATTACCCCACTACACACTGTGTGTTCACTGCTTTTTCATTTTTATTTCTTTATTCTTTTATTATGTACGGCATTCAAAATCATTTGAATAGTTCAGTGATGCCTTAGAAAAGTTTCGAAAAAATATCCAAGAAGCGTGCTAAAGTTGAAAGCTGAGTATAAACACCGCCAAGTGGTGGTCTTAAGCTAGACTCCATCGTTGCATCAAAGCTTTCAACCTTTTACCGGTTTCCTAAAGCTGTTCATTCAAGACTTTCATGCTGACGTGTACCAGCGGTGGCTCGCGCTAGATCTTCCCATCGGGTGGCGTGTACCACCTGTGGCTCACGTTCGACTCTACAAGTTATGCTACCATCAACACAATATCGTATGATGTATTACATATCAGCCAGGCGCAATAAACAGCTGTTCATACACCTGATGAGCCAAAACATTATTATCACCAGCTTAATAGCTTGTTCGTCCGCCTTTGGAACGGAATACATCTTCTGGGTATCGAGGATCCGACACTTTGCTGCTAGGTTTGTGGAGAGATGTACCATTAGATGTCAACGCACAGCTCACGTAATTCGCGTAAATAACGGGCCGCTGATTTGCATATGTGATAACGGCGCCCGATAGCTACCCAAGTGGGTTCCGTGGATTAGCACCAAGGCCTATTTGCTCGCCCAGACATCAACGTGAGTTCACTGTAACCCTTCTCGAACCACAGTGGCACGGTTCTGCCTCCGAGACACAGATTGATATACTACTGAAAGGGCCGGCCGGGGTGGCCGAGCAGTTCTAGTCGCTACAGTCTGGAACCGCGTGACCTCTACGGTCGCAGGTTCGAATCCTGCCTCGGGCATGGATGTGTGTGATGTCCTTAGGTTGGTTAGGTTTAAGTAGTTCTAAGTTCTAGCGGACTGATGACGTCAGATGTTAAGTCCCATAGTCCTCAGAGCCATTTGAACCATTTTGAACTACTGAAAGGTGACATAGGCTGTCGGAGAAGACATCAAGCATGAAGGGATGCAGGTGGTTTGCAGCTTTCAGCGTGTCTTCGATTGCTTCCACAGCTCCCATGCAAACGCAGGATAATGTCTCAGATAACATACTGCTCCCACCAATCTGCGTCCGTGGCGTGCTGCGTGTTTCGAGCTGCCACTCACTTCGATGAGGGCGAGACGACCACCGACCAAGTGTAGCAAAACTGAGATTCATCCGAAGGTCCGACACGCTTCCATTGATCGACGGTCGAATCCCGATGGTGCCGTGCCTACTGCAATCGTAGTTGACGACGTCGTTGGGTCAACAAGCGAGCACGTAGGGGTGGTCTGCTGTGGAGCTCACTGCTTAACAAGGTACGATGAGCGGTGTGCTCCGAAACACTTGTGCGTGCATCAGCATAGTGCTTTTTCGGTACAAATGCCACAGACCACCATCTATCCTACTTTTCAGAGCAGACGAGCCTCCGAACCCCGCGTTCTGTGAAGAGTCGTGGACGTCCAACCATTTAGCTCCTAGTGGTAGTTTCACTGTCCTACCTCTTTCAGTAGATGCTGATGACAGTAGCATATGAACATTCGACCAACTTCGCCACTTTCTAGATACTCTTTCACTGGCTCTGCGTAATAATAATGTGCCCCTTGTCAAAGTCGCTTATTTCAGCGGATTTTCCCATTTTCAGCCCCGACCGTGTCTGCTCCGGTTACATACTTTCGTTACGGCGTCACGTGCCCGCCAAGCCACAAGGCGGCATCCACTGTCGCGGTGGGAACTGGTCATAGCGTTGTGGCTAATCGATGTGATTTTTGTGGGCCATCAAAGAGAGATCTTTCTGAATAAATGAGATATCTCATTATTTGTGGTTAATTTAGAGTAAAATTGCGATATCTCGGTGTTTTAAAAGAATGGATGCACACCATTTTCAAAATATAACGTCAGTATATTAAAATAGTGGTCTAGGACGTTAACGACCGCTACTGCACAGTGAGAAACAGGAAAAGCAGCGCCGTCAGACGAACGAAACCACGAATATGCGCACCGCCCGAAAGCGAGAAACACAATTCCGGGTGCCCGCGAGAACGTGTTACACATTTGAAACAGATCCATAGTGGCGATATGCTAGAAGTTATCATAAAGTTCGAGTTACAACGACCTGTGTGACAGTGTATCTTTGTCGTATGAGGAAGATCCCAGAGGAAATACGTTTAACCTCACCAGCGTGGGCCCGCCTTCTTGCTGCATACAGCAACCGTGCCTGGATGGGAGACCCATTACGCAGCGTATACATAGCGACAGCCTATTTCGGTTGTCTTTCCTTTCAAGTTTAGCGCATTTCTCCGATATTTTTTCGAAAAGTTTCAGCATAAACAGTAACAAGAGTTACATCTCTGTACTCATCTTTGTTTGTTTAGCTTAGACAACATAATATCTGCAATTAAACTGATATGATTGGTTATTAAGCTCATATAAAGTTTACGTTACCCACAACCCAAACACCATGCACGCAACACGTAGAAATAAAGAATTAAAAGACACACAAATAATGTACCGATTATGCCCTGTGAAATGCTCATACAACTTTTAACGTATGTAATAAAAGAGTAACACAAATACTAAACAAATACACGCCTGTGCACATACATTTTTCAGGTGAATATAAAGATATATTTTGTACGCCATCTAGAATATGTCAGGCTCTTATTTCATCCGCCCTCACACCCCAGATAGCTAGGTGATGGGCTTCCTATTACAAATGAATTTACTTTCCTATTTTGTTTCATTTCTCCTACTTAACTGCAAGAACCTGGTTATTTTAGAAAATTTTTTCGAACTGATAATATCTCATTAAGTTATAATATGCCATAGCCTCTTTTCTATCTCCATAAAATTCTATCTTACACACATAAATCGCTAATTTTAAGATTTTCCGTTTCTTAGTTACTCTTAAGTCTAAAATTATTTAAAGCTGCAAAATTGCTAAACCTCATCAAAAATAATAATAATCAAATAAGTTTAACATTGTGAAAATACGACCTGTCGTAATAATCAGCTCATCTGTAAATGGCAGCAAATACAATAAATAAAAATAAAACTCTTCTTTTCAAGCTCTTTCCTATGCCGTTAAATAAGTACAGCGTTGCATGTTTAAAAAAAAACGGTACCAGACTCAATACCTTGGTTGTTGGAAGAGTTTGGTGGACTAAACGCGCGCAAAAAAAAAATTACATATCCATCTCGTACTATCGCAGGGCGAGCGTCTCGTTTCGGTATCTTGAACTCGTCACGAAAGAAAAGGTGTCTAGCTTTTAGGTTACGACCTTGCCGCAGTTGTGAAACCGGTTCCCGTCAGATCACCGAAGTTAAGCGTTGGCGGGCTTGGTTAGCACTTAGATGGGAGACCGTGTGGCTCTGTCGAGCGCCATTGGCAAGCGGGGTGCGCTCATACCCTGTGAGGCCAACTGAGGAGCTGCTTGACTTAGAAGTATCGGCTCCGGTCACGAAAACTAGTAACGGCCAGAAGAGCGATGTGCTGACCACATGCCCCCTCCAGATGTTCATTCAGCAAACCTATTGGCTGAGGTTGATACGGCGGTCGGTCGGTGCCGTTGGGTCTTCCAAGGCCTTTTTGGACGGAGAGAGTTTGGGTTTAAGGTGATTCATTCTGTCTAGTAAAACTGAGAAATACCGTCCGTCAGGCGGGTAATTCGCAAACTTTTGCTATGTATGACGAACAGACTCAAGCATAGTCCTGGATTTACTAAAACGTTTTCAAAACATTGAATTCCCCTCAAAACTCTACTATTTCTTGTCTGGTCATTTTCGAGATAAGAAACACATTTCCTCGACGTATTTTATGAAGCAAGGGTAAACTACTGTATGTTACTACTCCTAATGCTGACACATTCGTCGGAAGAGGTTCCGCAACTGTTGGCTTTTAAAATTCGACGTTTATTTTCTCGTCTCAGTCGCATATTTATTTTTATGACGTGAAAAGCTGAAATCCTCAGGTTTATATGGAACTACATTTCAGAATACTGTTATCTTATGTGTAGTTCCAAACAGATAAGACGGGTTGCTTACGCAACTACACAGATCTGAAGATGATCCAGGGAGATCATATTGCATAAAATGTGCAACTGAGACTGAAAAATAAACGGATAAGTTCTAAAGTAAACTATATTATATTTGGCGCTTATTCTACTTTCTTTCAGAGTGCGACAGACTATGACGACGCATAAGGAACAACATTTTGTGATAAATGTCAGCACCTGATACCTGTCTACAAACTTTTAGCAGCCCCTTTCGCTCTATTGGCGGCAGCGAGTAATACCAATGCTGCACGAAACACCAATGGTGCAGGGAATGACAATTGAATCTCAATGTAGAAAAGTGTAATGTGCTGCGAATACATAGAAAGAAAGATCCCTTATCATTTAGCTACAATATAGCAGGTCAACAACTGGAAGCAATTAATTCCATAAATTATGTAGGAGTACGGGTTTGGGGTGATTTATAAAGGAATGATCATATAAAGCTGATCGTCGGTAAAGCAGATGCTAGACAGATTCATTGGAAGAATCCTAAGGAAATACAGTCTGAAAACAAAGAAAGTAGGTTACAGTACACTTGTTCGCCCACTGGTTGAATATTGCTCACCAGCGTGGGATCCGTACCAGATAGGGTTGATAGAAGAGATAGAGAAGATCCAACGGAGAGCAGCGCGCTTCGTTACAGGATCATTTAGTAATCGCGAAAGCGTTACACAGATGACAGATAAACTCCACTGGAAGACTCTGCAGGAGAGACGCTCAGTAGCTCGGTACGGGCTTTCGTTGAAGTTTCGAGAACATGCCTACACCGAGGAGTCAAGCAGTATATTGCTCCCTCCGACGTATATCTCGCGAAGAGTCCATGAGGATAAAATCAGAAAGATTAGAGCCCACACAGAGGCATACCGACAATCTTTCTTTCCACGGACAATACGAGACTGGAATAAAAGGGAGAACCGATAGAGGTACTCAAAGTACCCTCCGCCACACACCGTCAGGTGGCTTGCGGATTATGGATGTAGATGTAGAAAGCTTTGCGGAGACGACCTGATGCGCAAACATCTATACTACCGCCCATAGCTCACTAAGACTGGTCAGCGGTGCGTCCGAGATGGACACACCTCACTCCATGCCGTCCCAGATGTACTCGGTAGTGTTGAGGTACGGTCTCAGGAGAGGCCAGGCAAGGACGCTCGTGTATAGTGTGGTTACAATTAAACTTTCGCTACTTGAGAGAACCCCCAGGAAAAACGAGTGTTCGTACGTCAACGAAGCTTTGTGGAGACGTTTGTTAGGACATGCGAAAGAGAAATAACGAATTAACAGTTGAAAGAAACACATTTTAATTTTCATATAAGGGGGTCACACTTGTTAATTGCCTGCCATGTTTACTTTCCAGGTTGCAAACTTTGCATCAGTGTGACGACCATCTGCATCCACATGCGCCTGGAACCGCACTAGACACCATTTCACAATCTGTAGCAGCATTTTTCGAACGGTGCACCATGGAATATTCAGCTGTCGTGACACAGTTCGTGCAGTGCTTCAACACCGCACGTTGCGCTCAGCATTCTCAACCATGGTAACAGTGACTTCTTCAATAATTTGTGTTACTATTGGCCGTTGGCCTCTCCCAGACTCAGTTCACAAATAGCCAGCCAATTCCAACATTCGAAACATGTTCTTCAACCCCAGTGTGGAAAGAGGATCTCTCCTTACTCTTTAATGTGGCTGGAGCACTACTGCTGTTTTAATAAAACAGCTTTACGAGTAAAGCCCTGCTCACCTTGTCCGGACCCGTGTTGACTGCCTGAAACTGTGATGCACACTGATGCTTGTGTTTCACCCTACTGGAGCATGGGGGCTAGTGAACATGTCTCCGGGACCGCACATATCGGCTAACAGCACTGGAAATCGTAACACTTCACAAAATTTGCGCTAAAAAGTTAATTCTAATGTGAAAAACAAAAGAAAAGTATATCAAAATGTATCCTATTGTAACTACTATATAATGCATTTATTCCATGTATAAAAAGAAACATGAACTACAGGCCACTGAAGATCTTTTACAAATAAAAGAAGTGAAGCTCGATGGTAAGAAACAAACTGCCCTTCACTTAGTTGGGGTCCTCATGTAGCTCGGAAATATCGTTTTCCTGAAAGAACTGTAGAGTTTTTGCAACATATTCTTGTTTACTAGCAATGACAATGGTATTATCCTTATCAGCCTTCGTTACCAAAGCGTCTTTTCCTACAAGCTTGGTATTTATGGTGTTAATTAGTTTTTATCAGAATTAACAATATTACGAGAATTGGTTAGGTTTTTGCTCACAATATTACAAACATCATGTGCTACTCTAGTCTGACGGAAACTGTCCATTTTTACGCTGTCTAGGCCTGATTTTAAATCAACAAAAAACTTTTCAACTACATTTTGTCTGGATACCTGAGGCATGACATTATACTTAAATCTTTCTCTAGTAGCAACATCTCCGCTTTTGTAAAGTTAATGCCAGTCTTATTTAAAACTCTGTCATAGAATATACTATCACGTTTTTAAAACTAGTTGGTTTACGTGATTTTACAGGTAGAAGGCATTGCATTTTGCTTACTTTCTTTTCATGTCTAATGAGCTATAGACAGGACATTCTCATGAGGACCCCACGCCAACTTTGCAGAAAAAAGTCAGAACTGCTATTAACGATGCCAAAAATCTTCTTAAACCTTTCCATAAAAAGCAATTAATCAACATGAATCCGCAGCCGCCTAAGTTACGAACTCACTTTAAAATCCATAACAAACACCACCCGATCCGCCCAATTTCCAATAGTATGAATAGTGCTTACCACGGCTTAACCAAATTATTTGAAGATATATTGGAAAAATCGTTGGTTTTCCATAGCAATTATTCTGTTTCCAATAGTTAAGATTTAGTTAATAAAATTAAAGACGTTCACTCTGACAGAGATAGGAAATTAATTTCCTTTGACATTAAAAATATTTACACAAATGTGCCGGTACAATTGACATAGTAGAAAATAACTTACGTTCTATCAAAAAAGATTTACCTGATGAACAAATCACCGACTTCACGAACTTACTTCGTCTTGTAGTAAAATACAATTATTTTGAATTTAATGGAAAACTATATCAGCAATTAAATGGCCTTGCAATGGGGAACGCCTTAGCAGGACTCCCTGCAGATGTCTTAATTTTTTAGAAGTAAAATTTTTCAGTATTTTTTCAGCATCAACTGTAAGCATTCTTTCATATGCTAAGTACGTCGATGACATTTTTATCATATACAAAAAGCCGAATAAAGGTGTTGATAAACTTTTTAATATGTTCAACGAGTTTCAAAAATGGTTCAAATGGCTCTGAGCACTATGCGACTTAACTTCTGAGGTCATCAGTCGCCTAGAACTTAGAACTAATTAAACCTAACTAACCTAAGGACATCACATACATCCATGCCCGAGGCAGGATTCGAACCTGCGACCGTAGCGGTCGCTCGGCTCCAGAATGTAGCGCCTAGAACCGCACGGCCACTACGGCCGGCTAACCAGTTTCATGAAAATATTTCTTTCAGCTGTGAAAGCCAAAAAGAGTTCCGGCAATTGAATTTTTTAGATCTCACTCTTACGATAGTAGATGACAAAGTTAGCTTCAATATCTTCCGCAAAGAAACCAGTTCTGATCAAATTATTCCATTCACCTCAGTACACCCGCATTCTCATAAGACGGCCTTTTTTCATTCAGCTATTCATAGAGCCACCTCCACACCCCTTTCTTCTGAAAATCTCAAATCTGAAAGCAATCTGGTTAAAACTGTGGCTGCCAATAATGGCTATGATTCTTCTATAGTAGATACTATTTTTAGTAGGAAAACCAATAAGAGAGTCACTACCCTAGGCCTTTCTAATAACGAACCTAATGAAAAGAAAAAAATTTTCTCCATACCATTTCTGGGTCCATTTTCCTACAGAATACAGCGATCACTTCGAAAAAAATATAGCTGTAGAGTAGCCTTCTCCACTAATAATTCTTTAAAAAGTAATATCATACATAACTTGAAACCTACGCTTTCCCCTCTGCATAATTCTCGTGTCTATAAAATTACTTGCGGCAATTGTCCTGCCTATTACATAGGCCAAACTGACCAAGCTATTGCGACAAGATTTAATGAAAACCTTGTCGCCAAAAAAGAAAAGGCACCAATGTTCACAATTCAACTTTCGCTGACCATTTGTTAATCACACGGCATACTCCTAAAGATGTAAAAGACGTCCAGATCTTGCAGTCGGAGAAAAAAAAGGCTTTAGGCTTAACATGTTAGAAGAGTTAGAGATTTTTAAACACCTATCTCTGAAGGACGGTCTCATTCTGAACGAACAGTTGCAATTACGCAAAACTTCTTTCAAGGTATAGAGCCGCTAATTAAAAATGGTCTGAGTGGCGATACTTTCCTCAATGTAGTCTCTTAAACATCGTTTTCCTTTCCAGTTTTACATTTTTTATATACATTTGAACTATATTTCATTTATAAAATAAGACCGTTATGGTATGCTGTAATTTTCATGTACTGATTTCTGTTATTCAAAAAATGGTTCAAATGGCTCTGAGCACTATGGGACTTAACAGCTGATTTCTGTTAATGCCTGTAATGTTAAACTGTCTATACAGTGCCTCATTTGCTCTTGTCTGTAATTCGATCACTTATTGCTAGGTGGCACGAATCTGTTTTCATGTCCAACTCGTGGCTGCCTTGGCCTGTTAGCAGTCTAATCTGAAAGTAGCGGCGGTTTGGTGCAGTTGTTTGGCTCTAAGCGACCGCGTGTCTGCCATTGTATTTTGATGGAACATTTTATTCCAATTGACAAATATGTTATATTTTTACAGTTTAATTTTTATTCTTGTGATTATTTCATTGTGACACGAGCTGTTTTGCTCAGATGTTTTTCACCTATGGTGTAATTACATGTAAGTACACTGCTTGTACAGTATATGGAAGTAATCCTATTAATTATATTGTAATTTTTAGCCATGTCATTATATTCTCTAGGCAATCCTATATAATTTGTATTCTGATGAAGACCACCTTAGCGCTGTCGAAACCATGGTCAATTTGACAACAGTTTTATGCAGCCGAGGTGGCTATACGTACATTCTGTAATTAAGTTAACGAACGGTTGCTGGTCTTCAGCCTATAACAATGTTTAAAATTTCAACAAAATAGAAAGATATAGTCTTTATTCTGCTCAACAAAATATTTACTTTATCACGTTCTCATATCTTCTCGTACTACGCAAGCGACAAGATCAGAGAAAAATCGCTGATCTTCTTTATGTAGACAGATGTCGACTGATCCTACCGTTAGTTTCGATGCTGTTCTGGGCAGTCTAAGAACACGTTTGCTGAGACATCGTTCGCAGCTGCTCACTCTGCTACGCCGAACAAACACGCTGAAGACAAGACAAACTTCCGTAATACACAAAATTATATTTCTTTTTAAATTATTTTTTGCACCGAGTAACCTTCCATATAGTCGTTTACTGTGACTATAACTTTCGTGAACGTTCTTTCATCGAAACCTTACATCTACAGCGTTTAAGATAATGTTGACCATTATATTTCTGCATCTGTATAGGCATACTGAAGATATTCGTTTAATTGAAACTAGACATTTCAGAGTAAGTGAGTGCGGCATCTTGATTGTGGTCATTTGACGCGCCTTTGCATCATGCTTGAAATCATGAGGAGTGGATTGCAGCTCCAAAAACTCAAGGCATAATAAACATATCTACGAAGAGTATTGTAGTGCGTATTGTGTACGTGTATTGTGCATAAAATGTACAAAATGGCACTATGTAACAATATTGGCAGAAACGACATTCCATTTGCGGAGAGTCGGCAGCTGTGGCCGAGCAGTTCTAGGCGCTTCATTCCGGAACCGCGAGACTGCTACGGTCGCAGGTTCGAATTCTGCCTCGGGCATGGATGTGTTTGATATCCTTAGGTTGGTTAGGTTTAAGTAGTTCTAAGTTCTAGGGGACTGATGACCTCAGAAGTTAAGTCCCATAGTACTCAGAGCCATTTCAGAGCTTGCGCAGACGATGGTTGACTTATTTCGTATGATACAGTCATAATCGGTTGCGGCCTTCAAAGGCCATCTCCAGATGCTATGGGCCACATTTGGTGAACAAGTGTTCATGAGTTGACAATGCGTGAACACTTGTTCGTCAAATACTCCCCCTAGCGTCTGAAAATGGTCTTTGCATACCGAAACCGGTTACGATTGTATCATAAAAAGCTTTTGAAAGAAATAGTGTTTGGCTAACTTATTTTATTTCTTACTTTCAGACAACTCACTTCATGTAACATTTGACGAAGTTTTTTTTTGTCCAGTTTTGTTCAGAAATGAGGAAATATAATATATTCAAATAAGACAGCAAGGTAACTTTTTATGCACAAAATAGCTAGATGCTGAAGAGATGAACTTTTTGACATTCCATTTACGTAGACTGCACCAGCTGTTAGTGAAATACTTCACATTTCCTCAAATCACTACCTTTTTCATATTTACTAAAATTATTTTGAAGCAAATAAATCTTTTGTTTCTTTGCCAAAACCAGACCTCAACCTGATCAATTTGATAACCCATTTGTCCATTTCGCACTCTTTGTTTGGCTCTGTAAATTCAGACGCATACCAATTCTGTAATACCGGGTGATCAAAATGTCAGTATAAATTTGGACACTTAATAAACCACGGAATAAAATGAAACAGTAAATAAGAAAATAGAACCAGTCATGAGCACGATCAGGAAGAAACGCATCTCATTCTTTGGACATCTGATGAGAACTCCAGAAAACAGAATTAGTAAAAAAATAATACAAAATTTGTGGAATAGCAAGAGCGACATTAAATGGATCACAGAAATTAAGGAAGATATAAAAGAACTCCAAATTACAGTAGATGACCTAATAAACAAGACAGAGAAAACCAGAATACTGCAAGACCCGCAAACCAGACTACAAATGAAAATCAGTAAAAGGAGTACAGTAAGAGGGATCTCAGATGAAGAAAGAAAGAAAATATCTGAAAGAATGAAGAAATATTGGGCAGAAAGAAGAGCAAAACACCTTTCATGCAAGAATAGACTCTTAATTATATTACCTAAATATCATATTAAGTTACTGTTGAGCCAAATTGTATCCCTGTGTAACAACTTGTTTACAACTTTGTATTTTTGACTAGAGTGGTCCAATGAAGGCCATAAAATAAATAATAATAATAAAACCACGGAATAATGTAGATAGAGAGTTAAAAATGGACACACATGCTTGGAATGACATGGGGTTTTATTAGAACCAAAAAAAATTGCTAGACGCGTGAAAGATCTCTTGCGCGTGTCGTTTGGTGATGATCGTGTGCTCAGCCGCCACTTTCGTCATGCTTGGCCTCCCATTCCCCAGACCTCAATCCGTGCGATTATTGGCTTTGGGGTTACCTGAGGTCGCAAGTGTATCGTGATCGACCGATATCTCTAGGGATGCTGAAAGACAACATCCGACGCCAATGCCTCACCATAACTCCGGACATGCTTTACAGTGCTGTTCACAACATTATTCCTCGACTACAGCTATTGTTGAGGAATGATGGTGGACATATTGAGCATTTCGTGTAAAGAATATCTTTTCTTTTTTGCTTTGTTATGCTAATTATTGCTGTTCTGATCATATGAAGCGCTATCTGTCGGACATTTTTTGAACGTTTGTATTTTTTTGGTTCTAATAAAACCCCATGTCATTCCAAGCATGTGTGTCAATTTGTACCTCTCTGTTCACATTATTCCGTGATTTATTCAGTTTTCAAATTTATTCTGTCTTTTTGATCACCCGGTATGTAGAGACTCTTGCTTTCGATCCGCTCAAACATTTGAAGGAAAGAATGAAAGAGAGAAGGCTGGAGCAGTGAGCGCAGAGAGGCGTGACCGGCGTTGCGACTCACCGCGGTCAGCATCCGAGACATGTCCGTGTCAGCAGCGATGTCAGCGGGAGCAGCTGCTGGTGGCTACCCGTAGCTCCTGCAGTCAGGCGCCGACTGCCCGTAGTCTAACGGCGGCCCAACAGCTTGGGGAGGGAACTGAGCTGAGCAGCGCCGCGCATGCGCAGTGACGCACGCACCGCGACGCTCATATGGACGCACGGGTTGATGCTTGTAACCCGCCAACGCGCAGCGAGCTTTCATTTCGTGTAACAGCTGCGATCTTCAGGTGAGGACGTATGGTGAAATTGGTCGAAAAGTGACATTTTCCGGTTATTATCCCTTAATAATATTTGATCTCTCCTGAATAATTTGATGCACCACTTATCGATTAATTCTAATTGGAAGTGTGTTTTCATCATTTCAAAGTTAAGTGCAAGTGTAAAAAAAATCCAGGCATTCTGCACTGAGTTCCTTAAGAATCTCTCTCTCTCCGGAACTACTCAATCTAGAAGGCAGTGGCTCTCTGCTGTTTATTCCTTGGATTCATGTCAATGCTTGTATAAAGAGGCTGGGTCCAGTGTGTGAGAACTGAAACAGCTTTATTCCACATTAATTTTGTGAAGACTATAAATGGCAAAGGAAGACTTACATACAAAACACTGGTGAGCTCCAGCAATATTATCGAATGGCAATAAGAAACAATACAGATGACCTGCAAGGGATGAAAAAGAGCAGTGTGGGCTACATTCTTCTACGAATTATCCACTGATGATACACTACTGGCCATTAAAATTGCTACACCAAGAAGAAATGCAGATGATAAACGGGTATTCATTGGACATATATATTATACTACAACTGCCATGTGATTACATTTTCACGCAATTTGGGTGCATATATCCTGAAAAATCAGTACCCAGAACAACCACCTCTGGCCGTAATAACGGCCTTGATACGCCTGGACATTGAGTCAAACAGAGCTTGGATGGTGCGTACAGATACAGCTGCCCATGCAGCTTCAACACGATACCACAGTTCAACAACAGTAGTGACTGGCGTATTGTGACGAGCCAGTTGCTCGGCCACCATTCACCAGACGTTTTCAATTGGTGAGAGGTCTGGAGAATGTGCTGGCCAGGGCAGCAGTCTAACATTTTCTGTATCCAGAAAGGCCCGTACAGAGGACCTGCAACATGCGGTCGTGCATTATCCTGCCGAAATGTAGGGTTTCGCAGGGATCTAATGAAGGGTAGAGCCACGGGTCGTAACACATCTGAAATGTAACGTCCACTGTTCAAAGCGCCGTCAGTGCGAACAAGAGGTGACCGAGACGTGTAACCAATGGCACCCCATACCATCACGCCTAGTGATACGCCAGTATGGTGATGACGAATACACGCTCCCAATGTGCGTTCACCGCGATGTCGCCAAACACGGATGCGACCACCATGATACTGTAAACAGAACCCGGATTCATCCGAAAAAATGACGTTTAGTCATTCGTGCACCCAGGTTCGTCGTTGAGTACACCATCGCAGGCGCTCCTGTCTGTGATGCAGCGTCAAGGGTAACCGCAGCCATGGTCTCCGAGCTGATAGCCCGTGCTGTTGCAAACGTCGTCGAACTGTTCGTGCAGATATTTGTTGTCTTAGTAACGTCCCCATCGATCTCAGAGATCGAGACGTGGCTGCACGATCTGTTACAGCCATGCGGATAAGATGTCTGTCACATCGACTGCTAGTGATACGAGGCCTTTTGGATCCAGAACGGTGTTCTGTATTACCATCCTGAACCCACCGATTCCATATTCTGCTAACAGTCATTGGATCTCGACCAACGCGAGCAGCAATGCCACGATACGCCGATCAACTGCTGTTTTTGTATGAGAAATCGGTTGGAAACCTCCTCATGTCAGCACGTTGTAGGTGTCACCACTGGCGTCAACCTTGTGTGAATGCTCTGAAAAGCTAATCATTTGCATATCACAGCATCTTCTTCCTGTCTTTTAAATTTCGCTTCTGTAGCACGTCATGTTCGTGGTGTAGCAATTTTAACAGCCAGTAGTGTACATCTATACTTGCATTCGCCCACCTGGTGCTGATTTATGGTGCGAGTAGTGCATAGCTTAGGCAGAGGGTGCTAACGAACAATTTACACACAAAAGTACCGTGCCATTTACAGTGATGGAAGCTGTTCAAAAAAATGGTTCAAATGGCTCTGAGCACTATGGGACTCAACATCTTAGGTCATAAGTCCCCTAGAACTTAGAACTACTTAAACCTAACTAACCTAAGGACATCACACACACCCATGCCCGAGGCAGGATTCGAACCTGCGACCGTAGCAGTCCCGCGGTTCCGGACTGCAGCGCCAGAACCGCTAGACCACCGCGGCCGGCCATGGAAGCTATTAGACCGATAAAAAGAGTGTTGGCTCATCCTGGCCATTTTGCCAAATGTCTCCATGATCGAACGCAAAACCCGAATGAGTCTTGTAGGAATGAAATCTCTGGTTGTTTGTGACGCTGAGATAACCTTTAATGACGGTAATGTCGCTTCGTCTGCAACTGCGCTCTTAAAGGGGAACGACAGGGTGACGGTCGGAAAAACTCGAAACTTTATTTATTATGGAACTACAGTGTACATATTGAGGAATTGTTCCCCAAAATATGATGCGCGAACTCCAAAAAGTAACGATTCTGTGAGCGTTTGAAGCCGAGCGTGCACGGCAGGCCTCGGCGTTAGACAACCGGTCCCGCTCTCACGCTCCACTCGTTGCGTCCGCGAGGTGCTTACGGTCATGAGTAAGCCTGATTTGCTGGAGCGTTGCTTGGCCGGCTTTACTCAGAATGTGAACGGAAGTTTCAGTTGCTCATTCGGAAATACGCTCCAGAAATAACATCCAACCGAAACGAAATTGTCAACATCAAATTTGGCCTATGCTTATTCAATATAGGCTGCACGGCATTAATTCACGTGGCAGATACCCTTCAAATCAAAATCGGCGATGAAATACACCGATTCTGTGAAGATAGAGACGAAAAGGGCTTTGAAGACGAAAATTAGGGCCCGTCAGGTCAAAGTAGCTGAAAGCGGCCATCCGCTAGCCGGAGCGATAGTTATTATGGACCAGCGATCGATGATATCCCGTAAGTTTAAAATTTTGTCTCTCTTTTATTGTATAAAAATATTGTCAAACTTTAAACGGGTTCTTCTCACAACCACCTTTCCGCATGGTTGTCGTCGCCCACGCTACAATTTCCATCCGATTTTAATGCTTTTTGGTGACCCTTGAAGCAAACTGAATTCTCTTCAGTTCATCGTAGCCGATTTTCTGTATGTTGATATTTAGTATTTTTTTGGGCCTAAAAACAGGGGTCCAAAAATGATCTTCTTTTCAAATACCTATAATTTCGCCATTTTTTGTTAATCCCTACTATGAACAAAAATTACATCTGCAAGGATCAGGATAATACGTAAATTTCAAAGGAACAATCCTCGCCTGAAGCGATTTAGGGAAATCATGGGAAACCTAAATCAGGACGCGAGTTTGAACCATCCTCCTCCCTAATGCGAGTCTAACGTGCTAAGCACTGTGCCAAATCGCTAGGTAATACTTTGTTCAAGAATCACAAGAGGAGGTGGTACACTTGGAACGGCCGGGAGATACGGGAAGATTTCAGCTAGATTATACTATGTCAGGCAGAGATTGCGAAATCAGATATTGGATTGTAAAGCGTGCCCAGAAGCAGATATAGGCTCAGATCACAATTTAGTAATGATGAAGAGAAGGCTGAAATTAAGAGACTAGTCAGGAAGAATTACTTCGCCAAGAGGTCGAATAGCGAAGTACTAAGAAATGAAGAGATACTTTTGAAGTCCTCTGAGGCTATAGACACTGCGAGAATGACAAGCTCAGTTGCCGGCACAGTTGAAGAGAACTGGACATATCGAAAGAGTGCAATCAAAGAAGCTGGTAGGAGAACGGTAGGAACAAAGAAGACAACTGTGAAGAAACCATGGATAATAGATGAAATACTTCACCTGATCGACGAAAGGAGGAAACAAAAAAATCGCCTGGGAAGTTCAGGAACACAGAAATACAAGTCACTTAGGAACGAAATAAGCAGTAACTGCGGGGAAGCTAAGACAAAATAGCTTTATGAAAAAACTGTGAAGAAATCTAAAAAGGAATGATTGTCGGAAGGACGGATTCAGCATATAAGAAAGTCGAAATAACCCTCGGTGAAATTAAAAGCAATAGCGGTAACGTTAAGAGCTCAATAGGAACTCCACTGTTAAAGGCAGAAGAGAGAGCGGATAGGAGGAAAGAGTACATTGAAGCCTTCTATGACGGGAAGATTTTTCTGAAGACGTCTTAGAAGAAGAAACAGAAGTCGACAGAGAAGAAATAGGGAATATTAGAAAAAGAATTTAAAAGACCTTTGAAGGACGTAGGAACAAACAAATCAAAAGTGAAAGATAGCGTTCCATCGAAATTCCGAAAATAATTGAGGCAACTTGCAACAAAACGACAATTCACGTTCGTGAGTAGAACGTGTGAGATGGGCGATATACCATCAGACTTTAGGAAGAACATCATTCATACAATTCCGAAGATAGTAAGAGCCGACAAGTGCGAGAATTATCGCATAGTCGGCTTAATAGCTCATGCATTCAAGTTTCTGACAAGAATAATGTACAGAAGAATGGAAAAGAAAATTCAGGAAGTGTTAGAGGATCAGTCCGGCTTTAGGAAAAGTAAAGATACCAGAGAGGGAATTCTGACGTTGCGGTTGATAATGGAAGCAAGACTAAGGGAAAATCAAGACACGTTCACAGGATTTGTGTACCTGGAAAAAGCGTTCAGCACTGGCAAATGGTACAAGATGTTCGAAATTCTGAGAAAAATAGGGGTAAGCTATGGGGAAAGGCGGACAATATACAGTATTTACAAGAACCAAGAGAGGAAATAAGAGTAGAATGCCAAGAACGAAGAGCTCGGATTTAGAATGGTCTAAGACAGGGATGCAGTCTTTCGCGTTTACTATTCAATCTCTTGCGTGCCTCAGCGATACAGATAGCCGTACCGTAGGTGCAACCACAACGGAGGGGTATCTGTTGAGAGGCCAGACAAACATGTGGTTCCTGAAGAGGGGCAGCAGCCTTTTCAGTAGTTGCAGGGGCAACAGTCTGGATGATTGACTGATCTGGCCTTGTAACATTAATCAAAATAGCCCTGCTGTGCTGGTAGTGCGAACGGCTGAAAGCAAGGGGAAACTACGGCCATAATTTTCCCCGAGGGCATGCAGCTTTACTGTATTGTTAAATGATGATGGCATCCTCTTGGGTAAAATATTACGGAGGTAAAATAGTCCCCCATTCGGATCTCCGGGCGAGGACTACTCAGGAGGAAGCCGTTATCAGGAGAAAGAAAACTGGCGTTCTACGGATCGGAGCGTGGAATGTCAGATCCCTTAATCGGGCAGGTAGGTTAGAAAATTTAAAAAGGAAAATGGATAGGTTAAAGTTAGATATAGTGGGAATTAGTGAAGTTCGGTGGCAGGAGGAACAAGACTTTTGGTCAGGCGAATACAGGGTTATAAATACAAAATCAAATAGGGGTAATCCAGGAGTAGGTTTAATAATTAATAAAAAAATAGGAGTGCGGGTAAGCTACTACAAACAGCATAGTGAACGCATTATTGTGGCCAAGATAGACACGAGGCCCATGTCTACCACAGTAGTACAAGTTTATATGCCAGCTAGCTCTGCAGATGACGAAGAAATTGAAGAAATGTGTGATGAAATAAAAGAAATTATTCAGATAGTGAAGGAAGACGAAAATTTAATAGACATGGGTAACTGGAATTCGGTAGTAGGAAAAGGGAGAGAAGGAAACGCAGTAGGTGAATATGGATTGGGGGGAAGAAATGAAAGAGGAAGCCGCCTGATAGAATTTTGCACAGAGCACAACTTAATCATAGCTAACACTTGCTTCAAGAATCATAAAAGGGTTGTATACATGGAAGAAGCCTGGAGATACTGACAGGTTTCAGATAGATTATATAATTGTAAGACAGAGATTTAGGAACAACGTTTTAAATTGTAAGACATTTCCAGGGGCAGAAGAGGACTCTGACCACAATCTATTGGTTATGAACTGTAGATTACAACTGAAGTAACTGCAAAAAGGTGGGAATTTAAGGAGATGGGACCTGGAGAAATAGAAAGAACCAGACGTTGTACAGAGTTTCAAGGAGAGCATAAGGGAACAATTGACAGAAATGGGGGAAAGAAACACTGTAGAAGAAACTTCCTGGCAGATTAAAACTGTGTGCCCGACCGAGACTCGAACTCGGGACCTTTGCCTTTCGCGGGCAAGTGCTCTACCATCTGAGCTACCGAAGCACGACTACGCCCGGTACTCACAGCTTTACTTCTGCCAGTATCTCGTCTCCTACCTTCCAAACTTTACAGAAGCTCTCCTGCAGTGTGAAAATTTCATTCTGGAAACTGTAGAAGAAGATTGGGTAGCTTTGAGGTATGAAGTAGTGAAGGCAGCAGAGGATCAAGTAGGTGAAAAGACGAGGGCTAATAGAAATCCTTGGGTAACAGAAGAAATATTGAACTTAATTGATGAAAGGAGAAAATATAAAAATGCAGTAAATGAAGTAGGTAAAAAGGAATACAAATGTCTCAAAAATGAGATCGACAGGAAGTGCAAAATGGCTAAGCAGGCATGACTAGAGGACAAATGTAGGGATGTAGAGGCTTGTCACACAAGGAGTAAGATAGATACTGCCTACAGGAAAATTAAAGAGACCTTTGGAGAAAGGAGAACCACTTGTATGAATATCAAGAGCTCAGATGGAAACCCAGTTCTAAGCAAAGAAGGGAAAGCAGAAAGATGGAAGGGGAAAATACAGGGTCTATATAAGGGCGATGTACTTGAGGACAATATTATTGAAATGGAAGAGGGTGTAGATGAAGATGAAATGGGAGATATGATACTGCGGGAAGAGTTTGACAGAGCACTGAAAGACCTGAGTCGAAACAAGTCCCCAGGAGTAGACAACATTCCATTAGGACTACTGACGGCCTTGGGAGAGCCAGTCCTGACAAAACTCTACCATCTGGTGAGCAAGGTGTACGAGACAGGCGAAGTACCCTCAGATTTCAAGAAGAATATAATAATTCCAATCCCAAAGAAAGCCGGTGTCGACAGATGTGAAAATTACCGAACTATCAGTTTAATAAGCCACAGCTGCAAAATACTAACTCGAATTATTTACAGACGAATGGAAAAACTGGTAGAAGCCGACCTCGGGGAAGATCAGTTTGGATTCCGTAGAAATGTTGGAACACGTGAGGCAATACTGACCTTACGACTTATCTTAGAAGAAAGATTAAGGAAAGGCAAACATACGTTTCTAGCATTTGTAGACTTAGAGAAAGCTTTTGACAATGTTGACTGGAATACTCTCTTTCAAATTCTGAAGGTGGCAGGGGTAAAATACAGGGAGCGAAAGGCTATTTATAATTTGTACAGAAACCAGATGACAGTTATAAGAGTCGAGGAACACGAAAGGGAAGCAGTGGTTGGGAAGGGAGTGGGACAGAGTTGTAGCCTCTCCCAGATGTTATTCAATCTGTATATTGAGCAAGCAGTAAAGGAAACAAAAGAAAAATTCGGAGTAGGTATTAAAATCCATGGAGAACAAATAAAAACCTTAGGTTCGCCGATGACATTGTAATTCTGTCAGAGACAGCAAAGGACTTGGAAGAGCAGTTGAACGGAATGGACAGTGTCTTGAAAGGAGGATATAAGATGAACATCAACAAAAGCAAAACGAGGATAATGGAATGTAGTCGAATTAAGTCGGGTGATGCTGAGGGAATTAGATTAGGAAATAAGACACTTAAAGTAGTAAAGGAGTTTTGCTATTTGGGGAGCATACTAACTGATGATGGTAGAAGTAGAGAGGATATGAAATGTAGACTGGCAATGGCAAGGAAAGCGTTTCTGAAGAAGAGAAATTTGTTAACATCGAGTATAGATTTAAGTGTCAGGAAGTCGTTTCTGAAAGTATGGAGTGTAGCAATGTTTGGAAGTGAAGCATGGATAATGAATAGTTTGGACAAGAAGAGAATAGAAGCTTTTGAAATGTGGTGCTACAGAAGAATGCTGAAGATTAGATGGGTAGATCTCATAACTAATGAGGAGGTATTGAATAGGATTAGGGAGAAGATAAATTTGTGGCACAACTTGACTAGAAGAAGGGATCGTTTGGTAGGACATGTTCTGAGGCATCAAGGGATCAACAATTTAGTATTGGAGGGCAGCGTGGAGGGTAAACATCGTAGAGGGAGACCAAGAGATGCATACACTAAGCAGATTCAGAAGGATGTAGGTTGCAGTAGTTACTGGGAGGTGAAGAAGCTTGCACAGGATAGAGTAGCATGGAGAGCTGCATCAAACCAGTCTCAGGACTGAAGACAACAACAACAACAACAACATTCAATCTGTACATCGAAGACGTAATGCGAGAAATAAAAGACAGGTTCAAGAGCGGGATTAAAATTCATAGTGAAAGGATATCAATGATAGAATCGGCGAGGGAAGGAAGTAATGGTAAAAAGTGACAAAAAGAAGGGACAGGGTTAAAAAAAACCTCAAGTCAAGACCTAATTTTACAGAGGAGATAATAGGACGATCGACGTCCGTAAGTAAAATTTCAGGCACATTTATGAGCTGAATTATCCAGACGCACTGATATCGGAAACCCGAGTAGAATTTTTTGAAAATAAATATTTTAAATAACTTTGCTAGAACAAATAATTTGTCACTTTTCTTTCTTATTGTTTTTAAATTTAACAAAAATTCGCTTGCATTTTCGTATTTTGAGTAATAACAGTAAATGCAGACCAGCAGTTTCAAATATTGTAACATTTAGCCGATAGTAAACATAGAATGGCCGCGTCACATTGAACGTCTAGAGAAGTTCTTTTAGGTGGAGCAACTTCCTCTTCGCAGACCCAAGTTTCAAAGAGTTCTGAATATTGTGCCGATTTTTGCAACACTTCTCTTTCGTGTGATATTCATTTATATAAATTGAGAAGCTCAGCACTCAGAGATCTGTCTACGAAATACACAAATTTTGAAACAACAGAAGAACCAACATTAAGAAAATCGTATGTGCCTGGCTGCTACGAAGAAATGCTTAGAAATATCAGAGCAGAATGTGGAAATGAAAAAAAAATTGACTGAACATGACGAATAGCCAAAGTCTAGCGATATGAAAGTGGTAAATGTTGTGATAGGTGTGCTAGAAAATGAGGAAATAGTTTACAACTGGTGTTTTCAACTAGCATGTAAAGAAATACCAGCATCAAATGAAATAATAATGGCTCGCTCGTTCACTGAATCTCTACAGTTGTTATGGCCAAATGGGGTGTTTTACTCTCACTCACGGACGCCGCTCCATATATGAAGGCAGCCGAAGGCGTTTTGTAAGTTTCTCACCTGAATTACAAACAATATGTGAGCAGATACGTACATTGTATCCTGAAGTGGGCAAATTAATCTCAAATGGCAAAAAAGTGTGTGTGAAAGCGCCAACAAGAACTGATTTGTTCAGAGTAAAAAATCCAGATCGTTCACTTTCACCTAGACCTATATTTACTCGTTGGGCGACATGGCTGGAACCAGCAGTGTATTAAGCAAACAATTTTGAAAGTTTCAAAGTGGTGCTTGATGAACTGAGTAAGAATGACACTTCTTCAGATGAAATTCTTCAGAACTTACTCAACAACAGTACACTACAAATGAACTTTCTCACATAACTGTAAATTAGATTTTTTGTTTAATTCTATCGAGAAACTAGAAACATCAATCAGTGTGTTAACTGAGATAGTTGATGAGGTGCATGACATTGATAAAAAAATTAATTTACTCAGATGTCCAAAACTGGGAGCTATTAAACGGAAATTTAAAAATGTGTTCGAAAAAAGGGTGGATTTCACACTATGTGTAAAATTCAAAAGGTTTTGGAAAGGGAGTAGACGTTGATGAAATTCAAAATGTGTATGCCAGTGACATTCCTGTGATGAATTACGCAATACTGTCATGATGTGATATTGAAATGTCCTTCTCCCGGTATCGTGCATTGTTTCGGTATAACCAACATCGGTTTGTGATGGTAAACATGGAGAAAGTTTTCGTGATTCACTGCGACAACGAGTTTTTTCAAACCACCACTGCCTCATTATTAGTGAATGATTTGTGACGTGTTTACAGTTTTGTAATACTGAAACAAAATATTTTTACATTTTTATGCATATTTTTATATATTTCATACATAAAAAATAAAATTTTTTGAAGATTTTAGCACATAAAAATCCGTTCCCTAACTATAAATATATATACTTCACTGAAATTCTTAGCTCTTTATTTATTGAACTATATTTCTTCCCTTTCTTACTGGAAAACGAATCCCATAGCTTGTACTGTCTTCCGTTTAGCCACCTATTTCTTTTTGTGGACCTGGTTTCCTTCTGTTTTATGGCTACAGTCTCTTGACAGAGCTCGTCCGTTTCTGCTAAGACCAGAAGTTGTCTCTCCACTAATGATGTTGCCAGACCCTACCCCGTCCAGCGCCGATTCTCATGGGACGCCAGTAATTTCTTCTTTTCAGAAGCTCAACTGTCCTCCAATGTACGCTAATATATTTCCTTCTTCTATATAAACTGTTTGTTACTAATAATCAGGAATCAGCATTATGCTTAACTATTCCAAATGACTTTTGCAGAAATTTTTAATTGTGTTTAATATTAAACAGGAAATAAGTCCTAATGCACTGATAATTATATTTATTTGGTCATAAACCGAATAGTGTCTTCTAGGCCATCTTCAGATTACAATTGAATGTAGAAGAGACAGATAAAACGAAGTGCAACTTACACGAATTTTATTTACGCTGAAGACACAATAAATTCAAAAATCATGACGTGTAGAGTGTTTGGGTATTACAGTTTTAGTAACGCAGAAACAGCTAAAGTAACTATAAAAGGAAGGAAGTTTCTAATGTGGAGCTACATTTCAGAACTGATGGAAAAATAATTTTGATTTTAGAATTTCAAAGTAGTGTTTGTAACGAAATCTTAATTTAACGGGCGAGAAAAAGTTTTAGATACAAATATTAAATTTAAATTGTAAATTGAACTTCATTTTTCATGATTTGGTAAATTTAGCTGCACGTGAAAAACTTTGTAAGTTTTATAGTTAATGTAATTATTTATGCATAACAAAAATTGTAATACTTTCGTGTGTAAACACTCTACACGTCATCATTTCTGTATCTTCTGTGTAAATAATATGTGTTAGTCACACATCATTTTAATTTTACAGTCCATTAGGTAGTGTTTCCTGTTTCATATTATTATGTTCTAATAAACGCCGATGGAAAAATCAGTCAATGTTATTAGTTATAGTTACAACTTATTAATAATTATTCCGACAAAAATGGAACTGAAGCGTATGAGATGTGTTGTTACGTAAGGTTGCTGTAAATTAAGTGAATGGATAAATTAATTAGTTAGGAGGTTCTCCGCAGAGTCGGCGAGAAAATGAATGTATAGAAAACGCACACTACAGTAAGGAACAGTAACATGAAGCGGTCTGCTAAGACCTCGGGAAGTAGCTTCCATGGTATTAAAGCGAGGTATAATATTGTGGGGGAGGAAAGAAACTGGAAAATATCCAAGGCGCTGGAAGTAGCAACGGAACATCATTTACTTTAGTTTTAAATGGATTCATTGGGTATAATTGATACTCTGAGATTTAGAGTTTCACACAGGAGGGGAAGTCGTTTTGGGCCCTTTCAAAGCAATCAGAAGACTGATGAACCATAAATAAGAATAAATTTACTTTTTAAAACAGGTGGAGGTGCCTCTGGATGTCTGTACAGCCATAGACCATATTGTCCATGTGTATAGCCTTAGCTAACATTGACATTGATTTGACATGTACATGATGGTTACAAGCAGCTGTAGGCTTGTAAGGATGACCTTGTGAATGTCGCCTGTGAAATCTTTATCTACCTAATCTAAGCGTCTCGCGAAAATTATTTACAAGAGAAAATTCTCAAACTAATGTCATAATATAAAGATACGCACCGGGGCGGGCTACGAAAAGTCACTGTCTAACGGCGTACTACAACGTAAATTAGAAAGAACAGCAGAAAAAAATAAGAAAATATTTAACATCTTTACTTTAACATCGCTTACCTTATTACTAATTAAATGCATACCACACAACGCTGAAGTGTCATATGAGCCACTGACTCTCATGTGGACTTCAAGTTAACATATCAGTGACTCCACTGAGCCCAAAAATTCTTTGAATCTTTCCGAAACAAAGGGTAGATGTGCCGTTGTTTACCTTTGCGATGGAGCAGAGGGGAAGCAGAGCAGCTTGGGTGATGAAAGAGTGCGGAAGTGTTTGCTGGGCGCTCCAGCCGAAGCGGTGTGCAGCTATTCTCGTTAACCCGCGAGTATTGGGAGCATGGCAGGAGTGGACAGGCGGAGGAAGCTACAGTTTCAACTGTTGCCTGTCCCGTAATTATCCTTGGCTCTGGAGACGACTCGGGGTTCTCAACCAGCAGAAGCAACAGCTCTTCATTGTCGTCGGTTACATTCTTCGTCGTCCGCACAGCTGCAACATTGTAAGGCTATTAACTGACAGAGTATAGCTAATATTGTACAGGCATTACCCAGTGGTATTACTCTCACAAGCTTCGCCTAACTTTCTTGAATAATAACCTGCAATAGTTCGAACTTGTAGGGTACCTTTGTTGTCACTGTCTTCAGATATTACTAGCAAGCAAGGTCTCTTTCCTTTCCATGCAACCACCAAGCGTCGTAAAATTATGAAAGTTGATTAACTATTTACTGCCAGTTTTGTTTGTTTGCTAATGACCAGTTTCACTTTAAATTTTGCTGCCTCAGTAACTGTTCAATCTTGTACTGCATAACACAGCCTTAATTAATTTACAATTTTGAGTATTAACTTGTCACTTAAACTAACGTAAAATTTCACTGGAAAAGCTAATAATGTACTATACAGCACAGATTAACAGTGCGCCCTTCCATTTATTCTGTTTTTAGCTTAGTGAGTGACTTCTCCTGTCTTGTTACGTATCTTATTGTTCTTACGTTAAAAGTGAATCAGTTGCTCATTCGCATAAAGTAAATTCGATTGAATCTTTCAATAATTAAAGTGAATTACTTGCCTTTTTCCTAATTTTGCATTACTTTACACTGAGGCTACTGAAAGTCATTTTTTTACGAAAAATAGGTGTAGTTACAGCCAGTCACTTATTTAACCAGCAACAAGTTTGTTTGCGTGGCCATCCTCTGCAGCAAGCACAGAAATAATTGTTTTGTAAATAAAACCTCTTCTTGCTGCAACTTTATTTCTTTTTCACGGGCGCATTTCGCTTTTTTCTTGCACTGAGGCATCATCTGTGACATAAGGATACAGTTGTTATTTTTAAATTATGGGACAGTTCACGTCGCGATTTTTTATGTAAATAAGTAATTACTTACGGTTTGCTGTGATCTGCGTTTTCTCTCATCTAGTCTGGAGGTTGCACTGCCACTTTATTACCGACACATAAGCACAATTTTGTATTCCGAAAATGTTCACATTGTTAACCACGTTTCTCTACCTTTGTTGTCGTGTACTGTTATCATTTTGCTACTCGATATAACTTTCTTCGGACAACGTGCTTTTAACAACGTAAATATTGTAACTTCATTACATGTTTCCTCCACCTTGGTTTGTTTACCTACATGTGGCCAACCTACCGAAGTATATGTTCAAAACCAACTTTTATTCATGATGTTTACATTGTGTGTGTGTGTGTGTGTGTGTGTGTGTGTACGAGAGAGGGAGGGAGGAAGGGAGAGAGGGAGAGAGAGAGAGAGAGAGAGAGAGAGAGAGATAGTTGAAGAGTGTGTATATGATTTTTAGTGTGTATGTTTGTGTTGGGGAGAGGGGAATGGTGATTTGAGCTGTAGTGTGTTGAATATGAATATACTAGCTGTTAAGAAGTGGTTGAAAGCTTTGGTGACAGCTGATTTGACTTTTCGTTTCAGTGTTCTGTGCAGGGGTTCATGGATAAGTGAGGGTAAAAATGTTGAGTATTATTATTATTAGTATTATTACATTGGGTGCTATTATTATATTAATCCTCTTTGGGAGCATTCTTCTATTACTTTATCTATTAGTGTAAACATTAAATTGCTTGGCTTGTGTACTTGATCATTCAACAGGGTTTTCCTTTCTGCTTTGGTTTTCTATATGTGGTAATTTTCCTGCAGGGTTAGGAGGTGTTTTATATTGTTGCTTCTAATTATTTTCGTGTCTTCTTCTCTTAGGTGTTCTGCAAATGTTGAATGGTTTGCCTCACATTTCCAGGCTTTCATGTGTTCTCTGTATCTGACATCAAATTTTCTACCTGTACTTGATATATTTCTACTTTCTGGTATATATCTCTGTTTTTTTTCAGTTCTGGGCTGTATTTTTGTATATAATTGTCTGCTGTGCATGCTATGTTTATTCCCTGTGTTTTGAAAATGTTGATATTTTTGTGTGTCAGTTTGTATGCAATTGTGTACCATCTTATGTTTTCCTTCATCTTTTTTGATTATTCTGTGTAGTTGTTATGGGACTGCGTGTTTGTGTTTGGTTCCATTGTGGTGTTGTCTGTGGTTTGATACTTTCTGCTTTTATTTTCTTTTAATTTTTTTATCTTTGTGACTATGTTACTACTGTAACCATTGTTTTGTGCTATCTGAATGATTATATCCAGTTTTTTGGTAGCTTTCTTTGGTGAGCGGCACTGTGTTGAGTCTATGAAGCATGTGTCAAAGTGCTGCTTGCTTTTGTGAGTGGCCGGCTGCGGTGGTCTAGCGGTTCTAGGCGCGCAGTCCGGAACCGCGCGACTGCTACGGTCGCAGGTTCGAATCCTGCCTCGGGCATGGATGTGTGTGATGTCCTTAGGTTAGTTAGGTTTAAGTAGTTCTAACTTCTAGGGGACTGATGACCTCAGAGGTTAAGTCCCATAGTGCTCAGAGCCATTTTTTTGTGAATGTGGTTGGTTTGTGGATTGGGGGAATGATAATATCTGTTGCTGTGGGTTTATGGTAAATTTTAAACATATGCTTATTGTTTTGTTTTTATTATTATGTCCCTAAAGTTAATTTTGTTATTCTGTTCTCTTTCATTTGTGAATTTTATGTTTTTCCGTACATTGTTGATGTCAGTTTGTAGTTTTCCAATTTTTGTTTGTGGTTCATCTATTAAGCAAAGGATATCATCCTTATACGTGAAACAATATAATATGTTGTATTATTTTGCCGTTATTTTTGCGAAAATGATCTGTTCAATGTGCCCAGAATGAGATTTTCATTCTGCAGCGGAGTGTGCGCTGATATGAAACTTCCTGGCAGATTAAAACTGTGTGCCGGACTGAGACTCGAACTCGACACCTTTGCCTTTCGCGGGCAAGTGCTCTACCAATTGACCTACCCAAGCACGACACACGCCCCGTCCTTACAGCTTTACTTCTGCCAGTACCTCGTCTCCTACCTTCCAAACTTTACAGAAGCTCTCCTGCGAACCTTGCAGAACTAGCACTCCTGAAAGAAAGGATCCTGCGGAGACATAGCTTAGCCACAGCTTGGGGGATGTTTTCAGAATGAAATTTTTACTCTGCTGCGGAGTGTGCGCTGATATGAAACTTCCTGGGAGATTAAAACTGTGTGCCGGACCGAGACTCGAACTCGGGACATTTGCCTTTCGCGGGCAAGTGCTCTACCAAGTGAGCTACCCAATCACCACTCACGCCCTGTCCTCACAGCTTTACTTCTGCCAGTACCTCGTCTCCTACCTTCCAAACTTTACAGAAGCTTGTAGCACCACAGCTCTAACGCTCTACTGATTTATTTTGCCTTTTGTTTTCCATCGTTGAGCTTCTATAAATGTGTTTAATTGAATAGATAACACAAAATTGTATACTCCTTTCTTTGTAAAAACTCTGATGTCATGGTTTGATTCTGTACAATGTAGTATATCTGTTATTTAAATTCTTTGTCCCAATTGGAGGGAGACAAAACTTACTGTATCTATTTGCAGTTTGTTGAAATAATTTTGTTTAGAAATACCTATATGTGCAAATGATATGTTTTGTGTAAAATGATTTTCTGCTGTTATGTAAACTGCTGACCTTCACTTAGAATTCTTAATTATCTTGCGTGTAAGAGACAGTGTGGTTCCCCTCGGGAACGGAACTGTGTAGCGCGCACAAATTGTGGTTGGCCTAGGTAGAAAAGGTGGATCAAGAGTCAGTCGGGGACGAGCTACCAAACTGAGCACTGCCATGTAAAAGTTGTATATTGTGCTGGTTCCGAGAGAGGCTTTTTCTGCTACTTTCCAGTGCCTCGGGTGGATGGATAAATAGCTGGAATAATTCTGGAATTGGTATTCATCATCGCCACCAAGAGGGGCCAGAGTCCAGCAATTCTGTCTGCAAATCCGCCTACCAACATGCAGTTGCCACCACATTGCGCTATCACTGTAAAGGAGTACTATAATAATGTTCAGTGAAGGATCAGCTTATTGGGTGATTTAGTGTGCACAAATATAAGGTAACTTATAACTGAATTTATTTACCTACCTTGATTTTTTCCCTATCACAACACCTCTCAGGTTCCTCTCCTTTTGAACTATGATTACCGAGTGTCCTATTTTGTGGAAAAAATGAAAGCCTCAAAGTTAGACAGTTAATTACATAATGTTGTTTGATCTTTGATGAGAAGAGAATATTCAGATTTACTGTGGATTTAGTGAAATTGTGGGAGGCAGTAAATGTGGTTTTGCGAAGTTTCAAAGTCACCTATTTAATCATTTACTTGAAGGTAGAAGACTTTGGTAATAAAGACAATTTGCTGTTTCTTTTAAAAATTAAAATTCTTAAAACTGAGGCTTATAAAGTTTTGCTTAGTTAATGATCATAGTGCTGCCTGTAGTAAATTTTAAAAGGTGAGTCAGTTTCTTGTAAATTTGTCAACATTGTGTCTCACTGCAGCAAAAATCGTGAATTGCAGTTGTGGAAAGTTATATTTGCTTGCTAAGCACTTGTTTCTTTTGGGTATTGAAAATGCATATTAATAGTGTAATAAGATCCACAGGTTATCCTTTACCATTATTTATGAAAACAGTAACTTCTTTAATCAAAAGACAATGAAATATAATATGTTAGTGAATCCCATTTAACTTTCAATCTAAATAGCATAATATTTAGTTGAGAGATATTTAACCTGTGACCAGTTCATAATTTTGCAGTGAACTACATTTATAATTTTATGTTAGCTAGGAAAGTAATTCAACAATAGTACTGAACCTATGTCCAATTAATGATTCTGCAGTGAATAGTAATAATAATGTTACAAAGACCATTCAGTTTGAATAAGCACTGAAAGTAATAGTGTGTTTCGTTATTTGTTATATTTATGCAAATATTTTGTGTTTCTCTAGGTGTTAGTTCCAACCTTAACGTTAACATATGCAGGTGTCAGAGTTCATTGCACTCGCGTGTGGTAAAATATAGGTTGTGTTTGTCGGTTAAGGTTACTCATTCTTAATTTCTTGAACAAGATAGTCAATCATCCTCTTCCCTAATTAGGCTGGCGAAAGTTTTCCTTACTCTTCGAACAGTGTGGATTAGTAAATTATTGTTTGTTACTGTTTGAATATTTACGTAATTCTGACTTTCATTTCCGATAAGCCATTTCCGTTAGGTACAACACGGTCAACCTAGCAAAATTCCTCTCAGAGGATAACACTGTTCTGTTGCTTATACCATAATTGCATCCACGACCTGCCTCCTACTTTAAGGTTATGGTATAGCAGTAGCAGACGGTAGTGTTATACGTGGCTTTTCCGTGACAGGACTAGTCTGTTCTGTTAGGGCATAGTACGTAATAAGCCAAACTTGGTATTTGATTGTATAAGCTACGTAAATGCAGTTGCAGTGTTAGACGCTCTCCTGCGAACCTTGGTAGAGAACTTGGCCGCGAAAGGCAAAGGTCCCGAGTGCTAGTCTCGGTCCGGCACACAGTCTTAATCTGCCAGGAAGTTTCTGTTCAATGTGGTTTACAAAAATATTTGGTAAGGCTCCTGACACTGGGGACCCCATTGGTAATCCATCTTCTTGTAAATAAAATTAATTATAGATTGGAAGTAATTTTTTCTGTTACGAGCTTCATTAATGTGCATATTTCTTTAATCTGTTCATCTGGGAGTTGAATATAGGTTTTCAGGTTCTTATCTACGAATTCTATTGTTTCAGGTACTGGTATTTGGGATACATGCTTTTTGTATCAAATAAGAGGAGTGTTGCTGTATCTGGGATTTTTGTCTTTTATTTATTGTATTAGCTATGTAATATTTTTAATGGCTCTGTCTTCTTGCACTTTGAAATTTTCAGACAGTAATTTTAACTTGTATCCTGCAAGCTTGTAAGTGGGAGATTTTCTGAAATCCAGCATTGGTCTCACAGGAAGATTTGGTTTTTGCATCTTTCGTTGGCTTCAGGGGACAGGTGCAGCGTGATCGAACCATGTCAACTTTCTTTTCTCTGTGTTATTCAGTACAGTATCTACATTTTTCAGAGTGTTTGTTACTTTTGTCTACAAGCAGAACATTTGATGTCAGATACAAAGAACACATGAGAGACTGGAAATATGGGACAAACCATTCCATATTTGCAGAACACCGAAGAGAAAATGACCACAAACCGATCACTAGAGAAGAAGACATGAAAATAATTAGAAGCAACAATAAAAAACACCTCCTAACTCTGCAAGAAAATTACTACATACAGAAAACCAAAGCAGAAAGGAAAACCCTGTTGAATGATCAAGTACACATGCCAAGCAATCTATTGTTTACACTAATAGATAAAGAAACAGAAGAATGCTCCCAAAGTTGATTAATATAGTAATACCACCTATTGTAATAATAATAATAATAATAATAAAATCATCATCTTTACCCTCGCTTATCCATGAACCCCTCCACAGAAAATGAAACGAAAAGTCAGATCAGCTGTCATCACCAAAGCTTTCAACCACTCGTTAACAGCTAGTACAATCATACTCAACACATTACAACTCAAACCACCATCCCCCTCTCCCCAGCACACACACACACACACACACACACACACCAACACACACACACCAATATAAACATCATGAATAAATCTTCCTGGCAGATTAAAACTGTGTGCCGGACCGAGACTCGAACTCGGGACTTTTGCCTTTCGCGGGCAAGTGCTCTACCAACTGAGCTACCCAAGCACGACTCACGCTCCGTCCTCATAGCTTCACTTCCGCCAGTATCTCGTCTCCTACCTTCCAAACTTTACAGAAGCTCTCCTGCGAACCTTGCAGAACTCCGCTGCAGAGTGAAAATCTCATTCTGAAAACATCCCCAGGCTGTGGCTAAGCCATGTCTCCGCAATATCCTTTCTTTCAGGAGTGCTAGTTCTGCAAGGTTCGCAGGAGAGCTTCTGTAAAGTTGGGAAGGTAGGAGACGAGATACTGGCGGAAGTAAAGCTGTAAGGACGGGGCGTTTGTCGTGCTTGGGTAGGTCAATTGGTAGAGCACTTGCCTGCGAAAGGCAAAGGTGTCGAGTTCGAGTCTCGGTCCGGCACATAGTTTTAATCTTCCAGGAAGTTTCATATCAGCGTACACTCCGCTGCAGAGTGAAAATCTCATTCTGGAATCATGAATACAAGTTGGTTTTGAACATACACTTCGTTAGGTTGGCCACATGTAGGTAAACAAACCAAAGTAGAGGAAACACGTAATGAAGTTACAATATTTGCGTGGTTAAAAGCACGGCGTCCGAAAAAATAGCTATATCGAGTAGCAAAATGATAATAGTGCACCACAAAAAAGGAGATACATGGTAAATAGTGACAAAAAGTTCGGAATACAAAATAGTGCTTATGTGTCGGTAATAAAGAGGTAGTGCAACCTCCAGACTAGATGAGAGAAAACGCAGATCACAGCAAACTCCAGTAATTACTTGTTTACATAAAAAATCACGTTTTGAACCGTTCTATAATCTAAAAATAACAAAACTGCATCGCTGTTGATCCCACTGACGATGCATTACAGCAAGAAAAAGGCAGAACGCGTCCGGGAAAAATAAATTGAGTTGCAGCAAGAAAAGGCGGTTTTATTTACCAAAGAAAGTATTTCTGTGCTTGCTGTGGTGTATGCCCACACAAACACACTTGTTATTCACGCCAAGCCAGGCATTTCCATGAGTTCTACACAAGATATTCAGAAGATTTCACCTGAACGTCCATAAAACCATACAACACGTAAAATTCAACAACATATGGAAATTTAACGAACTTTTACCTAAATATATCAATATAAAAATTAAAAATTGTTCACCCAGAGCCCAAAAAGCTATGCATGTTGCTCAGAAAATGAGATTAAAATACGAAATCAAATCCCTATTCTCTAAAAAACAAGAGCTAAATAATGGGTTATGTAAGACACGTATACAACTTGGACACATAATCAACCACCATCTGGTCAACAAGGTCAAAAAGTACACAAAAATTGCTGTACAAAGAACGCAAACAGTTCGTAGAAGCAAGATCAAGCAACTCAAAAACTACAGTCACAACGCAGTACCTTACACGTAACCAAGAAAAACACACATATTCTACCCAAGAGTAGTGAACCTCGCAGACACATAGTTAAATAGTAAAGAAAGACAGTTGGTGGAGAAAGGATTAAAATACAACGTAAATTTGGAAATAGAAGATTACATAGAAAGTGTTTTGACAAGGGAAGATATGAATGAAAACAGCAGTGTCAACATTGGACTAACTAGAGAACTAGTAAAAAAAGAAATCCATAATATAATAACCAGTATAAAGACACAACAACACAAAGACAACAAAAAGACAGGATCTGCAATACTCGCAAAACTTAGGAGGAAATATGAAAACGCAAGTACTATCATTTCAAAAGCAGACAAGGAAATCACTTTAGTACCGGTAGATAAATAATAATACATTGACAAAACACAAGAATTCATCTCATAAAATAAATTACAAAATTACAATCAGACCCAACAGATTCCAGACAACAGTAAAAAACACTCTGAAAAAATATAGATATCGTACCGGATAACACAGAGAAAAGAAAGTTGACACAGATCAGTCCCACTGCACCTATCCTCCGAAGCCAACCAAAAATCCACAAACCGAATCCTCCTGTGAGGCCAATACTGGATTTTAGAAAATCCTCCACCTAAAAGCTTGCAGGATACATGTTAAAATTATTGTCTGAAAATTTCAAAGTACAAGACAGAACCATCAAAAACACTACACAGATAATAAAATAAATAAAATATATAAAAATCCCAGACACAGCAACACTCCTCTCATTCGATACGAAAAGCATGTAGGCAAAAATGTTTAAGGATATTCAGGAATACAGAAATATAAGTCGCTGAGGAATGAAATAAATCGGAAGTGCAGAGAACGAAATGGCTGCATGAAAAATGTGAAGAAATCGAAAAAGAGATGATTATATGAATGACTGACTCAGATTATAGAAAAGTCACAACAACTTTTGGTGACATTAAAAGCAAGGGTGGTAGAATGAAGAGTGCAACGGGGACTCCACTGTTAAATGCAGAGGAAAGGGCGGATGTGTGGAAAGAGTACATTGAAGGCCTGTATGAGGGGTAAGATTTGTTTGACGTAATAGAAGAAGAAACGGGAGTCGATTTAGAAGAGGTATTGGAGAAATTAAGATCAAATAGGGGAGAAGGGGTAGATAACATTCCATCAGACTTACTAAACTCATTAGGGGTGGAAACAAAATGACTCTTCACGTTGGTGTTTAGAATGTATGAATCTGGCAATAAACCATCTGAATTTCGGAAATGTATCTTCCACACAATTCCGAAGAGTGCAAAAGCTGACAAGTGCGAGAATTATCAAACAGTCAACTCAGTAGCTCATGCATCCAAGTTGCTAACATGGATAATATACAGAATAATGGAAAGAAAATTGAGGATGTGCTAGATGACGACCAGTTTGGCTTTGGGAAAGGTAAAGGCACATGAGAGGTAATTCTGACATTACTGTTGATAATGGAAGCAAGATTAAAGAAATATCAAGATACGTTCATACGATTTGTCCAACTGGAAAAAGCGTTCGACAATGTGAAATGGTGCAAGATTTTCGAAATTCTGAGAAAAAATAGGGGTAAGCTGTGGGGAGGGACGAGTAATACACAGTATGTACAAGAGTCAATAGGGAATAATAAGAGTGGTCTACCAAGAGCTAAGCCCTCGAATTAAAAAGGGTGTAAGACAGGGGTGTATTCTTTCACCCGTACTGTTCAGTCTGTACATCGAATAAGTACTGATGGAAATAAAAGGAAGTTTCAGGAATGGAATTAAAATTCAGGGTAAAAGGATATCAATGACACGATTCGCTGATGAATTTGCTATCCTGAGTGAAAGTGACGAAGAATTACATGATATGCTGAATGGAATGAACAATCTAATGAGTACAGAGAATGGACTGAGAGTAAATCGAAGAAAGACGAAAGTAATGAGAAATGGCAGAAATGAGAACAGCGATAAAATTAACATCAGGATTGATGGTCACAAAGTTGATGAAGTTAAGAAATTCTTTTACCCAGACAACAAAATAACCAATGACGAACGGAGCAAGGAGGGCGTCAGAAGCAGACTAGAACTGGCAAAAAAGACATTTCTGGGTAAGAGAAGTCTAGTAGTATTAAACAAAGGCCTTAATTTGAGGAAGAAAAATGTCTGAGAATGTACGTCTGGGGAACAGCATCGTATGGTAGTGAAACATGGACTGTGGGAAAACCGGAACAGAAGAGAATCGGAGCATTTGAGACGTGGTGCTACACACGACTGCTGCAAATTAGGTGGACTGATAAGGTAAGGAATGAGGATGTTCTGCTCAGAATCGGGGAGAAAAGGAATATGTGGAAAACGCTGACTAGGAGAAATGACAGGATGATGGGACATCTGTTAAGACATCAGGGAATGACTTCCATGATATTAGAGGGAGCTGTAGAGGGCAAAAACCGTAGAGGAAGACAGAGATAGGGATATATCCAGTAAATAATTGAGGATGTTGGTTGCAAGTGCTACTCTGAGATGAAGAGGTTGGCACAGGAGAGGAATTCATGGTGGACTCCCATCCAATCAGTCAGAAGACTGATGAGCCAAAAGAAAAAGATGAGGTGTAGAATCGATTCTTCGCTCACAGGGGTCTGTTGTACACTTTCTTCGTACTAATCGGTATTATTTTCCTTTGGTAACGACAACCTTACTCACTGTAAAATTTAATTGGGCATACGCGATCACCGTCCTTCATGTGGCAGTCCAATAGGCCGATTAGGAAGGGGAGGTTACATCCAGTCACGTTTTCGCTGGTCACTGGGGATCAGTTCGAAGTGGGACTCATCACGGGATGCAGCTCTACTCCAGTTAATGAGATTCTAACCCGAAGATATGTCTGGAGATGCCTCAGACAGCGGTGCAGTGGGATACCAACCTGACTTTCGCTTGCCGTACTCTTCGACAACAAGGAATGATGGGCTGGGGCGATATTTCTTTTCGTAACAGGACCTGTTTACAGCACATCGGTACGTCGACGATATTCTACGACCCGTTTTGTTGTACTTCATCGCAAGCCACCCTGGAAGCAGGTTGGCTTTTTTTTTTTTCGGTAAGCAGGATGGCTTTAGTCAGGTTTCCAATACACTATTTTTCAACATAACCTCCGAACAATTCGACAGCCTTACGCCTCCTTACTGGGAGGGCCTGAGGGCCTGTATGCTCATGTGGTGCCACTCTACTGGTCGACATCGGAGCCAACTGTGGGGCGGCGGGTGGAATATTTGTTTATAAAATGTTTTGTGATGTAGAAAAGATGCATTTCCCGGCCGATGCACCATATGTGGGGCGGCGGGTTGAAATTGATGTTGTTTATTTATTGTAATGTTGAATGTAGAAACATTTCCCTGCCGTTTAACCATATGTGGGGTGGCGGGTATAATTATTGTTTATATAAATGTTCCTATTATTTATGCTGTCTTTTGCCGTTCTCAACACTGGCCCTCTAACTACAATATTGGCAACCAGAAAGTGATTAGCAAAACGTGAAGCCTGTAATTAGAATTCCTAGTGCCCACTTCATCTGAGAAATACACTTATAGCTACAACTTATTGCTCTGAGGAATTAGGAGATTGTCTGGGATTCATAATCAAAAACGATCGTGAAAAAAAAAACGTTCGCTATATTCTGAAAGTCACAGATGAAAAAAAGGAATCCACACAATCTGACTAACAGAGCAGTTCAGAGTCTAATGCGCTGATGCAACTATAACTGTCCAAATTAAATGTTTAAGTGAATGCTCGCCATAATTTGATGATAATGTTCATCAAACGCCACGCTAAATAATGGTAGAATGTCTGTCCCGCGACGGCACGTGAAAATACGACATACGCAAACTGAAGATAGATAATTAAAGTCATCCCAGAATTAACACTTCACTCGAAAATGATCTCATGGTTACGTGTATCCCGAGTAACTTAATACGGCATCCGAGGCTGTTTATAGCAATGATACCGACGCGACGCGACTCCCGACACAGATGCTGTGCTATTCAGCGTCTGGAGAGAACAGGGGCCTTTTTTCCTCGCGCAGCGTTCTTATATATAAAGCCGCGGTGCGGATGGCTAAGGGAACGCCTGATCAAATCGGCTCTCCCAACTAGCCGCTGGGCTAGTAATGCACCACTTTAAGTTACCGAATAAATCATAGCTTCTTTTGCTGATGGCCGATGAAGCTCTCAATTTAAATGTGCATTCAGCACACAGGTAAGTAATCATAATAAAAGTTTGACGTGGCTAAGTTAAATATTTTGGGCGAGAGAATTAATTTAATTACACTACACGCAGTAGACGAGCTCTGAACTTGCCCTTTGGAGATACGCTATCGCTATAGTTTTATAGTTATTCAGTTGAAACTTCTCACATCTTTATGGTTATAGCGGATCTCCATTCTACTTAAATATAAACATCCTAGCCTTATTTATTAGCCTACTTAATCTATCTTGCTTCCTTAATTTTTAAGACAAAAACCAGTAAATTATGAATTTCATCAAAAATCGTAACTTGTGAGATCCAAAGTACTGTTTCTATTAAATTATTATGAAAAAGGAAACTAAATATAAATTTTTAAGTCTCTAGTTCTTTTCTGTTGCGCCAATGATTTTTACAGAAAAACATCCAAATTTCGAAAATGGTTAAAGTTATCGAATTGATATTCAACACATATTAATTTAGTATTACTCCTGACGTGCTATAACCGTTTCAGGTTATTTACTTGATTTTAAAAGTATTGCGCAACATTTATGACGTCAGAGCTAGTTACAGCGGACTGGCTGGCACACAATGAAAAGACTGATGTGAATTTACTACGGCGTGAGTAGGCTGCTTCCCTACACAACGTCTTGCTGCGCCAGTAACCTCCCCAACAACCATGTACTGCATCACGCAAAACGCAAATTTCATTGGGCCAGACAGACGGAAGTAGGAAGGTACGAGATTCGTGCTATAGAGTGTATGAGGTGGTGCTAAGCTCCTATGGTACCAAACTGCTAAGGTCATTGGTCCCCAGGCTTACACACTACTTAGTCAAACTTACGCTAAGGACAACACACACACACCCATGCCAGAGAGAGGACTCGAACTTCCGACGGGGAGAGCCGACGAACTGTGGCAAGGCGTGGTGGATTAGGAAAAAAGAGTCTAATGAAGTTTTGGGACCTCCTCTTGGGTGTGCAGATTTGTGACACCCTGCACTATCATTCAGAAGGAGAAATTTGTATGTATTTTTGTTACGACTAGCACACTATTTATTTGTGTCAGAAGCATTTACAATGTACAAAATAATTTACATTATTTACATGTCGTGTGTTTATCTATTTACAAGACAATTCTTTACACTTTTGCCGCCCAGAACTTAGTGACCTCTATTGCATTTGGTGTTGCATGTAGCAGGCCTTCTGTTGCGCATCTTGCCCGACATTGGGTACTCTGGAGCAGGTGGAAGGTCGTCTGCGTTGCTCCACACTCACAGAGTGGCGGCTTCTCTAGGAAACCCTATTTAGGCAAATTGCTCTTACATTTCGTGACACCCGAGAGTAGTCTGTTGAGGGATCTCCATGAACTCCAATTCTCTGTGTAGCCGGGTGGTAGACTTTCGCTTGGTGTAATCCATCCCACAGTACTGGTTAGCCTTGCACGCCATACTACAATTCGGCATTGCTGTGTTGCCCCAGCTAGAGCCTCGGTTGATCTGAGGAAGCTCTTAATCAGATTTTAGTCGTGGGTTTGCTGGTTGATAGCCATATAGGGAGTGAGCTTCAGAAGTTTCTGATTTTTTTTTTGTTCTCACTTTTTGCTGCTACCTCTCGGCAGATGTCGGGGGGGGGGGGGGGGGGGGGGTGCAATTCCCGCGAGTTCAAACAAGATACGAACACACTGAAGTTGTTTCCAGAGGGTAGTGCGGCCGGACGGAGTGGCCGAGCCGTTCTAGGCGCTACAGTCTGGAACCGCACGACCGCTACGGTCGCAGGTTCGAGTCCTGCCTCGGGCATGGATGTGTGTGATGTCTTTAGGTTAGTTAGGTTTAAGTAGTTCTAAGTTCTAGGGGACTGATGAACTCAGAAGTTAAGTCCCATAGTGCTCAGAGCCATTTTTTTGAGGGTAGTACAATACGACTCCGAGTTGATCTTACCATGAGGGAGGACATCAAACAGAACAACCCCTTCAGAACCCCTGAAGACCGTCCCCATGACTACGGCTGGGGTGCTGCTCTGAACTTTCACTCCCGAGGACACTTGACTTGGTGCCACTCCATGGACTGTCATTCTGTTTACAGTTCGAAGTCATGAACCCATGTATCATCGCCTGCGACCATGTTCGACAAAACATTGTCACAATCAGCCTCGTAACACGCAAGCAGTTCCGCACACATGGTCCTTTGCTGCTCTTTGTGGTCTTCCGTTAGGCGGGCACACTCTTTTGAGTAGCCCAACTGGTGGCCGATTGTCTCCGCGCTATCAACAGACACGTCCAGCTAAGGATCGAGGTGTCTGATTGTGATTCGTCGATCACCTCAAATGAGAGTGTCCACACGTTCCCAGGAGTCACAACTGTGTGCGGCGTGCAGCACGCGGGAGATCGAACAGGTTGGCGCGATCTTGTTGCGATGATGACGGACGCCTCGTCCATCAACTCACCGTGCTTTTGTTCAATGCCAGGTCTCCGTAGACATTCTGCAAGCGCCAACAAAGATCTACGATCCACTGGTTTCCCCTGGACGAAACTCAGAGACAGCTCTCGGCTTGGAACGCGCTTCCATTACAGACGCCATTACAGACGCCGCCATCTATGGAAACGTCATGATACTATATGGGCTGAAGAGAGAATATTCCACGATGTCCCATAACGAATTCCGCATTTTTCCAATTGAAACTAGCCGAGAAGAAAAGTGTTGCATTACTTACTGAACGCCTCTCATAATAGAGACGCAGAGGATAGAATTGGAGAGTGACAATACTTATGTCACAACTTGACTAACAGAAGGTATCGGTTTCTTGGACACATCCAGAGCCTGTAAGGAATTGTCAGTTTGATAACGGAGGGAAGTGGGGGGGGGGGTATAAATTTTGGATGAAGACCAAAAATTGACTATAGCAAGCACGTTAGTCATTATAAAGAATTGAAGAGGCTTGCACAGAGTAAATTAGTTCGGATAGCTGCATCAGTCCACTCTTCGGACAGAAAATCTCAGCTACAAGTTTTTCCCCCTCCGGCTATACTAATGGCCATTAAAATTGCTATACCAAGAAGAAATGCAGATGATCAACGGGTATTCATTGGACAAATATATTATACTAGAACTGACGTGTGATTACATTTTCACGCAATTTGGGTGCATAGATCCTGAGAAATCAGTACCCAGAACAACCACCTCTGGCCGTAATAACGGCCTTGATACGCCTGGGCATTGAGTCAAACAGAGCTTGGATGGCCTGTACAGGTACAGCTGCCCACGTAGCTTCAACACGATACAACAGTTCATCAAGAATAGTGACTGGCGTATTGTGACAATCCACTTGCTCGGCCACCATTGACCAGAAGTTTTCAATTGGTGAGAGATCTGGAGAATGTGCTGTGGCCAGGGCAGCAGTCGGACATTTTCTGTATCCAGAAAGGCCCATACAGGACCTGCAACATGCGGTCGTGTATTATCCTGCTGAAATGTATGGTTTCGCAGGGATCGAATGAAGGGTAGAGCCACGGGTCGTAACACATCTGAAATGTAACGTCCACTGTTCAAAGTGCCGTCAATGTGAACAAGAGGTGACCGAGACGTGTAACCAATGGCACCCCATACCATCACGCCGGGTGATACGCCAGTATGGCGATGACGAATACACGCTTCCAATGTGCGTTCACCATGATGTCGCAAAACAGGGATGCGACCATCATGACGCTGTAAACAGAACCTGGATGCATCCGAAAAAATTACATATTGCCATTCGTGCACCCAGGTTCGTCGTCGAGTACACCATCGCAGATGCTCCTGTCTGTGATGCAGCGTCAAGGGTAACCGCAGCCATGGTCTCCGAGCTGATAGTCCATTCTGCTGCAAACGTCGTCGAAGTGTTCGTGCAGATGGTTGTCTTGGAAACGTCCCCATCTGTTGACTCAGGGTTCGAGACGTGGCTGCACGATGCGTCACAGCCATGCGGATAAGATGCCTGTCATCTCGATTGCTTGATACGAGGCCGTTGGGATCCAGCACGGCGTTCCGTATTACCCTCCTGAACCCACCGATTCCATATTCTGCTAACAGTCATAGGATCTCGACCAACGCGAACAGCCGTGTCGCGATACGATAAACCGCAATCGCGATAGGCTACAATCCGACCTTTATCAAAGTCGGAAACGTGATGGTACGCATTTCTCCTCCTTACACGAGGCATCACAACAACGTTTCACCAGGCAACGCCGGTCGACTGCTGTTTGTGTATGAGAAATCGGTTGGAAACTTTCCTCGTGTCAGCACGTTGTAGGTGTCGCCACCGGGGCCAAGCTTGTGTGAATGCTCTGAAAAGATAATCATTTGCATATCACAGCATCTTCTTTCTGTCGGTTAAATTTCGCGTCTGTAGCACGTCATCTTCGTGGAGTAGCAATTTTAATGGCCAGTATGGTATATTATAGACGGCCTAAAATTACAGGAAAGTATTATACTTGTTCCTTCAAAGATGTTAAAAATGCGGATATCATATCAAGTTTTATTAGTGTTCTACACTGAAACTTTTGGGTAAATTACAAACTCATAACACAGTCTATAACTTGCTGCATCGTTAGAAGATAATGAAGTTCGTAGGCTAGTTGGAATCTGAAAGGCTCAGTTCTCCAAGATTTCTTGCAATTATTTTTATATGCTACAAAAGTAATGTTTGGGTCATCTTACTCGCCACATACAGAAGGGGCTACCGAGGTTGATCTGATGAAGTTGTTTCTTGAAGTTCCAGTGGCTGAACTGTTCCAGAAGTCCACAATGTTTTTATGTTATGAAACCGCGTTATCGCTGAAATTATTGCATGAATTAACGCGGAATGGCTGCCTTTGATTTTTAGATGTTCTTGACCAGTCGCCTTGCCACTTCGAAGTCAGCTGCTTTCTGAGTATGGGAATCATAAAAGTTGCTTGCATTTTCTGATATTTAAGAGTTTCTCTTGCAGATCCCTGCTTAGCTTGGTCCTCTACTTTTACATTTCTATTCCAGAGTCGCCATTCATCGAAACTACGAAGACTATTCGGAAAGTAAGGTCTGATCGATTGGGAAATGAAAACTACTGTGAAAATAAAGAAAATGTTTTATTTGCGACCTTTAGCTACACCGTCCAGTTACTTCTCTACATAGTAACCCCTCTGATATAGACATCTTTCCAATATCCTCGTTATAGAAGGCAGCCACCTGTCTTTTCTGCCAATTCTCCATGCTTGTAGTCATCTCGTTGTCTATGACAAAATATTGTCTTCATATCCAGTAGTCCATGTGAGAGAGATAAAACTCATGGGGAGCCAAGTCCGGGCTGTATGGTGGGTAATCAAACACTTCCCATCGAAAACGCTCCAAAAGCCCCTTCAGTGGCCCTGCATTGTGCAGCCGAGAATTGTCATGAGGAAGGAACAGCATGACAGTTATGTCATGTGGGTTGCATGAAATCAGGCGTAATCTCTCACCAGGTCTCATACTTGGCCAGAGATATTGTTTTCCAGGCATCCTTACGTGCTCACTGTCCGCTCAGAACTGAAAAGAGCGACGTGACGCGATCGACGGGCATGTTAGAGACACTCCCCAACACATCTGTGCAAAGCTTCATCGGATTTTCACTGTGGTTTCAATTTCGTGCTCGATCGGACCTTAGTTTCCGAATAGCCCTCGTATTGCAATTTTTCGATGTTTTCTCTTCATCTGGAATACGCTGTGAACGATTACCTTAGCTGTTGGATTTTTACAGCTGTTGTGGTTTCTAATTAACGCTACCGGACGTTATGTCCTCACACTTCAGTGACCTCTGCAGAAATATCAAAGCTTTAAGCATGGCTCTAGGCTCTGGTCGCATTCACGGCCCGCAGTTTACCGCTTTCTAAACGATGACGCTCGACTGTGACCAGTTGCACTACCCCAGTACCGTCAAGAAGTTGGAATTCCGCTAGTTCGAACTTGTTTAAACATTACTCTTTCTGCCAACACCAGTTTATATTCCTCAAATTTTCACTGCAGTCTTGATCGATACCTTCATTTCTACCTGGCAACAGATCCTTTCTTCTGCTGTTCAAGAAACGAAGGGTCATGCTACCGCTGCGAAACGATTACTATGAATCTCAACTGAATTCCGAGCCAGGATGTCAGAGAAACAGAGTTGCACCTACCAACAGTGTGCTGTCAGGTTCTCTTATAATTTAAGAGCAATGTGTGCTAAAACTATCAAAACGAAAGTGTTCTTCGGTTCCCGACTGCGATAAGTAATTAAGGGGCTCCGGAAAGGCTCAAAATCATGAAAAGTTCAATTTTTACTTTTTTGCGTTTTCTGAATCTGCAGACTATTACCTTTTAATAGATATATAATTTATTCAATTCCGAAGACTACAACTATTTTTAAATTTTTTTTGAAATGTGTTCTACATAGGCGTGACCCACTGTGGCGCTGTTAAACTGCTGTCAAATGGTGTTATTATTAACGTCCGTGTTCATCAGGTACATTTTAGTGATGTGAGATAAAGTATGTGTTGTGGCTAACCTGTGATGGTTCAATATATATCGCTGGTGTGATTGTCGATTGTTTCATGTTTATTTACTCTGTCGTTATCTCGAAAATATTCGTAATTAATTCTGTTTCTTGAGTCTCTGTTTTGTTGAAGTATAATAATGAGTAAAAGTAAAGTTATTAGAAATCCTCTGAAGGCTTTTAAGAAAAGGAGAAATGTTGGAAAGCCAAAGGTATTTAGAAATATGGGAATGAAGATAGGTTCTAACATGGTACGAGCGATGCTTGCTTTAGACAAGGAACGCCTTCGGGCTGCAGACAGGGCTGTAAAGAGTCTAGAAATACAAGCAAGAGGAAACAGGAGGAGGAACAAGACGAAGCTGGAGGAGGAGTTTGCAGAGGATGAAGATAATCCATCCTATGGACCTGGAATGCACTAAAAAGTTAATCCAATCTTTGTCGCTCGATTCCCAAAACTTTTATTTTCTCATACTAATTACATGTTTTCTAAGGATCTTCCAAACATATTTGTTTCAAACTTTCAGTAAATGTTACACAGTACCTTCTGCATAATTTAACACAGCCTTTTTCCAAAAAACTGCATATTTTTGAATATATAAATAAAAAATTGCAAAAAAATGTTGTGAATTTTCATTACAATTGAAAAAAAATCATCTTTAATAACTGAACTAAAATTTTGTAAAATCCCTGTGTTAAGTTGTAGCCCATATTCGAATAAATAATCTGTAAAAAGTTCAACTTCCTACCTCAAATACTTTGTGAGGAAAGATGTAATTTATAAGCGTTGTTTTAACATTGCAAGTATAGGGCGTTCCGGAGGCCCTTAAGTCGAATGCGGAGTTAACGTTTGCCGGCATATGTTGGTACCATGGTCATCAGTGACGTCACGGCCGGCAGCTAGTGCATATACGGGTGCAATAGCACGCCATAAGCAGTAAGTGACGAAATTCTGCATTCTTATCTCTGAAAACGAGAGTTCACTGTCACTGTTAGTCGAAAATGCTAGTACACAACCTTTGTGCTGCAATGTAGTTACGGTTTAACGTGTGCGAACTGACCTCTCGTTTATATAAACCATTGACAAAATTGAAACTTCCTGGCAGATCAAAACTGTGTGCCGGACCGAGACTCGAACTCGGGATCTGCTAGGAAGTTTCATATCAGCGCACACTCCGCTGTAGAGTGAAAATTTCATTCTAGAAGCATTGACAAAATTGTTATGTTTGAGTACTATATTCATAAAAAGCTACGTCGTGAGTATGCTACGTATCTCCTTGTTCAATCTGGCGCTCTTTGGCAACTGCTCCAACACACGGAACAGTTTTTGACATTTTCTTTCTTAACCTCAAAATCCAGTTACCTATTATATTACCTGAGAATATTTTTACTGCCTACGCTGCTGATTACGTTGCAAAATAACACAATTTGTCGCTTGGGGGAAGGAGGATATAAAAAGCAGATTAGCGCAGTCTGCTAGTATCAAACATCGGCCTTAACCCTTTGTTGCCTGACGGTACTTAAAAGTAACAGTAAGTTTTGACTCTCATTATTTTCTCGTGGTGCAGTTTCGTGATCTGAGAGCCTGTCGGTACGTAACAGTAACTCTGCTCTATTGTTTCATAGATGTTATTGTACAATACATAGACCTCTCTGGCGGTCAGAGCTTGAAATTGTTTTTCGCGCGCTGCTGTGAAAACACAAGATTGTATGTGCTTGTTTCCATGTTGTTGCCTGAATTTGTGCGCAATTTATTGAAACTTCCGTTGAGTTTTCCATTGTACGTACTTGCCTTCTTTGTTTTCTTATAATTCACTCCTGGAAATGCAAAAAAGAACACATTGACACCGGTGTGTCAGACCCACCATACTTGCTCCGGACACTGCGAGAGGGCTGTACAAGCAATGATCACACGCACGGCACAGCGGACACACCAGGAACCGCGGTGTTGGCCGTCGAATGGCGCTAGCTGCGCAGCATTTGTGCACCGCCGCCGTCAGTGTCAGCCAGTTTGCCGTGGCACACGGAGCTCCATCGCAGTCTTTAACACTGGTAGCATGCCGCGACAGCGTGGACGTGAACCGTATGTGCAGTTGACGGACTTTGAGCGAGGGCGTATAGTGGGCATGCGGGAGGCCGGGAGGACGTACCGCCGAATTGCTCAACACGTGGGGCGTGAGGTCTCCACAGTACATCGATGTTGTCGCCAGTGGTCGGCGGAAGGTGCACGTGCCCGTCGACCTGGGACCGGACCGCAGCGACGCACGGATGCACGCCAAGACCGTAGGATCCTACGCAGTGCCGTAGGGGACCGCACCGCCACTTCCCAGCAAATTAGGGACACTGTTGCTCCTGGGGTATCGGCGAGGACCATTCGCAACCGTCTCCATGAAGCTGGGCTACGGTCCCGCACACCGTTAGGCCGTCTTCCGCTCACGCCCCAACATCGTGCAGCCCGCCTCCAGTGGTGTCGCGACAGGCGTGAATGGAGGGACGAATGGAGACGTGTCGTCTTCAGCGATGAGAGTCGCTTCTGCCTTGGTGCCAATGATGGTCGTATGCGTGTTTGGCGCCGTGCAGGTGAGCGCCACAATCTGGACTGCATACGACCGAGGCACACAGGGCCAACACCCGGCATCATGGTGTGGGGAGCGATCTCCTACACTGGCCGTACACCACTGGTGATCGTCGAGGGGACACTGAATAGTGCACGGTACATCCAAACCGTCATCGAACCCATCGTTCTACCATTCCTAGACCGGCAAGGGAACTTGCTGTTCCAACAGGACAATGCACGTCCGCATGTATCCCGTGCCACCCAACGTGCTCTAGAAGGTGTAAGTCAACTACCCTGGCCAGCAAGATCTCCGGATCTGTCCTCCATTGAGCATGTTTGGGACTGGATGAAGCGTCGTCTCACGCGGTCTGCACGTCCAGCACGTACGCTGGTCCAACTGAGGCGCCAGGTGGAAATGGCATGGCAAGCCGTTCCACAGGACTACATCCAGCATCTCTACGATCGTCTCCATGGGAGAATAGCAGCCTGCATTGCTGCGAAAGGTGGATATACACTGTACTAGTGCCGACATTGTGCATGCTCTGTTGCCTGTGTATATGTGCCTGTGGTTCTGTCAGTGTGATCATGTGATGTATCTGACCCCAGGAATGTGTCAATAAAGTTTCCCCTTCCTGGGACAATGAATTCACGGTGTTCTTATTTCAATTTCCAGGAGTGTAGTTTGAAGCATTACGTTACAAGTGAATGAGATAAAGTGGAAAATATAAGGCGGACTTATTAGTACCGTCAGGTTGTGCGAACACTTTATTGTAACAACAATGCGTTACCTCTCACTAGTTGTTCTGTCCACTTTTTCTCATACAGAAATCCGTAAATACATTTGCCTGTGGAACAATTAGAACAAACAGGAAAGGTTTGCCAGGGAATTTACCTAAAGAAAAATGTCTAAATCAAATCACAGAGAGTCATCTTTAGACCTAACAGTATTTCAATGGAAGGAAAATAAAGTAGTGTATTTTGCGTCAAACTTCCATGGCACTGAACAGAGCGTAGTGACAAGAAAACAGAAAGATGGAACTAGTATGACTATACCATGTCCAGTTATTGTATGTGATTACAATAAGAACATGGGTGGTGTGGATCATGCAGACAGATTACGTTCAACTTATGGTCTTGACAAGCGATCAAAGAAATGGTGGCACCGTCTCTTCTGGGGAGTAATAGAAATTGCTTTTGTCAATGCTTACGTCATTTTCAGTGATCTACATGGGGCACTGCCACTGCTGGAATTCAGGCGTGCTGTGGCACTAGGGCTAATGAATGAACAGCAAGTGCCAAATCTCAAAAAGAGAAACTCTGATAAAGATGAAATAACTCTCCCAAAGAGAAGGAAGGATAGCTTTTCTGTTCCGAAGGATGTACGTCTTGGCAACCGAGGGAACCATTTTGTAGTGTTCAGTTGTAAAAGAGGACGATGCGAAATGTGTGAGAAAAATAAAATTCAGTCGAGATCAAATTCTCAATGTAGTACATCTAAAGTGTATTTGTGCTGCAATGAGAAAAAGAACAGTTTCCTACAATTTCATGAGGTATCACTAAATATGTGATACGTATATACTGTCAAAAATGTATAGCTAAGTTACTATGTATTGTGAAGTTGCTCTAGAATAAATTTATGCGAAATTTAAAAAAAAATTCAGAAATATCATATTTCTGTTAATTAATTTTCTAATGTAAAAATATTTAATATTTATGTGGCATAAAGTTCAAGTTATAAAAATTGGAGCATTTTTCTGCGCATGTTGTGATTCTGTCCATGGAGTCTGACGGTACTTCTGAGTACCAGGAGAGAAAAAAGTTGTGAAAAATAAAATAAAATTTTACAAAAAATCCTACCATCATTTGAGGCCACAATAGCATAAATTCTGCAAAGAAAATGTTAAAAAGTAAATTTTATCTTATGTCAGGAAACAAAGGGTTAATATGACGACGAAATTCCTGAGCGTAGCATATGGTATAATAGTGTATCATGAGCTGTGGGAAAACTGGAAAAGAAGAGGACCGAAGCCTTTTGATGTACTGCTAGATACGGATGTTGACAATTAGGTAGACGGTAAGGTAAGCAATGAGGAGGTTCTCCACTGTCTCGACGAAGAAAGGAGTATATGTAAAACACTGACCAGAATAAGGGACAGGATGATGCGAATGTGTTAAGACATCAGGGATAACTTCCATGGTAGTAGGGAGGCTGTTGTGGGTAAAAACTGTAAGGGAAGACAGAGACTGGAACAGATCCAGCAAGTAATTGAGAATGCTGGATGCAAGTGCTACCCTGAGATGTTGAAGTTGGCACAAGAGAGAAATTCGTGCCGTGCTGCATCGAACCAGTCAGAAGGCTCACGTCTAAAATCATAAAAAAATTCATTCGCTTCCGAGTTTTAATGTACTGACAGTACTAGTACGAGGGTTATTCATAAATGAAAGACCATCTTCATCAGCAGCAGCAACATCCACTTGTCAACCGCTGCTGAATCAACCAGGCCTCTTCTACATCTATACCATGCAAATCAAATTTAAGTGCCTGGCAGAGGGTTCGTTGAACGACCTTCACAATAATTCTGTTATTCCACTCCCGCACAGCGAACGGATGGAAGGAACACACACACACACACACACACACACACACACACACACACATATATATATATATATATATATATATATATATATATATATATATGTGTGTGTGTGTGTGTGTGTGTGTGTGTGTGTGTGTGTGTGTGTGTGTTTGTTTGTGTGTGTGTGTGCGCGAGCTCTGATTTCTCTGATTTCCCTTATTTTATTATGATGATGGTTTCTCCCTACATAGGTCGGCGTCAACAAAATATTTTCGCGTTCGGAGGAGAAAGTTGGTGATAGAAATTTTGTGAGACGATTCCGCCACAACAGAAACGCGTTTGTTTTAATGATTTACACCCCAAATCCAGTATCATTTCAGTGATACTCTGTCCCCTATTTCGCGGTAATACGAAACGTGCTGCCCTTCTATGAACTTTCTCGGTGTACTCCGTCAATCCTCTCTGGTAAGGATCCCACAGCGCGCAGCAGTATTCGAAAACAGGACGGAAAAGCGTAGTGTAGGCAGTCTCTTTAGTAGATTTGTTTTATTTTCTTAGTGTCCCCCCAATAAAATGCACTCTTTGATTAACCTTCCCCACAACATTTTCTACGTGTTCCTTCCAATTTAAGTTATTCGTAATTGTAATTCCTAGCTATTTAGTTTATGGCCCTTGGATTATACTGATTTATCGTGTAATCTAAATTGTCCCGCCAATAAAATGCACTCTTTGATTAACCTTCCCCACAACATTTTCTACGTGTTCCTTCCAATTTAAGTTATTCGTAATTGTAATTCCTAGCTATTTAGTTTATGGCCCTTGGATTTTACTGATTTATCGTGTAATCTAAATTTAACGGATTTCTTTTAGCACTCTTGTGGATGTTGTCACCCTTTTCGATATTCAGGGTCAATTTCCAATTACGTTTTTCTCCAATGAAGGGACTTTCCATATCTCCAGGAAAATACCCGGCCTAATTTCCGGATGTGCGCTTCGGAGAACCCCCATGTCGTGGAACAACAGATGAGGGATAGCCCGAAAGTGAACGTTTGGTGTAGCTTCAAACACAACACAATTAGTGGACCGCTCTTTTTTACTAAGCCTACCATTATGGCTACAGTTTACGAGTACCTGGACATGTTTGAACTCCACGTTGCGCCTCATTCACAGAAATTTCAATAACGGGTTGTGTTTCAAGAAGATAGTACACCGCCACACTGGGGGTTATTTTTTTGTCAGTTCTTGGATGAAACCTTATTGGACAGGTCTGTCGGTAGAGACGACCCAGCATCATGGTAACCACGTTCACCATACATAACCACTTCTGACTCTTTCGGGGATAAAGTGTTCATTTCACCTTTCCCTGATCTGCAAACTCTTACCACGGGAATACAAGATGCTGTACTGGCAGTGAATGAAGAAATGTTGGCAAAGACATGAAGAGAAGTTGAGTATCGCTTAGACGTCCTGCGGCCAACAAACGGGGAACATGTGGAAGTGTACCCATAAAAATCTTTGAGTTAAGCTATCATCTGCAACAAATCGCCCAGCTGTACTCAGCATAGTTCCTTAGAAATAAATTTTTTGTCATCAGGGAAAAGGAATACTTCTACCGTGCACTCTAACCCTTGTTCTGAATGACCCGCCGCCTGCAGCTCACCAGCATAGCCTGCTGTTTAGTTCTTAGAGTTTGAGGATTGTTGAGGATGTCGTTCGGCGTACATCATATGTACCTGCAGATTAAAGCCTCTGTCTAAACCATAGCAGAATACCATGATTGCCGCTTCTTGTACGGAATTTTGGGACTCAATATCTTTGTCAACGTCGTTCATACACGACGCAAACGCTAATCTTGTTCTGATGCCAACACAAGGTCAAAACGATACGTACACAATAACTGATGTTGGCGACAGAATTAAGTACTTAGTCTTCTGACTGGGTCTATGAGGTCCGCAATGAATTCCTCTCCTGCTCCAACCTCTTCATGTCAGAGTAGCACTTGCAACCTACGTCCTCAATTGTTTGCTGGATGTATTCCAGCCTCTGTCTTCCTCTACAATTTTTGCCCTCTACAGCTCCCTCTAGTACCATGGAAATCATTCCCTCAAGTCCTAACACCTGTCCTACCATCCAGCCTCTTCTTCTTCTCAGTGTTTTCCATATGTTCTTTTCTTCGCCGATCCTGCCTAAGGCCACCTGATTCCCTATATTACCAGTTCACCTTATTTTCAACATACTTCTATAGCACCACATTCCAGACGCCTCGATTCTCTTCTTCTCCAGTTTTACTACAGTCCATGATTCACTACTGTACAATACACAGACGTACATTCTCAGAAATTTCTTCCTCACATGAAGGCCGACATCTGATACTTGGAAACTTCTCTTGACCAGTGATACCCTCTTTGCCTGTCCTACTCCACTTTTAATGTCTTCGTTGCTGCGTCCGTCACGTGTTATTTTGCTTCCTAGGTAGAAAAATTCGTGGTCTCTAATTTTTATATTAAGTTTATCGCTAATCTGGTTTCTAATACTTCTCATTACTTTTGCCTTTTCTGGTTTACTATAAATCGATATTACTTACTCATTAGACTGTTCACTCCATTCAACAGATCCTGTAATTCATCTACAATTTCATTGAGGACAGCAATGTCATCAGAGAACCTCATCAATGATTTCCTTTCACCATTAATTTTAATCCCAGTCCTAAACCTTTCTTTTAATTCCGTCATTGCTTCTTCAGTGTGTACACTGAACAATACGTGTGAAAGTCTTCACCCTTGCCTTACACAATTTGTAAAGCGAGGACATCGTTCTTGGTCTCCCATTCCTATTTTTCCCTGTTGGTTCTTGTACATATCGTATATTGACAGTCTGACAGTCTGTCCCTACACCTCCCTCCTATTGTTTGTAGAATTTCGAACGTATTGCACCAATTTACATTGTCGAATGCTTTTTCCAGTTCGACAAGTCCTATGAAAGTGACTTGATTTTTCTTCAGGCTTGTTTGTATTATCAGGTGCAACATCAGAACTATCTCTCTTTGCCTTTACCTTCCGGAAAGTCAATTTATCGTCTTATAAGTGATCCTTTCATTTCGTTTTTCGTTCTTTTACGTATTACCATTGTCACCAACTTTGATGCATAAGCTTTTAAGCTGAATGTGCAATAGTTCTCGAACGTATCTGCCTGCAATGTTCGGAATTGCGTGGACGATATTTTTTTCGGAAGTTGATGGTACGTCCCTAATCTCTTATGCTCTACAAATAAAACTTAAAACTCGTTTAGATGCTACTTCCCTTAGTATCTGAGAGTGCTGTATCTGACAAAACTATCACAGTCAGCCGTCTACCATGTCTAGAAGAGTGAAACTGGAATTTCGTGGCAATAATTATACGTCTGTCTTTGAAACTGATAAAAATATTTTATTCAAATAATCTCCATTGCTATTCCTACATTTCTCCTATCTCTCCGGCAGACTATGAATGCCAAGCCAAAAACACAGTTCTTCTTTTGAAGCGAACCAGTCAGCGAGCCATTTTCGTACATTTTCATACGAATTGGTGCGTTGTTCAGCGAGATCGTGTCCCAGTACTGCAAATAGATGATAAGTCTGGAGAATAAGCCACATGCCCTGGTATTTCCCAAATGAACGCCTCTATAGTTTCCATGACCCGTTTTGCAGAGTGAGATGGGGCGTTATCATGGAGCAATGTGGCTGTGTTGCCTTTTTCCATATTCCGGTCATTTTACACGCAATGATCGATTTAAATCGATCATTTTCTGTTGGTAGCGATCAGTGTTAACTGTTTCACCAGGTTTTAGCAGCTGATAATTGATGACACCCTTCTGATCCTACCAAACACAAAGCATTGTTTTCTTTCCAAAGGGATTTGATCTTGCAGTGGATGTTGATGGTTTGCCTGGATTCACTCTTGATTTACGACTCGTAGGATTCTCAAAATATATCCACTTTTCATCACCTGTCACTATTCGATGGGAAAAAGACGTTCTTTTGTATCTGGCGAGCAGCATTTCACAAGTGGCCTTTCGGTTTGCTTGCTGTCATTCATTCAGTTCATGCGGAAGACATTTTCGCACTTTCTGTACCTTTCCAATAGCTTCCGACCGAAGAGAAACGGCTTTCTGCGACACATCCAATTTTTCCGCGAGTTCCTGTTGAGTTGTTGTATCATCTTCATGCAATAAGACCTGCAATTCGTTGTCTTCGAATATTTTCAGTGGTTTCCCGCGCTTGTCATTTCTCACGTCAAAATCACCACTTTTGAATTTTTTGAACTACTCGAAACACTGTGTTTTCCCAAGAGCATGTCCACTGAAAGCTTTGACGAGCATTCGATGCAATTCTGCAGTAGTTTTCTTCAAATGATAACAGAAAACCTATGCTGCCCGCAAATCGTAGTTCGTAGGCGCAAAACTCGACATGTTTACGGGTTTGAAACACATACCGATGTATGGAACTTGGGTTACTGTGTGTTGGCGTTCTTCAGCCGTTACAGGAAGCAGATGGCGCTGGAGACGCAATCTCACAGACCCTACACCTTCGACCATAAATATAATAGACTGGCCCTGACGTCATTTTCGTGGCTCCAACATCTCTGGGCTGAAGTAACGTGAATGTTGGCAAAATATGGCTGTTTCGTGTTGCGCTTATGGCTGTGCTCAGCGTTTTGTCGATGGAAATGGCATTATATTTCACGTGTAAGTGTTTCTGTGTAGTGCAGATGTGTTTATTGAAATCTGCAGAAGTGACTTTTATATTTTTTTACACTTGAAATAGAGTATCACGTAAATTAAAGTGTTGAAAGTGATGCCTGTAAAGTCAGACTCATATTACATTTTGGAAAGTATCTATGATAATTCGGTTACAGAAGTAAGTATAACTGTTTCTCGTTCCTACTCATAGTTTCCCTAAGGATGAAAACCGAAGGCAGCTTTGGATACAGGCCCTGAAACGGAACAACTTTAAGCCATCTGCACATACGCGCCTTTGCTCGAAGCACTTCGAGGAGAAGTGTTTTGATAGGTTAGTTATTATTTACAATTTATATTTATAATTTATATTTACAGAGCCTGTCAATTTTAATCCTGATGTTTTTATAGGGATAAGACTGGAGGGAATTGGCTAAGTAGTGATGCTATCCCACCACTTTTTGATTTTCCGGAGCATATGAAATCGAAGAGGCATAAGCTCCGTAAATCACACACTAGAGGGCGTTCGTTAGATGATGCCTCGTCTTCTGAAAATTGTGCTTCCAATGTCTGTAAGTCTGAATGTTGTTAGAATGTGTGTGATAACTGCGAGTTACTAAAATATTGTATTAGAATAGAACTGTGGCACGCTATGTTTTTTTTTTTAAACTGATGGTTTAAACTTTTGTAAAAATAGTGGGAACTGAACCTTTGAAGTGCACCTAAAATTGATACTCTAAAATGGACCTGCTCCTAAAGTCGACAATTTTGGCGCCTATAGTTGACATAATTCCCATACCCCATTTTCTGTTATAAGTGACTAGAGCTCAAAACGCGGCGAATCCAATGTTTAAAGTTTTGACACGAGCCCACTCTTACTGTTTAAAAGAATTTTAACGACATTTTACTTTAATTGATAGTTTATAGTAATTTCGTCCCGCTCCCCACCAGAGTGGCGTTCGATGTATTTGTTAGATTTTATAAATGGTACTGTGAATAAATCCAGGTCAAATGTAGTTCTGGCATAATTTTTTGCAAATAAAAAAGTAATTTTTGTTGGAAGCGTTTGGCAGTCAATTGAGAAATATGGGGAAAATATGATACAAACATAGGATGACACACCGCTGATTTGAAATCCCGCTACGTTTTGCCAACAGTCCATGGTTTATGTTGGAGCCACACCAGCCCTATAGCTTCTGCACAGCAAGGCCAGGCAACTAGTATCTATGGTCGAAGCCCTACACCGACGGCTAGCACCATCTATAGGGAAGTTCCGGTTTCATACTTGTACACCTAGTAAGTACAGAGTAAAACACAACCCCTAAGGAATAGACTTCAACAGGAAGACAGACCGTATGCAGAGCACTGACCATTCCGGACATATATTATTTTCTATTTTGGTCATTACTAAATCCGGTAAGAATATGGGATATTTTCTTTTGAAAAAATACCTGGTATTTTCTTCACTATGCCAACAGAGGGTGAATCAGTAGCTTCTTTCTCAAGAGCACTCAACACATGTTTCATAGAAAGTGAGTCAAAAAGTTTTTCAGTATCTGTAGATTCTAGTCACAGAGATAAATCAAACTCATTTCTCCGTTCTACGGCTTCGACAACGGCTTCTAAACGATCCATTTGCGATATCCTTTCATGAAACTTAGCAGGCTGCTGTGTCCGTTTATACTCCTAGGAGGGACTGCCGGGGAGATGAGGATTGCAGGGATCTAGGCGTGACGTGGTCTCTCATCCGTTTCTATAAATTCTCTGCCTGTTTAATAAACGGGCACCGGATGGGTAAAGTAAATAATGTGCTCGCAGCTGCCAAACTGTGTAATAAATCGAAGCTAGTGTCCAGCTTAACACGCTGCCTGTGGACCTACATCCTGGTCACTGCAGCTGATCACGGTGCGGGGGCACCGCTGTGTATTTATCAAAAAGGGATCCAGATTTACGTTAGATATAAATACGAAGGGTGTTCGGATAGTAAATATGTGAATGAAGCACCTACAAGGGTCATTCGATAAATAATGAGACACGATTTTATTCTCAGAACGCGTTTATTGTTAAATATAATTTGTTGATATTGTTCAACATTTCTTTTACATTGCAACCCCGCCTCTTACTTGATTGTCTGGTTGGGATTATGGTGCATGAGCGGGCTCAACTCTTTCTGAGCAAGTTACCTTCTAATTTATGATGATTGTTAACTTTTGTTGTTTAAGATAACCTCTTACTGCTTGCTGGGCCCTTGATAACAGGGCATTTTATTAAAATTTGCCCGATTTGAACTAATTAATTACTGATACAAAATTAGTTTCATAATCTGTCAAATAAACACGCAATGGATGACACTCTCTGAAGTTGTTATGGACCATCGCTATCATTACGGAGGGGGTAGGGGTTTGTTCAAGTCCGCAAGCTAACTACTAACAACGCAAGTACCATTATTACTCTGAATTAGCTTTCTTTAACCTGTTAATTTTTTTTCTATCCTAATATTAGTTACTGAAAATTTATACATTGACTGGGCCAGGGGAAAACTATTCTGCCATTTCGATAGCAGAACTTGACTCTTTAGCCTAACAATTTTTTTTTATTACACAGTTATCAATTTCTGTATCAGGTTCATTTACACTTTCTGATGATTCATATAAATCTGCATAATTACCCGTACTGATTCCCAGTTGGGATTACTTTCGGTCTCCCACGGGCATAACAAATCATGTCACACTATAAGGTAGATGGAAAGTTTAATTGCATGTGACTTCATATCAGCAAATAACATTGCATTCACACTAGCATGCCAAAGTACTCACTGATCGTGATAACCGCTGCATTGTAAGAATATTGGATTACTTGTAGCAAAGCAAAGCCTAGCAGGGACACGCAGGAGGCTGTAAAAACCATGCGCTGACTGGTGTCTAATGAAACCTTTGCCATACTCAGCAGCTAGTGTGCCAGTTAGCATTCAAATAAAGAAAAAATAGAAGGCGTTAGTCAATAGAAAACTTTACACATTGGGATTAGGAACAGCTGAATGAATTAACTCTCAAGCAAACACGTGAAATCAGTCATTTTAATATGGATGATGGTTGTACGATCGGTGTCATGAAGTATGATCATTTTCTTACTACTATTGATTGAAATTATCAAAATTATTAAGTCAAATCTGGCTGATGGCCGTTAAGAATTTATTGTAGTGCCCTGCCAAATTAATTAGCACAAACTCATGTTTCAATTCAAATCACAAAGTGTCACCACATCATCAAATTTTACTGAGCCCCTGTCCAATTAAAATTAGGGAAAAATCCTCTCACAAATGATTTCGTAGTCAACTACAGCCATTCTAAAATTCATTGAGTCAATTTATCACGTCTTCTCAGGGACGTACAAGGAAATCATATTCCCACGTGATAGGCCATGCGGTTCCACCATCAGTCACAAGGGAATCAACTGAAATATTCATTACAAATCAATAAACCCACGCTCATTGAACCTCTGTTTCCGTTGGCAATTGTTTTACGTTAAGAAAACATAAGCCAAAGTCTGATTACTAATCTCTAAGTGCTACTTCCGGAAACTGACACAAAACATGTGGTCACAGAGAAAGCACAAAGGAAATGGCACTAAATACACAAAACGCCACGAATAAATTAGTTTGACACGTCTATTTTTTCCTATAGCAAGAGTGATAATTCCGCATAATATAATGAATTTCTGAGAGTTAAACCTCACTTACACAATTGGCGCGAAGTCGTATTCATCACCAACCCACAAAGGAATGTCGCAGCATTCCGAAAATGATCCCATTAAAACATCCTAAGAAATTGTCTATTACTTATAGCAATCACATCGATAAATGCTCGCAAAATTTTCAATTTGTTTAAGGCTCAGTTACACCTTTGGCGCAAATGTGTGCTTTACACCAAGACACACAGAAACGACCATAAAAATTAAATGAAATCCACAAAAACCGTACATTGCGATACATTGTATCGTCCGTTCTCTCAGATGACCAGATTCTAATTACTAATATTCACATGCAGAGGTGCTAAGCTAATGACCAAGTTCTAACGGTTATGACACACTTACTACAATCACATAATTTGTCAAAATAACCTCTATGCTTAGCGCTGCCCACGGATTTCCTTTATCAAAACAACAATTTTCTAACAATCCCTGGTTATTCTCATCCTTCTGTCACCCAAACATTCATACTTTATTCACGCACACTTTTATGAAGCTGTAAAGAGGGATGTTGAAAGTGTGAAAAAAGAAGCAAAGAGTTGTAGGCATTCTCAAATGAAATGACCATAATATGTAATAATGAAGTCTAGTGGCTTCTTCTTGTGCTACACAAAACTCCGATTGTCAACACGGTGATTCTCTCTTGAAATTAGCCAGCAAGCCTTAATTGGAGCATATTGGCAATATTGCTTTCACATATACCATTTTTCTACGCAGTCTACAGCAGAATTGTGGCCTTACTCCAGCGTTGTTCAATAGCATGTAGTCCCTGTATGTAGCTTTTGTCCTGTGTTAGTAGCCCCAGTTTCACTGTATGAATTACGCTGGCAGCATCCTACATCCTTAAGTGGCCCAAACACATGCTACTACGAGCATGAGGGGCCCAAGTCTGGGCCATAGAATGGATGAGGCAGTGGTGTCCAACAGTTTGGCGATGTGTTCCCGAGATCTGAATCTTGTGTATGAGTGTGCATTTCGTGGCCGGAGTTGTCGGAGTAAGTTTTCTTTTGGATTCCTGTCAGACAGAACATGTCGGAAACGCTTATTGTGTTTCTAGAATGAAATATCCTCTCTACACTGACGTGTGCGCTGATAACAAAACTTTCTGACAGATTAAAACTGTGTGCCGGACAGAGACTGGAACTCGGGATCTCTCCCTTTTGCAGTAAGTGCTGAGCTCATAGGTCATAAGTCGGGATTGTGTAGTTCAGCCAGTAGAACAGTTGGCGGCGAAAGGCAAAGGTCCAGGATTCGAGTCTCGCTCCACCACACAGTTTCAATCTGCCAGGAAGTTTCGGTAGTTGAGTTTGTTCAGAGTCTTCAGATACGCATCTGATTTAATGGTTTGCCGTTTTGGCGAATCCTAAAAGACTGTTATCATGACTTTCACAAACGCTGGAGCTGCCTTGAATGTCTTCATTTTTGGTGAATGTGGTTACGCTCTCACTGGAGTGACTGCTTTTGTTTCCATCTGTAACGATCCGCGATAGAAATGCCTCTTCATTGGACTCAAACTGCTCCAACAGATCAGATAAATGGCTTCTCTTTGAATCTTCTCATCTGTTGTGAACATACTTCTTAAATAAATCTTTGAATATCCGTGAGTCTGAGTAACTGCACACGCGCATCCAATGTTCAACAATACCTGCAGATCCAATTGCCGAGTTGCGATGCACCGGCCTGTATGAATAACGGCAGTCGCGCGGTGCATTGCGTTGAGAGCATTAGATGTGACAGCACGTCCCGAACATGGCCGATCAAGAGGCTATCTGTGGCCTCCCTGACACTTTAACTCTCTTCTCCTACCCTCCGGCAGGACTCCTATCAACTACATCATTGCTGTACACAGTACAAATGTTTATTGATGATCATCACGGTTTATTTAGCCGAAATTACACTCAAGAGCCAAACAGACTTGTAACATGCATAATATCGTGTAAGGCCCCCCGAGCACGCAGAAGTGCCGAACCATTACGTGGCATGCACTCGACTAACGTCTGAAGTAGTGCTGGAGGGAATTGAATCCTTTAGGGCTGTCCATAAATCCGTAAGAGTACGAAGGGGTGGAGATCTCTTGTGAACAGCACGTTGCAAATTATCCCACATATGCTCTATTGAGCATATGTTCATGTCTGGTGAGTTTGGTGGCTAGCGGAAGTGTTTAAACTCAGAAGAGTGTTCCTGGAGCCACTCTCTAACAATTCTGGACGTGTTGGGTGTCGCACTGTCCTACTGCAATTGCCCAAGTCCGTCGGAATGTACAATGGACATGAATGGATTCAGGTGATCAGACAGGATCCTGATGTACCTATCACCTGTCAGGGTAGCATCTAGACATATCAGGAGTCCCACATCATTCCAACTGCACACTCCCCATACTATTTCAGAGCCTCCACCACCTTCAACACTCCCCTGCTGACATCCAGGATCCATGGATTCATGAGGTGGTCTCCATAGCAGAAAACGTACATCTGATCGATGCAATTTTAAACGAGACTCGTCCGACCATGCAACATGTTTTTAGTCATCAATAGTCCAATGTCGGTGTTGACGGGCCCAGGCTAGGTATAAACCTTTGTGTCGTGCAGTCATTAAGAGTAAACGATTGGGCCTTCGAAATCCCACATCGATGACGTTTCGTTGAATGCTTCGCACGCTGACACTTGTTGATGGCCCAGTATTGAAATCGGCAGCAATTTGCAGAAGGTTAGTAGTTCTGACACATTGAACGATTCTCTTCGGTCGTCGTTGGTCTCGTTCTTGCAGGATCTTTTTCCGGCAGCAGCGATGTCGGAAATGTGATGTTTTACCGGATTCCTGATATTCACGGTACAAAAAAATGGTTTAAATGGCTCTGAGCACTATGGGACTTAACATCTATGGTCATCAGTCCCCTAGAACTTAGAACTACTTAAACCTAACTAACCTAAGGACATCACACAACACCCAGTCATCATTCACGGTACACTCGTGAAATAGTCGTACGGGAAAATCACCACATCATCGCTACCTCTGAGATCCTGTATCCCATCGCTGCTGCGCCGACTATAACACCACGTTCAAACTCCCTTACATCTCAATAACCTGCCATTGTAGCAGCAGTAAGCGTTCTAAAAACGCCAAAGAAGTTACAGTCTTTCTAAACGACGTTGGAAAAGAAGTTACAAATCTATACTGAAGAAGAAACGTACGGTAAATAACAGCTTTGACGGTGTGATGGTAATGCAATGTAGAAAGTTGAACAGTAAATAAATACCTGTATAAAAGGAGTGAACAGGGAAAAACTTTAATACAAAACTGGAGCAGCCAGCCTACTAAATACCTTACATTAATAAACAGTATCAGTAAAATAAAATAAAATTAGTACCTTATAACCTCCCCCTCACTTATCGACCTCAATGACAGTGAAAAATTAAACCACGTGCACCTAATGGAAATTTTGGAAAAGTAATCGTCACCGAAGTTAATTTGTCGGTAAAGAGGGAGGAAAGGGTTACATCTAAATGAAAGTAAAAATGCAAATGAAATTGGTGGAAATTAATTTTGAGAAAAGGGTAAAATTAATAAAGAAAGTAAATGTGCGGTTGTTACGTTAACAATCAATTGGCGTTAATTAGATATTTGAGATTTGGGGAAAATTGCGGTCGCCAGTCCTATGGACAACTACTATAATAACTGAAAATGAAAGATGAATGCACATATAATTAACACTAAAAGCGTAGCAACTGAAGGTTGACACGTGTTGTGTGAAAACTGAATGTTTGTCAGAAGTAATAAATTTCGCTACACTCTGACTTAATTTAGCAAAATAATTAATAAAACCGGAAAATTGAATGTTAATTTAATGACTGAAATTAATAGTGAACTTTGTTTCTGAAGCACTACGAAATTCAATGAAATAAGGTTAGTCTTGGACTACCTCAACAATCATTTCAAAAGCTACTTGAATCTACGCGATTTAGAAATAAGAGATTTAACTTTGAACTTGAATTAAATAATTCTGAACAATTAACAATAGTAAAATATAGTACGTACCAACCTGAGCTGCAGTCACAGGTAAGCTAAAATATGGTAACAAAACTCGCACTCTTAATTTCTGCTTGTGTAATCTAAATATTGTAGCCAGCTATGAATACTTTAACTGAACTTTGAAATTAAAGCAGTGAAATGGAATGATATTACTTTAATGCTGGCGTTTGAATTTCAACGACACTCGGGTTCATTCCGGAAAAGGAAGAGACCCTGCTTGGTATTTCAATTGGGACAATGAGCAACAAAGGTTCATGCTACATTGCTGTAATTTTGTGAGACAAATTGAACAGTTTGAAAAGCTGAGTTCTGCCATACAGTTCTAAAACTTTACGTGCTTCCAGTCTTCCTTGTTGGTTGATAGAAGATTTGAAGTCGTCGATCGACGAGGTGGCGACAGTCACTCATTGTCGGCCGACGCTGTTGCAGAAGCTGGATGTTGGCGCGCCTTCTTCTCGACACGGTCACCAGGCGAAACGGGCTCTTGATGTGCGCCAGCTAATGCTTCCCGTCCGCTACACCGTGTCAGAAACTATCATAGCAAGTCGAGCGCAATTACATGCTGCCAAACCCCGAAAGCGCGGCAACTCGCGGGAGCGTCACACAACACACCTGCTCCGCCGCCCTACTCCAGCCAGACTCTGACAGCCCGCGCGGCAGAGTTCACACTACCAAAGATCCTAAACACTTTGGTTCTCCACACGACCTATCGATGTAATCGTTCGATAGCATAGTTTTCCGTAGGCCAGACCCAGCGTAAAAATGCAAATAATATTTACAAAAGAAACCAATTATACATCGACATAAATGCATATGTATACAAATAGCAAAACAGTTACAATATATAAAGACACAGAAATGTCACATCTTCAGGTAATAAAATAAGGAAAAAAAATTATAGTACAGTAGATGGAAACAGGAGGATATGCATTTCCGGCGTTACAACCTGTCAGCGTTACTTCAGGAGATATAAAAGATGAGACTTATACACAAATCAGTCACAAGAAGAAAGAATTATCAGTGTAACTACAGAATATGTGAGGAACTTAACAATATCACTAAGATAAACAGAAACGAAAAATGCAGGAAAATGGAGGAGTGTGAGAAAACGTACAGTACATGCCGTTTTCGAGAGTGTGTTGGTAGCGCACTTTAAAAAGTAAAAAGTTGAACAATATACAAATATAAAAGACGCAAGCAGAAAAATATTAACACTATACTCAAAACTGTGCCTATCTTACAGTTTGCATTATATAAATGCACCAAGTGAAATACACTACTGGCCATTAAAATTGCTGCACCAAGAAGAAATGCAGATAATAAACGGGTATTCATTGGACAGATATATTATATTACATCTGACATGTGATTACATTTTCACCGCTACGGTCGCAGGTTCGAATCCTGCCTCGGGCATGGATGTTTGTGATGTCCTTAGGTTAGTTAGGTTTAACTAGTTCTAAGTTCTAGGGGACTAATGACCTCAGCAGTTGAGTCCCATAGTGCTCAGAGCCATTTGAACCATTTTTTTATTACATTTTCTCGCAATTTGGGTGCATAGATCCTGAGAAATCAGTACCCAGAACAACCACATCTGGCCGTAATAACGGCCTTGATACGCCTGGCCATTCAGTCACACAGCTTGGATGGCGTGTACAGGTACAGCTTCCCATGCAGCTTCAGCACGATACCACAGTTCATCAAGAGGAGTGACCGGTGTATTGTCACGAGCCAGTTGCTCGGCCACCGTTGACCAGACGTTTTCAATTGGTGAGAGATCTGGAGAATATGCTGGCCAGGGCAGCAGTGGAACATTTTCTGTATCCGCAAAGGCCCGTACAGGACCTGCAACATGTGATCGTGCATTATCCCGCTGAAATGTAGGGTTTCGCAGGGCTCGAATGAAGGGTAGAGCCACGGATCGTAACACATCTGAAATGTAACGTCCACTGTTCAAAGTGCCGTCAATGCGAACAAGAGGTGACCGAGACGTGTAACCAATGGCACCCCATACCATCACGCCGGGTGATACGCCAGTATGGCGATGACGAATACACGCCTCGAATGTGCGTGCACCGCGATGTCGCCAAACACGGGCGCGACCATCATGATGCTGTAAACACAACCTGGATTCATCCGAAAAAATGACGTTTTGCCATTCGTGCACCCAGGTTCGTCGTTGAGTACACCATCGCAGGCGCTCCTGTCTGTGAAGCAGCGTCAAGGGTAACCGCAGCCTTGGTCTCCGAGCTGATAGTCCATGCTGCTGCAAACGTCGTCGATCTGTTCGTGTACATGGTTGTTGTTGTGGCGTAACAAGCTAGTCACGCCACACTGAGGAGGAAGCCGAAAGGCACGCGTACACACACGCCGACTGGCGTCAAGTCTGGAACAGGATACGTATTGAATACGATAAAGAAAATACGTATCTTTGGAATATACTTAACTTTTAATGCTTCCTTTGGTACATCTCTCTTGACTATACAAATGAGACTCGTAAGATACATGCACTGATACAATTGGCGCCTTGCTAAATCGTAGCTGTCTCTCGGCAAATGAGAGCAAAGGCTTCGTCCGTATAGTCGCTAGCAACGTCGTCGTACAACTGGGGCGAGTTCTCGTAAGTCTCTCGAGACCTGCCGTGTGGTGGCGCTCGGTCTGCGATCACACAGTGGCGACACGCGGGTCCGACATGTACTAATGGACCGCGGCCGATTTAAGCTACCACCTAGCAAGTGTGGTGTCTGGCTGTGACACCACAGTTGTTGTCTTGCAAACGTCCCCATCTGTTGACTCAGGGTTCGAGACGTGGCTGCACGATCCGTTTGAGCCATGCAGATAAGATGCCTGTCGACTGCTAGTGATACGAGGCCGTTGGGATCCAGCACGGCGTTCCGTATTTCCCTCCTGAACCCACCGATTCCATATTCTGCTAACAGTCATTGGTTCTCGACCAACGCGAGCAGCAATGTCGTGATACGATATACAGCAATCGCGATAGGGTACAATCCGACCTTTATTAAAGTCGGAAACGTGATGGTACGCGTTTCTCCTCCCTACACGAGGCATCACAACAACGTTTCACCTGGCAAAGCCGGTCAATTGCTGTTTGTGTATGAGAGATCGGTTGGAAACTTTCCTCGTGTCAGCACATTGTAGGTGTCGCCACCGGCGCGAACCTTTTGCATATCACAGCATCTTCTTCCTGTCGGTTAAATTTCGCGTCTGTAGCATGTCATCTTCGTGGTGTAGCAATTTTAATGGCCAGTAGTGTAAAAATAGTACTTGATTATAAACACCTGAAAGTCACGTAGACAGACCTTGCAGCAGATTGTCGGTCGTGTAATAAACAGACCCGTTACCGCACCCCCATCTACCTGCGTGCTGCTGACACGAACCGATCCAGAACGTGAACCGGATTGACTTGTGGTATTCGAACAATGCGTCAGTTCTCTTGTCGCACTGAGAACACGTTGAAATCTGTCTGCTCGGTTTTGAGCTCGCAGATTGCCCAGCAATAGCGCAGCTTTCATTAGATGCAGTGGTTTCTGGACGTGCCTCCCTGTTATCACAGTACGAGAGCACCGCACCCTAGACTGCATTAGGCCGTGGTCTTTGAGCTGAGGGAGGGGCAGCGAGCACTCAGCGCCGTGTTTACCTGCCGCCATCGACCGCTACCTGCTGGGCCGGGGCACTCACCCCGCGGCGGCCAGACGGATAGACGTAATTACACCCACCTCCGAGCGATCCCAAGCGTACCATCACCTCCCCGCTACTACCAACAAACACCACCTAATAAAGTCTCATTTCGTGTTTCGTCGCATCGGCCTTGGAAAGCGCCGGCCGCTGTGGCCGAGCGGTTCTGGGCGCTTCAGTTGGAAGCGCGCGACCGCTACGGTCGCAGGTTCGAATCCTGCCTCGGGCATGGATGTGCGTGACGTCCTTAGGTTAGTTAGGTTTAAGTAGTTCTAAGTTCTAGGGGACTGATGACCTAAGATGTTAAGTCCCATAGTGCTCAGAGCCATTTGAACCTTGGAATCATTTCCTCCACACAAAACACGTTGAAGGATGACAGCATGACACCTTATTGAATCATTAGATAACAGAATATTTGTTGTAAAGTTTAGTGCATAATAGTTACTTTTGTTCTTTATTTATTTATCAGAAAGCACATTGGTGCAAGGCAACTGGACGTGACATTCAAAGTTAAGAAAGAAATTGTATTGGTTTTATGTATAAGAATTTAACGTTTATTATGTAATGAATATTATTGTTATTTTATTTAGAACGTAAAAGTGGTCAATCTTTAATTATTTAAATATGTTAAAATGTTAAATAATGTGAAATAAGCTGTAGCCAAACAGATGGACGGCTTTAGAAAAGGAACAGCGCTAGTAAGTTGAGTGAAGATGTTCGGCGCGCGGGAAACGCGGTCGGAGACGGGCAGAGGGCAGTTCTGGTCGAGACACCAAAGGGGACAGTTCGGATTGAGACGCGAAAGCGGACAGTCGGTCTTTAGGCAGCTAGGAAGAGAAACGACGTAGAAAATTTCGCGTTGTGTGGTATCGCGGGACTTAGTCTCTGATCGGTGAGCAGCAGCGCGCCTGGTGTGGAGTATTGCACTTGGGTTTTGCGATAAGATTGTGAATGATCGAATGGATATGCGCTGGAGTGTAATAGTTACTCTAAATACGTCCACTTTAGCTATTAGTTTGCTTTCTGAATAAACATTATTCTAGCCAAATGGTAATTGTGTGGCCTACATAATTTACGGGTCGATAATTTTGCTCCCGCTCTTATTATTACTGTTGTTATATGTTATGTTAACTTTGTATTTCGAAAACTTGCCATCAGCCAGACAAATTTAACCATAGGGTCACAAGTGTCTAACTTAGGGCATGTAATGCGACACGTGCGGTTCAACCCCTAGACGAATTTGAGCCAAGGTATTTTGACGAAGAGGAAACGTATGTGAGCCCGAACATCTTTGGGACGTTATCTCGCAACATGACCATTCATATATCGCCCAATACAGTATAATGTCGTCCTGGAAACGCCTGCCAAAAGTCTTCACCTGTCTTCAAGAAAGTTAGCGGACAATTCGATGCTCGAGGTGAACCAACAGATTGGAACAACATCCAAACTTGCACGCAACTGCCACAAAATCCGGGAAGCTGACAAAAGATACGACGAGAAATTCATGGATGGAGATGGAATGCCGACCCGTTTGTGAAAGTAATTCCTCCGAAGTGTACACCGCTCTCTCAACCCCGTGTCGCACACTTTTACCGCAAATTCATTCGAAAACTGCAGAACTGTTCTACGCTCATTGCACAGCAAATGGATATCACAACTGACGCGACGTAGTAGAACTCCATGCGTTAATTCACAATCATTTGCAAGCATTACTTTTCGAAAATTGATCGGTTATTCGTGATTTTCAGCGAAATTATAGCCAACGCATGAAATCTTGAATAATGCTCACGACATTCTTTCCCGAGTGAGATTCATACGAAGAAACGTGATTGTGGCAAATCCGCCTTTGTGTGATGCTCATGGTGTTCGCAATTTCTGTTTAGAATGTTTCTACGATCGTTATCGTTCAAAGAATGCACCAAACCTTCCAAAATAATAAACATAAGAAATAGAAAAAAAATGTTTGACACTTATTCTGCTACCAAATGGTTCAAATGGCTCTGAGCACTATGGGACTCAACTGCTGAGGTCATTAGTCCCCTAGAACTTAGAACTAGTTAAACCTAACTAACCTAAGGACATCACAAACATCCATGCCCGAGGCAGGATTCGAACCTGCGACCGTAGCGGTCTTGCGGTTCCAGACTGCAGCGCCTTTAACCGCACGGCCACTTCGGCCGGCATTCTGCTACCAAGATGTAATTTTATAATTAATTAACGTCCTTGTATCACCTAACTTGACAAGAAAAGTTCTTATTGTAACGTTCATGGACAGATTAATGAAAAAAAAATCCCGCGTTAAAAGACATCTAAACTACGTGGAAACTTTGACCGTCGTTTTGCATGGCCGGTATAGTGTCTACGGATAAGTCGACGTGTTCGCTTATTTTGAACCCCTCTTCCAACGAGTACAGTTTCTGGGAAGTCGTATTATGGCACTCCGCGTGCTCTCCTCGTGCGTAGTTTTACTGTAAGGGACCAGAGTTCTCCAGTGCTTAGTTGCAGAGAAGTAATATAATTATGTTTTGTTCAGTTCGTTATCCGATTTTCTTTCAAGTGTGCCACTATAGTTCACCTTGTTTGTCAGTGATACCTACATCTATACCTACATGATTACTCTGCAATTCACAACTAAGTGCCTGGTAGACGGTTCATCAAACCACCTTCATGTTACTTCTCTACCGTTCCGCTCTCTAATAGCGGACAGGAAAACCGAACACTTAAATCTTTCCGTGAGAGATCTGATTTCTCTTATTTCATCACGATGATCAGTTCTCTCTATGTGGGTGGGCACCAACGAAATATTTTCACACTCTCAGGAGAAAGTTGGTGATAGAAATTTCACGAGAAGGTTCTGCCGCAGCTTTAATGACTGCCACTCCAATTCGTATATCACATCCGTGGCACTCTCTCCCTTATTTCATCATAATACAAATCCAGCTGCTCTCCTTTGAACATCTTCGATGTCCTCCCATCAGTCCTATCTGATACGGGTCACACAGCAGTAGTCCAGAAGAGAGCTGACAGGAGTAGTGTGTGGAATGGTAGGAGCGGGAGAGGAGTGGTAAGGTGCCAACCCGCTTTACAAACGTACCTCAAAAACAGATTTGTTGTTAATCTCTTCAAAACTTTAAACACTTGAACACGGATAATCATTTCAGAGAACTTTAAACAAACTGCAATAACCCGCATTAAAGAACATTATTAACTTTACAACTCTGAATGCCGACAGTAAAATAAAATTGACAATAAACAATATGCAAGTATGACCGTTCTGCTTAAAATAAATAATTACAACCCATAGTTTCACAAATGGCTGAGTCCAGAAATCAATCAAGACAATCGATTAAACAACAGTTACAGTCGCAATCTATTGACAACCAAGACATACACAACACTGTGCGTGGAACAGGGTTCAGTGGACCACCATCAAACTGTCTCTCTACCGTTCCACTCTCGAACGGTGCGCGGGTAAAACGAGCACTTAAATTTTTAAATGGTCGTAATGATCATTTCTCCCTGTGTAAATAGATGTCAATAGAATGTTTTCGAAATCGGAGGACAAAACTGGTGATTTAAATTTCATGAGAAGATGCTGTCAACGAAAAACGCCTTTGTTTTAATGATTGCCACTCCAATTCACGTGTCATGTCTGTGGCACTATCTCTCCTATTACGCGATACAATACTGGTATTAGTTTTACCAAATGGTAGGTCCTTCAGTGTACTTGTTGACCTTTCTCTTTACAGTAGTCCACATCTTGGCCTTTCTGGTTATCATAACTTATGATACCTATAGCATTAACCTGTTAGCACCAGACATAGACAAGAAGTCACAGCCTTAATTTAGATGTTTGAAAACGGCAACAAACATATGTAGCCCCAAGCACACGCACACGCGAAATATTCAATGAAAAGTAATTACAAATATTAGAAGCATCCCTTGGCATTTTTGTTGTTGTGGTTGCCATACTTTCCAGAAACGACTTCCTGAAACTTAAATCTATACTTGCTTTTACCAAATTCCTCTTGTTCAGAAACGCTTTCTTTACCATTGCCAGTGTACATTTCATATCCTCTCTACTTCGACCATCATCAGTTACTTTGCTCCCCAAATAGCAAAACTCATTTATTACTTTAAACGTCTCATTTCCTAATCTTATTCCATCAGCATCACCCGTTTTAACTCGACTACATTCCATTATCCTCGTTTTGCTTTTGTTGATCTTCATCTTACATCCTCCCTTCAAGACAGTGTCCATTCCGTTCAACTGCTCTTCCAAGTCCTTTGCTGTCTCTGACAGAATTACAATGTCATCAGCGAACCTCAAAGATTTTATTTCTTCTCCATGGATTTTATTTCCTACTCCGATTTTTTCTTTTCTTTCCTTTACTGCTTCCTCAATATACAGATTCAATAACATCGGGGTTAGACTACAACCCTGCCTCACTCCCTTCCCAACCACTGCTTCCCTTTCATACCCCTCGACTCTTATAACTGTCATCTGGTTTCTGTACAAATTGTAAATAGCCTTTCGCTCCCTGTATTTTAGCCCTGCCACCTTCAGAATTTCAAAGAGAGTGTTCCAGTCAACATTGTCAAAAGCTTTCTCTAAGTCTACAAATGCTAGAAACGTAGGTTTGCCTTTCTTTAATCTATAGGGACCGATGACCGTAGCAGTCTGGTATCTTTAATCCCCCAAACCAACCAACCAACCAACCTTAATCTACACTCCTGGAAATGGAAAAAAGAACACATTGACACCGGTGTGTCAGACCCACCATACTTGCTCCGAAAACTGCGAGAGGGCTGTACAAGCAATGATCACACACACTGCACAGCGGACACACCAGGAACCGCGGTGTTGGCCGTCGAATGGCGCTAGCTGCGCAGCATTTGTGCACCGCCGCCGTCAGTGTCAGCCAGTTTGCCGTGGCATACGGAGCTCCATCGCAGGCTTTAACACTGGTAGCATGCCGCGACAGCGTGGACGTGAACCGTATGTGCAGTTGACGGACTTTGAGCGAGGGCGTATAGTGGGCATGCGGGAGGCCGGGTGGACGTACCGCCGAATTGCTCAACACGTGGGGCGTGAGGTCTCCACAGTACATCGATGTTGTCGCCAGTGGTCGGCGGAAGGTGCACGTGCCCGTCGACCTGGGACCGGACTGCAGCGACGCACGGATGCACGCCAAGACCGTAGGATCCTACGCAGTGCCGTAGGGGACCGCACCGCCACTTCCCAGCAAATTAGGGACACTGTTGCTCCTGGGGTATCGGCGAGGACCATTCGCAACCGTCTCCATGAAGCTGGGCTACGGTCCCACACACCGTTAGGCCGTCTTCCGCTCACGCCCCAACATCGTGCAGCCCGCCTCCAGTGGTGTCGCGACAGGCGTGAATGGAGGGACGAATGGAGACGTGTCGTCTTCAGCGATGATAGTCGCTTCTGCCTTGGTGCCAATGATGGTCGTATGCGTGTTTGGCGCCGTGCAGGTGAGCGCCACAATCAGGACTGCATACGACCGAGGCACACAGGGCCAACACCCGGCATCATGGTGTGGGGAGCGATCTCCTACACTGGCCGTACACCACTGGTGATCGTAGAGGGGACACTGAATAGTGCACGGTACATCCAAACCGTCATCGAACCTATCGTTCTACCATTCCTAGACCGGCAAGGGAACTTGCTGTTCCAACAGGACAATGCACGTCCGCATGTATCCCGTGCCACCCAACGTGCTCTAGAAGGTGTAAGTCAACTACCCTGGCCAGCAAGATCTCCGGATCTGTCCCCCATTGAGCATGTTTGGGACTGGATGAAGCGTCGTCTCACGCGGTCTGCACGTCCAGCACGAACGCTGGTCCAAGTGAGGCGCCAGGTGGAAATGGCATGGCAAGCCGTTCCACAGGACTACATCCAGCATCTCTACGATCGTCTCCATGGGAGAATAGCAGCCTGCATTGCTGCGAAAGGTGGATATACACTGTACTAGTGCCGACATTGTGCATGCTCTGTTGCCTGTGTCTATGTGCCTGTGGTTCTGTCAGTGTGATCATGTGATGTATCTGACCCCAGGAATGTGTCAATAAAGTTTCCCCTTCCTGGGACAATGAATTCACGGTGTTCTTATTTCAATTTCCAGGAGTGTATTTTCTAAGATAAATCGTAGGGTCAAATTGCTCACGTGTTCCAACATTTCTACGGAATCCAAACTGATGTTCCCCGAGGTCGGCTACTACCAGTTTTTCCAATTGTCTGTAAAGAATTCGTGTTAGTATTTTGCAGTCATGGCTTATTAAACTGATAGTTGGTAATTTTCACATCTGTCAACAACTGCTTTCTTTGGGATTGTAATTATTATATTCTTCTTGAAGTCTGAGGGTATTTCGCCTGTCTCATACATCTTGCTCACCAGATGGTAGTTTTGTCAGGCCTGGCTCTCCCAAGGCTATTAGTACTTCTAATGGAATGTTGTCTACTCCCGGGGCCTTGTTTCGACTTAGGTCTTTCAGTGCTCTGTCAAACTCTTCACGCAGTATCATATCTCCCTTTTCATCTTCATCTACATCCTCTTCCATTTCCATAATATTATCCTCAAGAACATCGCCCTTGTATAGACCCTCTATATACACCTTCCATCTATCTGCTTTCCCTTCTTTGCATAGAACTGGGTTTCCATCTGAGCTCTTGATATTCATACAAGTGGTTCTCTTTTCTCCAAAGGCCTTGGCATTAACCACGACAAATAAATTTAATTGTAATCCTTTAATTTAGCCGTCTGTTAATTAAGCCAATGGATGATTGCTCCTTCTCATAGATACTTAACAAAGCAACACAGCAAGTAAGAAGCAACTATTTGACCAATGAAAACGGTTTAAGCTAGTTATTCGTACTCCACACGCACTCAGTAAGTCAACAGCTAGTTCACAAAGACCTCGGCTTACAAGAAGGAACTGGGTAAGTCCACTTAATAGTACTAGAAGTATGAGCAATTCCGTAATCATCCACCCAGATAATCTTTACGTAATGGTCGATTAAAAGTAACTCTCTGTAAAGCGCAAAATACCTAAAGTAAGGTAACAACAGTAGTAACTGATAGTTCTGAAATATGAACTCCGTACTAAATAAGAGCCAGCTAATGCTAAGATAACAGTACAACGTGGGAAAGTTACTAATATCAAATCACTTAGACCAACCAGCTGTTTCATAACACATATGCTCACTAATGCAATCAGGTCACAGGATAGTGTATAAACTGAAGAGCAAAAGAAGCTGGTACACCTGCCTAATATCGTGTAGGGCCTCCACGAGCACGCATAAGTGTCGGAACACAATGTGGCATGGACTCGACTAATGTCTGAAGTAGTACTGGAGGGAACTGACACCTTGAATCCTGAAGGGCTTTCCATAAATACGTAAGAGTACGACAGGGTGCAGATCTCTTCTGAACAGCACGTTGCAAGGCATCCCAGATGTACTCTATAATGTTCATGTCTGGGGAGTTTGGTGGCCAGAGGAAGTGTTTAAAGTCAGAAGAGTGTTGCTGCTGGAGCCACTCTGTAGCAATTCTGGACGTATAGGGTGTCGCATGGTCCTGCTGGAATTGCCCAAGTACGTCGGTATTCAGAATGGAGATGAATGGATGCAGGTGATCAGATAGGATGCTTACATACGTGTCCCCTGTCAGAGTCGTATCTACACTTATCAGGGGTCCGATATCGCTCCAACTACACGCGCCCCACATCACTACAGAGCCTCCACCAGCTTTAACCGCACCCTACTGCCATGCAGGGTCCATAGAGTAATGAGGTGTCTCCATAGCCGTACACATCTATCCGCTCAACAGAATTTGAAACGAGACTCGTCCGACCAGGCAACTTGTTTCCAGTCACCAGCAGCCCAATACCGGTGGTGACGGTCCCAGACGAGGCGTAAAGCTTTGTGTCGTCCAGTCATCAATGGTACACGAGTGCGCCTTCGGCTCCGAAAGCCGATATCGATGAAGTTTCGTTGTTTGGTTCGCACGCTGACACTTGTTGATGTCCCAACATTGAAATCTGCAGCAATCTGAGGAAGGGCTGCTCTTGTGTCACGTTGGACAATTATCTTCGGTCGTCGTCGGTCCCGTTCCTGCAGGATCTTTTTCCGGCCGCAGCGATGTCAGAGATTTGATGTTTTACCGGATTCCTAATATTCACGGTACACTCGTGAAATGGTCGTACGGGAAAATCCCCACTTCATCGCTACTTAGGAGATGCTGTGTCCCATCGCTCGTCGCAGACTACAACACCACGTTCAAACTCACTTAAATCACGATAACCTGCTATTGTAGCAGCGGTAAGCGATCTAGCAACTGCGCTGGACACTTGTCTTATATAGGCGTAGCCGACCGCAGCACCGTGTTCTGCCTGTTTACATATCTCTGTATCTGCATATGCATGCCTATGTCAGTTTATTTGGCGCTTCACTGTGAGAGTTGGCAATACTCTCTTAGGATGTAAAGGTTGGCTACACAAGCTCTGGAATCTAAGATATTGTTGTCGCGCCTCGCAGCGCACGGATTAACTAGTGGCAGTTTGGAAGCCAGTGTAGGAGCCCGCCTGCTGGGTGCGCACGTGTGTTGGGCGAGGGGTCGTCGCCGAGCTGCCGTACCGCCGTGTCCGCCAGCAGCGACACAGGATTTGGTATTTAGCTGATATTTTTTATAATTTGCAGCGCGCTTGTTAATTTAAAGAAAAGGGTTTGTGTATGTGCGTAGCAGCAGACGGTAATTTTGATAATGATAGGAGTTTAATTCTTAAGGGGAAACCATTGTTAGATTAAGTATTGATTTTTGTCATTGATTTCTTTTGTAATTGTCAGGGAATTGTTTCACTCTGTATTCAATTGAGAAGTATTTCAGTCTGTCTCAAGAGTTTGATTAATTTGTAATATTGCTTTAATACCACTGGAGGCAGATTTGCAAACGAAGCGATTGTTCAAAGAGCTTCTAGCGTTTTGTTAATTGAATGAGAAAGAATCGCTTTCAGAATATAGTTTATTACTTGTTTGGATTATCATCTATCGAGTTTAGATTTGACCAAACCCTTTCTCTTGAATTATATGTAGTTGCAGTAAGTAGCAGCAGCCGCACCAACAGCAGGAGCCGCCACACAGAACATGCATTGCACTCAGCATGAATAATAGGTTTTATTATGTTTTTTGTTAAATAATGGAATGCAGCAGATCAAACAGTGGCAGCAGAAAGACCAAGTAAGTTATTTGTTGCTCACAGGACCAATAAAAAAAAAGTTTAGGTGATCTCTGTAATAGTCGCGAGCTCTATCATCTTATCTCGTGTTTTCTACTGAAAATCTCATGCTTGTACTCTTGTTAACTTTACTATTGCAGAGATCGCCTAAACTTTTTTTTACTGGTCCTGTGAGAAACAAATAACGTACTTGATCTTTCTGCTGCCACTGCTTGAGCTGCTGCATTCCGTTATTTAACAAAAATATGAAAGAAACCTATTATTCATGCTGAGTGCAATGCATGTTCTGTATGGCGGCTCCTGCTGTTGCTGCGGCTGCTGCTGCTTACTACAACTACAAATAATTCAAGAGAAAGGGTTTGGTCAAATCTAAACTCGATAAATGATAACCCAAACAAAAAACGATATTCTGAAAGCGATTCTTTCTCATTCAGTTAACAAAACGCTAGAAGCTCTTTGAACAATCGCTTCGTACATAAATCTGCCTCAAGTGGCATTAAAGCAATATTACAAATTAATCAAACTCTTAAGACAGACTGAAATACTTCTCAATTGAATACATAGTGAAACAATTCCCTGACAATTACAAAAGAAATCAATGACAAAAATCAATACTTAATCTAACAATGGTTTCCCTTAAGAATTCGACTCCTATCATTATAAAAATTACCGTCTGCTGCTACGCACATACACAAACCCTTTTCTTTAAATTAATAAGCGCGCTGTAAATTATAAAAAATATCAGTTTCCAAACTGCCACTAGTTAATCCGTGCGCTGCGAGGCGCGACAACAATATCTTAGATTCCAGAGCTTGTGTACGCGCGCTATAGCCAACCTTTACATGCTAAGAGGGTATTGCCAACTCTCAACTTTATTACTTTCAGATATACACACTTTCGAGGCGATATCAAGTGTGTAGGGAGAGTACCAGGAAACGTTATATGTGGATGAAGAGCAGCGTCTAAGTGATTAGTTATTAAAATAAATTACACTGGTGCATGGTAAGTTACGCGACTCGCTCTTAGCCCATAAACGCAAGTGGCCATTACCAAATGAATACAGAAATAGCTCGCCTTTTTTGTCATAGGGAGATATCAAAATTGCTCTGAACACTATGGGACTTAACTTCTGAGGTCATCAGTCCCCTAGAACTTAGAACTACTTAAACCTAACCTAAGGACATCACACACATCCATGCCCGAGGCAGGATTCGAACCTGCGACCGTAGCGGTCGCGCGGTTCCAGACTACAGCGCCTAGAACACCTCGGCCACTCCGCCCGGCAGGGAGATATCAATGATATTGCTCTGTGTCCAGTTTACGTTTTACGCAGCCTATATGTTTTTTCGTGGAGCAGTTGAAATAAACAAGAATAGAATCCTTTAGTTTGCATTCAACGAAATTTGAACGTTTTTCGTCCGAAGAATGGAGTAAAGCGCGAACCTTATTCCAGATATTACTCCTCCCGTGATGGAACGCATTCGCAATTGTGTAATTTTGTAATTAATTTTCGTCTTACACCCTTCACAGTCTCACACAACATAGCTTCGTTGAAGGCCATCTCATCCCGACAGTCGGTAATTTCGCATTGTCAGTGTTACCTTCGGCAGCAAGGTCTTCTACCCACTTTGCCTACTAAATTAAGTCACGACTAGCCTCACACTCCAGCACACATTTTTTTTTAATCTCATTTTTTTCGGTTTCGTTCGTTGCATCTGCTCGGGGCGGACGTCGTAAGACATCCGTTTAAGTTCGTTGTTGATCGATTGACTCAGTTTTTTTTTTTATTACAGAGGGCAGCTAACCCTCTGACCGAACACGCTGAGCTACCATGCCGGCGTTCAGTAAGTTCTCAGGCTTGTCATACCCAGCGGAACTACAGCGGGAACGAAGCCCGTTATCATCGATGTAAGAGCGACGCCTTGATTTGTGAAGTATGCAGCCCGCAACATCGGACTCGGACTCGCTCCGTTTCGGATCTCTGCTAACTGCATCGCCCAAAGCCCTTCTCTTTAGGCAGGAGGCTGTAGACACGTCGTGACCCTGCCGGTGAGGCCGCAACGCAAACAAGCGATATCCTGGGCGGCCTCTGTGTAACCACGCCCACTCACGTACGCACACACACGTTTGCAACACTGTGTAGCGCACCGTGTTGTTTTAGGCGCCAGGTGGGCCCACTCCCTGTACGGGGGGGGGGAGAGGCGGCCGTGGTGGCGTATGCACGCCTGCGGTCTGTTTGGCCACGACGCTGAGTTACCTCATTTCTGGCGTGTGCGTCATTAAACACACATGAAGGGACACAAGAGAAGGAGAGAAAGCTACAAAAACACATTAACAGTATCCAAAGAGCCGAACATAAACAACAAACGATACTAAAATTTCGTAACAGTATGTTGGAATGTTTATACAGAGGGGTCCAGAAAAATGTATCCACTGTTTAAAAGTCCATAACTGGCAAACTGATTGATGGTGTTGTCTCATCTTTGGTAGTGTAGTAGTTTGTAGTTCCGGCAATCGCCACACAAGCGTTGTATTGCATTGTTTTGTTTTGTCAGATGACAGCCGCCAGATAGTCAGTGTTTTGCTCTTAGTTGCGCCTAGTTACGCAAGTAAACATGGTTGGCGCAAGGCTTACATTTGATGAAAGGAAGTCAGTTTTGAAGTGGTATTTTAAGTACGAAAACATTAATGAGGTTCAATGGCAATGGCGAAATGAGTATCAAACAGAGCCATCGACACGTTTAACGATTCGTCGCATTCGAGACAAATTTGAAGCCGATGGCTGTGTTAAAGATGTACACAAACAACGATCTGAACGACCTGTAACGGTAACAAGTCCAGCTAACTCCCGTCGTGTGTTACAGCAATTCACTCGCTCATCACAGCGGTCTGTGAGACAGGGTGCCCGTGAAACTGGGGAGAATTGCTCAAGTGTTCGGCGAATTTTGAAGAAAGCAAAGTGGAAGTGCTACATCCCACGATTGCTACACGCAATGAACGAGGACGATCCAGTTCGTAGAATGGAGTACTGCGAGTGGTTTACTAACATGGTGCGCAACGATGAAGAGTTTGCAGATATGATTGTGTGGTCTGATGAGGCACAGTTCAAACTCAATGGTACAGTAAATCGCCACAATTGCATCTACTGGGCCGCCGAAAATCCGAACGTCCATGTAGACAAACCTGTGAATTTGCCAGGAGTAAATGTGTGGTGTGGGTTGTCTTATCGGGGCTTGATTGGGCCATTCTTCTTTGACGGCATAGTTACCGGTGAGGTGTACCTTCAGAAGCTTCAGACATCCATTTTACCTGCCATCTGAGACTTGTATGGAGACGGAAGAGTTTACTTTCAACAATATGGTGCCCCAGCCCACTACCAAAATCGTGTTAGGTCGTTACTCGACGAAAATCTGCCAGGAAAATGAATAGGCCGTAGAGGTGCCGTGTAGTATCCACCACGTTCCCCAGACCTAACTCCTCTGGACCTGTGGGGAACACTAAAGGACGTCGTTTATCGATAAAAGCCACGCACATTGGATGAAGTTCGAGAATCCATCGTACATTCACGTGCAAATATTCAACTGAACACGTTTCACTCAGTAGTTCGTGCTGCAGTTCGGCGGCATCGTTTGTGTGTGGATGTTAATGGTGACCATTTCGAACACCTATAGTTATATCTTTAAGTTGGACTTTAAGACACACTTTCACCAAAAATGAGACAACTCCGTCAATTAGTCTGCAAGTTATGGACTTTTAAACAGTGGATACATTTTTGGACCCCTCTGTATAATAAGAAAGCAATAGTGGCAAGAAATTTTGCACACAGTAGCATTCAACCACTAACCACATCCCTGATTCTTTTAAGAATCGAAAACCATGTATAAAACAGCTTCAAGTTTCTCATTACCTTACAGATAAGTTTATGTGTCAAATACATCATGTTAAGCAGGCAATTTCTATACGTTTGAACACGAAAAACCGCCAAAACTCCAACCTCATTTATGAAGTCATATCTAGTGAACTATGAGTCGTACAATGACGAGTTTACAGTTATATTCAGTGGCATATGTGGGTACTGTCTGCCGTCATGCGAATAGAGTTAGTAGGAAAGAAGTAATAAATTAAGTCGTCGTGCCCTGATCCTGAAATTTTACTGCGCCAACAGCGAAAACCTAATAAGCCATGAACTTTCTTCCTTTAATTATTTTGTGAGGGGGCTTAGTGCGAATAATTTTCGAAAACGTTTCTGTAACGTTTCGGCCTGCAATCTCACTGACCGGAGTAGAACTGTATTCAGTGATCAGACCTGCTTTGAATCGAGCTCCGAGGACCAGGAAAGACGTCTCTGGAGACGCCTCGGACAGCGATGGGGAACCAAAACGGCTGCCGCCCACCAAACTGCCCGAAAATCAGGAGTGATAGGCTGGTATGCCATTTCTCCTCATAGCAGGACTCCTCTGGTTGCCATCCGTGGCACCCTCAAAGCACAGCTGTACGTCGACGATATTCTGCGTCCAGTTTCGTTCTTCGTAGCAAGTCATCCTGGGTTTGCGTTTCAACAAGATAATGCCTGCCCACTGACGACTAAAGTTTCTACTCGTTGTCTTGTGCTTGCCAAACCCAACCTTGATCAGGGAGATCACCAGATCTCTTCCCCCACTGATAACGTTTTGAGCATTATGGGCAGCGACCTCCAACCATCTCGGAATTTTGACGATCTAACATGCCAGTTGGATAGAATTCGGCACGATATCCCTCAGGATATCAATCAATGCGCAGCCGAATAATTGCCTGCACAAGTACCAGAGGTTTACCACCGCATTACTGAGTAGCTCAATTTGTGAAGCTCTTTCTCTTGAATAAATCCTCCAATTTTTCTGAAGATGTAATCGTTTACTAGTCTGTCTACGTACATCATTTCTACCGATTTCAGTCCCATTCGGGAATTCCACCGTGGTGCGTCGTGGTTTTTCTGTTAAAGTTCACAGCAAATTGTTCACCACAAGTCATCGATGATATAAGTAAGAACAGCGGGAAACGTTGCAGCTTTCTTTATTAGAACAATGCCACCTGTCACGGTGCACACCAAATAGTTGACTACTTGTCAGAGAAAAGCATTGAGTTACTCCAATCAGTGTTCATTGTGACATGATTTATTGCCTGAAAACATGTTTCCTGAAAAAAGTTGAAGTACCCAGAGGGGAGGAGGAAAAAAATTAAACCTCACTGTTTGAGGGAGTATCTCAGATTATTTGAGTGATCACAAAACGGAGTCAAATTTACAAAGACCATGCCGCTATGACTCCACTTATAAGGATAACATCGCTCCCGCTCTGCCCTGGGTGCATGCACCGTTTAGTATGGGAACGTTCTCATAAAGTCGTTGTATGCTCCCTTGAGGTAAGCTGTCCTACAACTATTGTAACCAAGGCCGCCCTTAGCTGGCGCGGAGCCATGTGCAAAATTTCCGCCCGGGACTTTCCCGAATCCGTCCATCCGCCCCTCCTCCAACATATATTATACACTGCCGTCACGTTCAACAGAATTCTAAGTTTCGTCATGGACTTACAACCAATACATCAAAAGACTGTTACTATAGCAGACCTACAGTTGTAATAAGAAAATAATTAATCAAAGAGGGAATCTTAGTAGGTATGATAACTACCAAAATGTTAATACACTACTGGCAATTAAAATTGCTACACCACGAAGATGACGAGCTACAGACGCGAAATTTAACCGACAGGAAGAAGATGCAGTTATATGCAAATGATTAGCTTTTCACAGCATTCACACAAGGTTCGCGCCGGTGACGACACCTACAACGTGCTGACATGAGGAAAGTTTCCAACCGATTTCTCATACACAAAAAGCAGTTGATCGGCGTTACCTGGTGAAACGTTGTTGTGATGCCTCGTGTAAGGAGGAGAAATGCGTACCATCACGTTTCCGACTTTGATAAAGGTCGGATTGAAGCCTATCGCGATTGTGGTTTATCGTATCGTGGCATTGCAGCTCGCGTTGGTCGAGATCCAATGACTGTTAGCAGAATATGGAATCCATGAGTTCAGGAGGGTAATACGGAACGTCGTGCTGGATCCCAACGGCCTCGTATCACTAGCAGTCGAGATGACAGGCATCTTATCCGCATGGCTGTAACGGATCGTGCAGCCACGTCTCGATCCCTGAGACAACAGATGGGGACGTTTGCAAGACAACAACCATCTGTACGAACAGTTCGACGACGTTTGCAGGAGCATGGAGTATCAGCTCGGAGACCAAGGCTGCGGTTACCCTTGACGTTGCATCACAGACAGGAGCGCCTGTGATGGTGTACTCAACGACGAACCTGGGTGCACGAATGGCAAAACGTCATATTTTCGGATGAATCCAGGTTCTGTTTAGAGCATCATGATGGTCGCATCCGTGTTTGGCGACATAGCGGTGAACGCACATTGGAAGCGTGTATTCGTCATCGCCATATAGGCGTGTCACCCGGCTTGATGGTATGGGGTGCCATTGGTTACACGTCTCGGTTACCTCTTGTACGCATTGACGGCACTTTGAACAGTGCACGTTACATTTCAGATGTGTTACGACCTGTGGCTCTACTCTTCATTCGATCCCTCCAAAACCCTACATTTCAGCAGGATAATGCACGACCGCATGTTGCAGGTCCTGTACGGGCCTTTGTGGATACAGAAAATGTTCGACTGCTGCCCTGGCCAGCACATTCTTCAGATCTCTCACCAACTGAAAACGTCTGGTCAATGGTGGTCGAGCAACTGGCTCGTTACAATACGCCAGTCACTACTCTTGATGAACTGTGGTATCGTGTTGAAGCTGCATGGGCAGCTGTAACTGTACACGCCATCCAAGCTCTGTTTGACTCAATTCCCAGGCGTATCAAGGCCGTTATTATGGCCAGAGGTGGTTGTCCTGGGTACTGATTTCTCAGGATCTATGCACCCAAACTGCGTGAAAATGTAATCACATGTCAGTTGTAGTATAATATATTTGTCCAATGAATACCCGTTTATCATCTGCATTTCTTCTTGGTGTAGCAATTGTAATGGCCAGTAGTGTAATAAAAACTAACTTAGCTATGGGAATCCTTCCTATTTAATGAAATCCAAAATCAAATAAGTTTCACAAGTGTTGTTCACGATGTACACGTTAAGGTTTTCATCACTTGACTGTGCTCTATATTTACAAACAATGAATTGGCTTGTGGGTTATAAACACTAATGTTTTCTGCTTTACATACGTTGCCCAAACAATCTATTCCTTGCTTTTTTACGACAAAATTCATCAATAATATTTTCGAGTTTCAATTCTGAAACTACGTCGTGTTCCACTGACAGCATGGCGAAAGCTGGCGTTCTTGTTAGATGCTTCTTCTGAAATACCTGCCGCGCGGGATTAGCCGAGCGGTCTGAGGCCTTGCACTAATGGACTGTGCGGCTGGGTCCCGGCGGAGGTTCGAGTCCCCCCTCGGGCATGGTTAGGATAATTTAGGTTAAGTAGTGTGTAAGCTTAGGGACTGATGACCTTAGCAGTTAAGTTCCATAAGGTTTCACACATATTTCAACATTTTGAAATAACTCTTGATAAGCGTTAAACGCGAGAAGCTCCTTTCAGCGGAGGCGACGGTCACTAGCACGATTAGCAAAATTATGCAGAGAAAGTATGTCATACAAGTATTTCAGTATTACAGAATAGTTTTTACATTCTCGGAAACCATTTCTCTTAACACTTTAATTTCTGTCAAAAGGTCTGATGCAACAAATTTTTACATAGCATTTTCAGTTATTCGCCATGAATGAAATTTAAACTTTCTGGAGAAAGCAAAACGCCGAATATTTCGTAATACTTAGTCAGCTGGCCGAAAGTTTCTTTCAAACTATTTAATACTGCGTCAATTACAAGGTATAAAAACTCGATTTGTGTTTCTCCTCTGAAGGTTGAGCTCTGCAAACCATGGCGTCACCTTCATAATCAAATTGCTTCCCCTTCTTGCCGCTTCTCTTTTCTCCAAAGTTTGCTTTAATCTGTAAACTTTCAGCTATCTCTTTCGCTGTTATCTGAACATTAACAAAATCTTCTTCGCGGAAATTTTCAATAAGCCTCACTACACTTTTGAGGGATTTAGTTGCTACTTTCACATCCCTGTTTTCTACTTGAATTGCCTTAATTGCAGAGTTAATGGTAAAAGAAGGTCATACCTAGTGACAACGCCTTCAACTGAAAGCTTTCTAATTCGTTCACAGCAAGCGAGTGTGCTTCGCTCTTTTTTTTATTCAACAGTGTCGTTGCTCACCTCAAGAAGGGCATCTCTGACTTCTCTTGCCTGGAATCTTGTAACTTTCACACTCCCCACCCTAGTTTCTCATCGAGTAATTTAAATCTTCTTAACTGTTAAACTTGGTACTCTATTCCATAAGATTTCCCATCTCTGAGTGTATGCACTGAAAACAGTAATTATTGCCGGCCACGGTGGTCGAGCGGTTCTAGGCGCTTCAGTCCGGAACCGCGCGACCACTACGGTCGCAGGTTCGAATCCTGCCTCGGGCATGGATGTGTGTGATGTCCTTAGGTTTAAGTAGTTCTAAGTCTATGGGACTGATGACCGCAGATGTTAAGTCCCATAGTGCTCTGAACCATTTGAACCAGTAATTATTCTCTCAATTACTTCAAAAAGTTTGAGTGCTTTTGCTGTAGATTTTGCCGCATCTGTACATGTCATATAAAATGCTCTTGGATTTTGGCTTGAACACCATTTCGAAAACCTTTCATATTTTCGCTATTACCGTAACTTTGGCCTCCGCAATCATGAATATTGAGTCCTAGTTGATGTAGTTTTGACAAAAGGATTGCAGCCAAATTTTCTCCTGTTGTTGAAGTGATGTTCAGAAAGTCGAGGAAGTGTTCATCCACAGTCACTGCATCTGATAAATTTAAAACCTAACAGTCAATGTCATTTGTTCATTGTGTATTGTATCAGGAGTACAATCAAGTATGACAGAAAAATATTTACTTTCTTTTACAACATTAACAACGCTGGGTTTTACTTTGTTGACAAGCAAATTTATGAGTTTATTTTGAATGTTTTTCTCTAGATAATGATCATGAATTTCTTGAGTTTTTTCCTGAGTTAAATGTTCCTGCAAAACAGGATCAAATTCTGCTGTCATTTCGACAAAACCAGGAAAATTACTTTTTTTTTTTTTTTTTTTTTTTTTTTTTTTTTTTTTTAATAGGGCTTGTCGCTGGTTTCCAGGGTCATATTATGTTGAGATATTACCTGATGGTGACTGACGCCAATCTTCCACCTTTTTCCAGTAGTTCAAGGTTAATTTGATAAATAACACCTTTTTTTTCAAACGTATCTGACATTCTATCCATTTTGTGTACAGTTTATTTGGTTAAATGATTGTTCGTGCTCTTGAAGCCGATTTCCTAAGTGAACCCAATCGTAGTCCATCACTTGACAGCATATTTATGAAAAAAACAAAAAATTTCGTCTGTAGATTTCTAATACACAAGCCATTTACTATCCCTTTCTCTCCACTTGGTAAAGTTCTTATGTAAAAATGAGTTGAAAATTTTCTTCTGTTCTCATTTAAGGTATTTTCAAAATTTACAATGTTAGTCGGGCCTTTCTGTACAATTTCATTTATCTTGGAGGATGTTAACGTATTAGGCCAAGTGCCTGCGTCCGAATTTGTGATTACTTCACAACTGCTACTACTAGGCCCACCTCAATGTTAGATAGCAGGAGGTCCGCATTCCAATGCTTCAAGTTCACTTGCATCTAAAGCACTACAGGATGAGAGGCTATTGGTAATACCATCGTCCTTTAACTATACTTTAGTCTCGCTGTCTGAAATGGTTGGCCGAAGAAATGTTTTGGAAAGCGCCTTTTTGTGAGTTCAAAAACTGTTCATGTTGTAGCTTTCTCTTGATCTTTTGAGCACCTGAACCGCATTTTCTAAATCTGTCCCTTTCACGAGACATTTCCCTGTCGACACTTTGAACTTCACAGCACAGACAGAAACACTGTCTTCACACAGAATGCAAACGCAGCACTTGAAACGGCGTCAACTCGAAAAATAAGGTATGTTTAAACTGACAACAATGAACAAATTATTCTGTGGGAGACACCTGATGATGGAAGAAAGTAATTCTTGATTGTAAGCCACAACAATGAGTAGAAATGGCGCGGAGAAGCGCTGAGAAACAATGAATCGCGTACCTATTAATTTACGCACGAGCGATAGTCATCTGTTGACAATAGATATTCCTATAGCTCAACAGCATCATTACCCTGCGTTCCCACAACTCTGATGTGGGCATAATTTTCTGAGGCGTACTCCAGTGGCCATAGTCGTGTCACAATGGGTATATAATTGAATTACATTGCATTAAAAGTAGCTCCAGAAACAGGTTACTTTTTTTTCAATTCATCTACAGTAAAAAAGTTATGGCTGACAGTTTCCAAATTACCTTCTAACGTTTTGTGCAGGGCCTCTAGGAGCGCGGGACCCTGTGCAGTTGCACCATTTGCACATGCCTAAGGCTGGCCCTGGTTCAAACTGATCTTGAACATCGTGGGTCCCTGGCAATGCGGTGGTGTTAACACCCGAACTGGTCCCACATGTGTTCTTTCGGGAACAGATCTGAGGAAGCTGCTGCCAACGTGAGTATTTCAACATTGCACAAACAGGTCACAGAAACACGTGTCGTGTGTGGACAAGCATTGTCCTAATGAAAAATGACACCACGATACTGCGTAATGAGAGGTAACTCGTGAGGAGAAACATGAGGAGAAGAATTGTGCTATTCCAAAATGACGCCACAATACTGTTGCTTGAGGTAACTCATGAGGAGAAGCATAATGAGGAGCATTGTACCACTGAAAAATGACACCACTATACCGTCACGGGAGGTAACAGATGAGCAGTGAAAAGTGACACCAAGATACTGTCGCTTGAGAGGTAACTCATGTGGAGAACGCCTGTTATGCTGTCAGAGTTCCTGAATCACTACAGGCCATGACCGCACGTCACAACCAATGGCTCCTCATCTGTAGTGCCCCCGGTCATCGGCCTCTTCCCGGAGCGACGCCCAGTTCTCCAGTTGATTCGAACTTCTTCATCATGCTCCGCACAGCAGGTGGAGAAAGAGGACCCTTCCGTAATCCTTTCAGCTGCCGATATTATCGAAGTGCAGCTGCAGCATTACTGTCGTATTGATAATAGAGCTTAACCTATAATACCCTGCTCCTTTCGTCCAAGCTTATGTTGACACGTCAACTAGCGCATTGCGACTGGTCAGGAGTGTGAGACTATGAATCTCGATGACTGATCACAGCGCCTGGTGGCCATAGTTGCAACGGGACGGTGGCGCTGTGACACATGAAAATCATGCGCCACATACTCTGGACATTAATGCTACCAACTTTGGTACTGGTACAGTAAATATTTTTCGTGTTATAACGTGTTAAATAGGGAATGTTTAACTATAAGCACCCGGTATAAAACATCACAGTTTTTTCTGAAAACATTTTGGGTAATTCTTTTGACGTTTCTCCATTTTTCTACATAGTTTCCATATTTATTTAAACATACGTGATAACGCTCTACAAGCTTTTATTTACATAAGTCATAGATGCCTTGCCTGCCGCTTGTGATGATAACCATTCTTCAATTGCTTCTTTCATCTCGACGTCTGTTGCGAAGGGCTTTCCGCCGAGAAACTCCTTCAGGAAGCAGAATAAGTGAAAATGGCTTGGTGCCAAGTCTAGACTGTATCGTGGGTGGACAGTCTGTTTCCATCCAAAAAGTGTTATTAGATTTCGGGTGAGAATGACACAATGGGGTCTGGCATTATCATGCAGCAACGAAATCCCAGATGTCAGAAGACCACTTTGCTTATTCTGTATTGCATGTCGAAGTTTAGTTAAGGTAGCGCAATAAGGGCTGCGTTTATTGTTGTGTCTTGCTGAATAAACTCGACTAACAAGACTCAAAGTTTTGCCAAAACCTCTCGTGTTGGGACAATCTGCTTGGCCTTGGCTTTGATGGCGATGTCACTTGACGCCATTTCATACCTGAAGTTTGGCCTCTGAAAGCATATGAGAAACCCACATTTCGCCCATTATGGCAATGTTCTCCTAAAATTGATCACATTCCTTATGATATCGGTCCAAATAACCTGGAGTTCAATGCATTCTTTCCATTTCGTGTTTCTCAGTAAGCAGCTTGGGAAACCAACATGCACACAATTAGCGAAACATCAACTTTTTAAAGACAATTTTATGCAAAGTTTCCAGAATGAGATTTTCACTCTGCAGCGGAGTGTGCGCTGATATGAAACTTCCTGGCAGATTAAAACTGTGTGCCGGACCGAGACTCGAACTCGGGACCTTTGCCTTCCGCGGGCAAGTGCTCTACCAACTGAGCTACCCAAGCACGACTCACGCCCCGTCCTCACAGCCATACTTCTGCCAGTATCTCATCTCCTACCTTCCAAACTTTACAGAAGCTCTCCTGCGAACCCTGCAGAACAAGCACTCCGCTGCAGAGTGAAAATCTCATTCTGGAAACATCCCCCAGGCTGTGGCTAAGCCATGTCTCTGCAGTATCCTTTCTCTTTCAGGAGTGCTTGTTCTGCAGGGTTCGCAGGAGAGCTTCTGTAAAGTTTGGAAGGTAGGAGACGAGATACTGGCAGAAGTAGGGCTGTGAGGACGGGGCGTGAGTCGTGCTTGGGTAGCTCAGTTGGTAGAGCACTTGCCCGCGGAAGGCAAAGGTCCCGAGTTCGAGTCTCGGTCCGGCACACAGTTTTAATCTGCCAGGAAGTTTCTTATGCAAAGTTGTTTGACACATTGTCGGAAATTCCAGCGCTAAAGACGACATTGTCAGTCGCCGGCTTTCGCGAAGCTTTTCGTCCACAACTTTGACGAAATCTTCTGAGATGAGTGATAGTCGGCCTGATCGCGATTCACCACGGGCATTTTCCACTCCATCCTTGAAATCTCTCACCCAATTATGCATTTCTGCTGTCACTCATCTCGTTGAGGCCATACACCTCACTTAGTTGATGAATTTCCGCTACTGCAACTTTTCCTTACTCTCAAAAACCGAATAACTGACCTATTTCACAGTCGGCGGGCTGATCAATTTTTTTAAACGATTTGAATTGAGACTGTAAATAGCACACTACGACAGTACCCATGCAAATGACGTCGTTTGACGAGCAAGTCATGCTTGGAGTCGGTGCGCATGTGCGTTCAGTGTTCCCACCACGTTCCATTAGCTACAGAGATTCGGACCTTACTTTCGGATTAACTCTCGCACCCAAAAATATTTTTTTCCACTACGCGTTAAATAATAAAAATAAAATTTTAAAAGGCTGAACTCGTACTTTCCAGTGTGACTGAAAATCAAAGTTTAAATCACTGCATATTACCAGTTTCGAATTAAGGTAGTATGATATCGACTTTAAATGCGAAAACGACTGAAAACCTGAGGGTTGATCAGTGAGCAATAAAGGTGTGTATGGTGTCCATTACCGGTAAAAACAGGAAAACACGAGAAACTGGAGCAGAAAACAATCACTACTATAATGAAATGTTGGGACATGTAGTCAAGCGAATGGACGGTAGTTCCACTAATGAAATTTTTTGCTGAATTCCAAGGGATGAGAAAAGACCAGGAATATGACTGATTACTTTGTGGTTTAATAAGACACCTATGAAAACTATATATCATTTATCTTCATCATTTAAACACTAAAAGTGTTCAAAGAAAATTGTTTTTCATTCTAAGGTTCAGTTAGGCGGTAATTTTGACGATGGTAGTGGAATGGGGGGGGGGGGGGGGGTGGACAATAGCCAGTATCTGATTGCACTAAATGGTAATAGTCTCAGAAAGGTTGAGAACCACTGGTTAAGAGTGAGGGAGACAACGGCAGTGGGAAACAGACGGAAAAATAATAAATACTGGAAGACAGTAGATGTCGTTGTAGTGTAGAAAGAGCGAAGGAGACAGTGACAGTGTAACAGAAAGAGAGGAGCATAGTGGCAGTAAAACATAGTGGACAGTGACAAAAAATTACTTGGAAAAGAGTGAAGGAGACAACGCCTGCAAGAGAGAAACAAAGAGAAGGAGGAAATTGAAGTGGATGAGTGCCAGTGATAATGACAGACAGAGTCTGAGTCAATGATAATGAGGAAGAGAGAGATAGTGACAGAGAAGAAACTGCAGCAGCGGTAAGGAATGAATGAGACAGCAGCAGTCAGAGAGAGCAAGAGGGAGGCAGTGAGAAGAGACAGCTTTAATGGGACAGAAAGAAGGAGACTGTGGCTGTGTGAGAGGACCTAGTTACAGTTGGAGATACACAAAGAGATAATGACAACGAGTTTGGCTGAGTGAGTGAGAATGGATACGTGGGAGTGGATGAGTATGAGTGACTTAGAGCGACGGACTAGTAAGTGTGAGCGAATTTCAGTTAGGGGGCTCGTGGGAGTGAGAGGTGAGTTACATGTTAAAAAGAGCGTGAATATATTCGCATGCCAAAATTTTTGAATAATTTTTAAAGATGCTGAGGAAGGTAGAATGAAGAAGAATTTTCTTTGAACACTTTTAGTGCTTAAATGATGAAAGATAAATGATATATAGTTTTTGTAGGTGTCTTATTAAACCACAATTTTTAGTCAGACTCTTAATAAACAGGAGCATATTCGCCTCTTTTGTGGCCCAATAACAACATTTATCCGCTGGTAGCAATTATTGTGGATTTTTTCCCGTCCAAAATGTACTGTTTAGAGTACATTAAGAACAGAAAAATACAAAACGTAATTGCCTATACGAACGAGAACGTTGACTTCCGATTCACATCAATTTAGCAATATTATACTCCGTCAGAATGGTGTAACAAATCGTATTTTGTCATCCTGCAAAGTTTAATTCATTTAAAATGTAAAAGTTTAAAGTGTAACAAACCGTATTTTGTCATCCAGCAAAATACAGTTCACAAAAGTGTAAACTCATAAAGCCTAAATCTGTGTAACATAATACCTAAATCGAAATGCAAATTAATTTTTGTTGCTAAATCTCTATTTAACACAAGTTTATGGCGTATTTTTAAACAGCCAGCTGACTGCCAACTTCTACATGCTTGAGTCCACAGCCGTTTTAAATTTCCTGAAATAAGTTTGAATAAACACCATTTCGTGAGAGGTTAGCTAATTTAGACCCCTTGGACATTATCAAGCAGCATCACACAAAAAATACGTTCCATACTTTCATTTGTCAGCGTGTGATGATCCAGATACCAGTGTGGAATACATGTTGATTCTTGCAAGGAAAAGACAACCAGCCACTGTTAATAATGCTATTTATTTAGACGAACAGTGCTGTTAACGGTTTCGAGCCGACAGCTTCGTCTTCAGATGCCTGTTCTCATTTAGATTACATTTGTTGTTGTTCACGTTAGTTGCCAGTTGTTATTCTTCACTAGCGGGGAAAATTCCTTGGGTTGAGGCGCCCTACACCAAAAAATAATGTGATAAATGGGCTGTTTAACAGTAAATATGTCTAATAACGAATGAAAACAATGTAAACAACTCTATCAAGTCTATAAGCTAGAAATGGATTAATATAAAGTAACTTACTTCGAAATTCCTGTCATTGTGTTACACTGTTGACTGCTCATGTTCACGAAATATTAAATATTGTATAAATCACATGTTTCGTGTATAAATATGAATACAATGTAGAGCACCCCTCCCCCCCCTCCACACACACACACACACACACACACACACACACACACACACACCGAAGTGTAATTTACCAACATGAACCTCCGCTCCATAGAAATATGGGACGTAGTTACACCTAGACAAATTCTACAAGTTTTAAGTATTTGTAATATGAAGACAAACAGAAACATACAATGTAATCTTGTGCGATAATAATGATCGCCAAGAGGAGAACATTAGCTACTTAGTAATTAAAATGTTAATTTTAAATGAAAAGTAGCTTGATGTCATTAAAATTACGGCTCTCAGATTGCTTACTTTCCTGTGATGTGCACTAAGCCCCACTCATCACTGTTTGTCATCACTTGCGAAGAGAACGCCGAGTGGCACCATCTAGTACGTGAAGCGGGAGCTCGCCGAGCTGCTCCCTGGCGGAAAAATCTGGAACTACTTAGAGCTGATGTTCTCAGGGCAATGAACCACCAGCGCGTTCTGTTATTCGTCTTATTACTGTCTCCGTCAAAAACGTTTTAGTTTCGTGCTACATAGATTCCTATGAATTTTTCATTTTGCTTTGTGATTGGATATGAGAAGTAGTCTTGTTAATACCGTTACTTCCTCTATATACAACGGAGTACTGCACTGCAAAAAGAAAAAGATTCATTGTAGTTTACGCAGAAAAAAATCTCGTCGGTGAACTAATAATATACTTTCAGATATAAGCTTTATTATTTTATCAGCGTACTTGCCTTGTTCCCCCCCCCCTCCCCAGGGCCCCCTTTTTCCTCTTTCCTCCTTCTCCCAGAGCGGATTTTCCTCCGTTCGCCCCCTCCCCTGAGACCTTGCACCCCATACTTGCCTCTTTCCTTCCCACATCCCTCCCTACCTGGCCCTCCTCAGCGCGTCCCCCGCTCCTCTCCCCCATCTCTTCCCCTCCCTCCCTACTTCCGGTCTCCCTCATCTCCTTGCACCTGGCAGATCCTCTGTTTTGATCATCGTCAGTGTGCCACATCAGTGTTGTGTTTAGTGCTGTTTCTCCTGTGCGTCAAGAGGTGTGATTTTAATTGTGTACTGCCTTGAGGTTCGCCGTCAGTGTTTGTTCTGTGCTACGCCATCCGTCGATACCTTTTATGCTCCAGTCATACTGTGCCTTGTGTTCTTTTAATTGTCGCAGTGTGTGGCTTTTTGTGTGTGCTACTTTAAACAGTTTTTTTATCTCCATTTTACACTCACCCCGTTTTTTGTCTATTGCCTTCCATGATGTTCCCCTTTTTTATATCTATGTTCACCATATTCTCTCCTCTGTTATTTTTAAATGTCTTCTATTGTTTGTTCTATGTCTTTCGGCTGAAGAGCAGCGCATATGCTGCTGCCAGCCCGCCCCGATGGGGAATTGAAATACAACAAAGAAAAAAAAATTATCAGCATATAATATCTTTATTTTAGTGTTTAGTAATGGGCATAAGTCTTCAAGTCATTACGAAAAACCGAGGATGACGTACTGACGCCAGCTATAACGAAACCTACGTTTTCCCCATACGTGTTGTAGCTTACGCACATTTTTTTAAATAAATAAATTTAAAGGCTAAGATTCCCTTTTGAAACTAAATGGGCGTATCAGGAACCACGTATTCATATAAGTTCAAAATTTTTTATGAGTTATTACTTGTAGACGGTATTCTGTTTTACACTATGCATACGAGAACATTGGCTACACATAAATTTCGAATATCCCGAAGTGTCCAGAAACATTGTAGATGAAAAAAAGATAGACTGGACGAATGATAGACCATACCATCCGTTCAAGTGATTACAAAGAATGAAGGGTAAGCCTGCCATACGCAGAGACCAGAAACTGGCAAAAAGAAATCCAGGGATGCAATCTGTAATAGTTGACCAAAAGAGGAAGTTGCTCAGGAAGAGTGCGTAATTCACGATGGATTTATTTAGGTTGCTTTTTAATATTGTACCTATGATTAATGGTTCCGCTCAAGAAACATTGTAAGTAAGATGTCGTGCTTCTCGTGTAAAAAGAAGCTTACATTCACAAATCACTTTCTTGCACATACGTTGTATTTCAGAAATAATGGTAAATACTTGAAATAAAAGTTTAAGTACTCAACGATCAACATGTGTGGAACTACAAACCCCTGAACTTCATGCATGGAAAACTAACAAAAAATGGTTAAAACAAAGAAGTTATTAGTTGGTGCATGTTATTCAATAACAAATGGATGAAAATGAATCTTTAAGAAGGTCGTTAGTTCAATTTCCAGTTCTCTTCTAGGTGTTGGTTTTGGTATTTTGAGATTTTTCTACCATTGATTTGTGGGCATAGAAACATTATAACGTGACCTGTAGATTTATCTCGTAGATATGTTATAGTTTAATTGACTTCTCTTATGCCGGCCGGTGTGGCCGAGCGGTTCTAGGCGCTTCAGTCTGAAACCGCGCGATCGCTACGGTCGCAGGTTCGAATCCTGCCTCGGGCATGGATGTGTGTGATGTCCTTAGGTTAGTTAGGTTTAAGTAGTTCTAAGTTCTACGGGACTTATGACCACAGCAGTTGAGTCCCATAGTGCTCAGAGCCATTTGAACGTACCCAGGACTATAGGCGGAAAAAATCCTTCTGATACGAAGCGATCCAGATTTTTCAAGTGGGTCGCATACAAAACTCATACAGGATGGTAATGAGGACAATAAGAGGCGCGGTAAATGGTTGCCGAACAAACATTTGTACAAACCTTGTGCCGAGGATGAGCCTTTATGATGATGGGAGATGCAAAGCATCTGATTTCGTCTCAGTGAAGATATCTTGAAAAGATAATATACTCGATGCTGAACTTTTGTAACGGATCAAAACCATGTCTCACGTATTTGCTTTCCTGCACCAACCGTCTTTCCAGTCTAGCCATTCAACATAACGCAAATTTAATTTGCCAGAACTTCTTTCCATCTCTTGCAAACTTCTCAGGAGCACACTTTTCTGGACTACTGCTTCTCGGACTCTGGATACTGCAATGAAGGAATGCAGGAAGATTAAAGGTTAACGTCCCGCCGACAGCGTGAGCGTTAGAGACGGAGCACAATTTCGGATTATCTAGCGATGAGGAAGGAAATCGGCCGTGCCCTTTTCGAAGGAACCATCCCGGCATTTGCTCGGAGAGATTTAGGAAAATCATGGAACTGGATGGCCAGACGTGGATTTTAACCGTCATCCTCCCGAATACCAGTCCAGTGTGCCAAACACTTCGCCACATTCCATGGTAATATACACTACTGGACATTAAAATTGCTACACCAAGAAGAAATGCAGATCATAAACGGGTATTCATTGGACAAATATATTATACTACAACTGACATGTGATTACATTTTCACCCAGTTTGGGTGCATACATCCTGAGAAATCAGTACCCAGAACAACCACCTCTGGCCGTAATAACGGCCTTGATACGCCTGAGAATTGAGTCAAACAGAGCTTGGATGGTGTGTACAGGTACAGCTGCCCATGCAGCTTCAACACGTTACCACAGTTCATCAAGACTGGCGTATTGTGACGAGCCAGTTGCTCGGACACCATTGAACAGACGTTTTCAATTGGTGAGAGATCTGAAGAATGTGCTGGCCAGGGCATCAGTCGAACATTTTCTGTATCCACAAAGGCCCGTACAGGACCTGCAACATGCGGTCGTGCATTATCCTGCTGAAATGTAGGGTTTGGGAGGGATCGAATGAAGAGTAGAGCCACGGGTCGTAAAACATCTGAAATGTAACGTCCACTGTTCAAAGTGCCGTCAATGCGTACAAGAGGTAACCGAGACGTGTAACCAATGGCAACCCATACCATCACGCCGGGTGATACGCCAGTGTGGCGATGACGAATACACGCTTCCAATGTGCCTTCACCGCGACGTAGCCAAACACGGATGCGACCATCATGATGCTGTAAACAGAACCTGGACTCATCCGAAAAAATGACGTTTTGCCATTCGTGCACCCAGGTTCGTCGTTGAGTACACCATCGCAGGCGCTCCTGTCTGTGATGCAGCGTCAAGGGTAAGCGCAGACATGGTCTCCGAGCTGATAGTCCATGCTGCTGCAAACGTCGTCGAACTTTTCGTGCAGATGGTTGTTGTCTTGCAAGCGCCCCCATCTGTTGACTCAGGGATCAAGACATGTATGCAGGTTCCGTTACAGCCATGCGGATAAGATGCCTGTCATCTCGACTGCTAGTGATACGAGGCCGTTGGGATCCAGCACGGCGTTCCGTATTACCTTCCTGAACCCACCGATTCCATATTCTGCTAACAGTCATTGGATCTCAACCAACGCGAGCAGCAATGCCACGATACGGTAAAGCGCAATTGCGATAGGCTACAATTCACCCCTAATCAAAGTCGGAAACGTGATGGTACGCATTGCCCCTCCTTACACGAGGCATCACAACAACGTTTCTCCAGGCAACGCCGCACAACTGCTGTTTGTGTACGAGAAATCGGTTGGATACTTTCCTCATGTCAGCACGTTGTAGGTGTCGCCACCGGCACCAACCTTGTGTGAATGCTTTGAAAAGCTAATCATTTCCATACCATAGCATCTTCTTCCTGTCGGTGAAATGTCGCGTCTGTAGCACATCATCTTCGTAGTGTAGCAATTTTAATGGCCATTAGTGCACAATGTCCCTGTTGGGTATTCGGTCGAAACTTCGCACTGTGTGTGCCCGTTTGTGTGTGTCTGTGTGTGTGTATGTTTATCTGCGCGTGTGTGTCAGAACCGCATGATGATTATTGAACAACGCATACAGCATGCTGTCCGCCCACCACAAACATTGTGAGAATAAAAGAGCCGTTTCAGTCAAGATGTATAATTGTATCTCTCTGCCACTAAGACTGTAAATGTCAGTCATGTAGTGGATCACTTATATACGTTAGACAAAATACTACTGACTGAGGTATTGATAATCGCTAGTATTCAGATGTGTGTGTACACAGTGTCTTGTTTCAATGTTAACTGTGCAACTCATCCAAGCAATGTCCGCTCAGCAACGAGAAACGAAATGTGCTATACATTCTGTACTTTCTTAAATAAGTCACCAGCACTACATGTAAATCAAAGACGTGCAAGGGAAATCCGCTCCAGAATACACTTAGACCTTCTTCCCTGAAACACATTAGAAAATTTGATAATCACATTCAAAGAGTCAGTCCGTTACACATCTGAAAAAAAATGTTAGTCGCATTCTGTTAATCACATATGCATCAATAAAACAAGTTTATCGATATCGTCGAGGCAGCTGTAGCTCTTAATTTCTTTATGTTTTCCTGAAATGGTAAAAATTGTGGATAATCAAGGTGAAATGTTTTGAAGTTTACGCTGAGTAGCTTAAGACATCTCCTATTGGTCAGTCCAAACATAAAGTTTGTATGTAAATAAATCTACTGATTCAACGACCAAAGAAAAAAATATCATTAATGACGAGTAATTGTAAGAAGTCAAATCTGGATAAAATTCACACTTTCAGTAAAATAACTTTACTTAGGATCATTTAAATTAATTTTTTGTATCAGTATAATTAACTGAAACGTGATCGGATAATTAATCTAAGAACGACCATCTGTCTTGGTTATTTCAGACAGGTATGTACTAAGACTAAAGCAGTAACAACTAAAGCATGAAACATCTAATAGTGGTCGAAATGAATAATCGACAACTTAATATTTTCAGAATTTAATAACACCTGATTAAACATCTTTAGTATTTAGTTAGTTACCGAAAAAGTATTCTTAACAATAAATGGAACTATCTGGGCATTTTCACTCATAAAATGGAGCACATGACCAAGTGCAAATTAAGATAAATATAGGGTACAAAAGAAAAATCTCAGGTAAGGAAATTATGCTCAAAGTACTACTGAAAGTAGCTAATAAACCACGAATTTATATCTTTTCTTGGCAGTAAGAAAGAAAAAGAATAGTACACTCTGTAAACCTGTATGGCTGCTAAAAAGTAATGGAAAAAATTTAAACTAATACTCTAATTGTCGGATCACATTTAAATTTAAGTGAAATTCGTCCGTTTTTTTTTTAATACTACGCAATGACTAAGGATGAAGCAATATAATTACTTCCTGACGACGCAATTTGGACCACAAGAGCAAATCGAACGAAACGTTCTGTAGTTTAATACCGTGGTCTCTCATAGATAAATGTAGACTGCATATGGCCCTATCTCTGCCTCACACAGTGTTGAATCTTTGACTGAAACCGAAATCAAAGTCACGTGACAGATAAAATAAAATTTCCTAATCCCTGTCGTTAATTGCAGTACGAAATGGAGCTGACAGTCACAAATTTTCTCATTTATAGTTCAAATCAAGTAATAATGAGTTAGCTGTCGTACCTTGGTACAAATTTTCATTCATCGCTTCAGTCTGCATACATAGATCATAGATGTCTGAGACTTGAAAAGGTCTCTGGAACCATATAGTTTCATTTGATTGAAGCACCTACAGCTGTGTTTCAGGCAGGATCCCCCGTTTTTTTTCCGATGCTGAGGTGCTATTCCAATACAGTTGGGGGGCCTCTGCAATGCTGTTCAAGTTGTGGGGGATTACCGAGTGGCGTGAAGCGTGAATGGAGGTTTAGATTGAGGAGGAAGGTGTGCTAGGGTAGTCCCTGCAGTTGTGCAAAGCCACTGTGCCAGGGTGGTGTAGTGGTTAGTGCATCTGCCTAGTGAGCAGAAGACCCAGGTTCGAATCCCAGTCTTGGTACAGGTTTTCATTCACCACCATAGTTTGAAGATCCTAGTGTTTTAGTTTAACGTTTAACACAGTATTACAATTAACGTAATTTCGGCGAAATTTCGCAATATTAGCATTCTATTGGTTGAAAACCATTCATCGCGTTTTGACTCTGAAGACGGACATAAATTTCAGGTTTGTACATTAATTTTCAATACCAGTTGACTGTAGCTCGTAATATCTATAGGTTTATACATCACATACTGTTAATGAAGTTTTAAACTAAGTGTACTGACTATTAACTCTCTGATAACAGCAGATTTTATTCTAGAAATTACTTAAAGAGAAGTGTCGTGGTTCGTATCATGGACAGTAAAAGAAAGCAAGATATTGCTGATTATATTCAATAAATTTCCGCACGTAGTCGTACTGTTGTGAGACCAATATATAACAATATTTATCAATAAATTCGCAATATTTAGGCACAATTAAATATTCATAAAGAGAAGACCATTTGCTTCTGCTTAGTAATGATATTACTTCTTAGCTTCAACCTCTTAAACTATTAACTTAGTCTCAAAAATCTGTTGGTGAAATTTTGGTAATTTTAAAGCAACCTTAACTGTGGAACGAAAATTCACTTCTTCGTTTATTTTTTCGCGCAAGTAGTCAAAAGCTGTTGGCTGAAACCCTGCATTAAATAAACACTAACGTGTATAGCCATAATCCACCTGCAATTCATATCTTCATGTATACTCCACAATCAGTATGGTGTGTGGCGAAGGGTACTTCTGGTACCATTATTTACTCTCTTCTTTCTTCCATTCGCGAATAGTGTGTGGGAAGAAGAACAGTCGATGAATCACCCCATGAGCTCTAATTTCTCTGATTTTCTTGAAGTGGTCATTTCGCGAGACATCCTGGAAGTATATGTTACCGGACCCTACTTCGAACGTATGTTCTCGGAATTTCAACACTGGACTTCTGAGTGACACATGATGTCTCTACGCCAGCGTCTGCCACTTCAATATGTGTGCTTACTAAATGATCCCGTGACGAAACGCGCTGCTTTTCATTGGATCTTCCCAATGTCTTCTATTGGTTCAACCTGGTAATGGTTCAAGAGTACCGAGTAATACTCAAAAATGAGTCTTACCATTATCGCCGACGCCACCAGTGCTGTGTAGCAAGCTCACCAATCAGAGTAGTACGCACCTGACTTCGAAGAGCTATGGTCGAGTTACGACGCTAAAACGTTTCGCGTGTTTACAGAGTCAGTTAGTGTCACACATTATTAGTAACAAATGAATGTTTCGAAATACTCTTTTATGGGGAAGTGGATGTATATAGGAGTAATCAATGTTAGAGTTCCAACAAACTGACTTCGTAATTAAATAGTGGAAGAAACCTCGTTCGCAATAATAGTAAGCAGTGGTATAGTGAATCTCACCGTGGCGTCTGCTCTTTCTACAGTTAATTTTTTTGTGATCAGTCCACTTTAATTTGCTCCGGAAGGTTATTCATAGCTACGGTTGTTACTGCTTGCCGTGATTTCTCGCCAATAGTGTAACCAGAATGAAAAATGTTCCTATCACAGCACAAAAAAGGCGAATATGTCCTGGGTAACGTTAGTGATGTAAAAGAAGGGAACCACCTTTTTGACTTACCTGACAGCTTCAAAGACATTTAAACTAACACTTCTTGAAATATTCGAGCTTTTTGATGTGTTAGTATTAGTCATGCAATATAATGGTTCTTGTCAAGTAAAGTAAGATGATACATGATATCACCCGCCCAGGAAAAAATCCAACCCTAGAAATTTATCCCATCAAGAAAACTTCTAGCTATTACATGTATGCTCTTCAGCCATACGATTTTGTTTATTGAGAATGAGATTTTCACTCTGCAGCGGAGTGTGCGCTGATATGAAACTTCCTGGCAGATTAAAACTGTGTGCCCGACCGAGACTCGAACTCGGGACCTTTGCCTTTCGCGGGCAAGTGCTCTACCATCTGAGCTACCGAAGCACGACTCACGCCCGGTACTCACAGCTTTACTTCTGCCAGTATCTCGTCTCCTACCTTCCAAACTTTACAGAAGCTCTTCTGCGAACCTTGCAGAACTAGCACTCCTGAAAGAAAGGATATAGCGGAGACATGGCTTAGCCACAGCCTGGGGGATGTTTCCAGAATGAGATTTTCACTCTGCAGCGGAGTGTGCGCTGATATGAAACTTCCTGGCAGATTAAAACTGTGTGCCCGACCGAGACTCGAACTCGGGACCATTTGCCTTTCGCGGGCAAGTGCTCTACCATCTGAGCTACCGAAGCACGACTCACGCCCGGTACTCACAGCTTTACTTCTGCCAGTATCTCGTCTCCTACCTTCCAAACTTTACAGAAGCTCTTCTGCGAACCTTGCAGAACTAGCACTCCTGAAAGAAAGGATATAGCGGAGACATGGCTTAGCCACAGCCTGGGGGATGTTTCCAGAATGAGATTTTCACTCTGCAGCGGAGTGTGCGCTGATATGAAACTTCCTGGCAGATTAAAACTGTGTGCCCGACCGAGACTCGAACTCGGGACCTTTGCCTTTCGCGGGCAAGTGCTCTACCATCTGAGCTACCGAAGCACGACTCACGCCCGGTACTCACAGCTTTACTTCTGCCAGTATCTCGTCTCCTACCTTCCAAACTTTACAGAAGCTCTTCTGCGAACCTTGCAGAACTAGCACTCCTGAAAGAAAGGATATAGCGGAGACATGGCTTAGCCACAGCCTGGGGGATGTTTCCAGAATGAGATTTTCACTCTGCAGCGGAGTGTGCGCTGATATGAAACTTCCTGGCAGATTAAAACTGTGTGCCCGACCGAGACTCGAACTCGGGACCTTTGCCTTTCGCGGGCAAGTGCTCTACCATCTGAGCTACCGAAGCACGACTCACGCCCGGTACTCACAGCTTTACTTCTGCCAGTATCTCGTCTCCTACCTTCCAAACTTTACAGAAGCTCTTCTGCGAACCTTGCAGAACTAGCACTCCTGAAAGAAAGGATATAGCGGAGACATGGCTTAGCCACAGCCTGGGGGATGTTTCCAGAATGAGATTTTCACTCTGCAGCGGAGTGTGCGCTGATATGAAACTTCCTGGCAGATTAAAACTGTGTGCCCGACCGAGACTCGAACTCGGGACCTTTGCCTTTCGCGGGCAAGTGCTCTACCATCTGAGCTACCGAAGCACGACTCACGCCCGGTACTCACAGCTTTACTTCTGCCAGTATCTCGTCTCCTACCTTCCAAACTTTACAGAAGCTCTTCTGCGAACCTTGCAGAACTAGCACTCCTGAAAGAAAGGATATAGCGGAGACATGGCTTAGCCACAGCCTGGGGGATGTTTCCAGAATGAGATTTTCACTCTGCAGCGGAGTGTGCGCTGATATGAAACTTCCTGGCAGATTAAAACTGTGTGCCCGACCGAGACTCGAACTCGGGACCTTTGCCTTTCGCGGGCAAGTGCTCTACCATCTGAGCTACCGAAGCACGACTCACGCCCGGTACTCACAGCTTTACTTCTGCCAGTATCTCGTCTCCTACCTTCCAAACTTTACAGAAGCTCTTCTGCGAACCTTGCAGAACTAGCACTCCTGAAAGAAAGGATATAGCGGAGACATGGCTTAGCCACAGCCTGGGGGATGTTTCCAGAATGAGATTTTCACTCTGCAGCGGAGTGTGCGCTGATATGAAACTTCCTGGCAGATTAAAACTGTGTGCCCGACCGAGACTCGAACTCGGGACCTTTGCCTTTCGCGGGCAAGTGCTCTACCATCTGAGCTACCGAAGCACGACTCACGCCCGGTACTCACAGCTTTACTTCTGCCAGTATCTCGTCTCCTACCTTCCAAACTTTACAGAAGCTCTTCTGCGAACCTTGCAGAACTAGCACTCCTGAAAGAAAGGATATAGCGGAGACATGGCTTAGCCACAGCCTGGGGGATGTTTCCAGAATGAGATTTTCACTCTGCAGCGGAGTGTGCGCTGATATGAAACTTCCTGGCAGATTAAAACTGTGTGCCCGACCGAGACTCGAACTCGGGACCTTTGCCTTTCGCGGGCAAGTGCTCTACCATCTGAGCTACCGAAGCACGACTCACGCCCGGTACTCACAGCTTTACTTCTGCCAGTATCTCGTCTCCTACCTTCCAAACTTTACAGAAGCTCTTCTGCGAACCTTGCAGAACTAGCACTCCTGAAAGAAAGGATATAGCGGAGACATGGCTTAGCCACAGCCTGGGGGATGTTTCCAGAATGAGATTTTCACTCTGCAGCGGAGTGTGCGCTGATATGAAACTTCCTGGCAGATTAAAACTGTGTGCCCGACCGAGACTCGAACTCGGGACCTTTGCCTTTCGCGGGCAAGTGCTCTACCATCTGAGCTACCGAAGCACGACTCACGCCCGGTACTCACAGCTTTACTTCTGCCAGTATCTCGTCTCCTACCTTCCAAACTTTACAGAAGCTCTTCTGCGAACCTTGCAGAACTAGCACTCCTGAAAGAAAGGATATAGCGGAGACATGGCTTAGCCACAGCCTGGGGGATGTTTCCAGAATGAGATTTTCACTCTGCAGCGGAGTGTGCGCTGATATGAAACTTCCTGGCAGATTAAAACTGTGTGCCCGACCGAGACTCGAACTCGGGACCTTTGCCTTTCGCGGGCAAGTGCTCTACCATCTGAGCTACCGAAGCACGACTCACGCCCGGTACTCACAGCTTTACTTCTGCCAGTATCTCGTCTCCTACCTTCCAAACTTTACAGAAGCTCTTCTGCGAACCTTGCAGAACTAGCACTCCTGAAAGAAAGGATATAGCGGAGACATGGCTTAGCCACAGCCTGGGGGATGTTTCCAGAATGAGATTTTCACTCTGCAGCGGAGTGTGCGCTGATATGAAACTTCCTGGCAGATTAAAACTGTGTGCCCGACCGAGACTCGAACTCGGGACCTTTGCCTTTCGCGGGCAAGTGCTCTACCATCTGAGCTACCGAAGCACGACTCACGCCCGGTACTCACAGCTTTACTTCTGCCAGTATCTCGTCTCCTACCTTCCAAACTTTACAGAAGCTCTTCTGCGAACCTTGCAGAACTAGCACTCCTGAAAGAAAGGATATAGCGGAGACATGGCTTAGCCACAGCCTGGGGGTGGTTTCCAGAATGAGATTTTCACTCTGCAGCGGAGTGTGCGCTGATATGAAACTTCCTGGCAGATTAAAACTGTGTGCCCGACCGAGACTCGAACTCGGGACCTTTGCCTTTCGCGGGCAAGTGCTCTACCATCTGAGCTACCGAAGCACGACTCACGCCCGGTACTCACAGCTTTACTTCTGCCAGTATCTCGTCTCCTACCTTCCAAACTTTACAGAAGCTCTTCTGCGAACCTTGCAGAACTAGCACTCCTGAAAGAAAGGATATAGCGGAGACATGGCTTAGCCACAGCCTGGGGGATGTTTCCAGAATGAGATTTTCACTCTGCAGCGGAGTGTGCGCTGATATGAAACTTCCTGGCAGATTAAAACTGTGTGCCCGACCGAGACTCGAACTCGGGACCTTTGCCTTTCGCGGGCAAGTGCTCTACCATCTGAGCTACCGAAGCACGACTCACGCCCGGTACTCACAGCTTTACTTCTGCCAGTATCTCGTCTCCTACCTTCCAAACTTTACAGAAGCTCTTCTGCGAACCTTGCAGAACTAGCACTCCTGAAAGAAAGGATATAGCGGAGACATGGCTTAGCCACAGCCTGGGGGATGTTTCCAGAATGAGATTTTCACTCTGCAGCGGAGTGTGCGCTGATATGAAACTTCCTGGCAGATTAAAACTGTGTGCCCGACCGAGACTCGAACTCGGGACCTTTGCCTTTCGCGGGCAAGTGCTCTACCATCTGAGCTACCGAAGCACGACTCACGCCCGGTACTCACAGCTTTACTTCTGCCAGTATCTCGTCTCCTACCTTCCAAACTTTACAGAAGCTCTTCTGCGAACCTTGCAGAACTAGCACTCCTGAAAGAAAGGATATAGCGGAGACATGGCTTAGCCACAGCCTGGGGGATGTTTCCAGAATGAGATTTTCACTCTGCAGCGGAGTGTGCGCTGATATGAAACTTCCTGGCAGATTAAAACTGTGTGCCCGACCGAGACTCGAACTCGGGACCTTTGCCTTTCGCGGGCAAGTGCTCTACCATCTGAGCTACCGAAGCACGACTCACGCCCGGTACTCACAGCTTTACTTCTGCCAGTATCTCGTCTCCTACCTTCCAAACTTTACAGAAGCTCTTCTGCGAACCTTGCAGAACTAGCACTCCTGAAAGAAAGGATATAGCGGAGACATGGCTTAGCCACAGCCTGGGGGATGTTTCCAGAATGAGATTTTCACTCTGCAGCGGAGTGTGCGCTGATATGAAACTTCCTGGCAGATTAAAACTGTGTGCCCGACCGAGACTCGAACTCGGGACCTTTGCCTTTCGCGGGCAAGTGCTCTACCATCTGAGCTACCGAAGCACGACTCACGCCCGGTACTCACAGCTTTACTTCTGCCAGTATCTCGTCTCCTACCTTCCAAACTTTACAGAAGCTCTTCTGCGAACCTTGCAGAACTAGCACTCCTGAAAGAAAGGATATAGCGGAGACATGGCTTAGCCACAGCCTGGGGGATGTTTCCAGAATGAGATTTTCACTCTGCAGCGGAGTGTGCGCTGATATGAAACTTCCTGGCAGATTAAAACTGTGTGCCCGACCGAGACTCGAACTCGGGACCTTTGCCTTTCGCGGGCAAGTGCTCTACCATCTGAGCTACCGAAGCACGACTCACGCCCGGTACTCACAGCTTTACTTCTGCCAGTATCTCGTCTCCTACCTTCCAAACTTTACAGAAGCTCTTCTGCGAACCTTGCAGAACTAGCACTCCTGAAAGAAAGGATATAGCGGAGACATGGCTTAGCCACAGCCTGGGGGATGTTTCCAGAATGAGATTTTCACTCTGCAGCGGAGTGTGCGCTGATATGAAACTTCCTGGCAGATTAAAACTGTGTGCCCGACCGAGACTCGAACTCGGGACCTTTGCCTTTCGCGGGCAAGTGCTCTACCATCTGAGCTACCGAAGCACGACTCACGCCCGGTACTCACAGCTTTACTTCTGCCAGTATCTCGTCTCCTACCTTCCAAACTTTACAGAAGCTCTTCTGCGAACCTTGCAGAACTAGCACTCCTGAAAGAAAGGATATAGCGGAGACATGGCTTAGCCACAGCCTGGGGGATGTTTCCAGAATGAGATTTTCACTCTGCAGCGGAGTGTGCGCTGATATGAAACTTCCTGGCAGATTAAAACTGTGTGCCCGACCGAGACTCGAACTCGGGACCTTTGCCTTTCGCGGGCAAGTGCTCTACCATCTGAGCTACCGAAGCACGACTCACGCCCGGTACTCACAGCTTTACTTCTGCCAGTATCTCGTCTCCTACCTTCCAAACTTTACAGAAGCTCTTCTGCGAACCTTGCAGAACTAGCACTCCTGAAAGAAAGGATATAGCGGAGACATGGCTTAGCCACAGCCTGGGGGATGTTTCCAGAATGAGATTTTCACTCTGCAGCGGAGTGTGCGCTGATATGAAACTTCCTGGCAGATTAAAACTGTGTGCCCGACCGAGACTCGAACTCGGGACCTTTGCCTTTCGCGGGCAAGTGCTCTACCATCTGAGCTACCGAAGCACGACTCACGCCCGGTACTCACAGCTTTACTTCTGCCAGTATCTCGTCTCCTACCTTCCAAACTTTACAGAAGCTCTTCTGCGAACCTTGCAGAACTAGCACTCCTGAAAGAAAGGATATAGCGGAGACATGGCTTAGCCACAGCCTGGGGGATGTTTCCAGAATGAGATTTTCACTCTGCAGCGGAGTGTGCGCTGATATGAAACTTCCTGGCAGATTAAAACTGTGTGCCCGACCGAGACTCGAACTCGGGACCTTTGCCTTTCGCGGGCAAGTGCTCTACCATCTGAGCTACCGAAGCACGACTCACGCCCGGTACTCACAGCTTTACTTCTGCCAGTATCTCGTCTCCTACCTTCCAAACTTTACAGAAGCTCTTCTGCGAACCTTGCAGAACTAGCACTCCTGAAAGAAAGGATATAGCGGAGACATGGCTTAGCCACAGCCTGGGGGATGTTTCCAGAATGAGATTTTCACTCTGCAGCGGAGTGTGCGCTGATATGAAACTTCCTGGCAGATTAAAACTGTGTGCCCGACCGAGACTCGAACTCGGGACCTTTGCCTTTCGCGGGCAAGTGCTCTACCATGGTTCGCAGGAGAGCTTCTGTAAAGTTTGGAAGGTAGGAGACGAGGTACTGGCAGAAGTAAAGCTGTGAGTACCGGGTGTGAGTCGTGCTTCGGTAGCTCAGATGGTAGAGCACTTGCCCGCGAAAGGCAAAGGTCCCGAGTTCGAGTCTCGGTCGGGCACACAGTTTTAATCTGCCAGGAAGTTTCGATTTTGTTTATTGTTTACCATGTTTGGCAAATCTTCTAGGTTTTGGACACAGAATCAGAGACTTTAGGCTATAAATCGCAAGATTCAAGTGTGCCAACACCTTGTAGCTAAGAGCTCACTGCACGAATTTTGCAAGATGTTTCGATTTAAGTGTCGTTGAAGATACCAGATAAATCGAAAAGCTAGTTTCCTTCTTTCACAGCGCTAACCCTGTCCAGGTCATATTCGTCTTTTTTGTGCTATAATAGGAGCATTTTTCATTCTGATGTAATTCTTCATTCTGTTTCTCAACTCTTGCTCTACCGTGATTGTGACATAAGACCACCATAGTTTGGCAGCCGAAGTAGATTTTTGTTGCCTCGGCAACGAATACAAGTTTTACAAAACCACAGGACGACCATTGCTCTGCCTTCTTACAAAATTTGAATCGATTCGCACAAGTCTGAAACACAGAAGTGGCGTACATAAAAAACTCACAAAAAAACATGTTTTTTGCAAGTAACATTCGAATGGATTTAGGTATTTGAAAACAAGTTTTCAATTTTATCGTAAGAATGCACTTTTTATTTGTCTGAATCACTTTAAACCCTTCCTGCGCATCGAATTCACGTACGAATGATGTTTACTTATTACTTTACCCCGAATTTAAACCATCGAATCTCGACAACGGATTAATATTACTGGATAAAAAAAGTATATTTTTGAGTTCACTCATTTATTACCTTAATGCAAAGTTTGAGCCTGTTCGTACAAATTTGAAGTTGAGATATGGAGTGCTTCAAAAACCTGCCAGAAAAACGCTTTCTTGCACGTATTTGCATGTAAAATCCGAACAGTGCACATAAGTGAGCATTGATTTCAGCTCAATTAAGATCTTTCGCAAAAGGAATTAATCCATTCGCTCAATTTACCTGGGCACCAGCTCCAGTTCGTCGTTCAAACCTTGCTTAATGTACCGTAACATGGATAAAGTAAGACAGATGTCCGAATGCCTACACATAGGACCACTGGTCCGGGCTAAACCACAAACCTTTTTCCTCCGTGTCCCTAACTTAAATACGAATCGAACGCCAAAAAAGAAAAAAAAAGCCAAACCGCGATTTGGCGCACGGTCTTTTGAAACATATTTGTTACAGCTCTTCCGCCCTCTGACAATAGAACAGTGTTGAATCTTTTCCCCTGTTTGTGAGGAGTACGCTACATATATTACGATGAGATTCAATTTCCAGTCTCTGAACTAATCGTCGATCTCTTGCAGGTCTTCCCGCATCTTGCATATTGACGAAGTACTGGTGTAGTTTATCGTTACTCCTATGTGCGAATTGTTTTATGCAACAATTTCCGACAGACATTTTAATCAGTGGCAGTGGCCACCAATTATTCTGCAAATGCGTCAAATGTTTGAAAACAAAAGAAAAGAAGATGCATTAGTATCATTGTTCTCAACAGAAGAAAACTTTTTGTAATATTAAAATTTTAACTAGAATAACTGGTGAAGCAAACACGCCAGATTGTATCGGCTAGCACATCAGTCAGAGATTCTGTTGTAATGAATGTCAGCAGCAAATCTGGCTGCTGTTAAAACGTCGACTCTAGGTCCTAATACGTATTGGCTCAGTGCATTATGGCGCAGAGTGACGTTGCCGCAAATGAGAATTCTATTCTGCAGTATTTCTTAATATGCTCTACACGAACAGTTTCATCTGTCACAAAGTTTCTGTATAGAATGAATGTCATGATCCGTGAAGTGACGCAGAGCGTCTATGTAGCACGCAATAAGGAGGGACCAAAAAACCAGTCAGAGAATTTGAACTGTCGTTCTTACCTATTTCACTAGAGAGGGGTACATGGCTGGGATGTATAAAATTGGTACACAAGCAGTGTCTCGAGCGGTATAAGTATAGACATAGAAATGTCCGTTTGATTGAAGAGAACACGTTCTGGTAGGGGGAAACAACATTCGGATTTGTATAAATAGCATTGCTATACAAGAAAAATATATCGATCAGCGAGAACACTGTACCACTTTCTTCTTAATAGCGTATTCGAACGCAATACAGCACCGGTTCTACATGGCATGGATTATAAAACGATTCCTTGGTCCTTTTTCCTCTAATAACCTGACATGTCCTCCCAGTCCCTCATTTCACTTCAGCCCATTGCCTTCAGCTATCCATTTCGTTGCAATAAAATTATAAATATTAAATTTCACCTCTCAGACTAAAGCAATTTCTTTAACGCAGACGTCACACACATATCAGATAAAACATGACATACGTACGTACATACACTTACATTACATTACCTTCACATTCGCGTCAATATATAGGAAAAAATGTCAGTGAGACAAATGTTATATTAATTCAATGTTAGATACAATGAAACTTCCTGGCATATTAAAACTGTGTGTCGGACCGAGACTCTAACTCGGGACCTCTGCCTTTCGCGGGCAAGTGCTGTTACTAAACATATACTGCATTAATTAACAGTGGAGAAAACATCCGTCACAGGTGCAGCTTTAACTAGCAAGTGATATTATTGGTTCTAATACGTAAGCCATGTGTAATTTTTTATGTTACAAAACAGTTAACCTATAACAGTGTGCCATGTGTGTTTTGTCCCCGAAATCTTTACGTACTTTGATAAATATTGCAGACAATTCATTTTATTGCAAATGTCGGATATTCATTTATGATCAAAGACCTGTCGTTTTACTTGCATATTAAAATAAGCAACGTATGTCTGTTCTATGCTCTAACTTTTTATCTATTCTAATAATTAATTTTATTTTGTGCAAATATCGTATATATAAGGTATTGAACTCTCCTCTCTGTGTGTAACCTGATCCACCATTGTCTTTGATCAAGTTGTGTTTACATTTTGTATTTGGAGCATTGCGTTACGAACATACACACTTTAAGTAGTACAGTGCATTACAGATCTTGTCAAAATTCACCATTTTAGTTTGGTTTGTTGCGTTAAAGTGAAAGGATGTGTAATGTCAGTGGGTAATCATGTAGCCACAGGAATGTTTAACATCAAAAGTAATAAAAATAAAGTTATGTTAGTCAGTAAACAAAGTTATTTATTATTTTCTTGATACATTATCCTCTTTCCAAAAAATAGTACTTGCTCTGTCTGTTTTTGTACTATCACTACTCCCACATTACTCACCTGTCTTGTAGGACAGTGAGGCGTAGCGCCGTATACCGATCCTGCCTTGGAGGCGGTTAAGTGGGAGATGTGTCTCAGAGCTGGATAGTGACAGATGATGACGCGAGACTGGGCGCGCACGTAGTTTATGTATCATCCGATACAGGACAATATTGGATAGCGGGACTGTGATTTTAGTTTCGATTGTGCCCGCTAGAGTGCACTAAAGTAATATAATGTTTTTTATAAACTGTTCTAGTATTTTCATAAAGTGTTATTATGTCTTTTTGTGTATAAATGTGTTTTATCAGTATGAATGATGCGTGAGTGTGGTTTAAGGTTAATATGAAGGTAACTGTTTAACGAGTTATATAATGGGATTTGGTGTGGGAACATTTAGAAGTAGTATGGACATGGACAAAGGGGATTTTAGTAGAATAGATTTGTAAAGTAAGTTTATGGTAAAGGGAAAGTTAATTCAGGTATAAATAACAATAGTAAATAACTTTATGCATAATCAAAACTTCAGCATATTAGATAATTATGTCGGTAAAAACTGCAGTCGTTAGGTTTACTATTTTGCGATTGGTTATTGATGAAAAGCGCGGATTGACTCGGGAGAGTGTTGTTTGGTATTGGCTGTTGAATAAACTGACCAATGGTAAAGCAGTATTCTTCGCGCGCATTTCTCTGCTGGTAGAGAAGACTTAGAGTATTCTAGAGAGGAGTGGGATCCTAGCATGAAACAGTTCGGACGTGTGTAGTAGGAGTTCCGATGGAAACGAAAAGTTGCCGGATCTAGCAGTGTTTCATACATCAAAAGTGTTGTAAAGTGACGGCATAATTATTCCGATGGGTGTGTAGAAATTTCGGAATTTCTGAGTGAATTTTGTGACGAGATAAGACATAAATTCCACTTGGCGTATTGAGCAGGTCGGTGGCTACAAACTGTGACTGCATTTGGTACCGACAGACTTAATATCTGGCGAGTATTCTCAATCTAAAACAATCAGTATTTTTGTAGTTATTACGTTTTCGGGAAATGCAACACCATAAACTTGCTAACGTGAGTGAAAGGGATTATGAGTGACTCTGTTAAGACTAGCACGGGCTTGGCAGTGATACTTGTTCACCTAAGTTTCAGAATATATTAACTGAGGAAAAAATTTGCAACCTTTCATTTGTGTGATAACTTTCTCCCGAAACGTATATTAGTGACTTCAATTGCAACCTGGTTCACGTCGAAGTACAGTAGGTTTCACTCGGCTTTCCTACTGATGATATGCTGAGACAATGTTCACAGGCAGGTGCAGGTTCGTCGTAAAGGGATGGAAGGAACCGCGCCGCCGCAACAGCATGTATGGTAGGGGTCTGAAACACGCATATCTCTATCTCTGTAAATATTAGAGCTACAGCGTTATAAAAGCCACTTCGCTACTCGTCTTTGGGCTAGTTTGTTTGTCAGATTTGGCCTTGGTAGAGTTCTTATGCATACATATCTATGCTCAGCTTCATGTACATACTAAACCACAGTTTCACCTGTGTACACGTATGTCACATGTAATGCGCACATCTCCTGGTGCCTCTCCTCCTTCCATCTCTCTCTATCTTCTCCACTCTCTCTTTCTCTCTCTCTCTCTCTCTCTCTCTCTCTATTCGCCTCCTTCCTGTCCCTCTCTGTACACCTCTCCTGCACCTTTCCTTACTATCCATACACTTGTGCCTCTCTCTGTCTGCAACCATCCCCTGCTCCCCTCTCAGTGCCCATCCCTTCCTCTTTCCATATAAACCATCATCCCCCAGGCATTCCCATCTATGCACAATGCCCCTGCAAAAGAGCTCAACCTGGCAGGTTGTTACTGCTCCCACAATGCACCTCTCATGCAACACATCCTATATGACAAGGGCTTGGAAACCCCTTTTTTCCCTTCACATGTAGGCCGCCATGGAAAGCAGGTTAATAAAGCAGGCCAATACTACTCCACCACAACACACCTGTTATGCCATTCAGCCTACACAACAGGATCTGTAACACTTTTTCTTGCCCTTGACATGTACTCTGCTTTGCAAAGTGTGTTGATAACTCGGATCGATAGTTCCCACATAACACACCTGTTATGCAGGACAGCCTGTACAGGAGGGGCTTGCAAAACACAAATGTCTGTAGCTCCATTAGAGCTAGAGCACTGTAAACCCCCTATGTTGGCACTCTCGGGGCAAGGAGTTTGTGTGTCAGATTTGGGCCACTTTGGTAGGATCTGGGAGGAGTTCTTACACATCCACCTCCTCCTCTATCCATCTCAACCTCCTCACAGGTTTGTCCAGCTGCACATGTAGGCCCTGCAAAAGAGATTAATGAAGCTGAATTTAGTACTCCTACAACCCACCTCTTGGGCAGCACACAAAAGTCTAGGAAATCTTTTTTTTTTCCTATAAAGTTTAGGCTGCCACGCAATGTAGGCTGATGAAGCAGGAATCTACTTCAATAAATCCTGCCTTTTGTGCTGGGCAGCGTGCTCCTTAGAGGGTGGAACACCGCTTCTCGCCTTTCATGAGCATGCTCTTTAAAACAGGTTGATACTGTTGCCACACATCACACCTGTCATGCAGGGCAGCCTGTATCTCAGGGACTTGAAAACATGCATGTCAACATCTCCATAAATATTAGAGCTAGAGTGTTATAAAACCCACTATGTAGATCCTTTCAGGACAAGGAGTTTGTGTGTCAGATTCGGTCCACTTAGGTCCAGTGGCCTGGAAGGAGTTCTTACACATGCCCACATACCAGTCAGTACTTCTGAGCTAGAAGTGGGGGATCTATGTCATGCTAATATTTGTGAAAATATGTTTCAGAAAGCTATATATTATAATGAGCCACACAATATTTGGAAGTGCAGGGGAGGCGAAAGTGTCTGATATTCAGCTGCATGAATAATGACAGTAGGGCGACCAAAGTACTTTGGGATGCCACTGTTGCTGAACATGAGATATAATATAGAATGATGTGCAGTCAGTCACTATTATATGTCCTTAATTGGTTGATGTATTTATTTAATTATGTGCAAGGCCTAAAATCGTATTGTCTTGTGTTAAACTGAAATGAATTATTCACATTTAGTGAGGATAATACTGATTTATTAAGAATATATCAAAAATGCATTACAGCAGATATCCTTTGGTTTTAATAAGTAGTTTGGTGTGAAAGTATTTCAGTGTGATTACTGATTTGAAGTTAATATATTGAACATTTTATTTAAATTGAAAATAATTACAAGAAAAAGTGAGTGTCAGTTACTCTTTGGATTTCACAGAAACACTTATAGAATTACAACTTTTACATTGTCTACAGGGATGGATGAACTTTAATATAACATAGTCAGACGGAGATCATCTGTCAGGGCCATCATTTTAGTAAACAATGGTGCATTCACTGGCGTTTATACCAGGACATTATTGTGGGTGGTCTCACCTGGATTGGAATTAATATTTTTGTGTTTTCAGGATCTGGTGTGTGAAAGTAGACAGGCAGTGTAAGAACATCCACTAATGAACTCCTGATAGTAAGACTGGAACACACCTTTTTTCCCAGACGTTTTAGACCTGGAATTAACATCATGACACTTGTTACGAACATTGTGTGTGTGTGTGTGTGTGTGTGTGTGTGTGTGTGTGTGTGTGTGCGTGCGTGCGCACATGTGCATGTGCCTATATACTTTTGATGAATAATATAGATAATGTGGATGTGGAAATATTTCATTTGGGGATTCATTGTATCTTACACCAAGTATGGTATAATGATCAAACTACATTCGATGACAGGTCTGCTTAACCTGCAAGTTACGTCACTAGTGCCAACTTATACCAGTATTGTTAATCTTGTTACATATTTCAGATGGTTCGGATACTTCTGATTATGACAAAGATTACAGCTATTTACTGAGTGGCCTGTGTCACATTAATGCCTGGTGCAATATCGGGCTGTGATAGGCTGTTTCGTTTTTATGGAAGGTGTAATACCACTAAAACATTGCAGAAAGTGGGGTGGTTTTTGATGTCATAATGTCACCATAGCAAATGGTGCCATGCCTTGAAATTTAATGGGAAGGAGACTCACTGCACACATGACGTCACAAATTAAACAAAGTGTGCTGTATAATAGGTAGCTATACCAATATTGTCCTGAATACTATTATGTCCAGAGCATTCTGGGTGTTTTTAAACGGTTGTTTAATTTGTGGATGGGCAAGAACTCGAACCCGGACTTAACGTTTACCTCGATCGGTCGTCTTACCATTTTTTCTCTCATCTCATTTTGTTCGTAATTGATCGTTGTATATGTTCGGGACGGACGTCCCATGACACCTGTTAAAAGTTCATCGTTTTTTGGATGTTACTTGAGGTCCTTTTAAACCTCCAGACAGATAAAGATCAAAAGCACAGAAGCCCAGCGAAAAACGTAGAAACACAAACTATTGATTACTGTGTGTTCATGTGTGAGGGCTTCATGAATTACATACGATATTTCAGTGCCTGCGCTATTCTGAATTAAGATGCAAAGTTCCCTTGGATATGCACTGCGGTGACTACAGCTATTATGAAATGCATTAAATGTATTCGCAGTTGCGAATATGGAAAACCATCCGCTGTAGAATGGAATAACAACAATGACAACTAGTCATAGTATGAAGGCTTTCACGACCGGATGACATATCTTCTGGTAAACCTTCCGGGATGTAAGGTCGTGGTCCATGAAGTTTCATGGACCACGACCTTACATCCCGGAAGGTTTACCAAAATGACAACTAGTACCGGGTAAGAACTCGAACCCGGACTTAAATTTATCGTGATCGGTCGTCTTACCATTTTTTTCTCTCATCTCATTTTGTTCGTAACTGTTCGTTGTGTATGTTCGGGACGGACGTCCCATGACACACGTTAAAAGTTCATCGTTGATCAGTTCTTTTTATTACAGAGGGCAGCTAACCCTCTGACCGAACATGCTGAGCTACCGTGCCGGCTTCCATTTGGCTATCCGTGCACGACTTGCGGCTAGACCCAAACTCACATATGACGTCAATCATGCGTCTACAACCTGTACCCGTACATCCATTATGTATATTCCCGTACAGATGAGACATTTTACATGAAAGCCCCTTGCCTGGTGTCGGCGGATAAATACAATATTGCAGTGACTGCGTTATTCTGAATTACGAAGCAAAATTCCTATGCATGCATGCATGCATGGCCGAATGGCAAGCCGCGCTGGGTAGCTGTGCGGTCTCAGGCGCCTTGCCACGGTTCGCGCGGCTCCCTCCGTCGGAGGCTTGAGTCCTCCCTTGGGCATGGGTGCGTGTGTTGTCCTTAGCGTAAGTTAGTTGAAGTTAGATTAAGTAGTGTGTAAGCCTAGGGACCGATCACCTCAGCTGTTTGGTCCCATAGAACTAACCACAAATTTCCAATATTTTTGCCCGCGAAAGGCAAAGGTCCCGAGTTCGAGTATCAGTCCGGCACACAGTTTTAATCTGCAAGGTTGTTTCATATCAGCACACACTCCGCTGCAAAGTGAAAATCTCATTCTGTAAACATCCTCCAGACTGTGGCTAAGCCATGTCTCCGCAGTATCCTTTCTTTCAGGAGTCCTAGTTCTGCAAGGTTCGCAAGAGAGCTTATGTAAAGTTTGGAAGGTAGGAGACGAGGTACTGGCAGAAGTGAAGCTGTGAGGACGGGGCGTGAGTCGTGCTTGGGTAGCTCAGCTGATGCCGGCACGGTAGCTCAGCGTGTTCGGTCAGGGAGCTGGTTGGCGTTTCATATCAGCACACACTCCGCTGCAAAGTGAAAATCTCATTCTGTAAACATCCTCCAGACTGTGGCTAAGCCATGTCTCCGCAGTATCCTTTCTTTCAGGAGTCCTAGTTCTGCAAGGTTCGCAATGAGCTTATGTAAAGTTTGGAAGGTAGGAGACGAGGTACTGGCAGAAGTGAAGCTGTGAGGACGGGGCGTGAGTCGTGCTTGGGTAGCTCAGCTGATGCCGGCACGGTAGCTCAGCGTGTTCGGTCAGGGAGCTGGTTGGCCTCTGTAATAAAAAAGCTGAGTGAAAGGATCAACAACGAACTTGAACGGATGTCACGTGACGTCCGTCACGACCAAACACAACGATCAACAACGAACAAAAACAATAAAAGTTGGTAGAGCACTTGCCCGCGAAAGGCAAAGGTCCCGATTTCGAGTCTCGGTCCAGCACATAGTTTTATTTGCCAGGAAGTTTCATATCAGCGCACACTCCACTGCAGTGTGAAACTCTCATTCTGGAAACCTCTTTGATAATACCCAAGCCTCCTCACTCACATTCTAAGTAGGAATCGAACATCATCTTTCGAGTGTCCGGTCTGATAAACATCCCTTACGATCATCATCATCATCATCATCATCTTGGACAGTTTCCAGCCTCTGGCCGGGTCTGTATGGAACATAGGCCTCTTCACTGTCTTCTGTCTTGCCACCATCTCTCCATCTTCACCTTGGTCCAGTCTTCTCCTTTCTTCTGGACGCATTCCTCTACTCTTTCAGCCGTCTGTATCTCGGTCTTCCTCTTGATCTCTTTCCTTCCAGTTTCATCGCGTGTATCCTCCTGGGTATCCACTTCTCTGCCATTCTCTTACCATGAGCACATCAACTCAGCATTGATTTCTCTATCTCCTCCTGTAATGGTTCCACCTTCATTAACTCTCTGATCCTCTCATTTCTTAACCTATCTTTGTCGCTCCAATACTGTTTCTCAAGAATTTCATCTCACTAACTTGTACTTTGCTTTTCTCTCTTCCTTTCATAACCCAGGATTATGATGCATATGTTAGGATCGGGACATAGTATGACTTGTATATAACCTTTTATCTGATATTGGGGTATATCCTTACTCCATATCAGGCTTCTGACACTTTTCCGAAATGCTTCTGCTTTTCTCCCCCGCTCGTTTATTTCTGTCATTTGTTCCATCTTCCTGTATCAGGCTTCCTAGGTACTTCAAGCTCTCCACTCTCCTCAATCGTTGTCCACAATTGTTATTCCCGTTGTTCCTCTCTCCTTCTTTCTTGTTGTGATAATCATCTCACTCTTACATATACTAAATTTCATCCGATATTCTTGGACTTTTCGTTCCCATACGTCCATCTGCTCTTGTACTTCGTTCTCCTTATTCCTCCAGATCATCAGATCATCTGCAAACACCATAACTTTCATCTTCCTTTCACCAATTACTTGTGCTACTGTACTCATTATATCATCCATCACTACAATGAAGAGTAATGGTGAATGTGCACTTCCCTGCCTCAAGCCATTCTTCTGTTCAAGCCAAGCTGAGCTCTCTCCTCCCACTTTCACATCTAACACTTCCATGGCACATTTCCCTTATCCTTCAAATAATTTGTTTTGTTACTCCTCTGTTCTTCAGGGGTTTCCACACTTTGCTTCTATGTACACTATCATATCATACCCTTTTTCAGTGTCCAGGAAGGTGATTAGTAGATCTATTCCAGATTCATAGTGCTGTTCCTGCAGTTGTCGTACAGCAAAAATTAGATCCACCGTGGACCTTCCTGTTCTGAAGCCATGTTGCTCTTCTCTCATTCTTCCTTCTCATTTTTCCCGAATTCGTGCTGTCTCTTACGGTAACTGGGAAAAATTCTCGAGAAGATGTTAAAAACATTTTCAACATCAAACCATAAGGATTGTTTTCTTTTCCTTTTTTGACCATTTTATAAGATCTTAAACACGCATGGAACACACCTTACTGGAGGCCACGACCTACTATAATCACCAACTTTAGTTTCAAGATATGAAAAGTATAATTTCTTTACGAAATCTGATTCTCTGACTTCAAATGAAAATGCGTTTTTAAAAACTGAGTGTTTATTGTATAAAATGATAAGTGGTAATATTTTTTGTTATCATTTTAGGATTCAGCATTCTGAACATTACATGAGTAAGCCAAATATTTAATGAAGTCTTTTCACGGTTGGACTGTTTATCTGTACAGAGGCAACTGAAAACATGGTTCACATTTCTCTGAATGGAAAAGAGAGAACACTTACGCTTTCGCTTATGCATTTCGTCACTGAGTTGTACCTCAAAGAAAATTGAACGACATTCGGGTGAAGAAATATTATGGCCAAGTAACGCAGAGTAAAGATTTGTAAAGATAACGCCATAACATCAAAAGTGTAACAGGAAAGTCTCCTCCCTAACTACTGGCTGCAGTACTCAAAGGATGAAAATAAAATAGAATACTAAAATGATGATATAGAGAGACTGGTTAAAGAGAAGAAAGTTGCATACCTTAAATGGTCACAAAACATGATAAAAGAAAGGAAAGATGAATACAAGAGACTAACAATAAAAGTGAAGCCACTCTGTAGGTCAGTTAAACAGGAGAGCTTGTACAAATTCATTTCAGAAGTATAAAACTATATTCATTTAAGACAACAATTTGCATATAAAATAGTGAAGTACGTCAATAAGGCTAAAAAAGTGTGAATCGAAGCGATAAGTAATTTCCAATGGTCATTTGACCCCGCTTAACTCTCGTGTGCATTGCATACAGTGCTCAATGTTGCCGCAGTCGCAAAACAGAAAGGACCCATATAGCCGTGCAACCTGTCTGATAATAGTAATTTAGTTTCTCTTTCGCACGTATTTCAGCAACGAAGTGATTTTTACTTGTTTATGGTACTGTGTAGACTAGGGGTTTTCGCTAAATCTTAGTGCATATCTGTGTGAGCCGATTTGCTGTCTGAGGCATGTCACGTGACTACCTGGAAATCTCGTATTAGTACGCAGTGTATACTTTAGGTCAGTTTTTAGAGTTAATGTATTTATTTCTTGCAGTAGCTTTCGTGTGAGCGGTAAAAATGTTCAAATGTGTGTGAAATCTTATGGGACTTAACTGCTAAGGTCATTAGTCCCTAAGCCTACATACTACTTAACCTAAATTATCCTAAGGACAAACACACACACCCATGCCCGAGGGAGGACTCGAACCTCCGCCGGGACCAGCCGCACAGTCCATGACTGCAGAGCCTATGTGAGCGGAGTTTCTAGTAAAATGTAACTGTTGACACACCCATTTTCAGTGGAGAAATTTATTTCTGTTGTAAAACAAGAGGATATTTCAATCTTAGGCTATAGTGAGAACTGTGCACAGCAGATTTCAGTTTTTCTTTATCCTCTCTTTTATATTTTGTCTACTTTTTATTTACACACAACTATATGGGTGAGGACTGTGCCTGTTGTGAGTGGATACAAGGAGAACTGGCTACTGTCTGTAATCAGCTGGATTCTGCGCTGGTCAGAGTTGAGAAGCTTCTGGCTCCATGAGGGCGCCTGTAGCGAGCCGTGCGACGCGCTTACTGCCGCTGGGATCCCATGGTTAGCGTGCGTCTTATGATACGCAACGTCTGAGCAGTTCGTATTTGCTCGAGAGCCTCTGGTTTGGAGCAGAGTGGAAGGGTTAAACCAGAGGCACAGACAACTCTTCGACTTTATTGCAAGCGAATGTCTCCACCTCCGCTGACAGGTGTAGAACTGTATGGCTCCCCTAAGCGACTACAAGGTTAGCGGAATACTTGCGGCAAACACATGGAGGTTTTTTAAGTTAGAGAAACCCCTCCTTGGGATCAGGGACGAATTTCCTGTCAAAATCTAAGTTACATCAGCCACGAGGGTAATATGATATTAGTGGACTGCAGGAGCGTCTAAGGGAAGATGCCAGGATTAGAATCGCCCACATATTATTAGGAATAGAAAGTTAGTTGAAACCGTTAGTGAATATTTATAACAAGGGTAGGTCAGTCGCCAATGGCGGCGGCGTATTTATTGCAGAAAAAAAATTAGATACCGTGTAGTGAGGTTGGCAACGGCCTTGCCGCAGTGGATAGATCGATTCCCGTGAGATCACCGAAGTTAAGCGCTGTTGGGTGACCATCCAGCCGCCATGCGCTGTTGCCATTTTTCGGGGTGCACTCAGCCTCGTGACGCCAATTGAAGAGTTACTCGACCGAATAGTGGCGGCTTTGGTTAGGAATACCATCATAACGACCGGGAGAGCGGTGTGCTGACCCCACGCCCCTCCTATCCGCATCCTCTTCTGACGATGACACGGCGGTCGGATGATCCCGGTAGGCCTCTCGTGGCCTGACGACGGAGTGCTTTGCTATGTAGCGAGGTTATCATGTATTCCGAATGTGAATTAATCTGGCTCAAGTTAAGCGTCAAATTTTTTGACAACATAGTTGTATGGAGATAAACAGCGATTAATTTACTTACAATCAATTATTCAAAATGACAGTCACAATTGCTTTGTTTATTTTGCCGCCAACCGGTTGGTAACCGTGCACAGGCAGGGTGACGACTCCAGCGAGCGACGAAATAGTGTAAATTGCCCTGAAGATGACCCCATCGCTGGCCGGAGTGGCCGAGCGGTTCTAGGCGCTACAGTCTGGAACCGCGTGACCGCTATGGTCGCAGATTCAAATCCTGCATCGGGCAGTGATGTGTGTGATGTCCTTAGGTTAGTTAGGTTTAAGTAGTTCTAAGTTCCAGGGGACTGATGACCTGAGAAGTTAAGTCCCGTAGTGCTCAGAGCCATTTTAACCATTTGAATGGCCCCATCACGGGTTGAAACCGGTTGGCGTCAAAATAAATAATGCAATTGTGACTGTCATTTTGAATAATTGATTAAGCGTCAAAGGTCCATAAAAAATGGTCGTCGGATGCTTTTATAGACCGCCTGGGCCAAGAGCTGCAGTGGTAGACCGCTTCAGAGAGAAGTCGCAGAGCATGTTAATAATCTTGAGTAGCTTAGGGGGTATTAAAAACCGCTTCAGATGTATTTAGTCCTACTGGTTTCGTGGCACTAAAGACACATTTTCAGGTGAACGTATGACTAAAACATTAAAGCGGGAAAGGTGATATTTCATAGACTAAAACAGCCGGAGTCCAATATAATGGGTGGGTCCGCTTCTCTGATCTATAGGAAATCGCGAATAGGGGACGTGGCCACGTGCTCTGTCATACTGTTCCTGATCATGCCGTCGTAATTCGATGTGACTTCAACTTGCCAGGTATTGATTGGGAGAGTCTTCCCATCAAAACTTCTGCCAGAGACAGGGATTCATGTGACATTAACTCAAAAGTTTTGTGCCAAAATTGCTTTGAAGAAATGATTAGAGAACTAACTCATGAAAGAAACGTCTTATACCTCCTAGCAACAAACAGACCTTAACTTATCGAATCACTTAACGTAGAGGAAGAGGAATATTAAGAAAGGCAGGAACGTATTTTTACTTCGAACAGTGACAGGATATAAATTTCAGTGTGTCTGAATAGTGAGTATCGGATATTCAGAACCGAGGATGTGAGGCAAAAATGGGAAAAATTCTGAAGCATCGCCCAATATGCCTTACACAATAATATTCCGAGCAAAGTCTTAAGGTATGGTAAGGACCCCTTGTTTTAATAGCGTTGTTAGAAAGCTGCTACGTAAACAAATAGATGTTCATCGCAGCTTCAAGAGAAGTTAAATCCTAGTTGAAAAACAAAAGTTGAACGAAGCGAAAATGAGAGTAAAGGAGAGCAATAGGAAATATTCAGTTACTTTGAAAGAATTTTGTCATCCGACATGAGTAAAAGTCCTAAGAGGGGTTGGTCTTACGTAAAAGCAGCGAGCAGCTCGAAATCCTCTATTCATTCACTCAGTGACCATACAGGTACCGAAACAAAAGACAACAGAGAGAAGGCCAAAATACTGAATCCGGTGCTTCGAAACTGCGGAATATCGTAAAACGGGCACTCTTTTCAGTCATCGTATGACTGCCGAAATGACAGATACTGAGACAGCGGACAGTGGAATAAAAAAACGACAGTTGCTTAGTAGTGGATAGGTTTCAGAACCAGATGAGATACCTATAAGGTGGTAGAAAGATTTTTCGAAAGAACTTGCTCTTCTTATAGCTGTAATTTATCGTAGATCGCTGGAACCACGAACGCTGCTTAACGACTGGAAGAAAGCGCAGGTCATTCCCGTTTTCGAGAAAGGTTTTAGGATAGATTCACATAATAATCAGCCTGTATCACTGACGTCAGTCGGTCTGTTGTAGGATTACGGAACACGTTTTGTGGTCATGAATTATGACGTTCTTGGAGAAGATAAATCTCCTCTATAACAAAACAACATGGATCCTGCGAAACTCAGCACGCTCTGTTTTTCCGTGATATCCCCAGTGCCGTAGACAATGGCGCTCTGGTTGATGCCGTGTTCCTTGACTTCAGGAAGGCATTTGACACCTTCCTGCACTGCCGGTTGGTGAAAGAAATACGAGCTTATCGAATATCGGACGAGGTCTGCGACAGGATTCCAGACTTCCTTGCAGACAGAATTCAACAGGTAGCTCTCAACGCAACAAAATCGACAGATGTAAAGATTATTTCGGGAGTACCCCAAGGAAATGTGATAGGACCGTTACTGTTTACAATGTATATAAATAAAATATTAGGAAGCGTCGAAAGCTCTTTGAGACTGTTTGCTGGTCATTCCGTTGCCTATAGGAACGTAGCAACGCCAGAAAACAGTACAGATTTGCAGAATGACTTGGCAGTTGAGTCCGAACGTAAATAAATGCAACATATTGAGCATACGTAGGAAAAGAAATCCTCTACTGCACAGCTACACTATTGATAACAAATTTCTGAAAACAGTGTCTAATGTAAAATACCTAACTAAATATCTAACTATCAAGAGCGACCACAAGTGGAATGGCAACATAAAACAAATAGTGGGGAATGCAGATGCCAGACAGATTCAGAGCAAGAATCTTAAGGAAATGTAACTAATCCAGGAAGCAAGTGGCATAAAAAGCGCTTTGTCGACAGATAGTTGAGTACTGTTCATCATCTGGAATCCCTACCAGGTAGGACTTATAGAGGAGACAGATAAGATCCAACGAAAGGGGCGCGTTTCGTCAAAAAAACTTTGTGCATCACAGGGACGTTTACTAACGAAATTTCGAGAGAATAGTTTCCGGAAAGGGTCGGACAACATATTACTTGCTCCCACGTACGTCTCACGAAATGAGCCCAAAGAGGAAGTGCGAGAAATTAGAGCTAATATAGAAACTTATCGACAATCATTCTGCGAACACGAGATTCGCGAGTGGAACAGGAAAGAGGGGGATCAGTTAGCGGTACCAGAAGTACGCTCTGCCACACACTTTTAGGTGGCTTGAGGAGTATAATATAGATGTAGGTGTAAGATTATTATAAGAAGCTGTGGACAAGAGTATGAAGCAAATGGGAACTTAGTAGATCAATTTGTAACACCTGAAGAAAAACAAGATTTAGATGAAGACAATAGAAATAACAGAATTAGAGAATGTGTTACGAAAAATGAAAAATAGGAATACACCAGGAAGCAACAACATAAACACTGAACTGATCAAGTATACGTCTCGTCTTATGAAATCTAGGTTTCTTCTCTTCATCAACAAATGCTGGACAACGAAGAAAATTCCGAACAGCTGGAAATCAACCCTAGTGACACGTATATTTAAGGAAGGAGGTAGGATTACACAGGCATTTCTTTACACAATACTGAATATAAAACATTTTTCAAAATAATAAGTGTGACTCGCAGTTATTTTAGAAAACATCTTACTGGCGGAAGAAATTTTTTTCAGGTCATGTTCAGATAACACGTTTCTCACCAGACACATGATAATACTGTAATATGGAATTCAATCGTGAAACAAGCATTCTATTTATTGACAGCATGAAAGTCTTTGACAATGTAGGTAGGAGAATGAGGTGGCAAATAACAGGCCAGAGAGGCATAGTATACCACTTACTAAGAGAAATCCAGCAAATGTACCAAGACTACGAAACAGCCATTGCCGCGAAGGAGAATATAAAAGTTACAGCAAGTTTAGGATTCTGTGATATTTTCAGTGTGTGTTTAATGACCTACTATGAAACGTCCTTTAGAAACAGACACTGCTGCGATCTACAGCTGTACGAAGTACAAGAAATGTATTTGCAATTGCAATTAAGATTAGACTCCAGCTGCTCAATTTATTTGCGCCACATGAAAATTTGTACCGAACCGGCAGTCGAACCCGGATTACCCACTTACGCAAGCAATCGCCTTAACCACTTAAGGAAATAGTTAAGACCACTGCTCATGTAAAGTGGGAAATCCGAGGTTCGATTACTGGTCCGCCACAAGTTTTCATACGAAGCAAATAAATTGTGCAGCTGGAATTTCATCGTATTCACAAGTGTGAATACATTTCTTGTAAATTAACGGTTGTGACAATGATGTAGTTTGTTTCCGACAGTTTTTAGTATCTATGTTGATAATAATGTTGACATAATGTCTAAAAGAATCAGAGTTTTAGACCCGTAATTTCAACTAACAAAATTATCCAATGACAACACTGTCTGCTGATTACCAATTTCTTACATATGGCTAGCCGTAGTGGCCGAGCGGTTCTGGGCGCTACAGTCTGGAACCGCGCGACCGCTACGGTCGCAGGTTCGACTCGTGGCTCGGGCATGGATGTGTGTGATGTCCTTGGGTTAGTTAGGTTTAAGTAGTTCTAAGTTCTAGGGGACTGATGACCTCAGAAGTTAAGTCCCATAGTGCTCAGAGCCATTTGAACCATTTTGGACTTACATATGATAGGGAGGACACCTTTCAAAGAGCCATTTGAAAATAAAATATTACTGCCAGTAGCAATAAGTTAGCAGCTTCGATCCAAGAAATAAAAGTCATGGCCTTGGAAGGTCAAAACCCGAGCACATGCAAAGTTGTTATAAACGACCAGAAATGGTTAATGTCATCTCCTTCACAAAAGAAAAATACTTACCAGAGAAAAAATTGAAAGATTTATATTATGTTTTCTGTAGTTTCAGTTACAATAATGAGAACATACACAAAACACTGAATAAAAAAGTGAGGACAGTAACACTAATAAAGTTCTTCAAAGCAATGGCAATACTATTTATACTTTATGGCAGTCGCACATGGGCAATAATTGCTGGAAATGAACGAAGATTACAATCTATGGAAAAGAGGTTTTTAAGAAGAGCAGCTGGATATGGACTATCTGATATGAGACAGGACTCTAGGACTCGAAAGCATAAATGAACAAATCTACGAGGATAGAAATACACTACTGGCCATTAAAATTGCTACACCAGGAAGATTAGGTGCTACAGACGCGAAATTTAACTGACAGGAAGAAGTTGCTGTGATATGCAAATGATTAGCTTTTCGGAGTATTCACACAAAGATGACGCCGGTGGCGACACCTACAACGTGCTGACATGAGGAAAGTTACCAACCGATTTCTCATACACAAACAGCAGTTGACCAGCGTTGCCTGGTGAAACGTTGTTGTGATGCCTCGTGTAAGGAGGAGAAATGCGTACCATCACGTTTCCGACTTTGATAAAGGTGGGATTGTAGCCTATCGCCATTGCTGTTTATCGTATCGCGACATTGCTGCTCGCATTGATCGAGATCCAATGACTGTTAGCAGAATATGGAATCGGTGGGTTCACGAGGATAGTACGGAACGCCGTGCTGGATCCCAAGAGCCTCGTATCACTAGCAGTCAAGATGACAGGCAACTTATCCGCATGGCTGTAGCGGATCGTGCAGCCACGTCTCGATCCCAGAGTCAGCAGATGGGGAAGTTTGACAGACAACAACCATCTGTACGAACAGTTCGACGACGTTTGCAGCAGCATGGACTATCAGCTCGGAGACCACGGGTGTGGTTACCCTTGATGCTGCATCACAGACAGGAGCGCCTGCGATGGTTTACTCAGCGACGAACCTGGGTGCACGAACAGGAGAACGTCATTTTTTTTTTGGATGAATGAAGGTTCTGTTTACAGCATCATGATGGTCGCATCCGTGTTTGGCGACATCGCGGTGAACGCACATTGAATACACGTATTCGTCATCGCCATACTGGCGTATCACCCGGCGTGATGGTATGGGGTGCCATCGGTTACATGTCTCGGTCACCTCTTGTTCGCATTGACGGCACTTTGAAAAGTGGACGTTACATTTGAGAAGTGTTACGACCCATGGCTCTACCCTTCATTCGAGCCCTGCGAAACCATACATTTCAGTAATATAATGCACGTCCGCATTTTGCAGGTCCTGTGCGGGCCTTTCTGGATACAGAAAATGTTCGACTGCTGCCCTAGCCAGCACTTCTCCAGATCTCTCACCAATTGAAAACGTCTGGTCAATGGTGGCCGAGCAACTGGCTTGTCACAATACGCCAGTCACTACTCTTGATCAACTGTCGTATCGTATTGAAGCTGCATGGGCAGCTGTACCTGTACACGCCATCCAAGCTCTGTTTGACTCAATGCCCAGGCGTATCAAGGCCGTTATTACGGCCAGAGGTGGTTGTTCTGGGTACTGATTTCTCAGGATCTATGCACTCAAACTGCGAGAAAATGTAATCACATGTCAGTTCTAGTATAATATATTTGACCAATGAATACCCGTTTATCATCTGCATTTCTTCTTGATGTAGCAATTTTAATGGCCAATAGTGTATATGGAGACATTATACCAAAGAATGAATGTAAACAGAATGCCTAAAATTGTAATTAATTATCGATCTATAGCGAAAAGATCAATATGTAGACGAAGAATGAGGTGGAGAGTTCACGTAGTACCTAATCACAGACAAAACAAACACAGAACAACAGATCAAACTGGAAAATGGCTAACACTTGAAGAAACAACAAGAATTTAATTCATTGTTTCATCAGGGAAAGCGTAAGAAATACGGTCTTTGGAGAGAGCGTAACTTGTTACGTATATAATTCAAGTACTTTTGTCCCAGCCCCTCAACTGTTAAGTATCTAGAAGAGACATTTCATCTTAGTGGACAGTTTGTAAGTGGCATGTACTGGGGTGAGAACTGATATACTGTCAGAAATAGTTAGTGTAAGTCCTAATCTATGAAGCTCTATTATATGAACGTGCATGACGCATTATTCGATTTGTAAACACTATCTGACCACAAGTAAGTAAAGGAATTTCACAGTAAATACTCACTTATGTAAATCTATGTAAAGGAAAACAGATATGTGTCGCTTACGTAATTGTACATCAATCAGCAGGTAATCACAATATCCTACCTAAATTATACAGGGTGTTACAAAAAGGTACGGCCAAACTGTCAGGAAACATTCCTCACACACAAATAAAGAAAAGGTGTTATGTGGACATGTGTCCGGAAACGCTTAATTTCCATGTTAGAGATCATTTTGGTTTCGTCAGTATGTACTGTACTTCCTCGATTCACCGCCATGATTTCATAAGGGATGCTCTACCTGTGCTGCTAGAACATGTGCCTTTACAAGTACGACACAACATGTGGTTCATGCACGATGGAGCTCCTGCACATTTCAGTCGAAGTGTTCGTACGCTTCTCAACAACAGATTCGGTGACCGATGGATTGGTAGAGGCGGACCAATTCCATGGCCTCCACGCTCTCCTGACCTCAACCCTCTTGACTTTCATTTATGGGGGCATTTGAAAGCTCATGTCTACGCAACCCCGGTACCAAATGTAGAGACTCTTCGTGCTCGTATTGTGGACGGCTGTGATACAATACGACAATCCCCAGGGCTGCATCAGCGCATCAGGGATTCCATGCGACGGAGGGTGGATGCATGTATCCTCGCTAACGGAGGACATTTTGAACATTTCCTGTAACAAAGTGTTTGAAGTCACGCTGGTACGTTCTGTTGCTGTGTGTTTCCATTCCATGATTAATGTGGTTTGAAGAGAAGTAATAAAATGAGCTCTAACATGGAAAGTAAGCATTTCCGGACGCAGGTCCACATAACATATTTTCTTTCTTTGTGTGTGAGGAATGTTTCCTGAAAGTTTGGCCGTACCTTTTTGTAACACCCTGTATAGTGTACATAGGTTCACGTTGTAGCCGAACACTACACAATAACGATGGATCTTGCTGACTGTAATTACGGAATTGGGGTTCGAAAAAGTAGAGGCAGACCATCACAGCAGCACCATGTCTAACCTACAATCAGTACGTAGTTCAAAGACCAACTCTGCACATGAGACTGAAAATGGGAGATCGCATCACCACCATGCGCTAGACAAAACATCTAGTCATCATTTGAATAACTACACTGTAAAATCTGCCACAGCAGTCTGCATTCCAAAAACTGGATTCAAACTTACCTTTCTGTATCTGGAATCACTCGTGCAAAGAGCGAGATATTTTTTTATTAGTGAAATGGGAGAGTTATATACGGTTAACTGTTTGGCTGTACGTAACAGTGTATAATCATCGAAGAGACAAAGGAGGACCGGTGACAGTATGACTTCACTTAAAGCGAGCGGCTATTTTGCGTGCATGAATTAGTGAATGGTTCAGATTCTATGTTGACTTCAAATTAACTAAACGTATAATGTAGACTGCAAATGGTTCTTAGTACACTTGACATGAATCGATGCTCTATTACAGCCAAGAGCTGAATGTTCTCTCTAAACGTCTTGCTGTAAAGCAATAGACTGTTTAAGTGCAGGAGAGGTTGATAAAACTGAGTGCATAATGCATCGATCCTGTAATCAGCTTCCTGATTACGAAACATGACCTCATTCTGTGTTATCCTCAAAGAAGATATCTGTGCCCAATACTACAAAGACTGTTTCGTGATTCAAAGAAAATCACAATTGCAGGTAAAAATGAAAGTGATCTTTAGCACACAACATCCAAGTCGAATAGACCGAAAGTTTGCAGGTTATTATTGTTTACCCTTCAGTCCAAAGCCTGGTTTGATGCGGCTGTTGTGCTACTGTACTCTGTGAAGACAAAGCTCCGAACAACTTCTGCAACCCACATACATTCAACATATTTACTGTACTTGTCTCTTGGTCCGCCTCTGCAATTTTTAACCCCTACACTTCCTTTCAGTGCTAAACTGACGATTTCCTGGTGTCTCAGAATGGGTCCTATCAATCGAGCCCTTCTTCTAGTCGGGTTGTGCCAGAAATTTCTTTTCTCCCCAATTCTGTTCAGTACCTTCTCATTAGTTACATGATTTACGCATCTTATCTTCAGCATCCCTCTCCAGCACCACATTTCGAGAACTTCTATTCTCTTCTCGTCTAAACTATTTATCGCACACGTTTCGCTTCCATAAAAGGCTACATATCAGACAAATACCTACAGAACAGCTTGCCTAACACTTAAATTTATATTCGACGTTTACAAATTTCTCTTCTTCCGAAAAGTTTTTCTTGCAGTTGCCGTTCTACGTTTTATATCCTCTCTACTTCGACTACCATCCGTTACTTTACTGCCCCATTTACTACTCCGAGTGTCCCATTTCCTAATCTAATTCCCCCAGCATCGTCTGATATGATTCAACTACAATCCAATATCCTTTGTTTTTGTTAAACTTCACATTACATCCTTTTTTCAAGACACTGTATATTCCGTTATTCTGCTCTTCCAACTCCTTTGGTGTCTCAGACAGAATTACAATGTCATCGAAAAATCTGAAAGCTTTTGTTTCTTCTTCCTGCACTTAAAGTCCTGCCCCAAATTTTTCTTCGGTTTCCTTTACTGCTTGCTGAATGAACAGACTGAATAACTTCAGGGATAGGCTACAACCATGTCTCACTCCCTTATCAACCACTGCTTCCTTTTCATGCCGTTCGACTCTTTATAAATGATGTCTGGTTTCTGTACAAGTAGTAAACAACCTTTCGCTTCTTGTATTTTAGCCCTACTATCTTCAGTAACGTTCGCATATGGGGTTACGAAGTCCTATGAAACATTGTAATGTAAGACAGACTCAGTTTAAAGGCACATTTGCACACTGAGCGGTTATTTAGGAAAAAGTCGTAGTTATAAGATGAAAAATAAAGATATATTAAAAAACCACAGATGAAATCCACGGCTGTGAAAGCACTGCCTGCAGCCGCTGGAAAACAGAGTAAGAATTACGATCGCCATATGACGAAAGTATAGGTTAATTTTTGTTGGATAGGTCCTGTACAGATCGTACGTGTGTGGCAGACCGCCATTAACATTGTATTATTTCAATATACGTGGAATGTCAGATCCCTTAATCGGGCAGGTAGGTTAGAAAATTTAAAAAGGGAAATGGGTAGGTTAAAGTTAGATATAGTGGGAATTAGTGAAGTTCGGTGGCAGGAGGAACAAGACTTCTAGTCAGGTGAATACAGGGTTATAAAAACAAAATCAAATAGGGGTAATGCAGGAGTAGGTTTAATAATGAATAAAAAAATAGGTGTACGGATAAGCTACTACAAACAGCATAGTGAACGCATTATTGTGGCCAAGATAGACACGAAGCACACGCTTATTACAGTGGTACAAGTTTATATGCCAACTAGCTCTGCAGATGATGAAGAAATTAATGAAATGTATGATGAGATAAAAGAAATTATTCAGGTAGTGAAGGGAGACGAAAATTTAATAGTCATGGGTGACTGAAATTCGTCAGTAGGAAAAGGGAGAGAAGGAAACATAGTAGGTGAATATAGATTGGGGCTAAGAAATGAAAGAGGAAGCCACCTGGTAGAATTTCGCGCAGAGCATAACTTAATCATAGCTAATACTTGGTTTAAGAATCATGAAAGAAGGCTGTATACATGGAAGAACCCTGGAGATACTAAAAGGTATCAGATAGATTATATAATGGTAAGACAGAGATTTAGGAACCAGGTTTTAAATTGTAAGACATTTCCAGGGGCAGATGTGGACTCTGACCACAATCTATTCGTTATGAACTGTAGATTAAAACTGAAGAAACTGCAAAACGGTGGGAATTTAAGGAGATGGGACCTGGATAAACTGAAAGAACCAGAGATTGTACAGAGTTTCAGGGAGAGCATAAGGGAACAATTGACAGGAATGGGGGAAAAAAATACAGTAGAAGAAGAATGGGTAGCTTTGAGGGATGAAATAGTGAAGGCAGCAGAGGATCAAGTAGGTAAAAAGACGAGGGCTAGTAGAAACCCTTGGGTAACAGAAGAAATATTGAATTTAATTCATGAAAGGAGAAAATATAAAAATGCAGTAAATGAAGCAGGCAAAAAGGAATACAAACGTCTCAAAAATGATTTCGATAGGAAGCGCAAAATGGCTAAGCATGGATGGCTAGAGGACAAATGTAAGGATGTAGAGGCTTATCTCACTAGAGGTAAGATAGATACTGCCTACAGGAAAATTAAAGTGAACTTTGGAGAAAGGAGAACCACTTGCATGAATATCAAGAGCTTTGATGGAAACCCAGTTCTAAGCAAAGAAGGGAAAGCAGAAAGGTGGAAGGAGTATATAGAGGGCCTATACAAGGGCGATGTACTTGAGGACAATATTATGGAAATGGAAGAGGATGTAGATGATGAAATGGAAGATATGATATTGCGTGAAGAGTTTGACAGAGCACTGAAAGACCTGAGTCGAAACAAGGCCCCCGGAGTAGACAACATTCCATTAGAACTACTGACAACCTTGGGAGAGCCAGTCCTGACGAAACTCTACCATCTGGTGAACAAGATGTATGAGACAGGCGAAATACCCTCTGACTTCAAGAAGAATATAATAATTCCAATCCCAAAGAAAGCAGGTGTTAACAGATGTGAAAATTACCGAACTATCAGTTTAATAAGTCACAGCTGCAAAATACTAACGCGAATTCTTTACATACGAATGGAAAAACTGATAGAAGCCGACCTCGGGGGATATCAGTTTGGATTCCGTAGAAATGTTGGAACACGTGAGGCAATACTGACCCTACGACTTATCTTAGAAGAAAGATGAAGGAAAGGCAAACCTACGTTTCTAGCATTTGTAGACTTAGAGAAAGCTCTTGACAATGTAGATTGGAATACTCTCTTTCAAATTCTAAAGGTGGCAGGGGTAAAATACAGAGAGCGAAAGGCTATTTACAATTTGTACAGAAAGCAGATGGCAGTTATAAGAGTCGAGGGGTATGAAAGGAAAGCAGTGGTTGGGAAGGGAGTGAGAAAGAGTTGTAGCCTATCCCCGATGTTATTCAATGTGTATATTGAGCAAGCAGTAAAGGAAATAAATGAAAAGTTTGGAGTAGGTATTAAAATCCATGGAGAAGAAATAAAAACTTTGAGGTTCGCCGATGACATTGTAATTCTGTCAGAAACAGCAAAGGACTTGGAAGAGCAGTTGAATGGAATGGATAGTGTCTTGAAAGGAGGATATAAGATGAACATCAACAAAAGCAAAACGAGGATAATGGAATGTAGTCGAGTTAACTCGGGTGATGCTGAGGGAATTAGATTAGGAAATGAGACACTTAAAGTAGTAAAGGAGGTTTGCTATTTGGGGAGCAAAATAACTGATGATGGTCGAAGTAGAGAGGATATAAAATGTAAACTGGCAATGGCAAGGAAAGCGTTTCTGAAGAAGAAAAATTTGTTAACATCGAGTATAGATTTAAATGTCAGGAAGTCGTTTCTGAAAGTATTTGTATGGAGTGTAGCCATGTATGGAAGTGAAACGTGGACGATAAATAGCTTGGACAAGAAGAGAATAGAAGCTTTCGAAATGTGGTGCTACAGAAGAATGCTGAAGATTAGATGGGTTGATCACATAACTAATGAGGAGGTATTGAATAGAATTGGGGAGAAGAGGAGTTTGTGGCACAACTTGACTAGAAGAAGGGATCGGTTGGTAGGACATGTTCTGAGGCATCAAGGGATCACCAATTTAGTATTGGAGGGCAGCGTGGAGGGTAAAAATCGTAGAGGGAGACCAAGAGATGAATACACTAAGCAGATTCAGAAGGATGTAGGCTGCAGTAGGTACTGGGAGATGAAGAAGCTTGCACAGGATAGAGTAGCATGGAGAGCTGCATCAAACCAGTCTCAGGACCGAAGACCACAGCAACAACATATTTCAATATGTTATTCACGAGTTGCAATCACCGGCACTCGTAATCACATGATGTAAGTGTGTTTTTAAACTATGTTTCTATCTCAGAATATAATTATTACTAATCCCTGTATGTTTTATTTTGTGTCACTAGTTATTTGTAAGATTGTCGAATGTCTGGGCTTGGCAAAGAAAGGATCCGTAATTTGAAAAGATAGTCGTCCAGCACGAACCATCAACGTCTTCGGGTGCTGATCTCAAACACGAAGTCCGATATATATATGTATATAAAAGATAAAAGGTGAATCTGCAAAAGCGCGGTCATAATTAACATAACGGACAAAGATTCCTTGCCCAAGCACATAAAAAAGCAAAATTTGTAAAATGTCAAATATAATTAATATTAAGGACTGTTATCTCTCTTCTGTGTGTGTTAAGTTCAGATACGAAAAAGACCATTTATAGTTATATCAGCGAAGCTAAACTTGTTTTGTCCCTCAACGAAAAACCATGTTTATGGGCTATTCTTTTTTGCAGAGGACACTGTTACTTTAAAAATGTATGTAGAGGTAACAGAGCAATGGCCTTTTCCTTCACTTGTCAAAGACTCATAAGACTTGTTTTCCAACAGAATGGAGCACAGCCTCGGCTAGCTGATGTACGAGCGTTTTAGAATCGATCCCTTCTTCAACCATGGGAAAAGAAGACCTGGGTCTTCCTCTTCTGTCGCTTAGATGTCCAGATCTTACAGCTTGTGTCTTTCTTGCAGGACTTTGCGAAAGAGGCAGTTTACGTTCCACCTCTGCCAGAAGTTGTCTCCTACCTGTGGAAGCGCATCACATCCACGGTAAGACAGCTTGTGGAACGGGCTCGTCTGCCGATTAGATCTTAGTCTTGTGGATGGAGAGGTTCACACTGAACATTCATAACCAGTGTACTCGTGTGTATATAGGCTATTCATATCCAATTTACATTTCATGCAACAGAATTAATTAAATTAGTTTCATCTTCATAATAACCCTGCATTTATATCAAGTCATCAGAATCGTCAACACAACCACAATGAGCGGAACACCATCATCATCGCTTCATCTACCCATGAAGAACATCATCTTACCACTCATCATCGCCAACACACCTTTGAACTTTATTAATAACATTTTAAAATAAATTCATTAAATTCAGCAAAGCCAAAGTCTGCAAAGGCAGAAACATAGGGAACATCAACACAGGAAAACACAAGTAAATAAGTTCAGAATATTTGATTTTTATTTCAACAGTGTTTTAAAATTGTCACTGACTCGCAGTGTCGTATGGAGCAACACATTACGAGCACATAACTCAACAACACTATATTACATATTTCGTAGTAGATATGTTCATGTGATGCACACTCGTTCTCCCTGTGTGTGTTGCATGACCGACTTTGCAATACATTTCCTGTAAAAAGTGTTTAACTTCATAAAATAGTTTACTGCATGGGTAGACCCTCTTTGTGTGATTCCTTTGAAAATAACGCCGTCTCAGTACAGAAAAGTGGAGCAGCAAGTGGCTGCACTCTATCTATGATACGCTTCAGGTCTGGGCATAAACGTCCAGCGAAGTCCACAAAACTCTCAATAAAAAAGTCTGTTAACAGTTTATATGAATACCTCTGTTGTGCAGAATTTCTATGAATGTCTTTGGCATAGAACGCACACCACCTTGTGTCATGTCCGGCTACGTATTTTTTGAACAAGGGCTTCGTTCGGTGGTTCGTTGCTACTTGTGTGGTGCTTGGTTAGATACCTTTGGAGTTCATCCAGAGTATGAACGACGAGGAGGAAGTATGTAAGCTATGGAAATATATGAAGGTGAACGAAGGCACGGTAGGGTGCAGATTTCCGCAGAATGCTTCGGGTCGATGATTAGCTGTACAAATAATCTTCCGCAAGTTTGACGTCACGAAGAATTTTGCGAATTCATTGTCATATATCTTTATGCACCGCAGACAAGTCATTTTCCTGTGTCTGAAGACCACATATCGCCTATTTTACAAGAAAAAAGAGATAGAACACTAATACACCATTTCATTTCTTGAACGGTAGAAGATCGCTTTTATCATACGAAATGTAGACGCTATTTCTTTAAAACAGAACGATGGCTTTTCCTTGAATGGAATTCGAAAGGTATTGAAAATACCACTACTGTTATTTACGCTTGTTAATGATTGCGCCGAAAAATGTTTCAGCTGTGTCTTGGAAATGTGCTGAAATTGATAGGTAAGGTGGCTGGAATCCGCTATGCGATGTAAACACTTCTCCCCTCCTTGCAGCATATAAAGGCATGTGGGCCACTGTTGATGATGTTTACTCCACAACAGAGGATTCTGGGTACTTTGCTCCTGAATTTGAGTACATTCCTCGAACACTTTTGCAAAATATTTTAGCGCGTGCATTAACAAGCGGTCAACCAGTGTCATGGTCTTAAAAGACCTCTCGAATGCCATTTAAAAAGCATAGCGTTACACTAAGGGTAAAAATGTTGTTGGAATATCTAGGTTCATACAAAATTAAGTAGTTGGCCGCGTATCATTTGCCAAAATCCTCGTTTGGATATCAGGAAATTACAGTGTATTACGTCTTTTATGATGCGGCTTATAAATCTGGATGTTCAGTTGGATTAACAGTTTCATTCGTCTGTGTAATATTTCGCTATCTGTGTGGCGAGAATGTCTAATAATATGGTCATCAAGACCAATCGCTGACGATTGGGTCAGACTTGAGAAGAATTGTGAAAAAAAAGAAGATAAATCTGGTTGGACACCGGGAAACGTATAACGTATTGATCTCCGCTAAAGACGATATCACTCCCCTAAAAACCATATCTTTGGGACGTATGTGAGTACACAATAACCTCTAATGCGCGGTGTTCATGTTACGTGCATCAGATTTTTCACATCGATAGTAAACAGTGTTGTATATTCAATGTATGGCCCTTCGTTTGCCGGTGGATCATGTAGTGCAAAACCCACAAAATTTCTTCGAGGCGTGTTCTCGACATCGTCACGTGATGGATGGTGGTTACTCCCAGCAACGCGCAATTGCCGGTGCCCACACTGCTTACGGAGGCCTCGTACTAAGGTCGAGGGTGCGCGACCAAATTGCCACCAGACGGGTGACGCTAAAGGGGTTCAGAGCCTTCTACTCAATTCCCGATAGGAGGCTCTGGACACGCTATCATCAACTGTCTGGGATCAACGCGGTCATGCACGCACGAGTTTCGAACGAGTCTTCACAAAAAGACAAAGTGCAGACAACAGAAGTTACTACTTGCCAGAAGTAAGCAGCAGACGATGTAGAGCAGTTGGCATATACTGAACAGACCCGCTGGCGTAGCCTGAACACTCACAATGTGTACCTTACTTACAGGACTGCCAAGGTACCCAAAAGAGTTAAACACAACAGATGGTTTGATTAGAGTTCATACAGCGTCGGCAGATTCCACGTGCCGCAATACTGTTTTCGTCCACAACTCGGCACTCAGACAGCTAGTCCTGGCACTGTGACGTACGCCGCCGCGGTTTGTCCAGCCGTGGTGACCAGGGAGGCAAGACGGGACGCATGTCGGAGTGGACGCCGTGACGTCACGTTGTGGGTGGGGGCCGCACCAGATCGGTCCCCCGATGATTACCGCCTCTGCCGGGAGCTGGGGGCGGCGTCAGAAATGCGTCGCGTCCACAGGGCCGGTGGGGGCGGCGGGGGCGGCGGCGGGAGGCGACGGCCGTTTGGTCGCGGACTCCGGGTAGGCGGCGCCCAGCGTCGGAACCGACAGCTTACCCCCGGCAGTCACACCCTGCCACAAACAGCCACTGGTTTGTTCACCGACGCTACCACAGGCTACAGTTCGCCGTTACAATAAGTCATAGCGGCATAAAAACACAGGGTTATTCGTACGTTTCTCCTACTTAGTCAATAGGAAAGTACAAAAAAATGTTCCTCTGGGGTTTCGGAAGAGGCGTAGTTGCAGCGGAAGACAGCTGTCAGAACATGTAGACAAGTCAGCCTGTCCACGCTGCCGCATTGTATTGCTGTCACCGTTGCTTAGACAATCCTTATCAGTGACTCCAATGGACTGCATGCACGTACTGGCCTTTGGCGCATTACAGACAGTGGCCGTACTGAGAATCTTTAGTTTGAGTTACAAACTTGAAGAGTTGCTCCATCCACTGACAAGTATCTATTTTGTATATGCCTTGTAGATTTCAGGCAATCGTCATCAGAAACCCCTTACGAATAACCACGTACTCAAACTTTAAAAGTAGAAAAATTCTAACAAAACCTTTCAATTATGTAGCGCCTCACAGCTTCTGCATATTAAAACATCTCGTGATCACCAGAATAAGTAGCTGCTTGGCAAAACAACAATATAATACATGTTTTGAAAAGGCTCTCCCATAAAAATCGAGCAGTATAATTGGAAAATGCACGTGCAGATGCCACAAAACGACAACTCCTCGGCATATATAATACGGTATGGGGTCCAAATTCCGCCACCTTAACACGTTAGAACCTCTATAATTCCTGAAATGTTACGGAAAAGGCTACAAACAGCTACGTATATTCCAGGATTCATGCTCCACTTAAAGGCAAGTTAACAAACAAATTGCTGTAAGATACTGAAGCCAGTATTTGACATAAATATTAACAGTAAAAAGCAGAATTACAAAAATAGTGTTCGTTATATCGTCCCCCAGAAAAATTCTCTAAAGTACAATTAATTTAAACGTATTTTTGCTGTCTAACACTGCCACGCAGTTTCACTACTACGAATCGCTTTGATGTCATGAATGAACGATCTTTTCAAGTTTTTTGAGCCTTGCAAAGATGTGTACGATAAGAGTTTGTATGTCCGTGTAGATAAACAGCATGTTTCGTGATAAAAAAAACTAAACATATCGTGCAACTAATTCATTTCTCTCCCCCTGCTTTCTTCTATATCAAAAAAGTAAAGTAATCTTTAAAGATAGCAAATAAAATCAGTGTTTAATAACATTTCCAAATTTCAAAGGAACGAAAATAGAAATGCCCAGGGGATAAAAGCACGAACATCACCAGATTTAGTATATTGGCCGCTAGAGCAACATAGACTACACTCTTGGCTATAGCGATTACATACCAGAAACTAGAAAACACGACTGAAATACAACCCAGTATTTGAACACAAATCAGTGATCAATGCAGGAACTGCAGGCTGTTAATTTCACTGCAGCACTAATTCACCTCAGCGTGAAAAAAAAATTGATTCCTTCGTACACGCTAGCTACACGTGCTCCACACAACAACCCCTCCCAACGATACAATCGACAGGGGTCACGCAAGTACATACAGCTATTGTTACTAAGTGCGGAAACCGAAAATTCCTAGAGGGACGAAATTAGGAGCGGGGAAGGTATTTGGGCCAAATATTTAGTATAATATCAATAATAAAAGTCAGTCTCTAGTACTCTTTCACAATCAAATTGCTGTAAAGCAGTTTGAAATAGAGCGAGCTCGCAACGGCGTTAGTGCAAGTCGAATTTGGTTTACTGGGAGAATTCTGGGAAACTAACTCGTCTATAAAGCAGACCGCATATAAAACACTGTGGCACCCATTCTTGAGTACTGCTCGTGTGTTTGGAACCCCCCAACAGGTCAGATTGAAGGAAGAGATCGAAGCAATTCAGAGGCGTGCTGTTAGGTTTCTTATCGGCATATCCAATGAACACACGAGTATTACAGAAATATTTAGGGAAATCAAGTGGAAATTCCTGGAGAGAAGGCGACTTTCTTCACGCGAAACACCAGTGAGAAAATTTCGAGACCAGTCATTTGAATCAGACCGCAGCGAGCCTACTGCCGCCAACATACATTTCGCGTAAGGACTGCTGGAGTACTATGGATGGGATGCCTCGTACGGAGGCGTATAGACAATCCGTCCTCCTCTCACTCTGTTTACAAGGGGGGCAGGAAAGGAAATGACTATTAATGGTACAAAGTACCCTCTACTATTCACCATACGGTGCTTGCAGAGTACACGTGTACGTGCACGTGTAGAAGACTTAATGCATTTTAACAGAATGTGATGTTAATCAGAAGCACCCTCCTGTACGTTGTGAGTATGACTAAATAGGGCAGAAAGAAGCCAGAGTGTTAAATCTTGCTGGTATTCTCTGCGAAAGGCAAGGTTCCAAATTTACGAGGGTCGTTCAATAAGTGATGCCCCACATTTTTTTTCTCACAATATCTTTATTGTTAAGAGTCAGAATATGGTGTCAATGTATATCAGCATGTCTTGTCCATGTCCTATTTTTCTACGTAGTCTCCATCACGTTCTATGGCCGTACGAAAACGTTGTGGGTGAGCATGTATTCCGTGCTGGTAAACGCTCTTCTTCTGTAGGCGTAGCTATGTTTTCATTGCATGACTGACATTCTCGTCATCTTCAAAGTGTGTTCCCCATGGAGAATCTCTAAGTGACCCAAAGAGATGGAAGTCCGAGGGTGCCAGGTCTGGACTGTAGAGTCGATGAGGCAATGATGTCCAAACCAATTTGGCGATGAGTTCCCGGATTCTCTGACTTGTGTGTGGGAGTGCATTATCGTGTTGGAGCAAGATTTCTGCTGGATTCCTGTCCGATCTAACACGTCGAAAACGGTTCTCGAGTTTATTCAGAGTATTCAAGTATGCCTCTGAATTGCTGGTTGGTCCTCTTAGCATCAAATCCATGAGAATGACACCATCACAATCCCAGAAGACTGTCACCATGACTTTTCCGGCAGAGGGGGTTGTCTTGAATTTTTTCTTTTGTGGTGAATGAGGATGTTATCACTCCATGGGCTTTTTGTTTCCGGCGCAAAGTGGTGCACCCAGCTTTCGTCCCCCGTAACGATCCGTGACGAAAAGACCTCTCCGTCGGTCTCAAAACGCACCAACAATTCAGACAAAACGACCTTTCTTTGAATCTTGTGGTCCGCTGTGAACATTCGTGGAACCCATCGTGTGCACCTCGTTCCAATATTGACCGACAACTGTCTAGTTGTGATGCGCCGGTCTGCACGAATAATGGCGTCTGCACGATTCAGGATGTCTGGAGCAGTGGCTGTGACAGGACGTCCCGAGTGTGGCTGATCATGGAGCTCTGTTTCTGCATTTCCTGAGGCTGTAACTTTCTTTACCCATCGTCCAACTGTTTTCCTATCAACTGCAGCATCTCAATACGTTGCATACAAACATTTATGGGCGTTCACCACGGTGTCTTTTTCTGCACACACGAATTCAATAACAGCACGCTGCTTGTAACGCGAGTCGTATGTTGACGCCATTTTGACGCTGTACTACGGCTCTGCCACCTGCCAGGACGGTTCGAAACTTCACCGGCGCACAGAATAAACATCAGATGTGAAGCACCAAAACAGACGTTTGTCTGTGTATATTAATGGCTCTTTAAAAAAATGTGGGGCATTACTTACTGAACTACCCTCGTAAGACCCTGTCCCGCGTAGTTTTAATTGGCCAGGAAGTTTCAAAACAGCGGCCACTCCGCTGCAGCGTGTAAAATTTGGTATCGAAGATGACTCTCAACATTAAACAGGGTGTTATTATTATAAGGGGCAGTCAAACAAAACTGATAGAAAAAAGGAAGTAAACTATTCATTATTTCGCAAGTAATCACCATAACTGTTAATACGATTATCTCATTGTGAGAGAAGACGGTCAATGGTTGTATGCGAAAATGTTTGTGGCTGCCTATGGACCCATCACTGTACCCAAGCGGGTACCTCTTCGTCCGAAGCAAATCGACGACCACGAATGTCTTTCACAGCAGAACGTGGAGACTTTGAAAAAATTGAAGCGTGCCATGAAGTTCAAAGGCCCCGAAATGTTGACAAACGGCATCATTCTGCTGTGAGTTTATTTCACCCTCCCTCCCTCCCCCCCCCTCCCCCACCCCACATGTTGGCACAGTTGTTTCAACTAAGCTGCAGACGTTTCGCTGGGAAGCCCTTGCACGTCCTCCATACCTTACCGATCTCTCCCCGGGCGGTTCCCATATTTTTGGAGCCCTGAAGAATAGAGATTCGTTGCTGTCAATTTGCTTCGGACGAAGAAGAACTTTGATGGGTACAATCGTGGCTCCGTAGGCAACTGCACACAATTTTCCTTGAAGGCATTAACCGTCTTGTCTCACAGTGGGATAAATTTATTTAGCATTATGGCGACTATTTTTGAAATAATAAACAGTTTACTTGCGTTTTTCCACCAGTCTCGTTTTCATTTGACTGACCCTTATAACATTAGGCAACGTTAAGAGGATGTGATTACACGCGAGCTACCAAGATTACAGGTTATTGCTGATGTCGTACTATTATCTATTCTTCTCACACTGGCTTGGTTTTATGGACCTCATGACTATCTGTCTGACGGAACTGGTGGTCATTAAACAGATTTTATTCAAGAGCAGCGTATGAAAAATGTGACGTTTTTCCAACAGAAACATTTTATTGGTATTAACTCAATTACTACGCCTTTCTTTCCAAGATTCTATATGTACTACCCTATTAGCAAGCAGAAAGTGAAGTCCTGTACAGAAGCAGCACTGCCCAGGGATTGCTGCCGTGCCTACACGCGTCCCAGGCAAAGAGGAAATGTATGGCAGCGATAACTGAGAGAAACCGCGGAGCTGTTGCAGTTCACCTACTCAGAAAATTCTTCGTTTCACTGCGCATAATGGCCCCTCTCGTTGCAGTATGTGAGGATTGTGTCTTAGTGTTAGGTGAGTCTAATGGATGTGTGTTGAGTGTGGTGACACGTATCTACCATATGAGACACAGGAAATGATGAACTCAGTGGCATCATATAATCAACTCTTCTCGATTAGTACCAAGAGGACCGTTATCCATCTGTCGAACGGATCACCATCACCAGCGTAACATGCCTTCAACCCAGGAGACACCTTGGAGGAGTGGGTAATTTAACCTAGTACTCTGACGCAAAGTCTGGTGATAGGCAACTTTAAACCGTTACCTGCCCCCCCCTCCCCCCGTAGTAGACAAACACTAACATTGAAACTTTCTGGCATAAGTATGATTCGAACCGCGTACCTCCAAATCGAGCGCCAGTGTCCAGGTGTGCTTCAGCGAACTAGATATCAGAGGCAAGTGCATTTGCTGTCTATATTACCTGGTAAGGACTCCAGAACACGGTTACGAATGAAGGCCTTAACGGCTTCTGGAGCGGAGATGAATGACTTTGTTTTGGTAGATGTGGCAGGTGAGGTGGTCCCGTGCTCAGGACGTAGTGTGGATTCACGTTGGACAGTAACAGTCTCGTCCGATCAGAATGCTCTCTGGAACATCACCGCCTTGTGGTGACTCTGAGATTAGTGTTTAACGTCCCGTCGATAGCGCGATCATTAGATAAAAATTCACAGGAACAGTCACAACCGCAAGAAACTTCTTTATTATGTGGTTATCGGTTTAGGCCTGTTTCAAACCATTTTCAGACCTACCACCATGATGGTAGGTAACTGCTCAGTTAGCGCACTTGGCCTGCACCGTTTACTGCTAACGTCTACCATTATGGTGGTAGGTCCGAAGATGGTCTAAAACAGACCGAAACCGATAACCTCATAAAAAAGAAGTTTCTTGCGATTGTGATGGTTCCTGTGCATTTATAAGTAATAAAAAAAACGATGTTCTGCAAACGAAATGTTCTCAAAAATTACGACCATTAGAGATGGAGGCCTGATCGGACAGAGTTTGGAGAAGATATTGACATCTGCTAAAAGAATAGTAAGTAACTTTCTGTATAGTCAAGGTCTAAAGATTTTTAAAATCCCTAATTTTGTAGGCTTCTCTAGGTTTCTTTGTAAGCACTGGCAAAGCGAAATAAAATTGTGTTTGCAACTGACGACTGATTTTATGCTGAAAAATGTACCAAAGTTGCTTAAAAACAGCAGTTATGAATAAAAAATAGATTTTGCGCACATTCTAAAGAAAGGACGGAAGGGAGGACAGAAGAACAGGGTTTAAAGTCCAATCGGCGATGAGGTCATTAGAGACGTAGCATAAATTCCGGTTATAAAAGTATGAGAAAGGAAATCCGCCGCGCCCTTTCAGGGAAACCGTCTTGATATTCCTCAAGCAAAGCTCCGCGCTCCGGCCCTCGAAGGGCCAGTCGAGACCGGCCGACAGCCGTGTCATCATCTGCCAAAGGCCATGTTGGATGCGGTATGGAAGGGCGTGGGAGACATCACACCACTTTCCCGGCCGTTGTCGGCTTTGCAGACCTCGGAGTCACTACTCATCAAGATTTCCCCATTATGTCCAATGCTGGAGAGCACTGGCAATAGTAACGACTTAGGGGGAAAATGAGCTGAAGATATGAATAGAAGATTGTGGTGGGGAGGGCACTGGACTCGTGTAGTGCGTGCAGTGATATCAGCCATAGAGCTGCGGTGGTGTAATGGTCAGCATTCTTGCCCACTAAGCAAGGAGACCCGGGTTCAAGTCCCGGCTGTTGAAGAAATTTTCATTCATTTCTTCAGCTCACACAATTATCGTAGATAAAGATGAGACCTAAATGTCTTAAGGAAAATTTAATTATAAGATCTATACGATCAAATAGTTCCTCAGTTGTTATCAAAAGGTTAAGTACACCCAATTCCAATCCTCCTAAAGAGAAAAATTCGTTGGCAGTATCGGAAATCGAACCCAGCTGCTCTTCCTCCGCATACCAGCCAGACACACTGAGCTACAGAAGCGGACCATTTGGGCAGTCAACGTAAACGACTTTCAGCAACCACGCAAAACCTAGAGCTGGGTGGCCAGATGTGGGTTAGAAAAGCTTTAAGGATACTGTAATATCGCTGCATATCCTAAGCGGATATCGACAGTCACCTCTATAACGAGTGCAAAACGCCATTAGTAGAGACTCGTGGATTGACTTCCATGGTAGGTGCTAGGACTGATTTTGAAAACATCAGGAATTTGATACATCGACAGCGCGTAACTTTGGTGATCGGACGGGAACCGGTCTTACCATTGCGGCAAGGTCGTTGAAATGTGGCATACATGAAGAAACATATGGACGGTCTTTCTCGACGATTTGGTGCCGTTATCAAGCCTACAGGACCACTTGGATGGGTGACCATCCGGTCTGCCGAGCACTGTTGGCAAGTGGGGTGCACACAGACCTTGTGAGGCAAACTGAGGGTCTACTTGATTGAGAAGTAGCGGCTTCGGTCTCCTAAACTGACTTACGGCCGGAAGAGCGGTGTGCTGACCACATGCCCATCCATATACGCATCCAGTGACGTCTGTGAGCTGAGGATCACATGGCAGCCTGTAGATACCATTGGGCCTACATGATGTGTTTGGGAGGAGGTTAGTTTAGTTAAGTTTAGTTTTATCAAGCCTACAGGAGCTGTTGCACGGTATTGCCGTGATACTTTCTGGGGTATTGATACTCATGAATTCGTCATAAATATGACATTGACCCTCCCAAACACAAAGACTCCTTGATTCTACCACATCAAGTCGTTCCCTGCAGTACCCACGGTGGTACCCTCGGTGGACATTCTGAACACTAACTGAGACTCCGAGGGAGTTGACCTGATTGTACCTCGTTGTACACCATCCACAGAACCTGAATGGACCCTGATCTTCGGCGCACCAAATGATTAGTTGCTCGTGCCAATGGCTTGTGAAGACACTTTGGTTTGCTGCCCCAGTGTAAGAGCCGTCCCTGGCAGACAGCGGATGTACGCACCTTGTCCAGGGAGAGCGACCTGTTGCGCTCGACCACCCTGGCCTTGGTCAGCTAGACAGCTCGTGCCATTGGCCGTTGACTTGTGAAGACACTTTGGTTTGGTGCTCCAGTGCAAGAGCTCTCCCCAGCAGACAGCGTTCGTACGCACCTTGTCCAGGGAGAGCGACCTGTTGCGCTCAGCTACTCTGGCCTTGGCCAGCCGGACGGCGCAGAAGAGGAGCGCGGCCACGCCCACCGCGAGCACCGCCCACGCCACGCCCCCCATCGACGCCCGCGCCACGTACAGCGCGCGCACCTGCGATAGCTGCTTCTCCTCCAGCTCCACGCCCTGAAAACACACCCACATTGCGTAAGCAACATCAACTATATTCTCAGTGTTTACACTACCTGATCAAAAGTGTCCAGACACCCCTGTGTAACGCGGAGCTGACGGCCGCTTTGGCCGAGTGGTTCTAAGCACTTCAGTCCGGAACCCCGCTGCTGTTACGGTGCAGGTTCGAATCCTGCCTCGGGCATGGATGTGTGTGTTGTCCATAGGTTAGTTAGGTTTAAGTAGTTCTAAGTCTAGGGGAACGATGACCTCAAATGTTAAGTCCCATAGTGCTTAGAGCCACTCGAACCAATTTTTGTAACGCGGAGCTGACCACTTGACGTTACGAGAGGCGACCCATCTGTTTTAAAGAAGTCGAGGAGTGTTGTGTTGTCAGTAGAGATTCAGTAACAATAGAATTGATCGGTCAGGACCGCTAAGTGACTACGAATGTGGACTAATCACTGGTTGTCATCTGCGTAACGAGTACGTCAGTGACTTTTCAGCCCTCCTGGAGCTGCCCAAGTCGACTGCTGGTGATGTGACTGAAGTGGAATCATGAACGAACAACCAGAGTAAAACCGAGACAAGGCAGACCTAATATGTTGATGGACAGAGACCGTCGAGAACTGTAGTGGATGGTTGCAAACAGTCGCTTGGAATCAGTGGAAAGAACGGCTCGTGAATTCCAATGTGCTACCAACAGTGTAGCTAGCCACATTGACTGTGTGTTGGGAGTGAACCAGTTCTTCATAAGGCACATACTTCTGCAGTCCAGTGCTAAACGTCACTTCGGGTGGTGTAAAGAGCGACGTCACTGTATGCTGGATGATTGCAAATGTATGATTTGGAGCGATGACTCACGCTATGCCCTGCGGCGATCACATGAAAGGCTTTGGGTTCGGCGAATGTCTGGAGAACGTGAGCTGTCATCACATACAGCACCAACAGGGAAGTGCGTGGAGGTGGTATTATAGTAATAGGATGTTTTTAGTGGTTAGGGTTGGTCTTCCAGTGCGTTTAAGAAGAGTTCGGAGACGATGACTGCTCGTATCAGCATGACAGTCCACTTTGTCATCAAGCTGCATTTGGATGCAACGGTTTGCGAACATTAAATTTCCAGAAATGAACTGATTTGCCCATATTCCCAGCCCGAATCCAGTGGAACACCTTGAGCATTACTTAGATCCCAGGACCCAGCATCACCACAGTCTCTTGTTTCAGCTCCATAAAATGCTTCGTACCATTAATTTTTATCTGTCTTTCTGTGATTGTTCTTTTTAAATTTTCATTCATCTTTGTTAGTGAATACATACCTTGTGAGTCCAGAAACATTCGATGACTGCATTCATAAAAAAATAGAGAAGTTAAGATGGTGGCTTTAATGCTTTGACGTGTTTTACATAGTCTCCACCACTTGAGTACAACCCACAGAACGTTCATATAACCAAGTGAAGCAATCGTAGAAGTCCCTCACTGGGATGTTTTCCGACCCACGCGACAAAATGGTTTGAATGTTATGTCGTTAAAGCACTGAACCTTCATGCGAATTTTCGCACTTTGTCGCTTTGCGGCTGGTTTCAATTGATAACAGTAAGACTCGTCACTCATGATGACTCTTTCCACAAAGGAATTTGTCCACGTTTTGCACTTAAATGAAGTTGTGGCAAGCGTCCAAGTGTAGATGTTTTTGTTTGCCAACCAAAGTGTGCGGGACAAATCTCTGAAGGGCAAGAAACGATTGTGGCTACTGACCTCCTCGACCCAGAGCAGTGGGAACAGGCCCTCACTGACGTTGCGGAGGGCCGGCACCTGCGCCACCCGCGCCGCCTTCATGCTGAACTGCAGCCGCTTCGCCCCCACCAGCGGCGTGCCAGTCTCCTGAAACATCGAACACCACACGGAATGTATTCTGCTGTTTCACTTTCAGTAACTGCATATTTATTATCTTGAAATAAAACCGAATGGTAAGATCCATTTAGGGTCAAATAGACTACAGCCCATTAAAATTGCTACACCAAGAAGAAATGCAGATGATAATCGGGTATTCATTGGACAAATATATTACACTAGAACTGACATGTGATTACATTTTCACGCAGTCTGAGTGCATAGATCCTGAGAAATCGGTACCGAGAACAGCCACCTCTGGTCGTAATAACGGCCTTGATACGCCTGGGCATTGAGTCAAACAGAGCTCGGATGGCGTGTACAGGTACAGCTGCCCATGCAGCATTAACACATCTGAAATGTAACGTCCATTGTTCAAAGCGCCGTCAATGCGAACAAGAGGTGACCGAGACGTGTAACCAATGGCAACCCCTACCATCACGCCGGGTGATACGCCAGTATGGCGATGACGAATACACGCTTCCAATGTGCGTTCACCGCGGTGTCGCCAAACACGGATGCGACCATCATGATGCTGTAAACAGAACCTCGATTTATTCGAAAAAATGACGTTTTGTCATTCGTGCACCCAGGTTCGTCGTTGAGTACACCATCGTAGGCGCTCCTATCTGTGATGCAGCGTCAAGGGTAATCACAGCCGTGGTCTCCGAGCTGATACTCTCTGCTGCTGAAAAAGTTGTCGAACTGGTCGTACAGATGGTTGTTGTCTTACAAACGTCCCCATCTGTTGTCTCAGGGATCGAGACGTGGCTGCACGATGCGTCACAGCCATGCGGGTAAGATACCTGTCATCTCGACTGCTAGTGATACGAGGCCGTTGGGATCCAGCACGGCGTTCCGTATTACCCTCCTGAACCCACCGATTCCATATTCTGCTAACAGTCATTGGATATCGACCAACACGAGCAGCAATGTCTCGATACGATAAACGGCTATCGTGGTAGGCTACAATCGGACTTTTATCAACAGTCGGAAACGTGATGGTACGCATTTCTTCTCCTTACACGAGGCATCACAACAACGTTTCACCAGGGAACGCCGGTCAACTGCTGTTTGTGTATGAGAAATCGGTTGGAAACTTTCCTCATGTCTGCACGTTGTAGATGTCGCCACCGGCGCCAACCTTGTGTGAATGCTCTGAAAAGCTAATCATTTGCATATCACAGCATCTTCTTCCTGTTGATTAAATTTCGCGTCTGTAGCACGTCATCTTCGTGGTGTAGCAATTTTAATGGCCAGTAGTGTATCTTACATACACTGAAGAGCCATGGAAACTGCTACACCAGCCTGAAATCGTGTAGGGCCCCCGCAAGCACGCAGATGTTCCGCAACACATCAAGGCACGGACTCGACTAATGTCTGAAGTAGTGCTGAATCGAACTGACGCAATGAATTCTGCAGGGCTGTCCATAAATTCGTAACAGTACGTGGGGGTGGAGATCTCTTCTGAGCAGCACGTAGCAAGGCATCCCAGATATGCTCAATAATGTTCATGTCTGGGAAGTGTGGTGGCCAGTGGATGCGTTTACACACAGAAGAGTGTTCCTGGAGCCACTTTGTAGCAATTCTGCACGTGTGGCGTGTCGCATTGTTCTGCGGGAATTGCCCAAGTCCGTCGGAATGCGCAATGGAGATGAATGGATGCAGGTGATCAGACAGGATGCTTACGTACCTGTCACCTGTCAGAGCCGTGTCTAGACTTATCACTGGACCCATATCACTCCAGCTGCACACGTCCTACACCATTACAGAGCGTCCCTCACTCTGAACAGTCCCCTGCTGACATTCAGGGTTCATGGATTCATGAAGTTGTCTCCATATCCGTACACGTCCAGCCGCTCGATACAATTTGAAACGAGACTCGTCCGTACGGGCAATATATTTCCAGTCATCAACAGTCCAATGTGGGCATGACGGGCCCAGTCGAGGAGTAAAGCTTTGTGTCGTGCAGTCATCAAGGTTACACGAGTGGGCCTTCGGATCTCAAAGCCCATTTCGATGATGTTTCGTTGAATGGTTCGCACGCTGACACTTGTTGATGGCCCAGCACTGAAATTTGCAACAATTTACGGAAGGGTTGCACTTGTGTAACGTTGAACGACTCTCTTCAGTCGTCGTTGGTCCCGTCGTTGCAGGATCTTTTCCGGCTGCAGCGATGTCGGAAATTTCATGTTTTACTGTATTCCTGTTATTCACGGTACACCCGTGAAATGGTCGTACGGGAAAATCTTCACTTCATCGCTTCCTTCGAGATACAGTATCCCATCGCTCGTGCGCCAACTATAACACCACGTTCAAACCCACTTAAGTCTCGATAACCTGCAATTGTAGCAGCAGTAACCGATGTAACAACTGCGCAAGGCAGTTATGTCTGCTTACATATCTCTGTATTAGAATACGCATGACTATACCAGTTTCTTTGGAGCTTCAGTGAATAATGAAAATGGATTAGACCTAAAATGGAAACTTCTGTGAGTCCTGCGAAATAATTTTTATACTAAGCAATAATTTCTTGTACGTTGTGTTACAACAATCATTTGCCTTCTATCTCTTAAATACAATCTGAACCATTTTAAAGCACTACTCACGCTTCCATATATTTCTGTTTGCAGAGCAGTACCGGGTGGATCACGACACGAATGCGTCCGTTTGGTCACCGAAAATTCCTATCACCTCTTGTGACTTGCGCCAAAATAGAAAAATTTAATCTATAAGTTCAGTGGTAGGTCATATTCTATATGAAGGGCTTATTTCAATAGTGGTACAAGACCATTACCTCCACTTTTCTGCCTATAATGCTTCTGAAATTAATCATCCAAACAAACAGAAAGAAAGGGTCATTTCTAGCAAGAAGCCATATGCTTGACTATTTCTGGCATCTCAACTGCAGATTTTTCAGAGCTCATTTCACTTTAGGACTCTGTATCTCACAATGAACAAAAATGGACTTGTACCACTATTGAAATAAGCCCTTCATATATAACGCGAAACATCTTCTGCCACTGCAGGCTGGCGAGACATATTCAAACAAGAAAAGCTACTGTGTACTATGGCAACAACACAGATGTTCGTATAAATCTCTGCTAACAATGACTTTACACTGGTATGCAACCTCACTGCGGACGCTCATTTCAGAGTTACTTAATTTGGAGAGTAAGTAATGATTGAGATGAGGAATCAACCTACGTGGGTGGATGTAAATTTTTATTAATGTGAGATTGGCAGTAACTGCATCGTGATCCGATCTTGGGATCATGAGATATTTTAATTTTGTTTGAGCTTTGTGATCAGAATTGACAGTAGTTGGCAGCAGTGAGAAGCCATTGTCATGAAGTAGGGAGAAGGCGCGCACCAAAAGCGCAAATCATCGCGGCGGAAGCTCTGATTGTGGCGCTGGGAAGTTTGGAGGACGGGCGGATGAATACCAGCAGGGGCAAAAATAAAAATCTGGAGCAGTTAGCAGGGGCTGACACCCATTCAGCTACGACCAGGTGGTATAGTCCAAGGCCGTGCAGCAGACAAAGGAAAAACAGCCCACCATAAAATTACGTATTGTCAGAGTTAAGAGATAGCAAAAATTACTTCCAGTAGTTTTCTGAGAGCGCCTCCACTGGAACAGAGTTAGTCCATTAGATTACGAGAAGGATTAACCATCCTGAAGTGGATTGTTTGATGTCACTTCAGGTCAGAAAAGTTAGCAGTGAGCCATTGCTCAGAGAGAACGCTCTGGGCGCTGGAAGAGGTTGGACATGCGCCGGTCTGCAGTTCCAGCTCTATGGTTTGTAATCAAGTACAGTCAGGCAGTCAGTGATTTTGATTGGTGTTGATAAAGTATATTTTGATTCTGACAATGTACACTCACTTATATGGTGATATTGAGAAAAGTTTATGCCTTGCAGTACGCCATCACTCCAGCACGTGTCGGTATGTGGGATGATGTGGACTATCTTCTTGTTTACGGCTTCAGTCTTGTGGCTACATCGTCGCTGACGAGTTCTTGATCGCGACGGTGTGTTTGGATCATTTTGTGTCTTGGAGAATACCGTGTTTCTTACAATCAGCGGGGCCAAAACTATCCTGGCATTTATGATGAACCTTTTGCATTTCTTTCTTTTATATTTTCGTTTTCTGTAAAGGCAAAGAGAAAAGGTGAAGCGGTAGCCCAGCGTAGAGCCAGTGCCTACCGTCATGTATTTTTTATTTTCAAATGTTAAAAAACATAAGATGTTTTTCCCGTCCCTCAGTAGGAGGAAGGACTTGCTCTCTGCTAGTGAACGGAGGTAGCCATTTTGGGCGATGAGAATAAGTGAAGAGTTTGTATTTTCAGTGTGCATCGAACAGAAGAATATAGCATTTTTTATCAACTGATAGAGTGTATGAGTTATTATTTCAAGTAGTACTGTAATAAAAGGAACTGAAGCCCAGGTGTGTACTTCGGAAAATTCACGAAGATCCGATTGACGCAACACGGACACGGTCAAGATGTTGTAGGTGGATACGCCGATCAGAGGTAGTACTATTAATTGGTAAGCATAAACCTACAACAAGAAGAGGGCTATTTCGCTTATGATGTAACTAATATGAAAGGATTCTTTACCCTTTTACAGGCATAGCCTAGCTTATTGTGCGTGTCCGAGTGCCGAAAAAATAATCTCATTAATTCAATATATCTCAAAAGCTACACACTTTATTTTTTATTATTATATATTTTTTATTATATTATACACTGTAGCCTTAAGTCACCGCATGGCACAAGGAGTGTAAATCATACGTCGCACAGTACTGCAGTGGTGAGGCAGCTTAGAATTGTAAATTCATTAGTGAGTGAATGTTTCGTTCGTGACGGTAGTGTCCTGTTGATTAGGAGTATCTGTGTTCGCATGAGTTCCTTGAATTCCGATAAACACACACTTGCAACTTTGCACAACTGCTGTTATGCATGCATATCTACCAAACTGGCGGACACTGGGCTTCAACGGTACACAGTATTAAGATTTTATCACACTGATTTGCTCTTCCTTTGCTGGTCTACCACTCTCACCTGGAATGCTGTTGTGTTGGAGTAATTCGTCATCGGAGTTAATACGAGGGCTGTCCAGAAAGTAAGTTCCGATTGGTTGCAAAATGGACACCATATTGAAAACCCGATGAAGCTTTGCACAGATGTGTTGGGTAGTGTTTCTAGTATGAGCGTCGATCGCATCAAGGCGCTCTTTTCAGTTGTGAGCGCACTGTGAGCGAGTAAAGGCGCCTAGAACGATGTCTCCCGGCAAGGAGGAGGGCCCGCTGGGAGGCTTCGCCTTAATGAATGCAGCCCACCTGACACAACTGCCACGTACTTCCTTCTTCATGGCAATTTTCAGCCGTACTCTGCAGGCGCAGTGAAGACGCTCCTGCAGCCTTTTCGATGGGAAGTGTTCGATCGCCCTAATTGGCTCGTCCTGAGTATCATCTCTGTTCACATGAAACGCTGGATACGAAGACAACACTTGGGCGCAGGCTACGCGCTATAGACCAGCGTAGAGAATTATCGGGAAGCACAGGCGGCTGCCTTGTATAACGATGGTGTTGGAAATTTGGTATAACGCTCCGACAATTGTCTGAGTCGGAGCGGCGACTATGTAGAGAAGTATCTGGAAAGGGTAGCTAACTCTTGCAAATAAAATGTTTCTGATTTTCACTGTGGTTTCCATTTAGCGACCGATCGGAACTTACTTTCTGGACAACCCTCGTATGTTGGAGCGCAGGGTACAAACAACTGCACTACAGGAAAGAGCAGGTGACTTAGCAGTTCGAGAAAGTGTGAGTGGGTTCAAGCACACACTATCAACAGGCAGGTCTGTGTTGCAAGTCAGTCAAGCACCCCTGCTATGCTCCCACTTCCTGGTAGATACAGGTGGCTCCATAGTACGTTGTAAGTTACGGTTCACCATTTGTTTTCTCGTGATGCAAACCGACGTATTTTGCTCTGATTAGCACCAAAAGGGGCTAAAACCGGTTAATTTCTAACAAGAGAGGATTTAACATTTTCCAGACAGATTGTATAATGACCTGCCAGGATAGCTGAGAGCACTAACGCTCTGCTTCCTGGACTCGGGTAGGCGCGCCGGTCCCGGATCAAATCCGACGAGGGCCGGTGTGCCAGTCAGCCTGGATGTGGTTTTTAGGCGGTTTTCCACATCCCGCTAGGTGAAAACTGGGCTGGTCCCCACGTTCCGCCTCAGTTACACGACTCGCCGACATCTGAACACGTTCACACTATTCCATGAATTACACTTGACGCAGACAGCTCGGGTACACTACTTCCATCCCGGGGGTTACGGGGTGGTGGCAGGAAGGGCATCCAGCCACTCCTTCATCCTACCCTTGCCAAATACATTCCTAATAATGCCGGCCCTGCGTCAGTGCGGGACATGGCACCAGTGAAAGAAAGAAAGACAGATTTTTTGATGGTCTGATGTAGCTCTCCATGAGATTCTCTCGTGTACAAGCCTCTTCGTCTCTCCATACTGAGCGAGGCGGCGCAGTGGTTAGCACACTGGACTCGCATTCGAGAGGACGGCGGTCCAATCCCACCTCCGGCCATCCTGATTTATGTTTTACGTGATTTCCCTAGATCACTTCAGACAAATGCCAGGATGGTTCCATTGAAAGGGCACGGCCGATTTCCTTCCCCATCCTTCCCTAATCCGAGCTTGTGCTCCGTCTCTGATGACCTCGTTGGCGATGGGACGCTCTTCCTCTCTCCATAATCACTGCAACCTACATCTACTTCAGCTTACTTACAAATTTGTCAAGCCTTGATCTCTCTCTAGTTATGTAGGTCGTTCTATAAGTAACGCAACACATTTTTTTTCTCGGGCAACTTCGGATGAAAAAATAAAGAATTTGCTGTCGGACATCGTGGAATATTCCCGCTCCTGCCCCTACAGTTTCATCGAGTTGCGGCAGGTGGCGGCGCTATTTGTAGCCTTCAAAATGGCGTCTGTAACGAAGGTGCGCTCCAAGCAGAGAGCTGTCATTCAGTTTCTTTTGGCGGAAAGCCATAGCATCGCAGATATTCATAGGCGCTTGCAGAATATCTACGGAGACCTAGCAGTGAACGAAAGCACGGCGAGTCGTTGGGCGACGCGTCTGTCGTCATCGCAACAAGGTCGTACAAACCTGTCCAATCTCCTGCGTGCCGGCCAGACGCACACAGCTGTGACCCCTGCAATGTTGGAACGTACGGACACTCTCATTCGAGTTAATAGGCGGATCACAATCACACATCTCGCTGCTCAATTGGACGTGTCTGTTGGCAGTGCTGACACACTTTTTCACCAGTTGGGGAACTCAGATGTGTCCACCCTGTTCCTCGCCGCTCATAAAGAGCAACGAAGGACCAACTGTGTGGAATTCCTTATGCATTATGAAGCTGATCGTGACAACTATTTGTCGAACATCGTCACAGGCGACCAAAGATGGGTTCATCACTTAGAACCGGAAACGAAACGGCAATCCATGGAGTGGCGACACACCTCCTCTCCTCTCAAGAAAAGATTTGAACCTGCGCCCTCAGCCGGTAAAGTCATGGCGACGGTATTCGAGGCTCTGAAGGGGTTATTCAGTTTGATGTCGTCCACCATGGTGCAAGGATCTTCTCTGAAGTGAATTGTGTACCCTCATGAAACTTAAGAAATTACTTCAGCGCATTCGTGGCTGCAAAAATGCTGCTTCTCCGCACATCGCAAGGCCTCGCATAAGTCTGCACAAACGAGAGGAACTTAAAAAACGTCATTTGACTATTCTTCCTCCTGCACCCCACTGCAGCCCGGATCTCGCACCTTCCGACTGTTTGGCCCAATAAAGGCCGCATTCCGCGGGAAACAGTATGTGGATGATGGCGAGATTATTGATGCTGCAAGACGTTGTCTCCGATATCGATTAGTAGAGTGGTACAGGCCCTCCCAGTAAGGTGGCGCAAGGGCGTCGCATTGAACGGAGATTATGTTGAAAAATAGGGTTTTTCAGCCAAGAGAGAGGGGGATAATTAGCGTATAGGAATCCTGAATAAAACCATCTTGCTTTGAGAAAAAAATTTGTGCCATTACATATTGATCACCCATCGTACTACTCCCCACATTCTTCTGAATTACCAAAGTAACTATCGATTCGAGACTCGACGAGTGCCCTACCAACTTTTCCCTAATTTCATTACTTCCATAAATTTCTTTTCTGCATAACTTGATTCAGTAGCTACATATACAGTATTTGATCTACCCACCCAATGTTCGTTATTCTTCTGTAACACCACACTGCAAAAGCTTCTCTTCTCCTGTCAGCTGTACCGTAAATTGTCCACACCTCACTTCCATATTAGACAGAACTCTAAACAAACAGTTTCAGCAAAGACTTCCTTACACTTAAAATTTATATTCGATGTCGATATTTTATTTCTCTTTCCCATAACTGATTTTGTTACTCTTCTCGCTCTACGTTTTACCCCATTTTCCTTCTGAATTTAACAGTTACTTTACTGCGTAAATAAAAAAACACCTTTTGTAGCTTCGCCTCAAAATACGCAAGGTTGTAGCGTGGAATACACCTGCAGAAAGAAACACAAAATCGTAAGTGGACACAAAAAAGAGTTTTAAACCTTGAGTCACACGTGGGTGAAAAATTAAATGCATTCCAGCGATAGTAAGCTAATACTGAAGAACAGAAGAAGTTTATAATCCTTTTTATGTATAAATGGATCAACAGAGACCGTAATTTCTTCGAAGAAGTCAATTCTCTGCATACGCTGCTTTATAATGTTGACAGAAACTTAAATTCCTTACCATCAATCAGCTGTTTTCACACCCTGGGGCATTATTTGGCTACCTGATGGTAAAATCAATAACAAACGCTGTGGGGAGCTGCAAGTAAAACAAGGAATAATGGAAAAAGTATAAATGTATATGCCACAGTCATATACATCACACCGAAAATTGTTATACGTATAGAAAGTTGTAGTCCACATAGCAGTGTGAGCACGACGCTCATCTGACTATTTAGCACCAGCTTTTCTCCTTCCAGGCAACGGCCTTGCCGCAGTGAGATCACCGAAGTTACGCGCCGTCGGGCGTGGTCGGCACTTGGATGGGTTACCATCCAGGCCGCCATACGCTGTTGCCATTTTTCGGGGTCCACTCAGCCTCGTGATGCCAATTGAGGAGCTACTCGACCGATTAGTTGCGGCTTGGGTCAAGAATACCATCATAACGACCGGGAGAGCGGTGTGCTGACCCCACGCCCCTCTTATCCGCATCCTCCACTGAGGATGTCACGGCGGTCGGATGGTCCCGGTAGGCCACTCGTGGCCTGAAGACGGAGTGCTTTTTTCTCCTTCCAGCTTGAAAAGTCCCACTCGTAACTACAGCTCTTCTCATATCGTAATGTAAGTTAATACGGATGAACAGGAAAAATAATCCTGTAACTCTGAATATAGCATTAGTAATGTGCTGCCTTACTCAGTCACATCGGTTGAATACTTAGGAGTAACGTTGCAAAACGATATGAAATGGGATGAGTACGTCAGGCTGTGAGGTTTATAGGCGGAAAAGTGAGCGCTCGACTTCGTTTTCTGAGGAGAATTTTGGGACAATGTAGATCGTAAGGAAACAGCGTGTTGAACGCTAGTGCGACCCATTCTTGAGTACTGTTCGAGTGTTTGGGATCCGCAACAGGTCAGATTAAAGAAAGACGTTGTGCTGTTAGGTCTGCTACCGGTAGGTTCGATCAGCATCCAAATGTTAAGGAAATGGTTCGTAAACTCAAATGGGAATCCCTGAATGGTAGGCGACCTTCTTTCCCCGAAGGACTATTGTAGACGTTTATAGAACCGGCATTTGAGTCCGACTGCAGATCGATTCTACTGCCGCCAGCGTACATTTCGAGTAAGGACCACGAAGATAAGGTGAGAGAAATTAGAGCTATTACGGAGGATTACAGACAGTCGTTTTTCCCTGGTTCTGTTAGAGAGTGGGACAGGAAAGGAAATGACTAGTAATGATACAGTGGCTTGCGGAGTATGTATGGAAATGTAGATGCAGATGTTGATATAGAAATTGTCTCTCCAACTACAATCACCTCACTGTCGACCTAACGTTAAAGGCTAATCTTCCTTCCCTTTTTAAAATCTCTCGATTTAGCGCGTCTCCCAGTCGTGTAGCCATGTCCCCTTGTTCTGTTCTGGTGTCAATGTACCACAATATTCTTTTTTTCTGTTTTTGGTTAAATATGTTTAAAATGCGTTTCGTCCATTTGGAATCTTTCATTCTTGGTATGTGGTCATGAAAATTGAACAATGTGTTTACGCATTGTATCAGCAATTTTATCATTTTTAAAATATATTTCTTGCTCCCATTTTCTGTGTAGATCCCGTTTCCATAATTTGGACCCAGTGGAATGGGCAAAATCTTTCTGTCTTTTCTTTTTAATTCCGCTAGTTACCACCTCTCAGAAAGGGTAAGACATTCGAATTCATACAGACACAGTGGTTTTACGGGTGATGGAAGTTGAAGAAATGAATTAAAATTTGTGCCACGGACAGGGTTTGAACCCAGATCTCGTTGTTTACGGAGGGTAAATGCTAGACATTACAGCTCCATAGGGTTACAGCCAACATTGTTGCTTGGACTACTCAAGTCCAACGCCCTCCCCAACACAAACTTCAATTCACACCTTCAGCTTATTTTCCCCTTCTTACATAGTCACTATCGCCGAAGTTCTTCGGCAGTGGAATAGCACCCCAGCGTTGGCTGTTATGGAGAAATCCTGTACCACAGGTGTATGTATTTCTTCAGCTTCCATTATTATTGTAGATAAACATGAGATTCAAACGTCTCGAAGAAAATTTAATTGTAACAGTGGTTTTATTTAAAAACTATGAGTACAAATCTTGGTATTTTTGGGAAAAGACTTCTTCTTTTAAGATTTACTATCATTATTATTAATTATTATTATTAATATTAATATTATTTATTCTTTTACCGAAAGCGTCCAAAACTATTGTTCTGACTTTAGCACCAGGTAACTTGATGATGCCCAAGGGGTGAAACTAGCTGACTGCTTATAACGAAATTAAGCATTCCTAAATAAAAGAACAGCGTATGCACGAAAACGCCTTCTTTTAAGGTTTTAACAACTATTTTATCACTTATCTACAACATACATCCAGCAAGAAGCCAAATTCCGAATGTATTACAGACCACCGAGAATGTTTCAAAACAAAAGAAACAGAACACTTGTGGCAAACAAACGGACATTAGTTTTGTCGCAGAGATGGACTCTATACTCTGAGAAGATAGAAGGCTACCACCGTACGAGAGGCGGCACAACTGATCCCTGTGAGACACTGACCGGCTCTATGACGACGAAGGTTTCGTGCAGCTCCTTGCTGGGACTCAGACCCTCGGCGTACTGCAGGTACTCTGGCGACGCCTGGTAGAAGTGCGGGAAGGATACGGCGATGGGCGCCCCTGCAACAAAACACAACACAATACAATACAACACGGGTGTTAACTGCAGCCAGCCAGGGTGGCCGAGTGGTTCTAGGCACTACAGTCTGGAACCGCTCGACCGCTACGGTCGCAGGTTCGAATCCTGCCTCGGGCATGGATGTGTGTTATGTCCTTAGGTTAGTTAGGTTTAAGTAGTTCTAAGTTCTAGGGGACTGATGTTAACTGCAGCCCTCTTCACACGGTCATGATGGAGCGAGTTTGTTCTTCAAAACGGGGGTGTCGGTATTGTTGAAGTACCACTGTTGCACAAGCAAGTCGCGGCCACTCATCCTTAGAAGGGAGCGTTTTACCAACCGAGCGGTGCAGTCCAGACCAATGACGGGTTCGTAGCTTCCATTTGCCATCCCCCGCCCCCAAGCGGTCCATTCGTGATCGACGACCAGCTTGTGATTTCCACTTGCCATTTCTCCTTCCCACCCCCTCCCCACTCTCTGTAATAAAGTTACCTTATATTAGATACACCGTTTGTTCCTTAGGCCGGTTGTGATACGGTAACCCAGAATTTGGATCACAGTGGCTACCACATCCTTCTACGACAATCATCAGCCATCGGACAAATCGTGCATTTGTTGGTGAAGAGAACTAGAGGCCTTCTTCTGCAGGTTCTTGTCCAAGCATTTGGTTCAGTATTTAGATCATGTCCGAACAACAAAAGCAGATTGCTCAAAAGTGCTTTACACCAACACGTTATCTTCAATATTGTGTGGACTAAGATTCAAGGGGTGAAATAATAGGAAAAAATAGTAGAAAAAATTACGAAATTAAAACAAAACAGTAAGAAAAGGCAGAAAAGAAAAGTAAAGTCCCACTGTTCGGAGCTCAGACGACTCGATCGCGACCGGCCGACCGCCGTATCATCCTAAGAAATGGCGTCACTTGGATGAGGTTTTGCGAGGCTTGGCTTCATCACACCGCTGTCCCAAGCGTACGCACTTTTCCATATCCTTGGACCATTACTTATGATTCAAGTATGTCCTTATTGTCATCACAAGGCTGATAAAACCCCATTCCACTCTTCCCACCAACGAAAGTCCGCAGCTCGTGGTCTATGAAAATATTCACACGGCTATTGGCATCGCGACTCAAGAAGGTCGCACGTTACATCACATCCTACGACCAGACTTCCCTAGGAGGCGACAACAACGTCCGTACGGCCCTTTGCCGTTACAGAGACATGATAGCATTGGCGTATTATCAACGTCTCCCTGGCGCCTTGGCTTCACTGGACTTTAGCCAGGCTTTCGACTGTGTTGACCACATCTATTTACGGACAGTTCTGGAGCATATGGGATTTCCTGGCGGTATTGTCACTGTGGTTATGCGCCTGTTGAGTAGTGCAACCTCTAAAATCATGTACAATGGTCGCCTCACACCGCCCCTGGTCATCGCACGATCTGTACGACAAGGCTGCCCCCTTTCCACGATTTTGTATGCTTTCGCCTTGGAACCCCTGCTCCAGGGCATGCGCCAACGTTTGGAAGGTATGGCTGTGCACGGCCACCGTTTTTGTTGTACAGCCTACGCAGACGACATAGTACTATACTTGCGCAGTGAAGATGAAGTACGAGCAGCACTGACATGGGTGGCGACTTACGGCGAAGCGTCGGGGAGCTGCCTCAACGTGTCAAAATCCAAGGTCCTGCTCATTGGTGAGGGCTTGCCGGAGAGATGCGTTGCCCCCCATAGTGTCGCCGTCACCATACGATGTCTTGGACTTGATTTCGCAGCAGATCTGCGCCGCTCAGCGACTATCAATGGTAGACGCTTACTACAGACAATCAGAGCAAATCTCGCAGATCACCGGCTACGAGCTCTCGACGTTATCCAACGCGCGCAATACGTATACCACACGTATACCACACGTGGCTCAAGTACTACCAGTCCCAAATCTCCTGGCCCGACGACTGTTGATGGCTTTCGGCTCCTTCGTCAGCTCGGGGATGTTATTCAAGGTGCAATATGAATCCCTTGCACTGCCACGAGATCGTGGCGGGGTGGGGCTCATCCACTTGCCGACTCGTGTCAAGGCACTTTACGTCAGCTCCCAACTAAAACTTTGGCATCGTTGCCCGCAGAGCCTTACTAGCCTCGTGCTTCACAACTTTGCGCCGGCCTCCTTGTCCGCCCCAGTACTGGTATCGACCATTCCAACCCCCTTTTATTACATCCAACGATTTTTCCTGGAGTTCAGCTATGTCTACCGGTCCTTACCACTTACACGTTTGTACCTCACGAAAACAGTCTCCGAATTGTTACAACAGTGCCGCACGTCCAACCCCATCGAACGTAAGTATCCACAATACGTGTGGCGACACATATGGAAGGCGACCCATGCGCGTTTTCTCGAATCAGACGTTCAATCAGCGTGGTACATCACCGTGAATGGCAAACAAGTTAACCGAGATCGTCTACACCGCATCCATCTCGCCGATTCATCCCTCTGCACCCACTGTGGAGTGGATGACACGGGTGTCCACCGGTTCCACTGTGGCACAGCGTTCGACGTCTGGACACTTGCGCGGCGAATTTTGGCGTTTCTTACTCGACAGACACCAGCTCAGATCTACGTCCACATGCTTTTGTCCCCCGATAAGACTTTCTACCCCTCTGCCAAAACTCACTCTGTGAATTGGATCTGTGGACACACGATCGCTATCTTTTTACTTCTGGCGACAAGTCTACGCTAGGATATTGGACTTATCTCAACGAACGACACTGCGTCCTGATCCGTAACCCACGCTATAAGCAATATTTTTCCAATTTCTTACGGAGCACCTTTGATGACCCACCTCGTAGCTGGAACGTCCAAGCCCTGAGAAGCTGAAAACTGTATTAACCGAACCAAACTGAATAGATCTGATACCCAGAACCCACGCCTACGCAATGAGAAGACACGTTTGGACGAGCTGGCCTGCTGTAGGCGGAGACACTTCAGGCGCTCCTGTAAGAACTGGTCTTTAACTGCAAGTCGCACGACGACTGCCTATCAAATAAAAAAATAAAAAATAAAATAAAATAAAGAAACTTTTCCTTATTTATTCCTCATAATTTCTTCTTAAAGGAAAATGAAATTTGATTTTGGCTTTAAGAAACTTTTTTTTTTTGTTCCACAAGATTGGTTCTTCGCCATCAAGACGAAGGAGACTAATTTGTGTTTACTGGAAGGTGAAACCAGTACAAATGGAGTATAAAAAAAGTGACAAGGGAGCGAGACTCCCGTCCAGGCGACCCTAGTTCTAGACCCGTATACACTACTATTTGTTTCCTTTTTTATCAAATGCCTCTTTCAATTTATAATTAATCATTAAAATTCCGCAAGGAATTGATTAAAAAGAATTACAAGCCTCTATAAATAAATAAAAAGTGGCTAGCGTTGCTGCCTCTAGATCACGGTCTCTCATGTTCGATTCCCGGCCAGGTTGAAGATTTTTTCTGCCTGGGGACTAGGTGTTTGTGTTGTCCTCATCATATAATCATAATCATCATAACTCGTGACTGTGGCTGGACTGGACTGTTTAGCAATTGCACTGTGTAAAAATTGAGACTTTTTTATGGGCATTGATGACCCCCATAAACCAAACGTCATCACCACCAAGGAAAAATCGCTGGCAGTACCAGAATTGAATCTTGGTCTTCCATGCGACAGACAGCTATGCTGACCACTCAGCTGTGGAGTTGAACGAATAAAAGGCAGTCTATACGAAAAGGTACATCAGTACTGATGAGTCACATGTTTACATACCTGTAAAAACAAAACCTTCTCCAGGGTGTAATTGAACACTGTGTCGCTCCACCTAATGCACTGTAACACACTTGGAAGCCCCTTAGCTCCCTGTTTATAAGGAGGTCGAGCCATTGATGCTCAAGCTTGTCCCACTCTTGCATGGCATCAGTCCTGAGCTCATCCTGCGTTTGAAGGTGAGCGGGCTCCAATGACGATGTACTGCAATTTCAAAGTCTGAAGTTTCTCCAAATGGATTCATGTCAGCAGATGAAGTAGGCCATTCCATTCAGTTGGTTCCTGCCTCCTAAGGAAGGTTTCCGAGAGGTAGATACTGCGTGCTGGTTCAGTATCGCCTTGAAAGAGGAACCCTATCGCCGAAATATTGACTGTAGAGTGGACCATAAGCTGGAGGTGCTGCTTCTCGCCCAGTCTATGCCATTGTCTGTGAGTTAACGAACTTTCATATCTGGATTTCACTATACCCCATCCCCACCATCCTACTTTCACCTCAGGCCACGTGTCCAAGACTGTGGTACTTGAAGATTTGGGTTTCGACATCCATACGGACACTGAAGAGCCGAAGAGACCGATACACCTGCCTAATATCGTGTAAGACCCCCACTAACACGCAGAAGCGCCATAACACGACGTGGCATGGACTCGAATAATGTCTGAAGCAGTGCTGGAGGGAACTGACACCATAAATACTGCAGGGCTGTCCATAAATCCGTAAGAGTACGAAGGAGTGGAGATCTCTTCTGAACAGCACCGGCAAAGCATCCCAGATATGCTCAATAATGTTCATGTCTGGGGAGTTTGGTGGCCAACGGATGTTGGAGATTTGATGTTTTACCGGATTCATGATACTCTCAGTACACTCATGAAATGTTCGACGGGAAAATCACCTCTTCATCGCTACCTCGGAGATGCTGTGTCCCGTAGTAGTTCGTGCGCCGATTATAACACCACGTCCAAACTCACTTAAATCTTGATAACCTGCCATTGTAGCAGCAGTAACCGAACTAACAACTGCGCCACACGCTTGCCGATCGCAGCGACGTATTATGCCTGTTTACACATCTCTGTATTTGAGCACTAACGCGTATACCAGTTTCTTTGACTCATCCTGCCTCATCATTGTCCAGCACAGATCGCTAAGGATAAAAAATTAACATTCAGGGAAGGTGTTGATCTTACATTGTATGGTTCGTTAGGTCTTTCAAAATTCTAACCATAATGGGGTGAAATGGTTGACGAAATGTTTCTCGAACATATGTTGCTACTCAGACAATTTTGAATCTGGACCTACGAAAAATAGGTATTTAGTTTCTCAGCCAGAAATAAAGAAATACACATTTCTGAACTTTTGCATTTTTGGTAGTGAAACGAAGGGGAAACCTTTTTGGAAAATAAATCATTATTAAAGAAGTAGTAAAGTACTTTTGAAGGTACATATACAGGGTGATTATAATTAAACTGTCAAAACGCTGTAGAAATAACACCACTGGTCAGAATGACGTCCAATTGCAACGAAATATTATCGGAGAAGGGGGAAACGTATGTCAGAAGAAGTAAAAATAGTGTGAAAATTGATCAATAGATGGCACTGTGTGTATCAGAACACGTGAATGAAAAAACCTGTCATGTGCAACATCCATTGAAGTTGGTATAAACATGTCAGGTACACGGCTTTTCCTCGTTTCGCGTCTGCGATGTTCGCCATGACTGTTTCAATGTAGGATCGTGCTCTGCTTGTAAAGCTGTATTACAAGAATGATGACTGTGCTCATGTCACTCTGCAGAAGTTCCGGACGCTGAAGGGTTTGAAAAAAGGCGTTGGTCAGATGACTGCCGTGGGCTTGGAGAAAATGATTCGGAAATTCGAAAATAAGAGTTCCTTTGTTGTGCAACCTGGTAGAGGGAGGAAACGAATCGATTCGACGTTAGTGGAACCCGTGGTGACAGCAATGCGGGAGGAGACGAGTGGTGGTGTGTAAACTTCTAGTGCACGAAGAATTACCCGAACATTGGACATACCCCTGAGCACAATGTATAAAATCTTACGAAACATACTTCTTTGTTATCCATTCAAAATTACCGATGTTTAAAAGTTTAATTTTAATCACCCTGTATGAAAATAAGTATTTCACTTCTCGGTTAAAATGAAAAAATATGCATTTCACTGTTTTTTGTAATTAAATCCCTAAAGGTGTGAAATTGGGTGTGAAAAGTTTTATGAAAATATTTTATTGTGAAAGCATTTTTAAAGCAAACTCCATGAAAATTAGTATTTGGCTTCTCGGTTAGAAATAAATAATACATGTTTCCCTGTTTTCGAAAATTCAACCCTCTAAGGAGGTGAAATACGGCCAGACTGTGGGTATGAAACTTACAGTGTAGGTATCGTGGAAGGACAGATCGCCCTAAATTCCGCTACTAAGGAAGTGAAATACGGTATGAAAGAGTCTGCAAAATACGTGGATATTAAGGCAATTTTGAACCTAGAACGACGAATATTGGTATTTGGTTTCTCAGCCAGAAATAAAAAAATGCGCCTTTCAGCATTTTTGGAAATTTAAGCCATTAAGGGGGTAAAATATTGAGTCAAACTTTTGAAAATAAATCACTGTTAAAGAACTGATGAAGTAATTTTAAAGCTAAATTTATGATAATTTATATTGGATTCTTTGTTGGATACAAAAAGAAAATACGTGTTTCATTGTTTTTGGAAATACAACTCATAAGGGAGTGAAATAGGGGATGAAAATTGTTAACAAAATATTTCATTGTAGCCTATTAAAAAAGTCTTAATCTACGAAATTTTGCATTTCTCTTCTCGTTTAGATACAATGGTTCTGAGCACTATGGGACTTAACTTCTGAGGTCATCAGTCCCCTAGAACTTAGGACTACTTAAACCTAACTAACCTAAGGACATCACACACATCCATGACCGAGGCAGGATTCGAACCTGCGACCGTAGTGTTTCGCGGTTCCAGACTGTAGCGCCCAGAACCGTACGGTCACCCCGACCGGCCTTTAGATACAACGAAAAATGTGTTGAGGATGTATTTTTCTATGGAAATACGATCACAAGAACGCAGAAAGTGTGATTACCAGAAACCTCCAACTCCAGCCAGAAGAACCTTTTTTTTTTTTTTTTTTCTTTGTCAGAAGTACACTCGGAAAAGACCAAGCATACATGGCTTTAGCTTTAATTAGAACGAAAAGTTTAGAAGATGTTGCAATTTGTGAATAACGTAGAAATTCGATTAAAGAAAAACAGAAAAAAACAGATACGAGCAAAACAGCGGGCCCTGAGCTAGTCACGTGTAATAAATTGCATCCGTTTTTCAACAAATTTCAAGACAGTGACTGTTTCACTCCACAGGTTGTCACACTGCCCATGTGGACACCTGTCTTTCTGCAAACGTGGACATTTCCTGACCGCAACCACGCCCCTTGACGGTTCGATCCCGCCCCATGTGGGAGGTGGGGGGGGGGGGGCGACGGTCGAACCCTGCGTGGCTTTGAGTGTGGTCCCCCTAAACTGCCCGCTTCCAAACTCTCATCACGATAACTGGCACTGGCCAGATCGAGCAGCAGTATCGTGGGGGCGATAAGTACGGTCTCCATCCGTCACCATCCTGCTGCTGTCGAATTCCGACACGAGCTCCTTTTCATACGAGGCATAACGTGGTCTTCTCACAAACAAATATCACTCAGATGCCATTCCTGAATGAGAAAACAGTTGCGTAATGTTTCCTGATGTACAGAAGATATATACATCAACGAAGTGTTGCATCATCCCAATACGACGTGCAGGTGTGTCCCTCTACCAATCGAAAGGTCACCTCTAACGTTGTCTGTAAACATACATACAAGCACACAGTTAACTTGCAGATACCTGCGAGTAGAACAATGTACTGGAATAGACAGTAGCATTTCAGTCCGAAGTAAAGCACCAGCAGTGAAGCATTAGAAACGTGTGCGGAACAGTTGAGTCACATTTCAATCCCAAGCACAGCATCAGTAGTGACGCATTAGAGGGAACATCAGTCATGCCACGAAGGACAATCGCGATCAATGAGCGGATCTGCATTATCGCGTTACGCGCTTAGGTTTGTCCACCACCACAAAAAAAAAAGTTCAAATGGCTCTGAGCACTATGCGACTTAACTTCTGAGGTCATCAGTCGCCTAGAACTTAGAACTAATTAGACCTAACTAACCTAAGGACATTACACACATCCATGCCCGAGGCAGGATTCGAACCTGCGACCGTAGCGGTCGCTCGGCTCCAGACTGTAGCGCCTAGAACCGCACGGCCACTCCGGCCGGCCCACCACAAAAGTTGCACGACCTTTGTACTGCAGTCAAAGTGATGTGCTGCGGACACGAAATCGATTCCGACTGATAGGTAGTGAGGACTTACACCACACAGGCCTTCCGCATTCAACAGGTACACAGGATGATTGATCGCTACGACTTTTGAGTCAAAGAAACCTTGATTAGAGTGCTCCAGAACTGAATTTGGCGAATGTAGAGGCTAAAGAACGTTACGTATCGCATCAGACTGTGTCAGACGATTGCATGATGCGCATCACATCGTTTACAGACGAAGCTCAGATCTGTTTGCACCCTGATAATCGGCAGAGAACATGTTTGGAGACACCTCAACACTATCGAACGCCTCCAACACATTGTATCACGTGTGTAACACGTTGGCGGTGAAATAATGTTCTTGGGCGACATTACATCACGCCACCATAAATCTCTCGTGGTTGTTCAGGGCAAACTCACTGTTCTATTGTCCAGGGACAAGATTGTGATTCTGAGATCCTATTGCCCACATTTTGGTGACAATTTCATCTTGGTGGAAGAGAAATGGGGTGCTCACTGTGCTGTTCTACTGAAAAAGTACCTTCAGCACTCTAGGATTACCACAGTGGAGATGCCTGCCTATTCCCCGGACATGAACCCAATCGAACATGTGCTATTTTTGTACGCTGACAACGACCACGTACTCTCCGCAACTTTCGTAGACTCGCCTTTGCAGAGTGGGACAGTTTGGAAGAGGGCAGGCTTGATGACCTCATCGATCGTATGCCACGACGGATTCAAGCCTGCACTTACACCCATTACACATTGTACATTAATTTGCAATATATATATATTTACGGGATATTTTACGGGATCTGGACACATTGCAAATTAATGTACAATGTGTAATGGGTGTAAGTGTAGATATTTCTATTGGCGACAGAGGACTGTGTATTTAATGACATTATATCAGTATTTACGTCGTAATAATAATTATAGTTACTGCAAGTCGTATGTTTTTAGGTTGGATATTAAATCCACATATTTGCGGCACAAAATGTTAATGTTGGGTAGCAGGTCAAGCATTGAAGTGTGAATGGATGGAAGAAAAACAGGTACTCTATATAGATAGATGCTGTCCACTTATAGGTACAGCTGCGACTGTACAGTTAACAGTAGGTAGTAAAGTTTATGTCGTGCTTGTGGGAAGACTGTTCAATACATAGAAAACACAGTTATGTGTATGTACATGTTAAGCTACAACACACAAAAATATCTGCACTTACACTCATTCCGCCAAGTACTTGCAAGTGTCACAGAGAATTTTTGTTTTCTGTGCTGGCCAACGGTCTTGTCACACTGGTAACACTGTATCCCATCAGATCACCGAAGTTAAGCGCTGTTGGGCTGGGCTACCACATGTATGTGTCACCGTACGTGTCTGCCAAGTGATGTTGGCAACCAGGGTGCACTCAGCCCTAGTGACACCAATTGAGAAGCTATGTGACTAAGAAGTAGCGGCTCCGGTCACGAAAACTAACAGTGGCTGGGAGGGGGGTGCTGATCACATGCCTCTCTATATCTGCATGCAGTGACGCCTTTCGGCAGAGGATGACATGGCGGTCAGTCGGTACCGTTAAACCTTAGGAGGCCTGTTCGGATGGAGTTTGAGCGGAGTGCTGAGAATTTCGAAATAAAGGTGTGTTGTATAACTTTTATTGCTGTGTGTAGATGGCGTTACTGGTGTCTAATTTTTTCAGTTCTGCTGGGAAGTTGATTACTTGTGCATCCGAGCATCGAGTACATTTCACGCCAATTCGACGTTTGCTGAATGCTCTCTATGGTGTAGCAATTTTAATGAGCAATAGTACTATACTGATTTTCATTGTTTTGATCATTTCCTCTAGCAATCTGAAATCCATCTGTACATATGTTTCTTCGTTAAGCACGTGCACAGCCATCTATGAACAGGTTGTGTGTGGGACAAGAGACAAGCGGCGCCATTGTCTGCGGTGTGTGTGTGTGTGTGTGTGTGTGTGTGTGTGTGCGCGCGCGTGCGTGCGTGTTTGTTGTGGCTAGTATCCCGGCAGCAGCTATCAGACCCTCATCTCGCGTGCCACTGCGGGTCACCTTGTTATCCACGCGTGTAACTGTCAGTGTAACGCTTCGTGAGCAGCCCCTGCCCTCATTGATGCTTTGTAGCAGCTAATCGATAGCTAAGGCTCTTTTCCCCTTCGCTTCCTTTTTTTGCGTTTATAGTCGCACTAGTACGATAAAAATCACAGCAGGTCACGTACGCCCGGTCTGCCAGCGACCATTATTAACTTTGACAAAAATTTGTCTGCGACCTGTTTGAATCAGAGTATTCTCCTAGATAAACTGAGGCTTTACGGAACTGATGCTACAATCAACCAATGGATCATTTCACGTGTAACCAAAAGAACGCAGACAGTAGTACTTCACAATTCACAGAATGGTTAGAGTCGTCTTAATGGGGAGAAATCACTTTTGGGGTTCCACTATTGTTTTTCATATACATTAACGAACTTCCATCCAATATTCAACAAGCAGAATTAATTCTTCCTCCAGATGACAGCAGTATTGCCATTAATTCAAGTATACATACAGCAACAGAAGAAATAGTAAACAATATTTTATTAAAAGTTTAGTTGAGTAATTTATGCCAATGGTTTCACTATCAATTTCAGAAACACGCAATGTATTCGGTTCTACTCATCTTGAAGTACTACACCCCTGATGAGTATACTGCATGGTGAGGGAATAATAACTAGGGTGAAAACGTCAAAAATTTTGGAATTCCTAAAGAAATAAGTTCAGACACAATTAGAATCATTGTGGAGTAAGACAAATCAATAAGTTAAAGCATTTTACGTATTTTCATCCAATAATATCTATAAACTAATATTCTGGGGTAATTCATCTTTAAGAAAGAGGTGTTCATTGCTCAAAAACAAGGTACAAGGATAAAATATGGTGCTCATCCACAACCATCTCATAGCAGTCTGCTAAGGAGTTTGGCGTTTTGACTACTGCTTCATGGTTTATCTCCTGACGAATTTTGTTGTTAATAACCCACTATTCTTCAAAAGGAACAACGATGTACACAATCACAATATAAAAAGAAAAAAAATGAATTATTATTTTATATTACGGCTATCCTAGGCGCAACTGGCGGTCCACTATGCTAGCACCAAAATTTCTGATTACTTACGAAGTGATATCAAATGTCTGACAGACAATTAATTTGATAACAAACTAAAAAAGTTTTTCCTAGACAATTCTTTTCCCTAGAAGAATTTCTATTTTTGTATTGTGCAAAGATGGTGGGTAGGAACTACTAACCAACATCTGTATTTAAGGGAAAAAAATTAAAATACGGTACCTTGTATATGGTCAGCATGTGGTCATATTTACATATTATGAATGTCTAATGTGAATGTAAAATAACTTATTCCACATAATTTCGGAAGGGTGCAAATGATACACGAAAGATTTAATTAACTCACTAAAAAAACGAAGAGGTATCGGATAAAAATTTAAATAGCTGTTGTATCAGCTAATAATTATTCTGCTCTGAAAACTTCATTCTCCCAGAGAACTAGGCGTTACTCTGGAGACCTATGTCTAAATCATTACTCTCCAAGCAATCGTACGGTGTGTGGCCGATGTTACGTACTGTACAGCTATCATTTTCTCTCCTTCCCATTCAGTTCGTGGATAGTACTCCTCCGTACGAGCCCGAATTTTTCTACATTTTGAAACGTGTCATTGACCTACCTGTTTGTTGGAGGGAATTGTATGTTTCATGGCTCGTTTAGGAATAAATGGTCTTGCAATTTCGCGAGTCAGGCTCTTCATATGCACAGTGTCTTTCTTGTAATGTCCTCTTTCAAAGTCGTTACGTTCGCTGACTTTCCCATTTCCGGCCCCATTCGTTTCTGCTCCGCTTACATACCTTCCTTACCGCGTCACGTGCTTGCAACTTCGCCACGTGGCATTCATTTTCAAGATTAGTACTGGTCCTAAGATTTAGCCGTCAAACTATTTTGGCCCTTGAGTGTATGTATTGTGCAACAAGTATCAAAGTAATATAAATAAAGAGAAATTTCTGTCAAAATACAAAGTTTTTGAAGTACTCACTGTAAGATATTCTACGACTAAAACACATACAATTTTTATAACATGCTAAGATGCTAAGTTTGAGTTCCCCTCCTCACCCCCCCCCCCCCTCCCCAAGCCCAACAAAAAAAAATCTTTCAGTGATCAGTCTTCCGATTGGTTTGATGCAATCCGTGACGAGTTCCTCTCTTATGACAATCTCTTCACCTCAGAGTAGTACTTGCACCCAATGCCATCAAGTATTTTTTGGATGTATTCCCATCTCTGTCTCCCACTACAGTTTTTACCCCCTATAGCTGCCTCTGGTACCATGGAGGAAATTCCTTGATGTCTTAACTCATGTCCTAACATCCTGTCCGTTCTTCTTGCCAGTGTTTATCCACATGTTCCTTTCTTCGCCAATTCTGCAGAAAATCTTCTCATTACTTACCTTATTAGTCCACATAATTTTCAGCATCGTACTGCAGCGCCGTATCTCAAACGCTTCAGCTCTCCTCTTTTTCCGTTATCCTCAAGTTCATGATTCACTGCTATGCAATGCTGCGCTCCAATCGTAAATTTCATCTCTGTTTAAGGTGGCGCAATGGTTATCACACTCGACGCACATCTAGGACGACGAAGATTCAATTCCGCGTCTCTCGTCATCCCGATTTAGGTTTCCCGTGATTTCCCTGAATAGCTCCAGGCAAGCGCCGGGATAGTTCCTTTGCGAGGACGTGGCCGATTTCCTTCCCCACCCATGGAACAATGTGACCTCGTGCTGCATCTCTAATGACCTCGATGTCAATAGGACTTTATACCCTAATCTTCCTCCCTTTTTTTCCTTTTCAATGTAACGCCTGTGTTTAATACCGGTACCCTTTTGTTGACCAGGAATAGCCGCTTTGGCTGTGCTGATCTGATTTATGACCTCTTTGGTTCGTCCGTCATGCTTTGTTTTCCTTCCAAGGTAGCAGAATTCCTTAACTTTCTTTATTCTCTGGTCACCGATTTTGACGTTATGTTTATCGCTAATCTCACTTCTGCTACATCTCATTACTTTCGTCTTTCTTCGATTTACTCTCAGTCAATAGTGTGTGCTCATTAACTGTTCATTCCAATCGACAGGCCCTGCAGTTCTCACTCACTTTCACTAACGACTACAATGTCATCACCGAATCTTGATATCCATTTTCTTAAGTTTTATTTCCGTTATCAAGTACAACGTCTTAAGTCGCTGTTTGTTGACTTTACCTTTCCTAAACCCAAAATGATTGTCATCCAATTGATCCTTAATTTTTCTCTTGCATTCGTCTGTATAGCGTTCCTCGCAGCAGTTACGATTCGTGAGCTGGTGAGATGATTGCGTAATAGTTTTCGCGCTTACTTGGCATGCTGTCGTTGAGATTCTATGGATGATATCTTTCAGAGATTCTGATGGTATGTCGTCAGTCTTAAAGATTCTACACGCCTCCTTGAAAAGTCATTTGATTGCCTTTCCGTCAATCATTTTAGAAATGTTGTCTATCCTTTACGTCTCATTTGGCCTCGAGCCTTCCAAAGATCTGTTAAAATCTGACTCTAATACTGGATCCCATATGTGTTTCATGTCGACTCAAATTATTCACTTATTGTGAATTTAGAAGTGCACAATGAACAAGTTCTTCCTTTTTTAAATTTCCTATAGCAGTAATCTTGTATACTGCAAAGGTACGTGAACTTTAGCGTTCCATTAACTCTGGACGTTAGATGCTACTATTGCATGTGTGGTGTCTGTTCTTTCGGACATGTCCAAAAGAGCAGTAATATCTGTACGCCTTGTCGGCATTTCATGATATATCTGCACTGTAGATTCACTCTAGGGCCGTCTTCTTGCAGGGATCATGCTAAATACTGTGAGCAGTGATCATCGCACAGAAGTGGTGTCCGTCAAGTTGGGAATTTGGTTTTGATTGGAAGAGTGTCAGGATAGCCGAAGTGGTTAAGGTGATCGCTCGCGTAAAGCGGGAAATAACTTATGATCGCCGAAGTGGAAAGGATATAAAATGTAGACTGACAAAGGCAAGAACAGCTTTTTTGAAGAAGAGAAATATGTTAACATTGAGTATAGATTTAAGTGACACGAATTCCTTTCTGAAAATATTTGTACGGGCTGTAGCCAAGTATGGAAGTGAAACATGGACGATAAATAGTTTAGACAAGAACAGAATAGAAGTTTTCAAAATGTGATGCTGCAGAAGAATGCTGAAGATTAGATGGGTAGATCACATAACTAATGAGGAGGTGCTGAATAGAATTGAGGAGAAGAGAAATTTGTGGCACAACCTGACCAAAAGAACGGATCGGTTGGTAGGACAATTTAGTATTGGAGGGAATCGTGTGGCGTAAAAGTCGTACAGGGAGACCAAGAGACGAATACAGTAAGCAGATTCAGAATTATTTAGGTTGCAGTAGTTACTTGGTGATGAAGTGGTTTCCACAGGATGGAGTAGCATGAAGAGGTGCATAAAACCAGTCTTCGGAATGAAGACAACAACATTTCCTTTCCTTCCTTGCTTTGCAGATGGTGGGAACTTACATCAGAAAGAATGGTAGACAGCAATTGCGTGTGAAATCGATGGAAATGACAGGTTCAGTCGTTTTATCTTCTGAGATGGGACTTTTAAAAGCATCTACAGAGCTTAACGTACCGTTATCAACTTAAGAAAGATACGTTCGTCTAGCTAAGACTGTTGCAACTTCAGAGTTGACACATACGATGAAAAATTTAAAAATGTGTTCATTGCAGAAAAAAAACATTAGCTGGTTGCATAACTGCAGAAAGTAGACTTTTTAACTTGTCGAGCTGGGGGAGATTGGGTTATAGTATTTATTACCAGATCCTACGTAACCTGTTCGCAACCCAGAAAACACATCTGGTATAAGAGCGATGAGATTCAAAAAAGTAACAGTAACTCGTCATTAAGCATTAAAAATAACTATATATGTTTCAAAGCGACATCGTAATATTTTCTTATTCCTCAAGCTTTTTTGAAGTCTTCTTTTCATTAAACAACTTTATGTCTTTTAAGATGACAGTCCTAATAATTTCAACGTTTATGCAATAATTTCACAACATTTGCCTTATCCCATCTTGTAGCGTGGGTGGCGCAGAACAGGAATTATGCAAGGATTTCTTTGAAAAGACGTAAAAAAAGATTACTTATAGTATCAAGTAATTTTCATCTAAGGTATGTTAGGTGATACTACATGCTTTTTTTATACTTTTAAAATGTGCGGCGGATGGTACTTTATGTACCACTAACTGATCCCTCCTTCCCTGTTCCACTCGCGAATGGCGCATGGGAAGGATGACTTTCGCTGAGCCTCTGTATTTGTTCTAATTTCTCGAAATTTCTCCTCTTGGTTATTAAGCAAGACATATGTGGGGGAAGTAATATGTTGTCTTACTCTTCCCGGAAAGTGCTCTCTCGAGATTTCAGTAGCAAATCTCTCCGTGATGCACAACGCTTCTCTTTTAGCATCTGCCACTGGGCTTTGTTGAGCGGCTCTGTATCGCTCACGCGTCTGTTAAACGATCCCGTGACGAAATCTGTTCTGTAAGTCCTACCCCACAAGGATCCCAGATTGATGAACAATATTGAAGAACTGGTCGAACAAGGGCCCCGTGTGCCACTTGCTCCGTGGAACATTGGAGAAGTAGCTTAAAGGTTGTTCGAGGAACGCTCTGCCAGGCGCTTACTTGTGAGCTGAAGAGTAATCTTGTAGACGTAGATGTAGATGTTGACTAATTAAAAATGGTTCAAATGGCTCTGAGCACTATGGGACTTGACGTCTGAGGTCATCAGTCCCCTTGAACTTAGAACTACTTAAACCTAAATAACCTAAGGACATCACACACATCCATGCCCGGGGCAGGATTCGAACCTGCGACCGTAGCGGTCGCGCGGTTCCAGACTGACGCGCCTAGAAACGCTCGGCCACTGCGGACGGCTTGATGAATTACATTTACTTAAGATTCTTCATATGAATATCAGTCTAGCATCAGCTTTTCCTACTATTTGCCTCATGCGGTCATTCCACTTAAGGTCACTCTTGATAGTTACTACTGGATTTCATACGGTAGACACTGTTTCCAGCAATTTGTCATTAATGGTGTAAATGTACGGTAGTGGATATGAGGAATATGTTATGTTTATTGACGTTCAGGATCAGCTGCCAGAGCCTGCCCCATTCATCAACATTCTGCAAGCCATTCTGCAGATCGATGCAGTATCCTGCGGTTGTCACTTTCTTATACACAACTACACCATTTGCGGACGGTTTTAAAGAGGTTCTCATCTTCACTTCATGTATTAGGAAAATTGCCTGTTACGATACACATCTATGCTCTGGCTATCCAACATTTCTTCTTCCAGAGTATTTATAATTTAGAGCCTTTACCGGGGTAATTTCTTCACAAATACGTTTTCCTTCCATTTTCACCTATTTTCCTCTATTTTGAAGTTTAGGTTATGAAGGGTGGTCCATTGATAGTGACCGGGCCCAATATCTTATTTCGAAACAGGCATCAAACGAAAAAACTACAAAGAACGAAACTCGTCTAGCTTGAAGGGGGAAACCGGATGGCGCTATGGTTGGCCCGTTAGATGGCGCTGCCATAGGTCAAACGGATATCAATGCGTTTTTTAAAAAAGGAACCCCGATTTTTTATTACATATTCGTGTAGTACGTAAAGAAATAAGAACGTTTCAGTTGCATCACTTTTTTCGCTTTGTGATAGATGGCACTGTAATAGTCACAAACGTATAAGTAAGTGATACATTACCCATGTTAAAATGGATCGTTTACCAATTGCGGAAAAGGTGGATATCGTGTTCATGTATGGCTATTGTGATCAAAATGCCCAGCGGGCGTGTGCTATGTATGCTGCTCTGTATCCTGGACGACATCATCCAAGTGTCCGTACCATTCGCCGGATAGTTACGTTATTTAAGGAAACAGAAAATGTTCAGCCACATGTGAAACGTCAACCACGACCTGCAACAAATGATGATGCTCAAGTAGGTGTTTTAGCTGCTGTCGCGGCTAATCCGCATATCAGTAGCAGACAAATTGCGCGAGAATCGGGAATCTCGAAAACGTTGGTGTTGAGAATGCTGCATCATCTATTGCACCCGTACCATAATTCTATGCAGCAGGAATTGCATGGCGACGACTTTGAACATCGTGTCCAGTTCTGCCACTGGGCACAAGAGAAATTACGGGACAATGACAGAATTTTTGCACGCGTTCTATTTAGCGACGAAGCGTCCGTCATTCGCCAACAGCGATAACGTAAACCGGCGTAATATGCACCATTTGGCAACGGAAAATCCACGATGGCTGCGACAAGTGGAACATCAGCGACCTTGACGGGTTAATGTATGGTGCGGCATTATGGGAGGAAGAATAATTTGCCCCCATTTTATCGATGGCAATCTAAATGGTGCAATGTATGCTGATTTCCTACATAATGTTCTACCGATGTTACTACAAGATGTTTCAGTGCATGACAGAATGGCGATGTACTTCCAACATGATGGATGTCCGGCACATAGTTCGCGTGCGGTTGAAGCGCTATTGAAGAGCATTATTTCATGACAGGTTGACTGGTCATCGAAGCACCATACCATGGCCCGCACGATCACCGGATCAGACGTCCCCGTATTTCTTTCTGTGGGGAAAGTTGAAGGATATTTTCTGTCGTGATCCTCCGACAACGCCTGACAACATGCGTCAACGCGTTGTCAATGCATGTGTGAACATTACGGAAGCGAACTACTCGCTGTTGAGAGGAACGTCGTTATACGTACTGCCAAATGTATTGAGGTTGACGAACATCATTATGAGCATTTATTGCATTAATGTGGTATTTGCAGGTAATCACACTGTAGCCGGCCGTAGTGGCCGTGCGGTTCTAGGCGCTACAGTCTGGAACCGAGCGACCGCTACCGTCGCAGGTTCGAATTCTTACCTCGGGCATGGATGTGTGTGATGTCCTTAGGTTAGTTAGGTCTAATTAGTTCTAAGTTCTAGGCGACTGATGACCTCAGAAGTTAAGTCGCATAGTGCTCAGAGCCATTTGAACCATTTAATCACTCTGTAACATCATGCGTTCTCAGAAATGATAAGTTCACAAAGGTACATGTATCACATTGGAACAACCGAAATAAAATGTTCAGACGTACCTAATTTCTGTATTTTAATTTAAAAAACCTACCTGTTACCAACTGTTCGTCTAACATTGTGAGCCATATGTTTGTGACTACTACAGCGCCATCTATCACAAAGCGAAAAAAGTGGTCCAACTAAAACATTCATATTTCTTTACGTACTACACGAATATGTAATAAAAAATGCGGGTTCCTATTTTAAAAAACGCAGTTGATATCCGTTTGAACTATGGCATCGCCATCTAGCGGGCCAACCATAACGCCATCTGGTTTCCCCTTTCAAGCTAGACAAGTTTCGTTCTTTGTAGTTTTTTCGTTTGACGCTTATTTCGTAAGATATTTGGTCCGGTTACGATCAATGGACCACCCTGTATATTCCTAAATATTTCTTTATACCTTCATTCCTTTTCCAATCTTGCCTTGTACATCCTTTCACTCTTCTTAGATATTTATTGAATCTATATTTTACTTTCTTGGTGCCTTGTCGTTGCCCATGCTTCATTTCCATAAGTAAGGGTTGGTACTGCTACTGTTTTATAGAACGTCAGCTGGGTTCCTTTTCTGGCTCTATTCTGCAAACTTTTACGATGGTTCTACATATGGAAGCACATTTATTTAATTTTTGGTCCACGTCACGGGTTACATCCGGGACCGATGTCGTATTCTAAATATTTTAAATGTTTCACTTGTTCCAAGATTTTATTATCAAACTATTTTAGATATTATTGGTTGTCAGCCCTGAAATACCATCACTTTCGTTTTATGTACCGACAATGATAGGTTGTAATCTGAGGCTGTGTGCTGCAACTTATAGACTCTGATTACAGAGAATGGAAGTGACCTTCAGAGTTAGATCGTCTGCATATAAAACTACGTTTAGTCTAGTGTCACAATCTAAAAGAATTCCACTTAAGTTCAACATTTTACATTTGCTTATACCTTTATCTGTGTGTATTTATTATAGATTGTTGAAGAAATACAACGGACTCGCCGTACCCCTTTGTTTGTGTTCATTGGCTTCATTGTTATATTTCCTGTGTCTATAACAATTTCGGTGTTGGTGTATAGATTTTTAATAGCATTTGAGATTTGATGGATAATCTCGTTCAGCCATGATATTCTACAGCATTACTCTATTCACATTATGGAATTCTTTCTCAAAACTCACAAAAGGAAGCTAGGTTTCCCTAATGAACTCTCATTTCTTTTCTATAACTTGTTGCAGTGTAAAAATACTGTTCATCCAATATTAACTTTTCCATGATATTTTATAAGTCTTGTATTCACGATATTGGCGTATAATTCAAAGGCTGAATCCAGGAGACTTATACCTCGATAGTTGTTACATTTATTTTTATCACCCTTTCCAAAGAGAGATATTATTTTGGCTCTCAGCTAGAGCTTCTGGAGCCGTTTATTATATCTACATAGATTGTAAACAGTAACAGTCCTACAACACTTCGTTCTTGTACTCCAGAATTTACCTTTACATCTGTCTCTTTTGTTCCGTTCAGAGTGATGTGTACAGTTCTGTCTGAAAGGAAGCCTTGAATGCAGTCACAGATCTGATTCTATACTCGGTATGCTTGTATTTTTGTTTCCACTAATTCCTGTGGAGGATCATTTATGAATGAGAGAAACAGCAGAATACCAAAAATAGAACCCTGTGGTACACTGAGTTCGACTTCATGAGATCCTCTACAGACTCAGTCTGGTGGACTCACTGAAGCACTCCCGGACGGAGATGGCGCCCGTGGCCAGGCAGCGCCCGTCGGGACAGGTGCAGGCGTTGGGCCCTCCGCGGCGTAGCAGGCTGCCTGAGGCCACGAACCGCAGACCGTGCACCCCAGACACCTCCTGCTCGCGCTCATACTCCGCGTGCATGGACCTGCAACACGGGGCACCACGGCCGAAATGTGGATGTGCAGGGTGACAAGTATCCAGTATCTCTGAAATAGCATGCAGCTTTAGCAAACCAATACTGCAGTAAACTAACGGTACTTAAAACAGTTATCTATATCGTTCACGTTTCATTTACTATCACGACGTATTATGGCCTTACACCATGATCTTTAGGTGATTACGGCATTACTTGAGAACTTTTATGGAGGATGCAGCCAGTTGTCTGTCTTAACTTTCATAGCACTATAAAAATACTTATTTGTAAAGTAAGGGTGTAAATACTCTAAACTCGTCATGGAAGGAAAGAAAATCGACTGACACAATTAGTTTTTTAAATTTATATCATAAACTGTTGCAGTTTCCAAATCACAGCCCAACATGCAAGACATAAGGTCAAATGAGACATGCCATTGGCAGACTTTGGATTACAATCCTGGACCCACAGTAACAATATTGAACTCAACGTGGAGTTCAGAGACAAAACATGAGAAATTCTATGATTTGCCAATGACACTATAAATCTGTCAGAGACGAAAAAGGATTAGGAGGATCAGTTGAACAGGATCGGTAGTGTCTTCAGAAGAGGTTGTAAGCTAAACATCAATAACACTCAAGTAAGGCTATGGAGTGTAGTCAGATTAAATCAGGTGACGGCGATGAAATTGCTGTAGTAAATGAGGTTTAGATTAGATTACATTAGACTCTGTTATCGTTCCATAAACCCAAAAAATGAGATGATTCTCGTGGGCGTGGAACATGTCACGATGTATAACATAAAATATTTGAATATAATACTTACTTCCCTGATCATTTGTCAGGAGGTTGTCGAAATAGGCGAATACAATGCGGCAAACTAGCACAGCTAATATTTACAGAGATAACACACTGTCAGAATGAAACATTATTATGCATTATTAATAAATTTATCATGCACAAAATAATTAATCTTGACTGTTGTGACCAAGTGCTCTCAAAACAGAAATCTAACAGACATTTTTACTTAAGTTGGCTTAACAGTCTCTGTTAAAATATTCATCTATAGAATAGAAGAAGTTGCCTATCAAAAAGTCTTTCAAACTCTGTTTAAACCGTGCTTTATCTGAAACCAAGTTTTTAATGGTTCCTGAAAATTTACTGAAAATTTCTGTTCCTTAATATTGGACCCCTTTTTGGACCAAGGAAGTGATTTTGGGTCTTTATGTAGATTGTTCCTATTCCTAGTATTGAAACTGTGTATTGAGCTATTGGTTGTAAATCGAGATGTATTACTTGCAGATTCATTAAGGAACAAATATACTGTGAAGCAATGGTTAGAATACAAAGTTCCTTGAACAGGTTTCTACATGATGTTCTTGAATTTACACCACAAATGATTCTTATCACACGCTTTTGCGCCCTAAAAACTTTTGCTCGGTTTGATGAGTTCGCCCAGAATATGATTTCATTTGACAAAATAGAATATCTCCTACATCTGACACCATTCTCACTGCAAATACAGACTTGTTCAGGTGCATAAGCAATTCTATGGTATGCCCTTCCCAACTGCATTTATTATCGAGTTGTAATCCCAGAAATTTAACACTGTCAACCTGTTCGATCTGCACGACTTCATATGTTATACACATGCTGGAAGCAAATCTCTTCTGAACTGCACATAGTGTGTCTTCTCAAAGTTTAATGACAGTGAATTAGCTTCAAACCACTTATTAATCTCAGTGAAAATTTGATTAGCAGCTATTTCTAAATCTGTACTTGACTTACTACATAACATAGTAGCTGCGTTTTGCTATTTAGCAAGCAAAATTACTCATGGTGGCAGAAGTAAAGACAATGTAAAGTGCAGATTGACAATGGCAAGTAAACTTTTCACAGAAAGATGTTAACATCGAATGTATAAGCGTTAGGAGGTCGTTTCTGATTTATCTGGAGTGTAGCCTCTGCACAGAAAAAAAAGTAGGCAGCAAAGAGTAAACACGATATTATTGTAGATCCAGATCACTGCAGCAAATAACTGGTAAAGGTACTACTCTATAATAAATATGGCATATATGTTTCTAGTCAAGTGCAGATTTTCATACAGACATACCAATAACCTACGAATATCTACTGTAGCGTTAAATTTATTTAATTTTATCCTTTTTTTAAACTAAATATACTGCACAACAGTTCACATAACAGTACAGTTCATCCAGATTTGATTTTATCACTACATATACAGGGTGTTTCACTAAATGTGTTTGCCTCTGTAAGTTACGAAGTAATAGGCGACGGAAATATTTATTGCGACAGGTCACCATAAAAAACGATACACTGTCTGCGGATCTATGAACATAGTTTATTGTTATTATCCAAAGAGTTACAGCAAAAAGATACAATTTTTTTAAATGGAACAATAGTTGTTTCTATCATGCACTGGAATCAGTAACACCAGGTGCGTATACATCAATTTAAATTACATTCCTATCACTTATAAGTTTGGGAGCTACAACCCTTCAGAGTTTTAGGCGCAGATACCACACACGCTGCGCATAACGCAATGCGCCTTCTAAATATGGTGCGGCCGAGTTGTAACGTCTCCGGTGTCACGGAGCGAGAAGCTTCCTCGAATCGCTTTTAGACTGCCGACTGTCGCCGCACACGGCCGTATACCCGACAGTTCGAGCCACACAAACAAACGGGGCTCGATATACGAGGGCTGTCCAGAAAGTAAGTTACGATTGATGGCGAAATGGAAACAACAGTGAAAATCAGAAATGTTTTATTTGTAACAGTTAGCTATACCTTCCAGCTACTTCTCTACGTAGTCACCGTTCTGACTTAGATATTTGTCGTAGCGTTGTACCAACTTTCCAATACCGTCATCATAGAAGACAGCCGCCAGTGCTTTCCGCCAATTCTCTACGCTGGCCTACAGCTCGTTTTCTGTGCCAAAATGTAGTCTTCATAGCCAGCGGTTCATGTGAGCAGAGATGAAACTCAGAGGGAGACAATTACGGGCTGTATTGTGGGTAATCAAACATTTCCAATTGAAAACGATGCAGGAGCATCTTCATTGCCCCTGCAGAATGCGGCTGAGAATTGTCTTGAAGAATAAACCGCACGACAGTTATGTAATGCTGGCTGCATAGCTTCAGGCGAAATTTCTTACCGGGCCTTCGTACTTGGCGGGAGACACTATTTTCTAGACATCTTTACGCGCTCACTGCGAGCTCAGAAATAAGAAGAGCGACGTGATGCCATCTAGGGTCATACTAGAGACACTGACCAACACATCGGTGCAAAGCTTCATCGGATTATCATAATCGTTTCCATTTCGCGGGCGATCCGAACTTACTTTCTGGACACCCCTCGTAGCACAGTTACTGACATCGGATGAAGATGGCATACACGAACAACGAGTACGTTGGCATGTTGCTGATGGTCAGCGAGTGCCAACACAATGCCACTGAAGCAGTCATGGCGTATGCCCTGAGATATCCTATGGGAAGAGCTCCGGCAGCCATTACGTTCTTACGTGCCGAACAACGACTTCGGGAAACAGGCAGCTAGGTAACGCGCAGCAGTAACAGACGAAGAACTGCAGGAAGTGAATAAACGGAGGTGTTTGTTTTCGCTCCAGTACACCACGATCCTCATGTCAACATACGAGCCGTTGCTGCAGTCGCTGATGTCAGTCTTACATCCATGTGGCGTATAGTACATGGCCACAGGTTTCACGCGTACCGCCTGTCACTGATCCAGGAGCTGCATGGGAACGATTCCCGTGCGAGAGTTACATTCTGTGAATCGGCCATGCGTAATTTCACGCTGGAGTCTTTACAAGGTGTTATGTTTTCTGATGATTCCACTTTCACAAATTATGATGCAGTGAATCGCCATAACGTCCACTATTGGGCCGCAGAAAATTCTCCTGTCGACCGCCAACGTAGGTGATCTATTTATGTATGGTGTGGGCTCCTCAGAGATGAAATCATCTGTCCACACTACTTCCCAGGTACACACACTGACAGGTAAGTTATATCACGCGTTTATAGTCGACAGTTTGGGTGGTCTCCTTGAACATGTGTGTCTACACACGAGAGTCAATATCTGGATGCAGCACGATGGTCACCCAGCCTATTCTGCGTGTGCTGTTGTGGAAGAACTAAACAACAGGTTTGTAGGAAGGTGGTTGGGGAGCCATGGTCCTCATCCGTGGCCCGCAAGGTCGCCCGATTTAACACCATTAGATTTCTTTTTGTGGGCATATCTAAAGGATCGTGTTTATGTCACTGAGCCCACATCCCCAGATGATCTAAAACGGCGCATGGAGGACGCATGTAGCTCCGTGACACCGGCGATGTTACATCTCGTCGCAGATCCTTTAGAAGGCGCATTGCATTGTGCATTCAGGAACATGGGCACACATTTAAACATCTCGTTTAAATCAACTTCCCACCGCCAGAACAACCATCAACCACCACACAGCCATGTATTATGTACAGCGTGTCGTATCTGCCCCTGAAACTTTGAAGGGTTGTAGCTCCCAAACTAAAAGTGATAGGAATGTAATTTAAATTGATGTATACACATCTGGTGTTACTGATTCCAGTGCATGATAGAAACAACTATAGTTCCATTTAAAAATTGTATCTTTTTGCTGTAACTCTTTGGATAATAATACAAAAAAGTATGTTCATAGCTCCGCAGTGCAACGTTTCTTATGCTAACCTACCGCAATAAATATTTCCGTCGCCTAATACTTCGTAAATTCCAGAGGCAAACACATTTAATGAAACACTCTGTATATGTTACGTAATATTCCTAATTATAACTTCAGATAATTATTGTACAATATATTTCCATTTGGACTGGGACTCGCCCCAGTTAAGCTGGCATAGTGAGCTTTCAGTGTATATCATATAAGATTTAAATATTGTAATTTACAACAGAATATTTTCACGCATTTCAGATAGATAGGTACACAAGCAGCCAGCTGGTGGCATAATACATAAAGACTCGACAGCCATGAAATAGCAGTATGCACACACGTATAACTGACAAGCCTGTTATGCCATCTGTTGACCACTTGTGTAACTATCTGAAATACGTAAAAATTATCCTGTTGAAAATTCTCATATTTAAATGTTATTTAATATACACTAAAGATATGAAAACAAAAAGAATTTCTCCGATGAACAGATATAGTAGATAAGCCATATATACAAATATTCTGCGAGCTTACCTGCAGATATCGTGGGCGAAGATGTAGATGGTGTCATTGGGCGTGATGAAAGGTGGGAAGAGCGTGGAGTCTGTGCCACGGATCTCGTTGCATGGGCTGTTGCTAGGTGACCAAACCTTGAGCCGCGAACTATTGTCGTACGATATGACGGAGCCCAGGGTGCGCACGTCCTCCACGCCAGAGTCCACCCGCCACCACTGTTTGGATGTGCCGTTCTTCTGCAAAGGCCATACGTATCTGTTAGTGCAACACGTCAAACACGTCACTCATTACACACGTGCGTGAGAGTTCATGTCGAGGGATCTCCGGGACCCCACCCGATCCGATCACCTCAAATTTTGCTCAGAATTTTTGTGCAAGTTCGCTAAACGGACAAAGGAAGATATACAAATTTCCAGCCTCTTACGTGAAGGACTACGAAATCTCGTGGTGACAATCGAAATATTTCGCGTTGTTGGTTCAGGAACCTTTCTTCATGTTACCATGTTACCTATCAACTAATTTATAACATTTGCGAGTTTGACCACTTTTGGCAGTACAGTTTCTTGAGAGACATCGGACTAAAGTTTGCCAGAAAAATTTAGATCAAAATTCAGTAACATTTACGGTCTTGTATTTCACATGGGATGCCTGTTCCAAACTTGCGATGATCAACATCTGAAAGAGCATTCCATTGCTTACAAAATATCTCATTTCAATGATTGCGCATTTCACTAAAGGCTTACAACCATCCTGTACAGTTTAACGCGCAAATCACTATTTCAGAGCAGCATCCTCTAATACAAAATTATTTGTACGAAAGCAACAAGAAATTCAATTCCGAAAAATTAATCGTCTGTAAAAAAGTATAACCTAATTTTGTTTTTGTAGGGGAGTTTTTGTAGTACTGAAACTTTTGTGGATTCAGAAACTGAAGGAGACACGTCACAGTGCGCTTTTGGTAATAAATTTGCAGTTTGCTGATGTATAGTCCCAAGCTCTTTTGCCTTGGTGGATGATAGTTCTGGACACAGGTTTCCATCTCCATATTATTTTCTCTTGTGTACCGAAAAATACTGGAGATTTTAGAGGTTTACGTTTGCCGCTAAAGGGGTAGCCTAGCGACAGGCGCTGGCGCCTGTAACTTTGACGCTCTGTAGCATCGTTGAACGACGTTTCCGGACACGGATTCTTATCCTTGATTTGTTTCTGAAGACATCATCTACAGCCACTCGAAGTTTGTGTCAACATTTCTAAGACACCACGTATGTATCAGACACGTGCATTGGCGAAGCTGTATGTAAAAGGCTTGTATTTTAGTAAGTAAATTTGAGTGCCGCAAAATTGCTGAAATAGTCGGTAAATGAAATCCCACTAGTTAAAAAACCAATGACGTTATTTGACGCGTTTCGGAAGACACCGTTCATCAGACAGTAATGATCACCTTCGTATTCATAAACTTACAGACATGATAATGATGGAAGCTGAAAGAATGAATTAAAATATGTGCCGCGGCCGTGACTAGAACCTGGGTCTTCTTGCTTACTTGGCAGATACACTAATCGTCATACCACCGCAACAGTATGTTCAACGTTACTGCATGAACTGCCCAAATCGAAAACCCTCCCGAACACAAACTTCAGTTCATATCTTCAGCTTATTTTCCCTCTACATTGTCACTATTACCTTGGAAAAGAACCCCAGCGTTGAACGTAATGGGAAAGTCGTGTAATAGTGACACTGTAGGGGAAAAACAAGATGAGGATATGAAGTTTGCGTTGGGGAAGGCACTCGACTTTGCTATATGTGCTGCAACGTTGCCTATGGCGCTGAGGTGGTGTATAGTTAACAGTTCTGCCGTGCAATCTAAAAGACCCGGGTTCTAGTCCTAGACGGAGCACAAATTGTAATTCATTTTTTTCAGCTCCCATCATTATCGTAGATAAAATGCGAGACTTAAATGTCTCAGGGAAAATTAATTATGAAATGTAAAGACATGTTGTAGCTGATACAGCTGTTATAGCAGACCCATAATCAGACCCATCTAATGATGGGAATCTCCCGAAACGCGTCAAATAAAGCCAGTGTGAGGCGTAGCGCCGTATACCGATTCTGCCTTGGAAGCGGTTAAGTGGGAGATGTGTCTCAGCTGGATAGCGACAGATGGTGACGCGACACTGGACGCGCACGTAGTTTATGTATCATCCGATAGAGGACAGTATTGGATAGGGGACTCTGATTTAGTTTCGATTGTGCCCACTAGAGTGCACTAGAGTAATAGAATGTTCTTCAATAAAATTCTTCAGGGTATCAGACCGCATCGTCATAATTTAAAATGCGCCAACGTTTCAGCCAGCGTTGCAGCTAGCCTTCATCAGGGCCTTACGTTAACTGCTAAATGAACACACTTGGTTCCTTAAATAGCTGCACGAGAAAACCGTGTCGTTACTTGATTGGCTGTAAAAGGAGGAGGAGGAGGGGTGATAAGTATGCTTTATTGGTGTTTCCTTTATTATCTGTCATTGGCTGAAATAGCTGTTTTCTATTGGTCTTTATATTAATCCACCCCATTGGAGGAGACGGACGAATAGCGAACAGGTGATGGCTGTGACGTCACACTGTTTCCATGCTGTCCAGAAGCCGGCTGCGGCGTGCCATTGCTTTGTGTACTCGCGACCACAACTGCAGCTCTCCGCGTGTCTGCATGGGCCGCCACGGCTCTGCCGCCGCTCCGTAGCCCTGCTATTGCGGGCAGCCAAGACCTCGGAAGCTTGTACCCGTCCTCTCTATTCATGTTGGCGGGTCTTTTGGCTATTTCTATCGCCTCTCTAATCTTTCTTTTGAAAGTGAGAGGCTGTTTCGCCAGGACGCGGGCTTCTTGAAAAAATATTGGTTTCCCGCACTCGTCTCTGTGTTCCGCCACTGCTGACTTAGTGTGTTGTTTCAGGCGGATATATCTTTCATGTTCCGAGAGCCTTGTGCTAATCGGACGTCCCGTCTCACCTATGTAGACTAATCCACACGCACAACCAATTTCATACACGCCAGCTGTGTGTAGTTTGTCAACTGCATCCTTGATAGAACCGAGCATGTCTGATATTTTGTTTCTGCTTCGGAAAATTGGTTTGATGTCGGCTTTTCGTAGAATTTTGCCAATACGTTCGGTGACCCCTTGTACATATGGTAACACAGCAATGCTCTGTGCCTCCTTCTCCTCTTCCCTATTAGTCTTCTCCCTTGTCGACATGGTGCTGTCTATCATCTGCTTCCCATAGCCATTAGTTCCGAAGATGGACCTGAGGCGTTCAAGTTCTGTCTTCAGATGTTCTTCGTCGCTTATCCTGTACGCTCTCTTCGTTAGCGTGTGCAGGGCGGACTTCTTCTGCGTGGGATGATGGTGGGAGGAGGCGTGAAGGTACCTGTCCGTATTGGTTGGTTTCCTGTACACTTTGTGGCCTAGTTTACCATCAGGTTTTCGATAAACTTCCACGTCGAGAAAAGGCAGCACCCCATTCTTCTCTGTTTCCATTGTAAACTGTATCTTCATAAAGTGTTATTATGTCTTTTTGTGTATGTAAAATGTTATAAATGTGTTTTAGCAGTATGAATGATGCGTAAGTGAGGTTTAATGTTAATATGGAGATAATTGTTTAACGAGTTATGTAGTGAGATTTAGTGTGGGAACATTTCGAAGAAGTAGGGATGTGGACAAAGGGGAATTTCGTAGAATAGATTTGTAAAGTAAGTTTATGGTAAAGGGAAAGTTAATTCAGGTATAAATAACAATAGTAAATAAATTTATGCATAAACAAAATTTCAGCATATTAGATAATTACGTCGGTAAAAAGTGCAGTCGTTAGGTTTACTATTTTGCGATTGATTATTGATGAAAGGCGCGGACTGACGCGGGAGAATGTTGTTTTGCTATTGGCTGTTGAGTAAAGTGACCAATGGTAAAGCAATATTCTTCGCGCGCCTTTCACTGCTGGTAGAGAAGACTTAGAGTATTCTAGAGAGGAGTCGGAGCCTAGCCATGAAACAGTTTGGACGTGTGTAGTAGTAGTTCCGATGGAAATGATAAGTTGCCGGATCTAGCAGTGTTTCATACATCAAAAGTGTTGTAAAGTGACGGCATAATTATTCCGATGGGTGTGTAGAAATTTCGGAATTTTTAAGTGAATTTTGTGACGAGAAAAAGACATAAATTCCGAGTGGCGTATTGAACAGGTCGGTGGCTAAAAACTGTGACTGCATTAGGTACCGACAGACTTAATATTTGGCGAGCACTCTCAATCAATAACAATCCGCATTTTTGTAGCTATTACGTTTTCGGGAAATGCAACACCATAAACTTACTAACGTGAGTGAAAGGGATTATGAGTGTCTGTGTTAAGACTAGCACTGGCTTGGCAGTGATACTTGTTCACCTAAGTTTCAGAATATATTAATTAAGGACAAAATTTCCAACCTTTCATTTCGTGTGAACACTTTCTCCCGAAACGTAGATTAGTGACTGATTCACTTCGAAGTACAGTAGGTTTCGCTCGGCTTCCCTACTGATGATCTGCTGAGACAATGTTCACAGGTAGGTGCAGATACGACGTAAAGGGACGGAAGGAACCGCACCGCCGCAAGTGGTTCTTTTAGCTAGTGGCATTTCATTTAGCGTTCAGGAACTTTGCAGCACTCATATTAATTTACAGTGTACTTGCACTCTTCCTGTGTGAGTTTATGACATAATTACGATTTTAATAAGCATGGCGTTACGGGCCGTGAAAGTTTACCTTTTATAATCTGGTTTGCTTTAATAATTTCAACATGATATGCTTCACCTGTTATGAGCAAGAGCGTCTGAATGGGCAGAGTAGTGTACAGACGTCAGTGGGAGCGTGGAGTCGGAGTGTACTCACGAATCCGAAGAAGGAGAAGACGTAGACGCCGGGCTCGGTCTGCTGCACGGTGGCAGGCAGCAGGGAGGGCAGCGCGCCGCAGGCGAGCGTCGCCACGGCGGACAGGTTTCCGCGGCAGTCCACGGTGGGCACCCCGGACCACAGCAGCTGCCGCGCAGAGGCGCGCTGGAACAGCTGCGCGCCGCCCGGCACCAGCTCGGACAGCACCGGCTCCACCATCGACAGCAGCGACGAGTAGTCCTCCGACACCTGCACCACTATGCCCTGCGCACACCAACACGGCGCAGGCTCAGCAGCGTGCAGTCCTCCGTTACCTTCGACACTGTGCCGAGAACATCACAAGGCACTCGACAGTGCGTTCCTCTAACTGGGAGCAAAAGATCACTCACCCGTGAATCAGTGTTGCTAGCAATCACGAGTTTACTACCAGTGCCCGAAGGCTATTCCGAAAGTGATGTCTGATTGTCGCAAAATGGAAACCACAGATGATTTAAAAAAAAAAAAAAAAGAAGAAGAAGAAGAAAAAATTCAGCAGTTACGCTACTGGCCATTAAAATTGCTACACCAAGAAGAAATGCAGATGATATACGGGTATTCATTGGACAAATATATTATACTAGAACTGACATGTGATTACATTTTCACGCTATTTGGGTGCATAGATCCTGAGAAATCAGTACCCAGAACAACCACCTCTGGCCGTAATAACGGCCTTGATACGCCTCTGCATTGAGTCAAACATAGCTTGGATAGCCTGTGTAGGTACAGCTGCCCATGCAACTTCAACACGATACCACAGTTCTTCGAGAGTAGTGACTGGCGTATTGTGACGAGCCAGTTGTTCGGCCACCATTGACCAGACGTTTTCAATTGGTGAGAGATCTGGAGAATGTGCTGGCCAGGGCACCAGTCGAACATTTTCTATATCCACAAAGGCCCGTACAGGACCTGCAACATGCGGTCGTGAATTATCTTGCTGAAATGTAGGGTTCCGCAGGGATGTAATGAAGGGTAAAGCCGCGGGTCGTAACACATCTGAAATGTAACGTCCACTTTTCAAAGTGCCGTCAGTGCGAACAAGAGATGACCGAGACGTGTAACCAATGGCATCCCATACCATCACGCCCGGTTGATACGCCAGTATGTCGATGACGAATACACGCTTCCAATGTGCGTTCACCGCGATGTCGCCAAACACGAATGCGACCATCATGATACTGAAAACCTGGATTCATCTGAAAAAATTACGTTTTGTCATTCGTGCACCCAGGTTCGTCGTTGAGTACACCATCGCAGGCGCTCCTGTCTGTGATGCAGCGTCAAGGGCAACCGCAGCCATGGTCTCCGAGCTGATAGTCCATGCTGCTGCAAACGTCGTCGAACTGTTCGTGCAGATGGTCGTTATCTCGCAAACGTCCCCATATGTTGACTCAGGGATCGAGACGTGGCTACACGATGCGTCACAGCCATGCTGATAAGCTGCCTGTGATCTCGATTGCTAGTGATACGAGGCCGTTGGAATCCAGCACGGCGTTACGTATTACCCTCCTGAACCCACTGATTCCATACTTTGCTAACAGTCATTAGATCTCGACCAACGCGAGCAGCAATGTCGCGATGCGATAAACCCCAATCGCGATAGGCTACAATCCGACCTTTATCAAAGTCTGAAACGTGATGGTAAGCATTTCTCCTCCTTACACGAGGCATCACAACAACGTTTCACCAGGCAACGCCGGTCAACTGCTGTTTGTGTATGAGAAATCGGTTGGAAACTTTCCTCGTGTCACCACGTTGTAGGTGTCACCACCGGCGCCAACCTTGTGTGAATGCTCTGAAAAGCTAATCATTTGCATATCACAGCATCTTCTTCCTGTCGGTTAAATTTCGCGTCTGTAGCACGTCATCTTCGTGGTGTAGCATTTTTAATGGCCAGTAGTGTAGCTCCGATTGAGACATCTCTCGTGTCATTGTAGCAAAAAAAGGCAGTAGCTTGTCCTTCTTGCGAAGTTTCTGCGCTAATCTGTCGCTTGTTGTCTGTGCCAAAGTGTCCTCAGCGGTTCATGTGAGCATAGACGAAAATCAGAGGGAGCCAAGTCCGGGCTATATGATGGGTGATCAAACACTTCCCACCGAAAAGACAGCAGGAGCTTCCTCTTTGCCCCTCTGTGTGAGGCCAAGAATTTGTTATGAAGAAGGAAATGCATGACGGTTACCCGTTGTGTGGAATGCATGAAATCAGGCGAAATCTCTCAGAGAGAATCATACTTCGCGGGAGACACTGTTTTCTAGCCATGTTTACGTGGTCACTGTGCACTTCGAACTGAAAAGACCGACGTGGCGACATCGACGGGCAAACTAGAGATACTGTCCAATACTGTCAGATTTTCACTGTGCTTTCCATTTCGCAATCGATTGGATGTTGCTTTCTGAATAGCCATCGTATGTTTTGCCTGGTATCTGGCCTGAATGACAGCGTAAATGATATGCACGTCTGGAGTCTTTCTCACCATTTGGTCTACGCCATTCGCGTGACATGCTCCAACCTCGCTTACTTGATGCCATGTAAAAGAAGTCTGTACTACTGGCTTTTATTCAATAAAGGGAGTTCCTGATGCCTGTGAAAGGCACTCTTCGTCTTCGTGACTAAGCTGATCTCTGAACTTCTAGCACACAAACCTCGCCCCTGGACTAAGGCTTCGAGCTATGTTCCGACTTGGCTTCTGGGCTGCATCTGGGACTCACGTTGGGTTGGGTTGGGTTGTTTGGGGAAGGAGATCAGACAGCGATGTCATCGGTCTCATCGGATTAGGGAAGGACGGGGAAGGAAGTCGGCTGTGCCCTTTCAAATGAACCATCCCGACATTTTCCTGGAGCGATTTAGGGAAATCACGGAAAACCTAAATCAGGATGGCCGGACGCGGGGATGAAACGTCGTCCTCCCGAATGCGAGTCCAGTGCGTTAGCCACTGCGCCACCTCGCTCGGTGAATCTGGGACTCCTACTGCCGTGTAGTAAGAATGTGATCGCGATTTCCACTTCGATGACGAACTATAACGCTAGGCTCACAATTGATTGTGACTGTATAAGGCTGGTAGACGATGACGACAGAGAGGGGGAAGCTTGGGGTGAAAACACCATGAAGCGGAGAGCTGTGAGTAGAAGAGTTATGGATGGAGATACCTGTCTCTGTGCCAGATGTCTGTGTCTCCTTGGTAGGGGGGAGAAACAGAGTGCCACATCTAGGAACATCTGCGTACCTTTCCACGCCCCTCACGTGTGAGAGCCATAAATGTCCAAAGTAACTGGATATGACAATACTATATACAAAGTTTTACAGAATTCTTACAATGCTATTAAAATATACATAGCTGCTATGAAAGATACTTTCGGTTTCAAAGCTCCATATTTCCCAAAGTATTACATGTACAAATATGATGCACACATGAGCAGAAACCTAAACTCATCAAGTTTGCGTTTTACAGTCACTTCTGCCCACACAACAAACGTCCAGACGGTAGTCAAATTCGTTGGATACCTTATGTAGCAACATTCTTTCAGTGGCCACCGTAGCGGTATTGACGTGTTCTCAGAGCTGCTCCAGTGTCCCTGGCAGTGTGGTATCCAAACACGGTCCTTAATATGCCACCAAAGGAAAAAGTCACTAGGCGTTAGGTCAAGCCAGCGGTGCGGAAGTTCCTCGTTTAATTTATGACGAACATCGATTCTCCCATGAGGAGATGCCCAGGGTATTTGATTTCCCATTCAGAAAATAAAAGATACGTGTTTGAGCATTTCTGGAACATTAACCACTAAGGTGGTAAAACAGTCAGTGAAAGATTTTTGAAAATAATAATTACTAAAGAAGTGTTAAAGGATTTTTAAGGCTACATCTATGATAATTGGTATTTTGACTTCTCGGTTAGGGGATGAAAATTATTAAGAAAATATTTAGTTACAGTAGAAAAAAATTTTAAAAATAAAATTACAAAATTGATATTTCCTTCCCGGTTAGATGTACAGAAATATTTGTTAGGGGACAGAATTTCTATGGAAATGTCTCCACAAGAAGGCAAAAGGCAAAAACGTCGGACTCCAGCTACCAGAATCGCTTTTTGGTCAGAAGTCCATTCGGAAAAGACCATGCTCATAGGGCCTTAACTAGGGTGAAAAGCTTAGAAGGATTGCAATTTCTGAACAACATAAAAATCTGATTTAATGAAAACAAAAAATTATCTGCAAGTCATACAGCCTATACGAGCACAGCAGCGGGCACTAAGCTAGTCTTTTCATACAAGTGGAATGTTGGTTGGGCACTGATTATCACCTTAGATGCGAAATGTTCATCGTCAAGTGCTACTTCCATTGTGACACAAAATTCAAGGCTACGAGTTTTACCGTTTCATGACCTGCAGACTGTACGGTTTGAAATGTAACCGCCGTCGAAAAATCTTACACGCAATTTTCTGCGTTATTCCAAGTTCATGGCTTGCTAGGATCGCTGATTTTTATGCGCAGCCTACGAAACTTTCCCTCACCCTCTCCACGGTAGCGTGTCGCACACTTGGTCGACGGATACTTTTCTGTTCACAGAAACAACCAGTGTCCTTAAACTGTCGAGACCAACGAACAGTGCTCTGTTTGGGAGACGGTTCTTTCCCATAATTCCTTCTGCATGCACGTTGCACTATTGTACCACGTAACTTCTCGCATATTCTAGCCCCAAAAATTCTTTTCTTGCTTTATCACCATTTTGTCAAGGAACTGTATTCGCAACGCCAGCTGGCGGGAGCAAGGCAAATTCGTTGAGTTTGTGGTCATTTTTGTACGTGTAATACTGTGGAAAATATAGGAGTTTTAAAACGAATGAATCACTTATAGTAGCCCTGTGTAGCAAACTATATACCATATAATTGTATTAACATAGGTATAGGTTATATCGTAATTCCAACTCTGTTATAAGATACTAAGACACTAAAATATTACTGCTAGTCACGTAGTTACTAAGACATTAATGTATCTAGATCCTGTCCTCAGCTCGTGGAACAGAAAACATCTGCAGTCAATTAAAACTTTTAATTACAGATATAACACGACCTGCTGCAATAATACCCAGCAGAAGAAAAATAAATACCAGTAAATCAACAGGCCTTCTGTAGACTGGTCCGGGAGAGCTCGTTCGGCGTCCGTAACGCCTGAGCGGTCTTAGACTTTCAGCACTTGACTGATCTTCTGTGTACGTATTTTACCCACGATTGAAGAGCTGGTATCATGATTAACTCATTTTGTATCTAACAAGGGAACCTCCCCATCGCACCCCCTTCAGATTTAGTTATAAGTTAGCACAGTGGATAGACCTTGAAAAACTGAACACAGATCAATCGAGAAAACAGGAAGAAGTTGTGTGGAACTATGAAAAAATAAGCAAAATATACAAACTGAGTAGTCCATGCGCAAGATACGCAACATCAAGGTTAATTTGAGCTGAGGAGCGCCGTGGTCCCGTGGTTAGCGTGAGCAGCAGATGAACGAGAAGTCCGTGGTTCAAGTCTTCCCTCGAATAAAAAGTTTAATTTTTTATTTTCAGACAATTATTATCTGTCCGTCCGATGCGAGGTAACTGCGCCGTAGTATGGGGACGCTACACCTAAACAAACATCGAAACACACGACGTCAGTCGACTACAACGCACGGAAGAGAGAGTATTCCTGCTAACGAGGCTCCCTGGCTGGCAGTTGACGGTTCGCTACTTTGGACGAGAGTGCATTAAATACGTGAGATGTATTCCATGGGCAATATTAATCCAGCAAATATAGCTCGCGACTTCAATAACAAGGTCAATGAACATTTTCCTGTGGAGGAATCGGTTGACCTATGACCTTGCAATCAAATGTTTTCGGTTCCCATTGGAGAGGCACGTCCTTTCGTGTACTAATCGTACGGTTTTGCGGTGCGGTCGTAGAACACAGACACTAATCTTATTACAGTGAACAGAGACGTCAATGAACGAACGGACAGATCATAACTTTGCAAAAATAAAGAAAGTAAACTTCTCACTCTACAGAAGACTTGAACCATGGACCTCTAGTTCCGCAGCTGCTCACGCTAACCACAGGACCACGGCGTTCGTCAGCTATCATTGCCCTTGATGTTGCCTACCTTACGCATGGACTACTCAGTTTGTATATTTTGCTTATTTTTTCATAGTTCCACACAACTTCTTCCTGTTTTCTCGATTGATCTGTGTTCAGTTTTTCAAGGCCTATCCACTGTGCCAACTTATAACTAAATCTGAGGGGGGTGCGATGGGGAGGTTCCCTTGTAAGTCGTGCACGGACATGGAGACTACATCTCTTCTAGCTCAAGTATGAATACAGAATATGACTCAGAGATACTCGAGGCACCAAGCAGCTCTGGTATCTGCTGACGCCATAAGGAGCGCGCATGCCACGCAAAGTGGATGTATGATCCCTGGCATGTACATTATTTCTAAAATACGATTAATAGCAGACCCGCCCTGTAAGCAACATGTTGTGATTTTATTATTTCCCATCCGGCTTACCGATCACGTGACGAGCGTGCTGAATTATCACGGCTCGAATATTTGCTTTGAAAAAGAAAGTGCTTCAAATGGCTCTGAGCACTATGGGACTTAACATCTGAGGTCATCAGTCCCCTAGAACTTAGAACTACTTAACCCTAACTAACATAAGGACATCACAAACATCCATGCCCGAGCCACGAGTCGAACCTGCGACCGTAGTAGTCGCGCGGTTCCGGACTGACGCGCCTAGAACCGCTCGGCCACCAAGGCCAGCCTGCTTTGAAAATTTTCAATCTTTTCGTTACTCAAGCAAAGTATGTCGTATTCTGTGACGGAAAGAGTGTGTACTGGTGCGTAGTGGTGCGTTTAATAAGACTTGTTTTCACGAACAATTACCGAGCTCCACTAAAAGAGTAGTATCCAAAAATTGATAAAGTGGCACTCCAATCGTGATATCTTTAGTTCTGAGTATAACTGCAAGGCTTCAGCTCAAACTCCGAAAACGTGCAAACATTTTGCAGAAACTCACAGCTAGCCTAAAAAGTAGTATCTCAGGTGGTTTTCGCAACAGACATGTGTTAAACGTACGACATCTCGTCATTCTGTATCTAAGGCCCCACACAAGAAACGTTACAGCATTTCATTTCTTCCTTCAGCCAGTTCTTCCAGCTGCTAAAGAATAGAATGTTAACTACTGTGTGACGTTGCTTAAGAAGATTGTGGATGGTAAACGTAACCTGAAATGAATCATGGAGCTTGGGTTTACCTTTCTGGCCATATGAAGAGCCGTACCAATTACTACTGGGCCACGGAAAACACATTCTGTTTCAAATTCCTCTTCACGGTAAGAAACTGGCATTTGGTACGCGGTTTATATTTATATAAGCATCGACCTGATATTCGTTAAAGCCGTTGTCCATACAAAGGTTTATCTTCAAATTTTTGGAAACTGCTCCTCTCAGGTAATGGGACAGCAAGATGTTGAGCTACCTCATCAGTCGCTGTCCCGCGTTCGTGAAGCCTGCGCAGAATAACGGAACAATGATGAAAGACCTGCGCCCACTTGGTTCGCCGGACTAGCCTGCTTATGGTTTTTATCTATGAGGATGTTTAAAAACTAAAACTGTACAAAAATTACGCTACAACGGTAGACCAACTGATGTAAAACATACGCCGCCGGAATATTGAAGCAGTCGATGTTTAAGTCTCCGTAAAGTGAGTTTGAATATGATTTCACGAGTATAAAAATGCACAGACGTCCAGATAGAACATCTCAAGATATCTTGTAATTTTTAAAATGTTTTAGTTACTAAAGTATTTTCTCCTTATCAATAAAATGTTCTTTTCCTTCTTAGCGAGGACAGCTCTCAGTATACGACCTTGTACCGAGGAGTATCCGTATCTCGCTCACCGTTCGTTTCCGTGAACACTCTCATTACTGACGGTTCGGAACTCGGCAGGCGTAGGTTGGCCGTCTCATTCTTACACAGAAATGAATGGGCTGCATTCTAACGCTATCCGAAGTGTACATATCAAGCAGAACGTGACAACTTTGTCTGTTGCTTGCGTCTTACAAGGGAACCTCCCCATCGCACCCCCCTCAGATTTAGTTATAAGTTGGCACAGTGGATAGGCCTTGAAAAACTGAACACAGATCAATCGAGAAAACAGGAAGAAGTTGTGTGGAACTATGACAAAATAAGCAAAATATACCAACTGAGTAGTCCATGCAAATGATAGGCAATATCTAGGCTAACGTGAGCCAAGGAGTGCCGTGGTCCCGTGGTTAGCGTGAGCAACTGCGGAACGAGAGGTCCTTGGTTCAAGCCTGCCCTCGGGTGAAAAGTTTAACTTTTTATTTTCAGTTTATGTAACGAACGCTTATATTTTCATCAATTTTTGGGAGTGATTATCACATCTACAAGAAAACCTAAATCGGGCATGGTAGAAGAATCTTTTTACCCATTCGCCAAGTGTACAAGTTAGGTGGGTAGACAACATATTCCTGTCATGTGACGCACATGCCGCCACCAGTGTCGTATAGAATATATCAGACGTGTTTTCCTGTGGAGGAAGCGGTTGACCTATGACCTTGCGATCAAATGTTTTCGGTTCCCATTGGAGAGGCACGACCTTTCGTCTACTAAACGCACGGTTTTGCGGTACGGTCGCAAAACACAGACACTAAATTTATTACAGTGAACAGAGACGTCAATGAACGAACGGACAGATCATAACTTTGCGAAAATAAAGAAATCAAACATTTCACCCAAGGGAAGACTTGAACCAAGGACCTCTCATTCCGCAGCTGCTCACGCTAACCACGAGACCACGGCGCTCCTGAGCGCACATTATCCTTCATGTTGCCTATCTTGCACATGGACTACTCAGTTTGTATATTTTGCTTATTTTTTCGTAGTTCCACACAACTTCTTCCTGTTTTCTCGATTGATCTGTGTTTAGTTTTTCAAGGCCTATCCACTGTGCCAACTTATAACTAAATCTGAGGGGGGTGCGATGGGGAGGTTCCCTTGTTAGTAACACAGAGTGGTACAGACAGCCTGGGCTGGTAGTTCATATGACACGCACCGGTGTAATGTTGGCTGCCTAACTGGCAGGCAATGATCGGATCGATTTCCACACATAATCGTGACTTTTGTTACGACAGTAAGGATTTGCGCTTGCCACAGGAACAAACTCATTTTTTTTTTTTGCATGCTATTCGCAATTAAAATCTTTTACGAACATTATCGATTGTGAAGAAGATTAGTTTAGTATCGTGCAGCCCCGGTGTCGACGTTGTGGCAAGACAGCGACGTCAGTGCTAGCGGAGTTGAAGTCCTTGTAACCTTTTTTACGTGATGGATTGTAGTAACTGTATAACAACCCGGTGCTCCTTCCCATTTTCACTTATGAATTTGCAAATTCGAACTACTGATTTTGGCTCGCGACGAACCTGCCTTCATCTTTGTTTTTGGTTTGAGTTTTCATTCACCTCCTGAAGCGCTGCGTATTATGTAATGCCAGCTTTTATTAGAGCATCCCTAATTCCCTTTTGATACTTCCGTTAACAAGGCAGCCCTAAACTTGCCGACATCCAATGCAGCTTCCTAAGTATCAGTTCATCCCCATGTCTGTCTGCGCGCAAGACAGTCTCCTCCATACCTTACCACTTTACAGTAGTTTTTCGAGTGAGTACAGCTACCACGAAACAGAAAACTGTAGGGTGCGTTTAAATCTAAACCCTGTAAACAGCACACGTTCTCTGTACAAGAAGGTATATGACGCCTGGTAGCCTGTAGGGCCTTTTCCGAACTTGCCGGTGAAATCAAATGAACTGTGGGGGTGGAAGAAAATTGACAATTAACTGTAAGAAAATAAGTCCGAGTTTGTAGTGAGTGCTTCTAATATTTGTTGTATAACACATCATGCATTGTATCACTTAAAAACAATGCCACAAAATTGATAATTGATCTCTCAGAAGAAACAGAAAAAAGGAAACTGGAGTACTGAAAGGGGCTGAATGCACAAAAAGATATCATAACGTTATTATCTGTCGAATTGTTCGTCACTGATATATGGATTTAGCCATCACCTAGTAATATGAGAAGTTGTATTCATCCCCAACAATGGATGGTCCTAGCTAACGCACCGATAAGCCAAGAAGCCGGTGGCCAACTGCTTAACATTTTTACAGCATCAGCAGGTATTGCAACTTGCTGCACGTTACTAAGACTGTCTCTCTTCAACCAACTCAGGAGCAACCAACAAACTGGCGCTTTCCACTGGACGCTGTGAGGGAACAGTATCGTTCGCTCACTTCTTTCGTTTTTTCTTTACGTTTCCTTACGTTTTCTTGTGGTGACTCAAATATCTGTGCTAACAAGCTATGGAGCACAAAGGAAGCAGTTAAAACTGTTTGATATAATTTTATATTTCATTTCTTTTTCTCATTCGTAAAAAACTGGATGGGTCTCTGTTCTGATATGTAGCTAACTCATTTTCATGAACACTCCGTGAATCGTGGCTCGCCGAGCGATTCTGTGTCGACCAAAAATTGAACTTCCAGAGAGAGCAGAGAGGACAGAATGCTACCAAGGACCGATACAAGAGTGTGTTCGCTCAATACAAATCATCGAAAAAAATTATATCTAAATTGAAAGGGAATGGGGTGGGGGTGGAGGGAAAGCAAAAGAAAAGGATGCTGATGTCAGCTGCATTGCGACATCACGCGGAATAAGCGGCGACGAACAAAAATGTGGACCAGACCGGGACTCGAACCCGGAATATCCTGCTTACAAGACAGGTGCTTTACCCACTGCACCATCCGGGCCACAGCGTTATCGTAACTGGGCGGACGATTTCCACACACCTCATGGCCGATGCACGTTCCTACCGAGCGCCACCTATCTGAAGCCCCTATCCATTTCCTCCACGATCGCTACTCTCAGATTCCTGCAGTAGGTTGGACTTACTTGTGCATTCGCACTGAAGAAGATGGAGCCATTGCCCATCTAGACGAATGAATTATATGAATGGGTGCTGTCTGTTTTTTGAACATGTCCGAAAGAACAGACAGCACTCATTCATATAATCGATATAAATGTAATACATTGAAAATGATACAACGTTGTGTGAAGAGTAATATTTTTTGGTCATAGACTAGTGAAGATCAAGGAGGTAAGTAATTATAAAAAATATATCTTTGTCACTTTTAATATAGAATCAGTAATTTACTTTACCACACATATTGGTGTTAATGGACGGATTCAAAAGCAGTACTTTTTTCACAGGAGAAAAAGGAAATTAAAACATAGATTCCTTGATATTCTTCCCGTTTTGCTGGCCAAAGCCGCAAACGAGAACGCACAGAAAAAGTGGTGTCTTTTATAACACATGACTTCGAAGCATAAGATGCTATGACCTGAACCTGAGGCAAAAATTATCAAAAGTTATTAGTACTAGTAATATAAAGTAAAAGAAATATAATATAATATAAAATATAAAAGAAATATAATATGAAGTAAAAGAAAAGAATGAGCCAGCGAAGAATTACACTGCTGGCCATTAAAACCGCTACACCAAGAAGAAATGCAGATGATATACGGGTATTCATTGGACAAATATATTATACTAGAACTGACATTTGGTTACATTTTCACGCAATTCGGGTGCATAGATCCTGAGAAATGAGTACCCAGAACAACCACCTCTGGCCGTAATAATGGCCTTGATACGCCTGGGCATTGAGTCAAACGGAGCTTGGATGGCGTGTACAGGTACAGCTGCCCATGCAACTTCAACACGATACCACAGTTCATCAATAGTAGTGACTGGCGTATTGTAACGAGCCAGTTGCTCGGCCACCATTGACCAGACGTTTTCAATTGGTGAGAGATTTGGAGAAGGGCAGCAGTCGAACATTTTCTGCATCCAGAAAGGCCCGTACAGGACGTGCAACATGCGGTCGTGCATTATACTGAAATGTAGGGTTTCGCAGGGTTCGAATGAAGGGTACAGCCACGGATCGTAATACATCTGAAATGTAATGTCCACTGCTCAAAGTGCCGTCAATGCGAACAAGAGGTGACCGAGACGTGTAACCAATGGCAACCCATACCATCACGCCGGGTGATACGCCAGTATGGGGATGACGAATACACGCTTCCAATGTGCGTTCACCGCGATGTCGCCAAACACGGATGCGACCATCATGATGCTGTAAACAGAACCTGGATTCATCCGAAAAAAATGACGTTTTGTCATTCGTGCACCCAGGTTCGTCGTTGAGTACACCATCGCAGGCGCTCCTGTCTGTGATGCAGCGTCAAGGGTAATCGCAGCCATGGTCTCCGAGCTGCTAGTCCATGCTGCTGCAAACGTCGTCGAACTGTTCGTGCAGACGGTTATTGTCTTGCAAACGTCCCCATCTGTTGACTCAGCGATCGAGACGAGCCATGCGGATAAGATGCCTGTCATCTCGACTGCTAGTGACATGAGGCCGTTGGGATCCAGCACGGCGTTCCGTATTACCCTCCTGAACCCACCGATTCCATATTCTGCTAACATTCATTGGATCTCGACCAACGCGAGCAGAAATGTTGCGATACGATAAACAGCAATCGCGATAGGCTACAATCCGACCTTTATCAAAGTCTGAAACGTGATGGTAAGCATTTCTCCTCCTTACACGAGGCATCACAACAACGTTTCCCCAGGCAATGTCCGTCAACTGCTGTTTGTGTATGAGAAATCGGTGGGAAACTTTCCTCATGTCAGCACATTGTAGGTGTCACCACCGGCGCCAACCTTGTGTGAATGCTCTAAAAAGCTAATCATTTGCATATCATAGCATCTTCTTCCCGTCAGTTAAATTTCGCGTCTGTAGCACGTCATCTTCGTGGTGTAGCAATTTTAATGGCCAGTAGTGTAAATAGTCTTATCAAAATAAACGTAAAGGTAAATTTTTAGTATTATGATTATCTTTTTGTCGTTCTCTATTGACCGAGCACAATGTATGGTAGCCAATCTTAGTTCAAATACTACTGTGTATTTGGTTGTCCAGGCAATGAGCTGTAGAACATTAAATTCATGTAGCAGGCTGCGATATGCTCTACACTAAGCGAAGGAAACATGCAACGCCTCTCACTAGTACATGATGAACATTTGGAATGTATCACCCAAGTGCATACTGCAACCTACACGAAATAATTAATGTAAAAGATATCTCCCATCCAGCTTATTTGACTCTTACATGCACTTGGTATTTGTTTAATTTGTTTGTTTCGAGATGCACATTTATATCTGTACTCCACAAGCCATCATACGGTGTGTGGTGGAAGTTACTTCGAGTAGCACTGCCACTTTAATGCTCTTCTCTTCCAGTCGCAAATCGTTCGCGAGAAGAGCGATTACTGGTAAGCCTCTATGTCGGTTGCAATTTCTCTAATTTTATCTCGCTGGCTTCGTGCGAGGTATACGTAGCAGAAAACAGTATATTAGCAATGTATATTAGTAATAATTAGTACTATATCTGTAGACTGTTCTAGGAACGCACGTGTTCTAGGAACTTGAACAGTAACCCACACCGCGTTGCAGAACGCCTCTTTTGCAGCGTGTGTCACTGGAGTTGTCTCAGCATCTGCGAGACGCTTTCGCCCTTACTAAATGAACGTATAACTACACGCGCTGCTCTTCGTTGTATCTTCTCTATTTCCTCTACCAGTCCTACCTGGTATGGATCCCATACTGACGTGCAATATCCAAGTATTGGTCGAAGGACGGTTTTGTAATCTACCTCCTTCGTGAGCGGACATTTACTGAAGTTTCTTTCAATTACTCTCAGTCTAGCATGTGTGTTACCCGCAACTAATTTAATGTGAGCGTTCCACCTTGAATCGCTTCGTACGAGTACTCACTGGTATTACGTTAGTGCTTCCATTCATTGTTCTGAAATCGTCTAATCATACAATAAAGGGTCCTTCCGTCTACGTGTACGCAATGCTTTACTTGTTTTTTTATGCTGAGGTTCAATTGTCACTCCCTGCACCAAGCGTCTCATCATCTGCAGGGCTTACTGCCTTTCACTAAAATTAACGTGGAAATTTCTCTGTACACAACAGCATCATCCGCAAAAAGCCTCATAGAATTCCATCTTTATCCATTGTGTTATTTATACGTATTTCCAAAAGTAATGGTCCTGTAACACTACCTTGGGAAGACGCCCAAAGTTTCTTTTATGTCTGAAAACTTTTTTCAGAATAATATGCCGTGTTCTGGTTGCTAGTAACTTTGCGATCCAGTCACACAGTTGGGTTGACATTGTGTACGCTCGCATTTTGTTCGTTAGGCGGCAATGTGGAACTGTATCGAACCCCTTCCGGAAGTAAAGGAACATGGCCTTAAAGTACACAGGAGATTTTCAGTGTCCAGAAATGTCATAATGTGAGGTCATAAAACACGTTCTAGCAGAACGACGTCAGAGATATCGGCCAATAATTTTGTGTGGCTATTTGAAAAATATACACAGTAGTTACATTAAATTTCATTAATACTTGTTCCATAGTTCATGAATACGATGTTTTGTAATGATGTGAAACGTGTCAGTTTAATGTAAGTTCTCTTTGCACAACATAACTAATTTTTTTATTACAGTCACTGCTTCATATCTAAAAATTCATCTATTGAGTAGGAGGACTTGTCATTCAGAAGTTCTTTTAATTTGTTTTTAAATTTTGATTGGCTACCTGTCAGACTTTTAGTGCTATTTGGCAAATGACCAAAGATTTTTCTGGCAGCATAATTTACCGTCTTCTGGGCCAAAGTCAGATTTAACCCAGAATAGTGAAGGTCATCCTTTCTTCTAGTGTTGTAGCTATGCACTTCGCTATTGTTTTTGAACTGGGATGAGTTATTAATAACAAATTTCATAAGTGGTTATACGTATTGTGAAGGTGCTGTGGATACCTCGAGTTCCTTAAGTAAATGTCTGCAAGGTGGTCGTGGGTGGGCTCCAGCTGTTATTCAGTTTACATGCTTTTGTGCAATGAGTATTTTTATCTTAATGATGAATTCCCCAAAAATATTATGCCATACACAAGCAGTGAATGAAAATAGGAATAATAGGCTAATTTACTGATATGTTTGTCACCAAAATTTCCAATTACCTTAATAGCATAAGTAGCTGAACCTAACCGTTTCAGCAGATCATCAATATGTTTCTTTCGATTCAAATTCTCATCAATGCACACACCCAGAGATTTTTAATATTCTGCCTTAGCAACAGACTTCTGTCCAGTGTCTATATTTATCAGCAGTGTTGTGCTATTTACTGGACAGAATTGTATGTACTGCGTTTTCTCAAAATTTTGTGAGAGTACATTTGCAGAGAAGCACTTAACAATTTTCTGAAAGACTTTATTTACAATTTCCTCAGTTAATTTTAGTTTGTTGGGTGTGATTACTATACTTGTACCATCAGCAAAAAGAACTAGCTTTGCATCTTCATGAATATATTGTGGCAAGTCATTAATATATATTAACAACTGTGAATTTCTTTGTTTTAATGTATATGATTCCGTGTAAGCCACTTTCATTATTGTGTTGTTGTGTTCAGAACTGTGTTGACTGGCGTTAAGAGGTCTGGAGTGCAGTAACGAGTAAGAAGACTAAAACTACTGGAGAGCCACGACGTAATTTCGCAGTCAGCGCCGGACCGGCAGAACCAGCCAACCGCTGCAGTCAGTACTGACCATCATGACGACGTTGAGGTAGGTGAACTCGTCGTCCTCGGACAGTCCTGGAGAGCGCTCTGGACTGAAGTGGTAGGTCGTTTCCAGCCGGTAGTCCAACGAGCCGTTCGCCAACCGCGTGACGTCACGCCTGCGTCGCCACTCCCTGAAAGCAGACCAGAAAAGGGAAGAACGTCACCACTGTAGCACTTTGGTCTGTGCACACCGCTCTGTCAATAGCAGTGCCCATAGTTTCTATCTTCCGGCGTTCTCTTCCAAAATTAATTGGACCAGAGACAGGTAGATACATCTCCAGGCTGCCTAGCTCTTGAGGTAACAGAACTTACGCCACGCTAATTGCTCAGACTACATTTACGAAGTATTTCAGAATGACAGCACTTAGCGCTTAGCGGCTTCCAACGAACTTTACACATGACTACAATACATTTCGAAACTTCTTTTTTACTAATAAACACTTCACGCCCACCCCGCCACTGCCGCCCTCCACAAAATAAAGAAAGGAAGAAAGTTTATCGCGTTCTACATTTTCGTTGGTCGTGTAGTGAAACTTCAGTGTCAGGCATGACGTTTTAACTTATTACCTCTTTACTATTAATTCTATTCGTAACACGTTTTGCAGACAGCATCCACATATACCACAGAATGTATCTGCAAAATTATATCTTTGTACAGTTCAGGAGAGACAACGCCACGGACACTGAGATGCTTCAAATGTTAGCTTATCTTAAAATGGAGTGCAAGACTTTCGGAAAAATGTACATAGTTCTCATTATCGGTTGTGTAAAACATTATAGGATAGAAAGAAATGTGTTGCATAGGGCGCCAAGAGGGCAAATACTGAACCTGCTCGAGAAAGTGGAGATTTATGTACACAGAAAACGGCAACCGGAATTACTGCTGAAGGAACAGAATGGGTTTAACCTAAATGCTTATTTTGCAGTATTCAGAAACCTACTAGTTTGAGCTGCGTCGAGCGGCCGAGCAGCTTGGCGTGCGGTCGTGTGCGCCGGCAGCCGGTGACGAGGAGACTGGGCCTTCTTCCGCAAGTTCCTCCACAAGAAAACAAGTACGTCACACAGAGAACCCACGAGGCGCCGCCACTGAGACCCCACTCCGGATGTTATCAACTATCGACTTTCTACTAAACAGTCATTGTTTCGTTAATTACCTTATACTTACGGTTATGATTTAACTGTTTTGTCACGCTGGAAGATTTCAAGTTATAGATGCGGTTTTATTTGTAAACTTTTTATACTGGTTTTTACACAATTGTGTGTTTTACTCTGACGGGCTATGTGCTTCCCATTATTACTATTTCCACTTTTTGTATGGATTTTAAGTATCGAACTAAAGCCACATATTGTATGTCAGTACACGTTTTATTGTCAGACGCTCATTTATCCATATGAAATAATTTTAATTAATGACTACGCATACTGCATTTCGACTATTAAATTTGCGATACTGATTACTCATATCCCTAGCTATAGTGTCCTCAGCTGGCCTCATTTATTTTTATAAATACCAGATGCATCCAGGACTATGTAACTACAAGTATAATTTGACGTTGATATCTACATGAGAATATGTTATGGTATATATGGCTGGTATGCATGACTGTTAATCATGTAAGTACTTCTTATTTTTCTTATGTAGCAGCAGGTCTTTTATAGATTTAGCTTCAGCAAACTGAACTTACCAGAATGAGATTTTCACTCTGCAGCGGAGTGTGCGCTGATATGAAACTTCCTGGCAGATTAAAACTGTGTGCCCGACCGAGACTCGAACTCGGGACCTTTGCCTTACGCGGGCAAGTGCTCTACAGCTTTGGAAGGTAGGAGACGAGATACTGGCAGAAGTAAAGCTGTGAGTGCCGGGCGTGAGTCGTGCTTCGGTAGCTCAGATGGTAGAGCACTTGCCCGTGAAAGGCAAAGGTCTCGAGTTCGAGTCTCGGTCGGGCACACAGTTTTAATCTGCCAGGAAGTTTCAAACTGGACTTAGTTGGTTACACCACTGTTTCTGTTTGTAACATATCTGAAAATGGCAGAATCCAAAACCGGTAATAGCGAATTATAAAAGTTGGTGTGACCAAGACGGACCTGTAAAATAATATCCAATTCGCATATTAACAGTACTGTTACGTAATATAAGTGAAAAATGTACTCTGTGAAAGTAATTTCTGACACATTGGAACTGATTAAAAAAATAATCACAACAACAAAAACATACTTATTGAGTTCCTCAAAATTTGTAATTCCATAACCAAGAAGCCTGAATAAGCGAAACAAATAAAGCTTGTTGAAAGAACTAGAGTGTCCGCCATCTACTTAGCAATTAATGTGTGTTGTCTCAGAATAACCTTTACTCACAAAGAAACTCAAAGAAACTTCCATTTACCTAACTGAAGAGGGCCATGCACACTAGTTTCCTTATTAGTATCTTAGTAATGTATGAGTTCCCTCTGTGCAAACAAATACATTGCTGTTTGGTTGATCGACAGACATATTTTCACATTTTTTAGATTCTCACCATCTTCAGAGACAGTTAAGAGAGTCCTTCATTATGAGTGGGTGTTTGTGTTTGGTTGAACTTCCTGGTGGATTAAAACTGTGTGCTGGACCGAGATCCGAACTCGGGACCTTTGCGTTTGGCGAGCAAGTGCTCTACCACCGAGCTATCTAAGCACAACTCACGCCCCGCCGTCACAGCTTTACTTCCGCCAGTAGCTCGTCTCCTACCTTACGTATTTCACAGGAGCCCTCCTGAGAACCTTGCAACACTATTATTCCTGGGAGAAAGGGTATTGCGAAGACATGGCTTAGCCACGTCCAGTGTGGAAGTCCCGACTTCAGGTCTCGGTCCGGCACATAGTTTTAATCTGCCAAAAAGTTTCATAGCATCACACACACCACTGCAGGGTGAAAATCTCATTCTGGAAACATCCCCCACGCTGTGGCTGTCATGTCTCCGAAATATCCTGTCTTCCATGATTTCTAATGTTGCAACGTTTTCAGGAGAGCTTCTGCGAAGTTTGCAAGGTAGGAGACGAGGTACTGGCGTAAGTAAAGCTGGAAGAAGTATCGTGAGTCGTGCTTGGGTAGCTCTGTGATAGAGCATTTGTTCGCGAAAAGCAAAGGTCCCGAGTTCGATCTTTGGTCCAGCACACAGTTTTAAGCTGCCAGGAAGTTTCGTATCAGCGCACACTCCGGTGCAGAGTGAAAATTTCATTCTGTGTTTGGTTGTCCTGCACAGTTCACAATGTCTTATTCTGGACACTGTCGTGCATATTTCACAATAGGGGGTGAACAAGAGCTCCTTCACCAACAAACTTTCAGAGGTTACTCATGGGTACCTTTCGTTTACTTTGTTATGAGGGATGCACAGTTCCCAGCCGCTCGTTATGGAGCAGTAATGTAATTATGATTTATTAGGTTTGTCACCACAATCATCTTTTTTTCTGTAAAAACCACAACAGTGAAGAAGCCTCCAATTTGCTATAAGCAAAACGAACAACACACAATACAGCGCTCTCAGACGAATCACTAACACCTTTACCACAGTGTGTTCAGTTTGTTCTGTCAGTGTACCGTACAGCACCTGACAAATGGAGAACTGTTTCGTTACAGGTATTGTTCAAAAGACCGACCATCACGATCACGGCAGAGTGTACAGCGAGCCACCATCGACTGTCTTACACGATCAAGATCTCCACAGTTTGGTGCACTACTTCGGCGGTGCGATAATCCTAGCAAACACCCCCGTCCGAGTATCGACCGGTGTCTCGTAAACTAGGCGCTACACACGCCCCTCAGGAGACGTCCACTGGCGTCGTGTCCGGTGACCGAGATGACCACGGATCAGAACCACGGCGGCCTGTCCATATCTGACCAAACCAAATGCAGTAAATCGTAAACGAGCCAGCGAAGACGGTGGGTCCCTTATACCAAAACACCCAGAAAGCTTGTAGCGGGAGCTGTGACTCACACTGTACATACTAAGTGTTTCCACCAGTGTGTCTTAAAACCGTTCCTTTAAACTATGTCTATAGGTCAAGGAATATTCAAAATCCCACGAAAAATTTTAAAGAATACATGACGCCGTTACGATGCAGGAACACGACAAAAAGCAATAAAGCAGTGACTCAGAGTCACACTAACAAGTGAAATAAATTCATCAAAGTAACGGTAATTAGCAGAGACCAAAAATGGTTCAAATAGCTCTGAGCACTATGGGACTTAACTTCTGAGGTCATCAGTCCCCTATAACTTAGAACTACCTAAACCTAACAAACCTAAGGACATCACACACATCCATGTCCGAGGCAAGATTCGAACCTGCGACCGTAGCGGTCGCGTGGTTCCAGACTGTAGCGCCTAGAACCGCTCGGCCACAGCGGCCGGCCTTACTACTGTCAGTTTTGAACCTCAAATACTTTTGAGAAACAGCTTTATTTACTCGTACACATGGATTCTGATGGCCAAATCACTAGTTTAAGCAGACAGAAAATTGTGGAGCAACTTGGCGATATCAACATCGTAATTGTAGCTGTGTGTTAGTGTGTGACATATACGGCAATCATCATGTATTTGGTGTCATTAATCTCCTCGCTTAAATAAATGTATAAGAATCAGTCTGCTCAGTGGCTCAGTGGCTTTCTAGTTGTGCCACGTTTTCTAACAAAAACTTTAGTTATAGTAAGTCAACTCATCCAGAGGACGTTAACTTAACATTTGCATTCCTCTTATTGGGAGAGAAAAACATTTTAATTTTTTCGTCGTGAAGAACCTAAATTTATTTCACTTGCCGTAACCCAACGTGAGTCGCAACATACTCACAAACTCATGTTCATATCAGAGGTGAGGCGGGATCTGAGGTAATTCATTTCATGGGACACGAGCGCCTATGAACAGAAGGGGGACGGCGCCTGTGAAAAGAAGAGATTTTTCAGGTCTGTGTGGTTGGAGACAGTAGAGAAGGATTTGGATGATATGCTAAGGAGGTCGATATGGTGATAATAAGTAAATGAGACTCTGGGTTTGCTTACTGGTCTGCTGTTTATTCCTTCTTCACGTATTTGCAACGAACTTGCAAAAGACAGAGACAGTAATTTACAACTTCAGCACACGCAAAATACAGATGAGATTTACTAGAGTCTCCACGGCTACACCAGCCAGTAACTTTATAAGGATTGGGGTATAACAGTAACACGACCACGATCGATGGAAGTCCTAGATTCTGTTGTTCCAATCGAACACTTAGATTCAAGTACTCGTCACAATGAAAGTGACATATAGACATAGGTACATGCAGACAAATGTACGATGCAAATCAATAACGCTAGCCCAGAGGCATGTACAGGCAAACTTTGCAAAACCTTATTAGTATACAGGCTACACTGAAGATAAGACTCACTCACATAGTACCTGCTGTAGGATATTGGTCATCAGAGGCTTCTGTCTAGAACTCTCCTCGACCTGGTACACTTATGCTTGCAAGAACTCTGCCTTGCTTAAAGTTTGGGGGCCTCTATAAATGGCATTTGTGGCTGTTTGCTTGCAAATGGTACGTGATTGCGAGGCTTTTTGCCTCCAATTGTCAATCAGTGAGCGTGACGTCAGCAGTTTCTCAAGCGTATGACCGTTTAATGGAGTGACTAAAGCGGCTTGCACTGTGCGTCTCTACCTAAGTTACAAGGCTTGCTGCTAATATTCATACTTGAATGATTTTTCCTTCTTTTTTCGGCAGTCCTTCATTATTCGGTCATTACAACTTTAAGACGAAGTTATAAGTCTAAGAAGTAGAATTTTATGAGGATGTGTTACATTTAAGATACTTCACGAATAAGTACCACTTCTCCTTATGAATCCCATTTTTAAACGAAAACAGATCATTGAAAGGAAAGGTACCGGCATTACGTAAAGAGCTCTTTCTTGTTTTATGTAGTAGGCATAGCACTACTACACCCAAGGATCCGGGTTCCAATCCCGGGGATGTAAAAAAAAGTGACAGTCTACGGGTCTAAAGGTCTGAGGGTCGATCCCCACTCAGGCTTGTAATTTTCCTTTGTCACTTTATCTCTCTTTTCAACTCTGACACTGTATGTTAACGTGAAGAATGGCGAGTTACAACGGGATTCGGGGTCTTCCTTAAACTGTAGGTGCACCTACCATGACTGGCTGGGTATGTCACCTCAAAGATCATAAGAAGGCAATGGCATGTCACTTCCAAAGGGACCATGCCTTGTAAGGCGTTGTCCTATTCAAACCAACATTTGGGTTTATGACATGTTTACCTTTTAGTCTTCTGACTGTTTGGCCATTATTTCCCCTCCTCTACCTATCTCTTCATTTCAAACACATCCCTTTTCTCGTCGGTTCTACACAGGACCTTCACATCCCTTGTCTTACGAACCTACTTAGTAATTAAACCACCAACAACCATTCTCATATGAGCAACAGAGGAATAAGCAATTAAGGACTTTAAATCAACCTACTTAATTCTAATCGTCCTTCTGTATTATGCCGTCCAAAATGCTTCGATCCTATTCTTTTTCGACTTTCCCACATCTGAGAACTCACTTCGAATTCTACGCTCTAGAAGTATACTACCAAACATTTCGTTTCCAAAATAAGATGAATGTTTAATACGAGTATCTCTCTTTCAGCGTCTGATAATATCTTTTCCTGTACTAATCTGCTTCTTATGTCCTCCGTTGTCCGTCCACCATGCGTTATTTTACTTCGAAGGTAGAAGAATTCCTTTACTTCGTATTCATAGTGCCTAAATGGGAAAGTAATGACATCTGTGCTGTTCGTCATGTAAACTGATTGTATCCAAAATAAAATAAATTCAGCAATGCGTCTTCATATTTTTGTACCTAAATTCCATCACACTCCAAAAAAAATAACCGAAATGATCAAGTTGTCCGTTGTTTGCGTCTGAAGAACACACAGACCGCCTGGGATGATAGTTGGCACGACGCACTGGGCTGTAATGTGGGCTGCCGTACTGGCAGGAAAGCAGCGCCTCGACTTCCACACTAGAATGCGATTTTTGCTATGACTGTGGGGATTGACGCTTGCCACAGTGTTGAACTTTTTTGTTGCTGTTTGCTCGCTTATCACTAACTTCTTCTGGAAACTTACCTCATTCCAGGATGACAGAGTTCCAAGCACGAAGGGGTGAGGTTTCCCTATCGTGGTGTTGTGTGGTAACGTGCCTTGTGAATGCTTGTCTGTGTTCTTATATTTGGTGTTTTACTGCAAGCGATTTTAAATACATCGTTGAATAATAAATCTCCATAACGGTGTATATTTTTCCTTGCTTAATTGTCCTAATAAACTGTTTTCAAGTAGCGACGATTCAAGATATCACGTCAGTAAAGTATAGCACCAATTTCTGAAAGGAAATCCGAAGAATTTCCGTGTTCTTGTCTCCATTACATTCGGCGTTTCTTATATACGAGTATGGTGTATCGTACTGCCTCTCTTCTGATCGTTCAACACAGTTCTCGTCTTTGTAACGTACTTTTGTCCACTGTAACGGTAATTTCTTAATTTTTTAAATTACTTGACTTACTTATTTAGACATTCGTTTCACATGGTAACATTGAGGCTTTCAGACACTCTTCTACATCTAAGCATACGTAGAGAGTTGAAGCTGCAACGTGCTTAGTACAAAATCTGTACATTTTAATGATAGTAAATATAATAATACTTGTACGCTGTCTACGGTTACAGAAGCAATCTTCTTTGGTCTATATTCACATATAACTACATGGCGAACACAGATGCTGTTAATAGTTGTGTAATACGTTGTAATGGTATTTAAAAATATCACTGTTTTTGTAATCGTACGTATAAATTACAAAAGAACACAATTCTGTTTCAGTGCCGTCTGACTTGATGTTAACCACACTCATCATAATGTTGCAGTATACTTTATTATAATACAAGCATGAAGATAGCGCGAATCCTACGAATTTTAACAAGTGGGTGGCCCAGCACATGGAGATACGATCTTCTAACAGTTGAAAAATTGAGAAAATTCAAATTTTATTGGAATTGCAGTGTAATAACTAATGAAAGCAATCCGTTGCAGACAACGAGCCATAACAGTAATTAACAAAGATGAGCAAGTTCCCTTCATCATAGATAATGTGGTGTCACCGCCAGACACCACACTTACTAGGTGGTAGCCTTTAAATCGGCCGCGGTCCGTTAGTATACGTCGGACCCGCGTGTCGCCACTGTCAGTGATAGCAGACCGAGCGCCACCACACGGTAGGTCTAGAGAGACGTCCTGGCACTCGCCCCAGTTGTACAGCCGACGTTCATAGCAATGGTTCACTGACAAATACGCTCTCATTTGCCGAGACGATAGTTAGCATAGCCTTCAGCTACATTTGCTACGACCTAGCAAGGCGCCGTATTCAATTGATATTGAGATTCTATTAATGTATCATCAAGAGCGATGTTCTACAAATGTGGATTAAAGTTAAGTATTCCAGAAGCTACGTACTTTTCTTTATAGCATTCATTACGTATTCTGTTTCAGACCTCACGCCAGCCTGCGTGAGTTTAAGCGCGTGCCTTTCGGCTTCCTCTCATTGTGTCTAGGCTGTCTTGTCTAGACACAACAGATATCGCTGCACCCTACACCCATAATTTGCAAAACCCATGCGATGAGAAGACCAAACACAGAGATCTGGCGGATGAGGTAAAAGCCTTGTGGAAACGGAAGTCTTTGCTCATCGCCCCAGTACTAAAATTAAAATCCGGCTTTATCTCAAAACCGACTCCGAAGACTTTGCAAGAACTAAAACTGCGATCGACAATTTCAGATGAAGCGAACAAATTAGCTTACGGAAGCATGAAACGCGTGGGCATTGTGCACTTGTCACTGAACTGCAGCCCCAGCCTTACTTAGAATTATTCCAAAACCCTGCACATACATTGTAAACAGTTATTGTTGGCCTCAAATTTCAATTAAAGGGAAAATTTAAAAGCAAGACACTAATTATCAATCAGCAACATAACCTGAAGAAACGCCAGCAGTTGTACTTGGTTCTAAGCAATTGGAGACAATAGCTTTCGTAATTGTTTCGCATTTCAATAGCTAATATACCTCAGACAGTGTCTTATGTTTGCACTAACATATGCGAAGCACTCGAAGCTCTATTAAGGTACGTGCAAAGGAGATAATGCCAATAAATCAAGGCTAATTTAAAATATAAGAGTTTTCTCAGCCGAAAACAATGCTACGAATGTGAAACGTGACGAATGTATTATTTGAAGTCTCCTGAGTGAGCGTCCCACGTTTCCGTCACTTCCGACAGATATCGTGGCTGTAGGACAGTTTCAAAATGGCGTCTGTAGGTGATGTACGTTACAGGCAACGTGTTCTCATTGACTTTCTCACTGCAGAGAAAGCAACTATGGGAAATATCCACAAACGCTTTTGTAAAGTCTGTCGAGCATCTGCTGCCGACAGAAGTACAGTTAGTCGCTGGGCACGGAGTGTGCGGTCATCAGAAGGCGGTTCGGCGGAGCTCCACGATTTGCAGCTGTCGGGTAGACCATCCACGGCTGTCACACCTAACATGTTGCAGCGAGCTGATGTCATTCGCGAGGATAGACTCATTACGACTGGTGCTGCATCTGTCAATCACCAAAGGAAGTGTGGATATAATTATCCGCACTCTTGAATATTCAAAAGTGTGTGCAAGATGGGTCCCGCGGTGTGTAACGGTGGATCAGAAATCGCACCACAAAAAAAAAAAAAAAAAGATTTGTCTTGATTTGTTACAACGTTTTGAAGCTGGGGGGGGGGGGGGGGGTGGGCTTGTCCTGGATCGCGACAGGTGATGAAACCTGGGTTCACCATTTTGAGCCCGAAACAAAATGACAGTCGAAGGAATGGCACCATTCCCACTCCCCACAGAACAAAAGATTTAAAGCAACTGCTTCGGCCGATAAGGTCATGATCACCGTGTTCTAGGACTGTGAAGGAGTGATTCTCATTGATGTGATGCCAAGAGGCGGTATCATTAATTCAGAAACATATGTCAATACACTAACAAAACTCAAGACGCGCTTCCGGCGACTTCGGCGCCACAGCAGTCCAGGAGATGTTTTGCTGCAACACGATAACGCTCGGCCCCACACAAGTCTGAGGACTGCTGAACACATCGCAAAACAGGGTTGGACAGTTACCCAATCCACCCTACAGCCCTGACCTAGCCCCCTCGGACTTCCGCTTGTTTGGGCCATTAAAGGATCCCATTCGTGAAAGACATTTTCAGGTCGATGAGGAGGTGATTCACACAACTAGCTCCGCCACCAAGAAAAAGGATGGTACCAACAGGGCATACACCCCCTAGTTTCGCGCTGGAGGAAGGCCATAGAGCGGGTGGAGATTACGTGGAAAAATAATGTGTGTAGATAAGAGACCATTCTTGTGTGTGTGTAATTCTCATTATGTTCAATAACGAATTGTTGAAGAAAAACTGCAGTGCATTACTTTCTGGCAACCCTCGAATGTATACGACCTGTCACATAGGCTACTTGATAAAACAGACTGAACTACATAATTTGTTGGTGGCGAGATGGCGTGGTTGAGTAAAGTCTATTTTTAATTCTTCTGTTATTTCATCAAGAGCTCATAAAGTTAGAATGAAAAATATGAATACAGCTGCCTTGATCGTAAGCAAAACGAACAATTAGGTTGTCGTATATTTTTATTTTACATTAATCAGCATACAGAATACATATTCGTATTCAGTAACGACCAAGAAAAGTGACTGTACTGTTCATTTTTAGTAAAGAGAAATACAAAAACTAGTGCCACTTCACTCTGCTCCCACATGATGGAAGCGCCTACTGTGTTTGTCTCCTGTCTCGCGTTTCCAGTTGGACCTTTGAGTGTTTCCGCAATTTACTGCCACTGAAGTTTCTTTCTTCAAAAAATGGTTCAAATGGCTCTGAGCACTATGGGACTCAACATCTTAGGTCATAAGTCCCCTAGAACTTAGAACTATTTAAACCTAACTAACCTAAGGACATCACACACACCCATGCCCGAGGCAGGATTCGAACCTGCGACCGTAGCAGTCCCGCGGTTCCGGACTGCAGCGCCAGAACCGCACGGCCACCGCGGCCGGCGAAGTTTCTTTCTGTTCGGTTTTTGAGCTATGGGTGTCTTGGATCACAGAAGCATTTACGGTAGCTGTATTCTTCAGTTAGCAGTGTTACATTCTCTTCTGATAACTCCATCGCCCACGCAAGTCACGGTTAATAACAAAAGCAATTCGCCCACAAAACAGCAGACGAACGTTCTCTGCCCTGCGGGCGCAAAGCGCAGAGCGCCGAACCGCCGCTGATAGTTCTCTGACAGAGCGATGAAGTAGCAGAGCACGAGCGATCACCTGCGAAAGCGAACCGGACACAGGGAAATCCTGCTCGCACGCGCTCGCCCGCTGCTCACACCACAGTTCTCGTTCACTGGTGGTCGCTCCGGCGTCTACCACGCGTCACTAGGTAACTGATTCCGAAGTGCGCAGAAAACACCCTCATCGCATGGAGTCACGTGTGTGTGTGTCTGTGAAAGGGTGCGACACGGATCGCTGAGGCTGTCTATTACAGTGACAAGACACTAATGGCATCGATTTGTTTAAAATTACCGATGTTTTAACAGCAGGAAGAAATATATTGAAATGGAAGCTTAATGGTTTCAACATTCCTACCCAAAAGCGAGATGAATGGTGAAGACTCGCCTTTGTGTTGCCGAATCCTGCCTTGCAAGTATTTAAGGGGCTCCGTAACGCCCTATACTTGCAATGTTAAAATAACGCTTATAAATTACATCTTTCCTCGCAAAGTATTTGAGGTAGGAAGTTGAACTTTTTACAGATTATTTATTGGAATATGGGATTTTACAAAATTTTAGTTCAGTTATTAAAGATGATTTTTTTTTCAATTGTAATGAAAATTCACAACTTTTTTTGCAATTTTTTATTTATACATTCACAAATATACAGTTTTTTGGAAAAAGGCTGTGTTAAATTATGCATAATGTACTGTGTAACATTTACTGAAAGTTTGAAACAAATATGTTTGGAAGATCCTTAGAAAACATGTAATTAGTATGAGAAAATAAAAGTTTTGGGAATCGAGCAACAAAGATTGGATTAACTTTTTAGTGCATTCCAGGTCCATAGGATGGATTATCTTCATCCTCTGCAAACTCCTCCTCCAGCTTCCTCTTGTTCCTCCTCCTGTTTACTCTTGCTTGTATTTCTAGACTCTTTACAGCCCTGTCTGCAGCCCGAAGGCGTTCCTTGTCTAAAGCAAGCATCGCTCGTACCATGTTAGAACCTATCTTCATTCCCATATTTCTAAATACCTTGCACCTTACAATGTTGCCATCATTGAAAGTCGCAACAGCATCATACACACCAAAGTGAAGTGTTTCTATTCCAACAAATACAGTCTTGGGGATTCTCGACCATATAACACTATTTACACTTTCATTGGGTTTTTGAGTTTTTCCGTGAATACACTTTTTCAACAGTTCAGGTGCTGCTAAGTCTCTGAAAATAGGTTTTATCACCTCCATTATTGTATGAGGCAGCCTATGCTTATGAGTGTACACTTCACCAGTTAGCAATCCTTTGTTATATTTACACCAACTGTCTTCTTCTTTGGGACACAAGCTATGTTGGGGATTTTCATCGTCTTTATTGTTTACAGTAATAACACATACCTTTGGCTTTCCAACTTTTCTCCCTTTCTTAAAAGCCTTCAGAGGATTTCCAATAACTTTACTTTTACTCATTATTATACTTCAACAAAACTGAGACTCAAGAAACAGAATTAATTACGAATATGTTCGAGATAACGACAGAGTAAATAAACATGAAACAATCGACGATCACACCAGCGATATATATTGAACCATCACAGGTTAGCCACAACACATAATTTATCTCACATCACTAAAATGTACCTGATGAACACGGACGTTGTCTTGTGACAGCCAGAGCGAGAGCACCAGCAGCAGCGAGTACTGTTTGTATAAAGCGTTTATTTTGCATTTTGTTTACGACCTTCCACTAAGGAAGGGATTCTATTTGTGTTTATCTGCTCTGCATAGAAACTAACAGTTCTTGATCGTTAGGAGAGAAATTTATTTTGTACTTATTTGCTGCGCTTAGCTTTTAAATAGTTTTTCTGGGAAAACCTAGCGTAGTTTTCGCGTCTCGTATTTCAGTGAGTGTTTCTTGATTATCAGAGTAGCTCATCAGAAGATTATCTTGGGAATTTGTCACCGTATAGAGTAGGGTAAACATAGTCATGTGTAGGGACTGTGGTTGTTGTGAGCGGACGCAAGGAGAATTGGCCACTCTTCGGGGGCAGGTGGAGGCTTTGTCTGTTAGGCTCATCGAGCTCGAGGCGCAGGCGTCGGCTCGTAGTGGCGTTGGGGCAACTGTGGTGAGACCTATGCCTACTTCGGTGGCCTTGGAATCACATGGAACCCCTGATGTCGCTGCGTCTTCCGGCAGTGAGCATCTTACCGGTCAGCCATCACTCCAGGGTGAATGGCGGACAGTGGTGGGCTCGCGCGTGCCTGGCCGAAAGGCGAAGGTGGGATCTGGCCGCGTGGCAGCTGCCTTACCCCTTTCCAACAGGTACGGGGTGCTTCCTAGTGGTGATGACATCGTTTCCGAGCCACCACAGGATGCCTCGCCTGTTGGGCCAGTGGCCGATTCTCCGGCAAGGTCCCGACAGTCACAGAGGGCGGGCCTATTAGTTATAGGGAGCTCCAACGTTAGGCGGGTTATGGAGCCCCTCAGGAAAATAGCGGGTAGGTCGGGGAAGAATGCCAGTGTGCACTCGGTGTGCTTGCCGGGGGGTCTCGTCCGTAATGTGGAGGAGGCCCTTCCGGCAGCTATTGAACGCACTGGGTGTGACCGGCTGCAGATAGTAGCACATGTCGGAACGAATGACGCCTGCCGCTTGGGTTCTGAGGCCATCCTTGGTTCCTTCCGGCGGCTGGCTGATTTGGTGAAGACAACCAGCATCGCACGCGGAGTGCAAGCTGAGCTTAATATCTGCAGCATAGTGCCCAGAGTCGATCGCGGTCCTCTGGTTTGGAGCCGTGTGGAGGGTCTAAACCAGAGGCTCAGACGACTCTGCGACTATAATGGTTGCAAATTCATCGACCTCCGTTATTGGGTGGAGAACTGTAGGGCCCCCCTAGACAGGTCAGGCGTGCACTACACACCGGAAGCAGCTACTAGGGTAGCAGAGTACGTGTGGCGTGCACACGGGGGTTTTTTAGGTTAGAGGGACCCCCCCTTGGGCGAAACGATAAAATACCTGACGGCTTACCAGAGAGAACATCAGCATCGTTGATAAAGAACGTCCGTCCTCAGAGACCAAAAACAGGAAAAGTCAACGTAATATTGGTAAACTGCAGGAGTATCCAGGGCAAGGTTCCTGAATTAGTATCGCTTATTGAAGGAAATAGTGCGCATATAGTATTAGGAACGGAAAGTTGGTTAAAACCGGAAGTGAACAGTAACGAAATCCTAGACACAGAATGGAATATATACCGCAAGGATAGGATAAACGCCAATGGTGGAGGAGTATTTATAGCAGTAAAGAATTCAATAATATCCAGTGAAGTTATTAGCGAATGCGAATGTGAAATAATCTGGGTTAAGTTAAGTATCAAAGGTGGGTCAGATATGATAGTCGGATGCTTCTATAGACCACCTGCATCAGCAACCGTAGTAGTTGAGCGCCTCAGAGAGAACCTGCAGAACGTCGTGAAGAAGTTTCGTGATCATACTATTGTAATAGGGGGAGACTTCAATCTACCAGGTATAGAATGGGATAGTCACACAATCAGAACTGGAGCCAGGGACAGAGACTCTTGTGACATTATCCTGACTGCCTTGTCCGAGAATTACTTCGAGCAGATAGTTAGAGAACCAACTCGTGAAGCTAACGTTTTAGACCTCATAGCAACAAATAGACCGGAACTTTTCGACTCCGTGAATGTAGAAGAGGGTATCAGTGATCATAAGTCAGTGGTTGCATCAATGACTACAAGTGTAATAAGAAATGCCAAGAAAGGAAGGAAAATATATTTGCTTAACAAGAGTGATAGGGCACAAATCGCAGAATATCTGAGTGACCACCATCAAACGTTCATTTCTGAGGAAGAGGATGTGGAACAAAAATGGAAAAAATTCAGAAACATCGTCCAGTACGCCTTAGATAAGTTCGTACCGACTAAGGTTCAAAGCGAGGGGAAAGATCCACCGTGGTATAACAATCATGTACGAAAGGTACTACGGAAACAAAGAAAGCTTCATCATAGGTTTAAGAGTAGTCGAATCATAGCTGATAAGGAAAAGCTGAACGAAGCGAAAAAGAGCGTAAAGAGAGCAATGAGAGAAGCATTCAACGAATTCGAACATAAAACATTGGCAAACAATCTAAACAAGAACCCTAAAAAGTTTTGGTCATATGTAAAATCGGTAAGCGGATCTAAATCCCCTATTCAGTCACTCGTTGACCACGATGGCACCGAAACAGAGGACGACCGAAGAAAGGCAGAAATACTGAATTCAGTGTTCCGAAACTGTTTCACTGCGGAAAATCGTAACACGGTCCCTGACTTCAGCCGTCGCACGGACGCCAAAATGGAAAATATTGAAATAAACGATATCGGAATTGAAAAACAACTGCTATCACTTAGTAGCGGAAAAGCATCCGGACCAGACGAGATACCCGTAAGATTCTACAGTGATTATGCTAAAGAACTTGCCCCCTTTCTATCAGCAATTTATCGTAGATCTCTGGAAGAACGTAAAGTACCTAGCGACTGGAAGAAAGCGCAGGTCGTTCCCATTTTCAAGAAGGGTCATAAATCAGATGCGAATAATTATAGGCCTATTTCGCTTACGTCAATCTGTTGTAGAATAATGGAACATGTTTTATGTTCTCGTATTATGACGTTCTTAGATAATACAAATCTCCTTCATCATAACCAACATGGATTCCGCAAACAGAGATCATGTGAAACTCAGCTCGCCCTATTTGTCCAAGAAATTCACAGTGCCGTAGACACTGGCGAGCAGATTGATGCCGTATTCCTGGACTTCAGGAAGGCATTTGATACGGTTCCGCACTTACGTTTAGTGAAAAAAATACGAGCTTACGGAATATCGGACCAGGTTTGTGATTGGATTCAGGATTTCCTAGAAGAAAGAACACAACATGTCATTCTTAACGGTTCAAAATCTGCAGATGTAGAGGTAATTTCGGGAGTACCGCAAGGAAGCGTGATAGGACCTTTATTGTTTACAATATACATAAATGACTTAGTTGACAACATCGGTAGCTCCGTGAGGCTATTTGCAGATGACACGGTTGTCTACAAGAAAGTAGCAACATCAGAAGACTCGTACGTACTCCAGGAAGACCTGCAGAGGATTAATGAATGGTGCGACAGCTGGCAGCTTTCCCTAAACGTAGATAAATGTAATATAATGCGCATACATAGGGGCAGAAATCCATTCCAGTACGATTATGCCATAGGTGGTAAATCATTGGAAGCGGTAACGACCGTAAAATACTTAGGAGTTACTATCCGGAGCGATCTTAAGTGGAATGATCACATAAAACAAATAGTGGGAAAAGCAGGCGCCAGGTTGAGATTCATAGGAAGAATTCTAAGAAAATGTGACTCATCGACGAAAGAAGTAGCTTACAAAACGCTTGTTCGTCCGATTCTTGAGTATTGCTCATCAGTATGGGACCCTTACCAGGTTGGATTAATAGAAGAGATAGACATGATCCAGCGAAAAGCAGCGCGATTCGTCATGGGGACATTTAGTCAGCGCGAGAGCGTTACGGAGATGCTGAACAAGCTCCAGTGGCGGACACTTCAAGAAAGGCGTTACGCAATACGGAGAGGTTTATTATCGAAATTACGAGAGAGCACATTCCGGGAAGAGATGGGCAACATATTACTACCGCCCACATATATCTCGCGTAATGATCACAACGAAAAGATCCGAGAAATTAGAGCAAATACGGAGACTTACAAGCAGTCGTTCTTCCCACGCACAATTCGTGAATGGAACAGGGAAGGGGGGATCAGATAGTGGTACAATAAGTACCCTCCGCCACACACCGTAAGGTGGCTCGCGGAGTATAGATGTAGATGTAGATGTAGATTTGACAGCAGTTTAACAGCGCCACAGTGGGTCACGCTCATGTAGAACACATTTCAAAAAAAAATTAAAAATAGTTGTAGTCTTCGGAATTGAATAAATTATATATCTATTAAAAGGTAATAGTCTGCAGATTCAGAAAACGCAAAAAAGTAAAAATTGAACTTTTCATGATTTTGAGCCTTTCCGGAGCCCCTTAACTGGATTCACTGTGGAACCTGTTAAGATCTTAGTAGGTGCGACTCAGTAGCAGTGTTATTTTAACACTTACTTTAAATATCTCTCATCACTATACCGAAACACTAGTCACTAAACGACATTACGTCAGTGTAGAGACAATATATTTCACGTTCCACGCTTTTCACTTCTGAATTTTGTAAATGCTTTGTTATATCAACCTGTCATGTGACGTATATTCCTTACATTCATGGGTTCAACTGAATGTTTAAGTAAGGAGTTGGCCGGTTCACGGTGGGTGAGGGAACGGTGGGGTTAGATATTGTAGTTTTGAAGAAACGTAGTGTTGTTTTCGCTTCAGTTTACATGGAAATCTAGGTGTACGTCAATTTCTGTAGGTAGACACTTTTTGGTGTTGTTTTCTTCAGCACGAAGACTGGTTTGATGCAATTCTTCATGCTACTCTATCCTGTGGAAGCCTCTTCATCTCCGAATAGCTACTGCAACTTACATCCGACTGACTTTGCTTACTGTATTCATCTCTTGGTCTCCCTCTACAATGTTAACCCCCCAACCCCAACTCCCGAACCATAGTTGCTTCCATGACCAAACTGATAACTCATTGGTGGCTAAATGACTAAATAAAGGAATCGGTTGATAGGACGCATTCTAACGCAAGTTTCATCACAAACTTATTTTCTCCCCAATGGGGATATGCACTCTTAGTGACGTGTGGTTACGTTCTGCACCGCCATTGTTTTGTTTTACATGTCCCTGTTGCCATGCGCCGTACTTCATTGTTTGTTTACGGATAACATCAACTGTTCCAGCGATCACTACGACCGTTGCAAGCACACGGATTACTACGTAGAGTTAATCGCAGACTTCGCTCGTGCAATTCCAGCATGTGCAAATTTAGAGATGGCTGATGCGCATTTGATGGGTATGGGTTATCTGAAGGCAATGGCGCTCAACCTTCGTAACTGGAGATAATTCTAGGACGAAGGTTCCGCGACATGGAAACGATTGAAGGCATTAGTCATCGTCTTAGGGAACATGGCGCATTTAAGACTGATACTCACGACCGGGCGAGACCTAGAAGGACGGGGACGCAGTTGACGACGACCCTAGTGTCAGCACACGACATGTAGCTGCAATACTGAATGTTGACCACATGATGGGTTGCTGCATGTATCAATGCCCACAGAGCATTTGAAGATCTCCTGTGAGAAAGAGTTACGTGTATTATGCTGGTGCGTTCTGTTCTTGTGTGTTTCCCATGATTAATGAGTTGAAGAAAATGAGTTGTAACACGGAAACAAAGCGTTTCCAGACTCATGTTCATACAACGTAAGTTCTTCGCCTACGTGTAAGAAACGTGTCCTGCAGTTTGTGCCGTACATTTTTGTTACACCCTGTATAATCTTCAGCACTCTTCTGTAGCACTACATTCCGAAAGCCCACGTTTGAAGGCTACCTTCCCGACAGATACCTTCAGAAAAGACTTCTCAACATGTAAATTTAGATTAACGAATTCCTTTTTTCCAGATTGTTTCCTTATTGTTTCCAGCATGCAATTGTATCTTTTGTACTCCGGGCATCATCACTTACTTTGCGACGCAAATGGAAAAATTCATATGCAACATTTAATGCCTCGTTTCCTGTTCCAGTTCTCTCAGTAAATCCTGATTTAAACGACTACATTCCATTATCATTAATTGATGTTCATCTCATAACCTCTTTTCGAGACACTATCCATTCCATTCAACTACTCTTGGAAGTCTTTCCGTCTCTGACAGAACTACAATCTCATTGGCTAAGAGCAAAGTTTTTACTTACTCTCCCTAAACTTTATCTCTCTTTCCGTATTCTTGATTTCCTTTACAGCTGTTAGCACACTGGACTCGCATTCGGGAAGACGAGGCGTCCGGCCATCCTGATTTAGGTTTTCCGTGATTTCCCTAAATCGCTTAAGGCAAATGCCGGAATGGTTCCTTTGAAATGGCACAGTCGACTTCCTTCCCCATCCTTCCCTAACCCTCGCTGTTTGGTCCTCCCAGAATCAACCAACCAACCAAGCTTTACAACTTTCCCAATGTACGGAATGAATAGCATCGGCACAGGATCGAGTAGCATGGAGAGCTGCATCAAACCAGTCTCAAGACTCAAGACCACAACAAAAACAATAGGCTACAAGCCTGCCTCAATCCCTTCTCAACGATAGCCTCCTTTTCATGGCCTTCGACTCCTATAAATACAGTTTGATTTCTGTGTAAATTGTAAATACTCTTTTGGCTTCCCGTATTTTATCCAGGCTGCCTTTAAAATTTCAGAGAGTTTAGCGTAGTAGACAGTGACAAAGTGGTGCCTACGGCTGCAGCCGTGTTTACCGCGATATGCGCGCCACCCTACGCCGTGCAGGCTGCGCGAGACTAGATCGTAAACAGCCCGGCGGTGCGAGGCCGGCTGTAAACAGCTCGGCAATTTGTGTCGTTGTCAGCTGTTGACGCGTAACCGCCTGGAAGGGCGGCAAGCCCGCAATACACGTCTGTTGTGCGTGGCAGTATAGCCGAGGCGGATAGCGTAAGACGTGTAATTTTTCTCATTCCGTTTCAGGATCATGATATCCACTTTTTATGTGCTGCAGCCTTTTCTTGAAATTACAAAAATTACTCTGGTAAATTAACATTTTCGAAATGTGGAAAAGTGTTTCAAGGTACAACATGGCCATGTAGCTGGCGGGTTAAATACTCGACTGAAATGTAAACGTGTTGCAATCGAGAAAATCTTGTCAGTACTGTGTTTCGTAATCTATCAGCTACATTATTACTCTACTACACACCAACAATCAGTAATTGAAATCAAATAAAGAAGAAGTATTATCAAAAACCGGTCACAAGTTAAACACACTTTGGAACAGAAACTAGCGGAAATTATCATTTTTCAAGATAGGTGGATGTTAAGACACTAAAGAAACTCAGATCATTTGCAAGTATCACTTGATTCATAGTAAAAGACCTACTTCTGTTGCAAGATAGATAATAGTGGACGACCAACAAAGTACGGCTTACTGACGACAAGGTATATAAATAGTTCTAAAAAAATATAATATTTTGCTCACCATAAAAGTCTGTTTCTGAAGAATTAACACTATACTCCAAATAGCTTCAACATATTATACAGCACTAAAATGTGCAGAACACGAAATATTCACGTATGCTGCACAAAACACATCCTCATGTCTGGTAACATCGAAAACTGCCAAAGTGCGGAACTGCTAATGGTGGTGTCTGGCAAGCATTACTTCATATGATTCTAAAAATCAGTCTCCCGTAATGGTAGAATAACGACTGATTATTTCAGGTACTGTTGCTCAATGTACTGCAGGTCTGTACCGCAGTCTGTGAATGACGGAGATCTCGATATCCTCTTTTCTTCTACTGGTGGAGCGTGGTTGCAATTGCCGGAATACGGTTGGTAGCAGAACCGTTAACGTTGGAGCTCTGGCAATCTTCATAAGTCATCACCTATATCCAGAGCCTCTACATAATGTGAAAAACAGGAACGTGGCGAGCAGTTACAGCGACATGAATTATTGGACAGACCTCTTTCTACCAAATCATACCTTCAGGTAGGTACGCGAACATTATAGTGTAACCTTTGTTAAGAGAACTGGCAACTAACGAGAAAACACACTTATTTCGCAGAAGGAAATGCAAGGGTCAGTGAAATATTTGCGAAGTGTATTTGATGACATAATAGTTAGCTGGCTTCCTCGATTCCGAGACCTACACTGCACTCAGAAGATGTCTAGCTACTCTTCCCACAGAGGGGCGTCGTTATGAACAGTTGAAAAAATGGCTCTGAGCACTATGGGACTCAACTGCTGTGGTCATCAGTCCCGTAGAACTTAGAACTACTTAAACCTAACTAAACTAAGGACATCACACACATCCATGCCCGAGGCAGGATTCGAACCTGCGACCGTAGCAGTCGCACGGTTGCGGATGCGCGCCTAGAACCGCGAGACCACCGCGGCCGGCCTATGAACAGTTGATCCGAGCTCTCATGCTGAGAGAACTATAATAGTCGGGGAACATTCCGTGACAACTGCGGGGATGCACTTCTAAATTTAAACCCCTGTTATTTATAATTTACACTCCTGGAAATGGAAAAAAGAACACATTGACACCGGTGTGTCAGACCCACCATACTTGCTCCGGACACTGCGAGAGGGCTGTACAAGCAATGATCACACGCACGGCACAGCGGACACACCAGGAACCGCGGTGTTGGCCGTCGAATGGCGCTAGCTGCGCAGCATTTGTGCACCGCCGCCGTCAGTGTCAGCCAGTTTACCGTGGCATACGGAGCTCCATCGCAGTCTTTAACACTGGTAGCATGCCGCGACAGCGTGGACGTGAATCGTATGTGCAGTTGACGGACTTTGAGCGAGGGCGTATAGTGGGCATGCGGGAGGCCGGGTGGACGTACCGCCGAATTGCTCAACACGTGGGGCGTGAGGTCTCCACAGTACATCGATGTTGTCGCCAGTGGTCGGCGGAAGGTGCACGTGCCCGTCGACCTGGGACCGGACCGCAGCGACGCACGGATGCACGCCAAGACCGTAGGATCCTACGCAGTGCCGTAGGGGACCGCACCGCCACTTCCCAGCAAATTAGGGACACTGTTGCTCCTGGGGTATCGGCGAGGACCATTCGCAACCGTCTCCATGAAGCTGGGCTACGGTCCCGCACACCATTAGGCCGTCTTCCGCTCACGCCCCAACATCGTGCAGCCCGCCTCCAGTGGTGTCGCGACAGGCGTGAATGGAGGGACGAATGGAGACGTGTCGTCTTCAGCGATGAGAGTCGCTTCTGCCTTGGTGCCAATGATGGTCGTATGCGTGTTTGGCGCCGTGCAGGTGAGCGCCACAATCAGGACTGCATACGACCGAGGCACACAGGGCCAACACCCGGCATCATGGTGTGGGGAGCGATCTCCTACACTGGCCGTACACCACTGATGATCGTCGAGGGGACACTGAATAGTGCACGGTACATCCAAACCGTCATCGAACCCATCGTTCTACCATTCCTAGACCGGCAAGGGAACTTGCTGTTCCAACAGGACAATGCACGTCCGCATGTATCCCGTGCCACCCAACGTGCTCTAGAAGGTGTAAGTCAACTACCCTGGCCAGCAAGATCTCCGGATCTGTCCCCCATTGAGCATGTTTGGGACTGGATGAAGCATCGTCTCACGCGGTCTGCACGTCCAGCACGAATGCTGGTCCAACTGAGGCGCCAGGTGGAAATGGCATGGCAAGCCGTTCCACAGGACTACATCCAGCATCTCTACGATCGTCTCCATGGGAGAATAGCAGCCTGCATTGCTGCGAAAGGTGGATATACACTGTACTAGTGCCGACATTGTGCATGCTCTGTTGCCTGTGTCTATGTGCCTGTGGTTCTGTCAGTGTGATCATGTGATGTATCTGACCCCAGGAATGTGTCAATAAAGTTTCCCCTTCCTGGGACAATGAATTCACGGTGTTCTTATTTCAATTTCCAGGAGTGTATATTATAATGCAAAGAAGTTTATTGAATACTTGAATGGGGTGCTTGCCTATCGCAGGTAAGACTGGTAATGGTTCTGCCATCTATATGATGTAATCTCACCCATTTGCAGATTAAAACTATGTGAAAAAGTGGCACTAAAGTTACTATCAACACACATCCAGCATCCCTGCACACAAATGATCCCCACCGGTTTACCCATTTACTTCAAGTGATTTCAGTTCACAATCGAGGTTTCTCTCACAACAACAATAAACCAGTCTCAAAGTTAGAGAAAGGGAGCAGAGAAAACTGACAGAGAGAGAAGCAGGAAATGAATGTAGAGAGGGGAAAGGAGGTGACAGCGGGTGAGGAGGAGGTGGAGAGAGAGAGAGTGGGGTGATGACCTTGTTTAGAACATAAAATTAACAAACCCTATGGTTAATTTCCATACTAATTCTCCTTTGGAATTCCATACTACATTTACATCCATTCTCTGCAAAACACTGTCAAGTGCATGGCAGTGGATACTGCACAGAGAGAAACACTATTTACATGCACCCCTGTGCTTTGTAATTTGTCTTGTCTTCGCTGTCCCTAAGTGACTGATATGCAGGCGGCTTCGTTATACCTGACTTAATACGCCTCTTGAAACTTGGTAAATAGGTTTTTTCGAGGGATAGTTTGCGCCTATTATCAACCGTCTGCAAATGCAGTTCTTTCAGGCTCTCAGTGACACCATAGCGTGGGTCGGGGAAACTTGTGACAGTTTGTACTGCCCTTCTCTGTACACTTTCAATATTTCATGTTAGACCTATCTGGTACGGTTGCAGTGTTGTAGACTTGGTCGCAGGAGTGTTTTGTAACCAGTCTCGTTTGAAGAACGACTGATTTTCTTCAGTATGAACCGAAATCTGGCACATGTTTTACCTGCCACTGAACATACGCAATAGTTCTATTTGATATTCCTACGAATTGTTGTACCCAGCTATTTGTATGCGTTGACTGATTCCAATTGTGGCTCACTGATTTTGTAATCATAGGGTACAGTACTAGCTTTTTCGTGTTGTTAATTGAACATGTTTTCATATCTGAACATTAGAACAGCCAATCTTTACGTGCATTTTCAGTCTTACCGAGAACGGACTGAATATTTATGTAGTTTTTTCGGACAATATCTCATTGTAAATAACTGAATCAAATGCAAAAAAGACTTGAGGTTCTAATTAATTTGTCTGCCGGGCGAGTAATTATTACATGAACAGCAAGGGTCTCAGTACATTTCCCTCAGGACCATGAGCTGTAATCTCTAGGCAGGCATGAGTCTGTTTGCCCTCTGGTTCGTTTAGATGCTGAGCAGTTCCACTGAAGCGTCTGGTTTACCTTTTCACGACATCGAAGGCCGTGGTTCACAGTCCTGTCGTTAGCAGTACGTGATCTTCAGCAGTTTCTGTAACTGCTATTGTGTTATTCACAATGATGCCATTATTCCACCTTCGTCACTTTTGATACACTTTCACGGCGGATGCACGTGATCAGGTCATTAACACTGCATTTTCTAGAATACCATCACTTTTTCGATAATCTCCATCATTAGCAACTCTGACGTGTCTCTTTTATTCTGACAATAGCGACTGGAATACGTACAAACATCACAACAGAACTCTGTCTCCCACACAAACACATTGTACGAAATTCTCACGTGATATACAACGAGAGTGCACTACGCTTTTACCTTATCACTTCTCACTTCCTCAGTGCTGAACTACTCCACAAAGAAAAGAGTCTTAAGACATTGTTGTCTGCCAGACCAACAAGCCAGAGTTCAGTCAAAATTCTACTATACATAATTACGCTGTATTCTGCAACGAACGACCTACACGTTCCTTTTACAACAGATTATTTGCAGACGTGTTTGCAGACCGAACCATTTGCGCACTATATTACAGCAGCTAGTAGACTATAAGCAGAGGAAGATGTGATGAAAACACAGAAACATACACTGGAAACACGGCTGTTTCTATGACATAAAAATGAGGCTTAAGGTACTCAACAAGTCCTAAAAGTCGACAGTCGCATTTTCCCTGATGTTTCGGCATATATCTGGAAATTTCGTTTTTACAATATGTAGCCAGAGTCAGCCCAAAAAAATACTGCTCATCATATCTTTCATGCAACGTCGAGTGTACACGGAAAGCGTCTTTCTTTACTGTTGCAAACAAAATTGCTTTTAAAGTGCAACTTGTAGTTCCCATTCGATAGAGCGTTCAAAAATTAGCCTGGCGCGTTATTCGTTTTATGGATATGTATTAACAGGAACAGTAAAACATGAAGAATAACCAGTACTCCAGCAGACGTACAAAACGACGGTACGAACTTCCTCTCACCGATCTGATTCGTATTGACAAGATGTGTAGGGCACGAATGGGATTTCAACATACGAAGACCGAATTCTCAACCGTTTATGAGTAAATTGAGTTTATGTGCTTGTACAGGGTGAACATTAATAAAACCGACAAACTGGAGAGACGGATTACTGACTGAAAAAAGGTCCTATGAACATGTGTCCGAAAATGCCTAGTTGCCACGATAGATCTCACTGACGAATAAAAGTTTCTCTTACCACGTGCCGTGAGTTCCTTGTATGTTGCAGGCCCTGTGATTGACGTAGCGTACTGTAATGGTCCGGTGTTCTTGTCATGAACAAGCCGAGGCGGCGTTTGTGTACGGCCAAGCAGATGGAAACGGTCGAGAGGCGTAGCACGGCTGTACCAAAACAGGTACCCTCACAGACACCAACCACATCGCGCAAAATTTCCAGCACCTTTGGGGCGTTTGCGTGATCATGGGTCCTTTCAGGCACACGAATGTGCAGGGAGGAGGCTAACTGTGCGTACACCAGATTTGGAGGACCGGGTTCTACAGGATACTGAGGAGAATCTTAATACAAGATATAGGCAAGTTTATTCTGTGTGTGACAAATGCTACTATCCCTATCAGCTGCAATAAGTACAAGAATTATCAGCAGCTGATTTCCCTCCACGGGAAGGATTTTGTCTATGAATTTTGCATCAGATCATCACAATTATGGCATTTCTCTTATCAGTCCTCTTTATCGACGAAGCAACCTTTACCAGAACTGGCATCATCAATCTGCATAATCGTCATCTGTGGGCTATTTCTTTGTGCTGACGCAAGCTGGTGCTGTTGTTGTTGTGGTCTTCAGTCCTGAGACTGGTTTGATGCAGCTCCCCATGCAACTCTATCCCGTGCAATCTTCTTGATCTCCCAGTACCTACTGCAACCTATATCCTTCTGAATCTGCTTAGTGTATTCATCTCTTCGTCTCCCTCTACGATTTTTACCCTCCACGCTGCCCTCCACTGCTAAATTTGTGATCCCTTGATGCCTTAGAACATGTCCTACCAGCCGGTCCCTTCTTCTTGTCATGTTGTGCCACAAATTCCTCTTCTCTCCAGTTCTATTCAATGCCTCCTCATTAGTTATGTGATCTACCCATCTAATCTTCAGCATTCTTCTGTAGCACCACATTTCGAAAGCTTCTATTCTCTTCTTGTCCAAACTACATCTATAATCGATGTTAACAAATTTCTCTTCTTCAGAAACGCTTTCCTTGCCACTGCCAGTCTACATTTTATATCTTCTCTACATCGACCGTCCGCAGCTTGTGGTCGTGCGATAGCGTTCTCGCTTCCCACGCTCGGGTTCCCGGGTTCGATTCCCGGCGGGTTCAGGGATTTTCTCTGCCTCGTGATGACTGGGTATTGTGTGATGTCCTTAGGTTAGTTAGGTTGAAGTAGTTCTAAGTTCTAGGGGACTGATGACCATTGCTGTTAAGTCCCATAGTGCTCAGAGCCATTTGAACCATTTCTCTACATCGACCATCATCAGTTATTTCGCTCCCCAAATAGCAAAACTCCTTTACTACTTTAAGTGTCTCATTTCCTAATCTAATTCCCTCAGCATCACCCGACTTAATTCGACTACATTCCATTATCCTCGTTTTGCTTTTGTTGATGTTCATCTTATATCCTCCTTTCAAGACACTATCCATTCCGTTCAACTGCTCTTCCAAGTCCTTTGCTGTTCTGACAGAATTACTATGTCATCGGCGAACCTCAAAGTTTTTATTTCTTCTCCATGGATTTTAATACCTACTCCGAATTTTTCTTTTGTTTCCTTCACTGCTTGCTCAATATACACATTGAATAACATCAGGGAGAGGCTACAACCCTGTCTCACTCCCTTCCCAACCACTGCTTCCCTTTCATGCCCCTCGCCTCTTATAACTGCCATCTGATTTCTGTACAAATTGTAAATAGCCTTTCGCTCCCTGTATTTTATCCCTGCCACCTTCAGAATTTGAAAGAGAGTAT